>NC_071573.1:39961592-41161592 GCF_024509145.1 Vidua macroura | reverse complement strand
TGCTCCCCAGAGGCTCCGAGATGCAGAGAACACGGTGGCAGCTGCTGAAAAGAAGGGCAACTGTGAGTTGGTCAGAAACCAAGAACCTAGGCAGCTGCCTGTGCTTGGCAAGGAGCAGCTGCTGGATTCTTGCAATTGCCTTCAGTGCGCACAGAAGCCCGCTGCTCTGCTGCTTGGTTTTTCGCCTTCAGTCAATTACACACTGCTGAAGCTGAGGCAGGCAGTTCAGCTTTGCTGCTTTTCAGCATCTCAGCTGCCCTTCTGCTCTGCGACAGCTCTCCAGGTTTCTTGCCTTCGCCAGGCTGCAACGTGCCCGCTAGTAGCAAGAACTGGGCAGGAGTGGGCAGAGAGCAGGGCCATCTGCCAGCAGGTTGCAGCTTGCCCAGGAAAATGCAGTGTCCTTGGAATGTGCAGCAAATCTTATTTCCTGGCAAGGTCGGGCTAAGTGAGCAGTGCTGGTACACTTTCTCCTTGAGAACTGGAGCGGAAAAGCTTTTCGCTAAGATGTAGGCGAGCAGAGAGGCAGAATACGGAGCTCCGCAGCTGGCCGAAAGCAAGTGCCGATTCCCGGCGTCATTCGGCAAAAGCGGCGCTCCGGAGCTCACCGCTACCGCTCCACTGATCTGTGCGCGAAGTAGCCGCTTCTTCGCCTCCGGCAGCCGGAGATCGCGGTAGCTTGCAAGAGGCGAAGAACGAAGCCGCGAAGAAGCCGGCTTGTGTGCGAAGCTCGCACACAGCTGCAGGACGGTGGCTGCCGCTCTCCTGCCTCTTGAATTCACTCTTGGCATGCCAATGGAAGGTGTTCCAGGACAACCTTCCTGAGTTTTTATTTTAGTTTTCATGCATCCCACCTTGGAAATTCTTGTTGCTCCCCAGAGGCTCCGAGATGCAGAGAACACGGTGGCAGCTGCTGAAAAGAAGGGCAACTGTGAGTTGGTCAAGAAGCAAGAACCTAGGCAGCTGCCTGTGCTTGGCAAGGAGCAGCTGCTGGATTCTTGCAATTGCCTTCAGTGCGCACAGAAGCCCGCTGCTCTGCTGCTTGGTTTTTCGCCTTCAGTCAATTACACACTGCTGAAGCTGAGGCAGGCAGTTCAGCTTTGCTGCTTTTCAGCATCTCAGCTGCCCTTCTGCTCTGTGACAGCTCTCCAGGTTTCTTGCCTTCGCCAGGCTGCAACGTGCCCGCTAGTGGCAAGAACTGGGCAGGAGTGGGCAGAGAGCACGGCCATCTGCCAGCAGGTTGCAGCTTGCCCAGGAAAATGCAGTGTCCTTGGAATGTGCAGCAAATCTTATTTCCTGGCAAGGTTGGGCTAAGTGAGCACTGCTGGTACACTTTCTCCTTGAGAACTGGAGCGGAAAAGCTTTTCGCTAAGATGTAGGCGAGCAGAGAAGCAGAATACGCAGCTTCGCAGCTGGCCGAAAGCAAGTGCCGCTTCCCGGCGTCTTTCGGCAAAAGCGGCGCTCCGGAGCTCACCGCTGCCGCTCCAGTGATCTGTGCGCGAAGTAGCCGCTTCTTCGCCTCCGGCAGCCGGAGATCGCGGTAGCTTGCAAGAGGCGAAGAACGAAGCCGCGAAGAAGCCGGCTTGTGTGCGAAGCTCGCACACAGCTGCAGGACGGTGGCTGCCGCTCTCCTGCCTCTTGAATTCACCCTTGGCATGCCAATGGAAGGTGTTCCAGGACAACCTTCCTGAGTTTTTATTTTAGTTTTCATGCATCCCACCTTGGAAATTCTCGTTGCTCCCCAGAGGCTCCGAGATGCAGAGAACACGGTGGCAGCTGCTGAAAAGAAGGGCAAATGTGAGTTGGTCAAGAAGCAAGAACCTAGGCAGCTGCCTGTGCTTGGCGAGGAGCAGCTGCTGGATTCTTGCAATTGCCTTCAGTGCGCACAGAAGCCCGCTGCTCTGCTGCTTGGTTTTTCGCCTTCAGTCAATTACACACTGCTGAAGCTGAGGCAGGCAGTTCAGCTTTGCTGCTTTTCAGCATCTCAGCTGCCCTTCTGCTCTGTGACAGCTCTCCAGGTTTCTTGCCTTCGCCAGGCTGCAACGTGCCCGCTAGTATCAAGAACTGGGCAGGAGTGGACAGAGAGCAGGGCCATCTGCCAGCAGGTTGCAGCTTGCCCAGGAAAATGCAGTGTCCTTGGAATGTGCAGCAAATCTTATTTCCTGGCAAGGTCGGGCTAAGTGAGCAGTGCTGGTACACTTTCTCCTTGAGAACTGGAGCGGAAAAGCTTTTCGCTAAGATGTAGGCGAGCAGAGAGGCAGAATACGCAGCTCCGCAGCTGGCCGAAAGCAAGTGCCGCTTCCCGGCGTCTTTCGGCAAAAGCGGCGCTCCGGAGCTCACCGCTACCGCTCCAGTGATCTGTGCGCGAAGTAGCCGCTTCTTCGCCTCCGGCAGCCGGAGATCGCGGTAGCTTGCAAGAGGCGAAGAACGAAGCCGCGAAGAAGCCGGCTTGTGTGCGAAGCTCGCACACAGCTGCAGGATGGTGGCTGCCGCTCTCCTGCCTCTTGAATTCACCCTTGGCATGCCAATGGAAGGTGTTCCAGGACAACCTTCCTGAGTTTTTATTTTAGTTTTCATGCATCCCACCTTGGAAATTCTTGTTGCTCCCCAGAGGCTCCGAGATGCAGAGAACACGGTGGCAGCTGCTGAAAAGAAGGGCAACTGTGAGTTGGTCAAGAAGCAAGAACCTAGGCAGCTGCCTGTGCTTGTCAAGGAGCAGCTGCTGGATTCTTGCAATTGCCTTCAGTGCGCACAGAAGCCCGCTGCTCTGCTGCTTGGTTTTTCGCCTTCAGTCAATTACACACTGCTGAAGCTGAGGCAGGCAGTTCAGCTTTGCTGCTTTTCAGCATCTCAGCTGCCCTTCTGCTCTGTGACAGCTCTCCAGGTTTCTTGCCTTCGCCAGGCTGCAACGTGCCCGCTAGTGGCAAGAACTGGGCAGGAGTGGGCAGAGAGCAGGGCCATCTGCCAGCAGGTTGCAGCTTGCCCAGGAAAATGCAGTGTCCTTGGAATGTGCAGCAAATCTTATTTCCTGGCAAGGTCGGGCTAAGTGAGCAGTGCTGGTACACTTTCTCCTTGAGAACTGGAGCGGAAAAGCTTTTCGCTAAGATGTAGGCGAGCAGAGAGGCAGAATACGCAGCTCCGCAGCTGGCCGAAAGCAAGTGCCGCTTCCCGGCGTCTTTCGGCAAAAGCGGCGCTCCGGAGCTCACCGCTACCGCTCCACTGATCTGTGCGCGAAGTAGCCGCTTCTTGGCCTCCGGCAGCCGGAGATCGCGGTAGCTTGCAAGAGGCGAAGAACGAAGCCGCGAAGAAGCCGGCTTGTGTGCGAAGCTCGCACACAGCTGCAGGACGGTGGCTGCCGCTCTCCTGCCTCTTGAATTCACCCTTGGCATGCCAATGGAAGGTGTTCCAGGACAACCTTCCTGAGTTTTTATTTTAGTTTTCATGCATCCCACCTTGGAAATTCTTGTTGCTCCCCAGAGGCTCCGAGATGCAGAGAACACGGTGGCAGCTGCTGAAAAGAAGGGCAACTGTGAGTTGGTCAAGAAGCAAGAACACAGGCAGCTGCCTGTGATTGGCAAGGAGCAGCTGCTGGATTCTTGCAATTGCCTTCAGTGCGCACAGAAGCCCGCTGCTCTGCTGCTTGGTTTTTCGCCTTCAGTCAATTGCACATTGCTGAAGCTGAGGCAGGCTGTTCAGCTTTGCTGCTTTTCAGCATCTCAGCTGCTTTCTGCTCTGTGACAGCTCTCGAGATGAAATAGAGATTTTTAGAGTTAGGTTAACAAAATGAATTAAGCATTTCTAATTTAGCTTGTAGAGTTATGTGTTGAATTTTCAACCTTTTGCTTAAGAAACCTCTGCCTAGTACAATGGGCAAAGGAAAATGCAAATTTCTGAAGCTTCTTGCATAAAGAACAATACCAGAAGAAGCAAAGAACCCAGATAAAGAAGCTCCTCTGTCTCCAAGCCTATCAAGACTGACAGACGTACTCAGAGAAGCACCAAAGGACCAAAGCGCACGCGCAGAGAGGAAAAGTTCAAAAGTTCAATCATGAGGAAGACCACAATCTTCAGCCTCAGGACCACCAAGAGACCCCCGTACGACCACCACAGCAAACCACGCATGCCCAGAAGGCCGTGGACTTACTTAGCATGAGAAGCGAGGACAGGCGGGGCCAGGGGTTGAATATGCATGAAAAAGTTGTGCAATGTATTGCATATGGAACGTCTTTAAGAATAAAAGTGTGGGTCAGACTGAGGCTCGGGGCACAAGTTTTGGAGAGCTATCTCACTTGTGCCGGGCGCTGACATACATACCCACTTCATAACTACCCCAGGTCATGGAGTCTATTGATTTCTTCCGCGTATCGTTTCAGTTGGCGACCACGAAGGGACTGCTCTGCTCACCCGCAGGTCCGGTTGGGAGCAGACACCCTCAGGCGCCACGGGGCTTTTCCCCGGAGGGACTCTGCGCCTCGGCTGTACACTGCGGGGAGCAGACCACGGCCCGTTGACTAGCGGATGAAAGCGGTATGTGTTAATTTATTTTCTTACGGTTGGCACTGATAAGTCGCAAAAAGATGTTTTTGCGCGCAGGTTTGCCTAGGGGCTTGCAAGCAGACCGCCATCGGGGGAGAGGCCGGCGGCGGGAGGACCTCCCCAGCTGATAGCGCGGCTCGGGGAGGGCGAAATCGCGATTTCAGTGTGTGGTGTGTGTCCTGATTGCAGTGTAGTGTGTCTGTTACGTCCGGACGTGCGTGCTTGTGCGTGTGTGTGTATGTGTGAGTGGAACGGTGAAGCACGGTGCGGCCTTGCTAAGATACAGAGAGGCGGCGCGGCGGTGCTAGAGAGCGCATGCGCAGGGCAGCTCTCAGCCCACACTACCTGATAGTGCGGGTAGTGCGCACTCTACCTGATAGAGCGGGTGGTGCGCATGCGTGGCACGGGCTGTCTCTGGCGAGCTGGGGGAGCGCGGCGCGGGGCTTAAGTCGGGGCTTGCAAAGTTGCTTTAGGCGCGGCCCAGCTGATAGCGCAGCGGGCGCGCGGGCACAAGCCGCGGTTTGAGGAGCCGCTTTGAACCCCGCTAGCTGATAGCGCAGCTAGTGGGAGCGTGGTACAAGCTAGGAGTTACAAGCACCGCTTACAAGCATCGCTAGTTGGTAAAAAGCTTGCAAAAGTAGCCAGCGAGCCCGGCTGGGCTAAGAGTTAAGTGTTTGTTATACAATAGCACTGCCCTTCAGTGTTAAAAGCTGTCACTGGGGCAGGAGGAGGGGTTGGGGAAGGCAGTCTAGGGTTGCCATGGGAAACAGCAGTTGTATGAGTTCTCCACCCCCTTTTGGAAGAGAATTGTACCCTCCCCCTGTCCTGTCAGTTATTGTTCAAGTCTGCCCCTTAGCCTAGAATCTTCTCTGTTCCACGTTTTCCCTTTGGTTCTTCCACCAAGAACACTCCTTTCCCTTTTCCCCACTGGTTAATGTTATATTTCCCCTCCCTTTAGCCTTCTCCCGATTGTACCCTCGAATGCTAAACCCTCCTACCCCTACGCAGTAAAAGAATCCTCAGCCCGCCCTTCGGGGCTCTCGGAATCTGCCTCCCTTCTGCTTCGTTGTCTCCCTGTTTGCCCCTTCTGCGACCCTTCAATCAACGAGCAGGATTTCAGCAGCCCGAGTGTCCCTCCCGTTCTTCTGGTGGACCCTCAGATGTACCAGCTATCCGAGCTTCGTGCCGAGTGGCTAAAAGCCCCCACGGCTCGGCAACTGGGAGATCCTTTGCATTACAGGGCGAATAAAGGGGGGATGAATGTGTGTGAATGAGAGGCTGTAAGAGCCCGTCTGAAGCCCCTCATTTTCCATTCTGCCTTCCGATTGCCACAAGAAAGAATCCCTTCCCCCACTGTAGTTCCGGCTTAGAACAGGACACAGCACAGGTGGAACCACTGAACCGTCATGCTGGCTGTTCCCAACAAGGCCTGGTAAGAACTTGGCAAGGACTTGGCAAGGACTTGGCAAAGACCTGACATGGAGCCAGCACGGGACAGCCTGATGCGCGGCCTGCTTCTAATCTCCGTTCTTAAGCCAAATGAACTTTTGGGGTGACTCTCGCGGTCCTTCATTGAAGACCCCTCATCTGCCTCGTTACCACTGTGACAAAGAAAGAATGAGAACCCTCCTCCCAAGGACTGAGACTGAGACCCCTGCTATAGGGAGGAGGGGAAATTGGTGGTCTGACCACTAATGACATGACCTGTTTCCCTTCAGTGATTCAAATGGACTTATTCTTCATTGTGTATTCGTCTTGCTTTGGTGGTTTCTGTGGACTCACCCGTTCCCTCGGGGCGATTACAATGGACTTGTTCCCCCCCTCTCTCCTCTGTGGACTATAATTGGAGCCCCGAGTCGACCAGAACTTCGAAGACTCCCCCGACACGACAGAGGGATCCCCATCGTCCGGAGCACTGAGGATCTCGCCTGTGTTGGTAGCTATTCCCATATCCCTCTTCTCTCTCTAACCTTTTATCTCCTTTCAGATCCCCACTATCGCGTTTACTGTTTTGGCCCCTACTAAAGGTGCATTTGTTGTGATTAACTGATAGTCCCTTGTTGTTTGCCTTTGTTGCACTTTTGGGATGGGTGAAAAGAACCATCACGACACCCCGCAAGAAGCGGATCGTGACAGAGGCGGGCTGGTTACCCCAGACCTGCTAAGCGAGAGCGGCAGTCTCCCATGCTGCGTTTCCGTCTTTTTCGCGAGAAAAGCGGCCAGTAAAGAGACGAAGCGAGTGATAAAAAGAGTGAGAGAACCCCCCCTGGGACTGGGTCTCGGAGAAAGAGTGGGACCCCTTAGTGGGGGGGGGGGGGGGGGAGGAGTAAAAGGTAATTAATTAGAAAAAAAAATGAATTAAAAGGTAAAAAGAGGGTCTTCTTGGCATAATCTATTGGGGAAAAATAAAAGGTAAAATGTGTAGGAGGGGCCCCTAAAAATTCTGCTGGATTGAGGGATAAGAATGCCCATGAACATCCAAGATCAAACCTGCTGGATTGAGGGATTAATGTTCCAAGAGCATCCAGGGTTGATTCAAACCTGCTGGATTGAGGGATTAATGTTCCAAGAGCATCCAGGGTTAAGTCAAACCTGCTGGGTTGAGGGATTAACATTGCAAGAGCACCCAGAATTAAGTTTGCTGGGTTGTTGAGAGCACCCAAGATTGAGTAAAAATTTTGCCAGTTTGAAGAGAAGTCTGACAGGATCTAGAGTTGGGAACCACACAGCTAGATTGAGGGGTATCCAAGAACACTGGGACTAGCCAGGGACACCTACAAGTGTAATAGGTGTGTTGAAAAAGAAAAGGTACCTTGTTGTTGTGGTTGTTTTGTTATGTGTAAGAGTAAGTAAAATAAAGTTAAGTGAATGTAGACGAAGGAAAGTATATGTATGCATCCTGCCCTGTTAAGCAGCCTCACTGTGCTTCCCTGCTGTCACCGACAAACACAAGTTACGAACCCTCAGAACTGAAAAAGTTCAATCAAATATTGCTTCCATTGATGACCATGATATTGTCTATAATACCTTGTTCCAACTTATGTTATGTAAGTGTTAATACCCCTATCCTACCAGTTGGTAAACCTGATGGGTCATACCGGTTAGTACAGGATCTGCGGGCCATAAACAAGGTCACGGAGGATCTGTATCCTGTGGTGGCCAATCCCTACACGTTATTAACTTGCTTAACAGCCGAGCTAACTTGGTTTACCGTTTTAGATTTAAAAGATGCCTTCTTTTGCCTTCCTATCCATGAAGCCAGAAAATTTTTGCATTTGAATGGGAAAATCCTAAGAGCGGGCCAAGAACTCAACTGACATGGACCAGACTCCCACAAGGATTCAAAAACTCACCCACTTTGTTTGGAGAACAACTTGCAAAAGAATTAGAGACCTGAGAAGCCCCTCCAGAGGAAGGGAAGTTGCTAGAGTACGTAGATGACATCCTGATAGCCACACGGACAAGGGAAGCATGCACGGCCTGGACGATAAGCCTCTTGAACTTTTTGGGGCTCCAAGGGTACCGAGTATCAAAGAAAAAAGCCCAAGTAGTAAAACAGAAAGTAACTTCTCTGGGTTACGAAGTCAGTGCTAGACAACGTACCTTGGGCCAAAGCCGGAAGGAGGCAATATGCCAGACCCCAAAACCTCAGACGGTAAAGGAACTACGAACTTTCCTGAGGATGACAGGGTGGTGCAGGTTATGGATCTATAACTATGGACTGTTTGTTAAGCCCTTCTATGAACTGATTGCAACTGAAAGCAGGAACATCCAAGAGACAAAGGAAGCTACGCAAGCTTTCAACCAGCTGAAAAAAGCCCTCATGTCAGCTCCAGCCCTGAGATTGCCAGACGTGAGTAAGCCTTCCCTTTTATTCTCCCATGAGAAGCAAGGAATCGCCTTAGGAATACTAGCACAGGACCTCGGCCCATATCGGAGAGCAGTGGCTTACTTCTCTAAGCAATTGGATACAGCAGCTAAAGGGTGGCCTGGGTGCCTCAGAGCTGTTGCAGCAGTCGTACTGAACATCCAAGAGGCACACAAATTCACCCTAGGCCAGAAAAGAACTGTGCTAGTGTCTCACACAGTGTCTGCAGTGCTAGAGGTAAAAGGTGGGCATTGGCTTTCCCCACAACGGCTCCTGAGATACCAAGCTATCATAGTGGAGCAAGATGATGTAGAGATAGTAGTGACTAACACTGTCAATCCAGCCTCCTTCCTCAGTAGAAACCAAGGGGAACCAGTGGAACATGACTGCCTGGAGACCATTGAAGCCACCTACTCCAGCTGCCCTGACTCGAAGGACACCCCTCTCGAGAATGCAGAAGTCTCGTTTACTGATGGAAGCAGTTATATCATCAGTGGAAAACGGCACGCCGGGTAGGCAGTTCCAACGTGCAAGGAAGTAATGTCATCTGGGCCCCTGCCAACAAATACCTCTGCACAGAAGGCCGAGATAATTGCTCTAACTGGGGCCCTAGAATTGGCAAGAGGGAAAGAAATAAACATATACACGGACTCGAAGTATGCATTTGGAGTAGTGCATGCTCACAGAGCCATTTAGAAAGAGAGAGGACTGCTGAAGTCTCAAGGGAAAAATATTAAAGATGCATCAGAAGTACTGCGACTTCTAGAAGCAGTCCAGTTGCCAGAGAAAGTAGCGATCATGCACATTAAGGCACATCAGAAGATCAACTCAGAATTGGAAGAAGGAAACGAGCTGGCAGATAGGGAAGCAAAAGAAGCAGCAAGACGGGCACATTTCCCCTAAAGGTAAGCCAAGATACAACAAACCAGAAAAAAAATTAATCTATGAGCAAAAAGGAGACTATAACCAAGAGGGATGGGCCACCATAGAAGGAAAATTAGTTCTACCCTCCTATTTATGATGGTCCCTAATAAAGGAAGAACACCAGAAAACCATTGGGGTATTGATGCTCTAGCATAACTAGACATTTACAACTCGACAATGTGACCTTTGCCTCCAGACCAACCCCAAAAATACTCCCAAACCAAAGCTTAGCCAGATTAGGAAGGGTCATGGGCCGGAGCAGCAATGGCAGATTGATTGTACAGAATTGCCAAGAAAAGGGGGGTATACGTTTTTCCTGGTGCTAACAGATACCTTTTCAGGATGGCCAGAAGCATTCCCCACCAGGACTTCTAAAGCTCAAGAAGTAACTAAGGTATTGGTACAAGAAAACATACCACGCTTTAGAGTCCTGGCCACAATCTCCTCAAATAGAGGACCACATTTTATTGTAAAATTCGTGCAACAAGTTAGCCAATACTTGAACATAGACTGAGAACTTCACACCCCATATAACCCACAATCAAGTGGTCAGGTAAAAAAAATGAATCATTTGATCAAACAACAAATTGTACAATTGGGACAAGAAGCTAATTTGTCATGGACTCAATCCCTCCCATTAGCACTACTGCAGATCCGAACCAAACCCAAGACTAAAGAAAAGCTAAACCACTTTGACTTGCTTTATGAAAAACCATATGGGGTGCGAAAGAGAATGTCTAGCCAAGACATGTCACTAACCTCCTGTATGTTAAGTCTCTTAACTTGGTGTATCCAGCACCAATCACTAGCTAATAAACACAAGTCATAACTAGTGAAATACACTGTTTAGAAGACTTTATGTCACCCAATTATAATTCTATTAATTTTAGTTACTGTAAGTTTAATGATGTCTACTTTAACACTCATGTAGAATTCGAGGATGTTAAAACACATGGCCAGTCTGACATCACTCTCTAGAACTCCTAGAATCTTACTGAAAGAGGACGGTCAAGACAGTAGATGAGAATTTAAATCAAGACCCCTGTAGTAAAAGAATTTACTCTATTTTAAGAAAAGGGGGGACTGAAGCAGAGATTTTTAGAGTTAGGTTAACAAAATGAATTAAGCATTTCTAATTTAGCTTGTAGAGTTATGTGTTGAATTTTCAACCTTTTGCTTAAGAAACCTCTGCCTAGTACAATGGGCATAGGAAAATGCAAATTTCTGAAGCTTCTTGCATAAAGAACAATACCAGAAGAAGCAAAGAACCCAGATAAAGAAGCTCCTCTGTCTCCAAGCCTATCAAGACTGACAGACGTACTCAGAGAAGCACCAAAGGACCAAAAGCGCACGCGCAGAGAGGAAAAGTTCAAAAGTTCAATCGTGAGGAAGACCACAATCTTCAGCCTCAGGACCACCAAGAGACCCCCGTACGACCACCACAGCAAACCACGCATGCCCAGAAGGACGTGGACTTACTTAGCATGAGAAGCGAGGACAGGCGGGGCCAGGGGTTGAATATGCATGAAAAAGTTGTGCAATGTATTGCATATGGAACGTCTTTAAGAATAAAAGTGTGGGTCAGACTGAGGCTCGGGGCACAAGTTTTGGAGAGCTATCTCACTTGTGCCGGGCGCTAACATACATAGCCACTTCATAACTACCCCAGGTTATGGAGTCTACTGATTTCTTCCGCGTATCGTTTCAGAGGTTTCTTGCCTTCGCCAGGCTGCAACGTGCCCGCTAGTACCAAGAACTGGGCAGGAGTGGGCAGAGAGCAGGGCCATCTGCCAGCAGGTTGCAGCTTGCCCAGGAAAATGCAGTGTCCTTGGAATGTGCAGCAAATCTTATTTCCTGGCAAGGTCGGGCTAAGTGAGCAGTGCTGGTACACTTTCTCCTTGAGAACTGGAGCGGAAAAGCTTTTCGCTAAGATGTAGGCGAGCAGAGAGGCAGAATACGCAGCTCCGCAGCTGGCCGAAAGCAAGTGCCGCTTGCCGGCGTCTTTCGGCAAAAGCGGCGCTTCGGAGCGCGCCGCTGCCGCTCCAGTCATCTCTGCGCGAAGTAGCCGCTTCTTGGCCTCCGGCAGCCGGAGATCGCGGTAGCTTGCAAGAGGCGAAGAACGAAGCCGCGAAGAAGCCGGCTTGTGTGCGAAGCTCGCACACAGCTGCAGGACGGTGGCTGCCGCTCTCCTGCCTCTTGAATTCACCCTTGGCATGCCAATGGAAGCTGTTCCAGGACAACCTTCCTGAGTTTTTATTTTAGTTTTCATGCATCCCACCTTGGAAATTCTCGTTGCTCCCCAGAGGCTCCGAGATGCAGAGAACACGGCGGCAGCTGCTGAAAAGAAGGGCAACTGTGAGTTGGTCAAAAACCAAGAACCTAGGCAGCTGCCTGTGCTTGGCAAGGAGAAGCTGCTGGATTCTTGCAATTGCCTTCAGTGCGCACAGAAGCCCGCTGCTCTGCTGCTTGGTTTTTCGCCTTCAGTCAATTACACACTGCTGAAGCTGAGGCAGGCAGTTCAGCTTTGCTGCTTTTCAGCATCTCAGCTGCCCTTCTGCTCTGTGACAGCTCTCCAGGTTTCTTGCCTTCGCCAGGCTGCAACGTGCCCGCTAGTACCAAGAACTGGGCAGGAGTGGGCAGAGAGCAGGGCCATCTGCCAGCAGGTTGCAGCTTGCCCAGGAAAATGCAGTGTCCTTGGAATGTGCAGCAAATCTTATTTCCTGGCAAGGTCGGGCTAAGTGAGCACTGCTGGTACACTTTCTCCTTGAGAACTGGAGCGGAAAAGCTTTTCGCTAAGATGTAGGCGAGCAGAGAGGCAGAATACGCAGCTCCGCAGCTGGCCGAAAGCAAGTGCCGCTTCCCGGCGTCTTTCGGCAAAAGCGGCGCTTCGGAGCGCACCGCTGCCGCTCCACTGATCTGTGCGCGAAGTAGCCGCTTCTTCGCCTCCGGCAGCCGGAGATCGCGGTAGCTTGCAAGAGGCGAAGAACGAAGCCGCGAAGAAGCCGGCTTGTGTGCGAAGCTCGCACACAGCTGCAGGACGGTGGCTGCCGCTCTCCTGCCTCTTGAATTCACCCTTGGCATGCCAATGGAAGGTGTTCCAGGACAACCTTCCTGAGTTTTTATTTTAGTTTTCATGCATCCCACCTTGGAAATTCTCGTTGCTCCCCAGAGGCTCCGAGATGCAGAGAACACGGTGGCAGCTGCTGAAAAGAAGGGCAACTGTGAGTTGGTCAAAAACCAAGAACACAGGCAGCTGCCTGTGCTTGGCAAGGAGCAGCTGCTGGATTCTTGCAATTGCCTTCAGTGCGCACAGAAGCCCGCTGCTCTGCTGCTTGGTTTTTCGCCTTCAGTCAATTACACACTGCTGAAGCTGAGGCAGGCAGTTCAGCTTTGCTGCTTTTCAGCATCTCAGCTGCCCTTCTGCTCTGTGACAGCTCTCCAGGTTTCTTGCCTTCGCCAGGCTGCAACGTGCCCGCTAGTACCAAGAACTGGGCAGGAGTGGGCAGAGAGCAGGGCCATCTGTCAGCAGGTTGCAGCTTGCCCAGGAAAATGCAGTGTCCTTGGAATGTGCAGCAAATCTTATTTCCTGGCAAGGTCGGGCTAAGTGAGCAGTGCTGGTACACTTTCTCCTTGAGAACTGGAGCGGAAAAGCTTTTCGCTAAGATGTAGGCGAGCAGAGAGGCAGAATACGCAGCTCCGCAGCTGGCCGAAAGCAAGTGCCGCTTCCCGGCGTCTTTCGGCAAAAGCGGCGCTCCGGAGCTCACCGCTGCCGCTCCAGTGATCTGTGCGCGAAGTAGCCGCTTCTTCGCCTCCGGCAGCCGGAGATCGCGGTAGCTTGCAAGAGGCGAAGAACGAAGCCGCGAAGAAGCCGGCTTGTGTGCGAAGCTCGCACACAGCTGCAGGACGGTGGCTGCCGCTCTCCTGCCTCTTGAATTCACCCTTGGCATGCCAATGGAAGCTGTTCCAGGACAACCTTCCTGAGTTTTTATTTTAGTTTTCATGCATCCCACCTTGGAAATTCTCGTTGCTCCCCAGAGGCTCCGAGATGCAGAGAACACGGTGGCAGCTGCTGAAAAGAAGGGCAACTGTGAGTTGGTCAAGAAGCATGAACCTAGGCAGCTGCCTGTGCTTGGCGAGGAGCAGCTGCTGGATTCTTGCAATTGCCTTCAGTGCGCACAGAAGCCCGCTGCTCTGCTGCTTGGTTTTTTCGCCTTCAGTCAATTACACACTGCTGAAGCTGAGGCAGGCAGTTCAGCTTTGCTGCTTTTCAGCATCTCAGCTGCCCTTCTGCTCTGTGACAGCTCTCCAGGTTTCTTGCCTTCGCCAGGCTGCAACGTGCCCGCTAGTACCAAGAACTGGGCAGGAGTGGACAGAGAGCAGGGCCATCTGCCAGCAGGTTGCAGCTTGCCCAGGAAAATGCAGTGTCCTTGGAATGTGCAGCAAATCTTATTTCCTGGCAAGGTCGGGCTAAGTGAGCAGTGCTGGTACACTTTCTCCTTGAGAACTGGAGCGGAAAAGCTTTTCGCTAAGATGTAGGCGAGCAGAGAGGCAGAATACGCAGCTCCGCAGCTGGCCGAAAGCAAGTGCCGCTTCCCGGCGTCTTTCGGCAAAAGCGGCGCTCCGGAGCTCACCGCTACCGCTCCACTGATCTGTGCGCGAAGTAGCCGCTTCTTGGCCTCCGGCAGCCGGAGATCGCGGTAGCTTGCAAGAGGCGAAGAACGAAGCCGCGAAGAAGCCGGCTTGTGTGCGAAGCTCGCAGACAGCTGCAGGACGGTGGCTGCCGCTCTCCTGCCTCTTGAATTCACCCTTGGCATGCCAATGGAAGGTGTTCCAGGACAACCTTCCTGAGTTTTTATTTTAGTTTTCATGCATCCCACCTTGGAAATTCTCGTTGCTCCCCAGAGGCTCCGAGATGCAGAGAACACGGCGGCAGCTGCTGAAAAGAAGGGCAACTGTGAGTTGGTCAAAAACCAAGAACCTAGGCAGCTGCCTGTGCTTGGCAAGGAGAAGCTGCTGGATTCTTGCAATTGCCTTCAGTGCGCACAGAAGCCCGCTGCTCTGCTGCTTGGTTTTTCGCCTTCAGTCAATTACACACTGCTGAAGCTGAGGCAGGCAGTTCAGCTTTGCTGCTTTTCAGCATCTCAGCTGCCCTTCTGCTCTGTGACAGCTCTCCAGGTTTCTTGCCTTCGCCAGGCTGCAACGTGCCCGCTAGTAGCAAGAACTGGGCAGGAGTGGGCAGAGAGCAGGGCCATCTGCCAGCAGGTTGCAGCTTGCCCAGGAAAATGCAGTGTCCTTGGAATGTGCAGCAAATCTTATTTCCTGGCAAGGTCGGGCTAAGTGAGCAGTGCTGGTACACTTTCTCCTTGAGAACTGGAGCGGAAAAGCTTTTCGCTAAGATGTAGGCGAGCAGAGAGGCAGAATACGCAGCTCCGCAGCTGGCCGAAAGCAAGTGCCGCTTCCCGGCGTCTCTCGGCAAAAGCGGCGCTTCGGAGCGCACCGCTGCCGCTCCACTGATCTGTGCGCGAAGTAGCCGCTTCTTCGCCTCCGGCAGCCGGAGATCGCGGTAGCTTGCAAGAGGCGAAGAACGAAGCCGCGAAGAAGCCGGCTTGTGTGCGAAGCTCGCACACAGCTGCAGGACGGTGGCTGCCGCTCTCCTGCCTCTTGAATTCACCCTTGGCATGCCAATGGAAGCTGTTCCAGGACAACCTTCCTGAGTTTTTATTTTAGTTTTCATGCATCCCACCTTGGAAATTCTCGTTGCTCCCCAGAGGCTCCGAGATGCAGAGAACACGGTGGCAGCTGCTGAAAAGAAGGGCAACTGTGAGTTGGTCAAAAACCAAGAACACAGGCAGCTGCCTGTGCTTGGCAAGGAGCAGCTGCTGGATTCTTGCAATTGCCTTCAGTGCGCACAGAAGCCCGCTGCTCTGCTGCTTGGTTTTTCGCCTTCAGTCAATTACACACTGCTGAAGCTGAGGCAGGCAGTTCAGCTTTGCTGCTTTTCAGCATCTCAGCTGCCCTTCTGCTCTGTGACAGCTCTCCAGGTTTCTTGCCTTCGCCAGGCTGCAACGTGCCCGCTAGTACCAAGAACTGGGCAGGAGTGGGCAGAGAGCACGGCCATCTGCCAGCAGGTTGCAGCTTGCCCAGGAAAATGCAGTGTCCTTGGAATGTGCAGCAAATCTTATTTCCTGGCAAGGTCGGGCTAAATGAGCAGTGCTGGTACACTTTCTCCTTGAGAACTGGAGCGGAAAAGCTTTTCGCTAAGATGTAGGCGAGCAGAGAGGCAGAATACGCAGCTCCGCAGCTGGCCGAAAGCAAGTGCCGCTTCCCGGCGTCTTTCGGCAAAAGCGGCGCTCCGGAGCTCACCGCTGCCGCTCCAGTGATCTGTGCGCGAAGTAGCCGCTTCTTCGCCTCCGGCAGCCGGAGATCGCGGTAGCTTGCAAGAGGCGAAGAACGAAGCCGCGAAGAAGCCGGCTTGTGTGCGAAGCTCGCACACAGCTGCAGGACGGTGGCTGCCGCTCTCCTGCCTCTTGAATTCACCCTTGGCATGCCAATGGAAGCTGTTCCAGGACAACCTTCCTGAGTTTTTATTTTAGTTTTCATGCATCCCACCTTGGAAATTCTCGTTGCTCCCCAGAGGCTCCGAGATGCAGAGAACACGGTGGCAGCTGCTGAAAAGAAGGGCAACTGTGAGTTGGTCAAGAAGCAAGAACCTAGGCAGCTGCCTGTGCTTGGCGAGGAGCAGCTGCTGGATTCTTGCAATTGCCTTCAGTGCGCACAGAAGCCCGCTGCTCTGCTGCTTGGTTTTTCGCCTTCAGTCAATTACACACTGCTGAAGCTGAGGCAGGCAGTTCAGCTTTGCTGCTTTTCAGCATCTCAGCTGCCCTTCTGCTCTGTGACAGCTCTCCAGGTTTCTTGCCTTCGCCAGGCTGCAACGTGCCCGCTAGTACCAAGAACTGGGCAGGAGTGGACAGAGAGCAGGGCCATCTGCCAGCAGGTTGCAGCTTGCCCAGGAAAATGCAGTGTCCTTGGAATGTGCAGCAAATCTTATTTCCTGGCAAGGTCGGGCTAAGTGAGCAGTGCTGGTACACTTTCTCCTTGAGAACTGGAGCGGAAAAGCTTTTCGCTAAGATGTAGGCGAGCAGAGAGGCAGAATACGCAGCTCCGCAGCTGGCCGAAAGCAAGTGCCGCTTCCCGGCGTCTTTCGGCAAAAGCGGCGCTCCGGAGCTCACCGCTACCGCTCCACTGATCTGTGCGCGAAGTAGCCGCTTCTTGGCCTCCGGCAGCCGGAGATCGCGGTAGCTTGCAAGAGGCGAAGAACGAAGCCGCGAAGAAGCCGGCTTGTGTGCGAAGCTCGCACACAGCTGCAGGACGGTGGCTGCCGCTCTCCTGCCTCTTGAATTCACCCTTGGCATGCCAATGGAAGGTGTTCCAGGACAACCTTCCTGAGTTTTTATTTTAGTTTTCATGCATCCCACCTTGGAAATTCTTGTTGCTCCCCAGAGGCTCCGAGATGCAGAGAACACGGTGGCAGCTGCTGAAAAGAAGGGCAACTGTGAGTTGGTCAAAAACCAAGAACACAGGCAGCTGCCTGTGCTTGGCAAGGAGCAGCTGCTGGATTCTTGCAATTGCCTTCAGTGCGCACAGAAGCCCGCTGCTCTGCTGCTTGGTTTTTCGCCTTCAGTCAATTACACACTGCTGAAGCTGAGGCAGGCAGTTCAGCTTTGCTGCTTTTCAGCATCTCAGCTGCCCTTCTGCTCTGTGACAGCTCTCCAGGTTTCTTGCCTTCGCCAGGCTGCAACGTGCCCGCTAGTAGCAAGAACTGGGCAGGAGTGGGCAGAGAGCAGGGCCATCTGCCAGCAGGTTGCAGCTTGCCCAGGAAAATGCAGTGTCCTTGGAATGTGCAGCAAATCTTATTTCCTGGCAAGGTCGGGCTAAGTGAGCAGTGCTGGTACACTTTCTCCTTGAGAACTGGAGCGGAAAAGCTTTTCGCTAAGATGTAGGCGAGCAGAGAGGCAGAATACGGAGCTCCGCAGCTGGCCGAAAGCAAGTGCCGCTTGCTGGCGTCTTTCGGCAAAAGCGGCGCTTCGGAGCGCACCGCTGCCGCTCCAGTCATCTGTGCGCGAAGTAGCCGCTTCTTGGCCTCCGGCAGCCGGAGATCGCGGTAGCTTGCAAGAGGCGAAGAACGAAGCCGCGAAGAAGCCGGCTTGTGTGCGAAGCTCGCACACAGCTGCAGGACGGTGGCTGCCGCTCTCCTGCCTCTTGAATTCACCCTTGGCATGCCAATGGAAGCTGTTCCAGGACAACCTTCCTGAGTTTTTATTTTAGTTTTCATGCATCCCACCTTGGAAATTCTCGTTGCTCCCCAGAGGCTCCGAGATGCAGAGAACACGGTGGCAGCTGCTGAAAAGAAGGGCAACTGTGAGTTGGTCAAAAACCAAGAACCTAGGCAGCTGCCTGTGCTTGGCAAGGAGCAGCTGCTGGATTCTTGCAATTGCCTTCAGTGCGCACAGAAGCCCGCTGCTCTGCTGCTTGGTTTTTCGCCTTCAGTCAATTACACACTGCTGAAGCTGAGGCAGGCAGTTCAGCTTTGCTGCTTTTCAGCATCTCAGCTGCCCTTCTGCTCTGTGACAGCTCTCCAGGTTTCTTGCCTTCGCCAGGCTGCAACGTGCCCGCTAGTACCAAGAACTGGGCAGGAGTGGGCAGAGAGCAGGGCCATCTGCCAGCAGGTTGCAGCTTGCCCAGGAAAATGCAGTGTCCTTGGAATGTGCAGCAAATCTTATTTCCTGGCAAGGTCGGGCTAAGTGAGCAGTGCTGGTACACTTTCTCCTTGAGAACTGGAGCGGAAAAGCTTTTCGCTAAGATGTAGGCGAGCAGAGAGGCAGAATACGCAGCTCCGCAGCTGGCCGAAAGCAAGTGCCGCTTCCCGGCGTCTTTCGGCAAAAGCGGCGCTTCGGAGCGCACCGCTGCCGCTCCACTGATCTGTGCGCGAAGTAGCCGCTTCTTCGCCTCCGGCAGCCGGAGATCGCGGTAGCTTGCAAGAGGCGAAGAACGAAGCCGCGAAGAAGCCGGCTTGTGTGCGAAGCTCGCACACAGCTGCAGGACGGTGGCTGCCGCTCTCCTGCCTCTTGAATTCACCCTTGGCATGCCAATGGAAGGTGTTCCAGGACAACCTTCCTGAGTTTTTGTTTTAGTTTTCATGCATCCCACCTTGGAAATTCTCGTTGCTCCCCAGAGGCTCCGAGATGCAGAGAACACGGTGGCAGCTGCTGAAAAGAAGGGCAACTGTGAGTTGGTCAAAAACCAAGAACACAGGCAGCTGCCTGTGCTTGGCAAGGAGCAGCTGCTGGATTCTTGCAATTGCCTTCAGTGCGCACAGAAGCCCGCTGCTCTGCTGCTTGGTTTTTCGCCTTCAGTCAATTACACACTGCTGAAGCTGAGGCAGGCAGTTCAGCTTTGCTGCTTTTCAGCATCTCAGCTGCCCTTCTGCTCTGTGACAGCTCTCCAGGTTTCTTGCCTTCGCCAGGCTGCAACGTGCCCGCTAGTACCAAGAACTGGGCAGGAGTGGGCAGAGAGCAGGGCCATCTGCCAGCAGGTTGCAGCTTGCCCAGGAAAATGCAGTGTCCTTGGAATGTGCAGCAAATCTTATTTCCTGGCAAGGTCGGGCTAAGTGAGCAGTGCTGGTACACTTTCTCCTTGAGAACTGGAGCGGAAAAGCTTTTCGCTAAGATGTAGGCGAGCAGAGAGGCAGAATACGCAGCTCCGCAGCTGGCCGAAAGCAAGTGCCGCTTCCCGGCGTCTTTCGGCAAAAGCGGCGCTCCGGAGCTCACCGCTGCCGCTCCAGTGATCTGTGCGCGAAGTAGCCGCTTCTTCGCCTCCGGCAGCCGGAGATCGCGGTAGCTTGCAAGAGGCGAAGAACGAAGCCGCGAAGAAGCCGGCTTGTGTGCGAAGCTCGCACACAGCTGCAGGACGGTGGCTGCCGCTCTCCTGCCTCTTGAATTCACCCTTGGCATGCCAATGGAAGCTGTTCCAGGACAACCTTCCTGAGTTTTTATTTTAGTTTTCATGCATCCCACCTTGGAAATTCTCGTTGCTCCCCAGAGGCTCCGAGATGCAGAGAACACGGTGGCAGCTGCTGAAAAGAAGGGCAACTGTGAGTTGGTCAAGAAGCAAGAACCTAGGCAGCTGCCTGTGCTTGGCGAGGAGCAGCTGCTGGATTCTTGCAATTGCCTTCAGTGCGCACAGAAGCCCGCTGCTCTGCTGCTTGGTTTTTCGCCTTCAGTCAATTACACACTGCTGAAGCTGAGGCAGGCAGTTCAGCTTTGCTGCTTTTCAGCATCTCAGCTGCCCTTCTGCTCTGTGACAGCTCTCCAGGTTTCTTGCCTTCGCCAGGCTGCAACGTGCCCGCTAGTACCAAGAACTGGGCAGGAGTGGACAGAGAGCAGGGCCATCTGCCAGCAGGTTGCAGCTTGCCCAGGAAAATGCAGTGTCCTTGGAATGTGCAGCAAATCTTATTTCCTGGCAAGGTCGGGCTAAGTGAGCAGTGCTGGTACACTTTCTCCTTGAGAACTGGAGCGGAAAAGCTTTTCGCTAAGATGTAGGCGAGCAGAGAGGCAGAATACGCAGCTCCGCAGCTGGCCGAAAGCAAGTGCCGCTTCCCGGCGTCTTTCGGCAAAAGCGGCGCTCCGGAGCTCACCGCTACCGCTCCACTGATCTGTGCGCGAAGTAGCCGCTTCTTGGCCTCCGGCAGCCGGAGATCGCGGTAGCTTGCAAGAGGCGAAGAACGAAGCCGCGAAGAAGCCGGCTTGTGTGCGAAGCTCGCACACAGCTGCAGGACGGTGGCTGCCGCTCTCCTGCCTCTTGAATTCACCCTTGGCATGCCAATGGAAGGTGTTCCAGGACAACCTTCCTGAGTTTTTATTTTAGTTTTCATGCATCCCACCTTGGAAATTCTTGTTGCTCCCCAGAGGCTCCGAGATGCAGAGAACACGGTGGCAGCTGCTGAAAAGAAGGGCAACTGTGAGTTGGTCAAAAACCAAGAACACAGGCAGCTGCCTGTGCTTGGCAAGGAGCAGCTGCTGGATTCTTGCAATTGCCTTCAGTGCGCACAGAAGCCCGCTGCTCTGCTGCTTGGTTTTTCGCCTTCAGTCAATTACACACTGCTGAAGCTGAGGCAGGCAGTTCAGCTTTGCTGCTTTTCAGCATCTCAGCTGCCCTTCTGCTCTGTGACAGCTCTCCAGGTTTCTTGCCTTCGCCAGGCTGCAACGTGCCCGCTAGTAGCAAGAACTGGGCAGGAGTGGGCAGAGAGCAGGGCCATCTGCCAGCAGGTTGCAGCTTGCCCAGGAAAATGCAGTGTCCTTGGAATGTGCAGCAAATCTTATTTCCTGGCAAGGTCGGGCTAAGTGAGCAGTGCTGGTACACTTTCTCCTTGAGAACTGGAGCGGAAAAGCTTTTCGCTAAGATGTAGGCGAGCAGAGAGGCAGAATACGGAGCTCCGCAGCTGGCCGAAAGCAAGTGCCGCTTCCCGGCGTCTTTCGGCAAAAGCGGCGCTCCGGAGCTCACCGCTACCGCTCCACTGATCTGTGCGCGAAGTAGCCGCTTCTTGGCCTCCGGCAGCCGGAGATCGCGGTAGCTTGCAAGAGGCGAAGAACGAAGCCGCGAAGAAGCCGGCTTGTGTGCGAAGCTCGCAGACAGCTGCAGGACGGTGGCTGCCGCTCTCCTGCCTCTTGAATTCACCCTTGGCATGCCAATGGAAGGTGTTCCAGGACAACCTTCCTGAGTTTTTATTTTAGTTTTCATGCATCCCACCTTGGAAATTCTTGTTGCTCCCCAGAGGCTCCGAGATGCAGAGAACACGGTGGCAGCTGCTGAAAAGAAGGGCAACTGTGAGTTGGTCAAAAACCAAGAACACAGGCAGCTGCCTGTGCTTGGCAAGGAGCAGCTGCTGGATTCTTGCAATTGCCTTCAGTGCGCACAGAAGCCCGCTGCTCTGCTGCTTGGTTTTTCGCCTTCAGTCAATTACACACTGCTGAAGCTGAGGCAGGCAGTTCAGCTTTGCTGCTTTTCAGCATCTCAGCTGCCCTTCTGCTCTGTGACAGCTCTCCAGGTTTCTTGCCTTCGCCAGGCTGCAATGTGCCCGCTAGTACCAAGAACTGGGCAGGAGTGGGCAGAGAGCACGGCCATCTGCCAGCAGGTTGCAGCTTGCCCAGGAAAATGCAGTGTCCTTGGAATGTGCAGCAAATCTTATTTCCTGGCAAGGTCGGGCTAAGTGAGCAGTGCTGGTACACTTTCTCCTTGAGAACTGGAGCGGAAAAGCTTTTCGCTAAGATGTAGGCGAGCAGAGAGGCAGAATACGCAGCTCCGCAGCTGGCCGAAAGCAAGTGCCGCTTCCCGGCGTCTTTCGGCAAAAGCGGCGCTCCGGAGCTCACCGCTGCCGCTCCAGTGATCTGTGCGCGAAGTAGCCGCTTCTTCGCCTCCGGCAGCCGGAGATCGCGGTAGCTTGCAAGAGGCGAAGAACGAAGCCGCGAAGAAGCCGGCTTGTGTGCGAAGCTCGCACACAGCTGCAGGACGGTGGCTGCTGCTCTCCTGCCTCTTGAATTCACCCTTGGCATGCCAATGGAAGGTGTTCCAGGACAACCTTCCTGAGTTTTTATTTTAGTTTTCATGCATCCCACCTTGGAAATTCTTGTTGCTCCCCAGAGGCTCCGAGATGCAGAGAACACGGTGGCAGCTGCTGAAAAGAAGGGCAACTGTGAGTTGGTCAAGAAGCAAGAACCTAGGCAGCTGCCTGTGCTTGGCAAGGAGCAGCTGCTGGATTCTTGCAATTGCCTTCAGTGCGCACAGAAGCCCGCTGCTCTGCTGCTTGGTTTTTCGCCTTCAGTCAATTGCACATTGCTGAAGCTGAGGCAGGCTGTTCAGCTTTGCTGCTTTTCAGCATCTCAGCTGCTTTCTGCTCTGTGACAGCTCTCGAGATGAAATAGAGATTTTTAGAGTTGGGTTAACAAAATGAATTAAGCATTTCTAATTTAGCTTGTAGAGTTATGTGTTGAATTTTCAACCTTTTGCTTAAGAAACCTCTGCCTAGTACAATGGGCAAAGGAAAATGCAAATTTCTGAAGCTTCTTGCATAAAGAACAATACCAGAAGAAGCAAAGAACCCAGATAAAGAAGCTCCTCTGTCTCCAAGCCTATCAAGACTGACAGACGTACTCAGAGAAGCACCAAAGGACCAAAAGCGCACGCGCAGAGAGGAAAAGTTCAAAAGTTCAATCATGAGGAAGACCACAATCTTCAGCCTCAGGACCACCAAGAGACCCCCGTACGACCACCACAGCAAACCACGCATGCCCAGAAGGCCGTGGACTTACTTAGCATGAGAAGCGAGGACAGGCGGGGCCAGGGGTTGAATATGCATGAAAAAGTTGTGCAATGTATTGCATATGGAACGTCTTTAAGAATAAAAGTGTGGGTCAGACTGAGGCTCGGGGCACAAGTTTTGGAGAGCTATCTCACTTGTGCCGGGCGCTGACATACATACCCACTTCATAACTACCCCAGGTCATGGAGTCTATTGATTTCTTCCGCGTATCGTTTCAGTTGGCGACCACGAAGGGACTGCTCTGCTCACCCGCAGGTCCGGTTGGGAGCAGACACCCTCAGGCGCCACGGGGCTTTTCCCCGGAGGGACTCTGCGCCTCGGCTGTACACTGCGGGGAGCAGACCACGGCCCGTTGACTAGCGGATGAAAGCGGTATGTGTTAATTTATTTTCTTACGGTTGGCACTGATAAGTCGCAAAAAGATGTTTTTGCGCGCAGGTTTGTTACAAATAAACTCGTTTTAATAGGTGGGAGTGGTGATGGGTTGTAGGTAATTGTTAAATAATGTAACCAATTGTTAATGTAATGAATTGTTAAATTGTTAATGTAGTAAGTGGTTGTGAGTTACTGTTAGTTACGAAGTTTAATATGTACCATTAGTTAAGTGTTTGTGCACAGTTGCCAATCAAGGGGGGGGGAGGCCAGGCGCATCGGAGAACGACATCATCAGTCCAACCTGCTATTGGAGAAACAGATCAACCAATGGTGCCTCGAAGTTCAGGAATGATTGGCCAGAAATGCACCATCTTATAAACCAATCAAGGACCAGAAAATAAGCCAATCAACGAGAGGATCAAGAACGCACCAATCAACAGCCTCCAGAGACTTTAACAACCCCGGGTGCTGGCCACCCCGGGGTCTTTCCGCGGACTTTGTTGCCAAGGAAACACCCTGTGCCTGTGCACAGTTACTGTTGCACGTTGTTACTTTCTGGCTTGCCGCTGAGGTCCTGGGCTTATCCTGGGACCTCGTCCCCAGCTGTCTGTGATTTTAATAAACAGGCCCAAATTTTTTTAACATATTTTGGCTTTGAATTCGCCTGTTCATAACAGATTGGGGGCTCGCCCGGGATAGCCACGCCCCAGAGGCGGTCCCGGAGAAGGACAGGTCCGGGAAGACCGGTCCAGCGTTTTTTTTTATCGCTGCCCGAACTTGGATTTCTCTGAGACCGAAGACGGTTGCTGGCTACACCCGAGAGACGACTGAGGACCCGGCAACCCAGACTGAAAAGGCCCTTCGAGAGGGAGCGGGGCTTGCAGCGCACAGGTAGGCGTTGCGAGTGGCGCAGGCATAAGGGGGTACGCTCATGCATGGTGAGTGAGTGAGACGGGGGCTGGCACCTCAGACTCCCGAAGTGACAGTGGACCTCCTAGTACCGCGTTTTCGGACTCCCGCGAGGGGGCCGGCCGGGAACGGAGGGAAGCGATTGGAATAAATCATTGGAGTGAGTGTGGAACCCCGAGGGACCCTCCTTAGCGTGGGTGAAGGGGGAGTACCTCCTTTTCTCCTGCCCTTACCCGCGTAGGCTCCCGTTCCCCCAGGGTGGTGGGGGCTCCTAGGGGTTGCTTGAGCCAAAAAGGCGAAGGAACCGAAGGTGGTGGTTGGTTGGGATAACTTTCTGGCTTGCCAGAAAGACCTTCGGAACCGGGCCTCCCAGTACAGTGACAGGCATTGGGGCGGCTGGCTGGGAGGGGGGTGGACGGTCCCTGGACCCTTGATCCAAAAACGAAGGAACCGAAGGTGGTGGTTGGTAGGGATAACTTTCTGGCTTGCCAGAAACGTTCTGGCTTGCCAGAAAGACCTTTGGAACCGGGCCTCCTAGTACAGTGACAGGCATTGGGGCGGCTGGCTGGGAGGGGAGTGGACAAGGGGGGCGCAGGGGAGTTCCACCGGCTCAAGCAATCTGAAGGGCAGTTCCTCAAGGTGAGCGCGGGAAGTGTCCCGGGCATCTTGAGGAACTAGGACCTCTGGGGTGGGCTAAAGACTCTCAACCGGAGACCTACTGGTAGTGAGGCCACCGGTTGGGGGATTGTCCCTCCTTTGGCAGGGGGAGGGAGTAGGAGCCTGACCAGAGGGGAATAGGACCCTAGGCCAGGGGGTCTGGCCAAGGGGAAATTCCTCCTAGCACGGCGACGGGCCGGGGAGGGCAAAAGGCCGCCGGCTAGGAGAAGTCCCTCTATCCATTAGGGGTAGGAGGGAGGGTTTAGAACCTGTCAGTTAGGGATATTATTTTGTTCTAGTATATATAAGTTGTCTCGTCTATGTGTGATTTGCTCTTAATTGGAATTTTGTGGTCGATATTATCAAGTTCGTTTATTTTGTCTGTTGTTACCGATAGTGTTATTTATTGGGTTATTATATTGTGTTGTTTTATTTGTTTTAACACAAAAATACCAATTTGGTATTTTGCAGTATTGTTTGTGGTATTCTGTGTAATTTTTTGCTTCAAGTGATTGAGGTGTATATTGCTTTGAGTAGAGAGTTTTTAGCGTTTTGTCAGCTTATATCTTTGGGTTAGGATTTCTGTTTGTGTCAGAGGGTATCGCGTATCTTGTGAGGTTGTGTTAAAGAGCCGACATTTTGTTGTTTTAGTACACAGATTTTAAGTCATTGATAGTGTGTGTGTGTGAGTGTGGGTGGCTCAGAGGAGCCATTTTAGTTGCTTTTGAGGTATTCCCCTCGAGAAGGGGAGTGGTTGTTTTACAGGGTGTGTGTGTGTGAGTGTGGGTGGCTCAGAGGAGCCATTTTAGTTGCTTTTGAGGTATTCCCCTCGAGAAGGGGAGTGGTTGTTTTACAGGGTGCGTGTGTGTGAGTGTGGGTGGCTCAGAGAAGTCATTTTAGTTGCTTTTGGGGTACTCCCCTCGAGAAGGGGAGTGGTTTGGGAGTGGGTGATAGACATTTGAAAAGACTTCCGGCTGATCAGCCATTTTGGTTTGTTTTGAGTCTTGGTTCCCACGGCATCTAATTTTCCCACGGGTCATTATTTTCGTTCCCACGGTATTCAATTTTCCCACGGGGTCTCCTATTGATTTATGTTTAAATTCTAGTTGTTCTTTTTATTGTAAATCCTTTTGGATTGTCATTCTTCTTTAAAGTTTACACAGTGACTTATTGCGAAGTTGTCTATTTAGTTAAATTGATACAAGTTGTTTATAGTTATGGGTCAGTGTGCAAGTAAGCGTATCCATAAGGGAAAAGCTAAGAAAATGAAATTGAAAGACATACCACAAGACAGTCCATTGGGGGAAATGTTAGAGAATTGGGACCATGATAAAAATTTAAAGGAATTGGATAAGATAAAAATGATACATTATTGTATTGAAATATGGCCACAAAAGAACATTCAAGAAGGACCTGTTAATTGGCCTTGGTATGGGTCAAAAGAAAAATGGTTATGTCTAGCTTTAAATAAATATGTTAATTCAAGAGAAGTATTAGACGAGGAAGAAATCAAATATGCAACCTGTTGGCTGGAAAATGAAATTTGGGATAAAAAGGTCCGAATGTATAGGGTGGGTAAAGAAATAAAAGAGGGAAAAGAAGAATTTAAGCAAAAATGGGATCCATTGGATTATCTTCCTCCTCCAGTACCCCCTCCTATCCAACCCGAACCCATTCTGGCTCCTCCAGCATCTCTCCCTGTTCAGCCTATTTCCCCTCCTATCTCTTCAGGGCCCCTCCCTACTCAACCTGTCCCCCACTCTACTCCATCAGCATCCCTTCCTGCCCAACCCGCACCTTGTCATACTCTTCTGACTTCACCGACAGTCCCCACTCCAGCAGTTTCTCCCATGCCTCTCTCCATCCCTGTCACCCTCCCTCTGCCTCCCACACAAAATCTTACACAAACTCAACAGAGTAGCTTGGAGGGGGTGGCGACTCACAACTGTGAGTGCGAAAGAGTTGTAAGACCAAAAGAGAGGATTGCAATCTCAGGTAGTCATCATTATAATACTAGATCACAAGCTGAGAGGAGCTTCCAAAAGGGGGAAGCAGGAGAAAGGTTATTACCTTTGAGAGAGGTTCCAATGGGAGGTGTCCAGGGGGGGATCGGTTTTGTAAATGCACCTTTGACGGGCTCGGAGGTGAGAAGTTTTAAGAAAGAACTTAAACCCCTCTTGGAAGATCCTATAGGAGTTGCCGATCAAGTTGATCAGTTTTTAGGTTCAAGTACATATACTTGGGAGGAAATGAATTCTATTTTAGGTATTCTTTTTTCTTCAGAGGAAATGCATTTTATTCGGGTTGCAGGCATAAAAGCATGGGAGAAAGAGAATAGGGCCGGGCCGCGGGGTGAAGAAAAGATGCCTCTCACTCCACCTGATTGGAATCCAAATACAGAAGAAGGCCGTAGAAATATGAATTGTTATAGGTCTTTGGTTATTAAAGGTATCCGGGGAGCGGTCCCCCGGACTAGTAATGCAAAGTTGGCCTTTGATAGCCAGCAGGAGAAAGATGAAACCCCAAATGCCTGGTTAGATAGGCTAAGGCGAAATTTCCAATTATATTCCAGTGTAGATCCAGAGAGCACAGAAGGGAAAGTGTTGGTAAAGGTGCAATTTGTAACTAGAGCATGGCCAGATATTAGAAGGAAGTTAGAGAAGATAGAAGAATGGCAGGAAAAAGGCATGAATGAATTGTTAAGGGAGGCACAGAGAGTTTATTTGAGGAGGGAGGAAGAAAAGATGAAATCGAAGGCTAGAATTATGGTTGCAATAGCTAGGGAGAGTCAGGACAGAGAAAGGGAAGAGCCAAAGGGAAGGGAAAAATCAAGGAAGGAGGAGATTCGAGGGCAGGATGCAGACTCCTGGGAGGGGAAATGTTTTTATTGTGGTGAAAAAGGTCACTTTAGGAAGGAGTGTAAGAAATGGAGAAAAGACAGGAGGCTGTACAAAGAAACGGAGATTGGAGAAAATGATGATTAGGGGTGTCAGGGGCTCTATCCCCTGGGGAAGATGGGTGAGCATAAGTTGGAGCCCTTGATAAATTTGGAAATAGGTCCCCAGGGGGAAGAATTTGAATTTTTAGTTGACACTGGGGCTGATAGGTCATGTGTTTCACGGTTCCCAAAAGGTTGTAAATTGAGTCAAAGGGTGTGTAAAGTGAGAGGTGCTAGTAATGAGCCTTTTGAAGTATCGGTAATAGAGCAAGTTGTGGTTAAAGGAAATTCAAGAGAAGGATATGTAGATTTGTTATATATGCCTAAATTGGAATGTAATTTATTAGGTAGAGACCTACAGGTGCAATTAGGGGTAGGGGTAATCCCTAAAGAGGGAAAGATGGTAGCAGAGATGCTGGTTCTCAAGTCGGAGGATGAAAGTGAAATCAATAGCGAAGTCTGGGCAGAAGGGGGAGGCCGCAGCCTACTCGATATACCCCCCATAGAAGTAAAAATGAAACCAGGAACTTCACCAATTCGAGTAAAGCAATATCCTATTTCGGCCGAAGGGAAACAAGGACTAGCTCCAGTTATAAAAGAATTGATTAAAGATGGAATACTAGAACCATGCATGTCTCCCCATAACACGCCGATATTACCGGTAAAGAAATCAGATGGTACTTACCGATTAGTCCAAGATCTAAGGGAGGTGAACAAACAGACAATTTCACGGTACCCTGTAGTAACCAATCCGTATACACTTCTAAGTAAGGTACCACCGAAACATGCATGGTTCAGTGTGATAGATTTGAAAGATGCCTTCTGGGCTTGTCCTCTAGCTGAAGAAAGTAGAAGTTGGTTTGCCTTTGAGTGGCAGGATGAGGAAACAGGAAGGAAACAACAACTCCAATGGACCCGGCTACCCCAAGGTTTTACAGAATCCCCAAATTTGTTTGGCCAGGCTTTGGAAGAATTGTTAAGGCAGTTTCAACCAGTGGGAGATACCCAAATTCTGCAATATGTTGATGATTTGTTGGTGTCAGGGGAACAGAGGGAACAGGTTCAAGCAACAACAGTGAAATTATTAAACTTTTTTGGGGAAAAGGGTTTAAAAGTGTCAAAAAAGAAACTCCAATTTGTAGAACAGGAAGTGAAATATTTAGGTCATCTGATTGGGAAAGGATACAAGAAATTAGAAGCTGAGCGAATTCAAGGGATCCTCTCCCTACCTGCACCGAAAACAAAAAGGGATGTAAGGAAATTGTTGGGGTTAATCGGATATTGTAAATTGTGGATTGATGGGCATACTAAACTAGTTAAGTTCCTATATGATAAATCAGTTGAAGAAGAACCTATAGATTGGAATGAGGAAGATGAACAGAAGTTACAAGAGTTGAAAGAAAAGTTAGTGACAGCACCAGTTTTAAGTTTACCCGATTTAGACAGACCCTTTGAGTTGTTTATAAATGTAGAAGAAGGTATTGCATATGGAGTATTGGTCCAAAAGTGGTGCGGAGATAGAAAACCAGTAGCTTATGTGTCCAAGCTATTAGACCCGGTAGTGAGAGGATGGCCTACATGTTTACAATCAGTGGCTGCTACTGTAGTTTTGGTAGAGGAGGGATACAAACTAACATTTGGGAGCAAAATCAAAGTGTATACACCTCATGATTTGAAAACTATATTGAGTAAGAGAGCGAGTCAGTGGATTACAGACAGCAGGCTGTTAAAATATGAATTGATGCTCACCAATATTGAGAATTTAGAATTAGCCACAACGAATGTTCAAAATCCAGCCCAATTTTTGTATGGAGAGCCACAAGAAAATTTAGAACATTGTTGTATAGAAGTCATAGATTTGCAGACCAAAGTAAGGGAAGATTTGCAAGAGCAGCCATTACCAGAAGGAGAAGTGTTGTTTGTGGATGGTTCCTCCAGGGTAAAGGAGGGGAAGAGAATGTCAGGATATGCAGTAATAGATCGTAAGAGTATGGAAATTATAGAAAAAGGGAGGCTTCCAGCAAAATGGTCTGCACAGTGTTGTGAGGTTTATGCTTTACTAAAAGGGCTGCAGTGGTTAAAGTACAAGAAAGGAACTGTTTACACTGACTCCAAATATGCCTATGGTGTAGTACATACGTTTGGTAAGATCTGGGGAGAAAGGGGGTTTATAAACTCTAAAGGCAAGACCTTAGTCCATGAAAAGCTAATCAAGGAAACATTGGAAGCTCTCAAAGACCCTTTGGAAATTGCAGTGGTACATATAAAAGGTCACCAGAAAGGAACTTCTAAAGAGGTGCAGGGCAACAATTTAGCAGACAGAGCAGCTAAAGAGGCTGCCTTAGAAAAAGAAGAGAAAATCCTGCAGTTAGTCAATCTGGGGGACAGAGATAATAAAGAAAACCCAATTTTTAGTGAGCAAGAACAAAAAGAGTTGCTAAAACATGGGGGAATAAAAGATGAAAAAGGGAAGTGGATAATGCCAGATGGGAGACAGGTATTAAACAAAGTGCTAGCCAGGAAAATTTTGGAGAATTTGCATGCTTCAACCCACTGGGGAACACAGGCCTTGTGCGATCATTTTCTGCGAACTTATGTATGCATTGGTATATTTGAAGTAGCTAAGATAATCACAAGAGATTGTATGATTTGTCAGAGAGTAAATAGAAAAGTAATGAGAAAAGCTCCACTGGGTGGAAGAGAATTGGCCCAGAGACCTTTCCAAAATGTCCAAATCGATTTTACTGAACTTCCCCCAGTCCAAAAGTTTAAGTATTTATTAGTGATAATAGATCATCTGACTCATTGGGTTGAAGCATTCCCAACTACAAGAGCTACAGCAGGAGTGGTTAGTAAGATCTTACTGGAACAAGTCATACCGAGATATGGTATTGTAAACATTATTGATTCGGACAGAGGGCCACATTTCACAGCCAAGGTCCTACATCAGATAACAGAGGCTTTAGGAATAGTATGGAGACTTCACACCCCATGGAGACCTCAAAGCTCAGGAAGAGTGGAGAGAATGAACCAAACCTTAAAAATAACACTCACCAAATTGGTGGAGGAAACAAAAATGAACTGGTTAAAATGTCTTCCATTAGCACTAATGAGAATAAGAACAAAACCAAGAGCCGATATTGGCATTTCTCCTTATGAAATGATGTTTGGGTTGCCATTTCTAACTGTCTCAGACCACACAGGGACTTACGAAGAGGGAGAACAGAGTACCAAGAAGTATGTACAAGTGATTGCGAATACCTTAGAGGAATTAAGGAAAAACGGATATCTTCCCCAAAGTACCCCAATTGACTTTAAAATTCATTCGTTTCAGCCGGGAGACTGGGTTTTAATAAAGGTGTGGAAAGAACAGCCATTATCTCCCATGTGGGAGGGTCCCTTCCAGGTTCTCTTAACTACTGAAACTGCAGTAAGGACCCAAGAAAGAGGATGGACACATGTCACAAGAGTCAAAGGTCCGGTACAAGCTCCCACCGAGTGGACAGTGGTTAATACATCTGATACAAAACTGACTTTAAAGAGAAAACCTCAAGAGAAGTAAAATAAGAAGAAGAGCAGGGTTTTAATCTATTATGAACTGTTCAGATGTTATTAATTGTTACCTATTATTTAAATAATTATTCTAACTTGTTATTAGTGTAAAAAGTTAAAATTGTTTGTATTGAAGTATTTATTATAACTCACGTCAAATTTCTGGTATTTTTTATTGCAGATCCCAAAGAATAGAGCATCCTCCCACTCATTTAGTAATCAGGCCCTAAAAAGAAATACTCAAGTCAATACAAGGAGGGAAGTAAGTCACTGCAGGAGGAGGGAACGGTAAGATCATATTACAAGGGGCAAGACCGGGTCAGGATACACTCTTGCCACAAAGCAGATACACCATAGGCCTTCCCAAAGAGGGGGTAAAAATATGGAGGTTGGGAGAGTGCCCTGTACCGGACCCTTGTTGCTGTTAGCACTGCTAACAGTAATAAACATCCAGGGAAGTCCGATGGACCCCTGTGATAAATGTTACTATCCACTTTATGCAGGAGACTCTCGGAGTGCCGTCCTAAGAATTCATACAAATCCGAGTCCCAACTGTATTGACTTTTTACAATTAACAACATGTGTAGAGGACGGTACAACCTATTGGCTCTCCGAAAATATAGGAAATCATAAACAAAAACTGTTGGGAGAATGCCCTACCAGGGAAAAATGGATATGTTTGGAGAAGAAGCCAGAGAAAAAGGAGAAAGCAAAAGAGGTTCACGAACCTGACTTTATAAAGGAAAAGGAAGTAAAAGGGGTAATAAGGAAAGAAGCAGGACTCAAGATTCTAGGTGGGAAAAATCTGTTTTTAGACCTAGTTGAAAAAATAAGTCATGAATTTAATATAACTAATTGTTGGATTTGTGGAGACACTAGAACAGCAGAAATCTGGCCGTGGGAAGGAATTGCACTGAGTCCAAAAGAGATCTTAAGGTTAATGAGGAATAAGATGAGAATCCAAAGGTCATCACCTGTGCAAGATAAAAGGAATGACGAAGAAGTATGGAATTTAAAATCTGAGGTAATCGGGGAAGAATGTCTGTGGAGGAAGGGATCTTCTAAGTTCATTTCATATGTGGGTGAGTTATCCTGTAAACGATATCTAGTTACCAACGACACCCACCAATGGTGGATTCCTGGGGCTCCTCACCTCTATTGGTCTAGAAAACAAAAACGGGGATGTTCTTATATTCAAAAGGAAAAACTATATGAATGTATTACCACAGATCCCAACCCTTTCCATGATGATCCCCAAATGTACAAGTTTTGGAGTAAAAATGGGATCACTTCTGTAGAACATCATAAATTCTGGAGAGCTCCAAATGAGTTATTTTGGCTTTGTGGTAGAATGGCATATGTAATGTTGCCTAAAGATTGGACAGGAAGTTGTACACTAGGTATTATAAAACCTTCTTTCTTTTTACTGCCCAGAGACGAAAGTCAACATCTAGGAATTCCCTTATATGATGAATTAAAACGTAAAAGAAGAGACTTAATTGGTGGTTCTCAAAAGTGGGGGGAAGAAGAGTGGCCTCCAGAAAGAATAATCGAGACATATGGCCCTGCCACTTGGGCCCAAGACGGGTCGTGGGGATACCGAACTCCCATTTATATGTTAAATAGAATTATTAGATTACAGGCAGTGTTGGAAATCATAACCAATGAAACAGCCATGGTCTTAGATCTAATCTCTACCCAAAACCGCCAAATGAGAACGGCTATCTACCAAAATCGATTAGCATTGGATTACTTACTGGCAGAAGAAGGGGGGGTCTGTGGTAAATTTAATTCATCAGAGTGTTGTATTGAAATTGATGATTATGGAGATCTTATCAAAAACATTACAACCAGGATTAGGAAATTGGCACATGTCCCAGTCCAGAGATGGAGCCCTCTAATAAAATTAAATTGGTGGGATAACCTCTTGGGGGGAGAATGGTGGAAGAAGGTTTTATTGATTGCAGGAAGTGCCTTAATAAGTCTTATTCTACTTCCTTGTTTAATACCTTGTCTAATTCGGTTGATAACTAACATTGTGCAGAATTCCTTAGAAAGCTTAAGCAAAGAGAAGTTCGAGAAGATCATGATCATACAAGAAAATAAACTGGGAGAGAACTCTGAAACTGCTAGGAAGACCTATGAAAAGTACCAGAAATTAAGAAGAATTTACCAAGTTTATAATACTCCTGTTTAAATTAAAGGCTTGATGCGGGCTAAAGCCCGATCAAAGATTTAGAGGGGGGAGTTGTTACAAATAAACTCGTTTTAATAGGTGGGAGTGGTGATGGGTTGTAGGTAATTGTTAAATAATGTAACCAATTGTTAATGTAATGAATTGTTAAATTGTTAATGTAGTAAGTGGTTGTGAGTTACTGTTAGTTACGAAGTTTAATATGTACCATTAGTTAAGTGTTTGTGCACAGTTGCCAATCAAGGGGGGGGGGGAGGCCAGGCGCATCGGAGAACGACATCATCAGTCCAACCTGCTATTGGAGAAACAGATCAACCAATGGTGCCTCGAAGTTCAGGAATGATTGGCCAGAAATGCACCATCTTATAAACCAATCAAGGACCAGAAAATAAGCCAATCAACGAGAGGATCAAGAACGCACCAATCAACAGCCTCCAGAGACTTTAACAACCCCGGGTGCTGGCCACCCCGGGGTCTTTCCGCGGACTTTGTTGCCAAGGAAACACCCTGTGCCTGTGCACAGTTACTGTTGCACGTTGTTACTTTCTGGCTTGCCGCTGAGGTCCTGGGCTTATCCTGGGACCTCGTCCCCAGCTGTCTGTGATTTTAATAAACAGGCCCAAATTTTTTTAACATATTTTGGCTTTGAATTCGCCTGTTCGTAACAGGTTTGCCTAGGGGCTTGCAAGCAGACCGCCATCGGGGGAGAGGCCGGCGGCGGGAGGACCTCCCCAGCTGATAGCGCGGCTCGGGGAGGGCGAAATCGCGATTTCAGTGTGTGGTGTGTGTCCTGATTGCAGTGTAGTGTGTCTGTTACGTCCGGACGTGCGTGCTTGTGCGTGTGTGTGTATGTGTGAGTGGAACGGTGAAGCGCGGTGCGGCCTTGCTAAGATACAGAGAGGCGGCGCGGCGGTGCTAGAGAGCGCATGCGCAGGGCAGCTCTCAGCCCACACTACCTGATAGTGCGGGTAGTGCGCACTCTACCTGATAGAGCGGGTGGTGCGCATGCGTGGCACGGGCTGTCTCTGGCGAGCTGGGGGAGCGCGGCGCGGGGCTTAAGTCGGGGCTTGCAAAGTTGCTTTAGGCGCCGCCCAGCTGATAGCGCAGCGGGCGCGCGGGCACAAGCCGCGGTTTGAGGAGCCGCTTTGAACCCCGCTAGCTGATAGCGCAGCTAGTGGGAGCGTGGTACAAGCTAGGAGTTACAAGCACCGCTTACAAGCATCGCTAGTTGGTAAAAAGCTTGCAAAAGTAGCCAGCGAGCCCGGCTGGGCTAAGAGTTAAGTGTTTGTTATACAATAGCACTGCCCTTCAGTGTTAAAAGCTGTCACTGGGGCAGGAGGAGGGGTTGGGGAAGGCAGTCTAGGGTTGCCATGGGAAACAGCAGTTGTATGAGTTCTCCACCCCCTTTTGGAAGAGAATTGTACCCTCCCCCTGTCCTGTCAGTTATTGTTCAAGTCTGCCCCTTAGCCTAGAATCTTCTCTGTTCCACGTTTTCCCTTTGGTTCTTCCACCAAGAACACTCCTTTCCCTTTTCCCCACTGGTTAATGTTATATTTCCCCTCCCTTTAGCCTTCTCCCGATTGTACCCTCGAATGCTAAACCCTCCTACCCCTACGCAGTAAAAGAATCCTCAGCCCGCCCTTCGGGGCTCTCGGAATCTGCCTCCCTTCTGCTTCGTTGTCTCCCTGTTTGCCCCTTCTGCGACCCTTCAATCAACGAGCAGGATTTCAGCAGCCCGAGTGTCCCTCCCGTTCTTCTGGTGGACCCTCAGATGTACCAGCTATCCGAGCTTCGTGCCGAGTGGCTAAAAGCCCCCACGGCTCGGCAACTGGGAGATCCTTTGCATTACAGGGCGAATAAAGGGGGGATGAATGTGTGTGAATGAGAGGCTGTAAGAGCCCGTCTGAAGCCCCTCATTTTCCATTCTGCCTTCCGATTGCCACAAGAAAGAATCCCTTCCCCCACTGTAGTTCCGGCTTAGAACAGGACACAGCACAGGTGGAACCACTGAACCGTCATGCTGGCTGTTCCCAACAAGGCCTGGTAAGAACTTGGCAAGGACTTGGCAAGGACTTGGCAAAGACCTGACATGGAGCCAGCACGGGACAGCCTGATGCGCGGCCTGCTTCTAATCTCCGTTCTTAAGCCAAATGAACTTTTGGGGTGACTCTCGCGGTCCTTCATTGAAGACCCCTCATCTGCCTCGTTACCACTGTGACAAAGAAAGAATGAGAACCCTCCTCCCAAGGACTGAGACTGAGACCCCTGCTATAGGGAGGAGGGGAAATTGGTGGTCTGACCACTAATGACATGACCTGTTTCCCTTCAGTGATTCAAATGGACTTATTCTTCATTGTGTATTCGTCTTGCTTTGGTGGTTTCTGTGGACTCACCCGTTCCCTCGGGGCGATTACAATGGACTTGTTCCCCCCCTCTCTCCTCTGTGGACTATAATTGGAGCCCCGAGTCGACCAGAACTTCGAAGACTCCCCCGACACGACAGAGGGATCCCCATCGTCCGGAGCACTGAGGATCTCGCCTGTGTTGGTAGCTATTCCCATATCCCTCTTCTCTCTCTAACCTTTTATCTCCTTTCAGATCCCCACTATCGCGTTTACTGTTTTGGCTCCTACTAAAGGTGCATTTGTTGTGATTAACTGATAGTCCCTTGTTGTTTGCCTTTGTTGCACTTTTGGGATGGGTGAAAAGAACCATCACGACACCCCGCAAGAAGCGGATCGTGACAGAGGCGGGCTGGTTACCCCAGACCTGCTAAGCGAGAGCGGCAGTCTCCCATGCTGCGTTTCCGTCTTTTTCGCGAGAAAAGCGGCCAGTAAAGAGACGAAGCGAGTGATAAAAAGAGTGAGAGAACCCCCCCTGGGACTGGGTCTCGGAGAAAGAGTGGGACCCCTTAGTGGGGGGGGGGGGGGGGGAGGAGTAAAAGGTAATTAATTAGAAAAAAAAATGAATTAAAAGGTAAAAAGAGGGTCTTCTTGGCATAATCTATTGGGGAAAAATAAAAGGTAAAATGTGTAGGAGGGGCCCCTAAAAATTCTGCTGGATTGAGGGATAAGAATGCCCATGAACATCCAAGATCAAACCTGCTGGATTGAGGGATTAATGTTCCAAGAGCATCCAGGGTTGATTCAAACCTGCTGGATTGAGGGATTAATGTTCCAAGAGCATCCAGGGTTAAGTCAAACCTGCTGGGTTGAGGGATTAACATTGCAAGAGCACCCAGAATTAAGTTTGCTGGGTTGTTGAGAGCACCCAAGATTGAGTAAAAATTTTGCCAGTTTGAAGAGAAGTCTGACAGGATCTAGAGTTGGGAACCACACAGCTAGATTGAGGGGTATCCAAGAACACTGGGACTAGCCAGGGACACCTACAAGTGTAATAGGTGTGTTGAAAAAGAAAAGGTACCTTGTTGTTGTGGTTGTTTTGTTATGTGTAAGAGTAAGTAAAATAAAGTTAAGTGAATGTAGACGAAGGAAAGTATATGTATGCATCCTGCCCTGTTAAGCAGCCTCACTGTGCTTCCCTGCTGTCACCGACAAACACAAGTTACGAACCCTCAGAACTGAAAAAGTTCAATCAAATATTGCTTCCATTGATGACCATGATATTGTCTATAATACCTTGTTCCAACTTATGTTATGTAAGTGTTAATACCCCTATCCTACCAGTTGGTAAACCTGATGGGTCATACCGGTTAGTACAGGATCTGCGGGCCATAAACAAGGTCACGGAGGATCTGTATCCTGTGGTGGCCAATCCCTACACGTTATTAACTTGCTTAACAGCCGAGCTAACTTGGTTTACCGTTTTAGATTTAAAAGATGCCTTCTTTTGCCTTCCTATCCATGAAGCCAGAAAATTTTTGCATTTGAATGGGAAAATCCTAAGAGCGGGCCAAGAACTCAACTGACATGGACCAGACTCCCACAAGGATTCAAAAACTCACCCACTTTGTTTGGAGAACAACTTGCAAAAGAATTAGAGACCTGAGAAGCCCCTCCAGAGGAAGGGAAGTTGCTAGAGTACGTAGATGACATCCTGATAGCCACACGGACAAGGGAAGCATGCACGGCCTGGACGATAAGCCTCTTGAACTTTTTGGGGCTCCAAGGGTACCGAGTATCAAAGAAAAAAGCCCAAGTAGTAAAACAGAAAGTAACTTCTCTGGGTTACGAAGTCAGTGCTAGACAACGTACCTTGGGCCAAAGCCGGAAGGAGGCAATATGCCAGACCCCAAAACCTCAGACGGTAAAGGAACTACGAACTTTCCTGAGGATGACAGGGTGGTGCAGGTTATGGATCTATAACTATGGACTGTTTGTTAAGCCCTTCTATGAACTGATTGCAACTGAAAGCAGGAACATCCAAGAGACAAAGGAAGCTACGCAAGCTTTCAACCAGCTGAAAAAAGCCCTCATGTCAGCTCCAGCCCTGAGATTGCCAGACGTGAGTAAGCCTTCCCTTTTATTCTCCCATGAGAAGCAAGGAATCGCCTTAGGAATACTAGCACAGGACCTCGGCCCATATCGGAGAGCAGTGGCTTACTTCTCTAAGCAATTGGATACAGCAGCTAAAGGGTGGCCTGGGTGCCTCAGAGCTGTTGCAGCAGTCGTACTGAACATCCAAGAGGCACACAAATTCACCCTAGGCCAGAAAAGAACTGTGCTAGTGTCTCACACAGTGTCTGCAGTGCTAGAGGTAAAAGGTGGGCATTGGCTTTCCCCACAACGGCTCCTGAGATACCAAGCTATCATAGTGGAGCAAGATGATGTAGAGATAGTAGTGACTAACATTGTCAATCCAGCCTCCTTCCTCAGTAGAAACCAAGGGGAACCAGTGGAACATGACTGCCTGGAGACCATTGAAGCCACCTACTCCAGCTGCCCTGACTCGAAGGACACCCCTCTCGAGAATGCAGAAGTCTCGTTTACTGATGGAAGCAGTTATATCATCAGTGGAAAACGGCACGCCGGGTAGGCAGTTCCAACGTGCAAGGAAGTAATGTCATCTGGGCCCCTGCCAACAAATACCTCTGCACAGAAGGCCGAGATAATTGCTCTAACTGGGGCCCTAGAATTGGCAAGAGGGAAAGAAATAAACATATACACGGACTCGAAGTATGCATTTGGAGTAGTGCATGCTCACAGAGCCATTTAGAAAGAGAGAGGACTGCTGAAGTCTCAAGGGAAAAATATTAAAGATGCATCAGAAGTACTGCGACTTCTAGAAGCAGTCCAGTTGCCAGAGAAAGTAGCGATCATGCACATTAAGGCACATCAGAAGATCAACTCAGAATTGGAAGAAGGAAACGAGCTGGCAGATAGGGAAGCAAAAGAAGCAGCAAGACGGGCACATTTCCCCTAAAGGTAAGCCAAGATACAACAAACCAGAAAAAAAATTAATCTATGAGCAAAAAGGAGACTATAACCAAGAGGGATGGGCCACCATAGAAGGAAAATTAGTTCTACCCTCCTATTTATGATGGTCCCTAATAAAGGAAGAACACCAGAAAACCATTGGGGTATTGATGCTCTAGCATAACTAGACATTTACAACTCGACAATGTGACCTTTGCCTCCAGACCAACCCCAAAAATACTCCCAAACCAAAGCTTAGCCAGATTAGGAAGGGTCATGGGCCGGAGCAGCAATGGCAGATTGATTGTACAGAATTGCCAAGAAAAGGGGGGTATACGTTTTTCCTGGTGCTAACAGATACCTTTTCAGGATGGCCAGAAGCATTCCCCACCAGGACTTCTAAAGCTCAAGAAGTAACTAAGGTATTGGTACAAGAAAACATACCACGCTTTAGAGTCCTGGCCACAATCTCCTCAAATAGAGGACCACATTTTATTGTAAAATTCGTGCAACAAGTTAGCCAATACTTGAACATAGACTGAGAACTTCACACCCCATATAACCCACAATCAAGTGGTCAGGTAAAAAAAATGAATCATTTGATCAAACAACAAATTGTACAATTGGGACAAGAAGCTAATTTGTCATGGACTCAATCCCTCCCATTAGCACTACTGCAGATCCGAACCAAACCCAAGACTAAAGAAAAGCTAAACCACTTTGACTTGCTTTATGAAAAACCATATGGGGTGCGAAAGAGAATGTCTAGCCAAGACATGTCACTAACCTCCTGTATGTTAAGTCTCTTAACTTGGTGTATCCAGCACCAATCACTAGCTAATAAACACAAGTCATAACTAGTGAAATACACTGTTTAGAAGACTTTATGTCACCCAATTATAATTCTATTAATTTTAGTTACTGTAAGTTTAATGATGTCTACTTTAACACTCATGTAGAATTCGAGGATGTTAAAACACATGGCCAGTCTGACATCACTCTCTAGAACTCCTAGAATCTTACTGAAAGAGGACGGTCAAGACAGTAGATGAGAATTTAAATCAAGACCCCTGTAGTAAAAGAATTTACTCTATTTTAAGAAAAGGGGGGACTGAAGCAGAGATTTTTAGAGTTAGGTTAACAAAATGAATGAAGCATTTCTAATTTAGCTTGTAGAGTTATGTGTTGAATTTTCAACCTTTTGCTTAAGAAACCTCTGCCTAGTACAATGGGCATAGGAAAATGCAAATTTCTGAAGCTTCTTGCATAAAGAACAATACCAGAAGAAGCAAAGAACCCAGATAAAGAAGCTCCTCTGTCTCCAAGCCTATCAAGACTGACAGACGTACTCAGAGAAGCACCAAAGGACCAAAAGCGCACGCGCAGAGAGGAAAAGTTCAAAAGTTCAATCGTGAGGAAGACCACAATCTTCAGCCTCAGGACCACCAAGAGACCCCCGTACGACCACCACAGCAAACCACGCATGCCCAGAAGGCCGTGGACTTACTTAGCATGAGAAGCGAGGACAGGCGGGGCCAGGGGTTGAATATGCATGAAAAAGTTGTGCAATGTATTGCATATGGAACGTCTTTAAGAATAAAAGTGTGGGTCAGACTGAGGCTCGGGGCACAAGTTTTGGAGAGCTATCTCACTTGTGCCGGGCGCTAACATACATACCCACTTCATAACTACCCCAGGTTATGGAGTCTACTGATTTCTTCCGCGTATCGTTTCACAGGTTTCTTGCCTTCGCCAGGCTGCAACGTGCCCGCTAGTACCAAGAACTGGGCAGGAGTGGGCAGAGAGCAGGGCCATCTGCCAGCAGGTTGCAGCTTGCCCAGGAAAATGCAGTGTCCTTGGAATGTGCAGCAAATCTTATTTCCTGGCAAGGTCGGGCTAAGTGAGCAGTGCTGGTACACTTTCTCCTTGAGAACTGGAGCGGAAAAGCTTTTCGCTAAGATGTAGGCGAGCAGAGAGGCAGAATACGGAGCTCCGCAGCTGGCCGAAAGCAAGTGCCGCTTGCCGGCGTCTTTCGGCAAAAGCGGCGCTTCGGAGCGCACCGCTGCCGCTCCACTGATCTGTGCGCGAAGTAGCCGCTTCTTCGCCTCCGGCAGCCGGAGATCGCGGTAGCTTGCAAGAGGCGAAGAACGAAGCCGCGAAGAAGCCGGCTTGTGTGCGAAGCTCGCACACAGCTGCAGGACGGTGGCTGCCGCTCTCCTGCCTCTTGAATTCACCCTTGGCATGCCAATGGAAGGTGTTCCAGGACAACCTTCCTGAGTTTTTATTTTAGTTTTCATGCATCCCACCTTGGAAATTCTCGTTGCTCCCCAGAGGCTCCGAGATGCAGAGAACACGGTGGCAGCTGCTGAAAAGAAGGGCAACTGTGAGTTGGTCAAAAACCAAGAACACAGGCAGCTGCCTGTGCTTGGCAAGGAGCAGCTGCTGGATTCTTGCAATTGCCTTCAGTGCGCACAGAAGCCCGCTGCTCTGCTGCTTGGTTTTTCGCCTTCAGTCAATTACACACTGCTGAAGCTGAGGCAGGCAGTTCAGCTTTGCTGCTTTTCAGCATCTCAGCTGCCCTTCTGCTCTGTGACAGCTCTCCAGGTTTCTTGCCTTCGCCAGGCTGCAACGTGCCCGCTAGTAGCAAGAACTGGGCAGGAGTGGGCAGAGAGCAGGGCCATCTGCCAGCAGGTTGCAGCTTGCCCAGGAAAATGCAGTGTCCTTGGAATGTGCAGCAAATCTTATTTCCTGGCAAGGTCGGGCTAAGTGAGCAGTGCTGGTACACTTTCTCCTTGAGAACTGGAGCGGAAAAGCTTTTCGCTAAGATGTAGGCGAGCAGAGAGGCAGAATACGCAGCTCCGCAGCTGGCCGAAAGCAAGTGCCGCTTCCCGGCGTCTTTCGGCAAAAGCGGCGCTCCGGAGCTCACCGCTGCCGCTCCAGTCATCTGTGCGCGAAGTAGCCGCTTCTTGGCCTCCGGCAGCCGGAGATCGCGGTAGCTTGCAAGAGGCGAAGAACGAAGCCGCGAAGAAGCCGGCTTGTGTGCGAAGCTCGCACACAGCTGCAGGACGGTGGCTGCCGCTCTCCTGCCTCTTGAATTCACCCTTGGCATGCCAATGGAAGGTGTTCCAGGACAACCTTCCTGAGTTTTTATTTTAGTTTTCATGCATCCCACCTTGGAAATTCTCGTTGCTCCCCAGAGGCTCCGAGATGCAGAGAACACGGTGGCAGCTGCTGAAAAGAAGGGCAACTGTGAGTTGGTCAAGAAGCAAGAACCTAGGCAGCTGCCTGTGCTTGGCAAGGAGCAGCTGCTGGATTCTTGCAATTGCCTTCAGTGCGCACAGAAGCCCGCTGCTCTGCTGCTTGGTTTTTCGCCTTCAGTCAATTACACACTGCTGAAGCTGAGGCAGGCAGTTCAGCTTTGCTGCTTTTCAGCATCTCAGCTGCCCTTCTGCTCTGTGACAGCTCTCCAGGTTTCTTGCCTTCGCCAGGCTGCAACGTGCCCGCTAGTACCAAGAACTGGGCAGGAGTGGGCAGAGAGCACGGCCATCTGCCAGCAGGTTGCAGCTTGCCCAGGAAAATGCAGTGTCCTTGGAATGTGCAGCAAATCTTATTTCCTGGCAAGGTCGGGCTAAGTGAGCAGTGCTGGTACACTTTCTCCTTGAGAACTGGAGCGGAAAAGCTTTTCGCTAAGATGTAGGCGAGCAGAGAGGCAGAATACGCAGCTCCGCAGCTGGCCGAAAGCAAGTGCCGCTTGCCGGCGTCTTTCGGCAAAAGCGGCGCTCCGGAGCTCACCGCTGCCGCTCCACTGATCTGTGCGCGAAGTAGCCGCTTCTTGGCCTCCGGCAGCCGGAGATCGCGGTAGCTTGCAAGAGGCGAAGAACGAAGCCGCGAAGCCGGCTTGTGTGCGAAGCTCGCACACAGCTGCAGGACGGTGGCTGCCGCTCTCCTGCCTCTTGAATTCACCCTTGGCATGCCAATGGAAGGTGTTCCAGGACAACCTTCCTGAGTTTTTATTTTAGTTTTCATGCATCCCACCTTGGAAATTCTCGTTGCTCCCCAGAGGCTCCGAGATGCAGAGAACACGGTGGCAGCTGCTGAAAAGAAGGGCAACTGTGAGTTGGTCAAGAAGCAAGAACCTAGGCAGCTGCCTGTGCTTGGCAAGGAGCAGCTGCTGGATTCTTGCAATTGCCTTCAGTGCGCACAGAAGCCCGCTGCTCTGCTGCTTGGTTTTTCGCCTTCAGTCAATTACACACTGCTGAAGCTGAGGCAGGCAGTTCAGCTTTGCTGCTTTTCAGCATCTCAGCTGCCCTTCTGCTCTGCGACAGCTCTCCAGGTTTCTTGCCTTCGCCAGGCTGCAACGTGCCCGCTAGTGGCAAGAACTGGGCAGGAGTGGGCAGAGAGCAGGGCCATCTGCCAGCAGGTTGCAGCTTGCCCAGGAAAATGCAGTGTCCTTGGAATGTGCAGCAAATCTTATTTCCTGGCAAGGTCGGGCTAAGTGAGCAGTGCTGGTACACTTTCTCCTTGAGAACTGGAGCGGAAAAGCTTTTCGCTAAGATGTAGGCGAGCAGAGAGGCAGAATACGCAGCTCCGCAGCTGGCCGAAAGCAAGTGCCGCTTCCCGGCGTCTTTCGGCAAAAGCGGCGCTTCGGAGCGCACCGCTGCCGCTCCAGTCATCTGTGCGCGAAGTAGCCGCTTCTTCGCCTCCGGCAGCCGGAGATCGCGGTAGCTTGCAAGAGGCGAAGAACGAAGCCGCGAAGAAGCCGGCTTGTGTGCGAAGCTCGCACACAGCTGCAGGACGGTGGCTGCCGCTCTCCTGCCTCTTGAATTCACCCTTGGCATGCCAATGGAAGGTGTTCCAGGACAACCTTCCTGAGTTTTTATTGTAGTTTGCATGCATCCCTCCTTGGAAATTCTTGTTGCTCCCCAGAGGCTCCGAGATGCAGAGAACACGGTGGCAGCTGCTGAAAAGAAGGGCAACTGTGAGTTGGTCAAAAACCAAGAACACAGGCAGCTGCCTGTGCTTGGCAAGGAGCAGCTGCTGGATTCTTGCAATTGCCTTCAGTGCGCACAGAAGCCCGCTGCTCTGCTGCTTGGTTTTTCGCCTTCAGTCAATTACACACTGCTGAAGCTGAGGCAGGCAGTTCAGCTTTGCTGCTTTTCAGCATCTCAGCTGCCCTTCTGCTCTGTGACAGCTCTCCAGGTTTCTTGCCTTCGCCAGGCTGCAACGTGCCCGCTAGTAGCAAGAACTGGGCAGGAGTGGGCAGAGAGCAGGGCCATCTGTCAGCAGGTTGCAGCTTGCCCAGGAAAATGCAGTGTCCTTGGAATGTGCAGCAAATCTTATTTCCTGGCAAGGTCGGGCTAAGTGAGCAGTGCTGGTACACTTTCTCCTTGAGAACTGGAGCGGAAAAGCTTTTCGCTAAGATGTAGGCGAGCAGAGAGGCAGAATACGCAGCTCCGCAGCTGGCCGAAAGCAAGTGCCGCTTCCCGGCGTCTTTCGGCAAAAGCGGCGCTCCGGAGCTCACCGCTACCGCTCCAGTGATCTGTGCGCGAAGTAGCCGCTTCTTGGCCTCCGGCAGCCGGAGATCGCGGTAGCTTGCAAGAGGCGAAGAACGAAGCCGCGAAGAAGCCGGCTTGTGTGCGAAGCTCGCACACAGCTGCAGGACGGTGGCTGCCGCTCTCCTGCCTCTTGAATTCACCCTTGGCATGCCAATGGAAGCTGTTCCAGGACAACCTTCCTGAGTTTTTATTTTAGTTTTCATGCATCCCACCTTGGAAATTCTTGTTGCTCCCCAGAGGCTCCGAGATGCAGAGAACACGGTGGCAGCTGCTGAAAAGAAGGGCAACTGTGAGTTGGTCAAGAAGCAAGAACACAGGCAGCTGCCTGTGCTTGGCAAGGAGCAGCTGCTGGATTCTTGCAATTGCCTTCAGTGCGCACAGAAGCCCGCTGCTCTGCTGCTTGGTTTTTCGCCTTCAGTCAATTACACACTGCTGAAGCTGAGGCAGGCAGTTCAGCTTTGCTGCTTTTCAGCATCTCAGCTGCCCTTCTGCTCTGTGACAGCTCTCCAGGTTTCTTGCCTTCGCCAGGCTGCAACGTGCCCGCTAGTGGCAAGAACTGGGCAGGAGTGGGCAGAGAGCAGGGCCATCTGCCAGCAGGTTGCAGCTTGCCCAGGAAAATGCAGTGTCCTTGGAATGTGCAGCAAATCTTATTTCCTGGCAAGGTCGGGCTAAGTGAGCAGTGCTGGTACACTTTCTCCTTGAGAACTGGAGCGGAAAAGCTTTTCGCTAAGATGTAGGCGAGCAGAGAGGCAGAATACGGAGCTCCGCAGCTGGCCGAAAGCAAGTGCCGCTTGCCGGCGTCTTTCGGCAAAAGCGGCGCTCCGGAGCTCACCGCTGCCGCTCCAGTGATCTGTGCGCGAAGTAGCCGCTTCTTCGCCTCCGGCAGCCGGAGATCGCGGTAGCTTGCAAGAGGCGAAGAACGAAGCCGCGAAGAAGCCGGCTTGTGTGCGAAGCTCGCACACAGCTGCAGGACGGTGGCTGCTGCTCTCCTGCCTCTTGAATTCACCCTTGGCATGCCAATGGAAGGTGTTCCAGGACAACCTTCCTGAGTTTTTATTTTAGTTTTCATGCATCCCACCTTGGAAATTCTCGTTGCTCCCCAGAGGCTCCGAGATGCAGAGAACACGGTGGCAGCTGCTGAAAAGAAGGGCAACTGTGAGTTGGTCAAGAAGCAAGAACCTAGGCAGCTGCCTGTGCTTGGCAAGGAGCAGCTGCTGGATTCTTGCAATTGCCTTCAGTGCGCACAGAAGCCCGCTGCTCTGCTGCTTGGTTTTTCGCCTTCAGTCAATTGCACATTGCTGAAGCTGAGGCAGGCTGTTCAGCTTTGCTGCTTTTCAGCATCTCAGCTGCTTTCTGCTCTGTGACAGCTCTCGAGATGAAATAGAGATTTTTAGAGTTGGGTTAACAAAATGAATTAAGCATTTCTAATTTAGCTTGTAGAGTTATGTGTTGAATTTTCAACCTTTTGCTTAAGAAACCTCTGCCTAGTACAATGGGCAAAGGAAAATGCAAATTTCTGAAGCTTCTTGCATAAAGAACAATACCAGAAGAAGCAAAGAACCCAGATAAAGAAGCTCCTCTGTCTCCAAGCCTATCAAGACTGACAGACGTACTCAGAGAAGCACCAAAGGACCAAAAGCGCACGCGCAGAGAGGAAAAGTTCAAAAGTTCAATCATGAGGAAGACCACAATCTTCAGCCTCAGGACCACCAAGAGACCCCCGTACGACCACCACAGCAAACCACGCATGCCCAGAAGGCCGTGGACTTACTTAGCATGAGAAGCGAGGACAGGCGGGGCCAGGGGTTGAATATGCATGAAAAAGTTGTGCAATGTATTGCATATGGAACGTCTTTAAGAATAAAAGTGTGGGTCAGACTGAGGCTCGGGGCACAAGTTTTGGAGAGCTATCTCACTTGTGCCGGGCGCTGACATACATACCCACTTCATAACTACCCCAGGTCATGGAGTCTATTGATTTCTTCCGCGTATCGTTTCAGTTGGCGACCACGAAGGGACTGCTCTGCTCACCCGCAGGTCCGGTTGGGAGCAGACACCCTCAGGCGCCACGGGGCTTTTCCCCGGAGGGACTCTGCGCCTCGGCTGTACACTGCGGGGAGCAGACCACGGCCCGTTGACTAGCGGATGAAAGCGGTATGTGTTAATTTATTTTCTTACGGTTGGCACTGATAAGTCGCAAAAAGATGTTTTTGCGCGCAGGTTTGCCTAGGGGCTTGCAAGCAGACCGCCATCGGGGGAGAGGCCGGCGGCGGGAGGACCTCCCCAGCTGATAGCGCGGCTCGGGGAGGGCGAAATCGCGATTTCAGTGTGTGGTGTGTGTCCTGATTGCAGTGTAGTGTGTCTGTTACGTCCGGACGTGCGTGCTTGTGCGTGTGTGTGTATGTGTGAGTGGAACGGTGAAGCGCGGTGCGGCCTTGCTAAGATACAGAGAGGCGGCGCGGCGGTGCTAGAGAGCGCATGCGCAGGGCAGCTCTCAGCCCACACTACCTGATAGTGCGGGTAGTGCGCACTCTACCTGATAGAGCGGGTGGTGCGCATGCGTGGCACGGGCTGTCTCTGGCGAGCTGGGGGAGCGCGGCGCGGGGCTTAAGTCGGGGCTTGCAAAGTTGCTTTAGGCGCGGCCCAGCTGATAGCGCAGCGGGCGCGCGGGCACAAGCCGCGGTTTGAGGAGCCGCTTTGAACCCCGCTAGCTGATAGCGCAGCTAGTGGGAGCGTGGTACAAGCTAGGAGTTACAAGCACCGCTTACAAGCATCGCTAGTTGGTAAAAAGCTTGCAAAAGTAGCCAGCGAGCCCGGCTGGGCTAAGAGTTAAGTGTTTGTTATACAATAGCACTGCCCTTCAGTGTTAAAAGCTGTCACTGGGGCAGGAGGAGGGGTTGGGGAAGGCAGTCTAGGGTTGCCATGGGAAACAGCAGTTGTATGAGTTCTCCACCCCCTTTTGGAAGAGAATTGTACCCTCCCCCTGTCCTGTCAGTTATTGTTCAAGTCTGCCCCTTAGCCTAGAATCTTCTCTGTTCCACGTTTTCCCTTTGGTTCTTCCACCAAGAACACTCCTTTCCCTTTTCCCCACTGGTTAATGTTATATTTCCCCTCCCTTTAGCCTTCTCCCGATTGTACCCTCGAATGCTAAACCCTCTTACCCCTACGCAGTAAAAGAATCCTCAGCCCGCCCTTCGGGGCTCTCGGAATCTGCCTCCCTTCTGCTTCGTTGTCTCCCTGTTTGCCCCTTCTGCGACCCTTCAATCAACGAGCAGGATTTCAGCAGCCCGAGTGTCCCTCCCGTTCTTCTGGTGGACCCTCAGATGTACCAGCTATCCGAGCTTCGTGCCGAGTGGCTAAAAGCCCCCACGGCTCGGCAACTGGGAGATCCTTTGCATTACAGGGCGAATAAAGGGGGGATGAATGTGTGTGAATGAGAGGCTGTAAGAGCCCGTCTGAAGCCCCTCATTTTCCATTCTGCCTTCCGATTGCCACAAGAAAGAATCCCTTCCCCCACTGTAGTTCCGGCTTAGAACAGGACACAGCACAGGTGGAACCACTGAACCGTCATGCTGGCTGTTCCCAACAAGGCCTGGTAAGAACTTGGCAAGGACTTGGCAAGGACTTGGCAAAGACCTGACATGGAGCCAGCACGGGACAGCCTGATGCGCGGCCTGCTTCTAATCTCCGTTCTTAAGCCAAATGAACTTTTGGGGTGACTCTCGCGGTCCTTCATTGAAGACCCCTCATCTGCCTCGTTACCACTGTGACAAAGAAAGAATGAGAACCCTCCTCCCAAGGACTGAGACTGAGACCCCTGCTATAGGGAGGAGGGGAAATTGGTGGTCTGACCACTAATGACATGACCTGTTTCCCTTCAGTGATTCAAATGGACTTATTCTTCATTGTGTATTCGTCTTGCTTTGGTGGTTTCTGTGGACTCACCCGTTCCCTCGGGGCGATTACAATGGACTTGTTCCCCCCCTCTCTCCTCTGTGGACTATAATTGGAGCCCCGAGTCGACCAGAACTTCGAAGACTCCCCCGACACGACAGAGGGATCCCCATCGTCCGGAGCACTGAGGATCTCGCCTGTGTTGGTAGCTATTCCCATATCCCTCTTCTCTCTCTAACCTTTTATCTCCTTTCAGATCCCCACTATCGCGTTTACTGTTTTGGCCCCTACTAAAGGTGCATTTGTTGTGATTAACTGATAGTCCCTTGTTGTTTGCCTTTGTTGCACTTTTGGGATGGGTGAAAAGAACCATCACGACACCCCGCAAGAAGCGGATCGTGACAGAGGCGGGCTGGTTACCCCAGACCTGCTAAGCGAGAGCGGCAGTCTCCCATGCTGCGTTTCCGTCTTTTTCGCGAGAAAAGCGGCCAGTAAAGAGACGAAGCGAGTGATAAAAAGAGTGAGAGAACCCCCCCTGGGACTGGGTCTCGGAGAAAGAGTGGGACCCCTTAGTGGGGGGGGGGGGGGGGGGGGGAGTAAAAGGTAATTAATTAGAAAAAAAAATGAATTAAAAGGTAAAAAGAGGGTCTTCTTGGCATAATCTATTGGGGAAAAATAAAAGGTAAAATGTGTAGGAGGGGCCCCTAAAAATTCTGCTGGATTGAGGGATAAGAATGCCCATGAACATCCAAGATCAAACCTGCTGGATTGAGGGATTAATGTTCCAAGAGCATCCAGGGTTGATTCAAACCTGCTGGATTGAGGGATTAATGTTCCAAGAGCATCCAGGGTTAAGTCAAACCTGCTGGGTTGAGGGATTAACATTGCAAGAGCACCCAGAATTAAGTTTGCTGGGTTGTTGAGAGCACCCAAGATTGAGTAAAAATTTTGCCAGTTTGAAGAGAAGTCTGACAGGATCTAGAGTTGGGAACCACACAGCTAGATTGAGGGGTATCCAAGAACACTGGGACTAGCCAGGGACACCTACAAGTGTAATAGGTGTGTTGAAAAAGAAAAGGTACCTTGTTGTTGTGGTTGTTTTGTTATGTGTAAGAGTAAGTAAAATAAAGTTAAGTGAATGTAGACGAAGGAAAGTATATGTATGCATCCTGCCCTGTTAAGCAGCCTCACTGTGCTTCCCTGCTGTCACCGACAAACACAAGTTACGAACCCTCAGAACTGAAAAAGTTCAATCAAATATTGCTTCCATTGATGACCATGATATTGTCTATAATACCTTGTTCCAACTTATGTTATGTAAGTGTTAATACCCCTATCCTACCAGTTGGTAAACCTGATGGGTCATACCGGTTAGTACAGGATCTGCGGGCCATAAACAAGGTCACGGAGGATCTGTATCCTGTGGTGGCCAATCCCTACACGTTATTAACTTGCTTAACAGCCGAGCTAACTTGGTTTACCGTTTTAGATTTAAAAGATGCCTTCTTTTGCCTTCCTATCCATGAAGCCAGAAAATTTTTGCATTTGAATGGGAAAATCCTAAGAGCGGGCCAAGAACTCAACTGACATGGACCAGACTCCCACAAGGATTCAAAAACTCACCCACTTTGTTTGGAGAACAACTTGCAAAAGAATTAGAGACCTGAGAAGCCCCTCCAGAGGAAGGGAAGTTGCTAGAGTACGTAGATGACATCCTGATAGCCACACGGACAAGGGAAGCATGCACGGCCTGGACGATAAGCCTCTTGAACTTTTTGGGGCTCCAAGGGTACCGAGTATCAAAGAAAAAAGCCCAAGTAGTAAAACAGAAAGTAACTTCTCTGGGTTACGAAGTCAGTGCTAGACAACGTACCTTGGGCCAAAGCCGGAAGGAGGCAATATGCCAGACCCCAAAACCTCAGACGGTAAAGGAACTACGAACTTTCCTGAGGATGACAGGGTGGTGCAGGTTATGGATCTATAACTATGGACTGTTTGTTAAGCCCTTCTATGAACTGATTGCAACTGAAAGCAGGAACATCCAAGAGACAAAGGAAGCTACGCAAGCTTTCAACCAGCTGAAAAAAGCCCTCATGTCAGCTCCAGCCCTGAGATTGCCAGACGTGAGTAAGCCTTCCCTTTTATTCTCCCATGAGAAGCAAGGAATCGCCTTAGGAATACTAGCACAGGACCTCGGCCCATATCGGAGAGCAGTGGCTTACTTCTCTAAGCAATTGGATACAGCAGCTAAAGGGTGGCCTGGGTGCCTCAGAGCTGTTGCAGCAGTCGTACTGAACATCCAAGAGGCACACAAATTCACCCTAGGCCAGAAAAGAACTGTGCTAGTGTCTCACACAGTGTCTGCAGTGCTAGAGGTAAAAGGTGGGCATTGGCTTTCCCCACAACGGCTCCTGAGATACCAAGCTATCATAGTGGAGCAAGATGATGTAGAGATAGTAGTGACTAACATTGTCAATCCAGCCTCCTTCCTCAGTAGAAACCAAGGGGAACCAGTGGAACATGACTGCCTGGAGACCATTGAAGCCACCTACTCCAGCTGCCCTGACTCGAAGGACACCCCTCTCGAGAATGCAGAAGTCTCGTTTACTGATGGAAGCAGTTATATCATCAGTGGAAAACGGCACGCCGGGTAGGCAGTTCCAACGTGCAAGGAAGTAATGTCATCTGGGCCCCTGCCAACAAATACCTCTGCACAGAAGGCCGAGATAATTGCTCTAACTGGGGCCCTAGAATTGGCAAGAGGGAAAGAAATAAACATATACACGGACTCGAAGTATGCATTTGGAGTAGTGCATGCTCACAGAGCCATTTAGAAAGAGAGAGGACTGCTGAAGTCTCAAGGGAAAAATATTAAAGATGCATCAGAAGTACTGCGACTTCTAGAAGCAGTCCAGTTGCCAGAGAAAGTAGCGATCATGCACATTAAGGCACATCAGAAGATCAACTCAGAATTGGAAGAAGGAAACGAGCTGGCAGATAGGGAAGCAAAAGAAGCAGCAAGACGGGCACATTTCCCCTAAAGGTAAGCCAAGATACAACAAACCAGAAAAAAAATTAATCTATGAGCAAAAAGGAGACTATAACCAAGAGGGATGGGCCACCATAGAAGGAAAATTAGTTCTACCCTCCTATTTATGATGGTCCCTAATAAAGGAAGAACACCAGAAAACCATTGGGGTATTGATGCTCTAGCATAACTAGACATTTACAACTCGACAATGTGACCTTTGCCTCCAGACCAACCCCAAAAATACTCCCAAACCAAAGCTTAGCCAGATTAGGAAGGGTCATGGGCCGGAGCAGCAATGGCAGATTGATTGTACAGAATTGCCAAGAAAAGGGGGGTATACGTTTTTCCTGGTGCTAACAGATACCTTTTCAGGATGGCCAGAAGCATTCCCCACCAGGACTTCTAAAGCTCAAGAAGTAACTAAGGTATTGGTACAAGAAAACATACCACGCTTTAGAGTCCTGGCCACAATCTCCTCAAATAGAGGACCACATTTTATTGTAAAATTCGTGCAACAAGTTAGCCAATACTTGAACATAGACTGAGAACTTCACACCCCATATAACCCACAATCAAGTGGTCAGGTAAAAAAAATGAATCATTTGATCAAACAACAAATTGTACAATTGGGACAAGAAGCTAATTTGTCATGGACTCAATCCCTCCCATTAGCACTACTGCAGATCCGAACCAAACCCAAGACTAAAGAAAAGCTAAACCACTTTGACTTGCTTTATGAAAAACCATATGGGGTGCGAAAGAGAATGTCTAGCCAAGACATGTCACTAACCTCCTGTATGTTAAGTCTCTTAACTTGGTGTATCCAGCACCAATCACTAGCTAATAAACACAAGTCATAACTAGTGAAATACACTGTTTAGAAGACTTTATGTCACCCAATTATAATTCTATTAATTTTAGTTACTGTAAGTTTAATGATGTCTACTTTAACACTCATGTAGAATTCGAGGATGTTAAAACACATGGCCAGTCTGACATCACTCTCTAGAACTCCTAGAATCTTACTGAAAGAGGACGGTCAAGACAGTAGATGAGAATTTAAATCAAGACCCCTGTAGTAAAAGAATTTACTCTATTTTAAGAAAAGGGGGGACTGAAGCAGAGATTTTTAGAGTTAGGTTAACAAAATGAATGAAGCATTTCTAATTTAGCTTGTAGAGTTATGTGTTGAATTTTCAACCTTTTGCTTAAGAAACCTCTGCCTAGTACAATGGGCATAGGAAAATGCAAATTTCTGAAGCTTCTTGCATAAAGAACAATACCAGAAGAAGCAAAGAACCCAGATAAAGAAGCTCCTCTGTCTCCAAGCCTATCAAGACTGACAGACGTACTCAGAGAAGCACCAAAGGACCAAAAGCGCACGCGCAGAGAGGAAAAGTTCAAAAGTTCAATCGTGAGGAAGACCACAATCTTCAGCCTCAGGACCACCAAGAGACCCCCGTACGACCACCACAGCAAACCACGCATGCCCAGAAGGACGTGGACTTACTTAGCATGAGAAGCGAGGACAGGCGGGGCCAGGGGTTGAATATGCATGAAAAAGTTGTGCAATGTATTGCATATGGAACGTCTTTAAGAATAAAAGTGTGGGTCAGACTGAGGCTCGGGGCACAAGTTTTGGAGAGCTATCTCACTTGTGCCGGGCGCTAACATACATACCCACTTCATAACTACCCCAGGTTATGGAGTCTACTGATTTCTTCCGCGTATCGTTTCAGAGGTTTCTTGCCTTCGCCAGGCTGCAACGTGCCCGCTAGTAGCAAGAACTGGGCAGGAGTGGGCAGAGAGCAGGGCCATCTGCCAGCAGGTTGCAGCTTGCCCAGGAAAATGCAGTGTCCTTGGAATGTGCAGCAAATCTTATTTCCTGGCAAGGTCAGGCTAAGTGAGCAGTGCTGGTACACTTTCTCCTTGAGAACTGGAGCGGAAAAGCTTTTCGCTAAGATGTAGGCGAGCAGAGAGGCAGAATACGGAGCTCCGCAGCTGGCCGAAAGCAAGTGCCGCTTCCCGGCGTCTTTCGGCAAAAGCGGCGCTTCGGAGCGCACCGCTGCCGCTCCAGTCATCTGTGCGCGAAGTAGCCGCTTCTTGGCCTCCGGCAGCCGGAGATCGCGGTAGCTTGCAAGAGGCGAAGAACGAAGCCGCGAAGAAGCCGGCTTGTGTGCGAAGCTCGCACACAGCTGCAGGACGGTGGCTGCCGCTCTCCTGCCTCTTGAACTCACCCTTGGCATGCCAATGGAAGGTGTTCCAGGACAACCTTCCTGAGTTTTTATTTTAGTTTTCATGCATCCCACCTTGGAAATTCTCGTTGCTCCCCAGAGGCTCCGAGATGCAGAGAACACGGTGGCAGCTGCTGAAAAGAAGGGCAACTGTGAGTTGGTCAAGAAGCAAGAACACAGGCAGCTGCCTGTGCTTGGCAAGGAGCAGCTGCTGGATTCTTGCAATTGCCTTCAGTGCGCACAGAAGCCCGCTGCTCTGCTGCTTGGTTTTTCGCCTTCAGTCAATTACACACTGCTGAAGCTGAGGCAGGCAGTTCAGCTTTGCTGCTTTTCAGCATCTCAGCTGCCCTTCTGCTCTGTGACAGCTCTCCAGGTTTCTTGCCTTCGCCAGGCTGCAACGTGCCCGCTAGTAGCAAGAACTGGGCAGGAGTGGGCAGAGAGCAGGGCCATCTGCCAGCAGGTTGCAGCTTGCCCAGGAAAATGCAGTGTCCTTGGAATGTGCAGCAAATCTTATTTCCTGGCAAGGTCGGGCTAAGTGAGCAGTGCTGGTACACTTTCTCCTTGAGAACTGGAGCGGAAAAGCTTTTCGCTAAGATGTAGGCGAGCAGAGAGGCAGAATACGCAGCTCCGCAGCTGGCCGAAAGCAAGTGCCGCTTCCCGGCGTCTTTCGGCAAAAGCGGCGCTCCGGAGCTCACCGCTGCCGCTCCACTGATCTGTGCGCGAAGTAGCCGCTTCTTGGCCTCCGGCAGCCGGAGATCGCGGTAGCTTGCAAGAGGCGAAGAACGAAGCCGCGAAGAAGCCGGCTTGTGTGCAAAGCTCGCACACAGCTGCAGGACGGTGGCTGCCGCTCTCCTGCCTCTTGAATTCACCCTTGGCATGCCAATGGAAGGTGTTCCAGGACAACCTTCCTGAGTTTTTATTTTAGTTTTCATGCATCCCACCTTGGAAATTCTCGTTGCTCCCCAGAGGCTCCGAGATGCAGAGAACACGGTGGCAGCTGCTGAAAAGAAGGGCAACTGTGAGTTGGTCAAAAACCAAGAACACAGGCAGCTGCCTGTGCTTGGCAAGGAGCAGCTGCTGGATTCTTGCAATTGCCTTCAGTGCGCACAGAAGCCCGCTGCTCTGCTGCTTGGTTTTTCGCCTTCAGTCAATTACACACTGCTGAAGCTGAGGCAGGCAGTTCAGCTTTGCTGCTTTTCAGCATCTCAGCTGCCCTTCTGCTCTGTGACAGCTCTCCAGGTTTCTTGCCTTCGCCAGGCTGCAACGTGCCCGCTAGTAGCAAGAACTGGGCAGGAGTGGGCAGAGAGCAGGGCCATCTGCCAGCAGGTTGCAGCTTGCCCAGGAAAATGCAGTGTCCTTGGAATGTGCAGCAAATCTTATTTCCTGGCAAGGTCGGGCTAAGTGAGCAGTGCTGGTACACTTTCTCCTTGAGAACTGGAGCGGAAAAGCTTTTCGCTAAGATGTAGGCGAGCAGAGAGGCAGAATACGCAGCTCCGCAGCTGGCCGAAAGCAAGTGCCGCTTCCCGGCGTCTTTCGGCAAAAGCGGCGCTCCGGAGCTCACCGCTGCCGCTCCACTGATCTGTGCGCGAAGTAGCCGCTTCTTGGCCTCCGGCAGCCGGAGATCGCGGTAGCTTGCAAGAGGCGAAGAACGAAGCCGCGAAGAAGCCGGCTTGTGTGCGAAGCTCGCACACAGCTGCAGGACGGTGGCTGCCGCTCTCCTGCCTCTTGAATTCACCCTTGGCATGCCAATGGAAGGTGTTCCAGGACAACCTTCCTGAGTTTTTATTTTAGTTTTCATGCATCCCACCTTGGAAATTCTCGTTGCTCCCCAGAGGCTCCGAGATGCAGAGAACACGGTGGCAGCTGCTGAAAAGAAGGGCAACTGTGAGTTGGTCAAGAAGCAAGAACCTAGGCAGCTGCCTGTGCTTGGCAAGGAGCAGCTGCTGGATTCTTGCAATTGCCTTCAGTGCGCACAGAAGCCCGCTGCTCTGCTGCTTGGTTTTTCGCCTTCAGTCAATTACACACTGCTGAAGCTGAGGCAGGCAGTTCAGCTTTGCTGCTTTTCAGCATCTCAGCTGCCCTTCTGCTCTGCGACAGCTCTCCAGGTTTCTTGCCTTCGCCAGGCTGCAACGTGCCCGCTAGTAGCAAGAACTGGGCAGGAGTGGGCAGAGAGCACGGCCATCTGCCAGCAGGTTGCAGCTTGCCCAGGAAAATGCAGTGTCCTTGGAATGTGCAGCAAATCTTATTTCCTGGCAAGGTCGGGCTAAGTGAGCAGTGCTGGTACACTTTCTCCTTGAGAACTGGAGCGGAAAAGCTTTTCGCTAAGATGTAGGCGAGCAGAGAGGCAGAATACGCAGCTCCGCAGCTGGCCGAAAGCAAGTGCCGCTTCCCGGCGTCTTTCGGCAAAAGCGGCGCTCCGGAGCTCACCGCTGCCGCTCCACTGATCTGTGCGCGAAGTAGCCGCTTCTTGGCCTCCGGCAGCCAGAGATCGCGGTAGCTTGCAAGAGGCGAAGAACGAAGCCGCGAAGAAGCCGGCTTGTGTGCGAAGCTCGCACACAGCTGCAGGACGGTGGCTGCCGCTCTCCTGCCTCTTGAATTCACCCTTGGCATGCCAATGGAAGGTGTTCCAGGACAACCTTCCTGAGTTTTTATTTTAGTTTTCATGCATCCCACCTTGGAAATTCTCGTTGCTCCCCAGAGGCTCCGAGATGCAGAGAACACGGTGGCAGCTGCTGAAAAGAAGGGCAACTGTGAGTTGGTCAAGAAGCAAGAACCTAGGCAGCTGCCTGTGCTTGGCAAGGAGCAGCTGCTGGATTCTTGCAATTGCCTTCAGTGCGCACAGAAGCCCGCTGCTCTGCTGCTTGGTTTTTCGCCTTCAGTCAATTGCACATTGCTGAAGCTGAGGCAGGCTGTTCAGCTTTGCTGCTTTTCAGCATCTCAGCTGCTTTCTGCTCTGTGACAGCTCTCGAGATGAAATAGAGATTTTTAGAGTTGGGTTAACAAAATGAATTAAGCATTTCTAATTTAGCTTGTAGAGTTATGTGTTGAATTTTCAACCTTTTGCTTAAGAAACCTCTGCCTAGTACAATGGGCAAAGGAAAATGCAAATTTCTGAAGCTTCTTGCATAAAGAACAATACCAGAAGAAGCAAAGAACCCAGATAAAGAAGCTCCTCTGTCTCCAAGCCTATCAAGACTGACAGACGAACTCAGAGAAGCACCAAAGGACCAAAAGCGCACGCGCAGAGAGGAAAAGTTCAAAAGTTCAATCATGAGGAAGACCACAATCTTCAGCCTCAGGACCACCAAGAGACCCCTGTACGACCACCACAGCAAACCACGCATGCCCAGAAGGCCGTGGACTTACTTAGCATGAGAAGCGAGGACAGGCGGGGCCAGGGGTTGAATATGCATGAAAAAGTTGTGCAATGTATTGCATATGGAACGTCTTTAAGAATAAAAGTGTGGGTCAGACTGAGGCTCGGGGCACAAGTTTTGGAGAGCTATCTCACTTGTGCCGGGCGCTGACATACATACCCACTTCATAACTACCCCAGGTCATGGAGTCTATTGATTTCTTCCGCGTATCGTTTCAGTTGGCGACCACGAAGGGACTGCTCTGCTCACCCGCAGGTCCGGTTGGGAGCAGACACCCTCAGGCGCCACGGGGCTTTTCCCCGGAGGGACTCTGCGCCTCGGCTGTACACTGCGGGGAGCAGACCACGGCCCGTTGACTAGCGGATGAAAGCGGTATGTGTTAATTTATTTTCTTACGGTTGGCACTGATAAGTCGCAAAAAGATGTTTTTGCGCGCAGGTTTGCCTAGGGGCTTGCAAGCAGACCGCCATCGGGGGAGAGGCCGGCGGCGGGAGGACCTCCCCAGCTGATAGCGCGGCTCGGGGAGGGCGAAATCGCGATTTCAGTGTGTGGTGTGTGTCCTGATTGCAGTGTAGTGTGTCTGTTACGTCCGGACGTGCGTGCTTGTGCGTGTGTGTGTATGTGTGAGTGGAACGGTGAAGCGCGGTGCAGCCTTGCTAAGATACAGAGAGGCGGCGCGGCGGTGCTAGAGAGCGCATGCGCAGGGCAGCTCTCAGCCCACACTACCTGATAGTGCGGGTAGTGCGCACTCTACCTGATAGAGCGGGTGGTGCGCATGCGTGGCACGGGCTGTCTCTGGCGAGCTGGGGGAGCGCGGCGCGGGGCTTAAGTCGGGGCTTGCAAAGTTGCTTTAGGCGCGGCCCAGCTGATAGCGCAGCGGGCGCGCGGGCACAAGCCGCGGTTTGAGGAGCCGCTTTGAACCCCGCTAGCTGATAGCGCAGCTAGTGGGAGCGTGGTACAAGCTAGGAGTTACAAGCACCGCTTACAAGCATCGCTAGTTGGTAAAAAGCTTGCAAAAGTAGCCAGCGAGCCCGGCTGGGCTAAGAGTTAAGTGTTTGTTATACAATAGCACTGCCCTTCAGTGTTAAAAGCTGTCACTGGGGCAGGAGGAGGGGTTGGGGAAGGCAGTCTAGGGTTGCCATGGGAAACAGCAGTTGTATGAGTTCTCCACCCCCTTTTGGAAGAGAATTGTACCCTCCCCCTGTCCTGTCAGTTATTGTTCAAGTCTGCCCCTTAGCCTAGAATCTTCTCTGTTCCACGTTTTCCCTTTGGTTCTTCCACCAAGAACACTCCTTTCCCTTTTCCCCACTGGTTAATGTTATATTTCCCCTCCCTTTAGCCTTCTCCCGATTGTACCCTCGAATGCTAAACCCTCCTACCCCTACGCAGTAAAAGAATCCTCAGCCCGCCCTTCGGGGCTCTCGGAATCTGCCTCCCTTCTGCTTCGTTGTCTCCCTGTTTGCCCCTTCTGCGACCCTTCAATCAACGAGCAGGATTTCAGCAGCCCGAGTGTCCCTCCCGTTCTTCTGGTGGACCCTCAGATGTACCAGCTATCCGAGCTTCGTGCCGAGTGGCTAAAAGCCCCCACGGCTCGGCAACTGGGAGATCCTTTGCATTACAGGGCGAATAAAGGGGGGATGAATGTGTGTGAATGAGAGGCTGTAAGAGCCCGTCTGAAGCCCCTCATTTTCCATTCTGCCTTCCGATTGCCACAAGAAAGAATCCCTTCCCCCACTGTAGTTCCGGCTTAGAACAGGACACAGCACAGGTGGAACCACTGAACCGTCATGCTGGCTGTTCCCAACAAGGCCTGGTAAGAACTTGGCAAGGACTTGGCAAGGACTTGGCAAAGACCTGACATGGAGCCAGCACGGGACAGCCTGATGCGCGGCCTGCTTCTAATCTCCGTTCTTAAGCCAAATGAACTTTTGGGGTGACTCTCGCGGTCCTTCATTGAAGACCCCTCATCTGCCTCGTTACCACTGTGACAAAGAAAGAATGAGAACCCTCCTCCCAAGGACTGAGACTGAGACCCCTGCTATAGGGAGGAGGGGAAATTGGTGGTCTGACCACTAATGACATGACCTGTTTCCCTTCAGTGATTCAAATGGACTTATTCTTCATTGTGTATTCGTCTTGCTTTGGTGGTTTCTGTGGACTCACCCGTTCCCTCGGGGCGATTACAATGGACTTGTTCCCCCCCTCTCTCCTCTGTGGACTATAATTGGAGCCCCGAGTCGACCAGAACTTCGAAGACTCCCCCGACACGACAGAGGGATCCCCATCGTCCGGAGCACTGAGGATCTCGCCTGTGTTGGTAGCTATTCCCATATCCCTCTTCTCTCTCTAACCTTTTATCTCCTTTCAGATCCCCACTATCGCGTTTACTGTTTTGGCCCCTACTAAAGGTGCATTTGTTGTGATTAACTGATAGTCCCTTGTTGTTTGCCTTTGTTGCACTTTTGGGATGGGTGAAAAGAACCATCACGACACCCCGCAAGAAGCGGATCGTGACAGAGGCGGGCTGGTTACCCCAGACCTGCTAAGCGAGAGCGGCAGTCTCCCATGCTGCGTTTCCGTCTTTTTCGCGAGAAAAGCGGCCAGTAAAGAGACGAAGCGAGTGATAAAAAGAGTGAGAGAACCCCCCCTGGGACTGGGTCTCGGAGAAAGAGTGGGACCCCTTAGTGGGGGGGGGGGGGGGGGGGGGAGTAAAAGGTAATTAATTAGAAAAAAAAATGAATTAAAAGGTAAAAAGAGGGTCTTCTTGGCATAATCTATTGGGGAAAAATAAAAGGTAAAATGTGTAGGAGGGGCCCCTAAAAATTCTGCTGGATTGAGGGATAAGAATGCCCATGAACATCCAAGATCAAACCTGCTGGATTGAGGGATTAATGTTCCAAGAGCATCCAGGGTTGATTCAAACCTGCTGGATTGAGGGATTAATGTTCCAAGAGCATCCAGGGTTAAGTCAAACCTGCTGGGTTGAGGGATTAACATTGCAAGAGCACCCAGAATTAAGTTTGCTGGGTTGTTGAGAGCACCCAAGATTGAGTAAAAATTTTGCCAGTTTGAAGAGAAGTCTGACAGGATCTAGAGTTGGGAACCACACAGCTAGATTGAGGGGTATCCAAGAACACTGGGACTAGCCAGGGACACCTACAAGTGTAATAGGTGTGTTGAAAAAGAAAAGGTACCTTGTTGTTGTGGTTGTTTTGTTATGTGTAAGAGTAAGTAAAATAAAGTTAAGTGAATGTAGACGAAGGAAAGTATATGTATGCATCCTGCCCTGTTAAGCAGCCTCACTGTGCTTCCCTGCTGTCACCGACAAACACAAGTTACGAACCCTCAGAACTGAAAAAGTTCAATCAAATATTGCTTCCATTGATGACCATGATATTGTCTATAATACCTTGTTCCAACTTATGTTATGTAAGTGTTAATACCCCTATCCTACCAGTTGGTAAACCTGATGGGTCATACCGGTTAGTACAGGATCTGCGGGCCATAAACAAGGTCACGGAGGATCTGTATCCTGTGGTGGCCAATCCCTACACGTTATTAACTTGCTTAACAGCCGAGCTAACTTGGTTTACCGTTTTAGATTTAAAAGATGCCTTCTTTTGCCTTCCTATCCATGAAGCCAGAAAATTTTTGCATTTGAATGGGAAAATCCTAAGAGCGGGCCAAGAACTCAACTGACATGGACCAGACTCCCACAAGGATTCAAAAACTCACCCACTTTGTTTGGAGAACAACTTGCAAAAGAATTAGAGACCTGAGAAGCCCCTCCAGAGGAAGGGAAGTTGCTAGAGTACGTAGATGACATCCTGATAGCCACACGGACAAGGGAAGCATGCACGGCCTGGACGATAAGCCTCTTGAACTTTTTGGGGCTCCAAGGGTACCGAGTATCAAAGAAAAAAGCCCAAGTAGTAAAACAGAAAGTAACTTCTCTGGGTTACGAAGTCAGTGCTAGACAACGTACCTTGGGCCAAAGCCGGAAGGAGGCAATATGCCAGACCCCAAAACCTCAGACGGTAAAGGAACTACGAACTTTCCTGAGGATGACAGGGTGGTGCAGGTTATGGATCTATAACTATGGACTGTTTGTTAAGCCCTTCTATGAACTGATTGCAACTGAAAGCAGGAACATCCAAGAGACAAAGGAAGCTACGCAAGCTTTCAACCAGCTGAAAAAAGCCCTCATGTCAGCTCCAGCCCTGAGATTGCCAGACGTGAGTAAGCCTTCCCTTTTATTCTCCCATGAGAAGCAAGGAATCGCCTTAGGAATACTAGCACAGGACCTCGGCCCATATCGGAGAGCAGTGGCTTACTTCTCTAAGCAATTGGATACAGCAGCTAAAGGGTGGCCTGGGTGCCTCAGAGCTGTTGCAGCAGTTGTACTGAACATCCAAGAGGCACACAAATTCACCCTAGGCCAGAAAAGAACTGTGCTAGTGTCTCACACAGTGTCTGCAGTGCTAGAGGTAAAAGGTGGGCATTGGCTTTCCCCACAACGGCTCCTGAGATACCAAGCTATCATAGTGGAGCAAGATGATGTAGAGATAGTAGTGACTAACATTGTCAATCCAGCCTCCTTCCTCAGTAGAAACCAAGGGGAACCAGTGGAACATGACTGCCTGGAGACCATTGAAGCCACCTACTCCAGCTGCCCTGACTCGAAGGACACCCCTCTCGAGAATGCAGAAGTCTCGTTTACTGATGGAAGCAGTTATATCATCAGTGGAAAACGGCACGCCGGGTAGGCAGTTCCAACGTGCAAGGAAGTAATGTCATCTGGGCCCCTGCCAACAAATACCTCTGCACAGAAGGCCGAGATAATTGCTCTAACTGGGGCCCTAGAATTGGCAAGAGGGAAAGAAATAAACATATACACGGACTCGAAGTATGCATTTGGAGTAGTGCATGCTCACAGAGCCATTTAGAAAGAGAGAGGACTGCTGAAGTCTCAAGGGAAAAATATTAAAGATGCATCAGAAGTACTGCGACTTCTAGAAGCAGTCCAGTTGCCAGAGAAAGTAGCGATCATGCACATTAAGGCACATCAGAAGATCAACTCAGAATTGGAAGAAGGAAACGAGCTGGCAGATAGGGAAGCAAAAGAAGCAGCAAGACGGGCACATTTCCCCTAAAGGTAAGCCAAGATACAACAAACCAGAAAAAAAATTAATCTATGAGCAAAAAGGAGACTATAACCAAGAGGGATGGGCCACCATAGAAGGAAAATTAGTTCTACCCTCCTATTTATGATGGTCCCTAATAAAGGAAGAACACCAGAAAACCATTGGGGTATTGATGCTCTAGCATAACTAGACATTTACAACTCGACAATGTGACCTTTGCCTCCAGACCAACCCCAAAAATACTCCCAAACCAAAGCTTAGCCAGATTAGGAAGGGTCATGGGCCGGAGCAGCAATGGCAGATTGATTGTACAGAATTGCCAAGAAAAGGGGGGTATACGTTTTTCCTGGTGCTAACAGATACCTTTTCAGGATGGCCAGAAGCATTCCCCACCAGGACTTCTAAAGCTCAAGAAGTAACTAAGGTATTGGTACAAGAAAACATACCACGCTTTAGAGTCCTGGCCACAATCTCCTCAAATAGAGGACCACATTTTATTGTAAAATTCGTGCAACAAGTTAGCCAATACTTGAACATAGACTGAGAACTTCACACCCCATATAACCCACAATCAAGTGGTCAGGTAAAAAAAATGAATCATTTGATCAAACAACAAATTGTACAATTGGGACAAGAAGCTAATTTGTCATGGACTCAATCCCTCCCATTAGCACTACTGCAGATCCGAACCAAACCCAAGACTAAAGAAAAGCTAAACCACTTTGACTTGCTTTATGAAAAACCATATGGGGTGCGAAAGAGAATGTCTAGCCAAGACATGTCACTAACCTCCTGTATGTTAAGTCTCTTAACTTGGTGTATCCAGCACCAATCACTAGCTAATAAACACAAGTCATAACTAGTGAAATACACTGTTTAGAAGACTTTATGTCACCCAATTATAATTCTATTAATTTTAGTTACTGTAAGTTTAATGATGTCTACTTTAACACTCATGTAGAATTCGAGGATGTTAAAACACATGGCCAGTCTGACATCACTCTCTAGAACTCCTAGAATCTTACTGAAAGAGGACGGTCAAGACAGTAGATGAGAATTTAAATCAAGACCCCTGTAGTAAAAGAATTTACTCTATTTTAAGAAAAGGGGGGACTGAAGCAGAGATTTTTAGAGTTAGGTTAACAAAATGAATGAAGCATTTCTAATTTAGCTTGTAGAGTTATGTGTTGAATTTTCAACCTTTTGCTTAAGAAACCTCTGCCTAGTACAATGGGCATAGGAAAATGCAAATTTCTGAAGCTTCTTGCATAAAGAACAATACCAGAAGAAGCAAAGAACCCAGATAAAGAAGCTCCTCTGTCTCCAAGCCTATCAAGACTGACAGACGTACTCAGAGAAGCACCAAAGGACCAAAAGCGCACGCGCAGAGAGGAAAAGTTCAAAAGTTCAATCGTGAGGAAGACCACAATCTTCAGCCTCAGGACCACCAAGAGACCCCCGTACGACCACCACAGCAAACCACGCATGCCCAGAAGGACGTGGACTTACTTAGCATGAGAAGCGAGGACAGGCGGGGCCAGGGGTTGAATATGCATGAAAAAGTTGTGCAATGTATTGCATATGGAACGTCTTTAAGAATAAAAGTGTGGGTCAGACTGAGGCTCGGGGCACAAGTTTTGGAGAGCTATCTCACTTGTGCCGGGCGCTAACATACATAGCCACTTCATAACTACCCCAGGTTATGGAGTCTACTGATTTCTTCCGCGTATCGTTTCAGAGGTTTCTTGCCTTCGCCAGGCTGCAACGTGCCCGCTAGTAGCAAGAACTGGGCAGGAGTGGGCAGAGAGCAGGGCCATCTGCCAGCAGGTTGCAGCTTGCCCAGGAAAATGCAGTGTCCTTGGAATGTGCAGCAAATCTTATTTCCTGGCAAGGTCAGGCTAAGTGAGCAGTGCTGGTACACTTTCTCCTTGAGAACTGGAGCGGAAAAGCTTTTCGCTAAGATGTAGGCGAGCAGAGAGGCAGAATACGGAGCTCCGCAGCTGGCCGAAAGCAAGTGCCGCTTCCCGGCGTCTTTCGGCAAAAGCGGCGCTTCGGAGCGCACCGCTGCCGCTCCAGTCATCTGTGCGCGAAGTAGCCGCTTCTTGGCCTCCGGCAGCCGGAGATCGCGGTAGCTTGCAAGAGGCGAAGAACGAAGCCGCGAAGAAGCCGGCTTGTGTGCGAAGCTCGCACACAGCTGCAGGACGGTGGCTGCCGCTCTCCTGCCTCTTGAACTCACCCTTGGCATGCCAATGGAAGGTGTTCCAGGACAACCTTCCTGAGTTTTTATTTTAGTTTTCATGCATCCCACCTTGGAAATTCTCGTTGCTCCCCAGAGGCTCCGAGATGCAGAGAACACGGTGGCAGCTGCTGAAAAGAAGGGCAACTGTGAGTTGGTCAAAAACCAAGAACACAGGCAGCTGCCTGTGCTTGGCAAGGAGCAGCTGCTGGATTCTTGCAATTGCCTTCAGTGCGCACAGAAGCCCGCTGCTCTGCTGCTTGGTTTTTCGCCTTCAGTCAATTACACACTGCTGAAGCTGAGGCAGGCAGTTCAGCTTTGCTGCTTTTCAGCATCTCAGCTGCCCTTCTGCTCTGTGACAGCTCTCCAGGTTTCTTGCCTTCGCCAGGCTGCAACGTGCCCGCTAGTAGCAAGAACTGGGCAGGAGTGGGCAGAGAGCAGGGCCATCTGCCAGCAGGTTGCAGCTTGCCCAGGAAAATGCAGTGTCCTTGGAATGTGCAGCAAATCTTATTTCCTGGCAAGGTCGGGCTAAGTGAGCAGTGCTGGTACACTTTCTCCTTGAGAACTGGAGCGGAAAAGCTTTTCGCTAAGATGTAGGCGAGCAGAGAGGCAGAATACGCAGCTCCGCAGCTGGCCGAAAGCAAGTGCCGCTTCCCGGCGTCTTTCGGCAAAAGCGGCGCTTCGGAGCGCACCGCTGCCGCTCCAGTCATCTGTGCGCGAAGTAGCCGCTTCTTCTCCTCCGGCAGCCGGAGATCGCGGTAGCTTGCAAGAGGCGAAGAACGAAGCCGCGAAGAAGCCGGCTTGTGTGCGAAGCTCGCACACAGCTGCAGGACGGTGGCTGCCGCTCTCCTGCCTCTTGAATTCACCCTTGGCATGCCAATGGAAGGTGTTCCAGGACAACCTTCCTGAGTTTTTATTGTAGTTTGCATGCATCCCTCCTTGGAAATTCTTGTTGCTCCCCAGAGGCTCCGAGATGCAGAGAACACGGTGGCAGCTGCTGAAAAGAAGGGCAACTGTGAGTTGGTCAAAAACCAAGAACACAGGCAGCTGCCTGTGCTTGGCAAGGAGCAGCTGCTGGATTCTTGCAATTGCCTTCAGTGCGCACAGAAGCCCGCTGCTCTGCTGCTTGGTTTTTCGCCTTCAGTCAATTACACACTGCTGAAGCTGAGGCAGGCAGTTCAGCTTTGCTGCTTTTCAGCATCTCAGCTGCCCTTCTGCTCTGTGACAGCTCTCCAGGTTTCTTGCCTTCGCCAGGCTGCAACGTGCCCGCTAGTAGCAAGAACTGGGCAGGAGTGGGCAGAGAGCAGGGCCATCTGTCAGCAGGTTGCAGCTTGCCCAGGAAAATGCAGTGTCCTTGGAATGTGCAGCAAATCTTATTTCCTGGCAAGGTCGGGCTAAGTGAGCAGTGCTGGTACACTTTCTCCTTGAGAACTGGAGCGGAAAAGCTTTTCGCTAAGATGTAGGCGAGCAGAGAGGCAGAATACGCAGCTCCGCAGCTGGCCGAAAGCAAGTGCCGCTTCCCGGCGTCTTTCGGCAAAAGCGGCGCTCCGGAGCTCACCGCTGCCGCTCCACTGATCTGTGCGCGAAGTAGCCGCTTCTTGGCCTCCGGCAGCCGGAGATCGCGGTAGCTTGCAAGAGGCGAAGAACGAAGCCGCGAAGCCGGCTTGTGTGCGAAGCTCGCACACAGCTGCAGGACGGTGGCTGCCGCTCTCCTGCCTCTTGAATTCACCCTTGGCATGCCAATGGAAGCTGTTCCAGGACAACCTTCCTGAGTTTTTATTTTAGTTTTCATGCATCCCACCTTGGAAATTCTCGTTGCTCCCCAGAGGCTCCGAGATGCAGAGAACACGGTGGCAGCTGCTGAAAAGAAGGGCAACTGTGAGTTGGTCAAGAAGCAAGAACCTAGGCAGCTGCCTGTGCTTGGCAAGGAGCAGCTGCTGGATTCTTGCAATTGCCTTCAGTGCGCACAGAAGCCCGCTGCTCTGCTGCTTGGTTTTTCGCCTTCAGTCAATTACACACTGCTGAAGCTGAGGCAGGCAGTTCAGCTTTGCTGCTTTTCAGCATCTCAGCTGCCCTTCTGCTCTGCGACAGCTCTCCAGGTTTCTTGCCTTCGCCAGGCTGCAACGTGCCCGCTAGTACCAAGAACTGGGCAGGAGTGGGCAGAGAGCACGGCCATCTGCCAGCAGGTTGCAGCTTGCCCAGGAAAATGCAGTGTCCTTGGAATGTGCAGCAAATCTTATTTCCTGGCAAGGTCGGGCTAAGTGAGCAGTGCTGGTACACTTTCTCCTTGAGAACTGGAGCGGAAAAGCTTTTCGCTAAGATGTAGGCGAGCAGAGAGGCAGAATACGCAGCTCCGCAGCTGGCCGAAAGCAAGTGCCGCTTCCCGGCGTCTTTCGGCAAAAGCGGCGCTCCGGAGCTCACCGCTGCCGCTCCACTGATCTGTGCGCGAAGTAGCCGCTTCTTGGCCTCCGGCAGCCAGAGATCGCGGTAGCTTGCAAGAGGCGAAGAACGAAGCCGCGAAGAAGCCGGCTTGTGTGCGAAGCTCGCACACAGCTGCAGGACGGTGGCTGCCGCTCTCCTGCCTCTTGAATTCACCCTTGGCATGCCAATGGAAGGTGTTCCAGGACAACCTTCCTGAGTTTTTATTTTAGTTTTCATGCATCCCACCTTGGAAATTCTCGTTGCTCCCCAGAGGCTCCGAGATGCAGAGAACACGGTGGCAGCTGCTGAAAAGAAGGGCAACTGTGAGTTGGTCAAGAAGCAAGAACCTAGGCAGCTGCCTGTGCTTAGCAAGGAGCAGCTGCTGGATTCTTGCAATTGCCTTCAGTGCGCACAGAAGCCCGCTGCTCTGCTGCTTGGTTTTTCGCCTTCAGTCAATTGCACATTGCTGAAGCTGAGGCAGGCTGTTCAGCTTTGCTGCTTTTCAGCATCTCAGCTGCTTTCTGCTCTGTGACAGCTCTCGAGATGAAATAGAGATTTTTAGAGTTGGGTTAACAAAATGAATTAAGCATTTCTAATTTAGCTTGTAGAGTTATGTGTTGAATTTTCAACCTTTTGCTTAAGAAACCTCTGCCTAGTACAATGGGCAAAGGAAAATGCAAATTTCTGAAGCTTCTTGCATAAAGAACAATACCAGAAGAAGCAAAGAACCCAGATAAAGAAGCTCCTCTGTCTCCAAGCCTATCAAGACTGACAGACGAACTCAGAGAAGCACCAAAGGACCAAAAGCGCACGCGCAGAGAGGAAAAGTTCAAAAGTTCAATCATGAGGAAGACCACAATCTTCAGCCTCAGGACCACCAAGAGACCCCCGTACGACCACCACAGCAAACCACGCATGCCCAGAAGGCCGTGGACTTACTTAGCATGAGAAGCGAGGACAGGCGGGGCCAGGGGTTGAATATGCATGAAAAAGTTGTGCAATGTATTGCATATGGAACGTCTTTAAGAATAAAAGTGTGGGTCAGACTGAGGCTCGGGGCACAAGTTTTGGAGAGCTATCTCACTTGTGCCGGGCGCTGACATACATACCCACTTCATAACTACCCCAGGTCATGGAGTCTATTGATTTCTTCCGCGTATCGTTTCAGTTGGCGACCACGAAGGGACTGCTCTGCTCACCCGCAGGTCCGGTTGGGAGCAGACACCCTCAGGCGCCACGGGGCTTTTCCCCGGAGGGACTCTGCGCCTCGGCTGTACACTGCGGGGAGCAGACCACGGCCCGTTGACTAGCGGATGAAAGCGGTATGTGTTAATTTATTTTCTTACGGTTGGCACTGATAAGTCGCAAAAAGATGTTTTTGCGCGCAGGTTTGCCTAGGGGCTTGCAAGCAGACCGCCATCGGGGGAGAGGCCGGCGGCGGGAGGACCTCCCCAGCTGATAGCGCGGCTCGGGGAGGGCGAAATCGCGATTTCAGTGTGTGGTGTGTGTCCTGATTGCAGTGTAGTGTGTCTGTTACGTCCGGACGTGCGTGCTTGTGCGTGTGTGTGTATGTGTGAGTGGAACGGTGAAGCACGGTGCGGCCTTGCTAAGATACAGAGAGGCGGCGCGGCGGTGCTAGAGAGCGCATGCGCAGGGCAGCTCTCAGCCCACACTACCTGATAGTGCGGGTAGTGCGCACTCTACCTGATAGAGCGGGTGGTGCGCATGCGTGGCACGGGCTGTCTCTGGCGAGCTGGGGGAGCGCGGCGCGGGGCTTAAGTCGGGGCTTGCAAAGTTGCTTTAGGCGCGGCCCAGCTGATAGCGCAGCGGGCGCGCGGGCACAAGCCGCGGTTTGAGGAGCCGCTTTGAACCCCGCTAGCTGATAGCGCAGCTAGTGGGAGCGTGGTACAAGCTAGGAGTTACAAGCACCGCTTACAAGCATCGCTAGTTGGTAAAAAGCTTGCAAAAGTAGCCAGCGAGCCCGGCTGGGCTAAGAGTTAAGTGTTTGTTATACAATAGCACTGCCCTTCAGTGTTAAAAGCTGTCACTGGGGCAGGAGGAGGGGTTGGGGAAGGCAGTCTAGGGTTGCCATGGGAAACAGCAGTTGTATGAGTTCTCCACCCCCTTTTGGAAGAGAATTGTACCCTCCCCCTGTCCTGTCAGTTATTGTTCAAGTCTGCCCCTTAGCCTAGAATCTTCTCTGTTCCACGTTTTCCCTTTGGTTCTTCCACCAAGAACACTCCTTTCCCTTTTCCCCACTGGTTAATGTTATATTTCCCCTCCCTTTAGCCTTCTCCCGATTGTACCCTCGAATGCTAAACCCTCCTACCCCTACGCAGTAAAAGAATCCTCAGCCCGCCCTTCGGGGCTCTCGGAATCTGCCTCCCTTCTGCTTCGTTGTCTCCCTGTTTGCCCCTTCTGCGACCCTTCAATCAACGAGCAGGATTTCAGCAGCCCGAGTGTCCCTCCCGTTCTTCTGGTGGACCCTCAGATGTACCAGCTATCCGAGCTTCGTGCCGAGTGGCTAAAAGCCCCCACGGCTCGGCAACTGGGAGATCCTTTGCATTACAGGGCGAATAAAGGGGGGATGAATGTGTGTGAATGAGAGGCTGTAAGAGCCCGTCTGAAGCCCCTCATTTTCCATTCTGCCTTCCGATTGCCACAAGAAAGAATCCCTTCCCCCACTGTAGTTCCGGCTTAGAACAGGACACAGCACAGGTGGAACCACTGAACCGTCATGCTGGCTGTTCCCAACAAGGCCTGGTAAGAACTTGGCAAGGACTTGGCAAGGACTTGGCAAAGACCTGACATGGAGCCAGCACGGGACAGCCTGATGCGCGGCCTGCTTCTAATCTCCGTTCTTAAGCCAAATGAACTTTTGGGGTGACTCTCGCGGTCCTTCATTGAAGACCCCTCATCTGCCTCGTTACCACTGTGACAAAGAAAGAATGAGAACCCTCCTCCCAAGGACTGAGACTGAGACCCCTGCTATAGGGAGGAGGGGAAATTGGTGGTCTGACCACTAATGACATGACCTGTTTCCCTTCAGTGATTCAAATGGACTTATTCTTCATTGTGTATTCGTCTTGCTTTGGTGGTTTCTGTGGACTCACCCGTTCCCTCGGGGCGATTACAATGGACTTGTTCCCCCCCTCTCTCCTCTGTGGACTATAATTGGAGCCCCGAGTCGACCAGAACTTCGAAGACTCCCCCGACACGACAGAGGGATCCCCATCGTCCGGAGCACTGAGGATCTCGCCTGTGTTGGTAGCTATTCCCATATCCCTCTTCTCTCTCTAACCTTTTATCTCCTTTCAGATCCCCACTATCGCGTTTACTGTTTTGGCCCCTACTAAAGGTGCATTTGTTGTGATTAACTGATAGTCCCTTGTTGTTTGCCTTTGTTGCACTTTTGGGATGGGTGAAAAGAACCATCACGACACCCCGCAAGAAGCGGATCGTGACAGAGGCGGGCTGGTTACCCCAGACCTGCTAAGCGAGAGCGGCAGTCTCCCATGCTGCGTTTCCGTCTTTTTCGCGAGAAAAGCGGCCAGTAAAGAGACGAAGCGAGTGATAAAAAGAGTGAGAGAACCCCCCCTGGGACTGGGTCTCGGAGAAAGAGTGGGACCCCTTAGTGGGGGGGGGGGGGGGGAGTAAAAGGTAATTAATTAGAAAAAAAAATGAATTAAAAGGTAAAAAGAGGGTCTTCTTGGCATAATCTATTGGGGAAAAATAAAAGGTAAAATGTGTAGGAGGGGCCCCTAAAAATTCTGCTGGATTGAGGGATAAGAATGCCCATGAACATCCAAGATCAAACCTGCTGGATTGAGGGATTAATGTTCCAAGAGCATCCAGGGTTGATTCAAACCTGCTGGATTGAGGGATTAATGTTCCAAGAGCATCCAGGGTTAAGTCAAACCTGCTGGGTTGAGGGATTAACATTGCAAGAGCACCCAGAATTAAGTTTGCTGGGTTGTTGAGAGCACCCAAGATTGAGTAAAAATTTTGCCAGTTTGAAGAGAAGTCTGACAGGATCTAGAGTTGGGAACCACACAGCTAGATTGAGGGGTATCCAAGAACACTGGGACTAGCCAGGGACACCTACAAGTGTAATAGGTGTGTTGAAAAAGAAAAGGTACCTTGTTGTTGTGGTTGTTTTGTTATGTGTAAGAGTAAGTAAAATAAAGTTAAGTGAATGTAGACGAAGGAAAGTATATGTATGCATCCTGCCCTGTTAAGCAGCCTCACTGTGCTTCCCTGCTGTCACCGACAAACACAAGTTACGAACCCTCAGAACTGAAAAAGTTCAATCAAATATTGCTTCCATTGATGACCATGATATTGTCTATAATACCTTGTTCCAACTTATGTTATGTAAGTGTTAATACCCCTATCCTACCAGTTGGTAAACCTGATGGGTCATACCGGTTAGTACAGGATCTGCGGGCCATAAACAAGGTCACGGAGGATCTGTATCCTGTGGTGGCCAATCCCTACACGTTATTAACTTGCTTAACAGCCGAGCTAACTTGGTTTACCGTTTTAGATTTAAAAGATGCCTTCTTTTGCCTTCCTATCCATGAAGCCAGAAAATTTTTGCATTTGAATGGGAAAATCCTAAGAGCGGGCCAAGAACTCAACTGACATGGACCAGACTCCCACAAGGATTCAAAAACTCACCCACTTTGTTTGGAGAACAACTTGCAAAAGAATTAGAGACCTGAGAAGCCCCTCCAGAGGAAGGGAAGTTGCTAGAGTACGTAGATGACATCCTGATAGCCACACGGACAAGGGAAGCATGCACGGCCTGGACGATAAGCCTCTTGAACTTTTTGGGGCTCCAAGGGTACCGAGTATCAAAGAAAAAAGCCCAAGTAGTAAAACAGAAAGTAACTTCTCTGGGTTACGAAGTCAGTGCTAGACAACGTACCTTGGGCCAAAGCCGGAAGGAGGCAATATGCCAGACCCCAAAACCTCAGACGGTAAAGGAACTACGAACTTTCCTGAGGATGACAGGGTGGTGCAGGTTATGGATCTATAACTATGGACTGTTTGTTAAGCCCTTCTATGAACTGATTGCAACTGAAAGCAGGAACATCCAAGAGACAAAGGAAGCTACGCAAGCTTTCAACCAGCTGAAAAAAGCCCTCATGTCAGCTCCAGCCCTGAGATTGCCAGACGTGAGTAAGCCTTCCCTTTTATTCTCCCATGAGAAGCAAGGAATCGCCTTAGGAATACTAGCACAGGACCTCGGCCCATATCGGAGAGCAGTGGCTTACTTCTCTAAGCAATTGGATACAGCAGCTAAAGGGTGGCCTGGGTGCCTCAGAGCTGTTGCAGCAGTCGTACTGAACATCCAAGAGGCACACAAATTCACCCTAGGCCAGAAAAGAACTGTGCTAGTGTCTCACACAGTGTCTGCAGTGCTAGAGGTAAAAGGTGGGCATTGGCTTTCCCCACAACGGCTCCTGAGATACCAAGCTATCATAGTGGAGCAAGATGATGTAGAGATAGTAGTGACTAACATTGTCAATCCAGCCTCCTTCCTCAGTAGAAACCAAGGGGAACCAGTGGAACATGACTGCCTGGAGACCATTGAAGCCACCTACTCCAGCTGCCCTGACTCGAAGGACACCCCTCTCGAGAATGCAGAAGTCTCGTTTACTGATGGAAGCAGTTATATCATCAGTGGAAAACGGCACGCCGGGTAGGCAGTTCCAACGTGCAAGGAAGTAATGTCATCTGGGCCCCTGCCAACAAATACCTCTGCACAGAAGGCCGAGATAATTGCTCTAACTGGGGCCCTAGAATTGGCAAGAGGGAAAGAAATAAACATATACACGGACTCGAAGTATGCATTTGGAGTAGTGCATGCTCACAGAGCCATTTAGAAAGAGAGAGGACTGCTGAAGTCTCAAGGGAAAAATATTAAAGATGCATCAGAAGTACTGCGACTTCTAGAAGCAGTCCAGTTGCCAGAGAAAGTAGCGATCATGCACATTAAGGCACATCAGAAGATCAACTCAGAATTGGAAGAAGGAAACGAGCTGGCAGATAGGGAAGCAAAAGAAGCAGCAAGACGGGCACATTTCCCCTAAAGGTAAGCCAAGATACAACAAACCAGAAAAAAAATTAATCTATGAGCAAAAAGGAGACTATAACCAAGAGGGATGGGCCACCATAGAAGGAAAATTAGTTCTACCCTCCTATTTATGATGGTCCCTAATAAAGGAAGAACACCAGAAAACCATTGGGGTATTGATGCTCTAGCATAACTAGACATTTACAACTCGACAATGTGACCTTTGCCTCCAGACCAACCCCAAAAATACTCCCAAACCAAAGCTTAGCCAGATTAGGAAGGGTCATGGGCCGGAGCAGCAATGGCAGATTGATTGTACAGAATTGCCAAGAAAAGGGGGGTATACGTTTTTCCTGGTGCTAACAGATACCTTTTCAGGATGGCCAGAAGCATTCCCCACCAGGACTTCTAAAGCTCAAGAAGTAACTAAGGTATTGGTACAAGAAAACATACCACGCTTTAGAGTCCTGGCCACAATCTCCTCAAATAGAGGACCACATTTTATTGTAAAATTCGTGCAACAAGTTAGCCAATACTTGAACATAGACTGAGAACTTCACACCCCATATAACCCACAATCAAGTGGTCAGGTAAAAAAAATGAATCATTTGATCAAACAACAAATTGTACAATTGGGACAAGAAGCTAATTTGTCATGGACTCAATCCCTCCCATTAGCACTACTGCAGATCCGAACCAAACCCAAGACTAAAGAAAAGCTAAACCACTTTGACTTGCTTTATGAAAAACCATATGGGGTGCGAAAGAGAATGTCTAGCCAAGACATGTCACTAACCTCCTGTATGTTAAGTCTCTTAACTTGGTGTATCCAGCACCAATCACTAGCTAATAAACACAAGTCATAACTAGTGAAATACACTGTTTAGAAGACTTTATGTCACCCAATTATAATTCTATTAATTTTAGTTACTGTACGTTTAATGATGTCTACTTTAACACTCATGTAGAATTCGAGGATGTTAAAACACATGGCCAGTCTGACATCACTCTCTAGAACTCCTAGAATCTTACTGAAAGAGGACGGTCAAGACAGTAGATGAGAATTTAAATCAAGACCCCTGTAGTAAAAGAATTTACTCTATTTTAAGAAAAGGGGGGACTGAAGCAGAGATTTTTAGAGTTAGGTTAACAAAATGAATGAAGCATTTCTAATTTAGCTTGTAGAGTTATGTGTTGAATTTTCAACCTTTTGCTTAAGAAACCTCTGCCTAGTACAATGGGCATAGGAAAATGCAAATTTCTGAAGCTTCTTGCATAAAGAACAATACCAGAAGAAGCAAAGAACCCAGATAAAGAAGCTCCTCTGTCTCCAAGCCTATCAAGACTGACAGACGTACTCAGAGAAGCACCAAAGGACCAAAAGCGCACGCGCAGAGAGGAAAAGTTCAAAAGTTCAATCGTGAGGAAGACCACAATCTTCAGCCTCAGGACCACCAAGAGACCCCCGTACGACCACCACAGCAAACCACGCATGCCCAGAAGGACGTGGACTTACTTAGCATGAGAAGCGAGGACAGGCGGGGCCAGGGGTTGAATATGCATGAAAAAGTTGTGCAATGTATTGCATATGGAACGTCTTTAAGAATAAAAGTGTGGGTCAGACTGAGGCTCGGGGCACAAGTTTTGGAGAGCTATCTCACTTGTGCCGGGCGCTAACATACATACCCACTTCATAACTACCCCAGGTTATGGAGTCTACTGATTTCTTCCGCGTATCGTTTCAGAGGTTTCTTGCCTTCGCCAGGCTGCAACGTGCCCGCTAGTACCAAGAACTGGGCAGGAGTGGGCAGAGAGCAGGGCCATCTGCCAGCAGGTTGCAGCTTGCCCAGGAAAATGCAGTGTCCTTGGAATGTGCAGCAAATCTTATTTCCTGGCAAGGTCGGGCTAAGTGAGCAGTGCTGGTACACTTTCTCCTTGAGAACTGGAGCGGAAAAGCTTTTCGCTAAGATGTAGGCGAGCAGAGAGGCAGAATACGGAGCTCCGCAGCTGGCCGAAAGCAAGTGCCGCTTGCCGGCGTCTTTCGGCAAAAGCGGCGCTTCGGAGGGCACCGCTGCCGCTCCAGTCATCTGTGCGCGAAGTAGCCGCTTCTTCGCCTCCGGCAGCCGGAGATCGCGGTAGCTTGCAAGAGGCGAAGAACGAAGCCGCGAAGAAGCCGGCTTGTGTGCGAAGCTCGCACACAGCTGCAGGACGGTGGCTGCCGCTCTCCTGCCTCTTGAATTCACCCTTGGCATGCCAATGGAAGGTGTTCCAGGACAACCTTCCTGAGTTTTTATTTTAGTTTTCATGCATCCCACCTTGGAAATTCTCGTTGCTCCCCAGAGGCTCCGAGATGCAGAGAACACGGTGGCAGCTGCTGAAAAGAAGGGCAACTGTGAGTTGGTCAAGAAGCAAGAACACAGGCAGCTGCCTGTGCTTGGCAAGGAGCAGCTGCTGGATTCTTGCAATTGCCTTCAGTGCGCACAGAAGCCCGCTGCTCTGCTGCTTGGTTTTTCGCCTTCAGTCAATTACACACTGCTGAAGCTGAGGCAGGCAGTTCAGCTTTGCTGCTTTTCAGCATCTCAGCTGCCCTTCTGCTCTGTGACAGCTCTCCAGGTTTCTTGCCTTCGCCAGGCTGCAACGTGCCCGCTAGTAGCAAGAACTGGGCAGGAGTGGGCAGAGAGCAGGGCCATCTGCCAGCAGGTTGCAGCTTGCCCAGGAAAATGCAGTGTCCTTGGAATGTGCAGCAAATCTTATTTCCTGGCAAGGTCGGGCTAAGTGAGCAGTGCTGGTACACTTTCTCCTTGAGAACTGGAGCGGAAAAGCTTTTCGCTAAGATGTAGGCGAGCAGAGAGGCAGAATACGCAGCTCCGCAGCTGGCCGAAAGCAAGTGCCGCTTCCCGGCGTCTTTCGGCAAAAGCGGCGCTCCGGAGCTCACCGCTGCCGCTCCAGGGATCTGTGCGCGAAGTAGCCGCTTCTTGGCCTCCGGCAGCCGGAGATCGCGGTAGCTTGCAAGAGGCGAAGAACGAAGCCGCGAAGAAGCCGGCTTGTGTGCGAAGCTCGCACACAGCTGCAGGACGGTGGCTGCCGCTCTCCTGCCTCTTGAATTCACCCTTGGCATGCCAATGGAAGCTGTTCCAGGACAACCTTCCTGAGTTTTTATTTTAGTTTTCATGCATCCCACCTTGGAAATTCTCGTTGCTCCCCAGAGGCTCCGAGATGCAGAGAACACGGTGGCAGCTGCTGAAAAGAAGGGCAACTGTGAGTTGGTCAAGAAGCAAGAACCTAGGCAGCTGCCTGTGCTTGGCAAGGAGCAGCTGCTGGATTCTTGCAATTGCCTTCAGTGCGCACAGAAGCCCGCTGCTCTGCTGCTTGGTTTTTCGCCTTCAGTCAATTACACACTGCTGAAGCTGAGGCAGGCAGTTCAGCTTTGCTGCTTTTCAGCATCTCAGCTGCCCTTCTGCTCTGTGACAGCTCTCCAGGTTTCTTGCCTTCGCCAGGCTGCAACGTGCCCGCTAGTAGCAAGAACTGGGCAGGAGTGGGCAGAGAGCACGGCCATCTGCCAGCAGGTTGCAGCTTGCCCAGGAAAATGCAGTGTCCTTGGAATGTGCAGCAAATCTTATTTCCTGGCAAGGTCGGGCTAAGTGAGCAGTGCTGGTACACTTTCTCCTTGAGAACTGGAGCGGAAAAGCTTTTCGCTAAGATGTAGGCGAGCAGAGAGGCAGAATACGCAGCTCCGCAGCTGGCCGAAAGCAAGTGCCGCTTCCCGGCGTCTTTCGGCAAAAGCGGCGCTCCGGAGCTCACCGCTGCCGCTCCACTGATCTGTGCGCGAAGTAGCCGCTTCTTGGCCTCCGGCAGCCGGAGATCGCGGTAGCTTGCAAGAGGCGAAGAACGAAGCCGCGAAGAAGCCGGCTTGTGTGCGAAGCTCGCACACAGCTGCAGGACGGTGGCTGCCGCTCTCCTGCCTCTTGAATTCACCCTTGGCATGCCAATGGAAGCTGTTCCAGGACAACCTTCCTGAGTTTTTATTTTAGTTTTCATGCATCCCACCTTGGAAATTCTCGTTGCTCCCCAGAGGCTCCGAGATGCAGAGAACACGGTGGCAGCTGCTGAAAAGAAGGGCAACTGTGAGTTGGTCAAGAAGCAAGAACCTAGGCAGCTGCCTGTGCTTGGCAAGGAGCAGCTGCTGGATTCTTGCAATTGCCTTCAGTGCGCACAGAAGCCCGCTGCTCTGCTGCTTGGTTTTTCGCCTTCAGTCAATTACACACTGCTGAAGCTGAGGCAGGCAGTTCAGCTTTGCTGCTTTTCAGCATCTCAGCTGCCCTTCTGCTCTGCGACAGCTCTCCAGGTTTCTTGCCTTCGCCAGGCTGCAACGTGCCCGCTAGTACCAAGAACTGGGCAGGAGTGGGCAGAGAGCACGGCCATCTGCCAGCAGGTTGCAGCTTGCCCAGGAAAATGCAGTGTCCTTGGAATGTGCAGCAAATCTTATTTCCTGGCAAGGTCGGGCTAAGTGAGCAGTGCTGGTACACTTTCTCCTTGAGAACTGGAGCGGAAAAGCTTTTCGCTAAGATGTAGGCGAGCAGAGAGGCAGAATACGCAGCTCCGCAGCTGGCCGAAAGCAAGTGCCGCTTCCCGGCGTCTTTCGGCAAAAGCGGCGCTCCGGAGCTCACCGCTGCCGCTCCAGGGATCTGTGCGCGAAGTAGCCGCTTCTTGGCCTCCGGCAGCCAGAGATCGCGGTAGCTTGCAAGAGGCGAAGAACGAAGCCGCGAAGAAGCCGGCTTGTGTGCGAAGCTCGCACACAGCTGCAGGACGGTGGCTGCCGCTCTCCTGCCTCTTGAATTCACCCTTGGCATGCCAATGGAAGGTGTTCCAGGACAACCTTCCTGAGTTTTTATTTTAGTTTTCATGCATCCCACCTTGGAAATTCTCGTTGCTCCCCAGAGGCTCCGAGATGCAGAGAACACGGTGGCAGCTGCTGAAAAGAAGGGCAACTGTGAGTTGGTCAAGAAGCAAGAACCTAGGCAGCTGCCTGTGCTTGGCAAGGAGCAGCTGCTGGATTCTTGCAATTGCCTTCAGTGCGCACAGAAGCCCGCTGCTCTGCTGCTTGGTTTTTCGCCTTCAGTCAATTGCACATTGCTGAAGCTGAGGCAGGCTGTTCAGCTTTGCTGCTTTTCAGCATCTCAGCTGCTTTCTGCTCTGTGACAGCTCTCGAGATTAAATAGAGATTTTTAGAGTTGGGTTAACAAAATGAATTAAGCATTTCTAATTTAGCTTGTAGAGTTATGTGTTGAATTTTCAACCTTTTGCTTAAGAAACCTCTGCCTAGTACAATGGGCAAAGGAAAATGCAAATTTCTGAAGCTTCTTGCATAAAGAACAATACCAGAAGAAGCAAAGAACCCAGATAAAGAAGCTCCTCTGTCTCCAAGCCTATCAAGACTGACAGACGTACTCAGAGAAGCACCAAAGGACCAAAAGCGCACGCGCAGAGAGGAAAAGTTCAAAAGTTCAATCATGAGGAAGACCACAATCTTCAGCCTCAGGACCACCAAGAGACCCCCGTACGACCACCACAGCAAACCACGCATGCCCAGAAGGACGTGGACTTACTTAGCATGAGAAGCGAGGACAGGCGGGGCCAGGGGTTGAATATGCATGAAAAAGTTGTGCAATGTATTGCATATGGAACGTCTTTAAGAATAAAAGTGTGGGTCAGACTGAGGCTCGGGGCACAAGTTTTGGAGAGCTATCTCACTTGTGCCGGGCGCTGACATACATACCCACTTCATAACTACCCCAGGTCATGGAGTCTATTGATTTCTTCCGCGTATCGTTTCAGTTGGCGACCACGAAGGGACTGCTCTGCTCACCCGCAGGTCCGGTTGGGAGCAGACACCCTCAGGCGCCACGGGGCTTTTCCCCGGAGGGACTCTGCGCCTCGGCTGTACACTGCGGGGAGCAGACCACGGCCCGTTGACTAGCGGATGAAAGCGGTATGTGTTAATTTATTTTCTTACGGTTGGCACTGATAAGTCGCAAAAAGATGTTTTTGCGCGCAGGTTTGCCTAGGGGCTTGCAAGCAGACCGCCATCGGGGGAGAGGCCGGCGGCGGGAGGACCTCCCCAGCTGATAGCGCGGCTCGGGGAGGGCGAAATCGCGATTTCAGTGTGTGGTGTGTGTCCTGATTGCAGTGTAGTGTGTCTGTTACGTCCGGACGTGCGTGCTTGTGCGTGTGTGTGTATGTGTGAGTGGAACGGTGAAGCGCGGTGCGGCCTTGCTAAGATACAGAGAGGCGGCGCGGCGGTGCTAGAGAGCGCATGCGCAGGGCAGCTCTCAGCCCACACTACCTGATAGTGCGGGTAATGCGCACTCTACCTGATAGAGCGGGTGGTGCGCATGCGTGGCACGGGCTGTCTCTGGCGAGCTGGGGGAGCGCGGCGTGGGGCTTAAGTCGGGGCTTGCAAAGTTGCTTTAGGCGCGGCCCAGCTGATAGCGCAGCGGGCGCGCGGGCACAAGCCGCGGTTTGAGGAGCCGCTTTGAACCCCGCTAGCTGATAGCGCAGCTAGTGGGAGCGTGGTACAAGCTAGGAGTTACAAGCACCGCTTACAAGCATCGCTAGTTGGTAAAAAGCTTGCAAAAGTAGCCAGCGAGCCCGGCTGGGCTAAGAGTTAAGTGTTTGTTATACAATAGCACTGCCCTTCAGTGTTAAAAGCTGTCACTGGGGCAGGAGGAGGGGTTGGGGAAGGCAGTCTAGGGTTGCCATGGGAAACAGCAGTTGTATGAGTTCTCCACCCCCTTTTGGAAGAGAATTGTACCCTCCCCCTGTCCTGTCAGTTATTGTTCAAGTCTGCCCCTTAGCCTAGAATCTTCTCTGTTCCACGTTTTCCCTTTGGTTCTTCCACCAAGAACACTCCTTTCCCTTTTCCCCACTGGTTAATGTTATATTTCCCCTCCCTTTAGCCTTCTCCCGATTGTACCCTCGAATGCTAAACCCTCCTACCCCTACGCAGTAAAAGAATCCTCAGCCCGCCCTTCGGGGCTCTCGGAATCTGCCTCCCTTCTGCTTCGTTGTCTCCCTGTTTGCCCCTTCTGCGACCCTTCAATCAACGAGCAGGATTTCAGCAGCCCGAGTGTCCCTCCCGTTCTTCTGGTGGACCCTCAGATGTACCAGCTATCCGAGCTTCGTGCCGAGTGGCTAAAAGCCCCCACGGCTCGGCAACTGGGAGATCCTTTGCATTACAGGGCGAATAAAGGGGGGATGAATGTGTGTGAATGAGAGGCTGTAAGAGCCCGTCTGAAGCCCCTCATTTTCCATTCTGCCTTCCGATTGCCACAAGAAAGAATCCCTTCCCCCACTGTAGTTCCGGCTTAGAACAGGACACAGCACAGGTGGAACCACTGAACCGTCATGCTGGCTGTTCCCAACAAGGCCTGGTAAGAACTTGGCAAGGACTTGGCAAGGACTTGGCAAAGACCTGACATGGAGCCAGCACGGGACAGCCTGATGCGCGGCCTGCTTCTAATCTCCGTTCTTAAGCCAAATGAACTTTTGGGGTGACTCTCGCGGTCCTTCATTGAAGACCCCTCATCTGCCTCGTTACCACTGTGACAAAGAAAGAATGAGAACCCTCCTCCCAAGGACTGAGACTGAGACCCCTGCTATAGGGAGGAGGGGAAATTGGTGGTCTGACCACTAATGACATGACCTGTTTCCCTTCAGTGATTCAAATGGACTTATTCTTCATTGTGTATTCGTCTTGCTTTGGTGGTTTCTGTGGACTCACCCGTTCCCTCGGGGCGATTACAATGGACTTGTTCCCCCCCTCTCTCCTCTGTGGACTATAATTGGAGCCCCGAGTCGACCAGAACTTCGAAGACTCCCCCGACACGACAGAGGGATCCCCATCGTCCGGAGCACTGAGGATCTCGCCTGTGTTGGTAGCTATTCCCATATCCCTCTTCTCTCTCTAACCTTTTATCTCCTTTCAGATCCCCACTATCGCGTTTACTGTTTTGGCCCCTACTAAAGGTGCATTTGTTGTGATTAACTGATAGTCCCTTGTTGTTTGCCTTTGTTGCACTTTTGGGATGGGTGAAAAGAACCATCACGACACCCCGCAAGAAGCGGATCGTGACAGAGGCGGGCTGGTTACCCCAGACCTGCTAAGCGAGAGCGGCAGTCTCCCATGCTGCGTTTCCGTCTTTTTCGCGAGAAAAGCGGCCAGTAAAGAGACGAAGCGAGTGATAAAAAGAGTGAGAGAACCCCCCCTGGGACTGGGTCTCGGAGAAAGAGTGGGACCCCTTAGTGGGGGGGGGGGGGGGAGTAAAAGGTAATTAATTAGAAAAAAAAATGAATTAAAAGGTAAAAAGAGGGTCTTCTTGGCATAATCTATTGGGGAAAAATAAAAGGTAAAATGTGTAGGAGGGGCCCCTAAAAATTCTGCTGGATTGAGGGATAAGAATGCCCATGAACATCCAAGATCAAACCTGCTGGATTGAGGGATTAATGTTCCAAGAGCATCCAGGGTTGATTCAAACCTGCTGGATTGAGGGATTAATGTTCCAAGAGCATCCAGGGTTAAGTCAAACCTGCTGGGTTGAGGGATTAACATTGCAAGAGCACCCAGAATTAAGTTTGCTGGGTTGTTGAGAGCACCCAAGATTGAGTAAAAATTTTGCCAGTTTGAAGAGAAGTCTGACAGGATCTAGAGTTGGGAACCACACAGCTAGATTGAGGGGTATCCAAGAACACTGGGACTAGCCAGGGACACCTACAAGTGTAATAGGTGTGTTGAAAAAGAAAAGGTACCTTGTTGTTGTGGTTGTTTTGTTATGTGTAAGAGTAAGTAAAATAAAGTTAAGTGAATGTAGACGAAGGAAAGTATATGTATGCATCCTGCCCTGTTAAGCAGCCTCACTGTGCTTCCCTGCTGTCACCGACAAACACAAGTTACGAACCCTCAGAACTGAAAAAGTTCAATCAAATATTGCTTCCATTGATGACCATGATATTGTCTATAATACCTTGTTCCAACTTATGTTATGTAAGTGTTAATACCCCTATCCTACCAGTTGGTAAACCTGATGGGTCATACCGGTTAGTACAGGATCTGCGGGCCATAAACAAGGTCACGGAGGATCTGTATCCTGTGGTGGCCAATCCCTACACGTTATTAACTTGCTTAACAGCCGAGCTAACTTGGTTTACCGTTTTAGATTTAAAAGATGCCTTCTTTTGCCTTCCTATCCATGAAGCCAGAAAATTTTTGCATTTGAATGGGAAAATCCTAAGAGCGGGCCAAGAACTCAACTGACATGGACCAGACTCCCACAAGGATTCAAAAACTCACCCACTTTGTTTGGAGAACAACTTGCAAAAGAATTAGAGACCTGAGAAGCCCCTCCAGAGGAAGGGAAGTTGCTAGAGTACGTAGATGACATCCTGATAGCCACACGGACAAGGGAAGCATGCACGGCCTGGACGATAAGCCTCTTGAACTTTTTGGGGCTCCAAGGGTACCGAGTATCAAAGAAAAAAGCCCAAGTAGTAAAACAGAAAGTAACTTCTCTGGGTTACGAAGTCAGTGCTAGACAACGTACCTTGGGCCAAAGCCGGAAGGAGGCAATATGCCAGACCCCAAAACCTCAGACGGTAAAGGAACTACGAACTTTCCTGAGGATGACAGGGTGGTGCAGGTTATGGATCTATAACTATGGACTGTTTGTTAAGCCCTTCTATGAACTGATTGCAACTGAAAGCAGGAACATCCAAGAGACAAAGGAAGCTACGCAAGCTTTCAACCAGCTGAAAAAAGCCCTCATGTCAGCTCCAGCCCTGAGATTGCCAGACGTGAGTAAGCCTTCCCTTTTATTCTCCCATGAGAAGCAAGGAATCGCCTTAGGAATACTAGCACAGGACCTCGGCCCATATCGGAGAGCAGTGGCTTACTTCTCTAAGCAATTGGATACAGCAGCTAAAGGGTGGCCTGGGTGCCTCAGAGCTGTTGCAGCAGTTGTACTGAACATCCAAGAGGCACACAAATTCACCCTAGGCCAGAAAAGAACTGTGCTAGTGTCTCACACAGTGTCTGCAGTGCTAGAGGTAAAAGGTGGGCATTGGCTTTCCCCACAACGGCTCCTGAGATACCAAGCTATCATAGTGGAGCAAGATGATGTAGAGATAGTAGTGACTAACATTGTCAATCCAGCCTCCTTCCTCAGTAGAAACCAAGGGGAACCAGTGGAACATGACTGCCTGGAGACCATTGAAGCCACCTACTCCAGCTGCCCTGACTCGAAGGACACCCCTCTCGAGAATGCAGAAGTCTCGTTTACTGATGGAAGCAGTTATATCATCAGTGGAAAACGGCACGCCGGGTAGGCAGTTCCAACGTGCAAGGAAGTAATGTCATCTGGGCCCCTGCCAACAAATACCTCTGCACAGAAGGCCGAGATAATTGCTCTAACTGGGGCCCTAGAATTGGCAAGAGGGAAAGAAATAAACATATACACGGACTCGAAGTATGCATTTGGAGTAGTGCATGCTCACAGAGCCATTTAGAAAGAGAGAGGACTGCTGAAGTCTCAAGGGAAAAATATTAAAGATGCATCAGAAGTACTGCGACTTCTAGAAGCAGTCCAGTTGCCAGAGAAAGTAGCGATCATGCACATTAAGGCACATCAGAAGATCAACTCAGAATTGGAAGAAGGAAACGAGCTGGCAGATAGGGAAGCAAAAGAAGCAGCAAGACGGGCACATTTCCCCTAAAGGTAAGCCAAGATACAACAAACCAGAAAAAAAATTAATCTATGAGCAAAAAGGAGACTATAACCAAGAGGGATGGGCCACCATAGAAGGAAAATTAGTTCTACCCTCCTATTTATGATGGTCCCTAATAAAGGAAGAACACCAGAAAACCATTGGGGTATTGATGCTCTAGCATAACTAGACATTTACAACTCGACAATGTGACCTTTGCCTCCAGACCAACCCCAAAAATACTCCCAAACCAAAGCTTAGCCAGATTAGGAAGGGTCATGGGCCGGAGCAGCAATGGCAGATTGATTGTACAGAATTGCCAAGAAAAGGGGGGTATACGTTTTTCCTGGTGCTAACAGATACCTTTTCAGGATGGCCAGAAGCATTCCCCACCAGGACTTCTAAAGCTCAAGAAGTAACTAAGGTATTGGTACAAGAAAACATACCACGCTTTAGAGTCCTGGCCACAATCTCCTCAAATAGAGGACCACATTTTATTGTAAAATTCGTGCAACAAGTTAGCCAATACTTGAACATAGACTGAGAACTTCACACCCCATATAACCCACAATCAAGTGGTCAGGTAAAAAAAATGAATCATTTGATCAAACAACAAATTGTACAATTGGGACAAGAAGCTAATTTGTCATGGACTCAATCCCTCCCATTAGCACTACTGCAGATCCGAACCAAACCCAAGACTAAAGAAAAGCTAAACCACTTTGACTTGCTTTATGAAAAACCATATGGGGTGCGAAAGAGAATGTCTAGCCAAGACATGTCACTAACCTCCTGTATGTTAAGTCTCTTAACTTGGTGTATCCAGCACCAATCACTAGCTAATAAACACAAGTCATAACTAGTGAAATACACTGTTTAGAAGACTTTATGTCACCCAATTATAATTCTATTAATTTTAGTTACTGTAAGTTTAATGATGTCTACTTTAACACTCATGTAGAATTCGAGGATGTTAAAACACATGGCCAGTCTGACATCACTCTCTAGAACTCCTAGAATCTTACTGAAAGAGGACGGTCAAGACAGTAGATGAGAATTTAAATCAAGACCCCTGTAGTAAAAGAATTTACTCTATTTTAAGAAAAGGGGGGACTGAAGCAGAGATTTTTAGAGTTAGGTTAACAAAATGAATGAAGCATTTCTAATTTAGCTTGTAGAGTTATGTGTTGAATTTTCAACCTTTTGCTTAAGAAACCTCTGCCTAGTACAATGGGCATAGGAAAATGCAAATTTCTGAAGCTTCTTGCATAAAGAACAATACCAGAAGAAGCAAAGAACCCAGATAAAGAAGCTCCTCTGTCTCCAAGCCTATCAAGACTGACAGACGTACTCAGAGAAGCACCAAAGGACCAAAAGCGCACGCGCAGAGAGGAAAAGTTCAAAAGTTCAATCGTGAGGAAGACCACAATCTTCAGCCTCAGGACCACCAAGAGACCCCCGTACGACCACCACAGCAAACCACGCATGCCCAGAAGGACGTGGACTTACTTAGCATGAGAAGCGAGGACAGGCGGGGCCAGGGGTTGAATATGCATGAAAAAGTTGTGCAATGTATTGCATATGGAACGTCTTTAAGAATAAAAGTGTGGGTCAGACTGAGGCTCGGGGCACAAGTTTTGGAGAGCTATCTCACTTGTGCCGGGCGCTAACATACATACCCACTTCATAACTACCCCAGGTTATGGAGTCTACTGATTTCTTCCGCGTATCGTTTCAGAGGTTTCTTGCCTTCGCCAGGCTGCAACGTGCCCGCTAGTACCAAGAACTGGGCAGGAGTGGGCAGAGAGCAGGGCCATCTGCCAGCAGGTTGCAGCTTGCCCAGGAAAATGCAGTGTCCTTGGAATGTGCAGCAAATCTTATTTCCTGGCAAGGTCGGGCTAAGTGAGCAGTGCTGGTACACTTTCTCCTTGAGAACTGGAGCGGAAAAGCTTTTCGCTAAGATGTAGGCGAGCAGAGAGGCAGAATACGGAGCTCCGCAGCTGGCCGAAAGCAAGTGCCGCTTGCCGGCGTCTTTCAGCAAAAGCGGCGCTTCGGAGCGCGCCGCTGCCGCTCCAGTCATCTGTGCGCGAAGTAGCCGCTTCTTGGCCTCCGGCAGCCGGAGATCGCGGTAGCTTGCAAGAGGCGAAGAACGAAGCCGCGAAGAAGCCGGCTTGTGTGCGAAGCTCGCACACAGCTGCAGGACGGTGGCTGCCGCTCTCCTGCCTCTTGAATTCACCCTTGGCATGCCAATGGAAGGTGTTCCAGGACAACCTTCCTGAGTTTTTATTGTAGTTTGCATGCATCCCTCCTTGGAAATTCTTGTTGCTCCCCAGAGGCTCCGAGATGCAGAGAACACGGTGGCAGCTGCTGAAAAGAAGGGCAACTGTGAGTTGGTCAAAAACCAAGAACACAGGCAGCTGCCTGTGCTTGGCAAGGAGCAGCTGCTGGATTCTTGCAATTGCCTTCAGTGCGCACAGAAGCCCGCTGCTCTGCTGCTTGGTTTTTCGCCTTCAGTCAATTACACACTGCTGAAGCTGAGGCAGGCAGTTCAGCTTTGCTGCTTTTCAGCATCTCAGCTGCCCTTCTGCTCTGTGACAGCTCTCCAGGTTTCTTGCCTTCGCCAGGCTGCAACGTGCCCGCTAGTAGCAAGAACTGGGCAGGAGTGGGCAGAGAGCAGGGCCATCTGTCAGCAGGTTGCAGCTTGCCCAGGAAAATGCAGTGTCCTTGGAATGTGCAGCAAATCTTATTTCCTGGCAAGGTCGGGCTAAGTGAGCAGTGCTGGTACACTTTCTCCTTGAGAACTGGAGCGGAAAAGCTTTTCGCTAAGATGTAGGCGAGCAGAGAGGCAGAATACGCAGCTCCGCAGCTGGCCGAAAGCAAGTGCCGCTTCCCGGCGTCTTTCGGCAAAAGCGGCGCTCCGGAGCTCACCGCTGCCGCTCCACTGATCTGTGCGCGAAGTAGCCGCTTCTTCGCCTCCGGCAGCCGGAGATCGCGGTAGCTTGCAAGAGGCGAAGAACGAAGCCGCGAAGAAGCCGGCTTGTGTGCGAAGCTCGCACACAGCTGCAGGACGGTGGCTGCCGCTCTCCTGCCTCTTGAATTCACCCTTGGCATGCCAATGGAAGGTGTTCCAGGACAACCTTCCTGAGTTTTTATTTTAGTTTTCATGCATCCCACCTTGGAAATTCTCGTTGCTCCCCAGAGGCTCCGAGATGCAGAGAACACGGTGGCAGCTGCTGAAAAGAAGGGCAACTGTGAGTTGGTCAAGAAGCAAGAACCTAGGCAGCTGCCTGTGCTTGGCAAGGAGCAGCTGCTGGATTCTTGCAATTGCCTTCAGTGCGCACAGAAGCCCGCTGCTCTGCTGCTTGGTTTTTCGCCTTCAGTCAATTACACACTGCTGAAGCTGAGGCAGGCAGTTCAGCTTTGCTGCTTTTCAGCATCTCAGCTGCCCTTCTGCTCTGCGACAGCTCTCCAGGTTTCTTGCCTTCGCCAGGCTGCAACGTGCCCGCTAGTACCAAGAACTGGGCAGGAGTGGGCAGAGAGCACGGCCATCTGCCAGCAGGTTGCAGCTTGCCCAGGAAAATGCAGTGTCCTTGGAATGTGCAGCAAATCTTATTTCCTGGCAAGGTCGGGCTAAGTGAGCAGTGCTGGTACACTTTCTCCTTGAGAACTGGAGCGGAAAAGCTTTTCGCTAAGATGTAGGCGAGCAGAGAGGCAGAATACGCAGCTCCGCAGCTGGCCGAAAGCAAGTGCCGCTTCCCGGCGTCTTTCGGCAAAAGCGGCGCTCCGGAGCTCACCGCTGCCGCTCCAGGGATCTGTGCGCGAAGTAGCCGCTTCTTGGCCTCCGGCAGCCAGAGATCGCGGTAGCTTGCAAGAGGCGAAGAACGAAGCCGCGAAGAAGCCGGCTTGTGTGCGAAGCTCGCACACAGCTGCAGGACGGTGGCTGCCGCTCTCCTGCCTCTTGAATTCACCCTTGGCATGCCAATGGAAGGTGTTCCAGGACAACCTTCCTGAGTTTTTATTTTAGTTTTCATGCATCCCACCTTGGAAATTCTCGTTGCTCCCCAGAGGCTCCGAGATGCAGAGAACACGGTGGCAGCTGCTGAAAAGAAGGGCAACTGTGAGTTGGTCAAGAAGCAAGAACCTAGGCAGCTGCCTGTGCTTGGCAAGGAGCAGCTGCTGGATTCTTGCAATTGCCTTCAGTGCGCACAGAAGCCCGCTGCTCTGCTGCTTGGTTTTTCGCCTTCAGTCAATTGCACATTGCTGAAGCTGAGGCAGGCTGTTCAGCTTTGCTGCTTTTCAGCATCTCAGCTGCTTTCTGCTCTGTGACAGCTCTCGAGATGAAATAGAGATTTTTAGAGTTGGGTTAACAAAATGAATTAAGCATTTCTAATTTAGCTTGTAGAGTTATGTGTTGAATTTTCAACCTTTTGCTTAAGAAACCTCTGCCTAGTACAATGGGCAAAGGAAAATGCAAATTTCTGAAGCTTCTTGCATAAAGAACAATACCAGAAGAAGCAAAGAACCCAGATAAAGAAGCTCCTCTGTCTCCAAGCCTATCAAGACTGACAGACGAACTCAGAGAAGCACCAAAGGACCAAAAGCGCACGCGCAGAGAGGAAAAGTTCAAAAGTTCAATCATGAGGAAGACCACAATCTTCAGCCTCAGGACCACCAAGAGACCCCCGTACGACCACCACAGCAAACCACGCATGCCCAGAAGGCCGTGGACTTACTTAGCATGAGAAGCGAGGACAGGCGGGGCCAGGGGTTGAATATGCATGAAAAAGTTGTGCAATGTATTGCATATGGAACGTCTTTAAGAATAAAAGTGTGGGTCAGACTGAGGCTCGGGGCACAAGTTTTGGAGAGCTATCTCACTTGTGCCGGGCGCTGACATACATACCCACTTCATAACTACCCCAGGTCATGGAGTCTATTGATTTCTTCCGCGTATCGTTTCAGTTGGCGACCACGAAGGGACTGCTCTGCTCACCCGCAGGTCCGGTTGGGAGCAGACACCCTCAGGCGCCACGGGGCTTTTCCCCGGAGGGACTCTGCGCCTCGGCTGTACACTGCGGGGAGCAGACCACGGCCCGTTGACTAGCGGATGAAAGCGGTATGTGTTAATTTATTTTCTTACGGTTGGCACTGATAAGTCGCAAAAAGATGTTTTTGCGCGCAGGTTTGCCTAGGGGCTTGCAAGCAGACCGCCATCGGGGGAGAGGCCGGCGGCGGGAGGACCTCCCCAGCTGATAGCGCGGCTCGGGGAGGGCGAAATCGCGATTTCAGTGTGTGGTGTGTGTCCTGATTGCAGTGTAGTGTGTCTGTTACGTCCGGACGTGCGTGCTTGTGCGTGTGTGTGTATGTGTGAGTGGAACGGTGAAGCACGGTGCGGCCTTGCTAAGATACAGAGAGGCGGCGCGGCGGTGCTAGAGAGCGCATGCGCAGGGCAGCTCTCAGCCCACACTACCTGATAGTGCGGGTAGTGCGCACTCTACCTGATAGAGCGGGTGGTGCGCATGCGTGGCACGGGCTGTCTCTGGCGAGCTGGGGGAGCGCGGCGCGGGGCTTAAGTCGGGGCTTGCAAAGTTGCTTTAGGCGCGGCCCAGCTGATAGCGCAGCGGGCGCGCGGGCACAAGCCGCGGTTTGAGGAGCCGCTTTGAACCCCGCTAGCTGATAGCGCAGCTAGTGGGAGCGTGGTACAAGCTAGGAGTTACAAGCACCGCTTACAAGCATCGCTAGTTGGTAAAAAGCTTGCAAAAGTAGCCAGCGAGCCCGGCTGGGCTAAGAGTTAAGTGTTTGTTATACAATAGCACTGCCCTTCAGTGTTAAAAGCTGTCACTGGGGCAGGAGGAGGGGTTGGGGAAGGCAGTCTAGGGTTGCCATGGGAAACAGCAGTTGTATGAGTTCTCCACCCCCTTTTGGAAGAGAATTGTACCCTCCCCCTGTCCTGTCAGTTATTGTTCAAGTCTGCCCCTTAGCCTAGAATCTTCTCTGTTCCACGTTTTCCCTTTGGTTCTTCCACCAAGAACACTCCTTTCCCTTTTCCCCACTGGTTAATGTTATATTTCCCCTCCCTTTAGCCTTCTCCCGATTGTACCCTCGAATGCTAAACCCTCCTACCCCTACGCAGTAAAAGAATCCTCAGCCCGCCCTTCGGGGCTCTCGGAATCTGCCTCCCTTCTGCTTCGTTGTCTCCCTGTTTGCCCCTTCTGCGACCCTTCAATCAACGAGCAGGATTTCAGCAGCCCGAGTGTCCCTCCCGTTCTTCTGGTGGACCCTCAGATGTACCAGCTATCCGAGCTTCGTGCCGAGTGGCTAAAAGCCCCCACGGCTCGGCAACTGGGAGATCCTTTGCATTACAGGGCGAATAAAGGGGGGATGAATGTGTGTGAATGAGAGGCTGTAAGAGCCCGTCTGAAGCCCCTCATTTTCCATTCTGCCTTCCGATTGCCACAAGAAAGAATCCCTTCCCCCACTGTAGTTCCGGCTTAGAACAGGACACAGCACAGGTGGAACCACTGAACCGTCATGCTGGCTGTTCCCAACAAGGCCTGGTAAGAACTTGGCAAGGACTTGGCAAGGACTTGGCAAAGACCTGACATGGAGCCAGCACGGGACAGCCTGATGCGCGGCCTGCTTCTAATCTCCGTTCTTAAGCCAAATGAACTTTTGGGGTGACTCTCGCGGTCCTTCATTGAAGACCCCTCATCTGCCTCGTTACCACTGTGACAAAGAAAGAATGAGAACCCTCCTCCCAAGGACTGAGACTGAGACCCCTGCTATAGGGAGGAGGGGAAATTGGTGGTCTGACCACTAATGACATGACCTGTTTCCCTTCAGTGATTCAAATGGACTTATTCTTCATTGTGTATTCGTCTTGCTTTGGTGGTTTCTGTGGACTCACCCGTTCCCTCGGGGCGATTACAATGGACTTGTTCCCCCCCTCTCTCCTCTGTGGACTATAATTGGAGCCCCGAGTCGACCAGAACTTCGAAGACTCCCCCGACACGACAGAGGGATCCCCATCGTCCGGAGCACTGAGGATCTCGCCTGTGTTGGTAGCTATTCCCATATCCCTCTTCTCTCTCTAACCTTTTATCTCCTTTCAGATCCCCACTATCGCGTTTACTGTTTTGGCCCCTACTAAAGGTGCATTTGTTGTGATTAACTGATAGTCCCTTGTTGTTTGCCTTTGTTGCACTTTTGGGATGGGTGAAAAGAACCATCACGACACCCCGCAAGAAGCGGATCGTGACAGAGGCGGGCTGGTTACCCCAGACCTGCTAAGCGAGAGCGGCAGTCTCCCATGCTGCGTTTCCGTCTTTTTCGCGAGAAAAGCGGCCAGTAAAGAGACGAAGCGAGTGATAAAAAGAGTGAGAGAACCCCCCCTGGGACTGGGTCTCGGAGAAAGAGTGGGACCCCTTAGTGGGGGGGGGGGGGGGGAGTAAAAGGTAATTAATTAGAAAAAAAAATGAATTAAAAGGTAAAAAGAGGGTCTTCTTGGCATAATCTATTGGGGAAAAATAAAAGGTAAAATGTGTAGGAGGGGCCCCTAAAAATTCTGCTGGATTGAGGGATAAGAATGCCCATGAACATCCAAGATCAAACCTGCTGGATTGAGGGATTAATGTTCCAAGAGCATCCAGGGTTGATTCAAACCTGCTGGATTGAGGGATTAATGTTCCAAGAGCATCCAGGGTTAAGTCAAACCTGCTGGGTTGAGGGATTAACATTGCAAGAGCACCCAGAATTAAGTTTGCTGGGTTGTTGAGAGCACCCAAGATTGAGTAAAAATTTTGCCAGTTTGAAGAGAAGTCTGACAGGATCTAGAGTTGGGAACCACACAGCTAGATTGAGGGGTATCCAAGAACACTGGGACTAGCCAGGGACACCTACAAGTGTAATAGGTGTGTTGAAAAAGAAAAGGTACCTTGTTGTTGTGGTTGTTTTGTTATGTGTAAGAGTAAGTAAAATAAAGTTAAGTGAATGTAGACGAAGGAAAGTATATGTATGCATCCTGCCCTGTTAAGCAGCCTCACTGTGCTTCCCTGCTGTCACCGACAAACACAAGTTACGAACCCTCAGAACTGAAAAAGTTCAATCAAATATTGCTTCCATTGATGACCATGATATTGTCTATAATACCTTGTTCCAACTTATGTTATGTAAGTGTTAATACCCCTATCCTACCAGTTGGTAAACCTGATGGGTCATACCGGTTAGTACAGGATCTGCGGGCCATAAACAAGGTCACGGAGGATCTGTATCCTGTGGTGGCCAATCCCTACACGTTATTAACTTGCTTAACAGCCGAGCTAACTTGGTTTACCGTTTTAGATTTAAAAGATGCCTTCTTTTGCCTTCCTATCCATGAAGCCAGAAAATTTTTGCATTTGAATGGGAAAATCCTAAGAGCGGGCCAAGAACTCAACTGACATGGACCAGACTCCCACAAGGATTCAAAAACTCACCCACTTTGTTTGGAGAACAACTTGCAAAAGAATTAGAGACCTGAGAAGCCCCTCCAGAGGAAGGGAAGTTGCTAGAGTACGTAGATGACATCCTGATAGCCACACGGACAAGGGAAGCATGCACGGCCTGGACGATAAGCCTCTTGAACTTTTTGGGGCTCCAAGGGTACCGAGTATCAAAGAAAAAAGCCCAAGTAGTAAAACAGAAAGTAACTTCTCTGGGTTACGAAGTCAGTGCTAGACAACGTACCTTGGGCCAAAGCCGGAAGGAGGCAATATGCCAGACCCCAAAACCTCAGACGGTAAAGGAACTACGAACTTTCCTGAGGATGACAGGGTGGTGCAGGTTATGGATCTATAACTATGGACTGTTTGTTAAGCCCTTCTATGAACTGATTGCAACTGAAAGCAGGAACATCCAAGAGACAAAGGAAGCTACGCAAGCTTTCAACCAGCTGAAAAAAGCCCTCATGTCAGCTCCAGCCCTGAGATTGCCAGACGTGAGTAAGCCTTCCCTTTTATTCTCCCATGAGAAGCAAGGAATCGCCTTAGGAATACTAGCACAGGACCTCGGCCCATATCGGAGAGCAGTGGCTTACTTCTCTAAGCAATTGGATACAGCAGCTAAAGGGTGGCCTGGGTGCCTCAGAGCTGTTGCAGCAGTTGTACTGAACATCCAAGAGGCACACAAATTCACCCTAGGCCAGAAAAGAACTGTGCTAGTGTCTCACACAGTGTCTGCAGTGCTAGAGGTAAAAGGTGGGCATTGGCTTTCCCCACAACGGCTCCTGAGATACCAAGCTATCATAGTGGAGCAAGATGATGTAGAGATAGTAGTGACTAACATTGTCAATCCAGCCTCCTTCCTCAGTAGAAACCAAGGGGAACCAGTGGAACATGACTGCCTGGAGACCATTGAAGCCACCTACTCCAGCTGCCCTGACTCGAAGGACACCCCTCTCGAGAATGCAGAAGTCTCGTTTACTGATGGAAGCAGTTATATCATCAGTGGAAAACGGCACGCCGGGTAGGCAGTTCCAACGTGCAAGGAAGTAATGTCATCTGGGCCCCTGCCAACAAATACCTCTGCACAGAAGGCCGAGATAATTGCTCTAACTGGGGCCCTAGAATTGGCAAGAGGGAAAGAAATAAACATATACACGGACTCGAAGTATGCATTTGGAGTAGTGCATGCTCACAGAGCCATTTAGAAAGAGAGAGGACTGCTGAAGTCTCAAGGGAAAAATATTAAAGATGCATCAGAAGTACTGCGACTTCTAGAAGCAGTCCAGTTGCCAGAGAAAGTAGCGATCATGCACATTAAGGCACATCAGAAGATCAACTCAGAATTGGAAGAAGGAAACGAGCTGGCAGATAGGGAAGCAAAAGAAGCAGCAAGACGGGCACATTTCCCCTAAAGGTAAGCCAAGATACAACAAACCAGAAAAAAAATTAATCTATGAGCAAAAAGGAGACTATAACCAAGAGGGATGGGCCACCATAGAAGGAAAATTAGTTCTACCCTCCTATTTATGATGGTCCCTAATAAAGGAAGAACACCAGAAAACCATTGGGGTATTGATGCTCTAGCATAACTAGACATTTACAACTCGACAATGTGACCTTTGCCTCCAGACCAACCCCAAAAATACTCCCAAACCAAAGCTTAGCCAGATTAGGAAGGGTCATGGGCCGGAGCAGCAATGGCAGATTGATTGTACAGAATTGCCAAGAAAAGGGGGGTATACGTTTTTCCTGGTGCTAACAGATACCTTTTCAGGATGGCCAGAAGCATTCCCCACCAGGACTTCTAAAGCTCAAGAAGTAACTAAGGTATTGGTACAAGAAAACATACCACGCTTTAGAGTCCTGGCCACAATCTCCTCAAATAGAGGACCACATTTTATTGTAAAATTCGTGCAACAAGTTAGCCAATACTTGAACATAGACTGAGAACTTCACACCCCATATAACCCACAATCAAGTGGTCAGGTAAAAAAAATGAATCATTTGATCAAACAACAAATTGTACAATTGGGACAAGAAGCTAATTTGTCATGGACTCAATCCCTCCCATTAGCACTACTGCAGATCCGAACCAAACCCAAGACTAAAGAAAAGCTAAACCACTTTGACTTGCTTTATGAAAAACCATATGGGGTGCGAAAGAGAATGTCTAGCCAAGACATGTCACTAACCTCCTGTATGTTAAGTCTCTTAACTTGGTGTATCCAGCACCAATCACTAGCTAATAAACACAAGTCATAACTAGTGAAATACACTGTTTAGAAGACTTTATGTCACCCAATTATAATTCTATTAATTTTAGTTACTGTAAGTTTAATGATGTCTACTTTAACACTCATGTAGAATTCGAGGATGTTAAAACACATGGCCAGTCTGACATCACTCTCTAGAACTCCTAGAATCTTACTGAAAGAGGACGGTCAAGACAGTAGATGAGAATTTAAATCAAGACCCCTGTAGTAAAAGAATTTACTCTATTTTAAGAAAAGGGGGGACTGAAGCAGAGATTTTTAGAGTTAGGTTAACAAAATGAATGAAGCATTTCTAATTTAGCTTGTAGAGTTATGTGTTGAATTTTCAACCTTTTGCTTAAGAAACCTCTGCCTAGTACAATGGGCATAGGAAAATGCAAATTTCTGAAGCTTCTTGCATAAAGAACAATACCAGAAGAAGCAAAGAACCCAGATAAAGAAGCTCCTCTGTCTCCAAGCCTATCAAGACTGACAGACGTACTCAGAGAAGCACCAAAGGACCAAAAGCGCACGCGCAGAGAGGAAAAGTTCAAAAGTTCAATCGTGAGGAAGACCACAATCTTCAGCCTCAGGACCACCAAGAGACCCCCGTACGACCACCACAGCAAACCACGCATGCCCAGAAGGACGTGGACTTACTTAGCATGAGAAGCGAGGACAGGCGGGGCCAGGGGTTGAATATGCATGAAAAAGTTGTGCAATGTATTGCATATGGAACGTCTTTAAGAATAAAAGTGTGGGTCAGACTGAGGCTCGGGGCACAAGTTTTGGAGAGCTATCTCACTTGTGCCGGGCGCTAACATACATACCCACTTCATAACTACCCCAGGTTATGGAGTCTACTGATTTCTTCCGCGTATCGTTTCAGAGGTTTCTTGCCTTCGCCAGGCTGCAACGTGCCCGCTAGTACCAAGAACTGGGCAGGAGTGGGCAGAGAGCAGGGCCATCTGCCAGCAGGTTGCAGCTTGCCCAGGAAAATGCAGTGTCCTTGGAATGTGCAGCAAATCTTATTTCCTGGCAAGGTCGGGCTAAGTGAGCAGTGCTGGTACACTTTCTCCTTGAGAACTGGAGCGGAAAAGCTTTTCGCTAAGATGTAGGCGAGCAGAGAGGCAGAATACGGAGCTCCGCAGCTGGCCGAAAGCAAGTGCCGCTTGCCGGCGTCTTTCAGCAAAAGCGGCGCTTCGGAGCGCGCCGCTGCCGCTCCAGTCATCTGTGCGCGAAGTAGCCGCTTCTTGGCCTCCGGCAGCCGGAGATCGCGGTAGCTTGCAAGAGGCGAAGAACGAAGCCGCGAAGAAGCCGGCTTGTGTGCGAAGCTCGCACACAGCTGCAGGACGGTGGCTGCCGCTCTCCTGCCTCTTGAATTCACCCTTGGCATGCCAATGGAAGCTGTTCCAGGACAACCTTCCTGAGTTTTTATTTTAGTTTTCATGCATCCCACCTTGGAAATTCTCGTTGCTCCCCAGAGGCTCCGAGATGCAGAGAACACGGCGGCAGCTGCTGAAAAGAAGGGCAACTGTGAGTTGGTCAAAAACCAAGAACCTAGGCAGCTGCCTGTGCTTGGCAAGGAGAAGCTGCTGGATTCTTGCAATTGCCTTCAGTGCGCACAGAAGCCCGCTGCTCTGCTGCTTGGTTTTTCGCCTTCAGTCAATTACACACTGCTGAAGCTGAGGCAGGCAGTTCAGCTTTGCTGCTTTTCAGCATCTCAGCTGCCCTTCTGCTCTGCGACAGCTCTCCAGGTTTCTTGCCTTCGCCAGGCTGCAACGTGCCCGCTAGTACCAAGAACTGGGCAGGAGTGGGCAGAGAGCAGGGCCATCTGCCAGCAGGTTGCAGCTTGCCCAGGAAAATGCAGTGTCCTTGGAATGTGCAGCAAATCTTATTTCCTGGCAAGGTCGGGCTAAGTGAGCAGTGCTGGTACACTTTCTCCTTGAGAACTGGAGCGGAAAAGCTTTTCGCTAAGATGTAGGCGAGCAGAGAGGCAGAATACGCAGCTCCGCAGCTGGCCGAAAGCAAGTGCCGCTTCCCGGCGTCTTTCGGCAAAAGCGGCGCTTCGGAGCGCACCGCTGCCGCTCCACTGATCTGTGCGCGAAGTAGCCGCTTCTTCGCCTCCGGCAGCCGGAGATCGCGGTAGCTTGCAAGAGGCGAAGAACGAAGCCGCGAAGAAGCCGGCTTGTGTGCGAAGCTCGCACACAGCTGCAGGACGGTGGCTGCCGCTCTCCTGCCTCTTGAATTCACCCTTGGCATGCCAATGGAAGGTGTTCCAGGACAACCTTCCTGAGTTTTTATTTTAGTTTTCATGCATCCCACCTTGGAAATTCTCGTTGCTCCCCAGAGGCTCCGAGATGCAGAGAACACGGTGGCAGCTGCTGAAAAGAAGGGCAACTGTGAGTTGGTCAAGAAGCAAGAACCTAGGCAGCTGCCTGTGCTTGGCAAGGAGCAGCTGCTGGATTCTTGCAATTGCCTTCAGTGCGCACAGAAGCCCGCTGCTCTGCTGCTTGGTTTTTCGCCTTCAGTCAATTGCACATTGCTGAAGCTGAGGCAGGCTGTTCAGCTTTGCTGCTTTTCAGCATCTCAGCTGCTTTCTGCTCTGTGACAGCTCTCGAGATGAAATAGAGATTTTTAGAGTTGGGTTAACAAAATGAATTAAGCATTTCTAATTTAGCTTGTAGAGTTATGTGTTGAATTTTCAACCTTTTGCTTAAGAAACCTCTGCCTAGTACAATGGGCAAAGGAAAATGCAAATTTCTGAAGCTTCTTGCATAAAGAACAATACCAGAAGAAGCAAAGAACCCAGATAAAGAAGCTCCTCTGTCTCCAAGCCTATCAAGACTGACAGACGTACTCAGAGAAGCACCAAAGGACCAAAAGCGCACGCGCAGAGAGGAAAAGTTCAAAAGTTCAATCATGAGGAAGACCACAATCTTCAGCCTCAGGACCACCAAGAGACCCCCGTACGACCACCACAGCAAACCACGCATGCCCAGAAGGACGTGGACTTACTTAGCATGAGAAGCGAGGACAGGCGGGGCCAGGGGTTGAATATGCATGAAAAAGTTGTGCAATATATTGCATATGGAACGTCTTTAAGAATAAAAGTGTGGGTCAGACTGAGGCTCGGGGCACAAGTTTTGGAGAGCTATCTCACTTGTGCCGGGCGCTGACATACATACCCACTTCATAACTACCCCAGGTCATGGAGTCTATTGATTTCTTCCGCGTATCGTTTCAGTTGGCGACCACGAAGGGACTGCTCTGCTCACCCGCAGGTCCGGTTGGGAGCAGACACCCTCAGGCGCCACGGGGCTTTTCCCCGGAGGGACTCTGCGCCTCGGCTGTACACTGCGGGGAGCAGACCACGGCCCGTTGACTAGCGGATGAAAGCGGTATGTGTTAATTTATTTTCTTACAGTTGGCACTGATAAGTCGCAAAAAGATGTTTTTGCGCGCAGGTTTGCCTAGGGGCTTGCAAGCAGACCGCCATCGGGGGAGAGGCCGGCGGCGGGAGGACCTCCCCAGCTGATAGCGCGGCTCGGGGAGGGCGAAATCGCGATTTCAGTGTGTGGTGTGTGTCCTGATTGCAGTGTAGTGTGTCTGTTACGTCCGGACGTGCGTGCTTGTGCGTGTGTGTGTATGTGTGAGTGGAACGGTGAAGCGCGGTGCGGCCTTGCTAAGATACAGAGAGGCGGCGCGGCGGTGCTAGAGAGCGCATGCGCAGGGCAGCTCTCAGCCCACACTACCTGATAGTGCGGGTAGTGCGCACTCTACCTGATAGAGCGGGTGGTGCGCATGCGTGGCACGGGCTGTCTCTGGCGAGCTGGGGGAGCGCGGCGCGGGGCTTAAGTCGGGGCTTGCAAAGTTGCTTTAGGCGCGGCCCAGCTGATAGCGCAGCGGGCGCGCGGGCACAAGCCGCGGTTTGAGGAGCCGCTTTGAACCCCGCTAGCTGATAGCGCAGCTAGTGGGAGCGTGGTACAAGCTAGGAGTTACAAGCACCGCTTACAAGCATCGCTAGTTGGTAAAAAGCTTGCAAAAGTAGCCAGCGAGCCCGGCTGGGCTAAGAGTTAAGTGTTTGTTATACAATAGCACTGCCCTTCAGTGTTAAAAGATGTCACTGGGGCAGGAGGAGGGGTTGGGGAAGGCAGTCTAGGGTTGCCATGGGAAACAGCAGTTGTATGAGTTCTCCACCCCCTTTTGGAAGAGAATTGTACCCTCCCCCTGTCCTGTCAGTTATTGTTCAAGTCTGCCCCTTAGCCTAGAATCTTCTCTGTTCCACGTTTTCCCTTTGGTTCTTCCACCAAGAACACTCCTTTCCCTTTTCCCCACTGGTTAATGTTATATTTCCCCTCCCTTTAGCCTTCTCCCGATTGTACCCTCGAATGCTAAACCCTCCTACCCCTACGCAGTAAAAGAATCCTCAGCCCGCCCTTCGGGGCTCTCGGAATCTGCCTCCCTTCTGCTTCGTTGTCTCCCTGTTTGCCCCTTCTGCGACCCTTCAATCAACGAGCAGGATTTCAGCAGCCCGAGTGTCCCTCCCGTTCTTCTGGTGGACCCTCAGATGTACCAGCTATCCGAGCTTCGTGCCGAGTGGCTAAAAGCCCCCACGGCTCGGCAACTGGGAGATCCTTTGCATTACAGGGCGAATAAAGGGGGGATGAATGTGTGTGAATGAGAGGCTGTAAGAGCCCGTCTGAAGCCCCTCATTTTCCATTCTGCCTTCCGATTGCCACAAGAAAGAATCCCTTCCCCCACTGTAGTTCCGGCTTAGAACAGGACACAGCACAGGTGGAACCACTGAACCGTCATGCTGGCTGTTCCCAACAAGGCCTGGTAAGAACTTGGCAAGGACTTGGCAAGGACTTGGCAAAGACCTGACATGGAGCCAGCACGGGACAGCCTGATGCGCGGCCTGCTTCTAATCTCCGTTCTTAAGCCAAATGAACTTTTGGGGTGACTCTCGCGGTCCTTCATTGAAGACCCCTCATCTGCCTCGTTACCACTGTGACAAAGAAAGAATGAGAACCCTCCTCCCAAGGACTGAGACTGAGACCCCTGCTATAGGGAGGAGGGGAAATTGGTGGTCTGACCACTAATGACATGACCTGTTTCCCTTCAGTGATTCAAATGGACTTATTCTTCATTGTGTATTCGTCTTGCTTTGGTGGTTTCTGTGGACTCACCCGTTCCCTCGGGGCGATTACAATGGACTTGTTCCCCCCCTCTCTCCTCTGTGGACTATAATTGGAGCCCCGAGTCGACCAGAACTTCGAAGACTCCCCCGACACGACAGAGGGATCCCCATCGTCCGGAGCACTGAGGATCTCGCCTGTGTTGGTAGCTATTCCCATATCCCTCTTCTCTCTCTAACCTTTTATCTCCTTTCAGATCCCCACTATCGCGTTTACTGTTTTGGCTCCTACTAAAGGTGCATTTGTTGTGATTAACTGATAGTCCCTTGTTGTTTGCCTTTGTTGCACTTTTGGGATGGGTGAAAAGAACCATCACGACACCCCGCAAGAAGCGGATCGTGACAGAGGCGGGCTGGTTACCCCAGACCTGCTAAGCGAGAGCGGCAGTCTCCCATGCTGCGTTTCCGTCTTTTTCGCGAGAAAAGCGGCCAGTAAAGAGACGAAGCGAGTGATAAAAAGAGTGAGAGAACCCCCCCTGGGACTGGGTCTCGGAGAAAGAGTGGGACCCCTTAGTGGGGGGGGGGGGGGGGGGGGAGTAAAAGGTAATTAATTAGAAAAAAAAATGAATTAAAAGGTAAAAAGAGGGTCTTCTTGGCATAATCTATTGGGGAAAAATAAAAGGTAAAATGTGTAGGAGGGGCCCCTAAAAATTCTGCTGGATTGAGGGATAAGAATGCCCATGAACATCCAAGATCAAACCTGCTGGATTGAGGGATTAATGTTCCAAGAGCATCCAGGGTTGATTCAAACCTGCTGGATTGAGGGATTAATGTTCCAAGAGCATCCAGGGTTAAGTCAAACCTGCTGGGTTGAGGGATTAACATTGCAAGAGCACCCAGAATTAAGTTTGCTGGGTTGTTGAGAGCACCCAAGATTGAGTAAAAATTTTGCCAGTTTGAAGAGAAGTCTGACAGGATCTAGAGTTGGGAACCACACAGCTAGATTGAGGGGTATCCAAGAACACTGGGACTAGCCAGGGACACCTACAAGTGTAATAGGTGTGTTGAAAAAGAAAAGGTACCTTGTTGTTGTGGTTGTTTTGTTATGTGTAAGAGTAAGTAAAATAAAGTTAAGTGAATGTAGACGAAGGAAAGTATATGTATGCATCCTGCCCTGTTAAGCAGCCTCACTGTGCTTCCCTGCTGTCACCGACAAACACAAGTTACGAACCCTCAGAACTGAAAAAGTTCAATCAAATATTGCTTCCATTGATGACCATGATATTGTCTATAATACCTTGTTCCAACTTATGTTATGTAAGTGTTAATACCCCTATCCTACCAGTTGGTAAACCTGATGGGTCATACCGGTTAGTACAGGATCTGCGGGCCATAAACAAGGTCACGGAGGATCTGTATCCTGTGGTGGCCAATCCCTACACGTTATTAACTTGCTTAACAGCCGAGCTAACTTGGTTTACCGTTTTAGATTTAAAAGATGCCTTCTTTTGCCTTCCTATCCATGAAGCCAGAAAATTTTTGCATTTGAATGGGAAAATCCTAAGAGCGGGCCAAGAACTCAACTGACATGGACCAGACTCCCACAAGGATTCAAAAACTCACCCACTTTGTTTGGAGAACAACTTGCAAAAGAATTAGAGACCTGAGAAGCCCCTCCAGAGGAAGGGAAGTTGCTAGAGTACGTAGATGACATCCTGATAGCCACACGGACAAGGGAAGCATGCACGGCCTGGACGATAAGCCTCTTGAACTTTTTGGGGCTCCAAGGGTACCGAGTATCAAAGAAAAAAGCCCAAGTAGTAAAACAGAAAGTAACTTCTCTGGGTTACGAAGTCAGTGCTAGACAACGTACCTTGGGCCAAAGCCGGAAGGAGGCAATATGCCAGACCCCAAAACCTCAGACGGTAAAGGAACTACGAACTTTCCTGAGGATGACAGGGTGGTGCAGGTTATGGATCTATAACTATGGACTGTTTGTTAAGCCCTTCTATGAACTGATTGCAACTGAAAGCAGGAACATCCAAGAGACAAAGGAAGCTACGCAAGCTTTCAACCAGCTGAAAAAAGCCCTCATGTCAGCTCCAGCCCTGAGATTGCCAGACGTGAGTAAGCCTTCCCTTTTATTCTCCCATGAGAAGCAAGGAATCGCCTTAGGAATACTAGCACAGGACCTCGGCCCATATCGGAGAGCAGTGGCTTACTTCTCTAAGCAATTGGATACAGCAGCTAAAGGGTGGCCTGGGTGCCTCAGAGCTGTTGCAGCAGTCGTACTGAACATCCAAGAGGCACACAAATTCACCCTAGGCCAGAAAAGAACTGTGCTAGTGTCTCACACAGTGTCTGCAGTGCTAGAGGTAAAAGGTGGGCATTGGCTTTCCCCACAACGGCTCCTGAGATACCAAGCTATCATAGTGGAGCAAGATGATGTAGAGATAGTAGTGACTAACATTGTCAATCCAGCCTCCTTCCTCAGTAGAAACCAAGGGGAACCAGTGGAACATGACTGCCTGGAGACCATTGAAGCCACCTACTCCAGCTGCCCTGACTCGAAGGACACCCCTCTCGAGAATGCAGAAGTCTCGTTTACTGATGGAAGCAGTTATATCATCAGTGGAAAACGGCACGCCGGGTAGGCAGTTCCAACGTGCAAGGAAGTAATGTCATCTGGGCCCCTGCCAACAAATACCTCTGCACAGAAGGCCGAGATAATTGCTCTAACTGGGGCCCTAGAATTGGCAAGAGGGAAAGAAATAAACATATACACGGACTCGAAGTATGCATTTGGAGTAGTGCATGCTCACAGAGCCATTTAGAAAGAGAGAGGACTGCTGAAGTCTCAAGGGAAAAATATTAAAGATGCATCAGAAGTACTGCGACTTCTAGAAGCAGTCCAGTTGCCAGAGAAAGTAGCGATCATGCACATTAAGGCACATCAGAAGATCAACTCAGAATTGGAAGAAGGAAACGAGCTGGCAGATAGGGAAGCAAAAGAAGCAGCAAGACGGGCACATTTCCCCTAAAGGTAAGCCAAGATACAACAAACCAGAAAAAAAATTAATCTATGAGCAAAAAGGAGACTATAACCAAGAGGGATGGGCCACCATAGAAGGAAAATTAGTTCTACCCTCCTATTTATGATGGTCCCTAATAAAGGAAGAACACCAGAAAACCATTGGGGTATTGATGCTCTAGCATAACTAGACATTTACAACTCGACAATGTGACCTTTGCCTCCAGACCAACCCCAAAAATACTCCCAAACCAAAGCTTAGCCAGATTAGGAAGGGTCATGGGCCGGAGCAGCAATGGCAGATTGATTGTACAGAATTGCCAAGAAAAGGGGGGTATACGTTTTTCCTGGTGCTAACAGATACCTTTTCAGGATGGCCAGAAGCATTCCCCACCAGGACTTCTAAAGCTCAAGAAGTAACTAAGGTATTGGTACAAGAAAACATACCACGCTTTAGAGTCCTGGCCACAATCTCCTCAAATAGAGGACCACATTTTATTGTAAAATTCGTGCAACAAGTTAGCCAATACTTGAACATAGACTGAGAACTTCACACCCCATATAACCCACAATCAAGTGGTCAGGTAAAAAAAATGAATCATTTGATCAAACAACAAATTGTACAATTGGGACAAGAAGCTAATTTGTCATGGACTCAATCCCTCCCATTAGCACTACTGCAGATCCGAACCAAACCCAAGACTAAAGAAAAGCTAAACCACTTTGACTTGCTTTATGAAAAACCATATGGGGTGCGAAAGAGAATGTCTAGCCAAGACATGTCACTAACCTCCTGTATGTTAAGTCTCTTAACTTGGTGTATCCAGCACCAATCACTAGCTAATAAACACAAGTCATAACTAGTGAAATACACTGTTTAGAAGACTTTATGTCACCCAATTATAATTCTATTAATTTTAGTTACTGTAAGTTTAATGATGTCTACTTTAACACTCATGTAGAATTCGAGGATGTTAAAACACATGGCCAGTCTGACATCACTCTCTAGAACTCCTAGAATCTTACTGAAAGAGGACGGTCAAGACAGTAGATGAGAATTTAAATCAAGACCCCTGTAGTAAAAGAATTTACTCTATTTTAAGAAAAGGGGGGACTGAAGCAGAGATTTTTAGAGTTAGGTTAACAAAATGAATGAAGCATTTCTAATTTAGCTTGTAGAGTTATGTGTTGAATTTTCAACCTTTTGCTTAAGAAACCTCTGCCTAGTACAATGGGCATAGGAAAATGCAAATTTCTGAAGCTTCTTGCATAAAGAACAATACCAGAAGAAGCAAAGAACCCAGATAAAGAAGCTCCTCTGTCTCCAAGCCTATCAAGACTGACAGACGTACTCAGAGAAGCACCAAAGGACCAAAAGCGCACGCGCAGAGAGGAAAAGTTCAAAAGTTCAATCGTGAGGAAGACCACAATCTTCAGCCTCAGGACCACCAAGAGACCCCCGTACGACCACCACAGCAAACCACGCATGCCCAGAAGGCCGTGGACTTACTTAGCATGAGAAGCGAGGACAGGCGGGGCCAGGGGTTGAATATGCATGAAAAAGTTGTGCAATGTATTGCATATGGAACGTCTTTAAGAATAAAAGTGTGGGTCAGACTGAGGCTCGGGGCACAAGTTTTGGAGAGCTATCTCACTTGTGCCGGGCGCTAACATACATAGCCACTTCATAACTACCCCAGGTTATGGAGTCTACTGATTTCTTCCGCGTATCGTTTCAGAGGTTTCTTGCCTTCGCCAGGCTGCAACGTGCCCGCTAGTAGCAAGAACTGGGCAGGAGTGGGCAGAGAGCAGGGCCATCTGCCAGCAGGTTGCAGCTTGCCCAGGAAAATGCAGTGTCCTTGGAATGTGCAGCAAATCTTATTTCCTGGCAAGGTCGGGCTAAGTGAGCACTGCTGGTACACTTTCTCCTTGAGAACTGGAGCGGAAAAGCTTTTCGCTAAGATGTAGGCGAGCAGAGAGGCAGAATACGGAGCTCCGCAGCTGGCCGAAAGCAAGTGCCGCTTGCCGGCGTCTTTCGGCAAAAGCGGCGCTTCGGAGCGCACCGCTGCCGCTCCAGTCATCTGTGCGCGAAGTAGCCGCTTCTTGGCCTCCGGCAGCCGGAGATCGCGGTAGCTTGCAAGAGGCGAAGAACGAAGCCGCGAAGAAGCCGGCTTGTGTGCGAAGCTCGCACACAGCTGCAGGACGGTGGCTGCCGCTCTCCTGCCTCTTGAATTCACCCTTGGCATGCCAATGGAAGGTGTTCCAGGACAACCTTCCTGAGTTTTTATTTTAGTTTTCATGCATCCCACCTTGGAAATTCTCGTTGCTCCCCAGAGGCTCCGAGATGCAGAGAACACGGTGGCAGCTGCTGAAAAGAAGGGCAACTGTGAGTTGGTCAAAAACCAAGAACACAGGCAGCTGCCTGTGCTTGGCAAGGAGCAGCTGCTGGATTCTTGCAATTGCCTTCAGTGCGCACAGAAGCCCGCTGCTCTGCTGCTTGGTTTTTCGCCTTCAGTCAATTACACACTGCTGAAGCTGAGGCAGGCAGTTCAGCTTTGCTGCTTTTCAGCATCTCAGCTGCCCTTCTGCTCTGTGACAGCTCTCCAGGTTTCTTGCCTTCGCCAGGCTGCAACGTGCCCGCTAGTAGCAAGAACTGGGCAGGAGTGGGCAGAGAGCAGGGCCATCTGCCAGCAGGTTGCAGCTTGCCCAGGAAAATGCAGTGTCCTTGGAATGTGCAGCAAATCTTATTTCCTGGCAAGGTCGGGCTAAGTGAGCAGTGCTGGTACACTTTCTCCTTGAGAACTGGAGCGGAAAAGCTTTTCGCTAAGATGTAGGCGAGCAGAGAGGCAGAATACGCAGCTCCGCAGCTGGCCGAAAGCAAGTGCCGCTTCCCGGCGTCTTTCGGCAAAAGCGGCGCTCCGGAGCTCACCGCTGCCGCTACACTGATCTGTGCGCGAAGTAGCCGCTTCTTGGCCTCCGGCAGCCGGAGATCGCGGTAGCTTGCAAGAGGCGAAGAACGAAGCCGCGAAGAAGCCGGCTTGTGTGCGAAGCTCGCACACAGCTGCAGGACGGTGGCTGCCGCTCTCCTGCCTCTTGAATTCACCCTTGGCATGCCAATGGAAGCTGTTCCAGGACAACCTTCCTGAGTTTTTATTTTAGTTTTCATGCATCCCACCTTGGAAATTCTCGTTGCTCCCCAGAGGCTCCGAGATGCAGAGAACACGGTGGCAGCTGCTGAAAAGAAGGGCAACTGTGAGTTGGTCAAGAAGCAAGAACCTAGGCAGCTGCCTGTGCTTGGCAAGGAGCAGCTGCTGGATTCTTGCAATTGCCTTCAGTGCGCACAGAAGCCCGCTGCTCTGCTGCTTGGTTTTTCGCCTTCAGTCAATTACACACTGCTGAAGCTGAGGCAGGCAGTTCAGCTTTGCTGCTTTTCAGCATCTCAGCTGCCCTTCTGCTCTGTGACAGCTCTCCAGGTTTCTTGCCTTCGCCAGGCTGCAACGTGCCCGCTAGTAGCAAGAACTGGGCAGGAGTGGGCAGAGAGCAGGGCCATCTGCCAGCAGGTTGCAGCTTGCCCAGGAAAATGCAGTGTCCTTGGAATGTGCAGCAAATCTTATTTCCTGGCAAGGTCGGGCTAAGTGAGCAGTGCTGGTACACTTTCTCCTTGAGAACTGGAGCGGAAAAGCTTTTCGCTAAGATGTAGGCGAGCAGAGAGGCAGAATACGCAGCTCCGCAGCTGGCCGAAAGCAAGTGCCGCTTCCCGGCGTCTTTCGGCAAAAGCGGCGCTCCGGAGCTCACCGCTGCCGCTCCACTGATCTGTGCGCGAAGTAGCCGCTTCTTGGCCTCCGGCAGCCGGAGATCGCGGTAGCTTGCAAGAGGCGAAGAACGAAGCCGCGAAGAAGCCGGCTTGTGTGCGAAGCTCGCACACAGCTGCAGGACGGTGGCTGCCGCTCTCCTGCCTCTTGAATTCACCCTTGGCATGCCAATGGAAGGTGTTCCAGGACAACCTTCTTGAGTTTTTATTGTAGTTTTCATGCATCCCTCCTTGGAAATTCTTGTTGCTCCCCAGAGGCTCCGAGATGCAGAGAACACGGTGGCAGCTGCTGAAAAGAAGGGCAACTGTGAGTTGGTCAAGAAGCAAGAACCTAGGCAGCTGCCTGTGCTTGGCAAGGAGCAGCTGCTGGATTCTTGCAATTGCCTTCAGTGCGCACAGAAGCCCGCTGCTCTGCTGCTTGGTTTTTCGCCTTCAGTCAATTACACACTGCTGAAGCTGAGGCAGGCAGTTCAGCTTTGCTGCTTTTCAGCATCTCAGCTGCCCTTCTGCTCTGTGACAGCTCTCCAGGTTTCTTGCCTTCGCCAGGCTGCACCGTGCCCGCTAGTACCAAGAACTGGGCAGGAGTGGGCAGAGAGCAGGGCCATCTGTCAGCAGGTTGCAGCTTGCCCAGGAAAATGCAGTGTCCTTGGAATGTGCAGCAAATCTTATTTCCTGGCAAGGTCGGGCTAAGTGAGCAGTGCTGGTACACTTTCTCCTTGAGAACTGGAGCGGAAAAGCTTTTCGCTAAGATGTAGGCGAGCAGAGAGGCAGAATACGCAGCTCCGCAGCTGGCCGAAAGCAAGTGCCGCTTCCCGGCGTCTTTCGGCAAAAGCGGCGCTCCGGACCTCACCGCTGCCGCTCCAGGGATCTGTGCGCGAAGTAGCCGCTTCTTCGCCTCCGGCAGCCGGAGATCGCGGTAGCTTGCAAGAGGCGAAGAACGAAGCCGCGAAGAAGCCGGCTTGTGTGCGAAGCTCGCACACAGCTGCAGGACGGTGGCTGCCGCTCTCCTGCCTCTTGAATTCACCCTTGGCATGCCAATGGAAGGTGTTCCAGGACAACCTTCCTGAGTTTTTATTTTAGTTTTCATGCATCCCACCTTGGAAATTCTCGTTGCTCCCCAGAGGCTCCGAGATGCAGAGAACACGGTGGCAGCTGCTGAAAAGAAGGGCAACTGTGAGTTGGTCAAGAAGCAAGAACCTAGGCAGCTGCCTGTGCTTAGCAAGGAGCAGCTGCTGGATTCTTGCAATTGCCTTCAGTGCGCACAGAAGCCCGCTGCTCTGCTGCTTGGTTTTTCGCCTTCAGTCAATTGCACATTGCTGAAGCTGAGGCAGGCTGTTCAGCTTTGCTGCTTTTCAGCATCTCAGCTGCTTTCTGCTCTGTGACAGCTCTCGAGATGAAATAGAGATTTTTAGAGTTGGGTTAACAAAATGAATTAAGCATTTCTAATTTAGCTTGTAGAGTTATGTGTTGAATTTTCAACCTTTTGCTTAAGAAACCTCTGCCTAGTACAATGGGCAAAGGAAAATGCAAATTTCTGAAGCTTCTTGCATAAAGAACAATACCAGAAGAAGCAAAGAACCCAGATAAAGAAGCTCCTCTGTCTCCAAGCCTATCAAGACTGACAGACGAACTCAGAGAAGCACCAAAGGACCAAAAGCGCACGCGCAGAGAGGAAAAGTTCAAAAGTTCAATCATGAGGAAGACCACAATCTTCAGCCTCAGGACCACCAAGAGACCCCCGTACGACCACCACAGCAAACCACGCATGCCCAGAAGGCCGTGGACTTACTTAGCATGAGAAGCGAGGACAGGCGGGGCCAGGGGTTGAATATGCATGAAAAAGTTGTGCAATGTATTGCATATGGAACGTCTTTAAGAATAAAAGTGTGGGTCAGACTGAGGCTCGGGGCACAAGTTTTGGAGAGCTATCTCACTTGTGCCGGGCGCTGACATACATACCCACTTCATAACTACCCCAGGTCATGGAGTCTATTGATTTCTTCCGCGTATCGTTTCAGTTGGCGACCACGAAGGGACTGCTCTGCTCACCCGCAGGTCCGGTTGGGAGCAGACACCCTCAGGCGCCACGGGGCTTTTCCCCGGAGGGACTCTGCGCCTCGGCTGTACACTGCGGGGAGCAGACCACGGCCCGTTGACTAGCGGATGAAAGCGGTATGTGTTAATTTATTTTCTTACGGTTGGCACTGATAAGTCGCAAAAAGATGTTTTTGCGCGCAGGTTTGCCTAGGGGCTTGCAAGCAGACCGCCATCGGGGGAGAGGCCGGCGGCGGGAGGACCTCCCCAGCTGATAGCGCGGCTCGGGGAGGGCGAAATCGCGATTTCAGTGTGTGGTGTGTGTCCTGATTGCAGTGTAGTGTGTCTGTTACGTCCGGACGTGCGTGCTTGTGCGTGTGTGTGTATGTGTGAGTGGAACGGTGAAGCGCGGTGCGGCCTTGCTAAGATACAGAGAGGCGGCGCGGCGGTGCTAGAGAGCGCATGCGCAGGGCAGCTCTCAGCCCACACTACCTGATAGTGCGGGTAGTGCGCACTCTACCTGATAGAGCGGGTGGTGCGCATGCGTGGCACGGGCTGTCTCTGGCGAGCTGGGGGAGCGCGGCGCGGGGCTTAAGTCGGGGCTTGCAAAGTTGCTTTAGGCGCGGCCCAGCTGATAGCGCAGCGGGCGCGCGGGCACAAGCCGCGGTTTGAGGAGCCGCTTTGAACCCCGCTAGCTGATAGCGCAGCTAGTGGGAGCGTGGTACAAGCTAGGAGTTACAAGCACCGCTTACAAGCATCGCTAGTTGGTAAAAAGCTTGCAAAAGTAGCCAGCGAGCCCGGCTGGGCTAAGAGTTAAGTGTTTGTTATACAATAGCACTGCCCTTCAGTGTTAAAAGCTGTCACTGGGGCAGGAGGAGGGGTTGGGGAAGGCAGTCTAGGGTTGCCATGGGAAACAGCAGTTGTATGAGTTCTCCACCCCCTTTTGGAAGAGAATTGTACCCTCCCCCTGTCCTGTCAGTTATTGTTCAAGTCTGCCCCTTAGCCTAGAATCTTCTCTGTTCCACGTTTTCCCTTTGGTTCTTCCACCAAGAACACTCCTTTCCCTTTTCCCCACTGGTTAATGTTATATTTCCCCTCCCTTTAGCCTTCTCCCGATTGTACCCTCGAATGCTAAACCCTCCTACCCCTACGCAGTAAAAGAATCCTCAGCCCGCCCTTCGGGGCTCTCGGAATCTGCCTCCCTTCTGCTTCGTTGTCTCCCTGTTTGCCCCTTCTGCGACCCTTCAATCAACGAGCAGGATTTCAGCAGCCCGAGTGTCCCTCCCGTTCTTCTGGTGGACCCTCAGATGTACCAGCTATCCGAGCTTCGTGCCGAGTGGCTAAAAGCCCCCACGGCTCGGCAACTGGGAGATCCTTTGCATTACAGGGCGAATAAAGGGGGGATGAATGTGTGTGAATGAGAGGCTGTAAGAGCCCGTCTGAAGCCCCTCATTTTCCATTCTGCCTTCCGATTGCCACAAGAAAGAATCCCTTCCCCCACTGTAGTTCCGGCTTAGAACAGGACACAGCACAGGTGGAACCACTGAACCGTCATGCTGGCTGTTCCCAACAAGGCCTGGTAAGAACTTGGCAAGGACTTGGCAAGGACTTGGCAAAGACCTGACATGGAGCCAGCACGGGACAGCCTGATGCGCGGCCTGCTTCTAATCTCCGTTCTTAAGCCAAATGAACTTTTGGGGTGACTCTCGCGGTCCTTCATTGAAGACCCCTCATCTGCCTCGTTACCACTGTGACAAAGAAAGAATGAGAACCCTCCTCCCAAGGACTGAGACTGAGACCCCTGCTATAGGGAGGAGGGGAAATTGGTGGTCTGACCACTAATGACATGACCTGTTTCCCTTCAGTGATTCAAATGGACTTATTCTTCATTGTGTATTCGTCTTGCTTTGGTGGTTTCTGTGGACTCACCCGTTCCCTCGGGGCGATTACAATGGACTTGTTCCCCCCCTCTCTCCTCTGTGGACTATAATTGGAGCCCCGAGTCGACCAGAACTTCGAAGACTCCCCCGACACGACAGAGGGATCCCCATCGTCCGGAGCACTGAGGATCTCGCCTGTGTTGGTAGCTATTCCCATATCCCTCTTCTCTCTCTAACCTTTTATCTCCTTTCAGATCCCCACTATCGCGTTTACTGTTTTGGCTCCTACTAAAGGTGCATTTGTTGTGATTAACTGATAGTCCCTTGTTGTTTGCCTTTGTTGCACTTTTGGGATGGGTGAAAAGAACCATCACGACACCCCGCAAGAAGCGGATCGTGACAGAGGCGGGCTGGTTACCCCAGACCTGCTAAGCGAGAGCGGCAGTCTCCCATGCTGCGTTTCCGTCTTTTTCGCGAGAAAAGCGGCCAGTAAAGAGACGAAGCGAGTGATAAAAAGAGTGAGAGAACCCCCCCTGGGACTGGGTCTCGGAGAAAGAGTGGGACCCCTTAGTGGGGGGGGGGGGGGGGGGGAGTAAAAGGTAATTAATTAGAAAAAAAAATGAATTAAAAGGTAAAAAGAGGGTCTTCTTGGCATAATCTATTGGGGAAAAATAAAAGGTAAAATGTGTAGGAGGGGCCCCTAAAAATTCTGCTGGATTGAGGGATAAGAATGCCCATGAACATCCAAGATCAAACCTGCTGGATTGAGGGATTAATGTTCCAAGAGCATCCAGGGTTGATTCAAACCTGCTGGATTGAGGGATTAATGTTCCAAGAGCATCCAGGGTTAAGTCAAACCTGCTGGGTTGAGGGATTAACATTGCAAGAGCACCCAGAATTAAGTTTGCTGGGTTGTTGAGAGCACCCAAGATTGAGTAAAAATTTTGCCAGTTTGAAGAGAAGTCTGACAGGATCTAGAGTTGGGAACCACACAGCTAGATTGAGGGGTATCCAAGAACACTGGGACTAGCCAGGGACACCTACAAGTGTAATAGGTGTGTTGAAAAAGAAAAGGTACCTTGTTGTTGTGGTTGTTTTGTTATGTGTAAGAGTAAGTAAAATAAAGTTAAGTGAATGTAGACGAAGGAAAGTATATGTATGCATCCTGCCCTGTTAAGCAGCCTCACTGTGCTTCCCTGCTGTCACCGACAAACACAAGTTACGAACCCTCAGAACTGAAAAAGTTCAATCAAATATTGCTTCCATTGATGACCATGATATTGTCTATAATACCTTGTTCCAACTTATGTTATGTAAGTGTTAATACCCCTATCCTACCAGTTGGTAAACCTGATGGGTCATACCGGTTAGTACAGGATCTGCGGGCCATAAACAAGGTCACGGAGGATCTGTATCCTGTGGTGGCCAATCCCTACACGTTATTAACTTGCTTAACAGCCGAGCTAACTTGGTTTACCGTTTTAGATTTAAAAGATGCCTTCTTTTGCCTTCCTATCCATGAAGCCAGAAAATTTTTGCATTTGAATGGGAAAATCCTAAGAGCGGGCCAAGAACTCAACTGACATGGACCAGACTCCCACAAGGATTCAAAAACTCACCCACTTTGTTTGGAGAACAACTTGCAAAAGAATTAGAGACCTGAGAAGCCCCTCCAGAGGAAGGGAAGTTGCTAGAGTACGTAGATGACATCCTGATAGCCACACGGACAAGGGAAGCATGCACGGCCTGGACGATAAGCCTCTTGAACTTTTTGGGGCTCCAAGGGTACCGAGTATCAAAGAAAAAAGCCCAAGTAGTAAAACAGAAAGTAACTTCTCTGGGTTACGAAGTCAGTGCTAGACAACGTACCTTGGGCCAAAGCCGGAAGGAGGCAATATGCCAGACCCCAAAACCTCAGACGGTAAAGGAACTACGAACTTTCCTGAGGATGACAGGGTGGTGCAGGTTATGGATCTATAACTATGGACTGTTTGTTAAGCCCTTCTATGAACTGATTGCAACTGAAAGCAGGAACATCCAAGAGACAAAGGAAGCTACGCAAGCTTTCAACCAGCTGAAAAAAGCCCTCATGTCAGCTCCAGCCCTGAGATTGCCAGACGTGAGTAAGCCTTCCCTTTTATTCTCCCATGAGAAGCAAGGAATCGCCTTAGGAATACTAGCACAGGACCTCGGCCCATATCGGAGAGCAGTGGCTTACTTCTCTAAGCAATTGGATACAGCAGCTAAAGGGTGGCCTGGGTGCCTCAGAGCTGTTGCAGCAGTCGTACTGAACATCCAAGAGGCACACAAATTCACCCTAGGCCAGAAAAGAACTGTGCTAGTGTCTCACACAGTGTCTGCAGTGCTAGAGGTAAAAGGTGGGCATTGGCTTTCCCCACAACGGCTCCTGAGATACCAAGCTATCATAGTGGAGCAAGATGATGTAGAGATAGTAGTGACTAACATTGTCAATCCAGCCTCCTTCCTCAGTAGAAACCAAGGGGAACCAGTGGAACATGACTGCCTGGAGACCATTGAAGCCACCTACTCCAGCTGCCCTGACTCGAAGGACACCCCTCTCGAGAATGCAGAAGTCTCGTTTACTGATGGAAGCAGTTATATCATCAGTGGAAAACGGCACGCCGGGTAGGCAGTTCCAACGTGCAAGGAAGTAATGTCATCTGGGCCCCTGCCAACAAATACCTCTGCACAGAAGGCCGAGATAATTGCTCTAACTGGGGCCCTAGAATTGGCAAGAGGGAAAGAAATAAACATATACACGGACTCGAAGTATGCATTTGGAGTAGTGCATGCTCACAGAGCCATTTAGAAAGAGAGAGGACTGCTGAAGTCTCAAGGGAAAAATATTAAAGATGCATCAGAAGTACTGCGACTTCTAGAAGCAGTCCAGTTGCCAGAGAAAGTAGCGATCATGCACATTAAGGCACATCAGAAGATCAACTCAGAATTGGAAGAAGGAAACGAGCTGGCAGATAGGGAAGCAAAAGAAGCAGCAAGACGGGCACATTTCCCCTAAAGGTAAGCCAAGATACAACAAACCAGAAAAAAAATTAATCTATGAGCAAAAAGGAGACTATAACCAAGAGGGATGGGCCACCATAGAAGGAAAATTAGTTCTACCCTCCTATTTATGATGGTCCCTAATAAAGGAAGAACACCAGAAAACCATTGGGGTATTGATGCTCTAGCATAACTAGACATTTACAACTCGACAATGTGACCTTTGCCTCCAGACCAACCCCAAAAATACTCCCAAACCAAAGCTTAGCCAGATTAGGAAGGGTCATGGGCCGGAGCAGCAATGGCAGATTGATTGTACAGAATTGCCAAGAAAAGGGGGGTATACGTTTTTCCTGGTGCTAACAGATACCTTTTCAGGATGGCCAGAAGCATTCCCCACCAGGACTTCTAAAGCTCAAGAAGTAACTAAGGTATTGGTACAAGAAAACATACCACGCTTTAGAGTCCTGGCCACAATCTCCTCAAATAGAGGACCACATTTTATTGTAAAATTCGTGCAACAAGTTAGCCAATACTTGAACATAGACTGAGAACTTCACACCCCATATAACCCACAATCAAGTGGTCAGGTAAAAAAAATGAATCATTTGATCAAACAACAAATTGTACAATTGGGACAAGAAGCTAATTTGTCATGGACTCAATCCCTCCCATTAGCACTACTGCAGATCCGAACCAAACCCAAGACTAAAGAAAAGCTAAACCACTTTGACTTGCTTTATGAAAAACCATATGGGGTGCGAAAGAGAATGTCTAGCCAAGACATGTCACTAACCTCCTGTATGTTAAGTCTCTTAACTTGGTGTATCCAGCACCAATCACTAGCTAATAAACACAAGTCATAACTAGTGAAATACACTGTTTAGAAGACTTTATGTCACCCAATTATAATTCTATTAATTTTAGTTACTGTAAGTTTAATGATGTCTACTTTAACACTCATGTAGAATTCGAGGATGTTAAAACACATGGCCAGTCTGACATCACTCTCTAGAACTCCTAGAATCTTACTGAAAGAGGACGGTCAAGACAGTAGATGAGAATTTAAATCAAGACCCCTGTAGTAAAAGAATTTACTCTATTTTAAGAAAAGGGGGGACTGAAGCAGAGATTTTTAGAGTTAGGTTAACAAAATGAATGAAGCATTTCTAATTTAGCTTGTAGAGTTATGTGTTGAATTTTCAACCTTTTGCTTAAGAAACCTCTGCCTAGTACAATGGGCATAGGAAAATGCAAATTTCTGAAGCTTCTTGCATAAAGAACAATACCAGAAGAAGCAAAGAACCCAGATAAAGAAGCTCCTCTGTCTCCAAGCCTATCAAGACTGACAGACGTACTCAGAGAAGCACCAAAGGACCAAAAGCGCACGCGCAGAGAGGAAAAGTTCAAAAGTTCAATCGTGAGGAAGACCACAATCTTCAGCCTCAGGACCACCAAGAGACCCCCGTACGACCACCACAGCAAACCACGCATGCCCAGAAGGCCGTGGACTTACTTAGCATGAGAAGCGAGGACAGGCGGGGCCAGGGGTTGAATATGCATGAAAAAGTTGTGCAATGTATTGCATATGGAACGTCTTTAAGAATAAAAGTGTGGGTCAGACTGAGGCTCGGGGCACAAGTTTTGGAGAGCTATCTCACTTGTGCCGGGCGCTAACATACATAGCCACTTCATAACTACCCCAGGTTATGGAGTCTACTGATTTCTTCCGCGTATCGTTTCAGAGGTTTCTTGCCTTCGCCAGGCTGCAACGTGCCCGCTAGTAGCAAGAACTGGGCAGGAGTGGGCAGAGAGCAGGGCCATCTGCCAGCAGGTTGCAGCTTGCCCAGGAAAATGCAGTGTCCTTGGAATGTGCAGCAAATCTTATTTCCTGGCAAGGTCGGGCTAAGTGAGCACTGCTGGTACACTTTCTCCTTGAGAACTGGAGCGGAAAAGCTTTTCGCTAAGATGTAGGCGAGCAGAGAGGCAGAATACGGAGCTCCGCAGCTGGCCGAAAGCAAGTGCCGCTTGCCGGCGTCTTTCGGCAAAAGCGGCGCTTCGGAGCGCACCGCTGCCGCTCCAGTCATCTGTGCGCGAAGTAGCCGCTTCTTGGCCTCCGGCAGCCGGAGATCGCGGTAGCTTGCAAGAGGCGAAGAACGAAGCCGCGAAGAAGCCGGCTTGTGTGCGAAGCTCGCACACAGCTGCAGGACGGTGGCTGCCGCTCTCCTGCCTCTTGAATTCACCCTTGGCATGCCAATGGAAGGTGTTCCAGGACAACCTTCCTGAGTTTTTATTTTAGTTTTCATGCATCCCACCTTGGAAATTCTCGTTGCTCCCCAGAGGCTCCGAGATGCAGAGAACACGGTGGCAGCTGCTGAAAAGAAGGGCAACTGTGAGTTGGTCAAAAACCAAGAACACAGGCAGCTGCCTGTGCTTGGCAAGGAGCAGCTGCTGGATTCTTGCAATTGCCTTCAGTGCGCACAGAAGCCCGCTGCTCTGCTGCTTGGTTTTTCGCCTTCAGTCAATTACACACTGCTGAAGCTGAGGCAGGCAGTTCAGCTTTGCTGCTTTTCAGCATCTCAGCTGCCCTTCTGCTCTGTGACAGCTCTCCAGGTTTCTTGCCTTCGCCAGGCTGCAACGTGCCCGCTAGTAGCAAGAACTGGGCAGGAGTGGGCAGAGAGCAGGGCCATCTGCCAGCAGGTTGCAGCTTGCCCAGGAAAATGCAGTGTCCTTGGAATGTGCAGCAAATCTTATTTCCTGGCAAGGTCGGGCTAAGTGAGCAGTGCTGGTACACTTTCTCCTTGAGAACTGGAGCGGAAAAGCTTTTCGCTAAGATGTAGGCGAGCAGAGAGGCAGAATACGCAGCTCCGCAGCTGGCCGAAAGCAAGTGCCGCTTCCCGGCGTCTTTCGGCAAAAGCGGCGCTCCGGAGCTCACCGCTGCCGCTACACTGATCTGTGCGCGAAGTAGCCGCTTCTTGGCCTCCGGCAGCCGGAGATCGCGGTAGCTTGCAAGAGGCGAAGAACGAAGCCGCGAAGAAGCCGGCTTGTGTGCGAAGCTCGCACACAGCTGCAGGACGGTGGCTGCCGCTCTCCTGCCTCTTGAATTCACCCTTGGCATGCCAATGGAAGCTGTTCCAGGACAACCTTCCTGAGTTTTTATTTTAGTTTTCATGCATCCCACCTTGGAAATTCTCGTTGCTCCCCAGAGGCTCCGAGATGCAGAGAACACGGTGGCAGCTGCTGAAAAGAAGGGCAACTGTGAGTTGGTCAAGAAGCAAGAACCTAGGCAGCTGCCTGTGCTTGGCAAGGAGCAGCTGCTGGATTCTTGCAATTGCCTTCAGTGCGCACAGAAGCCCGCTGCTCTGCTGCTTGGTTTTTCGCCTTCAGTCAATTACACACTGCTGAAGCTGAGGCAGGCAGTTCAGCTTTGCTGCTTTTCAGCATCTCAGCTGCCCTTCTGCTCTGTGACAGCTCTCCAGGTTTCTTGCCTTCGCCAGGCTGCAACGTGCCCGCTAGTAGCAAGAACTGGGCAGGAGTGGGCAGAGAGCAGGGCCATCTGCCAGCAGGTTGCAGCTTGCCCAGGAAAATGCAGTGTCCTTGGAATGTGCAGCAAATCTTATTTCCTGGCAAGGTCGGGCTAAGTGAGCAGTGCTGGTACACTTTCTCCTTGAGAACTGGAGCGGAAAAGCTTTTCGCTAAGATGTAGGCGAGCAGAGAGGCAGAATACGCAGCTCCGCAGCTGGCCGAAAGCAAGTGCCGCTTCCCGGCGTCTTTCGGCAAAAGCGGCGCTCCGGAGCTCACCGCTGCCGCTCCACTGATCTGTGCGCGAAGTAGCCGCTTCTTGGCCTCCGGCAGCCGGAGATCGCGGTAGCTTGCAAGAGGCGAAGAACGAAGCCGCGAAGAAGCCGGCTTGTGTGCGAAGCTCGCACACAGCTGCAGGACGGTGGCTGCCGCTCTCCTGCCTCTTGAATTCACCCTTGGCATGCCAATGGAAGGTGTTCCAGGACAACCTTCTTGAGTTTTTATTGTAGTTTTCATGCATCCCTCCTTGGAAATTCTTGTTGCTCCCCAGAGGCTCCGAGATGCAGAGAACACGGTGGCAGCTGCTGAAAAGAAGGGCAACTGTGAGTTGGTCAAGAAGCAAGAACCTAGGCAGCTGCCTGTGCTTGGCAAGGAGCAGCTGCTGGATTCTTGCAATTGCCTTCAGTGCGCACAGAAGCCCGCTGCTCTGCTGCTTGGTTTTTCGCCTTCAGTCAATTACACACTGCTGAAGCTGAGGCAGGCAGTTCAGCTTTGCTGCTTTTCAGCATCTCAGCTGCCCTTCTGCTCTGTGACAGCTCTCCAGGTTTCTTGCCTTCGCCAGGCTGCACCGTGCCCGCTAGTACCAAGAACTGGGCAGGAGTGGGCAGAGAGCAGGGCCATCTGTCAGCAGGTTGCAGCTTGCCCAGGAAAATGCAGTGTCCTTGGAATGTGCAGCAAATCTTATTTCCTGGCAAGGTCGGGCTAAGTGAGCAGTGCTGGTACACTTTCTCCTTGAGAACTGGAGCGGAAAAGCTTTTCGCTAAGATGTAGGCGAGCAGAGAGGCAGAATACGCAGCTCCGCAGCTGGCCGAAAGCAAGTGCCGCTTCCCGGCGTCTTTCGGCAAAAGCGGCGCTCCGGACCTCACCGCTGCCGCTCCAGGGATCTGTGCGCGAAGTAGCCGCTTCTTCGCCTCCGGCAGCCGGAGATCGCGGTAGCTTGCAAGAGGCGAAGAACGAAGCCGCGAAGAAGCCGGCTTGTGTGCGAAGCTCGCACACAGCTGCAGGACGGTGGCTGCTGCTCTCCTGCCTCTTGAATTCACCCTTGGCATGCCAATGGAAGGTGTTCCAGGACAACCTTCCTGAGTTTTTATTTTAGTTTTCATGCATCCCACCTTGGAAATTCTCGTTGCTCCCCAGAGGCTCCGAGATGCAGAGAACACGGTGGCAGCTGCTGAAAAGAAGGGCAACTGTGAGTTGGTCAAGAAGCAAGAACCTAGGCAGCTGCCTGTGCTTAGCAAGGAGCAGCTGCTGGATTCTTGCAATTGCCTTCAGTGCGCACAGAAGCCCGCTGCTCTGCTGCTTGGTTTTTCGCCTTCAGTCAATTGCACATTGCTGAAGCTGAGGCAGGCTGTTCAGCTTTGCTGCTTTTCAGCATCTCAGCTGCTTTCTGCTCTGTGACAGCTCTCGAGATGAAATAGAGATTTTTAGAGTTGGGTTAACAAAATGAATTAAGCATTTCTAATTTAGCTTGTAGAGTTATGTGTTGAATTTTCAACCTTTTGCTTAAGAAACCTCTGCCTAGTACAATGGGCAAAGGAAAATGCAAATTTCTGAAGCTTCTTGCATAAAGAACAATACCAGAAGAAGCAAAGAACCCAGATAAAGAAGCTCCTCTGTCTCCAAGCCTATCAAGACTGACAGACGAACTCAGAGAAGCACCAAAGGACCAAAAGCGCACGCGCAGAGAGGAAAAGTTCAAAAGTTCAATCATGAGGAAGACCACAATCTTCAGCCTCAGGACCACCAAGAGACCCCCGTACGACCACCACAGCAAACCACGCATGCCCAGAAGGCCGTGGACTTACTTAGCATGAGAAGCGAGGACAGGCGGGGCCAGGGGTTGAATATGCATGAAAAAGTTGTGCAATGTATTGCATATGGAACGTCTTTAAGAATAAAAGTGTGGGTCAGACTGAGGCTCGGGGCACAAGTTTTGGAGAGCTATCTCACTTGTGCCGGGCGCTGACATACATACCCACTTCATAACTACCCCAGGTCATGGAGTCTATTGATTTCTTCCGCGTATCGTTTCAGTTGGCGACCACGAAGGGACTGCTCTGCTCACCCGCAGGTCCGGTTGGGAGCAGACACCCTCAGGCGCCACGGGGCTTTTCCCCGGAGGGACTCTGCGCCTCGGCTGTACACTGCGGGGAGCAGACCACGGCCCGTTGACTAGCGGATGAAAGCGGTATGTGTTAATTTATTTTCTTACGGTTGGCACTGATAAGTCGCAAAAAGATGTTTTTGCGCGCAGGTTTGCCTAGGGGCTTGCAAGCAGACCGCCATCGGGGGAGAGGCCGGCGGCGGGAGGACCTCCCCAGCTGATAGCGCGGCTCGGGGAGGGCGAAATCGCGATTTCAGTGTGTGGTGTGTGTCCTGATTGCAGTGTAGTGTGTCTGTTACGTCCGGACGTGCGTGCTTGTGCGTGTGTGTGTATGTGTGAGTGGAACGGTGAAGCGCGGTGCGGCCTTGCTAAGATACAGAGAGGCGGCGCGGCGGTGCTAGAGAGCGCATGCGCAGGGCAGCTCTCAGCCCACACTACCTGATAGTGCGGGTAGTGCGCACTCTACCTGATAGAGCGGGTGGTGCGCATGCGTGGCACGGGCTGTCTCTGGCGAGCTGGGGGAGCGCGGCGCGGGGCTTAAGTCGGGGCTTGCAAAGTTGCTTTAGGCGCGGCCCAGCTGATAGCGCAGCGGGCGCGCGGGCACAAGCCGCGGTTTGAGGAGCCGCTTTGAACCCCGCTAGCTGATAGCGCAGCTAGTGGGAGCGTGGTACAAGCTAGGAGTTACAAGCACCGCTTACAAGCATCGCTAGTTGGTAAAAAGCTTGCAAAAGTAGCCAGCGAGCCCGGCTGGGCTAAGAGTTAAGTGTTTGTTATACAATAGCACTGCCCTTCAGTGTTAAAAGCTGTCACTGGGGCAGGAGGAGGGGTTGGGGAAGGCAGTCTAGGGTTGCCATGGGAAACAGCAGTTGTATGAGTTCTCCACCCCCTTTTGGAAGAGAATTGTACCCTCCCCCTGTCCTGTCAGTTATTGTTCAAGTCTGCCCCTTAGCCTAGAATCTTCTCTGTTCCACGTTTTCCCTTTGGTTCTTCCACCAAGAACACTCCTTTCCCTTTTCCCCACTGGTTAATGTTATATTTCCCCTCCCTTTAGCCTTCTCCCGATTGTACCCTCGAATGCTAAACCCTCCTACCCCTACGCAGTAAAAGAATCCTCAGCCCGCCCTTCGGGGCTCTCGGAATCTGCCTCCCTTCTGCTTCGTTGTCTCCCTGTTTGCCCCTTCTGCGACCCTTCAATCAACGAGCAGGATTTCAGCAGCCCGAGTGTCCCTCCCGTTCTTCTGGTGGACCCTCAGATGTACCAGCTATCCGAGCTTCGTGCCGAGTGGCTAAAAGCCCCCACGGCTCGGCAACTGGGAGATCCTTTGCATTACAGGGCGAATAAAGGGGGGATGAATGTGTGTGAATGAGAGGCTGTAAGAGCCCGTCTGAAGCCCCTCATTTTCCATTCTGCCTTCCGATTGCCACAAGAAAGAATCCCTTCCCCCACTGTAGTTCCGGCTTAGAACAGGACACAGCACAGGTGGAACCACTGAACCGTCATGCTGGCTGTTCCCAACAAGGCCTGGTAAGAACTTGGCAAGGACTTGGCAAGGACTTGGCAAAGACCTGACATGGAGCCAGCACGGGACAGCCTGATGCGCGGCCTGCTTCTAATCTCCGTTCTTAAGCCAAATGAACTTTTGGGGTGACTCTCGCGGTCCTTCATTGAAGACCCCTCATCTGCCTCGTTACCACTGTGACAAAGAAAGAATGAGAACCCTCCTCCCAAGGACTGAGACTGAGACCCCTGCTATAGGGAGGAGGGGAAATTGGTGGTCTGACCACTAATGACATGACCTGTTTCCCTTCAGTGATTCAAATGGACTTATTCTTCATTGTGTATTCGTCTTGCTTTGGTGGTTTCTGTGGACTCACCCGTTCCCTCGGGGCGATTACAATGGACTTGTTCCCCCCCTCTCTCCTCTGTGGACTATAATTGGAGCCCCGAGTCGACCAGAACTTCGAAGACTCCCCCGACACGACAGAGGGATCCCCATCGTCCGGAGCACTGAGGATCTCGCCTGTGTTGGTAGCTATTCCCATATCCCTCTTCTCTCTCTAACCTTTTATCTCCTTTCAGATCCCCACTATCGCGTTTACTGTTTTGGCTCCTACTAAAGGTGCATTTGTTGTGATTAACTGATAGTCCCTTGTTGTTTGCCTTTGTTGCACTTTTGGGATGGGTGAAAAGAACCATCACGACACCCCGCAAGAAGCGGATCGTGACAGAGGCGGGCTGGTTACCCCAGACCTGCTAAGCGAGAGCGGCAGTCTCCCATGCTGCGTTTCCGTCTTTTTCGCGAGAAAAGCGGCCAGTAAAGAGACGAAGCGAGTGATAAAAAGAGTGAGAGAACCCCCCCTGGGACTGGGTCTCGGAGAAAGAGTGGGACCCCTTAGTGGGGGGGGGGGGGGGGAGTAAAAGGTAATTAATTAGAAAAAAAATGAATTAAAAGGTAAAAAGAGGGTCTTCTTGGCATAATCTATTGGGGAAAAATAAAAGGTAAAATGTGTAGGAGGGGCCCCTAAAAATTCTGCTGGATTGAGGGATAAGAATGCCCATGAACATCCAAGATCAAACCTGCTGGATTGAGGGATTAATGTTCCAAGAGCATCCAGGGTTGATTCAAACCTGCTGGATTGAGGGATTAATGTTCCAAGAGCATCCAGGGTTAAGTCAAACCTGCTGGGTTGAGGGATTAACATTGCAAGAGCACCCAGAATTAAGTTTGCTGGGTTGTTGAGAGCACCCAAGATTGAGTAAAAATTTTGCCAGTTTGAAGAGAAGTCTGACAGGATCTAGAGTTGGGAACCACACAGCTAGATTGAGGGGTATCCAAGAACACTGGGACTAGCCAGGGACACCTACAAGTGTAATAGGTGTGTTGAAAAAGAAAAGGTACCTTGTTGTTGTGGTTGTTTTGTTATGTGTAAGAGTAAGTAAAATAAAGTTAAGTGAATGTAGACGAAGGAAAGTATATGTATGCATCCTGCCCTGTTAAGCAGCCTCACTGTGCTTCCCTGCTGTCACCGACAAACACAAGTTACGAACCCTCAGAACTGAAAAAGTTCAATCAAATATTGCTTCCATTGATGACCATGATATTGTCTATAATACCTTGTTCCAACTTATGTTATGTAAGTGTTAATACCCCTATCCTACCAGTTGGTAAACCTGATGGGTCATACCGGTTAGTACAGGATCTGCGGGCCATAAACAAGGTCACGGAGGATCTGTATCCTGTGGTGGCCAATCCCTACACGTTATTAACTTGCTTAACAGCCGAGCTAACTTGGTTTACCGTTTTAGATTTAAAAGATGCCTTCTTTTGCCTTCCTATCCATGAAGCCAGAAAATTTTTGCATTTGAATGGGAAAATCCTAAGAGCGGGCCAAGAACTCAACTGACATGGACCAGACTCCCACAAGGATTCAAAAACTCACCCACTTTGTTTGGAGAACAACTTGCAAAAGAATTAGAGACCTGAGAAGCCCCTCCAGAGGAAGGGAAGTTGCTAGAGTACGTAGATGACATCCTGATAGCCACACGGACAAGGGAAGCATGCACGGCCTGGACGATAAGCCTCTTGAACTTTTTGGGGCTCCAAGGGTACCGAGTATCAAAGAAAAAAGCCCAAGTAGTAAAACAGAAAGTAACTTCTCTGGGTTACGAAGTCAGTGCTAGACAACGTACCTTGGGCCAAAGCCGGAAGGAGGCAATATGCCAGACCCCAAAACCTCAGACGGTAAAGGAACTACGAACTTTCCTGAGGATGACAGGGTGGTGCAGGTTATGGATCTATAACTATGGACTGTTTGTTAAGCCCTTCTATGAACTGATTGCAACTGAAAGCAGGAACATCCAAGAGACAAAGGAAGCTACGCAAGCTTTCAACCAGCTGAAAAAAGCCCTCATGTCAGCTCCAGCCCTGAGATTGCCAGACGTGAGTAAGCCTTCCCTTTTATTCTCCCATGAGAAGCAAGGAATCGCCTTAGGAATACTAGCACAGGACCTCGGCCCATATCGGAGAGCAGTGGCTTACTTCTCTAAGCAATTGGATACAGCAGCTAAAGGGTGGCCTGGGTGCCTCAGAGCTGTTGCAGCAGTCGTACTGAACATCCAAGAGGCACACAAATTCACCCTAGGCCAGAAAAGAACTGTGCTAGTGTCTCACACAGTGTCTGCAGTGCTAGAGGTAAAAGGTGGGCATTGGCTTTCCCCACAACGGCTCCTGAGATACCAAGCTATCATAGTGGAGCAAGATGATGTAGAGATAGTAGTGACTAACATTGTCAATCCAGCCTCCTTCCTCAGTAGAAACCAAGGGGAACCAGTGGAACATGACTGCCTGGAGACCATTGAAGCCACCTACTCCAGCTGCCCTGACTCGAAGGACACCCCTCTCGAGAATGCAGAAGTCTCGTTTACTGATGGAAGCAGTTATATCATCAGTGGAAAACGGCACGCCGGGTAGGCAGTTCCAACGTGCAAGGAAGTAATGTCATCTGGGCCCCTGCCAACAAATACCTCTGCACAGAAGGCCGAGATAATTGCTCTAACTGGGGCCCTAGAATTGGCAAGAGGGAAAGAAATAAACATATACACGGACTCGAAGTATGCATTTGGAGTAGTGCATGCTCACAGAGCCATTTAGAAAGAGAGAGGACTGCTGAAGTCTCAAGGGAAAAATATTAAAGATGCATCAGAAGTACTGCGACTTCTAGAAGCAGTCCAGTTGCCAGAGAAAGTAGCGATCATGCACATTAAGGCACATCAGAAGATCAACTCAGAATTGGAAGAAGGAAACGAGCTGGCAGATAGGGAAGCAAAAGAAGCAGCAAGACGGGCACATTTCCCCTAAAGGTAAGCCAAGATACAACAAACCAGAAAAAAAATTAATCTATGAGCAAAAAGGAGACTATAACCAAGAGGGATGGGCCACCATAGAAGGAAAATTAGTTCTACCCTCCTATTTATGATGGTCCCTAATAAAGGAAGAACACCAGAAAACCATTGGGGTATTGATGCTCTAGCATAACTAGACATTTACAACTCGACAATGTGACCTTTGCCTCCAGACCAACCCCAAAAATACTCCCAAACCAAAGCTTAGCCAGATTAGGAAGGGTCATGGGCCGGAGCAGCAATGGCAGATTGATTGTACAGAATTGCCAAGAAAAGGGGGGTATACGTTTTTCCTGGTGCTAACAGATACCTTTTCAGGATGGCCAGAAGCATTCCCCACCAGGACTTCTAAAGCTCAAGAAGTAACTAAGGTATTGGTACAAGAAAACATACCACGCTTTAGAGTCCTGGCCACAATCTCCTCAAATAGAGGACCACATTTTATTGTAAAATTCGTGCAACAAGTTAGCCAATACTTGAACATAGACTGAGAACTTCACACCCCATATAACCCACAATCAAGTGGTCAGGTAAAAAAAATGAATCATTTGATCAAACAACAAATTGTACAATTGGGACAAGAAGCTAATTTGTCATGGACTCAATCCCTCCCATTAGCACTACTGCAGATCCGAACCAAACCCAAGACTAAAGAAAAGCTAAACCACTTTGACTTGCTTTATGAAAAACCATATGGGGTGCGAAAGAGAATGTCTAGCCAAGACATGTCACTAACCTCCTGTATGTTAAGTCTCTTAACTTGGTGTATCCAGCACCAATCACTAGCTAATAAACACAAGTCATAACTAGTGAAATACACTGTTTAGAAGACTTTATGTCACCCAATTATAATTCTATTAATTTTAGTTACTGTAAGTTTAATGATGTCTACTTTAACACTCATGTAGAATTCGAGGATGTTAAAACACATGGCCAGTCTGACATCACTCTCTAGAACTCCTAGAATCTTACTGAAAGAGGACGGTCAAGACAGTAGATGAGAATTTAAATCAAGACCCCTGTAGTAAAAGAATTTACTCTATTTTAAGAAAAGGGGGGACTGAAGCAGAGATTTTTAGAGTTAGGTTAACAAAATGAATGAAGCATTTCTAATTTAGCTTGTAGAGTTATGTGTTGAATTTTCAACCTTTTGCTTAAGAAACCTCTGCCTAGTACAATGGGCATAGGAAAATGCAAATTTCTGAAGCTTCTTGCATAAAGAACAATACCAGAAGAAGCAAAGAACCCAGATAAAGAAGCTCCTCTGTCTCCAAGCCTATCAAGACTGACAGACGTACTCAGAGAAGCACCAAAGGACCAAAAGCGCACGCGCAGAGAGGAAAAGTTCAAAAGTTCAATCGTGAGGAAGACCACAATCTTCAGCCTCAGGACCACCAAGAGACCCCCGTACGACCACCACAGCAAACCACGCATGCCCAGAAGGCCGTGGACTTACTTAGCATGAGAAGCGAGGACAGGCGGGGCCAGGGGTTGAATATGCATGAAAAAGTTGTGCAATGTATTGCATATGGAACGTCTTTAAGAATAAAAGTGTGGGTCAGACTGAGGCTCGGGGCACAAGTTTTGGAGAGCTATCTCACTTGTGCCGGGCGCTAACATACATAGCCACTTCATAACTACCCCAGGTTATGGAGTCTACTGATTTCTTCCGCGTATCGTTTCAGAGGTTTCTTGCCTTCGCCAGGCTGCAACGTGCCCGCTAGTAGCAAGAACTGGGCAGGAGTGGGCAGAGAGCAGGGCCATCTGCCAGCAGGTTGCAGCTTGCCCAGGAAAATGCAGTGTCCTTGGAATGTGCAGCAAATCTTATTTCCTGGCAAGGTCGGGCTAAGTGAGCAGTGCTGGTACACTTTCTCCTTGAGAACTGGAGCGGAAAAGCTTTTCGCTAAGATGTAGGCGGGCAGAGAGGCAGAATACGGAGCTCCGCAGCTGGCCGAAAGCAAGTGCCGCTTGCCGGCGTCTTTCGGCAAAAGCGGCGCTTCGGAGCGCACCGCTGCCGCTCCAGTCATCTGTGCGCGAAGTAGCCGCTTCTTGGCCTCCGGCAGCCGGAGATCGCGGTAGCTTGCAAGAGGCGAAGAACGAAGCCGCGAAGAAGCCGGCTTGTGTGCGAAGCTCGCACACAGCTGCAGGACGGTGGCTGCCGCTCTCCTGCCTCTTGAATTCACCCTTGGCATGCCAATGGAAGGTGTTCCAGGACAACCTTCCTGAGTTTTTATTTTAGTTTTCATGCATCCCACCTTGGAAATTCTCGTTGCTCCCCAGAGGCTCCGAGATGCAGAGAACACGGTGGCAGCTGCTGAAAAGAAGGGCAACTGTGAGTTGGTCAAAAACCAAGAACACAGGCAGCTGCCTGTGCTTGGCAAGGAGCAGCTGCTGGATTCTTGCAATTGCCTTCAGTGCGCACAGAAGCCCGCTGCTCTGCTGCTTGGTTTTTCGCCTTCAGTCAATTACACACTGCTGAAGCTGAGGCAGGCAGTTCAGCTTTGCTGCTTTTCAGCATCTCAGCTGCCCTTCTGCTCTGTGACAGCTCTCCAGGTTTCTTGCCTTCGCCAGGCTGCAACGTGCCCGCTAGTGGCAAGAACTGGGCAGGAGTGGGCAGAGAGCAGGGCCATCTGCCAGCAGGTTGCAGCTTGCCCAGGAAAATGCAGTGTCCTTGGAATGTGCAGCAAATCTTATTTCCTGGCAAGGTCGGGCTAAGTGAGCAGTGCTGGTACACTTTCTCCTTGAGAACTGGAGCGGAAAAGCTTTTCGCTAAGATGTAGGCGAGCAGAGAGGCAGAATACGCAGCTCCGCAGCTGGCCGAAAGCAAGTGCCGCTTCCCGGCGTCTTTCGGCAAAAGCGGCGCTCCGGAGCTCACCGCTGCCGCTCCACTGATCTGTGCGCGAAGTAGCCGCTTCTTGGCCTCCGGCAGCCGGAGATCGCGGTAGCTTGCAAGAGGCGAAGAACGAAGCCGCGAAGAAGCCGGCTTGTGTGCGAAGCTCGCACACAGCTGCAGGACGGTGGCTGCCGCTCTCCTGCCTCTTGAATTCACCCTTGGCGTGCCAATGGAAGGTGTTCCAGGACAACCTTCTTGAGTTTTTATTGTAGTTTTCATGCATCCCTCCTTGGAAATTCTTGTTGCTCCCCAGAGGCTCCGAGATGCAGAGAACACGGTGGCAGCTGCTGAAAAGAAGGGCAACTGTGAGTTGGTCAAGAAGCAAGAACCTAGGCAGCTGCCTGTGCTTGGCAAGGAGCAGCTGCTGGATTCTTGCAATTGCCTTCAGTGCGCACAGAAGCCCGCTGCTCTGCTGCTTGGTTTTTCGCCTTCAGTCAATTACACACTGCTGAAGCTGAGGCAGGCAGTTCAGCTTTGCTGCTTTTCAGCATCTCAGCTGCCCTTCTGCTCTGTGACAGCTCTCCAGGTTTCTTGCCTTCGCCAGGCTGCAACGTGCCCGCTAGTACCAAGAACTGGGCAGGAGTGGGCAGAGAGCAGGGCCATCTGTCAGCAGGTTGCAGCTTGCCCAGGAAAATGCAGTGTCCTTGGAATGTGCAGCAAATCTTATTTCCTGGCAAGGTCGGGCTAAGTGAGCAGTGCTGGTACACTTTCTCCTTGAGAACTGGAGCGGAAAAGCTTTTCGCTAAGATGTAGGCGAGCAGAGAGGCAGAATACGCAGCTCCGCAGCTGGCCGAAAGCAAGTGCCGCTTCCCGGCGTCTTTCGGCAAAAGCGGCGCTCCGGAGCTCACCGCTGCCGCTCCAGGGATCTGTGCGCGAAGTAGCCGCTTCTTCGCCTCCGGCAGCCGGAGATCGCGGTAGCTTGCAAGAGGCGAAGAACGAAGCCGCGAAGAAGCCGGCTTGTGTGCGAAGCTCGCAGACAGCTGCAGGACGGTGGCTGCTGCTCTCCTGCCTCTTGAATTCACCCTTGGCATGCCAATGGAAGGTGTTCCAGGACAACCTTCCTGAGTTTTTATTTTAGTTTTCATGCATCCCACCTTGGAAATTCTCGTTGCTCCCCAGAGGCTCCGAGATGCAGAGAACACGGTGGCAGCTGCTGAAAAGAAGGGCAACTGTGAGTTGGTCAAGAAGCAAGAACCTAGGCAGCTGCCTGTGCTTGGCAAGGAGCAGCTGCTGGATTCTTGCAATTGCCTTCAGTGCGCACAGAAGCCCGCTGCTCTGCTGCTTGGTTTTTCGCCTTCAGTCAATTGCACATTGCTGAAGCTGAGGCAGGCTGTTCAGCTTTGCTGCTTTTCAGCATCTCAGCTGCTTTCTGCTCTGTGACAGCTCTCGAGATGAAATAGAGATTTTTAGAGTTGGGTTAACAAAATGAATTAAGCATTTCTAATTTAGCTTGTAGAGTTATGTGTTGAATTTTCAACCTTTTGCTTAAGAAACCTCTGCCTAGTACAATGGGCAAAGGAAAATGCAAATTTCTGAAGCTTCTTGCATAAAGAACAATACCAGAAGAAGCAAAGAACCCAGATAAAGAAGCTCCTCTGTCTCCAAGCCTATCAAGACTGACAGACGTACTCAGAGAAGCACCAAAGGACCAAAAGCGCACGCGCAGAGAGGAAAAGTTCAAAAGTTCAATCATGAGGAAGACCACAATCTTCAGCCTCAGGACCACCAAGAGACCCCCGTACGACCACCACAGCAAACCACGCATGCCCAGAAGGACGTGGACTTACTTAGCATGAGAAGCGAGGACAGGCGGGGCCAGGGGTTGAATATGCATGAAAAAGTTGTGCAATATATTGCATATGGAACGTCTTTAAGAATAAAAGTGTGGGTCAGACTGAGGCTCGGGGCACAAGTTTTGGAGAGCTATCTCACTTGTGCCGGGCGCTGACATACATACCCACTTCATAACTACCCCAGGTCATGGAGTCTATTGATTTCTTCCGCGTATCGTTTCAGTTGGCGACCACGAAGGGACTGCTCTGCTCACCCGCAGGTCCGGTTGGGAGCAGACACCCTCAGGCGCCACGGGGCTTTTCCCCGGAGGGACTCTGCGCCTCGGCTGTACACTGCGGGGAGCAGACCACGGCCCGTTGACTAGCGGATGAAAGCGGTATGTGTTAATTTATTTTCTTACGGTTGGCACTGATAAGTCGCAAAAAGATGTTTTTGCGCGCAGGTTTGCCTAGGGGCTTGCAAGCAGACCGCCATCGGGGGAGAGGCCGGCGGCGGGAGGACCTCCCCAGCTGATAGCGCGGCTCGGGGAGGGCGAAATCGCGATTTCAGTGTGTGGTGTGTGTCCTGATTGCAGTGTAGTGTGTCTGTTACGTCCGGACGTGCGTGCTTGTGCGTGTGTGTGTATGTGTGAGTGGAACGGTGAAGCGCGGTGCGGCCTTGCTAAGATACAGAGAGGCGGCGCGGCGGTGCTAGAGAGCGCATGCGCAGGGCAGCTCTCAGCCCACACTACCTGATAGTGCGGGTAGTGCGCACTCTACCTGATAGAGCGGGTGGTGCGCATGCGTGGCACGGGCTGTCTCTGGCGAGCTGGGGGAGCGCGGCGCGGGGCTTAAGTCGGGGCTTGCAAAGTTGCTTTAGGCGCGGCCCAGCTGATAGCGCAGCGGGCGCGCGGGCACAAGCCGCGGTTTGAGGAGCCGCTTTGAACCCCGCTAGCTGATAGCGCAGCTAGTGGGAGCGTGGTACAAGCTAGGAGTTACAAGCACCGCTTACAAGCATCGCTAGTTGGTAAAAAGCTTGCAAAAGTAGCCAGCGAGCCCGGCTGGGCTAAGAGTTAAGTGTTTGTTATACAATAGCACTGCCCTTCAGTGTTAAAAGCTGTCACTGGGGCAGGAGGAGGGGTTGGGGAAGGCAGTCTAGGGTTGCCATGGGAAACAGCAGTTGTATGAGTTCTCCACCCCCTTTTGGAAGAGAATTGTACCCTCCCCCTGTCCTGTCAGTTATTGTTCAAGTCTGCCCCTTAGCCTAGAATCTTCTCTGTTCCACGTTTTCCCTTTGGTTCTTCCACCAAGAACACTCCTTTCCCTTTTCCCCACTGGTTAATGTTATATTTCCCCTCCCTTTAGCCTTCTCCCGATTGTACCCTCGAATGCTAAACCCTCCTACCCCTACGCAGTAAAAGAATCCTCAGCCCGCCCTTCGGGGCTCTCGGAATCTGCCTCCCTTCTGCTTCGTTGTCTCCCTGTTTGCCCCTTCTGCGACCCTTCAATCAACGAGCAGGATTTCAGCAGCCCGAGTGTCCCTCCCGTTCTTCTGGTGGACCCTCAGATGTACCAGCTATCCGAGCTTCGTGCCGAGTGGCTAAAAGCCCCCACGGCTCGGCAACTGGGAGATCCTTTGCATTACAGGGCGAATAAAGGGGGGATGAATGTGTGTGAATGAGAGGCTGTAAGAGCCCGTCTGAAGCCCCTCATTTTCCATTCTGCCTTCCGATTGCCACAAGAAAGAATCCCTTCCCCCACTGTAGTTCCGGCTTAGAACAGGACACAGCACAGGTGGAACCACTGAACCGTCATGCTGGCTGTTCCCAACAAGGCCTGGTAAGAACTTGGCAAGGACTTGGCAAGGACTTGGCAAAGACCTGACATGGAGCCAGCACGGGACAGCCTGATGCGCGGCCTGCTTCTAATCTCCGTTCTTAAGCCAAATGAACTTTTGGGGTGACTCTCGCGGTCCTTCATTGAAGACCCCTCATCTGCCTCGTTACCACTGTGACAAAGAAAGAATGAGAACCCTCCTCCCAAGGACTGAGACTGAGACCCCTGCTATAGGGAGGAGGGGAAATTGGTGGTCTGACCACTAATGACATGACCTGTTTCCCTTCAGTGATTCAAATGGACTTATTCTTCATTGTGTATTCGTCTTGCTTTGGTGGTTTCTGTGGACTCACCCGTTCCCTCGGGGCGATTACAATGGACTTGTTCCCCCCCTCTCTCCTCTGTGGACTATAATTGGAGCCCCGAGTCGACCAGAACTTCGAAGACTCCCCCGACACGACAGAGGGATCCCCATCGTCCGGAGCACTGAGGATCTCGCCTGTGTTGGTAGCTATTCCCATATCCCTCTTCTCTCTCTAACCTTTTATCTCCTTTCAGATCCCCACTATCGCGTTTACTGTTTTGGCTCCTACTAAAGGTGCATTTGTTGTGATTAACTGATAGTCCCTTGTTGTTTGCCTTTGTTGCACTTTTGGGATGGGTGAAAAGAACCATCACGACACCCCGCAAGAAGCGGATCGTGACAGAGGCGGGCTGGTTACCCCAGACCTGCTAAGCGAGAGCGGCAGTCTCCCATGCTGCGTTTCCGTCTTTTTCGCGAGAAAAGCGGCCAGTAAAGAGACGAAGCGAGTGATAAAAAGAGTGAGAGAACCCCCCCTGGGACTGGGTCTCGGAGAAAGAGTGGGACCCCTTAGTGGGGGGGGGGGGGGGGGGGAGTAAAAGGTAATTAATTAGAAAAAAAAATGAATTAAAAGGTAAAAAGAGGGTCTTCTTGGCATAATCTATTGGGGAAAAATAAAAGGTAAAATGTGTAGGAGGGGCCCCTAAAAATTCTGCTGGATTGAGGGATAAGAATGCCCATGAACATCCAAGATCAAACCTGCTGGATTGAGGGATTAATGTTCCAAGAGCATCCAGGGTTGATTCAAACCTGCTGGATTGAGGGATTAATGTTCCAAGAGCATCCAGGGTTAAGTCAAACCTGCTGGGTTGAGGGATTAACATTGCAAGAGCACCCAGAATTAAGTTTGCTGGGTTGTTGAGAGCACCCAAGATTGAGTAAAAATTTTGCCAGTTTGAAGAGAAGTCTGACAGGATCTAGAGTTGGGAACCACACAGCTAGATTGAGGGGTATCCAAGAACACTGGGACTAGCCAGGGACACCTACAAGTGTAATAGGTGTGTTGAAAAAGAAAAGGTACCTTGTTGTTGTGGTTGTTTTGTTATGTGTAAGAGTAAGTAAAATAAAGTTAAGTGAATGTAGACGAAGGAAAGTATATGTATGCATCCTGCCCTGTTAAGCAGCCTCACTGTGCTTCCCTGCTGTCACCGACAAACACAAGTTACGAACCCTCAGAACTGAAAAAGTTCAATCAAATATTGCTTCCATTGATGACCATGATATTGTCTATAATACCTTGTTCCAACTTATGTTATGTAAGTGTTAATACCCCTATCCTACCAGTTGGTAAACCTGATGGGTCATACCGGTTAGTACAGGATCTGCGGGCCATAAACAAGGTCACGGAGGATCTGTATCCTGTGGTGGCCAATCCCTACACGTTATTAACTTGCTTAACAGCCGAGCTAACTTGGTTTACCGTTTTAGATTTAAAAGATGCCTTCTTTTGCCTTCCTATCCATGAAGCCAGAAAATTTTTGCATTTGAATGGGAAAATCCTAAGAGCGGGCCAAGAACTCAACTGACATGGACCAGACTCCCACAAGGATTCAAAAACTCACCCACTTTGTTTGGAGAACAACTTGCAAAAGAATTAGAGACCTGAGAAGCCCCTCCAGAGGAAGGGAAGTTGCTAGAGTACGTAGATGACATCCTGATAGCCACACGGACAAGGGAAGCATGCACGGCCTGGACGATAAGCCTCTTGAACTTTTTGGGGCTCCAAGGGTACCGAGTATCAAAGAAAAAAGCCCAAGTAGTAAAACAGAAAGTAACTTCTCTGGGTTACGAAGTCAGTGCTAGACAACGTACCTTGGGCCAAAGCCGGAAGGAGGCAATATGCCAGACCCCAAAACCTCAGACGGTAAAGGAACTACGAACTTTCCTGAGGATGACAGGGTGGTGCAGGTTATGGATCTATAACTATGGACTGTTTGTTAAGCCCTTCTATGAACTGATTGCAACTGAAAGCAGGAACATCCAAGAGACAAAGGAAGCTACGCAAGCTTTCAACCAGCTGAAAAAAGCCCTCATGTCAGCTCCAGCCCTGAGATTGCCAGACGTGAGTAAGCCTTCCCTTTTATTCTCCCATGAGAAGCAAGGAATCGCCTTAGGAATACTAGCACAGGACCTCGGCCCATATCGGAGAGCAGTGGCTTACTTCTCTAAGCAATTGGATACAGCAGCTAAAGGGTGGCCTGGGTGCCTCAGAGCTGTTGCAGCAGTCGTACTGAACATCCAAGAGGCACACAAATTCACCCTAGGCCAGAAAAGAACTGTGCTAGTGTCTCACACAGTGTCTGCAGTGCTAGAGGTAAAAGGTGGGCATTGGCTTTCCCCACAACGGCTCCTGAGATACCAAGCTATCATAGTGGAGCAAGATGATGTAGAGATAGTAGTGACTAACATTGTCAATCCAGCCTCCTTCCTCAGTAGAAACCAAGGGGAACCAGTGGAACATGACTGCCTGGAGACCATTGAAGCCACCTACTCCAGCTGCCCTGACTCGAAGGACACCCCTCTCAAGAATGCAGAAGTCTCGTTTACTGATGGAAGCAGTTATATCATCAGTGGAAAACGGCACGCCGGGTAGGCAGTTCCAACGTGCAAGGAAGTAATGTCATCTGGGCCCCTGCCAACAAATACCTCTGCACAGAAGGCCGAGATAATTGCTCTAACTGGGGCCCTAGAATTGGCAAGAGGGAAAGAAATAAACATATACACGGACTCGAAGTATGCATTTGGAGTAGTGCATGCTCACAGAGCCATTTAGAAAGAGAGAGGACTGCTGAAGTCTCAAGGGAAAAATATTAAAGATGCATCAGAAGTACTGCGACTTCTAGAAGCAGTCCAGTTGCCAGAGAAAGTAGCGATCATGCACATTAAGGCACATCAGAAGATCAACTCAGAATTGGAAGAAGGAAACGAGCTGGCAGATAGGGAAGCAAAAGAAGCAGCAAGACGGGCACATTTCCCCTAAAGGTAAGCCAAGATACAACAAACCAGAAAAAAAATTAATCTATGAGCAAAAAGGAGACTATAACCAAGAGGGATGGGCCACCATAGAAGGAAAATTAGTTCTACCCTCCTATTTATGATGGTCCCTAATAAAGGAAGAACACCAGAAAACCATTGGGGTATTGATGCTCTAGCATAACTAGACATTTACAACTCGACAATGTGACCTTTGCCTCCAGACCAACCCCAAAAATACTCCCAAACCAAAGCTTAGCCAGATTAGGAAGGGTCATGGGCCGGAGCAGCAATGGCAGATTGATTGTACAGAATTGCCAAGAAAAGGGGGGTATACGTTTTTCCTGGTGCTAACAGATACCTTTTCAGGATGGCCAGAAGCATTCCCCACCAGGACTTCTAAAGCTCAAGAAGTAACTAAGGTATTGGTACAAGAAAACATACCACGCTTTAGAGTCCTGGCCACAATCTCCTCAAATAGAGGACCACATTTTATTGTAAAATTCGTGCAACAAGTTAGCCAATACTTGAACATAGACTGAGAACTTCACACCCCATATAACCCACAATCAAGTGGTCAGGTAAAAAAAATGAATCATTTGATCAAACAACAAATTGTACAATTGGGACAAGAAGCTAATTTGTCATGGACTCAATCCCTCCCATTAGCACTACTGCAGATCCGAACCAAACCCAAGACTAAAGAAAAGCTAAACCACTTTGACTTGCTTTATGAAAAACCATATGGGGTGCGAAAGAGAATGTCTAGCCAAGACATGTCACTAACCTCCTGTATGTTAAGTCTCTTAACTTGGTGTATCCAGCACCAATCACTAGCTAATAAACACAAGTCATAACTAGTGAAATACACTGTTTAGAAGACTTTATGTCACCCAATTATAATTCTATTAATTTTAGTTACTGTACGTTTAATGATGTCTACTTTAACACTCATGTAGAATTCGAGGATGTTAAAACACATGGCCAGTCTGACATCACTCTCTAGAACTCCTAGAATCTTACTGAAAGAGGACGGTCAAGACAGTAGATGAGAATTTAAATCAAGACCCCTGTAGTAAAAGAATTTACTCTATTTTAAGAAAAGGGGGGACTGAAGCAGAGATTTTTAGAGTTAGGTTAACAAAATGAATGAAGCATTTCTAATTTAGCTTGTAGAGTTATGTGTTGAATTTTCAACCTTTTGCTTAAGAAACCTCTGCCTAGTACAATGGGCATAGGAAAATGCAAATTTCTGAAGCTTCTTGCATAAAGAACAATACCAGAAGAAGCAAAGAACCCAGATAAAGAAGCTCCTCTGTCTCCAAGCCTATCAAGACTGACAGACGTACTCAGAGAAGCACCAAAGGACCAAAAGCGCACGCGCAGAGAGGAAAAGTTCAAAAGTTCAATCGTGAGGAAGACCACAATCTTCAGCCTCAGGACCACCAAGAGACCCCCGTACGACCACCACAGCAAACCACGCATGCCCAGAAGGACGTGGACTTACTTAGCATGAGAAGCGAGGACAGGCGGGGCCAGGGGTTGAATATGCATGAAAAAGTTGTGCAATGTATTGCATATGGAACGTCTTTAAGAATAAAAGTGTGGGTCAGACTGAGGCTCGGGGCACAAGTTTTGGAGAGCTATCTCACTTGTGCCGGGCGCTAACATACATAGCCACTTCATAACTACCCCAGGTTATGGAGTCTACTGATTTCTTCCGCGTATCGTTTCAGAGGTTTCTTGCCTTCGCCAGGCTGCAACGTGCCCGCTAGTACCAAGAACTGGGCAGGAGTGGGCAGAGAGCAGGGCCATCTGCCAGCAGGTTGCAGCTTGCCCAGGAAAATGCAGTGTCCTTGGAATGTGCAGCAAATCTTATTTCCTGGCAAGGTCGGGCTAAGTGAGCAGTGCTGGTACACTTTCTCCTTGAGAACTGGAGCGGAAAAGCTTTTCGCTAAGATGTAGGCGAGCAGAGAGGCAGAATACGGAGCTCCGCAGCTGGCCGAAAGCAAGTGCCGCTTGCCGGCGTCTTTCGGCAAAAGCGGCGCTTCGGAGCGCACCGCTGCCGCTCCAGTCATCTGTGCGCGAAGTAGCCGCTTCTTGGCCTCCGGCAGCCGGAGATCGCGGTAGCTTGCAAGAGGCGAAGAACGAAGCCGCGAAGAAGCCGGCTTGTGTGCGAAGCTCGCACACAGCTGCAGGACGGTGGCTGCCGCTCTCCTGCCTCTTGAATTCACCCTTGGCATGCCAATGGAAGGTGTTCCAGGACAACCTTCCTGAGTTTTTATTTTAGTTTTCATGCATCCCACCTTGGAAATTCTCGTTGCTCCCCAGAGGCTCCGAGATGCAGAGAACACGGTGGCAGCTGCTGAAAAGAAGGGCAACTGTGAGTTGGTCAAGAAGCAAGAACCTAGGCAGCTGCCTGTGCTTGGCAAGGAGCAGCTGCTGGATTCTTGCAATTGCCTTCAGTGCGCACAGAAGCCCGCTGCTCTGCTGCTTGGTTTTTCGCCTTCAGTCAATTACACACTGCTGAAGCTGAGGCAGGCAGTTCAGCTTTGCTGCTTTTCAGCATCTCAGCTGCCCTTCTGCTCTGTGACAGCTCTCCAGGTTTCTTGCCTTCGCCAGGCTGCAACGTGCCCGCTAGTAGCAAGAACTGGGCAGGAGTGGGCAGAGAGCAGGGCCATCTGCCAGCAGGTTGCAGCTTGCCCAGGAAAATGCAGTGTCCTTGGAATGTGCAGCAAATCTTATTTCCTGGCAAGGTCGGGCTAAGTGAGCAGTGCTGGTACACTTTCTCCTTGAGAACTGGAGCGGAAAAGCTTTTCGCTAAGATGTAGGCGAGCAGAGAGGCAGAATACGCAGCTCCGCAGCTGGCCGAAAGCAAGTGCCGCTTCCCGGCGTCTTTCGGCAAAAGCGGCGCTCCGGAGCTCACCGCTGCCGCTACACTAATCTGTGCGCGAAGTAGCCGCTTCTTGGCCTCCGGCAGCCGGAGATCGCGGTAGCTTGCAAGAGGCGAAGAACGAAGCCGCGAAGAAGCCGGCTTGTGTGCGAAGCTCGCACACAGCTGCAGGACGGTGGCTGCCGCTCTCCTGCCTCTTGAATTCACCCTTGGCATGCCAATGGAAGCTGTTCCAGGACAACCTTCCTGAGTTTTTATTTTAGTTTTCATGCATCCCACCTTGGAAATTCTCGTTGCTCCCCAGAGGCTCCGAGATGCAGAGAACACGGTGGCAGCTGCTGAAAAGAAGGGCAACTGTGAGTTGGTCAAGAAGCAAGAACCTAGGCAGCTGCCTGTGCTTGGCAAGGAGCAGCTGCTGGATTCTTGCAATTGCCTTCAGTGCGCACAGAAGCCCGCTGCTCTGCTGCTTGGTTTTTCGCCTTCAGTCAATTACACACTGCTGAAGCTGAGGCAGGCAGTTCAGCTTTGCTGCTTTTCAGCATCTCAGCTGCCCTTCTGCTCTGTGACAGCTCTCCAGGTTTCTTGCCTTCGCCAGGCTGCAACGTGCCCGCTAGTACCAAGAACTGGGCAGGAGTGGGCAGAGAGCACGGCCATCTGCCAGCAGGTTGCAGCTTGCCCAGGAAAATGCAGTGTCCTTGGAATGTGCAGCAAATCTTATTTCCTGGCAAGGTCGGGCTAAGTGAGCAGTGCTGGTACACTTTCTCCTTGAGAACTGGAGCGGAAAAGCTTTTCGCTAAGATGTAGGCGAGCAGAGAGGCAGAATACGCAGCTCCGCAGCTGGCCGAAAGCAAGTGCCGCTTCCCGGCGTCTTTCGGCAAAAGCGGCGCTCCGGAGCTCACCGCTGCCGCTCCACTGATCTGTGCGCGAAGTAGCCGCTTCTTGGCCTCCGGCAGCCGGAGATCGCGGTAGCTTGCAAGAGGCGAAGAACGAAGCCGCGAAGAAGCCGGCTTGTGTGCGAAGCTCGCACACAGCTGCAGGACGGTGGCTGCCGCTCTCCTGCCTCTTGAATTCACCCTTGGCATGCCAATGGAAGGTGTTCCAGGACAACCTTCTTGAGTTTTTATTGTAGTTTTCATGCATCCCTCCTTGGAAATTCTTGTTGCTCCCCAGAGGCTCCGAGATGCAGAGAACACGGTGGCAGCTGCTGAAAAGAAGGGCAACTGTGAGTTGGTCAAGAAGCAAGAACCCAGGCAGCTGCCTGTGCTTGGCAAGGAGCAGCTGCTGGATTCTTGCAATTGCCTTCAGTGCGCACAGAAGCCCGCTGCTCTGCTGCTTGGTTTTTCGCCTTCAGTCAATTACACACTGCTGAAGCTGAGGCAGGCAGTTCAGCTTTGCTGCTTTTCAGCATCTCAGCTGCCCTTCTGCTCTGTGACAGCTCTCCAGGTTTCTTGCCTTCGCCAGGCTGCACCGTGCCCGCTAGTACCAAGAACTGGGCAGGAGTGGGCAGAGAGCACGGCCATCTGTCAGCAGGTTGCAGCTTGCCCAGGAAAATGCAGTGTCCTTGGAATGTGCAGCAAATCTTATTTCCTGGCAAGGTCGGGCTAAGTGAGCAGTGCTGGTACACTTTCTCCTTGAGAACTGGAGCGGAAAAGCTTTTCGCTAAGATGTAGGCGAGCAGAGAGGCAGAATACGCAGCTCCGCAGCTGGCCGAAAGCAAGTGCCGCTTCCCGGCGTCTTTCGGCAAAAGCGGCGCTCCGGACCTCACCGCTGCCGCTCCAGGGATCTGTGCGCGAAGTAGCCGCTTCTTGGCCTCCGGCAGCCGGAGATCGCGGTAGCTTGCAAGAGGCGAAGAACGAAGCCGCGAAGAAGCCGGCTTGTGTGCGAAGCTCGCACACAGCTGCAGGACGGTGGCTGCCGCTCTCCTGCCTCTTGAATTCACCCTTGGCATGCCAATGGAAGCTGTTCCAGGACAACCTTCCTGAGTTTTTATTTTAGTTTTCATGCATCCCACCTTGGAAATTCTCGTTGCTCCCCAGAGGCTCCGAGATGCAGAGAACACGGTGGCAGCTGCTGAAAAGAAGGGCAACTGTGAGTTGGTCAAGAAGCAAGAACCTAGGCAGCTGCCTGTGCTTAGCAAGGAGCAGCTGCTGGATTCTTGCAATTGCCTTCAGTGCGCACAGAAGCCCGCTGCTCTGCTGCTTGGTTTTTCGCCTTCAGTCAATTGCACATTGCTGAAGCTGAGGCAGGCTGTTCAGCTTTGCTGCTTTTCAGCATCTCAGCTGCTTTCTGCTCTGTGACAGCTCTCGAGATGAAATAGAGATTTTTAGAGTTGGGTTAACAAAATGAATTAAGCATTTCTAATTTAGCTTGTAGAGTTATGTGTTGAATTTTCAACCTTTTGCTTAAGAAACCTCTGCCTAGTACAATGGGCAAAGGAAAATGCAAATTTCTGAAGCTTCTTGCATAAAGAACAATACCAGAAGAAGCAAAGAACCCAGATAAAGAAGCTCCTCTGTCTCCAAGCCTATCAAGACTGACAGACGAACTCAGAGAAGCACCAAAGGACCAAAAGCGCACGCGCAGAGAGGAAAAGTTCAAAAGTTCAATCATGAGGAAGACCACAATCTTCAGCCTCAGGACCACCAAGAGACCCCCGTACGACCACCACAGCAAACCACGCATGCCCAGAAGGCCGTGGACTTACTTAGCATGAGAAGCGAGGACAGGCGGGGCCAGGGGTTGAATATGCATGAAAAAGTTGTGCAATGTATTGCATATGGAACGTCTTTAAGAATAAAAGTGTGGGTCAGACTGAGGCTCGGGGCACAAGTTTTGGAGAGCTATCTCACTTGTGCCGGGCGCTGACATACATACCCACTTCATAACTACCCCAGGTCATGGAGTCTATTGATTTCTTCCGCGTATCGTTTCAGTTGGCGACCACGAAGGGACTGCTCTGCTCACCCGCAGGTCCGGTTGGGAGCAGACACCCTCAGGCGCCACGGGGCTTTTCCCCGGAGGGACTCTGCGCCTCGGCTGTACACTGCGGGGAGCAGACCACGGCCCGTTGACTAGCGGATGAAAGCGGTATGTGTTAATTTATTTTCTTACGGTTGGCACTGATAAGTCGCAAAAAGATGTTTTTGCGCGCAGGTTTGCCTAGGGGCTTGCAAGCAGACCGCCATCGGGGGAGAGGCCGGCGGCGGGAGGACCTCCCCAGCTGATAGCGCGGCTCGGGGAGGGCGAAATCGCGATTTCAGTGTGTGGTGTGTGTCCTGATTGCAGTGTAGTGTGTCTGTTACGTCCGGACGTGCGTGCTTGTGCGTGTGTGTGTATGTGTGAGTGGAACGGTGAAGCACGGTGCGGCCTTGCTAAGATACAGAGAGGCGGCGCGGCGGTGCTAGAGAGCGCATGCGCAGGGCAGCTCTCAGCCCACACTACCTGATAGTGCGGGTAGTGCGCACTCTACCTGATAGAGCGGGTGGTGCGCATGCGTGGCACGGGCTGTCTCTGGCGAGCTGGGGGAGCGCGGCGCGGGGCTTAAGTCGGGGCTTGCAAAGTTGCTTTAGGCGCGGCCCAGCTGATAGCGCAGCGGGCGCGCGGGCACAAGCCGCGGTTTGAGGAGCCGCTTTGAACCCCGCTAGCTGATAGCGCAGCTAGTGGGAGCGTGGTACAAGCTAGGAGTTACAAGCACCGCTTACAAGCATCGCTAGTTGGTAAAAAGCTTGCAAAAGTAGCCAGCGAGCCCGGCTGGGCTAAGAGTTAAGTGTTTGTTATACAATAGCACTGCCCTTCAGTGTTAAAAGCTGTCACTGGGGCAGGAGGAGGGGTTGGGGAAGGCAGTCTAGGGTTGCCATGGGAAACAGCAGTTGTATGAGTTCTCCACCCCCTTTTGGAAGAGAATTGTACCCTCCCCCTGTCCTGTCAGTTATTGTTCAAGTCTGCCCCTTAGCCTAGAATCTTCTCTGTTCCACGTTTTCCCTTTGGTTCTTCCACCAAGAACACTCCTTTCCCTTTTCCCCACTGGTTAATGTTATATTTCCCCTCCCTTTAGCCTTCTCCCGATTGTACCCTCGAATGCTAAACCCTCCTACCCCTACGCAGTAAAAGAATCCTCAGCCCGCCCTTCGGGGCTCTCGGAATCTGCCTCCCTTCTGCTTCGTTGTCTCCCTGTTTGCCCCTTCTGCGACCCTTCAATCAACGAGCAGGATTTCAGCAGCCCGAGTGTCCCTCCCGTTCTTCTGGTGGACCCTCAGATGTACCAGCTATCCGAGCTTCGTGCCGAGTGGCTAAAAGCCCCCACGGCTCGGCAACTGGGAGATCCTTTGCATTACAGGGCGAATAAAGGGGGGATGAATGTGTGTGAATGAGAGGCTGTAAGAGCCCGTCTGAAGCCCCTCATTTTCCATTCTGCCTTCCGATTGCCACAAGAAAGAATCCCTTCCCCCACTGTAGTTCCGGCTTAGAACAGGACACAGCACAGGTGGAACCACTGAACCATCATGCTGGCTGTTCCCAACAAGGCCTGGTAAGAACTTGGCAAGGAGTTGGCAAGGACTTGGCAAAGACCTGACATGGAGCCAGCACGGGACAGCCTGATGCGCGGCCTGCTTCTAATCTCCGTTCTTAAGCCAAATGAACTTTTGGGGTGACTCTCGCGGTCCTTCATTGAAGACCCCTCATCTGCCTCGTTACCACTGTGACAAAGAAAGAATGAGAACCCTCCTCCCAAGGACTGAGACTGAGACCCCTGCTATAGGGAGGAGGGGAAATTGGTGGTCTGACCACTAATGACATGACCTGTTTCCCTTCAGTGATTCAAATGGACTTATTCTTCATTGTGTATTCGTCTTGCTTTGGTGGTTTCTGTGGACTCACCCGTTCCCTCGGGGCGATTACAATGGACTTGTTCCCCCCCTCTCTCCTCTGTGGACTATAATTGGAGCCCCGAGTCGACCAGAACTTCGAAGACTCCCCCGACACGACAGAGGGATCCCCATCGTCCGGAGCACTGAGGATCTCGCCTGTGTTGGTAGCTATTCCCATATCCCTCTTCTCTCTCTAACCTTTTATCTCCTTTCAGATCCCCACTATCGCGTTTACTGTTTTGGCTCCTACTAAAGGTGCATTTGTTGTGATTAACTGATAGTCCCTTGTTGTTTGCCTTTGTTGCACTTTTGGGATGGGTGAAAAGAACCATCACGACACCCCGCAAGAAGCGGATCGTGACAGAGGCGGGCTGGTTACCCCAGACCTGCTAAGCGAGAGCGGCAGTCTCCCATGCTGCGTTTCCGTCTTTTTCGCGAGAAAAGCGGCCAGTAAAGAGACGAAGCGAGTGATAAAAAGAGTGAGAGAACCCCCCCTGGGACTGGGTCTCGGAGAAAGAGTGGGACCCCTTAGTGGGGGGGGGGGGGGGGGGAGTAAAAGGTAATTAATTAGAAAAAAAAATGAATTAAAAGGTAAAAAGAGGGTCTTCTTGGCATAATCTATTGGGGAAAAATAAAAGGTAAAATGTGTAGGAGGGGCCCCTAAAAATTCTGCTGGATTGAGGGATAAGAATGCCCATGAACATCCAAGATCAAACCTGCTGGATTGAGGGATTAATGTTCCAAGAGCATCCAGGGTTGATTCAAACCTGCTGGATTGAGGGATTAATGTTCCAAGAGCATCCAGGGTTAAGTCAAACCTGCTGGGTTGAGGGATTAACATTGCAAGAGCACCCAGAATTAAGTTTGCTGGGTTGTTGAGAGCACCCAAGATTGAGTAAAAATTTTGCCAGTTTGAAGAGAAGTCTGACAGGATCTAGAGTTGGGAACCACACAGCTAGATTGAGGGGTATCCAAGAACACTGGGACTAGCCAGGGACACCTACAAGTGTAATAGGTGTGTTGAAAAAGAAAAGGTACCTTGTTGTTGTGGTTGTTTTGTTATGTGTAAGAGTAAGTAAAATAAAGTTAAGTGAATGTAGACGAAGGAAAGTATATGTATGCATCCTGCCCTGTTAAGCAGCCTCACTGTGCTTCCCTGCTGTCACCGACAAACACAAGTTACGAACCCTCAGAACTGAAAAAGTTCAATCAAATATTGCTTCCATTGATGACCATGATATTGTCTATAATACCTTGTTCCAACTTATGTTATGTAAGTGTTAATACCCCTATCCTACCAGTTGGTAAACCTGATGGGTCATACCGGTTAGTACAGGATCTGCGGGCCATAAACAAGGTCACGGAGGATCTGTATCCTGTGGTGGCCAATCCCTACACGTTATTAACTTGCTTAACAGCCGAGCTAACTTGGTTTACCGTTTTAGATTTAAAAGATGCCTTCTTTTGCCTTCCTATCCATGAAGCCAGAAAATTTTTGCATTTGAATGGGAAAATCCTAAGAGCGGGCCAAGAACTCAACTGACATGGACCAGACTCCCACAAGGATTCAAAAACTCACCCACTTTGTTTGGAGAACAACTTGCAAAAGAATTAGAGACCTGAGAAGCCCCTCCAGAGGAAGGGAAGTTGCTAGAGTACGTAGATGACATCCTGATAGCCACACGGACAAGGGAAGCATGCACGGCCTGGACGATAAGCCTCTTGAACTTTTTGGGGCTCCAAGGGTACCGAGTATCAAAGAAAAAAGCCCAAGTAGTAAAACAGAAAGTAACTTCTCTGGGTTACGAAGTCAGTGCTAGACAACGTACCTTGGGCCAAAGCCGGAAGGAGGCAATATGCCAGACCCCAAAACCTCAGACGGTAAAGGAACTACGAACTTTCCTGAGGATGACAGGGTGGTGCAGGTTATGGATCTATAACTATGGACTGTTTGTTAAGCCCTTCTATGAACTGATTGCAACTGAAAGCAGGAACATCCAAGAGACAAAGGAAGCTACGCAAGCTTTCAACCAGCTGAAAAAAGCCCTCATGTCAGCTCCAGCCCTGAGATTGCCAGACGTGAGTAAGCCTTCCCTTTTATTCTCCCATGAGAAGCAAGGAATCGCCTTAGGAATACTAGCACAGGACCTCGGCCCATATCGGAGAGCAGTGGCTTACTTCTCTAAGCAATTGGATACAGCAGCTAAAGGGTGGCCTGGGTGCCTCAGAGCTGTTGCAGCAGTCGTACTGAACATCCAAGAGGCACACAAATTCACCCTAGGCCAGAAAAGAACTGTGCTAGTGTCTCACACAGTGTCTGCAGTGCTAGAGGTAAAAGGTGGGCATTGGCTTTCCCCACAACGGCTCCTGAGATACCAAGCTATCATAGTGGAGCAAGATGATGTAGAGATAGTAGTGACTAACATTGTCAATCCAGCCTCCTTCCTCAGTAGAAACCAAGGGGAACCAGTGGAACATGACTGCCTGGAGACCATTGAAGCCACCTACTCCAGCTGCCCTGACTCGAAGGACACCCCTCTCGAGAATGCAGAAGTCTCGTTTACTGATGGAAGCAGTTATATCATCAGTGGAAAACGGCACGCCGGGTAGGCAGTTCCAACGTGCAAGGAAGTAATGTCATCTGGGCCCCTGCCAACAAATACCTCTGCACAGAAGGCCGAGATAATTGCTCTAACTGGGGCCCTAGAATTGGCAAGAGGGAAAGAAATAAACATATACACGGACTCGAAGTATGCATTTGGAGTAGTGCATGCTCACAGAGCCATTTAGAAAGAGAGAGGACTGCTGAAGTCTCAAGGGAAAAATATTAAAGATGCATCAGAAGTACTGCGACTTCTAGAAGCAGTCCAGTTGCCAGAGAAAGTAGCGATCATGCACATTAAGGCACATCAGAAGATCAACTCAGAATTGGAAGAAGGAAACGAGCTGGCAGATAGGGAAGCAAAAGAAGCAGCAAGACGGGCACATTTCCCCTAAAGGTAAGCCAAGATACAACAAACCAGAAAAAAAATTAATCTATGAGCAAAAAGGAGACTATAACCAAGAGGGATGGGCCACCATAGAAGGAAAATTAGTTCTACCCTCCTATTTATGATGGTCCCTAATAAAGGAAGAACACCAGAAAACCATTGGGGTATTGATGCTCTAGCATAACTAGACATTTACAACTCGACAATGTGACCTTTGCCTCCAGACCAACCCCAAAAATACTCCCAAACCAAAGCTTAGCCAGATTAGGAAGGGTCATGGGCCGGAGCAGCAATGGCAGATTGATTGTACAGAATTGCCAAGAAAAGGGGGGTATACGTTTTTCCTGGTGCTAACAGATACCTTTTCAGGATGGCCAGAAGCATTCCCCACCAGGACTTCTAAAGCTCAAGAAGTAACTAAGGTATTGGTACAAGAAAACATACCACGCTTTAGAGTCCTGGCCACAATCTCCTCAAATAGAGGACCACATTTTATTGTAAAATTCGTGCAACAAGTTAGCCAATACTTGAACATAGACTGAGAACTTCACACCCCATATAACCCACAATCAAGTGGTCAGGTAAAAAAAATGAATCATTTGATCAAACAACAAATTGTACAATTGGGACAAGAAGCTAATTTGTCATGGACTCAATCCCTCCCATTAGCACTACTGCAGATCCGAACCAAACCCAAGACTAAAGAAAAGCTAAACCACTTTGACTTGCTTTATGAAAAACCATATGGGGTGCGAAAGAGAATGTCTAGCCAAGACATGTCACTAACCTCCTGTATGTTAAGTCTCTTAACTTGGTGTATCCAGCACCAATCACTAGCTAATAAACACAAGTCATAACTAGTGAAATACACTGTTTAGAAGACTTTATGTCACCCAATTATAATTCTATTAATTTTAGTTACTGTAAGTTTAATGATGTCTACTTTAACACTCATGTAGAATTCGAGGATGTTAAAACACATGGCCAGTCTGACATCACTCTCTAGAACTCCTAGAATCTTACTGAAAGAGGACGGTCAAGACAGTAGATGAGAATTTAAATCAAGACCCCTGTAGTAAAAGAATTTACTCTATTTTAAGAAAAGGGGGGACTGAAGCAGAGATTTTTAGAGTTAGGTTAACAAAATGAATGAAGCATTTCTAATTTAGCTTGTAGAGTTATGTGTTGAATTTTCAACCTTTTGCTTAAGAAACCTCTGCCTAGTACAATGGGCATAGGAAAATGCAAATTTCTGAAGCTTCTTGCATAAAGAACAATACCAGAAGAAGCAAAGAACCCAGATAAAGAAGCTCCTCTGTCTCCAAGCCTATCAAGACTGACAGACGTACTCAGAGAAGCACCAAAGGACCAAAAGCGCACGCGCAGAGAGGAAAAGTTCAAAAGTTCAATCGTGAGGAAGACCACAATCTTCAGCCTCAGGACCACCAAGAGACCCCCGTACGACCACCACAGCAAACCACGCATGCCCAGAAGGCCGTGGACTTACTTAGCATGAGAAGCGAGGACAGGCGGGGCCAGGGGTTGAATATGCATGAAAAAGTTGTGCAATGTATTGCATATGGAACGTCTTTAAGAATAAAAGTGTGGGTCAGACTGAGGCTCGGGGCACAAGTTTTGGAGAGCTATCTCACTTGTGCCGGGCGCTAACATACATAGCCACTTCATAACTACCCCAGGTTATGGAGTCTACTGATTTCTTCCGCGTATCGTTTCAGAGGTTTCTTGCCTTCGCCAGGCTGCAACGTGCCCGCTAGTAGCAAGAACTGGGCAGGAGTGGGCAGAGAGCAGGGCCATCTGCCAGCAGGTTGCAGCTTGCCCAGGAAAATGCAGTGTCCTTGGAATGTGCAGCAAATCTTATTTCCTGGCAAGGTCGGGCTAAGTGAGCAGTGCTGGTACACTTTCTCCTTGAGAACTGGAGCGGAAAAGCTTTTCGCTAAGATGTAGGCGGGCAGAGAGGCAGAATACGGAGCTCCGCAGCTGGCCGAAAGCAAGTGCCGCTTGCCGGCGTCTTTCGGCAAAAGCGGCGCTTCGGAGCGCACCGCTGCCGCTCCAGTCATCTGTGCGCGAAGTAGCCGCTTCTTGGCCTCCGGCAGCCGGAGATCGCGGTAGCTTGCAAGAGGCGAAGAACGAAGCCGCGAAGAAGCCGGCTTGTGTGCGAAGCTCGCACACAGCTGCAGGACGGTGGCTGCCGCTCTCCTGCCTCTTGAATTCACCCTTGGCATGCCAATGGAAGGTGTTCCAGGACAACCTTCCTGAGTTTTTATTTTAGTTTTCATGCATCCCACCTTGGAAATTCTCGTTGCTCCCCAGAGGCTCCGAGATGCAGAGAACACGGTGGCAGCTGCTGAAAAGAAGGGCAACTGTGAGTTGGTCAAAAACCAAGAACACAGGCAGCTGCCTGTGCTTGGCAAGGAGCAGCTGCTGGATTCTTGCAATTGCCTTCAGTGCGCACAGAAGCCCGCTGCTCTGCTGCTTGGTTTTTCGCCTTCAGTCAATTACACACTGCTGAAGCTGAGGCAGGCAGTTCAGCTTTGCTGCTTTTCAGCATCTCAGCTGCCCTTCTGCTCTGTGACAGCTCTCCAGGTTTCTTGCCTTCGCCAGGCTGCAACGTGCCCGCTAGTACCAAGAACTGGGCAGGAGTGGGCAGAGAGCAGGGCCATCTGCCAGCAGGTTGCAGCTTGCCCAGGAAAATGCAGTGTCCTTGGAATGTGCAGCAAATCTTATTTCCTGGCAAGGTCGGGCTAAGTGAGCAGTGCTGGTACACTTTCTCCTTGAGAACTGGAGCGGAAAAGCTTTTCGCTAAGATGTAGGCGAGCAGAGAGGCAGAATACGCAGCTCCGCAGCTGGCCGAAAGCAAGTGCCGCTTCCCGGCGTCTTTCGGCAAAAGCGGCGCTCCGGAGCTCACCGCTGCCGCTCCACTGATCTGTGCGCGAAGTAGCCGCTTCTTGGCCTCCGGCAGCCGGAGATCGCGGTAGCTTGCAAGAGGCGAAGAACGAAGCCGCGAAGAAGCCGGCTTGTGTGCGAAGCTCGCACACAGCTGCAGGACGGTGGCTGCCGCTCTCCTGCCTCTTGAATTCACCCTTGGCGTGCCAATGGAAGGTGTTCCAGGACAACCTTCTTGAGTTTTTATTGTAGTTTTCATGCATCCCTCCTTGGAAATTCTTGTTGCTCCCCAGAGGCTCCGAGATGCAGAGAACACGGTGGCAGCTGCTGAAAAGAAGGGCAACTGTGAGTTGGTCAAGAAGCAAGAACCTAGGCAGCTGCCTGTGCTTGGCAAGGAGCAGCTGCTGGATTCTTGCAATTGCCTTCAGTGCGCACAGAAGCCCGCTGCTCTGCTGCTTGGTTTTTCGCCTTCAGTCAATTACACACTGCTGAAGCTGAGGCAGGCAGTTCAGCTTTGCTGCTTTTCAGCATCTCAGCTGCCCTTCTGCTCTGTGACAGCTCTCCAGGTTTCTTGCCTTCGCCAGGCTGCAACGTGCCCGCTAGTACCAAGAACTGGGCAGGAGTGGGCAGAGAGCAGGGCCATCTGTCAGCAGGTTGCAGCTTGCCCAGGAAAATGCAGTGTCCTTGGAATGTGCAGCAAATCTTATTTCCTGGCAAGGTCGGGCTAAGTGAGCAGTGCTGGTACACTTTCTCCTTGAGAACTGGAGCGGAAAAGCTTTTCGCTAAGATGTAGGCGAGCAGAGAGGCAGAATACGCAGCTCCGCAGCTGGCCGAAAGCAAGTGCCGCTTCCCGGCGTCTTTCGGCAAAAGCGGCGCTCCGGAGCTCACCGCTGCCGCTCCAGGGATCTGTGCGCGAAGTAGCCGCTTCTTCGCCTCCGGCAGCCGGAGATCGCGGTAGCTTGCAAGAGGCGAAGAACGAAGCCGCGAAGAAGCCGGCTTGTGTGCGAAGCTCGCAGACAGCTGCAGGACGGTGGCTGCTGCTCTCCTGCCTCTTGAATTCACCCTTGGCATGCCAATGGAAGGTGTTCCAGGACAACCTTCCTGAGTTTTTATTTTAGTTTTCATGCATCCCACCTTGGAAATTCTCGTTGCTCCCCAGAGGCTCCGAGATGCAGAGAACACGGTGGCAGCTGCTGAAAAGAAGGGCAACTGTGAGTTGGTCAAGAAGCAAGAACCTAGGCAGCTGCCTGTGCTTGGCAAGGAGCAGCTGCTGGATTCTTGCAATTGCCTTCAGTGCGCACAGAAGCCCGCTGCTCTGCTGCTTGGTTTTTCGCCTTCAGTCAATTGCACATTGCTGAAGCTGAGGCAGGCTGTTCAGCTTTGCTGCTTTTCAGCATCTCAGCTGCTTTCTGCTCTGTGACAGCTCTCGAGATGAAATAGAGATTTTTAGAGTTGGGTTAACAAAATGAATTAAGCATTTCTAATTTAGCTTGTAGAGTTATGTGTTGAATTTTCAACCTTTTGCTTAAGAAACCTCTGCCTAGTACAATGGGCAAAGGAAAATGCAAATTTCTGAAGCTTCTTGCATAAAGAACAATACCAGAAGAAGCAAAGAACCCAGATAAAGAAGCTCCTCTGTCTCCAAGCCTATCAAGACTGACAGACGTACTCAGAGAAGCACCAAAGGACCAAAAGCGCACGCGCAGAGAGGAAAAGTTCAAAAGTTCAATCATGAGGAAGACCACAATCTTCAGCCTCAGGACCACCAAGAGACCCCCGTACGACCACCACAGCAAACCACGCATGCCCAGAAGGACGTGGACTTACTTAGCATGAGAAGCGAGGACAGGCGGGGCCAGGGGTTGAATATGCATGAAAAAGTTGTGCAATATATTGCATATGGAACGTCTTTAAGAATAAAAGTGTGGGTCAGACTGAGGCTCGGGGCACAAGTTTTGGAGAGCTATCTCACTTGTGCCGGGCGCTGACATACATACCCACTTCATAACTACCCCAGGTCATGGAGTCTATTGATTTCTTCCGCGTATCGTTTCAGTTGGCGACCACGAAGGGACTGCTCTGCTCACCCGCAGGTCCGGTTGGGAGCAGACACCCTCAGGCGCCACGGGGCTTTTCCCCGGAGGGACTCTGCGCCTCGGCTGTACACTGCGGGGAGCAGACCACGGCCCGTTGACTAGCGGATGAAAGCGGTATGTGTTAATTTATTTTCTTACGGTTGGCACTGATAAGTCGCAAAAAGATGTTTTTGCGCGCAGGTTTGCCTAGGGGCTTGCAAGCAGACCGCCATCGGGGGAGAGGCCGGCGGCGGGAGGACCTCCCCAGCTGATAGCGCGGCTCGGGGAGGGCGAAATCGCGATTTCAGTGTGTGGTGTGTGTCCTGATTGCAGTGTAGTGTGTCTGTTACGTCCGGACGTGCGTGCTTGTGCGTGTGTGTGTATGTGTGAGTGGAACGGTGAAGCGCGGTGCGGCCTTGCTAAGATACAGAGAGGCGGCGCGGCGGTGCTAGAGAGCGCATGCGCAGGGCAGCTCTCAGCCCACACTACCTGATAGTGCGGGTAGTGCGCACTCTACCTGATAGAGCGGGTGGTGCGCATGCGTGGCACGGGCTGTCTCTGGCGAGCTGGGGGAGCGCGGCGCGGGGCTTAAGTCGGGGCTTGCAAAGTTGCTTTAGGCGCGGCCCAGCTGATAGCGCAGCGGGCGCGCGGGCACAAGCCGCGGTTTGAGGAGCCGCTTTGAACCCCGCTAGCTGATAGCGCAGCTAGTGGGAGCGTGGTACAAGCTAGGAGTTACAAGCACCGCTTACAAGCATCGCTAGTTGGTAAAAAGCTTGCAAAAGTAGCCAGCGAGCCCGGCTGGGCTAAGAGTTAAGTGTTTGTTATACAATAGCACTGCCCTTCAGTGTTAAAAGCTGTCACTGGGGCAGGAGGAGGGGTTGGGGAAGGCAGTCTAGGGTTGCCATGGGAAACAGCAGTTGTATGAGTTCTCCACCCCCTTTTGGAAGAGAATTGTACCCTCCCCCTGTCCTGTCAGTTATTGTTCAAGTCTGCCCCTTAGCCTAGAATCTTCTCTGTTCCACGTTTTCCCTTTGGTTCTTCCACCAAGAACACTCCTTTCCCTTTTCCCCACTGGTTAATGTTATATTTCCCCTCCCTTTAGCCTTCTCCCGATTGTACCCTCGAATGCTAAACCCTCCTACCCCTACGCAGTAAAAGAATCCTCAGCCCGCCCTTCGGGGCTCTCGGAATCTGCCTCCCTTCTGCTTCGTTGTCTCCCTGTTTGCCCCTTCTGCGACCCTTCAATCAACGAGCAGGATTTCAGCAGCCCGAGTGTCCCTCCCGTTCTTCTGGTGGACCCTCAGATGTACCAGCTATCCGAGCTTCGTGCCGAGTGGCTAAAAGCCCCCACGGCTCGGCAACTGGGAGATCCTTTGCATTACAGGGCGAATAAAGGGGGGATGAATGTGTGTGAATGAGAGGCTGTAAGAGCCCGTCTGAAGCCCCTCATTTTCCATTCTGCCTTCCGATTGCCACAAGAAAGAATCCCTTCCCCCACTGTAGTTCCGGCTTAGAACAGGACACAGCACAGGTGGAACCACTGAACCGTCATGCTGGCTGTTCCCAACAAGGCCTGGTAAGAACTTGGCAAGGACTTGGCAAGGACTTGGCAAAGACCTGACATGGAGCCAGCACGGGACAGCCTGATGCGCGGCCTGCTTCTAATCTCCGTTCTTAAGCCAAATGAACTTTTGGGGTGACTCTCGCGGTCCTTCATTGAAGACCCCTCATCTGCCTCGTTACCACTGTGACAAAGAAAGAATGAGAACCCTCCTCCCAAGGACTGAGACTGAGACCCCTGCTATAGGGAGGAGGGGAAATTGGTGGTCTGACCACTAATGACATGACCTGTTTCCCTTCAGTGATTCAAATGGACTTATTCTTCATTGTGTATTCGTCTTGCTTTGGTGGTTTCTGTGGACTCACCCGTTCCCTCGGGGCGATTACAATGGACTTGTTCCCCCCCTCTCTCCTCTGTGGACTATAATTGGAGCCCCGAGTCGACCAGAACTTCGAAGACTCCCCCGACACGACAGAGGGATCCCCATCGTCCGGAGCACTGAGGATCTCGCCTGTGTTGGTAGCTATTCCCATATCCCTCTTCTCTCTCTAACCTTTTATCTCCTTTCAGATCCCCACTATCGCGTTTACTGTTTTGGCTCCTACTAAAGGTGCATTTGTTGTGATTAACTGATAGTCCCTTGTTGTTTGCCTTTGTTGCACTTTTGGGATGGGTGAAAAGAACCATCACGACACCCCGCAAGAAGCGGATCGTGACAGAGGCGGGCTGGTTACCCCAGACCTGCTAAGCGAGAGCGGCAGTCTCCCATGCTGCGTTTCCGTCTTTTTCGCGAGAAAAGCGGCCAGTAAAGAGACGAAGCGAGTGATAAAAAGAGTGAGAGAACCCCCCCTGGGACTGGGTCTCGGAGAAAGAGTGGGACCCCTTAGTGGGGGGGGGGGGGGGGGGGAGTAAAAGGTAATTAATTAGAAAAAAAAATGAATTAAAAGGTAAAAAGAGGGTCTTCTTGGCATAATCTATTGGGGAAAAATAAAAGGTAAAATGTGTAGGAGGGGCCCCTAAAAATTCTGCTGGATTGAGGGATAAGAATGCCCATGAACATCCAAGATCAAACCTGCTGGATTGAGGGATTAATGTTCCAAGAGCATCCAGGGTTGATTCAAACCTGCTGGATTGAGGGATTAATGTTCCAAGAGCATCCAGGGTTAAGTCAAACCTGCTGGGTTGAGGGATTAACATTGCAAGAGCACCCAGAATTAAGTTTGCTGGGTTGTTGAGAGCACCCAAGATTGAGTAAAAATTTTGCCAGTTTGAAGAGAAGTCTGACAGGATCTAGAGTTGGGAACCACACAGCTAGATTGAGGGGTATCCAAGAACACTGGGACTAGCCAGGGACACCTACAAGTGTAATAGGTGTGTTGAAAAAGAAAAGGTACCTTGTTGTTGTGGTTGTTTTGTTATGTGTAAGAGTAAGTAAAATAAAGTTAAGTGAATGTAGACGAAGGAAAGTATATGTATGCATCCTGCCCTGTTAAGCAGCCTCACTGTGCTTCCCTGCTGTCACCGACAAACACAAGTTACGAACCCTCAGAACTGAAAAAGTTCAATCAAATATTGCTTCCATTGATGACCATGATATTGTCTATAATACCTTGTTCCAACTTATGTTATGTAAGTGTTAATACCCCTATCCTACCAGTTGGTAAACCTGATGGGTCATACCGGTTAGTACAGGATCTGCGGGCCATAAACAAGGTCACGGAGGATCTGTATCCTGTGGTGGCCAATCCCTACACGTTATTAACTTGCTTAACAGCCGAGCTAACTTGGTTTACCGTTTTAGATTTAAAAGATGCCTTCTTTTGCCTTCCTATCCATGAAGCCAGAAAATTTTTGCATTTGAATGGGAAAATCCTAAGAGCGGGCCAAGAACTCAACTGACATGGACCAGACTCCCACAAGGATTCAAAAACTCACCCACTTTGTTTGGAGAACAACTTGCAAAAGAATTAGAGACCTGAGAAGCCCCTCCAGAGGAAGGGAAGTTGCTAGAGTACGTAGATGACATCCTGATAGCCACACGGACAAGGGAAGCATGCACGGCCTGGACGATAAGCCTCTTGAACTTTTTGGGGCTCCAAGGGTACCGAGTATCAAAGAAAAAAGCCCAAGTAGTAAAACAGAAAGTAACTTCTCTGGGTTACGAAGTCAGTGCTAGACAACGTACCTTGGGCCAAAGCCGGAAGGAGGCAATATGCCAGACCCCAAAACCTCAGACGGTAAAGGAACTACGAACTTTCCTGAGGATGACAGGGTGGTGCAGGTTATGGATCTATAACTATGGACTGTTTGTTAAGCCCTTCTATGAACTGATTGCAACTGAAAGCAGGAACATCCAAGAGACAAAGGAAGCTACGCAAGCTTTCAACCAGCTGAAAAAAGCCCTCATGTCAGCTCCAGCCCTGAGATTGCCAGACGTGAGTAAGCCTTCCCTTTTATTCTCCCATGAGAAGCAAGGAATCGCCTTAGGAATACTAGCACAGGACCTCGGCCCATATCGGAGAGCAGTGGCTTACTTCTCTAAGCAATTGGATACAGCAGCTAAAGGGTGGCCTGGGTGCCTCAGAGCTGTTGCAGCAGTCGTACTGAACATCCAAGAGGCACACAAATTCACCCTAGGCCAGAAAAGAACTGTGCTAGTGTCTCACACAGTGTCTGCAGTGCTAGAGGTAAAAGGTGGGCATTGGCTTTCCCCACAACGGCTCCTGAGATACCAAGCTATCATAGTGGAGCAAGATGATGTAGAGATAGTAGTGACTAACATTGTCAATCCAGCCTCCTTCCTCAGTAGAAACCAAGGGGAACCAGTGGAACATGACTGCCTGGAGACCATTGAAGCCACCTACTCCAGCTGCCCTGACTCGAAGGACACCCCTCTCGAGAATGCAGAAGTCTCGTTTACTGATGGAAGCAGTTATATCATCAGTGGAAAACGGCACGCCGGGTAGGCAGTTCCAACGTGCAAGGAAGTAATGTCATCTGGGCCCCTGCCAACAAATACCTCTGCACAGAAGGCCGAGATAATTGCTCTAACTGGGGCCCTAGAATTGGCAAGAGGGAAAGAAATAAACATATACACGGACTCGAAGTATGCATTTGGAGTAGTGCATGCTCACAGAGCCATTTAGAAAGAGAGAGGACTGCTGAAGTCTCAAGGGAAAAATATTAAAGATGCATCAGAAGTACTGCGACTTCTAGAAGCAGTCCAGTTGCCAGAGAAAGTAGCGATCATGCACATTAAGGCACATCAGAAGATCAACTCAGAATTGGAAGAAGGAAACGAGCTGGCAGATAGGGAAGCAAAAGAAGCAGCAAGACGGGCACATTTCCCCTAAAGGTAAGCCAAGATACAACAAACCAGAAAAAAAATTAATCTATGAGCAAAAAGGAGACTATAACCAAGAGGGATGGGCCACCATAGAAGGAAAATTAGTTCTACCCTCCTATTTATGATGGTCCCTAATAAAGGAAGAACACCAGAAAACCATTGGGGTATTGATGCTCTAGCATAACTAGACATTTACAACTCGACAATGTGACCTTTGCCTCCAGACCAACCCCAAAAATACTCCCAAACCAAAGCTTAGCCAGATTAGGAAGGGTCATGGGCCGGAGCAGCAATGGCAGATTGATTGTACAGAATTGCCAAGAAAAGGGGGGTATACGTTTTTCCTGGTGCTAACAGATACCTTTTCAGGATGGCCAGAAGCATTCCCCACCAGGACTTCTAAAGCTCAAGAAGTAACTAAGGTATTGGTACAAGAAAACATACCACGCTTTAGAGTCCTGGCCACAATCTCCTCAAATAGAGGACCACATTTTATTGTAAAATTCGTGCAACAAGTTAGCCAATACTTGAACATAGACTGAGAACTTCACACCCCATATAACCCACAATCAAGTGGTCAGGTAAAAAAAATGAATCATTTGATCAAACAACAAATTGTACAATTGGGACAAGAAGCTAATTTGTCATGGACTCAATCCCTCCCATTAGCACTACTGCAGATCCGAACCAAACCCAAGACTAAAGAAAAGCTAAACCACTTTGACTTGCTTTATGAAAAACCATATGGGGTGCGAAAGAGAATGTCTAGCCAAGACATGTCACTAACCTCCTGTATGTTAAGTCTCTTAACTTGGTGTATCCAGCACCAATCACTAGCTAATAAACACAAGTCATAACTAGTGAAATACACTGTTTAGAAGACTTTATGTCACCCAATTATAATTCTATTAATTTTAGTTACTGTAAGTTTAATGATGTCTACTTTAACACTCATGTAGAATTCGAGGATGTTAAAACACATGGCCAGTCTGACATCACTCTCTAGAACTCCTAGAATCTTACTGAAAGAGGACGGTCAAGACAGTAGATGAGAATTTAAATCAAGACCCCTGTAGTAAAAGAATTTACTCTATTTTAAGAAAAGGGGGGACTGAAGCAGAGATTTTTAGAGTTAGGTTAACAAAATGAATGAAGCATTTCTAATTTAGCTTGTAGAGTTATGTGTTGAATTTTCAACCTTTTGCTTAAGAAACCTCTGCCTAGTACAATGGGCATAGGAAAATGCAAATTTCTGAAGCTTCTTGCATAAAGAACAATACCAGAAGAAGCAAAGAACCCAGATAAAGAAGCTCCTCTGTCTCCAAGCCTATCAAGACTGACAGACGTACTCAGAGAAGCACCAAAGGACCAAAAGCGCACGCGCAGAGAGGAAAAGTTCAAAAGTTCAATCGTGAGGAAGACCACAATCTTCAGCCTCAGGACCACCAAGAGACCCCCGTACGACCACCACAGCAAACCACGCATGCCCAGAAGGCCGTGGACTTACTTAGCATGAGAAGCGAGGACAGGCGGGGCCAGGGGTTGAATATGCATGAAAAAGTTGTGCAATGTATTGCATATGGAACGTCTTTAAGAATAAAAGTGTGGGTCAGACTGAGGCTCGGGGCACAAGTTTTGGAGAGCTATCTCACTTGTGCCGGGCGCTAACATACATAGCCACTTCATAACTACCCCAGGTTATGGAGTCTACTGATTTCTTCCGCGTATCGTTTCAGAGGTTTCTTGCCTTCGCCAGGCTGCAACGTGCCCGCTAGTAGCAAGAACTGGGCAGGAGTGGGCAGAGAGCAGGGCCATCTGCCAGCAGGTTGCAGCTTGCCCAGGAAAATGCAGTGTCCTTGGAATGTGCAGCAAATCTTATTTCCTGGCAAGGTCGGGCTAAGTGAGCAGTGCTGGTACACTTTCTCCTTGAGAACTGGAGCGGAAAAGCTTTTCGCTAAGATGTAGGCGGGCAGAGAGGCAGAATACGGAGCTCCGCAGCTGGCCGAAAGCAAGTGCCGCTTGCCGGCGTCTTTCGGCAAAAGCGGCGCTTCGGAGCGCACCGCTGCCGCTCCAGTCATCTGTGCGCGAAGTAGCCGCTTCTTGGCCTCCGGCAGCCGGAGATCGCGGTAGCTTGCAAGAGGCGAAGAACGAAGCCGCGAAGAAGCCGGCTTGTGTGCGAAGCTCGCACACAGCTGCAGGACGGTGGCTGCCGCTCTCCTGCCTCTTGAATTCACCCTTGGCATGCCAATGGAAGGTGTTCCAGGACAACCTTCCTGAGTTTTTATTTTAGTTTTCATGCATCCCACCTTGGAAATTCTCGTTGCTCCCCAGAGGCTCCGAGATGCAGAGAACACGGTGGCAGCTGCTGAAAAGAAGGGCAACTGTGAGTTGGTCAAAAACCAAGAACACAGGCAGCTGCCTGTGCTTGGCAAGGAGCAGCTGCTGGATTCTTGCAATTGCCTTCAGTGCGCACAGAAGCCCGCTGCTCTGCTGCTTGGTTTTTCGCCTTCAGTCAATTACACACTGCTGAAGCTGAGGCAGGCAGTTCAGCTTTGCTGCTTTTCAGCATCTCAGCTGCCCTTCTGCTCTGTGACAGCTCTCCAGGTTTCTTGCCTTCGCCAGGCTGCAACGTGCCCGCTAGTACCAAGAACTGGGCAGGAGTGGGCAGAGAGCAGGGCCATCTGCCAGCAGGTTGCAGCTTGCCCAGGAAAATGCAGTGTCCTTGGAATGTGCAGCAAATCTTATTTCCTGGCAAGGTCGGGCTAAGTGAGCAGTGCTGGTACACTTTCTCCTTGAGAACTGGAGCGGAAAAGCTTTTCGCTAAGATGTAGGCGAGCAGAGAGGCAGAATACGCAGCTCCGCAGCTGGCCGAAAGCAAGTGCCGCTTCCCGGCGTCTTTCGGCAAAAGCGGCGCTCCGGAGCTCACCGCTGCCGCTCCACTGATCTGTGCGCGAAGTAGCCGCTTCTTGGCCTCCGGCAGCCGGAGATCGCGGTAGCTTGCAAGAGGCGAAGAACGAAGCCGCGAAGAAGCCGGCTTGTGTGCGAAGCTCGCACACAGCTGCAGGACGGTGGCTGCCGCTCTCCTGCCTCTTGAATTCACCCTTGGCGTGCCAATGGAAGGTGTTCCAGGACAACCTTCTTGAGTTTTTATTGTAGTTTTCATGCATCCCTCCTTGGAAATTCTTGTTGCTCCCCAGAGGCTCCGAGATGCAGAGAACACGGTGGCAGCTGCTGAAAAGAAGGGCAACTGTGAGTTGGTCAAGAAGCAAGAACCTAGGCAGCTGCCTGTGCTTGGCAAGGAGCAGCTGCTGGATTCTTGCAATTGCCTTCAGTGCGCACAGAAGCCCGCTGCTCTGCTGCTTGGTTTTTCGCCTTCAGTCAATTACACACTGCTGAAGCTGAGGCAGGCAGTTCAGCTTTGCTGCTTTTCAGCATCTCAGCTGCCCTTCTGCTCTGTGACAGCTCTCCAGGTTTCTTGCCTTCGCCAGGCTGCAACGTGCCCGCTAGTACCAAGAACTGGGCAGGAGTGGGCAGAGAGCAGGGCCATCTGTCAGCAGGTTGCAGCTTGCCCAGGAAAATGCAGTGTCCTTGGAATGTGCAGCAAATCTTATTTCCTGGCAAGGTCGGGCTAAGTGAGCAGTGCTGGTACACTTTCTCCTTGAGAACTGGAGCGGAAAAGCTTTTCGCTAAGATGTAGGCGAGCAGAGAGGCAGAATACGCAGCTCCGCAGCTGGCCGAAAGCAAGTGCCGCTTCCCGGCGTCTTTCGGCAAAAGCGGCGCTCCGGAGCTCACCGCTGCCGCTCCAGGGATCTGTGCGCGAAGTAGCCGCTTCTTCGCCTCCGGCAGCCGGAGATCGCGGTAGCTTGCAAGAGGCGAAGAACGAAGCCGCGAAGAAGCCGGCTTGTGTGCGAAGCTCGCAGACAGCTGCAGGACGGTGGCTGCTGCTCTCCTGCCTCTTGAATTCACCCTTGGCATGCCAATGGAAGGTGTTCCAGGACAACCTTCCTGAGTTTTTATTTTAGTTTTCATGCATCCCACCTTGGAAATTCTCGTTGCTCCCCAGAGGCTCCGAGATGCAGAGAACACGGTGGCAGCTGCTGAAAAGAAGGGCAACTGTGAGTTGGTCAAGAAGCAAGAACCTAGGCAGCTGCCTGTGCTTGGCAAGGAGCAGCTGCTGGATTCTTGCAATTGCCTTCAGTGCGCACAGAAGCCCGCTGCTCTGCTGCTTGGTTTTTCGCCTTCAGTCAATTGCACATTGCTGAAGCTGAGGCAGGCTGTTCAGCTTTGCTGCTTTTCAGCATCTCAGCTGCTTTCTGCTCTGTGACAGCTCTCGAGATGAAATAGAGATTTTTAGAGTTGGGTTAACAAAATGAATTAAGCATTTCTAATTTAGCTTGTAGAGTTATGTGTTGAATTTTCAACCTTTTGCTTAAGAAACCTCTGCCTAGTACAATGGGCAAAGGAAAATGCAAATTTCTGAAGCTTCTTGCATAAAGAACAATACCAGAAGAAGCAAAGAACCCAGATAAAGAAGCTCCTCTGTCTCCAAGCCTATCAAGACTGACAGACGTACTCAGAGAAGCACCAAAGGACCAAAAGCGCACGCGCAGAGAGGAAAAGTTCAAAAGTTCAATCATGAGGAAGACCACAATCTTCAGCCTCAGGACCACCAAGAGACCCCCGTACGACCACCACAGCAAACCACGCATGCCCAGAAGGACGTGGACTTACTTAGCATGAGAAGCGAGGACAGGCGGGGCCAGGGGTTGAATATGCATGAAAAAGTTGTGCAATATATTGCATATGGAACGTCTTTAAGAATAAAAGTGTGGGTCAGACTGAGGCTCGGGGCACAAGTTTTGGAGAGCTATCTCACTTGTGCCGGGCGCTGACATACATACCCACTTCATAACTACCCCAGGTCATGGAGTCTATTGATTTCTTCCGCGTATCGTTTCAGTTGGCGACCACGAAGGGACTGCTCTGCTCACCCGCAGGTCCGGTTGGGAGCAGACACCCTCAGGCGCCACGGGGCTTTTCCCCGGAGGGACTCTGCGCCTCGGCTGTACACTGCGGGGAGCAGACCACGGCCCGTTGACTAGCGGATGAAAGCGGTATGTGTTAATTTATTTTCTTACGGTTGGCACTGATAAGTCGCAAAAAGATGTTTTTGCGCGCAGGTTTGCCTAGGGGCTTGCAAGCAGACCGCCATCGGGGGAGAGGCCGGCGGCGGGAGGACCTCCCCAGCTGATAGCGCGGCTCGGGGAGGGCGAAATCGCGATTTCAGTGTGTGGTGTGTGTCCTGATTGCAGTGTAGTGTGTCTGTTACGTCCGGACGTGCGTGCTTGTGCGTGTGTGTGTATGTGTGAGTGGAACGGTGAAGCGCGGTGCGGCCTTGCTAAGATACAGAGAGGCGGCGCGGCGGTGCTAGAGAGCGCATGCGCAGGGCAGCTCTCAGCCCACACTACCTGATAGTGCGGGTAGTGCGCACTCTACCTGATAGAGCGGGTGGTGCGCATGCGTGGCACGGGCTGTCTCTGGCGAGCTGGGGGAGCGCGGCGCGGGGCTTAAGTCGGGGCTTGCAAAGTTGCTTTAGGCGCGGCCCAGCTGATAGCGCAGCGGGCGCGCGGGCACAAGCCGCGGTTTGAGGAGCCGCTTTGAACCCCGCTAGCTGATAGCGCAGCTAGTGGGAGCGTGGTACAAGCTAGGAGTTACAAGCACCGCTTACAAGCATCGCTAGTTGGTAAAAAGCTTGCAAAAGTAGCCAGCGAGCCCGGCTGGGCTAAGAGTTAAGTGTTTGTTATACAATAGCACTGCCCTTCAGTGTTAAAAGCTGTCACTGGGGCAGGAGGAGGGGTTGGGGAAGGCAGTCTAGGGTTGCCATGGGAAACAGCAGTTGTATGAGTTCTCCACCCCCTTTTGGAAGAGAATTGTACCCTCCCCCTGTCCTGTCAGTTATTGTTCAAGTCTGCCCCTTAGCCTAGAATCTTCTCTGTTCCACGTTTTCCCTTTGGTTCTTCCACCAAGAACACTCCTTTCCCTTTTCCCCACTGGTTAATGTTATATTTCCCCTCCCTTTAGCCTTCTCCCGATTGTACCCTCGAATGCTAAACCCTCCTACCCCTACGCAGTAAAAGAATCCTCAGCCCGCCCTTCGGGGCTCTCGGAATCTGCCTCCCTTCTGCTTCGTTGTCTCCCTGTTTGCCCCTTCTGCGACCCTTCAATCAACGAGCAGGATTTCAGCAGCCCGAGTGTCCCTCCCGTTCTTCTGGTGGACCCTCAGATGTACCAGCTATCCGAGCTTCGTGCCGAGTGGCTAAAAGCCCCCACGGCTCGGCAACTGGGAGATCCTTTGCATTACAGGGCGAATAAAGGGGGGATGAATGTGTGTGAATGAGAGGCTGTAAGAGCCCGTCTGAAGCCCCTCATTTTCCATTCTGCCTTCCGATTGCCACAAGAAAGAATCCCTTCCCCCACTGTAGTTCCGGCTTAGAACAGGACACAGCACAGGTGGAACCACTGAACCGTCATGCTGGCTGTTCCCAACAAGGCCTGGTAAGAACTTGGCAAGGACTTGGCAAGGACTTGGCAAAGACCTGACATGGAGCCAGCACGGGACAGCCTGATGCGCGGCCTGCTTCTAATCTCCGTTCTTAAGCCAAATGAACTTTTGGGGTGACTCTCGCGGTCCTTCATTGAAGACCCCTCATCTGCCTCGTTACCACTGTGACAAAGAAAGAATGAGAACCCTCCTCCCAAGGACTGAGACTGAGACCCCTGCTATAGGGAGGAGGGGAAATTGGTGGTCTGACCACTAATGACATGACCTGTTTCCCTTCAGTGATTCAAATGGACTTATTCTTCATTGTGTATTCGTCTTGCTTTGGTGGTTTCTGTGGACTCACCCGTTCCCTCGGGGCGATTACAATGGACTTGTTCCCCCCCTCTCTCCTCTGTGGACTATAATTGGAGCCCCGAGTCGACCAGAACTTCGAAGACTCCCCCGACACGACAGAGGGATCCCCATCGTCCGGAGCACTGAGGATCTCGCCTGTGTTGGTAGCTATTCCCATATCCCTCTTCTCTCTCTAACCTTTTATCTCCTTTCAGATCCCCACTATCGCGTTTACTGTTTTGGCTCCTACTAAAGGTGCATTTGTTGTGATTAACTGATAGTCCCTTGTTGTTTGCCTTTGTTGCACTTTTGGGATGGGTGAAAAGAACCATCACGACACCCCGCAAGAAGCGGATCGTGACAGAGGCGGGCTGGTTACCCCAGACCTGCTAAGCGAGAGCGGCAGTCTCCCATGCTGCGTTTCCGTCTTTTTCGCGAGAAAAGCGGCCAGTAAAGAGACGAAGCGAGTGATAAAAAGAGTGAGAGAACCCCCCCTGGGACTGGGTCTCGGAGAAAGAGTGGGACCCCTTAGTGGGGGGGGGGGGGGGGGGGAGTAAAAGGTAATTAATTAGAAAAAAAAATGAATTAAAAGGTAAAAAGAGGGTCTTCTTGGCATAATCTATTGGGGAAAAATAAAAGGTAAAATGTGTAGGAGGGGCCCCTAAAAATTCTGCTGGATTGAGGGATAAGAATGCCCATGAACATCCAAGATCAAACCTGCTGGATTGAGGGATTAATGTTCCAAGAGCATCCAGGGTTGATTCAAACCTGCTGGATTGAGGGATTAATGTTCCAAGAGCATCCAGGGTTAAGTCAAACCTGCTGGGTTGAGGGATTAACATTGCAAGAGCACCCAGAATTAAGTTTGCTGGGTTGTTGAGAGCACCCAAGATTGAGTAAAAATTTTGCCAGTTTGAAGAGAAGTCTGACAGGATCTAGAGTTGGGAACCACACAGCTAGATTGAGGGGTATCCAAGAACACTGGGACTAGCCAGGGACACCTACAAGTGTAATAGGTGTGTTGAAAAAGAAAAGGTACCTTGTTGTTGTGGTTGTTTTGTTATGTGTAAGAGTAAGTAAAATAAAGTTAAGTGAATGTAGACGAAGGAAAGTATATGTATGCATCCTGCCCTGTTAAGCAGCCTCACTGTGCTTCCCTGCTGTCACCGACAAACACAAGTTACGAACCCTCAGAACTGAAAAAGTTCAATCAAATATTGCTTCCATTGATGACCATGATATTGTCTATAATACCTTGTTCCAACTTATGTTATGTAAGTGTTAATACCCCTATCCTACCAGTTGGTAAACCTGATGGGTCATACCGGTTAGTACAGGATCTGCGGGCCATAAACAAGGTCACGGAGGATCTGTATCCTGTGGTGGCCAATCCCTACACGTTATTAACTTGCTTAACAGCCGAGCTAACTTGGTTTACCGTTTTAGATTTAAAAGATGCCTTCTTTTGCCTTCCTATCCATGAAGCCAGAAAATTTTTGCATTTGAATGGGAAAATCCTAAGAGCGGGCCAAGAACTCAACTGACATGGACCAGACTCCCACAAGGATTCAAAAACTCACCCACTTTGTTTGGAGAACAACTTGCAAAAGAATTAGAGACCTGAGAAGCCCCTCCAGAGGAAGGGAAGTTGCTAGAGTACGTAGATGACATCCTGATAGCCACACGGACAAGGGAAGCATGCACGGCCTGGACGATAAGCCTCTTGAACTTTTTGGGGCTCCAAGGGTACCGAGTATCAAAGAAAAAAGCCCAAGTAGTAAAACAGAAAGTAACTTCTCTGGGTTACGAAGTCAGTGCTAGACAACGTACCTTGGGCCAAAGCCGGAAGGAGGCAATATGCCAGACCCCAAAACCTCAGACGGTAAAGGAACTACGAACTTTCCTGAGGATGACAGGGTGGTGCAGGTTATGGATCTATAACTATGGACTGTTTGTTAAGCCCTTCTATGAACTGATTGCAACTGAAAGCAGGAACATCCAAGAGACAAAGGAAGCTACGCAAGCTTTCAACCAGCTGAAAAAAGCCCTCATGTCAGCTCCAGCCCTGAGATTGCCAGACGTGAGTAAGCCTTCCCTTTTATTCTCCCATGAGAAGCAAGGAATCGCCTTAGGAATACTAGCACAGGACCTCGGCCCATATCGGAGAGCAGTGGCTTACTTCTCTAAGCAATTGGATACAGCAGCTAAAGGGTGGCCTGGGTGCCTCAGAGCTGTTGCAGCAGTCGTACTGAACATCCAAGAGGCACACAAATTCACCCTAGGCCAGAAAAGAACTGTGCTAGTGTCTCACACAGTGTCTGCAGTGCTAGAGGTAAAAGGTGGGCATTGGCTTTCCCCACAACGGCTCCTGAGATACCAAGCTATCATAGTGGAGCAAGATGATGTAGAGATAGTAGTGACTAACATTGTCAATCCAGCCTCCTTCCTCAGTAGAAACCAAGGGGAACCAGTGGAACATGACTGCCTGGAGACCATTGAAGCCACCTACTCCAGCTGCCCTGACTCGAAGGACACCCCTCTCAAGAATGCAGAAGTCTCGTTTACTGATGGAAGCAGTTATATCATCAGTGGAAAACGGCACGCCGGGTAGGCAGTTCCAACGTGCAAGGAAGTAATGTCATCTGGGCCCCTGCCAACAAATACCTCTGCACAGAAGGCCGAGATAATTGCTCTAACTGGGGCCCTAGAATTGGCAAGAGGGAAAGAAATAAACATATACACGGACTCGAAGTATGCATTTGGAGTAGTGCATGCTCACAGAGCCATTTAGAAAGAGAGAGGACTGCTGAAGTCTCAAGGGAAAAATATTAAAGATGCATCAGAAGTACTGCGACTTCTAGAAGCAGTCCAGTTGCCAGAGAAAGTAGCGATCATGCACATTAAGGCACATCAGAAGATCAACTCAGAATTGGAAGAAGGAAACGAGCTGGCAGATAGGGAAGCAAAAGAAGCAGCAAGACGGGCACATTTCCCCTAAAGGTAAGCCAAGATACAACAAACCAGAAAAAAAATTAATCTATGAGCAAAAAGGAGACTATAACCAAGAGGGATGGGCCACCATAGAAGGAAAATTAGTTCTACCCTCCTATTTATGATGGTCCCTAATAAAGGAAGAACACCAGAAAACCATTGGGGTATTGATGCTCTAGCATAACTAGACATTTACAACTCGACAATGTGACCTTTGCCTCCAGACCAACCCCAAAAATACTCCCAAACCAAAGCTTAGCCAGATTAGGAAGGGTCATGGGCCGGAGCAGCAATGGCAGATTGATTGTACAGAATTGCCAAGAAAAGGGGGGTATACGTTTTTCCTGGTGCTAACAGATACCTTTTCAGGATGGCCAGAAGCATTCCCCACCAGGACTTCTAAAGCTCAAGAAGTAACTAAGGTATTGGTACAAGAAAACATACCACGCTTTAGAGTCCTGGCCACAATCTCCTCAAATAGAGGACCACATTTTATTGTAAAATTCGTGCAACAAGTTAGCCAATACTTGAACATAGACTGAGAACTTCACACCCCATATAACCCACAATCAAGTGGTCAGGTAAAAAAAATGAATCATTTGATCAAACAACAAATTGTACAATTGGGACAAGAAGCTAATTTGTCATGGACTCAATCCCTCCCATTAGCACTACTGCAGATCCGAACCAAACCCAAGACTAAAGAAAAGCTAAACCACTTTGACTTGCTTTATGAAAAACCATATGGGGTGCGAAAGAGAATGTCTAGCCAAGACATGTCACTAACCTCCTGTATGTTAAGTCTCTTAACTTGGTGTATCCAGCACCAATCACTAGCTAATAAACACAAGTCATAACTAGTGAAATACACTGTTTAGAAGACTTTATGTCACCCAATTATAATTCTATTAATTTTAGTTACTGTACGTTTAATGATGTCTACTTTAACACTCATGTAGAATTCGAGGATGTTAAAACACATGGCCAGTCTGACATCACTCTCTAGAACTCCTAGAATCTTACTGAAAGAGGACGGTCAAGACAGTAGATGAGAATTTAAATCAAGACCCCTGTAGTAAAAGAATTTACTCTATTTTAAGAAAAGGGGGGACTGAAGCAGAGATTTTTAGAGTTAGGTTAACAAAATGAATGAAGCATTTCTAATTTAGCTTGTAGAGTTATGTGTTGAATTTTCAACCTTTTGCTTAAGAAACCTCTGCCTAGTACAATGGGCATAGGAAAATGCAAATTTCTGAAGCTTCTTGCATAAAGAACAATACCAGAAGAAGCAAAGAACCCAGATAAAGAAGCTCCTCTGTCTCCAAGCCTATCAAGACTGACAGACGTACTCAGAGAAGCACCAAAGGACCAAAAGCGCACGCGCAGAGAGGAAAAGTTCAAAAGTTCAATCGTGAGGAAGACCACAATCTTCAGCCTCAGGACCACCAAGAGACCCCCGTACGACCACCACAGCAAACCACGCATGCCCAGAAGGACGTGGACTTACTTAGCATGAGAAGCGAGGACAGGCGGGGCCAGGGGTTGAATATGCATGAAAAAGTTGTGCAATGTATTGCATATGGAACGTCTTTAAGAATAAAAGTGTGGGTCAGACTGAGGCTCGGGGCACAAGTTTTGGAGAGCTATCTCACTTGTGCCGGGCGCTAACATACATACCCACTTCATAACTACCCCAGGTTATGGAGTCTACTGATTTCTTCCGCGTATCGTTTCAGAGGTTTCTTGCCTTCGCCAGGCTGCAACGTGCCCGCTAGTACCAAGAACTGGGCAGGAGTGGGCAGAGAGCAGGGCCATCTGCCAGCAGGTTGCAGCTTGCCCAGGAAAATGCAGTGTCCTTGGAATGTGCAGCAAATCTTATTTCCTGGCAAGGTCGGGCTAAGTGAGCAGTGCTGGTACACTTTCTCCTTGAGAACTGGAGCGGAAAAGCTTTTCGCTAAGATGTAGGCGAGCAGAGAGGCAGAATACGGAGCTCCGCAGCTGGCCGAAAGCAAGTGCCGCTTGCCGGCGTCTTTCGGCAAAAGCGGCGCTTCGGAGCGCACCGCTGCCGCTCCAGTCATCTGTGCGCGAAGTAGCCGCTTCTTGGCCTCCGGCAGCCGGAGATCGCGGTAGCTTGCAAGAGGCGAAGAACGAAGCCGCGAAGAAGCCGGCTTGTGTGCGAAGCTCGCACACAGCTGCAGGACGGTGGCTGCCGCTCTCCTGCCTCTTGAATTCACCCTTGGCATGCCAATGGAAGGTGTTCCAGGACAACCTTCCTGAGTTTTTATTTTAGTTTTCATGCATCCCACCTTGGAAATTCTCGTTGCTCCCCAGAGGCTCCGAGATGCAGAGAACACGGTGGCAGCTGCTGAAAAGAAGGGCAACTGTGAGTTGGTCAAGAAGCAAGAACCTAGGCAGCTGCCTGTGCTTGGCAAGGAGCAGCTGCTGGATTCTTGCAATTGCCTTCAGTGCGCACAGAAGCCCGCTGCTCTGCTGCTTGGTTTTTCGCCTTCAGTCAATTACACACTGCTGAAGCTGAGGCAGGCAGTTCAGCTTTGCTGCTTTTCAGCATCTCAGCTGCCCTTCTGCTCTGTGACAGCTCTCCAGGTTTCTTGCCTTCGCCAGGCTGCAACGTGCCCGCTAGTAGCAAGAACTGGGCAGGAGTGGGCAGAGAGCAGGGCCATCTGCCAGCAGGTTGCAGCTTGCCCAGGAAAATGCAGTGTCCTTGGAATGTGCAGCAAATCTTATTTCCTGGCAAGGTCGGGCTAAGTGAGCAGTGCTGGTACACTTTCTCCTTGAGAACTGGAGCGGAAAAGCTTTTCGCTAAGATGTAGGCGAGCAGAGAGGCAGAATACGCAGCTCCGCAGCTGGCCGAAAGCAAGTGCCGCTTCCCGGCGTCTTTCGGCAAAAGCGGCGCTCCGGAGCTCACCGCTGCCGCTACACTAATCTGTGCGCGAAGTAGCCGCTTCTTGGCCTCCGGCAGCCGGAGATCGCGGTAGCTTGCAAGAGGCGAAGAACGAAGCCGCGAAGAAGCCGGCTTGTGTGCGAAGCTCGCACACAGCTGCAGGACGGTGGCTGCCGCTCTCCTGCCTCTTGAATTCACCCTTGGCATGCCAATGGAAGCTGTTCCAGGACAACCTTCCTGAGTTTTTATTTTAGTTTTCATGCATCCCACCTTGGAAATTCTCGTTGCTCCCCAGAGGCTCCGAGATGCAGAGAACACGGTGGCAGCTGCTGAAAAGAAGGGCAACTGTGAGTTGGTCAAGAAGCAAGAACCTAGGCAGCTGCCTGTGCTTGGCAAGGAGCAGCTGCTGGATTCTTGCAATTGCCTTCAGTGCGCACAGAAGCCCGCTGCTCTGCTGCTTGGTTTTTCGCCTTCAGTCAATTACACACTGCTGAAGCTGAGGCAGGCAGTTCAGCTTTGCTGCTTTTCAGCATCTCAGCTGCCCTTCTGCTCTGTGACAGCTCTCCAGGTTTCTTGCCTTCGCCAGGCTGCAACGTGCCCGCTAGTACCAAGAACTGGGCAGGAGTGGGCAGAGAGCACGGCCATCTGCCAGCAGGTTGCAGCTTGCCCAGGAAAATGCAGTGTCCTTGGAATGTGCAGCAAATCTTATTTCCTGGCAAGGTCGGGCTAAGTGAGCAGTGCTGGTACACTTTCTCCTTGAGAACTGGAGCGGAAAAGCTTTTCGCTAAGATGTAGGCGAGCAGAGAGGCAGAATACGCAGCTCCGCAGCTGGCCGAAAGCAAGTGCCGCTTCCCGGCGTCTTTCGGCAAAAGCGGCGCTCCGGAGCTCACCGCTGCCGCTCCACTGATCTGTGCGCGAAGTAGCCGCTTCTTGGCCTCCGGCAGCCGGAGATCGCGGTAGCTTGCAAGAGGCGAAGAACGAAGCCGCGAAGAAGCCGGCTTGTGTGCGAAGCTCGCACACAGCTGCAGGACGGTGGCTGCCGCTCTCCTGCCTCTTGAATTCACCCTTGGCATGCCAATGGAAGGTGTTCCAGGACAACCTTCTTGAGTTTTTATTGTAGTTTTCATGCATCCCTCCTTGGAAATTCTTGTTGCTCCCCAGAGGCTCCGAGATGCAGAGAACACGGTGGCAGCTGCTGAAAAGAAGGGCAACTGTGAGTTGGTCAAGAAGCAAGAACCCAGGCAGCTGCCTGTGCTTGGCAAGGAGCAGCTGCTGGATTCTTGCAATTGCCTTCAGTGCGCACAGAAGCCCGCTGCTCTGCTGCTTGGTTTTTCGCCTTCAGTCAATTACACACTGCTGAAGCTGAGGCAGGCAGTTCAGCTTTGCTGCTTTTCAGCATCTCAGCTGCCCTTCTGCTCTGTGACAGCTCTCCAGGTTTCTTGCCTTCGCCAGGCTGCACCGTGCCCGCTAGTACCAAGAACTGGGCAGGAGTGGGCAGAGAGCACGGCCATCTGTCAGCAGGTTGCAGCTTGCCCAGGAAAATGCAGTGTCCTTGGAATGTGCAGCAAATCTTATTTCCTGGCAAGGTCGGGCTAAGTGAGCAGTGCTGGTACACTTTCTCCTTGAGAACTGGAGCGGAAAAGCTTTTCGCTAAGATGTAGGCGAGCAGAGAGGCAGAATACGCAGCTCCGCAGCTGGCCGAAAGCAAGTGCCGCTTCCCGGCGTCTTTCGGCAAAAGCGGCGCTCCGGACCTCACCGCTGCCGCTCCAGGGATCTGTGCGCGAAGTAGCCGCTTCTTGGCCTCCGGCAGCCGGAGATCGCGGTAGCTTGCAAGAGGCGAAGAACGAAGCCGCGAAGAAGCCGGCTTGTGTGCGAAGCTCGCACACAGCTGCAGGACGGTGGCTGCCGCTCTCCTGCCTCTTGAATTCACCCTTGGCATGCCAATGGAAGCTGTTCCAGGACAACCTTCCTGAGTTTTTATTTTAGTTTTCATGCATCCCACCTTGGAAATTCTCGTTGCTCCCCAGAGGCTCCGAGATGCAGAGAACACGGTGGCAGCTGCTGAAAAGAAGGGCAACTGTGAGTTGGTCAAGAAGCAAGAACCTAGGCAGCTGCCTGTGCTTAGCAAGGAGCAGCTGCTGGATTCTTGCAATTGCCTTCAGTGCGCACAGAAGCCCGCTGCTCTGCTGCTTGGTTTTTCGCCTTCAGTCAATTGCACATTGCTGAAGCTGAGGCAGGCTGTTCAGCTTTGCTGCTTTTCAGCATCTCAGCTGCTTTCTGCTCTGTGACAGCTCTCGAGATGAAATAGAGATTTTTAGAGTTGGGTTAACAAAATGAATTAAGCATTTCTAATTTAGCTTGTAGAGTTATGTGTTGAATTTTCAACCTTTTGCTTAAGAAACCTCTGCCTAGTACAATGGGCAAAGGAAAATGCAAATTTCTGAAGCTTCTTGCATAAAGAACAATACCAGAAGAAGCAAAGAACCCAGATAAAGAAGCTCCTCTGTCTCCAAGCCTATCAAGACTGACAGACGAACTCAGAGAAGCACCAAAGGACCAAAAGCGCACGCGCAGAGAGGAAAAGTTCAAAAGTTCAATCATGAGGAAGACCACAATCTTCAGCCTCAGGACCACCAAGAGACCCCCGTACGACCACCACAGCAAACCACGCATGCCCAGAAGGCCGTGGACTTACTTAGCATGAGAAGCGAGGACAGGCGGGGCCAGGGGTTGAATATGCATGAAAAAGTTGTGCAATGTATTGCATATGGAACGTCTTTAAGAATAAAAGTGTGGGTCAGACTGAGGCTCGGGGCACAAGTTTTGGAGAGCTATCTCACTTGTGCCGGGCGCTGACATACATACCCACTTCATAACTACCCCAGGTCATGGAGTCTATTGATTTCTTCCGCGTATCGTTTCAGTTGGCGACCACGAAGGGACTGCTCTGCTCACCCGCAGGTCCGGTTGGGAGCAGACACCCTCAGGCGCCACGGGGCTTTTCCCCGGAGGGACTCTGCGCCTCGGCTGTACACTGCGGGGAGCAGACCACGGCCCGTTGACTAGCGGATGAAAGCGGTATGTGTTAATTTATTTTCTTACGGTTGGCACTGATAAGTCGCAAAAAGATGTTTTTGCGCGCAGGTTTGCCTAGGGGCTTGCAAGCAGACCGCCATCGGGGGAGAGGCCGGCGGCGGGAGGACCTCCCCAGCTGATAGCGCGGCTCGGGGAGGGCGAAATCGCGATTTCAGTGTGTGGTGTGTGTCCTGATTGCAGTGTAGTGTGTCTGTTACGTCCGGACGTGCGTGCTTGTGCGTGTGTGTGTATGTGTGAGTGGAACGGTGAAGCACGGTGCGGCCTTGCTAAGATACAGAGAGGCGGCGCGGCGGTGCTAGAGAGCGCATGCGCAGGGCAGCTCTCAGCCCACACTACCTGATAGTGCGGGTAGTGCGCACTCTACCTGATAGAGCGGGTGGTGCGCATGCGTGGCACGGGCTGTCTCTGGCGAGCTGGGGGAGCGCGGCGCGGGGCTTAAGTCGGGGCTTGCAAAGTTGCTTTAGGCGCGGCCCAGCTGATAGCGCAGCGGGCGCGCGGGCACAAGCCGCGGTTTGAGGAGCCGCTTTGAACCCCGCTAGCTGATAGCGCAGCTAGTGGGAGCGTGGTACAAGCTAGGAGTTACAAGCACCGCTTACAAGCATCGCTAGTTGGTAAAAAGCTTGCAAAAGTAGCCAGCGAGCCCGGCTGGGCTAAGAGTTAAGTGTTTGTTATACAATAGCACTGCCCTTCAGTGTTAAAAGCTGTCACTGGGGCAGGAGGAGGGGTTGGGGAAGGCAGTCTAGGGTTGCCATGGGAAACAGCAGTTGTATGAGTTCTCCACCCCCTTTTGGAAGAGAATTGTACCCTCCCCCTGTCCTGTCAGTTATTGTTCAAGTCTGCCCCTTAGCCTAGAATCTTCTCTGTTCCACGTTTTCCCTTTGGTTCTTCCACCAAGAACACTCCTTTCCCTTTTCCCCACTGGTTAATGTTATATTTCCCCTCCCTTTAGCCTTCTCCCGATTGTACCCTCGAATGCTAAACCCTCCTACCCCTACGCAGTAAAAGAATCCTCAGCCCGCCCTTCGGGGCTCTCGGAATCTGCCTCCCTTCTGCTTCGTTGTCTCCCTGTTTGCCCCTTCTGCGACCCTTCAATCAACGAGCAGGATTTCAGCAGCCCGAGTGTCCCTCCCGTTCTTCTGGTGGACCCTCAGATGTACCAGCTATCCGAGCTTCGTGCCGAGTGGCTAAAAGCCCCCACGGCTCGGCAACTGGGAGATCCTTTGCATTACAGGGCGAATAAAGGGGGGATGAATGTGTGTGAATGAGAGGCTGTAAGAGCCCGTCTGAAGCCCCTCATTTTCCATTCTGCCTTCCGATTGCCACAAGAAAGAATCCCTTCCCCCACTGTAGTTCCGGCTTAGAACAGGACACAGCACAGGTGGAACCACTGAACCATCATGCTGGCTGTTCCCAACAAGGCCTGGTAAGAACTTGGCAAGGAGTTGGCAAGGACTTGGCAAAGACCTGACATGGAGCCAGCACGGGACAGCCTGATGCGCGGCCTGCTTCTAATCTCCGTTCTTAAGCCAAATGAACTTTTGGGGTGACTCTCGCGGTCCTTCATTGAAGACCCCTCATCTGCCTCGTTACCACTGTGACAAAGAAAGAATGAGAACCCTCCTCCCAAGGACTGAGACTGAGACCCCTGCTATAGGGAGGAGGGGAAATTGGTGGTCTGACCACTAATGACATGACCTGTTTCCCTTCAGTGATTCAAATGGACTTATTCTTCATTGTGTATTCGTCTTGCTTTGGTGGTTTCTGTGGACTCACCCGTTCCCTCGGGGCGATTACAATGGACTTGTTCCCCCCCTCTCTCCTCTGTGGACTATAATTGGAGCCCCGAGTCGACCAGAACTTCGAAGACTCCCCCGACACGACAGAGGGATCCCCATCGTCCGGAGCACTGAGGATCTCGCCTGTGTTGGTAGCTATTCCCATATCCCTCTTCTCTCTCTAACCTTTTATCTCCTTTCAGATCCCCACTATCGCGTTTACTGTTTTGGCTCCTACTAAAGGTGCATTTGTTGTGATTAACTGATAGTCCCTTGTTGTTTGCCTTTGTTGCACTTTTGGGATGGGTGAAAAGAACCATCACGACACCCCGCAAGAAGCGGATCGTGACAGAGGCGGGCTGGTTACCCCAGACCTGCTAAGCGAGAGCGGCAGTCTCCCATGCTGCGTTTCCGTCTTTTTCGCGAGAAAAGCGGCCAGTAAAGAGACGAAGCGAGTGATAAAAAGAGTGAGAGAACCCCCCCTGGGACTGGGTCTCGGAGAAAGAGTGGGACCCCTTAGTGGGGGGGGGGGGGGGGGGAGTAAAAGGTAATTAATTAGAAAAAAAAATGAATTAAAAGGTAAAAAGAGGGTCTTCTTGGCATAATCTATTGGGGAAAAATAAAAGGTAAAATGTGTAGGAGGGGCCCCTAAAAATTCTGCTGGATTGAGGGATAAGAATGCCCATGAACATCCAAGATCAAACCTGCTGGATTGAGGGATTAATGTTCCAAGAGCATCCAGGGTTGATTCAAACCTGCTGGATTGAGGGATTAATGTTCCAAGAGCATCCAGGGTTAAGTCAAACCTGCTGGGTTGAGGGATTAACATTGCAAGAGCACCCAGAATTAAGTTTGCTGGGTTGTTGAGAGCACCCAAGATTGAGTAAAAATTTTGCCAGTTTGAAGAGAAGTCTGACAGGATCTAGAGTTGGGAACCACACAGCTAGATTGAGGGGTATCCAAGAACACTGGGACTAGCCAGGGACACCTACAAGTGTAATAGGTGTGTTGAAAAAGAAAAGGTACCTTGTTGTTGTGGTTGTTTTGTTATGTGTAAGAGTAAGTAAAATAAAGTTAAGTGAATGTAGACGAAGGAAAGTATATGTATGCATCCTGCCCTGTTAAGCAGCCTCACTGTGCTTCCCTGCTGTCACCGACAAACACAAGTTACGAACCCTCAGAACTGAAAAAGTTCAATCAAATATTGCTTCCATTGATGACCATGATATTGTCTATAATACCTTGTTCCAACTTATGTTATGTAAGTGTTAATACCCCTATCCTACCAGTTGGTAAACCTGATGGGTCATACCGGTTAGTACAGGATCTGCGGGCCATAAACAAGGTCACGGAGGATCTGTATCCTGTGGTGGCCAATCCCTACACGTTATTAACTTGCTTAACAGCCGAGCTAACTTGGTTTACCGTTTTAGATTTAAAAGATGCCTTCTTTTGCCTTCCTATCCATGAAGCCAGAAAATTTTTGCATTTGAATGGGAAAATCCTAAGAGCGGGCCAAGAACTCAACTGACATGGACCAGACTCCCACAAGGATTCAAAAACTCACCCACTTTGTTTGGAGAACAACTTGCAAAAGAATTAGAGACCTGAGAAGCCCCTCCAGAGGAAGGGAAGTTGCTAGAGTACGTAGATGACATCCTGATAGCCACACGGACAAGGGAAGCATGCACGGCCTGGACGATAAGCCTCTTGAACTTTTTGGGGCTCCAAGGGTACCGAGTATCAAAGAAAAAAGCCCAAGTAGTAAAACAGAAAGTAACTTCTCTGGGTTACGAAGTCAGTGCTAGACAACGTACCTTGGGCCAAAGCCGGAAGGAGGCAATATGCCAGACCCCAAAACCTCAGACGGTAAAGGAACTACGAACTTTCCTGAGGATGACAGGGTGGTGCAGGTTATGGATCTATAACTATGGACTGTTTGTTAAGCCCTTCTATGAACTGATTGCAACTGAAAGCAGGAACATCCAAGAGACAAAGGAAGCTACGCAAGCTTTCAACCAGCTGAAAAAAGCCCTCATGTCAGCTCCAGCCCTGAGATTGCCAGACGTGAGTAAGCCTTCCCTTTTATTCTCCCATGAGAAGCAAGGAATCGCCTTAGGAATACTAGCACAGGACCTCGGCCCATATCGGAGAGCAGTGGCTTACTTCTCTAAGCAATTGGATACAGCAGCTAAAGGGTGGCCTGGGTGCCTCAGAGCTGTTGCAGCAGTCGTACTGAACATCCAAGAGGCACACAAATTCACCCTAGGCCAGAAAAGAACTGTGCTAGTGTCTCACACAGTGTCTGCAGTGCTAGAGGTAAAAGGTGGGCATTGGCTTTCCCCACAACGGCTCCTGAGATACCAAGCTATCATAGTGGAGCAAGATGATGTAGAGATAGTAGTGACTAACATTGTCAATCCAGCCTCCTTCCTCAGTAGAAACCAAGGGGAACCAGTGGAACATGACTGCCTGGAGACCATTGAAGCCACCTACTCCAGCTGCCCTGACTCGAAGGACACCCCTCTCGAGAATGCAGAAGTCTCGTTTACTGATGGAAGCAGTTATATCATCAGTGGAAAACGGCACGCCGGGTAGGCAGTTCCAACGTGCAAGGAAGTAATGTCATCTGGGCCCCTGCCAACAAATACCTCTGCACAGAAGGCCGAGATAATTGCTCTAACTGGGGCCCTAGAATTGGCAAGAGGGAAAGAAATAAACATATACACGGACTCGAAGTATGCATTTGGAGTAGTGCATGCTCACAGAGCCATTTAGAAAGAGAGAGGACTGCTGAAGTCTCAAGGGAAAAATATTAAAGATGCATCAGAAGTACTGCGACTTCTAGAAGCAGTCCAGTTGCCAGAGAAAGTAGCGATCATGCACATTAAGGCACATCAGAAGATCAACTCAGAATTGGAAGAAGGAAACGAGCTGGCAGATAGGGAAGCAAAAGAAGCAGCAAGACGGGCACATTTCCCCTAAAGGTAAGCCAAGATACAACAAACCAGAAAAAAAATTAATCTATGAGCAAAAAGGAGACTATAACCAAGAGGGATGGGCCACCATAGAAGGAAAATTAGTTCTACCCTCCTATTTATGATGGTCCCTAATAAAGGAAGAACACCAGAAAACCATTGGGGTATTGATGCTCTAGCATAACTAGACATTTACAACTCGACAATGTGACCTTTGCCTCCAGACCAACCCCAAAAATACTCCCAAACCAAAGCTTAGCCAGATTAGGAAGGGTCATGGGCCGGAGCAGCAATGGCAGATTGATTGTACAGAATTGCCAAGAAAAGGGGGGTATACGTTTTTCCTGGTGCTAACAGATACCTTTTCAGGATGGCCAGAAGCATTCCCCACCAGGACTTCTAAAGCTCAAGAAGTAACTAAGGTATTGGTACAAGAAAACATACCACGCTTTAGAGTCCTGGCCACAATCTCCTCAAATAGAGGACCACATTTTATTGTAAAATTCGTGCAACAAGTTAGCCAATACTTGAACATAGACTGAGAACTTCACACCCCATATAACCCACAATCAAGTGGTCAGGTAAAAAAAATGAATCATTTGATCAAACAACAAATTGTACAATTGGGACAAGAAGCTAATTTGTCATGGACTCAATCCCTCCCATTAGCACTACTGCAGATCCGAACCAAACCCAAGACTAAAGAAAAGCTAAACCACTTTGACTTGCTTTATGAAAAACCATATGGGGTGCGAAAGAGAATGTCTAGCCAAGACATGTCACTAACCTCCTGTATGTTAAGTCTCTTAACTTGGTGTATCCAGCACCAATCACTAGCTAATAAACACAAGTCATAACTAGTGAAATACACTGTTTAGAAGACTTTATGTCACCCAATTATAATTCTATTAATTTTAGTTACTGTAAGTTTAATGATGTCTACTTTAACACTCATGTAGAATTCGAGGATGTTAAAACACATGGCCAGTCTGACATCACTCTCTAGAACTCCTAGAATCTTACTGAAAGAGGACGGTCAAGACAGTAGATGAGAATTTAAATCAAGACCCCTGTAGTAAAAGAATTTACTCTATTTTAAGAAAAGGGGGGACTGAAGCAGAGATTTTTAGAGTTAGGTTAACAAAATGAATGAAGCATTTCTAATTTAGCTTGTAGAGTTATGTGTTGAATTTTCAACCTTTTGCTTAAGAAACCTCTGCCTAGTACAATGGGCATAGGAAAATGCAAATTTCTGAAGCTTCTTGCATAAAGAACAATACCAGAAGAAGCAAAGAACCCAGATAAAGAAGCTCCTCTGTCTCCAAGCCTATCAAGACTGACAGACGTACTCAGAGAAGCACCAAAGGACCAAAAGCGCACGCGCAGAGAGGAAAAGTTCAAAAGTTCAATCGTGAGGAAGACCACAATCTTCAGCCTCAGGACCACCAAGAGACCCCCGTACGACCACCACAGCAAACCACGCATGCCCAGAAGGACGTGGACTTACTTAGCATGAGAAGCGAGGACAGGCGGGGCCAGGGGTTGAATATGCATGAAAAAGTTGTGCAATGTATTGCATATGGAACGTCTTTAAGAATAAAAGTGTGGGTCAGACTGAGGCTCGGGGCACAAGTTTTGGAGAGCTATCTCACTTGTGCCGGGCGCTAACATACATACCCACTTCATAACTACCCCAGGTTATGGAGTCTACTGATTTCTTCCGCGTATCGTTTCAGAGGTTTCTTGCCTTCGCCAGGCTGCAACGTGCCCGCTAGTACCAAGAACTGGGCAGGAGTGGGCAGAGAGCAGGGCCATCTGCCAGCAGGTTGCAGCTTGCCCAGGAAAATGCAGTGTCCTTGGAATGTGCAGCAAATCTTATTTCCTGGCAAGGTCGGGCTAAGTGAGCAGTGCTGGTACACTTTCTCCTTGAGAACTGGAGCGGAAAAGCTTTTCGCTAAGATGTAGGCGAGCAGAGAGGCAGAATACGGAGCTCCGCAGCTGGCCGAAAGCAAGTGCCGCTTGCCGGCGTCTTTCGGCAAAAGCGGCGCTTCGGAGGGCACCGCTGCCGCTCCAGTCATCTGTGCGCGAAGTAGCCGCTTCTTGGCCTCCGGCAGCCGGAGATCGCGGTAGCTTGCAAGAGGCGAAGAACGAAGCCGCGAAGAAGCCGGCTTGTGTGCGAAGCTCGCACACAGCTGCAGGACGGTGGCTGCCGCTCTCCTGCCTCTTGAATTCACCCTTGGCATGCCAATGGAAGGTGTTCCAGGACAACCTTCCTGAGTTTTTATTTTAGTTTTCATGCATCCCACCTTGGAAATTCTCGTTGCTCCCCAGAGGCTCCGAGATGCAGAGAACACGGTGGCAGCTGCTGAAAAGAAGGGCAACTGTGAGTTGGTCAAGAAGCAAGAACACAGGCAGCTGCCTGTGCTTGGCAAGGAGCAGCTGCTGGATTCTTGCAATTGCCTTCAGTGCGCACAGAAGCCCGCTGCTCTGCTGCTTGGTTTTTCGCCTTCAGTCAATTACACACTGCTGAAGCTGAGGCAGGCAGTTCAGCTTTGCTGCTTTTCAGCATCTCAGCTGCCCTTCTGCTCTGTGACAGCTCTCCAGGTTTCTTGCCTTCGCCAGGCTGCAACGTGCCCGCTAGTAGCAAGAACTGGGCAGGAGTGGGCAGAGAGCAGGGCCATCTGCCAGCAGGTTGCAGCTTGCCCAGGAAAATGCAGTGTCCTTGGAATGTGCAGCAAATCTTATTTCCTGGCAAGGTCGGGCTAAGTGAGCAGTGCTGGTACACTTTCTCCTTGAGAACTGGAGCGGAAAAGCTTTTCGCTAAGATGTAGGCGAGCAGAGAGGCAGAATACGCAGCTCCGCAGCTGGCCGAAAGCAAGTGCCGCTTCCCGGCGTCTTTCGGCAAAAGCGGCGCTCCGGAGCTCACCGCTGCCGCTCCACTGATCTGTGCGCGAAGTAGCCGCTTCTTGGCCTCCGGCAGCCGGAGATCGCGGTAGCTTGCAAGAGGCGAAGAACGAAGCCGCGAAGAAGCCGGCTTGTGTGCGAAGCTCGCACACAGCTGCAGGACGGTGGCTGCCGCTCTCCTGCCTCTTGAATTCACCCTTGGCATGCCAATGGAAGCTGTTCCAGGACAACCTTCCTGAGTTTTTATTTTAGTTTTCATGCATCCCACCTTGGAAATTCTCGTTGCTCCCCAGAGGCTCCGAGATGCAGAGAACACGGTGGCAGCTGCTGAAAAGAAGGGCAACTGTGAGTTGGTCAAGAAGCAAGAACCTAGGCAGCTGCCTGTGCTTGGCAAGGAGCAGCTGCTGGATTCTTGCAATTGCCTTCAGTGCGCACAGAAGCCCGCTGCTCTGCTGCTTGGTTTTTCGCCTTCAGTCAATTACACACTGCTGAAGCTGAGGCAGGCAGTTCAGCTTTGCTGCTTTTCAGCATCTCAGCTGCCCTTCTGCTCTGTGACAGCTCTCCAGGTTTCTTGCCTTCGCCAGGCTGCAACGTGCCCGCTAGTACCAAGAACTGGGCAGGAGTGGGCAGAGAGCAGGGCCATCTGCCAGCAGGTTGCAGCTTGCCCAGGAAAATGCAGTGTCCTTGGAATGTGCAGCAAATCTTATTTCCTGGCAAGGTCGGGCTAAGTGAGCAGTGCTGGTACACTTTCTCCTTGAGAACTGGAGCGGAAAAGCTTTTCGCTAAGATGTAGGCGAGCAGAGAGGCAGAATACGCAGCTCCGCAGCTGGCCGAAAGCAAGTGCCGCTTCCCGGCGTCTTTCGGCAAAAGCGGCGCTCCGGAGCTCACCGCTGCCGCTCCACTGATCTGTGCGCGAAGTAGCCGCTTCTTGGCCTCCGGCAGCCGGAGATCGCGGTAGCTTGCAAGAGGCGAAGAACGAAGCCGCGAAGAAGCCGGCTTGTGTGCGAAGCTCGCACACAGCTGCAGGACGGTGGCTGCCGCTCTCCTGCCTCTTGAATTCACCCTTGGCATGCCAATGGAAGGTGTTCCAGGACAACCTTCCTGAGTTTTTATTTTAGTTTTCATGCATCCCACCTTGGAAATTCTCGTTGCTCCCCAGAGGCTCCGAGATGCAGAGAACACGGTGGCAGCTGCTGAAAAGAAGGGCAACTGTGAGTTGGTCAAGAAGCAAGAACCTAGGCAGCTGCCTGTGCTTGGCAAGGAGCAGCTGCTGGATTCTTGCAATTGCCTTCAGTGCGCACAGAAGCCCGCTGCTCTGCTGCTTGGTTTTTCGCCTTCAGTCAATTACACACTGCTGAAGCTGAGGCAGGCAGTTCAGCTTTGCTGCTTTTCAGCATCTCAGCTGCCCTTCTGCTCTGCGACAGCTCTCCAGGTTTCTTGCCTTCGCCAGGCTGCAACGTGCCCGCTAGTACCAAGAACTGGGCAGGAGTGGGCAGAGAGCACGGCCATCTGCCAGCAGGTTGCAGCTTGCCCAGGAAAATGCAGTGTCCTTGGAATGTGCAGCAAATCTTATTTCCTGGCAAGGTCGGGCTAAGTGAGCAGTGCTGGTACACTTTCTCCTTGAGAACTGGAGCGGAAAAGCTTTTCGCTAAGATGTAGGCGAGCAGAGAGGCAGAATACGCAGCTCCGCAGCTGGCCGAAAGCAAGTGCCGCTTCCCGGCGTCTTTCGGCAAAAGCGGCGCTCCGGAGCTCACCGCTGCCGCTCCACTGATCTGTGCGCGAAGTAGCCGCTTCTTGGCCTCCGGCAGCCAGAGATCGCGGTAGCTTGCAAGAGGCGAAGAACGAAGCCGCGAAGAAGCCGGCTTGTGTGCGAAGCTCGCACACAGCTGCAGGACGGTGGCTGCCGCTCTCCTGCCTCTTGAATTCACCCTTGGCATGCCAATGGAAGGTGTTCCAGGACAACCTTCCTGAGTTTTTATTTTAGTTTTCATGCATCCCACCTTGGAAATTCTCGTTGCTCCCCAGAGGCTCCGAGATGCAGAGAACACGGTGGCAGCTGCTGAAAAGAAGGGCAACTGTGAGTTGGTCAAGAAGCAAGAACCTAGGCAGCTGCCTGTGCTTGGCAAGGAGCAGCTGCTGGATTCTTGCAATTGCCTTCAGTGCGCACAGAAGCCCGCTGCTCTGCTGCTTGGTTTTTCGCCTTCAGTCAATTGCACATTGCTGAAGCTGAGGCAGGCTGTTCAGCTTTGCTGCTTTTCAGCATCTCAGCTGCTTTCTGCTCTGTGACAGCTCTCGAGATGAAATAGAGATTTTTAGAGTTGGGTTAACAAAATGAATTAAGCATTTCTAATTTAGCTTGTAGAGTTATGTGTTGAATTTTCAACCTTTTGCTTAAGAAACCTCTGCCTAGTACAATGGGCAAAGGAAAATGCAAATTTCTGAAGCTTCTTGCATAAAGAACAATACCAGAAGAAGCAAAGAACCCAGATAAAGAAGCTCCTCTGTCTCCAAGCCTATCAAGACTGACAGACGTACTCAGAGAAGCACCAAAGGACCAAAAGCGCACGCGCAGAGAGGAAAAGTTCAAAAGTTCAATCATGAGGAAGACCACAATCTTCAGCCTCAGGACCACCAAGAGACCCCCGTACGACCACCACAGCAAACCACGCATGCCCAGAAGGACGTGGACTTACTTAGCATGAGAAGCGAGGACAGGCGGGGCCAGGGGTTGAATATGCATGAAAAAGTTGTGCAATGTATTGCATATGGAACGTCTTTAAGAATAAAAGTGTGGGTCAGACTGAGGCTCGGGGCACAAGTTTTGGAGAGCTATCTCACTTGTGCCGGGCGCTGACATACATACCCACTTCATAACTACCCCAGGTCATGGAGTCTATTGATTTCTTCCGCGTATCGTTTCAGTTGGCGACCACGAAGGGACTGCTCTGCTCACCCGCAGGTCCGGTTGGGAGCAGACACCCTCAGGCGCCACGGGGCTTTTCCCCGGAGGGACTCTGCGCCTCGGCTGTACACTGCGGGGAGCAGACCACGGCCCGTTGACTAGCGGATGAAAGCGGTATGTGTTAATTTATTTTCTTACGGTTGGCACTGATAAGTCGCAAAAAGATGTTTTTGCGCGCAGGTTTGCCTAGGGGCTTGCAAGCAGACCGCCATCGGGGGAGAGGCCGGCGGCGGGAGGACCTCCCCAGCTGATAGCGCGGCTCGGGGAGGGCGAAATCGCGATTTCAGTGTGTGGTGTGTGTCCTGATTGCAGTGTAGTGTGTCTGTTACGTCCGGACGTGCGTGCTTGTGCGTGTGTGTGTATGTGTGAGTGGAACGGTGAAGCGCGGTGCGGCCTTGCTAAGATACAGAGAGGCGGCGCGGCGGTGCTAGAGAGCGCATGCGCAGGGCAGCTCTCAGCCCACACTACCTGATAGTGCGGGTAATGCGCACTCTACCTGATAGAGCGGGTGGTGCGCATGCGTGGCACGGGCTGTCTCTGGCGAGCTGGGGGAGCGCGGCGTGGGGCTTAAGTCGGGGCTTGCAAAGTTGCTTTAGGCGCGGCCCAGCTGATAGCGCAGCGGGCGCGCGGGCACAAGCCGCGGTTTGAGGAGCCGCTTTGAACCCCGCTAGCTGATAGCGCAGCTAGTGGGAGCGTGGTACAAGCTAGGAGTTACAAGCACCGCTTACAAGCATCGCTAGTTGGTAAAAAGCTTGCAAAAGTAGCCAGCGAGCCCGGCTGGGCTAAGAGTTAAGTGTTTGTTATACAATAGCACTGCCCTTCAGTGTTAAAAGCTGTCACTGGGGCAGGAGGAGGGGTTGGGGAAGGCAGTCTAGGGTTGCCATGGGAAACAGCAGTTGTATGAGTTCTCCACCCCCTTTTGGAAGAGAATTGTACCCTCCCCCTGTCCTGTCAGTTATTGTTCAAGTCTGCCCCTTAGCCTAGAATCTTCTCTGTTCCACGTTTTCCCTTTGGTTCTTCCACCAAGAACACTCCTTTCCCTTTTCCCCACTGGTTAATGTTATATTTCCCCTCCCTTTAGCCTTCTCCCGATTGTACCCTCGAATGCTAAACCCTCCTACCCCTACGCAGTAAAAGAATCCTCAGCCCGCCCTTCGGGGCTCTCGGAATCTGCCTCCCTTCTGCTTCGTTGTCTCCCTGTTTGCCCCTTCTGCGACCCTTCAATCAACGAGCAGGATTTCAGCAGCCCGAGTGTCCCTCCCGTTCTTCTGGTGGACCCTCAGATGTACCAGCTATCCGAGCTTCGTGCCGAGTGGCTAAAAGCCCCCACGGCTCGGCAACTGGGAGATCCTTTGCATTACAGGGCGAATAAAGGGGGGATGAATGTGTGTGAATGAGAGGCTGTAAGAGCCCGTCTGAAGCCCCTCATTTTCCATTCTGCCTTCCGATTGCCACAAGAAAGAATCCCTTCCCCCACTGTAGTTCCGGCTTAGAACAGGACACAGCACAGGTGGAACCACTGAACCGTCATGCTGGCTGTTCCCAACAAGGCCTGGTAAGAACTTGGCAAGGACTTGGCAAGGACTTGGCAAAGACCTGACATGGAGCCAGCACGGGACAGCCTGATGCGCGGCCTGCTTCTAATCTCCGTTCTTAAGCCAAATGAACTTTTGGGGTGACTCTCGCGGTCCTTCATTGAAGACCCCTCATCTGCCTCGTTACCACTGTGACAAAGAAAGAATGAGAACCCTCCTCCCAAGGACTGAGACTGAGACCCCTGCTATAGGGAGGAGGGGAAATTGGTGGTCTGACCACTAATGACATGACCTGTTTCCCTTCAGTGATTCAAATGGACTTATTCTTCATTGTGTATTCGTCTTGCTTTGGTGGTTTCTGTGGACTCACCCGTTCCCTCGGGGCGATTACAATGGACTTGTTCCCCCCCTCTCTCCTCTGTGGACTATAATTGGAGCCCCGAGTCGACCAGAACTTCGAAGACTCCCCCGACACGACAGAGGGATCCCCATCGTCCGGAGCACTGAGGATCTCGCCTGTGTTGGTAGCTATTCCCATATCCCTCTTCTCTCTCTAACCTTTTATCTCCTTTCAGATCCCCACTATCGCGTTTACTGTTTTGGCTCCTACTAAAGGTGCATTTGTTGTGATTAACTGATAGTCCCTTGTTGTTTGCCTTTGTTGCACTTTTGGGATGGGTGAAAAGAACCATCACGACACCCCGCAAGAAGCGGATCGTGACAGAGGCGGGCTGGTTACCCCAGACCTGCTAAGCGAGAGCGGCAGTCTCCCATGCTGCGTTTCCGTCTTTTTCGCGAGAAAAGCGGCCAGTAAAGAGACGAAGCGAGTGATAAAAAGAGTGAGAGAACCCCCCCTGGGACTGGGTCTCGGAGAAAGAGTGGGACCCCTTAGTGGGGGGGGGGGGGGGGAGTAAAAGGTAATTAATTAGAAAAAAAAATGAATTAAAAGGTAAAAAGAGGGTCTTCTTGGCATAATCTATTGGGGAAAAATAAAAGGTAAAATGTGTAGGAGGGGCCCCTAAAAATTCTGCTGGATTGAGGGATAAGAATGCCCATGAACATCCAAGATCAAACCTGCTGGATTGAGGGATTAATGTTCCAAGAGCATCCAGGGTTGATTCAAACCTGCTGGATTGAGGGATTAATGTTCCAAGAGCATCCAGGGTTAAGTCAAACCTGCTGGGTTGAGGGATTAACATTGCAAGAGCACCCAGAATTAAGTTTGCTGGGTTGTTGAGAGCACCCAAGATTGAGTAAAAATTTTGCCAGTTTGAAGAGAAGTCTGACAGGATCTAGAGTTGGGAACCACACAGCTAGATTGAGGGGTATCCAAGAACACTGGGACTAGCCAGGGACACCTACAAGTGTAATAGGTGTGTTGAAAAAGAAAAGGTACCTTGTTGTTGTGGTTGTTTTGTTATGTGTAAGAGTAAGTAAAATAAAGTTAAGTGAATGTAGACGAAGGAAAGTATATGTATGCATCCTGCCCTGTTAAGCAGCCTCACTGTGCTTCCCTGCTGTCACCGACAAACACAAGTTACGAACCCTCAGAACTGAAAAAGTTCAATCAAATATTGCTTCCATTGATGACCATGATATTGTCTATAATACCTTGTTCCAACTTATGTTATGTAAGTGTTAATACCCCTATCCTACCAGTTGGTAAACCTGATGGGTCATACCGGTTAGTACAGGATCTGCGGGCCATAAACAAGGTCACGGAGGATCTGTATCCTGTGGTGGCCAATCCCTACACGTTATTAACTTGCTTAACAGCCGAGCTAACTTGGTTTACCGTTTTAGATTTAAAAGATGCCTTCTTTTGCCTTCCTATCCATGAAGCCAGAAAATTTTTGCATTTGAATGGGAAAATCCTAAGAGCGGGCCAAGAACTCAACTGACATGGACCAGACTCCCACAAGGATTCAAAAACTCACCCACTTTGTTTGGAGAACAACTTGCAAAAGAATTAGAGACCTGAGAAGCCCCTCCAGAGGAAGGGAAGTTGCTAGAGTACGTAGATGACATCCTGATAGCCACACGGACAAGGGAAGCATGCACGGCCTGGACGATAAGCCTCTTGAACTTTTTGGGGCTCCAAGGGTACCGAGTATCAAAGAAAAAAGCCCAAGTAGTAAAACAGAAAGTAACTTCTCTGGGTTACGAAGTCAGTGCTAGACAACGTACCTTGGGCCAAAGCCGGAAGGAGGCAATATGCCAGACCCCAAAACCTCAGACGGTAAAGGAACTACGAACTTTCCTGAGGATGACAGGGTGGTGCAGGTTATGGATCTATAACTATGGACTGTTTGTTAAGCCCTTCTATGAACTGATTGCAACTGAAAGCAGGAACATCCAAGAGACAAAGGAAGCTACGCAAGCTTTCAACCAGCTGAAAAAAGCCCTCATGTCAGCTCCAGCCCTGAGATTGCCAGACGTGAGTAAGCCTTCCCTTTTATTCTCCCATGAGAAGCAAGGAATCGCCTTAGGAATACTAGCACAGGACCTCGGCCCATATCGGAGAGCAGTGGCTTACTTCTCTAAGCAATTGGATACAGCAGCTAAAGGGTGGCCTGGGTGCCTCAGAGCTGTTGCAGCAGTTGTACTGAACATCCAAGAGGCACACAAATTCACCCTAGGCCAGAAAAGAACTGTGCTAGTGTCTCACACAGTGTCTGCAGTGCTAGAGGTAAAAGGTGGGCATTGGCTTTCCCCACAACGGCTCCTGAGATACCAAGCTATCATAGTGGAGCAAGATGATGTAGAGATAGTAGTGACTAACATTGTCAATCCAGCCTCCTTCCTCAGTAGAAACCAAGGGGAACCAGTGGAACATGACTGCCTGGAGACCATTGAAGCCACCTACTCCAGCTGCCCTGACTCGAAGGACACCCCTCTCGAGAATGCAGAAGTCTCGTTTACTGATGGAAGCAGTTATATCATCAGTGGAAAACGGCACGCCGGGTAGGCAGTTCCAACGTGCAAGGAAGTAATGTCATCTGGGCCCCTGCCAACAAATACCTCTGCACAGAAGGCCGAGATAATTGCTCTAACTGGGGCCCTAGAATTGGCAAGAGGGAAAGAAATAAACATATACACGGACTCGAAGTATGCATTTGGAGTAGTGCATGCTCACAGAGCCATTTAGAAAGAGAGAGGACTGCTGAAGTCTCAAGGGAAAAATATTAAAGATGCATCAGAAGTACTGCGACTTCTAGAAGCAGTCCAGTTGCCAGAGAAAGTAGCGATCATGCACATTAAGGCACATCAGAAGATCAACTCAGAATTGGAAGAAGGAAACGAGCTGGCAGATAGGGAAGCAAAAGAAGCAGCAAGACGGGCACATTTCCCCTAAAGGTAAGCCAAGATACAACAAACCAGAAAAAAAATTAATCTATGAGCAAAAAGGAGACTATAACCAAGAGGGATGGGCCACCATAGAAGGAAAATTAGTTCTACCCTCCTATTTATGATGGTCCCTAATAAAGGAAGAACACCAGAAAACCATTGGGGTATTGATGCTCTAGCATAACTAGACATTTACAACTCGACAATGTGACCTTTGCCTCCAGACCAACCCCAAAAATACTCCCAAACCAAAGCTTAGCCAGATTAGGAAGGGTCATGGGCCGGAGCAGCAATGGCAGATTGATTGTACAGAATTGCCAAGAAAAGGGGGGTATACGTTTTTCCTGGTGCTAACAGATACCTTTTCAGGATGGCCAGAAGCATTCCCCACCAGGACTTCTAAAGCTCAAGAAGTAACTAAGGTATTGGTACAAGAAAACATACCACGCTTTAGAGTCCTGGCCACAATCTCCTCAAATAGAGGACCACATTTTATTGTAAAATTCGTGCAACAAGTTAGCCAATACTTGAACATAGACTGAGAACTTCACACCCCATATAACCCACAATCAAGTGGTCAGGTAAAAAAAATGAATCATTTGATCAAACAACAAATTGTACAATTGGGACAAGAAGCTAATTTGTCATGGACTCAATCCCTCCCATTAGCACTACTGCAGATCCGAACCAAACCCAAGACTAAAGAAAAGCTAAACCACTTTGACTTGCTTTATGAAAAACCATATGGGGTGCGAAAGAGAATGTCTAGCCAAGACATGTCACTAACCTCCTGTATGTTAAGTCTCTTAACTTGGTGTATCCAGCACCAATCACTAGCTAATAAACACAAGTCATAACTAGTGAAATACACTGTTTAGAAGACTTTATGTCACCCAATTATAATTCTATTAATTTTAGTTACTGTAAGTTTAATGATGTCTACTTTAACACTCATGTAGAATTCGAGGATGTTAAAACACATGGCCAGTCTGACATCACTCTCTAGAACTCCTAGAATCTTACTGAAAGAGGACGGTCAAGACAGTAGATGAGAATTTAAATCAAGACCCCTGTAGTAAAAGAATTTACTCTATTTTAAGAAAAGGGGGGACTGAAGCAGAGATTTTTAGAGTTAGGTTAACAAAATGAATGAAGCATTTCTAATTTAGCTTGTAGAGTTATGTGTTGAATTTTCAACCTTTTGCTTAAGAAACCTCTGCCTAGTACAATGGGCATAGGAAAATGCAAATTTCTGAAGCTTCTTGCATAAAGAACAATACCAGAAGAAGCAAAGAACCCAGATAAAGAAGCTCCTCTGTCTCCAAGCCTATCAAGACTGACAGACGTACTCAGAGAAGCACCAAAGGACCAAAAGCGCACGCGCAGAGAGGAAAAGTTCAAAAGTTCAATCGTGAGGAAGACCACAATCTTCAGCCTCAGGACCACCAAGAGACCCCCGTACGACCACCACAGCAAACCACGCATGCCCAGAAGGACGTGGACTTACTTAGCATGAGAAGCGAGGACAGGCGGGGCCAGGGGTTGAATATGCATGAAAAAGTTGTGCAATGTATTGCATATGGAACGTCTTTAAGAATAAAAGTGTGGGTCAGACTGAGGCTCGGGGCACAAGTTTTGGAGAGCTATCTCACTTGTGCCGGGCGCTAACATACATAGCCACTTCATAACTACCCCAGGTTATGGAGTCTACTGATTTCTTCCGCGTATCGTTTCAGAGGTTTCTTGCCTTCGCCAGGCTGCAACGTGCCCGCTAGTAGCAAGAACTGGGCAGGAGTGGGCAGAGAGCAGGGCCATCTGCCAGCAGGTTGCAGCTTGCCCAGGAAAATGCAGTGTCCTTGGAATGTGCAGCAAATCTTATTTCCTGGCAAGGTCGGGCTAAGTGAGCAGTGCTGGTACACTTTCTCCTTGAGAACTGGAGCGGAAAAGCTTTTCGCTAAGATGTAGGCGAGCAGAGAGGCAGAATACGGAGCTCCGCAGCTGGCCGAAAGCAAGTGCCGCTTCCCGGCGTCTTTCGGCAAAAGCGGCGCTTCGGAGCGCACCGCTGCCGCTCCAGTCATCTGTGCGCGAAGTAGCCGCTTCTTCGCCTCCGGCAGCCGGAGATCGCGGTAGCTTGCAAGAGGCGAAGAACGAAGCCGCGAAGAAGCCGGCTTGTGTGCGAAGCTCGCACACAGCTGCAGGACGGTGGCTGCCGCTCTCCTGCCTCTTGAACTCACCCTTGGCATGCCAATGGAAGGTGTTCCAGGACAACCTTCCTGAGTTTTTATTTTAGTTTTCATGCATCCCACCTTGGAAATTCTCGTTGCTCCCCAGAGGCTCCGAGATGCAGAGAACACGGTGGCAGCTGCTGAAAAGAAGGGCAACTGTGAGTTGGTCAAAAACCAAGAACACAGGCAGCTGCCTGTGCTTGGCAAGGAGCAGCTGCTGGATTCTTGCAATTGCCTTCAGTGCGCACAGAAGCCCGCTGCTCTGCTGCTTGGTTTTTCGCCTTCAGTCAATTACACACTGCTGAAGCTGAGGCAGGCAGTTCAGCTTTGCTGCTTTTCAGCATCTCAGCTGCCCTTCTGCTCTGTGACAGCTCTCCAGGTTTCTTGCCTTCGCCAGGCTGCAACGTGCCCGCTAGTAGCAAGAACTGGGCAGGAGTGGGCAGAGAGCAGGGCCATCTGCCAGCAGGTTGCAGCTTGCCCAGGAAAATGCAGTGTCCTTGGAATGTGCAGCAAATCTTATTTCCTGGCAAGGTCGGGCTAAGTGAGCAGTGCTGGTACACTTTCTCCTTGAGAACTGGAGCGGAAAAGCTTTTCGCTAAGATGTAGGCGAGCAGAGAGGCAGAATACGCAGCTCCGCAGCTGGCCGAAAGCAAGTGCCGCTTCCCGGCGTCTTTCGGCAAAAGCGGCGCTTCGGAGCGCACCGCTGCCGCTCCAGTCATCTGTGCGCGAAGTAGCCGCTTCTTCGCCTCCGGCAGCCGGAGATCGCGGTAGCTTGCAAGAGGCGAAGAACGAAGCCGCGAAGAAGCCGGCTTGTGTGCGAAGCTCGCACACAGCTGCAGGACGGTGGCTGCCGCTCTCCTGCCTCTTGAATTCACCCTTGGCATGCCAATGGAAGGTGTTCCAGGACAACCTTCCTGAGTTTTTATTGTAGTTTGCATGCATCCCTCCTTGGAAATTCTTGTTGCTCCCCAGAGGCTCCGAGATGCAGAGAACACGGTGGCAGCTGCTGAAAAGAAGGGCAACTGTGAGTTGGTCAAAAACCAAGAACACAGGCAGCTGCCTGTGCTTGGCAAGGAGCAGCTGCTGGATTCTTGCAATTGCCTTCAGTGCGCACAGAAGCCCGCTGCTCTGCTGCTTGGTTTTTCGCCTTCAGTCAATTACACACTGCTGAAGCTGAGGCAGGCAGTTCAGCTTTGCTGCTTTTCAGCATCTCAGCTGCCCTTCTGCTCTGTGACAGCTCTCCAGGTTTCTTGCCTTCGCCAGGCTGCAACGTGCCCGCTAGTAGCAAGAACTGGGCAGGAGTGGGCAGAGAGCAGGGCCATCTGTCAGCAGGTTGCAGCTTGCCCAGGAAAATGCAGTGTCCTTGGAATGTGCAGCAAATCTTATTTCCTGGCAAGGTCGGGCTAAGTGAGCAGTGCTGGTACACTTTCTCCTTGAGAACTGGAGCGGAAAAGCTTTTCGCTAAGATGTAGGCGAGCAGAGAGGCAGAATACGCAGCTCCGCAGCTGGCCGAAAGCAAGTGCCGCTTCCCGGCGTCTTTCGGCAAAAGCGGCGCTCCGGAGCTCACCGCTGCCGCTCCACTGATCTGTGCGCGAAGTAGCCGCTTCTTGGCCTCCGGCAGCCGGAGATCGCGGTAGCTTGCAAGAGGCGAAGAACGAAGCCGCGAAGCCGGCTTGTGTGCGAAGCTCGCACACAGCTGCAGGACGGTGGCTGCCGCTCTCCTGCCTCTTGAATTCACCCTTGGCATGCCAATGGAAGGTGTTCCAGGACAACCTTCCTGAGTTTTTATTTTAGTTTTCATGCATCCCACCTTGGAAATTCTCGTTGCTCCCCAGAGGCTCCGAGATGCAGAGAACACGGTGGCAGCTGCTGAAAAGAAGGGCAACTGTGAGTTGGTCAAGAAGCAAGAACCTAGGCAGCTGCCTGTGCTTGGCAAGGAGCAGCTGCTGGATTCTTGCAATTGCCTTCAGTGCGCACAGAAGCCCGCTGCTCTGCTGCTTGGTTTTTCGCCTTCAGTCAATTACACACTGCTGAAGCTGAGGCAGGCAGTTCAGCTTTGCTGCTTTTCAGCATCTCAGCTGCCCTTCTGCTCTGCGACAGCTCTCCAGGTTTCTTGCCTTCGCCAGGCTGCAACGTGCCCGCTAGTACCAAGAACTGGGCAGGAGTGGGCAGAGAGCACGGCCATCTGCCAGCAGGTTGCAGCTTGCCCAGGAAAATGCAGTGTCCTTGGAATGTGCAGCAAATCTTATTTCCTGGCAAGGTCGGGCTAAGTGAGCAGTGCTGGTACACTTTCTCCTTGAGAACTGGAGCGGAAAAGCTTTTCGCTAAGATGTAGGCGAGCAGAGAGGCAGAATACGCAGCTCCGCAGCTGGCCGAAAGCAAGTGCCGCTTCCCGGCGTCTTTCGGCAAAAGCGGCGCTCCGGAGCTCACCGCTGCCGCTCCACTGATCTGTGCGCGAAGTAGCCGCTTCTTGGCCTCCGGCAGCCAGAGATCGCGGTAGCTTGCAAGAGGCGAAGAACGAAGCCGCGAAGAAGCCGGCTTGTGTGCGAAGCTCGCACACAGCTGCAGGACGGTGGCTGCCGCTCTCCTGCCTCTTGAATTCACCCTTGGCATGCCAATGGAAGGTGTTCCAGGACAACCTTCCTGAGTTTTTATTTTAGTTTTCATGCATCCCACCTTGGAAATTCTCGTTGCTCCCCAGAGGCTCCGAGATGCAGAGAACACGGTGGCAGCTGCTGAAAAGAAGGGCAACTGTGAGTTGGTCAAGAAGCAAGAACCTAGGCAGCTGCCTGTGCTTGGCAAGGAGCAGCTGCTGGATTCTTGCAATTGCCTTCAGTGCGCACAGAAGCCCGCTGCTCTGCTGCTTGGTTTTTCGCCTTCAGTCAATTGCACATTGCTGAAGCTGAGGCAGGCTGTTCAGCTTTGCTGCTTTTCAGCATCTCAGCTGCTTTCTGCTCTGTGACAGCTCTCGAGATGAAATAGAGATTTTTAGAGTTGGGTTAACAAAATGAATTAAGCATTTCTAATTTAGCTTGTAGAGTTATGTGTTGAATTTTCAACCTTTTGCTTAAGAAACCTCTGCCTAGTACAATGGGCAAAGGAAAATGCAAATTTCTGAAGCTTCTTGCATAAAGAACAATACCAGAAGAAGCAAAGAACCCAGATAAAGAAGCTCCTCTGTCTCCAAGCCTATCAAGACTGACAGACGAACTCAGAGAAGCACCAAAGGACCAAAAGCGCACGCGCAGAGAGGAAAAGTTCAAAAGTTCAATCATGAGGAAGACCACAATCTTCAGCCTCAGGACCACCAAGAGACCCCCGTACGACCACCACAGCAAACCACGCATGCCCAGAAGGCCGTGGACTTACTTAGCATGAGAAGCGAGGACAGGCGGGGCCAGGGGTTGAATATGCATGAAAAAGTTGTGCAATGTATTGCATATGGAACGTCTTTAAGAATAAAAGTGTGGGTCAGACTGAGGCTCGGGGCACAAGTTTTGGAGAGCTATCTCACTTGTGCCGGGCGCTGACATACATACCCACTTCATAACTACCCCAGGTCATGGAGTCTATTGATTTCTTCCGCGTATCGTTTCAGTTGGCGACCACGAAGGGACTGCTCTGCTCACCCGCAGGTCCGGTTGGGAGCAGACACCCTCAGGCGCCACGGGGCTTTTCCCCGGAGGGACTCTGCGCCTCGGCTGTACACTGCGGGGAGCAGACCACGGCCCGTTGACTAGCGGATGAAAGCGGTATGTGTTAATTTATTTTCTTACGGTTGGCACTGATAAGTCGCAAAAAGATGTTTTTGCGCGCAGGTTTGCCTAGGGGCTTGCAAGCAGACCGCCATCGGGGGAGAGGCCGGCGGCGGGAGGACCTCCCCAGCTGATAGCGCGGCTCGGGGAGGGCGAAATCGCGATTTCAGTGTGTGGTGTGTGTCCTGATTGCAGTGTAGTGTGTCTGTTACGTCCGGACGTGCGTGCTTGTGCGTGTGTGTGTATGTGTGAGTGGAACGGTGAAGCGCGGTGCGGCCTTGCTAAGATACAGAGAGGCGGCGCGGCGGTGCTAGAGAGCGCATGCGCAGGGCAGCTCTCAGCCCACACTACCTGATAGTGCGGGTAGTGCGCACTCTACCTGATAGAGCGGGTGGTGCGCATGCGTGGCACGGGCTGTCTCTGGCGAGCTGGGGGAGCGCGGCGCGGGGCTTAAGTCGGGGCTTGCAAAGTTGCTTTAGGCGCGGCCCAGCTGATAGCGCAGCGGGCGCGCGGGCACAAGCCGCGGTTTGAGGAGCCGCTTTGAACCCCGCTAGCTGATAGCGCAGCTAGTGGGAGCGTGGTACAAGCTAGGAGTTACAAGCACCGCTTACAAGCATCGCTAGTTGGTAAAAAGCTTGCAAAAGTAGCCAGCGAGCCCGGCTGGGCTAAGAGTTAAGTGTTTGTTATACAATAGCACTGCCCTTCAGTGTTAAAAGCTGTCACTGGGGCAGGAGGAGGGGTTGGGGAAGGCAGTCTAGGGTTGCCATGGGAAACAGCAGTTGTATGAGTTCTCCACCCCCTTTTGGAAGAGAATTGTACCCTCCCCCTGTCCTGTCAGTTATTGTTCAAGTCTGCCCCTTAGCCTAGAATCTTCTCTGTTCCACGTTTTCCCTTTGGTTCTTCCACCAAGAACACTCCTTTCCCTTTTCCCCACTGGTTAATGTTATATTTCCCCTCCCTTTAGCCTTCTCCCGATTGTACCCTCGAATGCTAAACCCTCCTACCCCTACGCAGTAAAAGAATCCTCAGCCCGCCCTTCGGGGCTCTCGGAATCTGCCTCCCTTCTGCTTCGTTGTCTCCCTGTTTGCCCCTTCTGCGACCCTTCAATCAACGAGCAGGATTTCAGCAGCCCGAGTGTCCCTCCCGTTCTTCTGGTGGACCCTCAGATGTACCAGCTATCCGAGCTTCGTGCCGAGTGGCTAAAAGCCCCCACGGCTCGGCAACTGGGAGATCCTTTGCATTACAGGGCGAATAAAGGGGGGATGAATGTGTGTGAATGAGAGGCTGTAAGAGCCCGTCTGAAGCCCCTCATTTTCCATTCTGCCTTCCGATTGCCACAAGAAAGAATCCCTTCCCCCACTGTAGTTCCGGCTTAGAACAGGACACAGCACAGGTGGAACCACTGAACCGTCATGCTGGCTGTTCCCAACAAGGCCTGGTAAGAACTTGGCAAGGACTTGGCAAGGACTTGGCAAAGACCTGACATGGAGCCAGCACGGGACAGCCTGATGCGCGGCCTGCTTCTAATCTCCGTTCTTAAGCCAAATGAACTTTTGGGGTGACTCTCGCGGTCCTTCATTGAAGACCCCTCATCTGCCTCGTTACCACTGTGACAAAGAAAGAATGAGAACCCTCCTCCCAAGGACTGAGACTGAGACCCCTGCTATAGGGAGGAGGGGAAATTGGTGGTCTGACCACTAATGACATGACCTGTTTCCCTTCAGTGATTCAAATGGACTTATTCTTCATTGTGTATTCGTCTTGCTTTGGTGGTTTCTGTGGACTCACCCGTTCCCTCGGGGCGATTACAATGGACTTGTTCCCCCCCTCTCTCCTCTGTGGACTATAATTGGAGCCCCGAGTCGACCAGAACTTCGAAGACTCCCCCGACACGACAGAGGGATCCCCATCGTCCGGAGCACTGAGGATCTCGCCTGTGTTGGTAGCTATTCCCATATCCCTCTTCTCTCTCTAACCTTTTATCTCCTTTCAGATCCCCACTATCGCGTTTACTGTTTTGGCCCCTACTAAAGGTGCATTTGTTGTGATTAACTGATAGTCCTTTGTTGTTTGCCTTTGTTGCACTTTTGGGATGGGTGAAAAGAACCATCACGACACCCCGCAAGAAGCGGATCGTGACAGAGGCGGGCTGGTTACCCCAGACCTGCTAAGCGAGAGCGGCAGTCTCCCATGCTGCGTTTCCGTCTTTTTCGCGAGAAAAGCGGCCAGTAAAGAGACGAAGCGAGTGATAAAAAGAGTGAGAGAACCCCCCCTGGGACTGGGTCTCGGAGAAAGAGTGGGACCCCTTAGTGGGGGGGGGGGGGGGGGGGGAGTAAAAGGTAATTAATTAGAAAAAAAAATGAATTAAAAGGTAAAAAGAGGGTCTTCTTGGCATAATCTATTGGGGAAAAATAAAAGGTAAAATGTGTAGGAGGGGCCCCTAAAAATTCTGCTGGATTGAGGGATAAGAATGCCCATGAACATCCAAGATCAAACCTGCTGGATTGAGGGATTAATGTTCCAAGAGCATCCAGGGTTGATTCAAACCTGCTGGATTGAGGGATTAATGTTCCAAGAGCATCCAGGGTTAAGTCAAACCTGCTGGGTTGAGGGATTAACATTGCAAGAGCACCCAGAATTAAGTTTGCTGGGTTGTTGAGAGCACCCAAGATTGAGTAAAAATTTTGCCAGTTTGAAGAGAAGTCTGACAGGATCTAGAGTTGGGAACCACACAGCTAGATTGAGGGGTATCCAAGAACACTGGGACTAGCCAGGGACACCTACAAGTGTAATAGGTGTGTTGAAAAAGAAAAGGTACCTTGTTGTTGTGGTTGTTTTGTTATGTGTAAGAGTAAGTAAAATAAAGTTAAGTGAATGTAGACGAAGGAAAGTATATGTATGCATCCTGCCCTGTTAAGCAGCCTCACTGTGCTTCCCTGCTGTCACCGACAAACACAAGTTACGAACCCTCAGAACTGAAAAAGTTCAATCAAATATTGCTTCCATTGATGACCATGATATTGTCTATAATACCTTGTTCCAACTTATGTTATGTAAGTGTTAATACCCCTATCCTACCAGTTGGTAAACCTGATGGGTCATACCGGTTAGTACAGGATCTGCGGGCCATAAACAAGGTCACGGAGGATCTGTATCCTGTGGTGGCCAATCCCTACACGTTATTAACTTGCTTAACAGCCGAGCTAACTTGGTTTACCGTTTTAGATTTAAAAGATGCCTTCTTTTGCCTTCCTATCCATGAAGCCAGAAAATTTTTGCATTTGAATGGGAAAATCCTAAGAGCGGGCCAAGAACTCAACTGACATGGACCAGACTCCCACAAGGATTCAAAAACTCACCCACTTTGTTTGGAGAACAACTTGCAAAAGAATTAGAGACCTGAGAAGCCCCTCCAGAGGAAGGGAAGTTGCTAGAGTACGTAGATGACATCCTGATAGCCACACGGACAAGGGAAGCATGCACGGCCTGGACGATAAGCCTCTTGAACTTTTTGGGGCTCCAAGGGTACCGAGTATCAAAGAAAAAAGCCCAAGTAGTAAAACAGAAAGTAACTTCTCTGGGTTACGAAGTCAGTGCTAGACAACGTACCTTGGGCCAAAGCCGGAAGGAGGCAATATGCCAGACCCCAAAACCTCAGACGGTAAAGGAACTACGAACTTTCCTGAGGATGACAGGGTGGTGCAGGTTATGGATCTATAACTATGGACTGTTTGTTAAGCCCTTCTATGAACTGATTGCAACTGAAAGCAGGAACATCCAAGAGACAAAGGAAGCTACGCAAGCTTTCAACCAGCTGAAAAAAGCCCTCATGTCAGCTCCAGCCCTGAGATTGCCAGACGTGAGTAAGCCTTCCCTTTTATTCTCCCATGAGAAGCAAGGAATCGCCTTAGGAATACTAGCACAGGACCTCGGCCCATATCGGAGAGCAGTGGCTTACTTCTCTAAGCAATTGGATACAGCAGCTAAAGGGTGGCCTGGGTGCCTCAGAGCTGTTGCAGCAGTCGTACTGAACATCCAAGAGGCACACAAATTCACCCTAGGCCAGAAAAGAACTGTGCTAGTGTCTCACACAGTGTCTGCAGTGCTAGAGGTAAAAGGTGGGCATTGGCTTTCCCCACAACGGCTCCTGAGATACCAAGCTATCATAGTGGAGCAAGATGATGTAGAGATAGTAGTGACTAACATTGTCAATCCAGCCTCCTTCCTCAGTAGAAACCAAGGGGAACCAGTGGAACATGACTGCCTGGAGACCATTGAAGCCACCTACTCCAGCTGCCCTGACTCGAAGGACACCCCTCTCGAGAATGCAGAAGTCTCGTTTACTGATGGAAGCAGTTATATCATCAGTGGAAAACGGCACGCCGGGTAGGCAGTTCCAACGTGCAAGGAAGTAATGTCATCTGGGCCCCTGCCAACAAATACCTCTGCACAGAAGGCCGAGATAATTGCTCTAACTGGGGCCCTAGAATTGGCAAGAGGGAAAGAAATAAACATATACACGGACTCGAAGTATGCATTTGGAGTAGTGCATGCTCACAGAGCCATTTAGAAAGAGAGAGGACTGCTGAAGTCTCAAGGGAAAAATATTAAAGATGCATCAGAAGTACTGCGACTTCTAGAAGCAGTCCAGTTGCCAGAGAAAGTAGCGATCATGCACATTAAGGCACATCAGAAGATCAACTCAGAATTGGAAGAAGGAAACGAGCTGGCAGATAGGGAAGCAAAAGAAGCAGCAAGACGGGCACATTTCCCCTAAAGGTAAGCCAAGATACAACAAACCAGAAAAAAAATTAATCTATGAGCAAAAAGGAGACTATAACCAAGAGGGATGGGCCACCATAGAAGGAAAATTAGTTCTACCCTCCTATTTATGATGGTCCCTAATAAAGGAAGAACACCAGAAAACCATTGGGGTATTGATGCTCTAGCATAACTAGACATTTACAACTCGACAATGTGACCTTTGCCTCCAGACCAACCCCAAAAATACTCCCAAACCAAAGCTTAGCCAGATTAGGAAGGGTCATGGGCCGGAGCAGCAATGGCAGATTGATTGTACAGAATTGCCAAGAAAAGGGGGGTATACGTTTTTCCTGGTGCTAACAGATACCTTTTCAGGATGGCCAGAAGCATTCCCCACCAGGACTTCTAAAGCTCAAGAAGTAACTAAGGTATTGGTACAAGAAAACATACCACGCTTTAGAGTCCTGGCCACAATCTCCTCAAATAGAGGACCACATTTTATTGTAAAATTCGTGCAACAAGTTAGCCAATACTTGAACATAGACTGAGAACTTCACACCCCATATAACCCACAATCAAGTGGTCAGGTAAAAAAAATGAATCATTTGATCAAACAACAAATTGTACAATTGGGACAAGAAGCTAATTTGTCATGGACTCAATCCCTCCCATTAGCACTACTGCAGATCCGAACCAAACCCAAGACTAAAGAAAAGCTAAACCACTTTGACTTGCTTTATGAAAAACCATATGGGGTGCGAAAGAGAATGTCTAGCCAAGACATGTCACTAACCTCCTGTATGTTAAGTCTCTTAACTTGGTGTATCCAGCACCAATCACTAGCTAATAAACACAAGTCATAACTAGTGAAATACACTGTTTAGAAGACTTTATGTCACCCAATTATAATTCTATTAATTTTAGTTACTGTAAGTTTAATGATGTCTACTTTAACACTCATGTAGAATTCGAGGATGTTAAAACACATGGCCAGTCTGACATCACTCTCTAGAACTCCTAGAATCTTACTGAAAGAGGACGGTCAAGACAGTAGATGAGAATTTAAATCAAGACCCCTGTAGTAAAAGAATTTACTCTATTTTAAGAAAAGGGGGGACTGAAGCAGAGATTTTTAGAGTTAGGTTAACAAAATGAATGAAGCATTTCTAATTTAGCTTGTAGAGTTATGTGTTGAATTTTCAACCTTTTGCTTAAGAAACCTCTGCCTAGTACAATGGGCATAGGAAAATGCAAATTTCTGAAGCTTCTTGCATAAAGAACAATACCAGAAGAAGCAAAGAACCCAGATAAAGAAGCTCCTCTGTCTCCAAGCCTATCAAGACTGACAGACGTACTCAGAGAAGCACCAAAGGACCAAAAGCGCACGCGCAGAGAGGAAAAGTTCAAAAGTTCAATCGTGAGGAAGACCACAATCTTCAGCCTCAGGACCACCAAGAGACCCCCGTACGACCACCACAGCAAACCACGCATGCCCAGAAGGACGTGGACTTACTTAGCATGAGAAGCGAGGACAGGCGGGGCCAGGGGTTGAATATGCATGAAAAAGTTGTGCAATGTATTGCATATGGAACGTCTTTAAGAATAAAAGTGTGGGTCAGACTGAGGCTCGGGGCACAAGTTTTGGAGAGCTATCTCACTTGTGCCGGGCGCTAACATACATAGCCACTTCATAACTACCCCAGGTTATGGAGTCTACTGATTTCTTCCGCGTATCGTTTCAGAGGTTTCTTGCCTTCGCCAGGCTGCAACGTGCCCGCTAGTACCAAGAACTGGGCAGGAGTGGGCAGAGAGCAGGGCCATCTGCCAGCAGGTTGCAGCTTGCCCAGGAAAATGCAGTGTCCTTGGAATGTGCAGCAAATCTTATTTCCTGGCAAGGTCGGGCTAAGTGAGCAGTGCTGGTACACTTTCTCCTTGAGAACTGGAGCGGAAAAGCTTTTCGCTAAGATGTAGGCGAGCAGAGAGGCAGAATACGGAGCTCCGCAGCTGGCCGAAAGCAAGTGCCGCTTGCCGGCGTCTTTCGGCAAAAGCGGCGCTTCGGAGCGCGCCGCTGCCGCTCCAGTCATCTGTGCGCGAAGTAGCCGCTTCTTGGCCTCCGGCAGCCGGAGATCGCGGTAGCTTGCAAGAGGCGAAGAACGAAGCCGCGAAGAAGCCGGCTTGTGTGCGAAGCTCGCACACAGCTGCAGGACGGTGGCTGCCGCTCTCCTGCCTCTTGAATTCACCCTTGGCATGCCAATGGAAGCTGTTCCAGGACAACCTTCCTGAGTTTTTATTTTAGTTTTCATGCATCCCACCTTGGAAATTCTCGTTGCTCCCCAGAGGCTCCGAGATGCAGAGAACACGGCGGCAGCTGCTGAAAAGAAGGGCAACTGTGAGTTGGTCAAAAACCAAGAACCTAGGCAGCTGCCTGTGCTTGGCAAGGAGAAGCTGCTGGATTCTTGCAATTGCCTTCAGTGCGCACAGAAGCCCGCTGCTCTGCTGCTTGGTTTTTCGCCTTCAGTCAATTACACACTGCTGAAGCTGAGGCAGGCAGTTCAGCTTTGCTGCTTTTCAGCATCTCAGCTGCCCTTCTGCTCTGTGACAGCTCTCCAGGTTTCTTGCCTTCGCCAGGCTGCAACGTGCCCGCTAGTACCAAGAACTGGGCAGGAGTGGGCAGAGAGCAGGGCCATCTGCCAGCAGGTTGCAGCTTGCCCAGGAAAATGCAGTGTCCTTGGAATGTGCAGCAAATCTTATTTCCTGGCAAGGTCGGGCTAAGTGAGCAGTGCTGGTACACTTTCTCCTTGAGAACTGGAGCGGAAAAGCTTTTCGCTAAGATGTAGGCGAGCAGAGAGGCAGAATACGCAGCTCCGCAGCTGGCCGAAAGCAAGTGCCGCTTCCCGGCGTCTTTCGGCAAAAGCGGCGCTTCGGAGCGCACCGCTGCCGCTCCACTGATCTGTGCGCGAAGTAGCCGCTTCTTCGCCTCCGGCAGCCGGAGATCGCGGTAGCTTGCAAGAGGCGAAGAACGAAGCCGCGAAGAAGCCGGCTTGTGTGCGAAGCTCGCACACAGCTGCAGGACGGTGGCTGCCGCTCTCCTGCCTCTTGAATTCACCCTTGGCATGCCAATGGAAGGTGTTCCAGGACAACCTTCCTGAGTTTTTATTTTAGTTTTCATGCATCCCACCTTGGAAATTCTCGTTGCTCCCCAGAGGCTCCGAGATGCAGAGAACACGGTGGCAGCTGCTGAAAAGAAGGGCAACTGTGAGTTGGTCAAGAAGCAAGAACCTAGGCAGCTGCCTGTGCTTGGCAAGGAGCAGCTGCTGGATTCTTGCAATTGCCTTCAGTGCGCACAGAAGCCCGCTGCTCTGCTGCTTGGTTTTTCGCCTTCAGTCAATTGCACATTGCTGAAGCTGAGGCAGGCTGTTCAGCTTTGCTGCTTTTCAGCATCTCAGCTGCTTTCTGCTCTGTGACAGCTCTCGAGATGAAATAGAGATTTTTAGAGTTGGGTTAACAAAATGAATTAAGCATTTCTAATTTAGCTTGTAGAGTTATGTGTTGAATTTTCAACCTTTTGCTTAAGAAACCTCTGCCTAGTACAATGGGCAAAGGAAAATGCAAATTTCTGAAGCTTCTTGCATAAAGAACAATACCAGAAGAAGCAAAGAACCCAGATAAAGAAGCTCCTCTGTCTCCAAGCCTATCAAGACTGACAGACGTACTCAGAGAAGCACCAAAGGACCAAAAGCGCACGCGCAGAGAGGAAAAGTTCAAAAGTTCAATCATGAGGAAGACCACAATCTTCAGCCTCAGGACCACCAAGAGACCCCCGTACGACCACCACAGCAAACCACGCATGCCCAGAAGGACGTGGACTTACTTAGCATGAGAAGCGAGGACAGGCGGGGCCAGGGGTTGAATATGCATGAAAAAGTTGTTCAATATATTGCATATGGAACGTCTTTAAGAATAAAAGTGTGGGTCAGACTGAGGCTCGGGGCACAAGTTTTGGAGAGCTATCTCACTTGTGCCGGGCGCTGACATACATACCCACTTCATAACTACCCCAGGTCATGGAGTCTATTGATTTCTTCCGCGTATCGTTTCAGTTGGCGACCACGAAGGGACTGCTCTGCTCACCCGCAGGTCCGGTTGGGAGCAGACACCCTCAGGCGCCACGGGGCTTTTCCCCGGAGGGACTCTGCGCCTCGGCTGTACACTGCGGGGAGCAGACCACGGCCCGTTGACTAGCGGATGAAAGCGGTATGTGTTAATTTATTTTCTTACAGTTGGCACTGATAAGTCGCAAAAAGATGTTTTTGCGCGCAGGTTTGCCTAGGGGCTTGCAAGCAGACCGCCATCGGGGGAGAGGCCGGCGGCGGGAGGACCTCCCCAGCTGATAGCGCGGCTCGGGGAGGGCGAAATCGCGATTTCAGTGTGTGGTGTGTGTCCTGATTGCAGTGTAGTGTGTCTGTTACGTCCGGACGTGCGTGCTTGTGCGTGTGTGTGTATGTGTGAGTGGAACGGTGAAGCGCGGTGCGGCCTTGCTAAGATACAGAGAGGCGGCGCGGCGGTGCTAGAGAGCGCATGCGCAGGGCAGCTCTCAGCCCACACTACCTGATAGTGCGGGTAGTGCGCACTCTACCTGATAGAGCGGGTGGTGCGCATGCGTGGCACGGGCTGTCTCTGGCGAGCTGGGGGAGCGCGGCGCGGGGCTTAAGTCGGGGCTTGCAAAGTTGCTTTAGGCGCGGCCCAGCTGATAGCGCAGCGGGCGCGCGGGCACAAGCCGCGGTTTGAGGAGCCGCTTTGAACCCCGCTAGCTGATAGCGCAGCTAGTGGGAGCGTGGTACAAGCTAGGAGTTACAAGCACCGCTTACAAGCATCGCTAGTTGGTAAAAAGCTTGCAAAAGTAGCCAGCGAGCCCGGCTGGGCTAAGAGTTAAGTGTTTGTTATACAATAGCACTGCCCTTCAGTGTTAAAAGCTGTCACTGGGGCAGGAGGAGGGGTTGGGGAAGGCAGTCTAGGGTTGCCATGGGAAACAGCAGTTGTATGAGTTCTCCACCCCCTTTTGGAAGAGAATTGTACCCTCCCCCTGTCCTGTCAGTTATTGTTCAAGTCTGCCCCTTAGCCTAGAATCTTCTCTGTTCCACGTTTTCCCTTTGGTTCTTCCACCAAGAACACTCCTTTCCCTTTTCCCCACTGGTTAATGTTATATTTCCCCTCCCTTTAGCCTTCTCCCGATTGTACCCTCGAATGCTAAACCCTCCTACCCCTACGCAGTAAAAGAATCCTCAGCCCGCCCTTCGGGGCTCTCGGAATCTGCCTCCCTTCTGCTTCGTTGTCTCCCTGTTTGCCCCTTCTGCGACCCTTCAATCAACGAGCAGGATTTCAGCAGCCCGAGTGTCCCTCCCGTTCTTCTGGTGGACCCTCAGATGTACCAGCTATCCGAGCTTCGTGCCGAGTGGCTAAAAGCCCCCACGGCTCGGCAACTGGGAGATCCTTTGCATTACAGGGCGAATAAAGGGGGGATGAATGTGTGTGAATGAGAGGCTGTAAGAGCCCGTCTGAAGCCCCTCATTTTCCATTCTGCCTTCCGATTGCCACAAGAAAGAATCCCTTCCCCCACTGTAGTTCCGGCTTAGAACAGGACACAGCACAGGTGGAACCACTGAACCGTCATGCTGGCTGTTCCCAACAAGGCCTGGTAAGAACTTGGCAAGGACTTGGCAAGGACTTGGCAAAGACCTGACATGGAGCCAGCACGGGACAGCCTGATGCGCGGCCTGCTTCTAATCTCCGTTCTTAAGCCAAATGAACTTTTGGGGTGACTCTCGCGGTCCTTCATTGAAGACCCCTCATCTGCCTCGTTACCACTGTGACAAAGAAAGAATGAGAACCCTCCTCCCAAGGACTGAGACTGAGACCCCTGCTATAGGGAGGAGGGGAAATTGGTGGTCTGACCACTAATGACATGACCTGTTTCCCTTCAGTGATTCAAATGGACTTATTCTTCATTGTGTATTCGTCTTGCTTTGGTGGTTTCTGTGGACTCACCCGTTCCCTCGGGGCGATTACAATGGACTTGTTCCCCCCCTCTCTCCTCTGTGGACTATAATTGGAGCCCCGAGTCGACCAGAACTTCGAAGACTCCCCCGACACGACAGAGGGATCCCCATCGTCCGGAGCACTGAGGATCTCGCCTGTGTTGGTAGCTATTCCCATATCCCTCTTCTCTCTCTAACCTTTTATCTCCTTTCAGATCCCCACTATCGCGTTTACTGTTTTGGCTCCTACTAAAGGTGCATTTGTTGTGATTAACTGATAGTCCCTTGTTGTTTGCCTTTGTTGCACTTTTGGGATGGGTGAAAAGAACCATCACGACACCCCGCAAGAAGCGGATCGTGACAGAGGCGGGCTGGTTACCCCAGACCTGCTAAGCGAGAGCGGCAGTCTCCCATGCTGCGTTTCCGTCTTTTTCGCGAGAAAAGCGGCCAGTAAAGAGACGAAGCGAGTGATAAAAAGAGTGAGAGAACCCCCCCTGGGACTGGGTCTCGGAGAAAGAGTGGGACCCCTTAGTGGGGGGGGGGGGGGGGGGGGAGTAAAAGGTAATTAATTAGAAAAAAAAATGAATTAAAAGGTAAAAAGAGGGTCTTCTTGGCATAATCTATTGGGGAAAAATAAAAGGTAAAATGTGTAGGAGGGGCCCCTAAAAATTCTGCTGGATTGAGGGATAAGAATGCCCATGAACATCCAAGATCAAACCTGCTGGATTGAGGGATTAATGTTCCAAGAGCATCCAGGGTTGATTCAAACCTGCTGGATTGAGGGATTAATGTTCCAAGAGCATCCAGGGTTAAGTCAAACCTGCTGGGTTGAGGGATTAACATTGCAAGAGCACCCAGAATTAAGTTTGCTGGGTTGTTGAGAGCACCCAAGATTGAGTAAAAATTTTGCCAGTTTGAAGAGAAGTCTGACAGGATCTAGAGTTGGGAACCACACAGCTAGATTGAGGGGTATCCAAGAACACTGGGACTAGCCAGGGACACCTACAAGTGTAATAGGTGTGTTGAAAAAGAAAAGGTACCTTGTTGTTGTGGTTGTTTTGTTATGTGTAAGAGTAAGTAAAATAAAGTTAAGTGAATGTAGACGAAGGAAAGTATATGTATGCATCCTGCCCTGTTAAGCAGCCTCACTGTGCTTCCCTGCTGTCACCGACAAACACAAGTTACGAACCCTCAGAACTGAAAAAGTTCAATCAAATATTGCTTCCATTGATGACCATGATATTGTCTATAATACCTTGTTCCAACTTATGTTATGTAAGTGTTAATACCCCTATCCTACCAGTTGGTAAACCTGATGGGTCATACCGGTTAGTACAGGATCTGCGGGCCATAAACAAGGTCACGGAGGATCTGTATCCTGTGGTGGCCAATCCCTACACGTTATTAACTTGCTTAACAGCCGAGCTAACTTGGTTTACCGTTTTAGATTTAAAAGATGCCTTCTTTTGCCTTCCTATCCATGAAGCCAGAAAATTTTTGCATTTGAATGGGAAAATCCTAAGAGCGGGCCAAGAACTCAACTGACATGGACCAGACTCCCACAAGGATTCAAAAACTCACCCACTTTGTTTGGAGAACAACTTGCAAAAGAATTAGAGACCTGAGAAGCCCCTCCAGAGGAAGGGAAGTTGCTAGAGTACGTAGATGACATCCTGATAGCCACACGGACAAGGGAAGCATGCACGGCCTGGACGATAAGCCTCTTGAACTTTTTGGGGCTCCAAGGGTACCGAGTATCAAAGAAAAAAGCCCAAGTAGTAAAACAGAAAGTAACTTCTCTGGGTTACGAAGTCAGTGCTAGACAACGTACCTTGGGCCAAAGCCGGAAGGAGGCAATATGCCAGACCCCAAAACCTCAGACGGTAAAGGAACTACGAACTTTCCTGAGGATGACAGGGTGGTGCAGGTTATGGATCTATAACTATGGACTGTTTGTTAAGCCCTTCTATGAACTGATTGCAACTGAAAGCAGGAACATCCAAGAGACAAAGGAAGCTACGCAAGCTTTCAACCAGCTGAAAAAAGCCCTCATGTCAGCTCCAGCCCTGAGATTGCCAGACGTGAGTAAGCCTTCCCTTTTATTCTCCCATGAGAAGCAAGGAATCGCCTTAGGAATACTAGCACAGGACCTCGGCCCATATCGGAGAGCAGTGGCTTACTTCTCTAAGCAATTGGATACAGCAGCTAAAGGGTGGCCTGGGTGCCTCAGAGCTGTTGCAGCAGTCGTACTGAACATCCAAGAGGCACACAAATTCACCCTAGGCCAGAAAAGAACTGTGCTAGTGTCTCACACAGTGTCTGCAGTGCTAGAGGTAAAAGGTGGGCATTGGCTTTCCCCACAACGGCTCCTGAGATACCAAGCTATCATAGTGGAGCAAGATGATGTAGAGATAGTAGTGACTAACATTGTCAATCCAGCCTCCTTCCTCAGTAGAAACCAAGGGGAACCAGTGGAACATGACTGCCTGGAGACCATTGAAGCCACCTACTCCAGCTGCCCTGACTCGAAGGACACCCCTCTCGAGAATGCAGAAGTCTCGTTTACTGATGGAAGCAGTTATATCATCAGTGGAAAACGGCACGCCGGGTAGGCAGTTCCAACGTGCAAGGAAGTAATGTCATCTGGGCCCCTGCCAACAAATACCTCTGCACAGAAGGCCGAGATAATTGCTCTAACTGGGGCCCTAGAATTGGCAAGAGGGAAAGAAATAAACATATACACGGACTCGAAGTATGCATTTGGAGTAGTGCATGCTCACAGAGCCATTTAGAAAGAGAGAGGACTGCTGAAGTCTCAAGGGAAAAATATTAAAGATGCATCAGAAGTACTGCGACTTCTAGAAGCAGTCCAGTTGCCAGAGAAAGTAGCGATCATGCACATTAAGGCACATCAGAAGATCAACTCAGAATTGGAAGAAGGAAACGAGCTGGCAGATAGGGAAGCAAAAGAAGCAGCAAGACGGGCACATTTCCCCTAAAGGTAAGCCAAGATACAACAAACCAGAAAAAAAATTAATCTATGAGCAAAAAGGAGACTATAACCAAGAGGGATGGGCCACCATAGAAGGAAAATTAGTTCTACCCTCCTATTTATGATGGTCCCTAATAAAGGAAGAACACCAGAAAACCATTGGGGTATTGATGCTCTAGCATAACTAGACATTTACAACTCGACAATGTGACCTTTGCCTCCAGACCAACCCCAAAAATACTCCCAAACCAAAGCTTAGCCAGATTAGGAAGGGTCATGGGCCGGAGCAGCAATGGCAGATTGATTGTACAGAATTGCCAAGAAAAGGGGGGTATACGTTTTTCCTGGTGCTAACAGATACCTTTTCAGGATGGCCAGAAGCATTCCCCACCAGGACTTCTAAAGCTCAAGAAGTAACTAAGGTATTGGTACAAGAAAACATACCACGCTTTAGAGTCCTGGCCACAATCTCCTCAAATAGAGGACCACATTTTATTGTAAAATTCGTGCAACAAGTTAGCCAATACTTGAACATAGACTGAGAACTTCACACCCCATATAACCCACAATCAAGTGGTCAGGTAAAAAAAATGAATCATTTGATCAAACAACAAATTGTACAATTGGGACAAGAAGCTAATTTGTCATGGACTCAATCCCTCCCATTAGCACTACTGCAGATCCGAACCAAACCCAAGACTAAAGAAAAGCTAAACCACTTTGACTTGCTTTATGAAAAACCATATGGGGTGCGAAAGAGAATGTCTAGCCAAGACATGTCACTAACCTCCTGTATGTTAAGTCTCTTAACTTGGTGTATCCAGCACCAATCACTAGCTAATAAACACAAGTCATAACTAGTGAAATACACTGTTTAGAAGACTTTATGTCACCCAATTATAATTCTATTAATTTTAGTTACTGTAAGTTTAATGATGTCTACTTTAACACTCATGTAGAATTCGAGGATGTTAAAACACATGGCCAGTCTGACATCACTCTCTAGAACTCCTAGAATCTTACTGAAAGAGGACGGTCAAGACAGTAGATGAGAATTTAAATCAAGACCCCTGTAGTAAAAGAATTTACTCTATTTTAAGAAAAGGGGGGACTGAAGCAGAGATTTTTAGAGTTAGGTTAACAAAATGAATGAAGCATTTCTAATTTAGCTTGTAGAGTTATGTGTTGAATTTTCAACCTTTTGCTTAAGAAACCTCTGCCTAGTACAATGGGCATAGGAAAATGCAAATTTCTGAAGCTTCTTGCATAAAGAACAATACCAGAAGAAGCAAAGAACCCAGATAAAGAAGCTCCTCTGTCTCCAAGCCTATCAAGACTGACAGACGTACTCAGAGAAGCACCAAAGGACCAAAAGCGCACGCGCAGAGAGGAAAAGTTCAAAAGTTCAATCGTGAGGAAGACCACAATCTTCAGCCTCAGGACCACCAAGAGACCCCCGTACGACCACCACAGCAAACCACGCATGCCCAGAAGGCCGTGGACTTACTTAGCATGAGAAGCGAGGACAGGCGGGGCCAGGGGTTGAATATGCATGAAAAAGTTGTGCAATGTATTGCATATGGAACGTCTTTAAGAATAAAAGTGTGGGTCAGACTGAGGCTCGGGGCACAAGTTTTGGAGAGCTATCTCACTTGTGCCGGGCGCTAACATACATACCCACTTCATAACTACCCCAGGTTATGGAGTCTACTGATTTCTTCCGCGTATCGTTTCAGAGGTTTCTTGCCTTCGCCAGGCTGCAACGTGCCCGCTAGTAGCAAGAACTGGGCAGGAGTGGGCAGAGAGCAGGGCCATCTGCCAGCAGGTTGCAGCTTGCCCAGGAAAATGCAGTGTCCTTGGAATGTGCAGCAAATCTTATTTCCTGGCAAGGTCGGGCTAAGTGAGCAGTGCTGGTACACTTTCTCCTTGAGAACTGGAGCGGAAAAGCTTTTCGCTAAGATGTAGGCGGGCAGAGAGGCAGAATACGGAGCTCCGCAGCTGGCCGAAAGCAAGTGCCGCTTGCCGGCGTCTTTCGGCAAAAGCGGCGCTTCGGAGCGCACCGCTGCCGCTCCAGTCATCTGTGCGCGAAGTAGCCGCTTCTTGGCCTCCGGCAGCCGGAGATCGCGGTAGCTTGCAAGAGGCGAAGAACGAAGCCGCGAAGAAGCCGGCTTGTGTGCGAAGCTCGCACACAGCTGCAGGACGGTGGCTGCCGCTCTCCTGCCTCTTGAATTCACCCTTGGCATGCCAATGGAAGGTGTTCCAGGACAACCTTCCTGAGTTTTTATTTTAGTTTTCATGCATCCCACCTTGGAAATTCTCGTTGCTCCCCAGAGGCTCCGAGATGCAGAGAACACGGTGGCAGCTGCTGAAAAGAAGGGCAACTGTGAGTTGGTCAAAAACCAAGAACACAGGCAGCTGCCTGTGCTTGGCAAGGAGCAGCTGCTGGATTCTTGCAATTGCCTTCAGTGCGCACAGAAGCCCGCTGCTCTGCTGCTTGGTTTTTCGCCTTCAGTCAATTACACACTGCTGAAGCTGAGGCAGGCAGTTCAGCTTTGCTGCTTTTCAGCATCTCAGCTGCCCTTCTGCTCTGTGACAGCTCTCCAGGTTTCTTGCCTTCGCCAGGCTGCAACGTGCCCGCTAGTAGCAAGAACTGGGCAGGAGTGGGCAGAGAGCAGGGCCATCTGCCAGCAGGTTGCAGCTTGCCCAGGAAAATGCAGTGTCCTTGGAATGTGCAGCAAATCTTATTTCCTGGCAAGGTCGGGCTAAGTGAGCACTGCTGGTACACTTTCTCCTTGAGAACTGGAGCGGAAAAGCTTTTCGCTAAGATGTAGGCGAGCAGAGAGGCAGAATACGCAGCTCCGCAGCTGGCCGAAAGCAAGTGCCGCTTCCCGGCGTCTTTCGGCAAAAGCGGCGCTCCGGAGCTCGCCGCTACCGCTCCACTGATCTGTGCGCGAAGTAGCCGCTTCTTGGCCTCCGGCAGCCGGAGATCGCGGTAGCTTGCAAGAGGCGAAGAACGAAGCCGCGAAGAAGCCGGCTTGTGTGCGAAGCTCGCACACAGCTGCAGGACGGTGGCTGCCGCTCTCCTGCCTCTTGAATTCACCCTTGGCATGCCAATGGAAGGTGTTCCAGGACAACCTTCCTGAGTTTTTATTTTAGTTTTCATGCATCCCACCTTGGAAATTCTCGTTGCTCCCCAGAGGCTCCGAGATGCAGAGAACACGGTGGCAGCTGCTGAAAAGAAGGGCAACTGTGAGTTGGTCAAGAAGCAAGAACCTAGGCAGCTGCCTGTGCTTGGCAAGGAGCAGCTGCTGGATTCTTGCAATTGCCTTCAGTGCGCACAGAAGCCCGCTGCTCTGCTGCTTGGTTTTTCGCCTTCAGTCAATTACACACTGCTGAAGCTGAGGCAGGCAGTTCAGCTTTGCTGCTTTTCAGCATCTCAGCTGCCCTTCTGCTCTGTGACAGCTCTCCAGGTTTCTTGCCTTCGCCAGGCTGCAACGTGCCCGCTAGTACCAAGAACTGGGCAGGAGTGGGCAGAGAGCAGGGCCATCTGCCAGCAGGTTGCAGCTTGCCCAGGAAAATGCAGTGTCCTTGGAATGTGCAGCAAATCTTATTTCCTGGCAAGGTCGGGCTAAGTGAGCAGTGCTGGTACACTTTCTCCTTGAGAACTGGAGCGGAAAAGCTTTTCGCTAAGATGTAGGCGAGCAGAGAGGCAGAATACGCAGCTCCGCAGCTGGCCGAAAGCAAGTGCCGCTTCCCGGCGTCTTTCGGCAAAAGCGGCGCTCCGGAGCTCACCGCTACCGCTCCACTGATCTGTGCGCGAAGTAGCCGCTTCTTCGCCTCCGGCAGCCGGAGATCGCGGTAGCTTGCAAGAGGTGAAGAACGAAGCCGCGAAGAAGCCGGCTTGTGTGCGAAGCTCGCACACAGCTGCAGGACGGTGGCTGCCGCTCTCCTGCCTCTTGAATTCACCCTTGGCATGCCAATGGAAGGTGTTCCAGGACAACCTTCCTGAGTTTTTATTTTAGTTTTCATGCATCCCACCTTGGAAATTCTTGTTGCTCCCCAGAGGCTCCGAGATGCAGAGAACACGGTGGCAGCTGCTGAAAAGAAGGGCAACTGTGAGTTGGTCAAGAAGCAAGAACACAGGCAGCTGCCTGTGCTTGGCAAGGAGCAGCTGCTGGATTCTTGCAATTGCCTTCAGTGCGCACAGAAGCCCGCTGCTCTGCTGCTTGGTTTTTCGCCTTCAGTCAATTACACACTGCTGAAGCTGAGGCAGGCAGTTCAGCTTTGCTGCTTTTCAGCATCTCAGCTGCCCTTCTGCTCTGTGACAGCTCTCCAGGTTTCTTGCCTTCGCCAGGCTGCAACGTGCCCGCTAGTGGCAAGAACTGGGCAGGAGTGGGCAGAGAGCAGGGCCATCTGCCAGCAGGTTGCAGCTTGCCCAGGAAAATGCAGTGTCCTTGGAATGTGCAGCAAATCTTATTTCCTGGCAAGGTCGGGCTAAGTGAGCAGTGCTGGTACACTTTCTCCTTGAGAACTGGAGCGGAAAAGCTTTTCGCTAAGATGTAGGCGAGCAGAGAGGCAGAATACGCAGCTCCGCAGCTGGCCGAAAGCAAGTGCCGCTTGCCGGCGTCTTTCGGCAAAAGCGGCGCTCCGGAGCTCACCGCTACCGCTCCACTGATCTGTGCGCGAAGTAGCCGCTTCTTCGCCTCCGGCAGCCGGAGATCGCGGTAGCTTGCAAGAGGCGAAGAACGAAGCCGCGAAGAAGCCGGCTTGTGTGCGAAGCTCGCACACAGCTGCAGGACGGTGGCTGCCGCTCTCCTGCCTCTTGAATTCACCCTTGGCATGCCAATGGAAGGTGTTCCAGGACAACCTTCCTGAGTTTTTATTTTAGTTTTCATGCATCCCACCTTGGAAATTCTCGTTGCTCCCCAGAGGCTCCGAGATGCAGAGAACACGGTGGCAGCTGCTGAAAAGAAGGGCAACTGTGAGTTGGTCAAAAACCAAGAACCTAGGCAGCTGCCTGTGCTTGGCAAGGAGCAGCTGCTGGATTCTTGCAATTGCCTTCAGTGCGCACAGAAGCCCGCTGCTCTGCTGCTTGGTTTTTCGCCTTCAGTCAATTACACACTGCTGAAGCTGAGGCAGGCAGTTCAGCTTTGCTGCTTTTCAGCATCTCAGCTGCCCTTCTGCTCTGTGACAGCTCTCCAGGTTTCTTGCCTTCGCCAGGCTGCAACGTGCCCGCTAGTAGCAAGAACTGGGCAGGAGTGGGCAGAGAGCAGGGCCATCTGCCAGCAGGTTGCAGCTTGCCCAGGAAAATGCAGTGTCCTTGGAATGTGCAGCAAATCTTATTTCCTGGCAAGGTCGGGCTAAGTGAGCAGTGCTGGTACACTTTCTCCTTGAGAACTGGAGCGGAAAAGCTTTTCGCTAAGATGTAGGCGAGCAGAGAGGCAGAATACGCAGCTCCGCAGCTGGCCGAAAGCAAGTGCCGCTTCCCGGCGTCTTTCGGCAAAAGCGGCGCTCCGGAGCTCACCGCTACCGCTCCACTGATCTGTGCGCGAAGTAGCCGCTTCTTCGCCTCCGGCAGCCGGAGATCGCGGTAGCTTGCAAGAGGCGAAGAACGAAGCCGCGAAGAAGCCGGCTTGTGTGCGAAGCTCGCACACAGCTGCAGGACGGTGGCTGCCGCTCTCCTGCCTCTTGAATTCACCCTTGGCATGCCAATGGAAGGTGTTCCAGGACAACCTTCCTGAGTTTTTATTTTAGTTTTCATGCATCCCACCTTGGAAATTCTTGTTGCTCCCCAGAGGCTCCGAGATGCAGAGAACACGGTGGCAGCTGCTGAAAAGAAGGGCAACTGTGAGTTGGTCAAGAAGCAAGAACACAGGCAGCTGCCTGTGCTTGGCAAGGAGCAGCTGCTGGATTCTTGCAATTGCCTTCAGTGCGCACAGAAGCCCGCTGCTCTGCTGCTTGGTTTTTCGCCTTCAGTCAATTACACACTGCTGAAGCTGAGGCAGGCAGTTCATCTTTGCTGCTTTTCAGCATCTCAGCTGCCCTTCTGCTCTGTGACAGCTCTCCAGGTTTCTTGCCTTCGCCAGGCTGCAACGTGCCCGCTAGTACCAAGAACTGGGCAGGAGTGGGCAGAGAGCAGGGCCATCTGCCAGCAGGTTGCAGCTTGCCCAGGAAAATGCAGTGTCCTTGGAATGTGCAGCAAATCTTATTTCCTGGCAAGGTCGGGCTAAGTGAGCAGTGCTGGTACACTTTCTCCTTGAGAACTGGAGCGGAAAAGCTTTTCGCTAAGATGTAGGCGAGCAGAGAGGCAGAATACGCAGCTCCGCAGCTGGCCGAAAGCAAGTGCCGCTTCCCGGCGTCTTTCGGCAAAAGCGGCGCTCCGGAGCTCACCGCTACCGCTCCAGTGATCTGTGCGCGAAGTCGCCGCTTCTTCGCCTCCGGCAGCCGGAGATCGCGGTAGCTTGCAAGAGGCGAAGAACGAAGCCGCGAAGAAGCCGGCTTGTGTGCGAAGCTCGCACACAGCTGCAGGACGGTGGCTGCCGCTCTCCTGCCTCTTGAATTCACCCTTGGCATGCCAATGGAAGGTGTTCCAGGACAACCTTCCTGAGTTTTTATTTTAGTTTTCATGCATCCCACCTTGGAAATTCTTGTTGCTCCCCAGAGGCTCCGAGATGCAGAGAACACGGTGGCAGCTGCTGAAAAGAAGGGCAACTGTGAGTTGGTCAAGAAGCAAGAACCTAGGCAGCTGCCTGTGCTTGGCAAGGAGCAGCTGCTGGATTCTTGCAATTGCCTTCAGTGCGCACAGAAGCCCGCTGCTCTGCTGCTTGGTTTTTCGCCTTCAGTCAATTACACACTGCTGAAGCTGAGGCAGGCAGTTCAGCTTTGCTGCTTTTCAGCATCTCAGCTGCCCTTCTGCTCTGTGACAGCTCTCCAGGTTTCTTGCCTTCGCCAGGCTGCAACGTGCCCGCTAGTACCAAGAACTGGGCAGGAGTGGGCAGAGAGCAGGGCCATCTGCCAGCAGGTTGCAGCTTGCCCAGGAAAATGCAGTGTCCTTGGAATGTGCAGCAAATCTTATTTCCTGGCAAGGTCGGGCTAAGTGAGCAGTGCTGGTACACTTTCTCCTTGAGAACTGGAGCGGAAAAGCTTTTCGCTAAGATGTAGGCGAGCAGAGAGGCAGAATACGCAGCTCCGCAGCTGGCCGAAAGCAAGTGCCGCTTCCCGGCGTCTTTCGGCAAAAGCGGCGCTCCGGAGCTCACCGCTACCGCTCCAGTGATCTGTGCGCGAAGTAGCCGCTTCTTCGCCTCCGGCAGCCGGAGATCGCGGTAGCTTGCAAGAGGCGAAGAACGAAGCCGCGAAGAAGCCGGCTTGTGTGCGAAGCTCGCACACAGCTGCAGGACTGTGGCTGCCGCTCTCCTGCCTCTTGAATTCACCCTTGGCATGCCAATGGAAGGTGTTCCAGGACAACCTTCCTGAGTTTTTATTTTAGTTTTCATGCATCCCACCTTGGAAATTCTCGTTGCTCCCCAGAGGCTCCGAGATGCAGAGAACACGGTGGCAGCTGCTGAAAAGAAGGGCAACTGTGAGTTGGTCAAAAACCAAGAACACAGGCAGCTGCCTGTGCTTGGCAAGGAGCAGCTGCTGGATTCTTGCAATTGCCTTCAGTGCGCACAGAAGCCCGCTGCTCTGCTGCTTGGTTTTTCGCCTTCAGTCAATTACACACTGCTGAAGCTGAGGCAGGCAGTTCAGCTTTGCTGCTTTTCAGCATCTCAGCTGCCCTTCTGCTCTGTGACAGCTCTCCAGGTTTCTTGCCTTCGCCAGGCTGCAACGTGCCCGCTGGTGGCAAGAACTGGGCAGGAGTGGGAAGAGAGCAGGGCCATCTGCCAGCAGGTTGCAGCTTGCCCAGGAAAATGCAGTGTCCTTGGAATGTGCAGCAAATCTTATTTCCTGGCAAGGTCGGGCTAAGTGAGCAGTGCTGGTACACTTTCTCCTTGAGAACTGGAGCGGAAAAGCTTTTCGCTAAGATGTAGGCGAGCAGAGAGGCAGAATACGCAGCTCCGCAGCTGGCCGAAAGCAAGTGCCGCTTCCCGGCGTCATTCGGCAAAAGCGGCGCTCCGGAGCTCACCGCTACCGCTCCACTGATCTGTGCGCGAAGTAGCCGCTTCTTCGCCTCCGGCAGCCGGAGATCGCGGTAGCTTGCAAGAGGCGAAGAACGAAGCCGCGAAGAAGCCGGCTTGTGTGCGAAGCTCGCACACAGCTGCAGGACGGTGGCTGCCGCTCTCCTGCCTCTTGAATTCACTCTTGGCATGCCAATGGAAGGTGTTCCAGGACAACCTTCCTGAGTTTTTATTTTAGTTTTCATGCATCCCACCTTGGAAATTCTCGTTGCTCCCCAGAGGCTCCGAGATGCAGAGAACACGGTGGCAGCTGCTGAAAAGAAGGGCAACTGTGAGTTGGTCGAGAAGCAAGAACACAGGCAGCTGCCTGTGCTTGGCAAGGAGCAGCTGCTGGATTCTTGCAATTGCCTTCAGTGCGCACAGAAGCCCGCTGCTCTGCTGCTTGGTTTTTCGCCTTCAGTCAATTACACACTGCTGAAGCTGAGGCAGGCAGTTCAGCTTTGCTGCTTTTCAGCATCTCAGCTGCCCTTCTGCTCTGTGACAGCTCTCCAGGTTTCTTGCCTTCGCCAGGCTGCAACGTGCCCGCTAGTAGCAAGAACTGGGCAGGAGTGGGCAGAGAGCAGGGCCATCTGTCAGCAGGTTGCAGCTTGCCCAGGAAAATGCAGTGTCCTTGGAATGTGCAGCAAATCTTATTTCCTGGCAAGGTCGGGCTAAGTGAGCAGTGCTGGTACACTTTCTCCTTGAGAACTGGAGCGGAAAAGCTTTTCGCTAAGATGTAGGCGAGCAGAGAGGCAGAATACGCAGCTCCGCAGCTGGCCGAAAGCAAGTGCCGCTTCCCGGCGTCTTTCGGCAAAAGCGGCGCTCCGGAGCTCACCGCTACCGCTCCACTGATCTGTGCGCGAAGTAGCCGCTTCTTCGCCTCCGGCAGCCGGAGATCGCGGTAGCTTGCAAGAGGTGAAGAACGAAGCCGCGAAGAAGCCGGCTTGTGTGCGAAGCTCGCACACAGCTGCAGGACGGTGGCTGCCGCTCTCCTGCCTCTTGAATTCACCCTTGGCATGCCAATGGAAGGTGTTCCAGGACAACCTTCCTGAGTTTTTATTTTAGTTTTCATGCATCCCACCTTGGAAATTCTTGTTGCTCCCCAGAGGCTCCGAGATGCAGAGAACACGGTGGCAGCTGCTGAAAAGAAGGGCAACTGTGAGTTGGTCAAGAAGCAAGAACACAGGCAGCTGCCTGTGCTTGGCAAGGAGCAGCTGCTGGATTCTTGCAATTGCCTTCAGTGCGCACAGAAGCCCGCTGCTCTGCTGCTTGGTTTTTCGCCTTCAGTCAATTACACACTGCTGAAGCTGAGGCAGGCAGTTCAGCTTTGCTGCTTTTCAGCATCTCAGCTGCCCTTCTGCTCTGTGACAGCTCTCCAGGTTTCTTGCCTTCGCCAGGCTGCAACGTGCCCGCTAGTGGCAAGAACTGGGCAGGAGTGGGCAGAGAGCAGGGCCATCTGCCAGCAGGTTGCAGCTTGCCCAGGAAAATGCAGTGTCCTTGGAATGTGCAGCAAATCTTATTTCCTGGCAAGGTCGGGCTAAGTGAGCAGTGCTGGTACACTTTCTCCTTGAGAACTGGAGCGGAAAAGCTTTTCGCTAAGATGTAGGCGAGCAGAGAGGCAGAATACGCAGCTCCGCAGCTGGCCGAAAGCAAGTGCCGCTTCCCGGCGTCTTTCGGCAAAAGCGGCGCTCCGGAGCTCACCGCTACCGCTCCACTGATCTGTGCGCGAAGTAGCCGCTTCTTCGCCTCCGGCAGCCGGAGATCGCGGTAGCTTGCAAGAGGCGAAGAACGAAGCCGCGAAGAAGCCGGCTTGTGTGCGAAGCTCGCACACAGCTGCAGGACGGTGGCTGCCGCTCTCCTGCCTCTTGAATTCACCCTTGGCATGCCAATGGAAGGTGTTCCAGGACAACCTTCCTGAGTTTTTATTTTAGTTTTCATGCATCCCACCTTGGAAATTCTCGTTGCTCCCCAGAGGCTCCGAGATGCAGAGAACACGGTGGCAGCTGCTGAAAAGAAGGGCAACTGTGAGTTGGTCAAAAACCAAGAACCTAGGCAGCTGCCTGTGCTTGGCAAGGAGCAGCTGCTGGATTCTTGCAATTGCCTGCAGTGCGCACAGAAGCCCGCTGCTCTGCTGCTTGGTTTTTCGCCTTCAGTCAATTACACACTGCTGAAGCTGAGGCAGGCAGTTCAGCTTTGCTGCTTTTCAGCATCTCAGCTGCCCTTCTGCTCTGTGACAGCTCTCCAGGTTTCTTGCCTTCGCCAGGCTGCAACGTGCCCGCTAGTAGCAAGAACTGGGCAGGAGTGGGCAGAGAGCAGGGCCATCTGCCAGCAGGTTGCAGCTTGCCCAGGAAAATGCAGTGTCCTTGGAATGTGCAGCAAATCTTATTTCCTGGCAAGGTCGGGCTAAGTGAGCAGTGCTGGTACACTTTCTCCTTGAGAACTGGAGCGGAAAAGCTTTTCGCTAAGATGTAGGCGAGCAGAGAGGCAGAATACGCAGCTCCGCAGCTGGCCGAAAGCAAGTGCCGCTTCCCGGCGTCTTTCGGCAAAAGCGGCGCTCCGGAGCTCACCGCTACCGCTCCACTGATCTGTGCGCGAAGTAGCCGCTTCTTCGCCTCCGGCAGCCGGAGATCGCGGTAGCTTGCAAGAGGCGAAGAACGAAGCCGCGAAGAAGCCGGCTTGTGTGCGAAGCTCGCACACAGCTGCAGGACGGTGGCTGCCGCTCTCCTGCCTCTTGAATTCACCCTTGGCATGCCAATGGAAGGTGTTCCAGGACAACCTTCCTGAGTTTTTATTTTAGTTTTCATGCATCCCACCTTGGAAATTCTTGTTGCTCCCCAGAGGCTCCGAGATGCAGAGAACACGGTGGCAGCTGCTGAAAAGAAGGGCAACTGTGAGTTGGTCAAGAAGCAAGAACACAGGCAGCTGCCTGTGCTTGGCAAGGAGCAGCTGCTGGATTCTTGCAATTGCCTTCAGTGCGCACAGAAGCCCGCTGCTCTGCTGCTTGGTTTTTCGCCTTCAGTCAATTACACACTGCTGAAGCTGAGGCAGGCAGTTCAGCTTTGCTGCTTTTCAGCATCTCAGCTGCCCTTCTGCTCTGTGACAGCTCTCCAGGTTTCTTGCCTTCGCCAGGCTGCAACGTGCCCGCTGGTGGCAAGAACTGGGCAGGAGTGGGAAGAGAGCAGGGCCATCTGCCAGCAGGTTGCAGCTTGCCCAGGAAAATGCAGTGTCCTTGGAATGTGCAGCAAATCTTATTTCCTGGCAAGGTCGGGCTAAGTGAGCAGTGCTGGTACACTTTCTCCTTGAGAACTGGAGCGGAAAAGCTTTTCGCTAAGATGTAGGCGAGCAGAGAGGCAGAATACGCAGCTCCGCAGCTGGCCGAAAGCAAGTGCCGCTTCCCGGCGTCATTCGGCAAAAGCGGCGCTCCGGAGCTCACCGCTACCGCTCCACTGATCTGTGCGCGAAGTAGCCGCTTCTTCGCCTCCGGCAGCCGGAGATCGCGGTAGCTTGCAAGAGGCGAAGAACGAAGCCGCGAAGAAGCCGGCTTGTGTGCGAAGCTCGCACACAGCTGCAGGACGGTGGCTGCCGCTCTCCTGCCTCTTGAATTCACTCTTGGCATGCCAATGGAAGGTGTTCCAGGACAACCTTCCTGAGTTTTTATTTTAGTTTTCATGCATCCCACCTTGGAAATTCTCGTTGCTCCCCAGAGGCTCCGAGATGCAGAGAACACGGTGGCAGCTGCTGAAAAGAAGGGCAACTGTGAGTTGGTCGAGAAGCAAGAACACAGGCAGCTGCCTGTGCTTGGCAAGGAGCAGCTGCTGGATTCTTGCAATTGCCTTCAGTGCGCACAGAAGCCCGCTGCTCTGCTGCTTGGTTTTTCGCCTTCAGTCAATTACACACTGCTGAAGCTGAGGCAGGCAGTTCAGCTTTGCTGCTTTTCAGCATCTCAGCTGCCCTTCTGCTCTGTGACAGCTCTCCAGGTTTCTTGCCTTCGCCAGGCTGCAACGTGCCCGCTAGTAGCAAGAACTGGGCAGGAGTGGGCAGAGAGCAGGGCCATCTGTCAGCAGGTTGCAGCTTGCCCAGGAAAATGCAGTGTCCTTGGAATGTGCAGCAAATCTTATTTCCTGGCAAGGTCGGGCTAAGTGAGCAGTGCTGGTACACTTTCTCCTTGAGAACTGGAGCGGAAAAGCTTTTCGCTAAGATGTAGGCGAGCAGAGAGGCAGAATACGCAGCTCCGCAGCTGGCCGAAAGCAAGTGCCGCTTCCCGGCGTCTTTCGGCAAAAGCGGCGCTCCGGAGCTCACCGCTACCGCTCCACTGATCTGTGCGCGAAGTAGCCGCTTCTTCGCCTCCGGCAGCCGGAGATCGCGGTAGCTTGCAAGAGGCGAAGAACGAAGCCGCGAAGAAGCCGGCTTGTGTGCGAAGCTCGCACACAGCTGCAGGACGGTGGCTGCCGCTCTCCTGCCTCTTGAATTCACCCTTGGCATGCCAATGGAAGGTGTTCCAGGACAACCTTCCTGAGTTTTTATTTTAGTTTTCATGCATCCCACCTTGGAAATTCTTGTTGCTCCCCAGAGGCTCCGAGATGCAGAGAACACGGTGGCAGCTGCTGAAAAGAAGGGCAACTGTGAGTTGGTCAAGAAGCAAGAACACAGGCAGCTGCCTGTGCTTGGCAAGGAGCAGCTGCTGGATTCTTGCAATTGCCTTCAGTGCGCACAGAAGCCCGCTGCTCTGCTGCTTGGTTTTTCGCCTTCAGTCAATTACACACTGCTGAAGCTGAGGCAGGCAGTTCAGCTTTGCTGCTTTTCAGCATCTCAGCTGCCCTTCTGCTCTGTGACAGCTCTCCAGGTTTCTTGCCTTCGCCAGGCTGCAACGTGCCCGCTAGTGGCAAGAACTGGGCAGGAGTGGGCAGAGAGCAGGGCCATCTGCCAGCAGGTTGCAGCTTGCCCAGGAAAATGCAGTGTCCTTGGAATGTGCAGCAAATCTTATTTCCTGGCAAGGTCGGGCTAAGTGAGCAGTGCTGGTACACTTTCTCCTTGAGAACTGGAGCGGAAAAGCTTTTCGCTAAGATGTAGGCGAGCAGAGAGGCAGAATACGCAGCTCCGCAGCTGGCCGAAAGCAAGTGCCGCTTCCCGGCGTCTTTCGGCAAAAGCGGCGCTCCGGAGCTCACCGCTACCGCTCCACTGATCTGTGCGCGAAGTAGCCGCTTCTTCGCCTCCGGCAGCCGGAGATCGCGGTAGCTTGCAAGAGGCGAAGAACGAAGCCGCGAAGAAGCCGGCTTGTGTGCGAAGCTCGCACACAGCTGCAGGACGGTGGCTGCCGCTCTCCTGCCTCTTGAATTCACCCTTGGCATGCCAATGGAAGGTGTTCCAGGACAACCTTCCTGAGTTTTTATTTTAGTTTTCATGCATCCCACCTTGGAAATTCTCGTTGCTCCCCAGAGGCTCCGAGATGCAGAGAACACGGTGGCAGCTGCTGAAAAGAAGGGCAACTGTGAGTTGGTCAAAAACCAAGAACCTAGGCAGCTGCCTGTGCTTGGCAAGGAGCAGCTGCTGGATTCTTGCAATTGCCTGCAGTGCGCACAGAAGCCCGCTGCTCTGCTGCTTGGTTTTTCGCCTTCAGTCAATTACACACTGCTGAAGCTGAGGCAGGCAGTTCAGCTTTGCTGCTTTTCAGCATCTCAGCTGCCCTTCTGCTCTGTGACAGCTCTCCAGGTTTCTTGCCTTCGCCAGGCTGCAACGTGCCCGCTAGTAGCAAGAACTGGGCAGGAGTGGGCAGAGAGCAGGGCCATCTGCCAGCAGGTTGCAGCTTGCCCAGGAAAATGCAGTGTCCTTGGAATGTGCAGCAAATCTTATTTCCTGGCAAGGTCGGGCTAAGTGAGCAGTGCTGGTACACTTTCTCCTTGAGAACTGGAGCGGAAAAGCTTTTCGCTAAGATGTAGGCGAGCAGAGAGGCAGAATACGCAGCTCCGCAGCTGGCCGAAAGCAAGTGCCGCTTCCCGGCGTCTTTCGGCAAAAGCGGCGCTCCGGAGCTCACCGCTACCGCTCCACTGATCTGTGCGCGAAGTAGCCGCTTCTTCGCCTCCGGCAGCCGGAGATCGCGGTAGCTTGCAAGAGGCGAAGAACGAAGCCGCGAAGAAGCCGGCTTGTGTGCGAAGCTCGCACACAGCTGCAGGACGGTGGCTGCCGCTCTCCTGCCTCTTGAATTCACCCTTGGCATGCCAATGGAAGGTGTTCCAGGACAACCTTCCTGAGTTTTTATTTTAGTTTTCATGCATCCCACCTTGGAAATTCTTGTTGCTCCCCAGAGGCTCCGAGATGCAGAGAACACGGTGGCAGCTGCTGAAAAGAAGGGCAACTGTGAGTTGGTCAAGAAGCAAGAACACAGGCAGCTGCCTGTGCTTGGCAAGGAGCAGCTGCTGGATTCTTGCAATTGCCTTCAGTGCGCACAGAAGCCCGCTGCTCTGCTGCTTGGTTTTTCGCCTTCAGTCAATTACACACTGCTGAAGCTGAGGCAGGCAGTTCATCTTTGCTGCTTTTCAGCATCTCAGCTGCCCTTCTGCTCTGTGACAGCTCTCCAGGTTTCTTGCCTTCGCCAGGCTGCAACGTGCCCGCTAGTAGCAAGAACTGGGCAGGAGTGGGCAGAGAGCAGGGCCATCTGCCAGCAGGTTGCAGCTTGCCCAGGAAAATGCAGTGTCCTTGGAATGTGCAGCAAATCTTATTTCCTGGCAAGGTCGGGCTAAGTGAGCAGTGCTGGTACACTTTCTCCTTGAGAACTGGAGCGGAAAAGCTTTTCGCTAAGATGTAGGCGAGCAGAGAGGCAGAATACGCAGCTCCGCAGCTGGCCGAAAGCAAGTGCCGCTTCCCGGCGTCTTTCGGCAAAAGCGGCGCTCCGGAGCTCACCGCTACCGCTCCAGTGATCTGTGCGCGAAGTAGCCGCTTCTTGGCCTCCGGCAGCCGGAGATCGCGGTAGCTTGCAAGAGGCGAAGAACGAAGCCGCGAAGAAGCCGGCTTGTGTGCGAAGCTCGCACACAGCTGCAGGACGGTGGCTGCCGCTCTCCTGCCTCTTGAATTCACCCTTGGCATGCCAATGGAAGGTGTTCCAGGACAACCTTCCTGAGTTTTTATTTTAGTTTTCATGCATCCCACCTTGGAAATTCTTGTTGCTCCCCAGAGGCTCCGAGATGCAGAGAACACGGTGGCAGCTGCTGAAAAGAAGGGCAACTGTGAGTTGGTCAAGAAGCAAGAACCTAGGCAGCTGCCTGTGCTTGGCAAGGAGCAGCTGCTGGATTCTTGCAATTGCCTTCAGTGCGCACAGAAGCCCGCTGCTCTGCTGCTTGGTTTTTCGCCTTCAGTCAATTACACACTGCTGAAGCTGAGGCAGGCAGTTCAGCTTTGCTGCTTTTCAGCATCTCAGCTGCCCTTCTGCTCTGTGACAGCTCTCCAGGTTTCTTGCCTTCGCCAGGCTGCAACGTGCCCGCTAGTACCAAGAACTGGGCAGGAGTGGGCAGAGAGCAGGGCCATCTGCCAGCAGGTTGCAGCTTGCCCAGGAAAATGCAGTGTCCTTGGAATGTGCAGCAAATCTTATTTCCTGGCAAGGTCGGGCTAAGTGAGCACTGCTGGTACACTTTCTCCTTGAGAACTGGAGCGGAAAAGCTTTTCGCTAAGATGTAGGCGAGCAGAGAGGCAGAATACGCAGCTCCGCAGCTGGCCGAAAGCAAGTGCCGCTTCCCGGCGTCTTTCGGCAAAAGCGGCGCTCCGGAGCTCACCGCTACCGCTCCAGTGATCTGTGCGCGAAGTAGCCGCTTCTTCGCCTCCGGCAGCCGGAGATCGCGGTAGCTTGCAAGAGGCGAAGAACGAAGCCGCGAAGAAGCCGGCTTGTGTGCGAAGCTCGCACACAGCTGCAGGACTGTGGCTGCCGCTCTCCTGCCTCTTGAATTCACCCTTGGCATGCCAATGGAAGGTGTTCCAGGACAACCTTCCTGAGTTTTTATTTTAGTTTTCATGCATCCCACCTTGGAAATTCTCGTTGCTCCCCAGAGGCTCCGAGATGCAGAGAACACGGTGGCAGCTGCTGAAAAGAAGGGCAACTGTGAGTTGGTCAAAAACCAAGAACACAGGCAGCTGCCTGTGCTTGGCAAGGAGCAGCTGCTGGATTCTTGCAATTGCCTTCAGTGCGCACAGAAGCCCGCTGCTCTGCTGCTTGGTTTTTCGCCTTCAGTCAATTACACACTGCTGAAGCTGAGGCAGGCAGTTCAGCTTTGCTGCTTTTCAGCATCTCAGCTGCCCTTCTGCTCTGTGACAGCTCTCCAGGTTTCTTGCCTTCGCCAGGCTGCAACGTGCCCGCTGGTGGCAAGAACTGGGCAGGAGTGGGAAGAGAGCAGGGCCATCTGCCAGCAGGTTGCAGCTTGCCCAGGAAAATGCAGTGTCCTTGGAATGTGCAGCAAATCTTATTTCCTGGCAAGGTCGGGCTAAGTGAGCAGTGCTGGTACACTTTCTCCTTGAGAACTGGAGCGGAAAAGCTTTTCGCTAAGATGTAGGCGAGCAGAGAGGCAGAATACGCAGCTCCGCAGCTGGCCGAAAGCAAGTGCCGCTTCCCGGCGTCATTCGGCAAAAGCGGCGCTCCGGAGCTCACCGCTACCGCTCCACTGATCTGTGCGCGAAGTAGCCGCTTCTTCGCCTCCGGCAGCCGGAGATCGCGGTAGCTTGCAAGAGGCGAAGAACGAAGCCGCGAAGAAGCCGGCTTGTGTGCGAAGCTCGCACACAGCTGCAGGACGGTGGCTGCCGCTCTCCTGCCTCTTGAATTCACCCTTGGCATGCCAATGGAAGGTGTTCCAGGACAACCTTCCTGAGTTTTTATTTTAGTTTTCATGCATCCCACCTTGGAAATTCTCGTTGCTCCCCAGAGGCTCCGAGATGCAGAGAACACGGTGGCAGCTGCTGAAAAGAAGGGCAACTGTGAGTTGGTCGAGAAGCAAGAACACAGGCAGCTGCCTGTGCTTGGCAAGGAGCAGCTGCTGGATTCTTGCAATTGCCTTCAGTGCGCACAGAAGCCCGCTGCTCTGCTGCTTGGTTTTTCGCCTTCAGTCAATTACACACTGCTGAAGCTGAGGCAGGCAGTTCAGCTTTGCTGCTTTTCAGCATCTCAGCTGCCCTTCTGCTCTGTGACAGCTCTCCAGGTTTCTTGCCTTCGCCAGGCTGCAACGTGCCCGCTAGTAGCAAGAACTGGGCAGGAGTGGGCAGAGAGCAGGGCCATCTGTCAGCAGGTTGCAGCTTGCCCAGGAAAATGCAGTGTCCTTGGAATGTGCAGCAAATCTTATTTCCTGGCAAGGTCGGGCTAAGTGAGCAGTGCTGGTACACTTTCTCCTTGAGAACTGGAGCGGAAAAGCTTTTCGCTAAGATGTAGGCGAGCAGAGAGGCAGAATACGCAGCTCCGCAGCTGGCCGAAAGCAAGTGCCGCTTCCCGGCGTCTTTCGGCAAAAGCGGCGCTCCGGAGCTCACCGCTACCGCTCCACTGATCTGTGCGCGAAGTAGCCGCTTCTTCGCCTCCGGCAGCCGGAGATCGCGGTAGCTTGCAAGAGGCGAAGAACGAAGCCGCGAAGAAGCCGGCTTGTGTGCGAAGCTCGCACACAGCTGCAGGACGGTGGCTGCCGCTCTCCTGCCTCTTGAATTCACCCTTGGCATGCCAATGGAAGGTGTTCCAGGACAACCTTCCTGAGTTTTTATTTTAGTTTTCATGCATCCCACCTTGGAAATTCTTGTTGCTCCCCAGAGGCTCCGAGATGCAGAGAACACGGTGGCAGCTGCTGAAAAGAAGGGCAACTGTGAGTTGGTCAAGAAGCAAGAACACAGGCAGCTGCCTGTGCTTGGCAAGGAGCAGCTGCTGGATTCTTGCAATTGCCTTCAGTGCGCACAGAAGCCCGCTGCTCTGCTGCTTGGTTTTTCGCCTTCAGTCAATTACACACTGCTGAAGCTGAGGCAGGCAGTTCATCTTTGCTGCTTTTCAGCATCTCAGCTGCCCTTCTGCTCTGTGACAGCTCTCCAGGTTTCTTGCCTTCGCCAGGCTGCAACGTGCCCGCTAGTAGCAAGAACTGGGCAGGAGTGGGCAGAGAGCAGGGCCATCTGCCAGCAGGTTGCAGCTTGCCCAGGAAAATGCAGTGTCCTTGGAATGTGCAGCAAATCTTATTTCCTGGCAAGGTCGGGCTAAGTGAGCAGTGCTGGTACACTTTCTCCTTGAGAACTGGAGCGGAAAAGCTTTTCGCTAAGATGTAGGCGAGCAGAGAGGCAGAATACGCAGCTCCGCAGCTGGCCGAAAGCAAGTGCCGCTTCCCGGCGTCTTTCGGCAAAAGCGGCGCTCCGGAGCTCACCGCTACCGCTCCAGTGATCTGTGCGCGAAGTAGCCGCTTCTTGGCCTCCGGCAGCCGGAGATCGCGGTAGCTTGCAAGAGGCGAAGAACGAAGCCGCGAAGAAGCCGGCTTGTGTGCGAAGCTCGCACACAGCTGCAGGACGGTGGCTGCCGCTCTCCTGCCTCTTGAATTCACCCTTGGCATGCCAATGGAAGGTGTTCCAGGACAACCTTCCTGAGTTTTTATTTTAGTTTTCATGCATCCCACCTTGGAAATTCTTGTTGCTCCCCAGAGGCTCCGAGATGCAGAGAACACGGTGGCAGCTGCTGAAAAGAAGGGCAACTGTGAGTTGGTCAAGAAGCAAGAACCTAGGCAGCTGCCTGTGCTTGGCAAGGAGCAGCTGCTGGATTCTTGCAATTGCCTTCAGTGCGCACAGAAGCCCGCTGCTCTGCTGCTTGGTTTTTCGCCTTCAGTCAATTACACACTGCTGAAGCTGAGGCAGGCAGTTCAGCTTTGCTGCTTTTCAGCATCTCAGCTGCCCTTCTGCTCTGTGACAGCTCTCCAGGTTTCTTGCCTTCGCCAGGCTGCAACGTGCCCGCTAGTACCAAGAACTGGGCAGGAGTGGGCAGAGAGCAGGGCCATCTGCCAGCAGGTTGCAGCTTGCCCAGGAAAATGCAGTGTCCTTGGAATGTGCAGCAAATCTTATTTCCTGGCAAGGTCGGGCTAAGTGAGCACTGCTGGTACACTTTCTCCTTGAGAACTGGAGCGGAAAAGCTTTTCGCTAAGATGTAGGCGAGCAGAGAGGCAGAATACGCAGCTCCGCAGCTGGCCGAAAGCAAGTGCCGCTTCCCGGCGTCTTTCGGCAAAAGCGGCGCTCCGGAGCTCACCGCTACCGCTCCAGTGATCTGTGCGCGAAGTAGCCGCTTCTTCGCCTCCGGCAGCCGGAGATCGCGGTAGCTTGCAAGAGGCGAAGAACGAAGCCGCGAAGAAGCCGGCTTGTGTGCGAAGCTCGCACACAGCTGCAGGACTGTGGCTGCCGCTCTCCTGCCTCTTGAATTCACCCTTGGCATGCCAATGGAAGGTGTTCCAGGACAACCTTCCTGAGTTTTTATTTTAGTTTTCATGCATCCCACCTTGGAAATTCTCGTTGCTCCCCAGAGGCTCCGAGATGCAGAGAACACGGTGGCAGCTGCTGAAAAGAAGGGCAACTGTGAGTTGGTCAAAAACCAAGAACACAGGCAGCTGCCTGTGCTTGGCAAGGAGCAGCTGCTGGATTCTTGCAATTGCCTTCAGTGCGCACAGAAGCCCGCTGCTCTGCTGCTTGGTTTTTCGCCTTCAGTCAATTACACACTGCTGAAGCTGAGGCAGGCAGTTCAGCTTTGCTGCTTTTCAGCATCTCAGCTGCCCTTCTGCTCTGTGACAGCTCTCCAGGTTTCTTGCCTTCGCCAGGCTGCAACGTGCCCGCTGGTGGCAAGAACTGGGCAGGAGTGGGAAGAGAGCAGGGCCATCTGCCAGCAGGTTGCAGCTTGCCCAGGAAAATGCAGTGTCCTTGGAATGTGCAGCAAATCTTATTTCCTGGCAAGGTCGGGCTAAGTGAGCAGTGCTGGTACACTTTCTCCTTGAGAACTGGAGCGGAAAAGCTTTTCGCTAAGATGTAGGCGAGCAGAGAGGCAGAATACGCAGCTCCGCAGCTGGCCGAAAGCAAGTGCCGCTTCCCGGCGTCATTCGGCAAAAGCGGCGCTCCGGAGCTCACCGCTACCGCTCCACTGATCTGTGCGCGAAGTAGCCGCTTCTTCGCCTCCGGCAGCCGGAGATCGCGGTAGCTTGCAAGAGGCGAAGAACGAAGCCGCGAAGAAGCCGGCTTGTGTGCGAAGCTCGCACACAGCTGCAGGACGGTGGCTGCCGCTCTCCTGCCTCTTGAATTCACCCTTGGCATGCCAATGGAAGGTGTTCCAGGACAACCTTCCTGAGTTTTTATTTTAGTTTTCATGCATCCCACCTTGGAAATTCTCGTTGCTCCCCAGAGGCTCCGAGATGCAGAGAACACGGTGGCAGCTGCTGAAAAGAAGGGCAACTGTGAGTTGGTCGAGAAGCAAGAACACAGGCAGCTGCCTGTGCTTGGCAAGGAGCAGCTGCTGGATTCTTGCAATTGCCTTCAGTGCGCACAGAAGCCCGCTGCTCTGCTGCTTGGTTTTTCGCCTTCAGTCAATTACACACTGCTGAAGCTGAGGCAGGCAGTTCATCTTTGCTGCTTTTCAGCATCTCAGCTGCCCTTCTGCTCTGTGACAGCTCTCCAGGTTTCTTGCCTTCGCCAGGCTGCAACGTGCCCGCTAGTAGCAAGAACTGGGCAGGAGTGGGCAGAGAGCAGGGCCATCTGTCAGCAGGTTGCAGCTTGCCCAGGAAAATGCAGTGTCCTTGGAATGTGCAGCAAATCTTATTTCCTGGCAAGGTCGGGCTAAGTGAGCAGTGCTGGTACACTTTCTCCTTGAGAACTGGAGCGGAAAAGCTTTTCGCTAAGATGTAGGCGAGCAGAGAGGCAGAATACGCAGCTCCGCAGCTGGCCGAAAGCAAGTGCCGCTTCCCGGCGTCTTTCGGCAAAAGCGGCGCTCCGGAGCTCACCGCTACCGCTCCACTGATCTGTGCGCGAAGTAGCCGCTTCTTCGCCTCCGGCAGCCGGAGATCGCGGTAGCTTGCAAGAGGTGAAGAACGAAGCCGCGAAGAAGCCGGCTTGTGTGCGAAGCTCGCACACAGCTGCAGGACGGTGGCTGCCGCTCTCCTGCCTCTTGAATTCACCCTTGGCATGCCAATGGAAGGTGTTCCAGGACAACCTTCCTGAGTTTTTATTTTAGTTTTCATGCATCCCACCTTGGAAATTCTTGTTGCTCCCCAGAGGCTCCGAGATGCAGAGAACACGGTGGCAGCTGCTGAAAAGAAGGGCAACTGTGAGTTGGTCAAGAAGCAAGAACACAGGCAGCTGCCTGTGCTTGGCAAGGAGCAGCTGCTGGATTCTTGCAATTGCCTTCAGTGCGCACAGAAGCCCGCTGCTCTGCTGCTTGGTTTTTCGCCTTCAGTCAATTACACACTGCTGAAGCTGAGGCAGGCAGTTCAGCTTTGCTGCTTTTCAGCATCTCAGCTGCCCTTCTGCTCTGTGACAGCTCTCCAGGTTTCTTGCCTTCGCCAGGCTGCAACGTGCCCGCTAGTGGCAAGAACTGGGCAGGAGTGGGCAGAGAGCAGGGCCATCTGCCAGCAGGTTGCAGCTTGCCCAGGAAAATGCAGTGTCCTTGGAATGTGCAGCAAATCTTATTTCCTGGCAAGGTCGGGCTAAGTGAGCAGTGCTGGTACACTTTCTCCTTGAGAACTGGAGCGGAAAAGCTTTTCGCTAAGATGTAGGCGAGCAGAGAGGCAGAATACGCAGCTCCGCAGCTGGCCGAAAGCAAGTGCCGCTTCCCGGCGTCTTTCGGCAAAAGCGGCGCTCCGGAGCTCACCGCTACCGCTCCACTGATCTGTGCGCGAAGTAGCCGCTTCTTCGCCTCCGGCAGCCGGAGATCGCGGTAGCTTGCAAGAGGCGAAGAACGAAGCCGCGAAGAAGCCGGCTTGTGTGCGAAGCTCGCACACAGCTGCAGGACGGTGGCTGCCGCTCTCCTGCCTCTTGAATTCACCCTTGGCATGCCAATGGAAGGTGTTCCAGGACAACCTTCCTGAGTTTTTATTTTAGTTTTCATGCATCCCACCTTGGAAATTCTCGTTGCTCCCCAGAGGCTCCGAGATGCAGAGAACACGGTGGCAGCTGCTGAAAAGAAGGGCAACTGTGAGTTGGTCAAAAACCAAGAACCTAGGCAGCTGCCTGTGCTTGGCAAGGAGCAGCTGCTGGATTCTTGCAATTGCCTGCAGTGCGCACAGAAGCCCGCTGCTCTGCTGCTTGGTTTTTCGCCTTCAGTCAATTACACACTGCTGAAGCTGAGGCAGGCAGTTCAGCTTTGCTGCTTTTCAGCATCTCAGCTGCCCTTCTGCTCTGTGACAGCTCTCCAGGTTTCTTGCCTTCGCCAGGCTGCAACGTGCCCGCTAGTAGCAAGAACTGGGCAGGAGTGGGCAGAGAGCAGGGCCATCTGCCAGCAGGTTGCAGCTTGCCCAGGAAAATGCAGTGTCCTTGGAATGTGCAGCAAATCTTATTTCCTGGCAAGGTCGGGCTAAGTGAGCAGTGCTGGTACACTTTCTCCTTGAGAACTGGAGCGGAAAAGCTTTTCGCTAAGATGTAGGCGAGCAGAGAGGCAGAATACGCAGCTCCGCAGCTGGCCGAAAGCAAGTGCCGCTTCCCGGCGTCTTTCGGCAAAAGCGGCGCTCCGGAGCTCACCGCTACCGCTCCACTGATCTGTGCGCGAAGTAGCCGCTTCTTCGCCTCCGGCAGCCGGAGATCGCGGTAGCTTGCAAGAGGCGAAGAACGAAGCCGCGAAGAAGCCGGCTTGTGTGCGAAGCTCGCACACAGCTGCAGGACGGTGGCTGCCGCTCTCCTGCCTCTTGAATTCACCCTTGGCATGCCAATGGAAGGTGTTCCAGGACAACCTTCCTGAGTTTTTATTTTAGTTTTCATGCATCCCACCTTGGAAATTCTTGTTGCTCCCCAGAGGCTCCGAGATGCAGAGAACACGGTGGCAGCTGCTGAAAAGAAGGGCAACTGTGAGTTGGTCAAGAAGCAAGAACACAGGCAGCTGCCTGTGCTTGGCAAGGAGCAGCTGCTGGATTCTTGCAATTGCCTTCAGTGCGCACAGAAGCCCGCTGCTCTGCTGCTTGGTTTTTCGCCTTCAGTCAATTACACACTGCTGAAGCTGAGGCAGGCAGTTCATCTTTGCTGCTTTTCAGCATCTCAGCTGCCCTTCTGCTCTGTGACAGCTCTCCAGGTTTCTTGCCTTCGCCAGGCTGCAACGTGCCCGCTAGTAGCAAGAACTGGGCAGGAGTGGGCAGAGAGCAGGGCCATCTGCCAGCAGGTTGCAGCTTGCCCAGGAAAATGCAGTGTCCTTGGAATGTGCAGCAAATCTTATTTCCTGGCAAGGTCGGGCTAAGTGAGCAGTGCTGGTACACTTTCTCCTTGAGAACTGGAGCGGAAAAGCTTTTCGCTAAGATGTAGGCGAGCAGAGAGGCAGAATACGGAGCTCCGCAGCTGGCCGAAAGCAAGTGCCGCTTCCCGGCGTCTTTCGGCAAAAGCGGCGCTCCGGAGCTCACCGCTACCGCTCCAGTGATCTGTGCGCGAAGTAGCCGCTTCTTCGCCTCCGGCAGCCGGAGATCGCGGTAGCTTGCAAGAGGCGAAGAACGAAGCCGCGAAGAAGCCGGCTTGTGTGCGAAGCTCGCACACAGCTGCAGGACGGTGGCTGCCGCTCTCCTGCCTCTTGAATTCACCCTTGGCATGCCAATGGAAGGTGTTCCAGGACAACCTTCCTGAGTTTTTATTTTAGTTTTCTTGCATCCCACCTTGGAAATTCTCGTTGCTCCCCAGAGGCTCCGAGATGCAGAGAACACGGTGGCAGCTGCTGAAAAGAAGGGCAACTGTGAGTTGGTCAAGAAGCAAGAACCTAGGCAGCTGCCTGTGCTTGGCAAGGAGCAGCTGCTGGATTCTTGCAATTGCCTTCAGTGCGCACAGAAGCCCGCTGCTCTGCTGCTTGGTTTTTCGCCTTCAGTCAATTACACACTGCTGAAGCTGAGGCAGGCAGTTCAGCTTTGCTGCTTTTCAGCATCTCAGCTGCCCTTCTGCTCTGTGACAGCTCTCCAGGTTTCTTGCCTTCGCCAGGCTGCAACGTGCCCGCTAGTACCAAGAACTGGGCAGGAGTGGGCAGAGAGCAGGGCCATCTGCCAGCAGGTTGCAGCTTGCCCAGGAAAATGCAGTGTCCTTGGAATGTGCAGCAAATCTTATTTCCTGGCAAGGTCGGGCTAAGTGAGCAGTGCTGGTACACTTTCTCCTTGAGAACTGGAGCGGAAAAGCTTTTCGCTAAGATGTAGGCGAGCAGAGAGGCAGAATACGCAGCTCCGCAGCTGGCCGAAAGCAAGTGCCGCTTCCCGGCGTCTTTCGGCAAAAGCGGCGCTCCGGAGCTCACCGCTACCGCTCCACTGATCTGTGCGCGAAGTAGCCGCTTCTTGGCCTCCGGCAGCCGGAGATCGCGGTAGCTTGCAAGAGGCGAAGAACGAAGCCGCGAAGAAGCCGGCTTGTGTGCGAAGCTCGCACACAGCTGCAGGACGGTGGCTGCCGCTCTCCTGCCTCTTGAATTCACCCTTGGCATGCCAATGGAAGGTGTTCCAGGACAACCTTCCTGAGTTTTTATTTTAGTTTTCATGCATCCCACCTTGGAAATTCTCGTTGCTCCCCAGAGGCTCCGAGATGCAGAGAACACGGTGGCAGCTGCTGAAAAGAAGGGCAACTGTGAGTTGGTCAAAAACCAAGAACACAGGCAGCTGCCTGTGCTTGGCAAGGAGCAGCTGCTGGATTCTTGCAATTGCCTGCAGTGCGCACAGAAGCCCGCTGCTCTGCTGCTTGGTTTTTCGCCTTCAGTCAATTACACACTGCTGAAGCTGAGGCAGGCAGTTCAGCTTTGCTGCTTTTCAGCATCTCAGCTGCCCTTCTGCTCTGCGACAGCTCTCCAGGTTTCTTGCCTTCGCCAGGCTGCAACGTGCCCGCTAGTAGCAAGAACTGGGCAGGAGTGGGCAGAGAGCAGGGCCATCTGCCAGCAGGTTGCAGCTTGCCCAGGAAAATGCAGTGTCCTTGGAATGTGCAGCAAATCTTATTTCCTGGCAAGGTCGGGCTAAGTGAGCAGTGCTGGTACACTTTCTCCTTGAGAACTGGAGCGGAAAAGCTTTTCGCTAAGATGTAGGCGAGCAGAGAGGCAGAATACGGAGCTCCGCAGCTGGCCGAAAGCAAGTGCCGCTTCCCGGCGTCATTCGGCAAAAGCGGCGCTCCGGAGCTCACCGCTACCGCTCCACTGATCTGTGCGCGAAGTAGCCGCTTCTTCGCCTCCGGCAGCCGGAGATCGCGGTAGCTTGCAAGAGGCGAAGAACGAAGCCGCGAAGAAGCCGGCTTGTGTGCGAAGCTCGCACACAGCTGCAGGACGGTGGCTGCCGCTCTCCTGCCTCTTGAATTCACTCTTGGCATGCCAATGGAAGGTGTTCCAGGACAACCTTCCTGAGTTTTTATTTTAGTTTTCATGCATCCCACCTTGGAAATTCTTGTTGCTCCCCAGAGGCTCCGAGATGCAGAGAACACGGTGGCAGCTGCTGAAAAGAAGGGCAACTGTGAGTTGGTCAAGAAGCAAGAACCTAGGCAGCTGCCTGTGCTTGGCAAGGAGCAGCTGCTGGATTCTTGCAATTGCCTTCAGTGCGCACAGAAGCCCGCTGCTCTGCTGCTTGGTTTTTCGCCTTCAGTCAATTACACACTGCTGAAGCTGAGGCAGGCAGTTCAGCTTTGCTGCTTTTCAGCATCTCAGCTGCCCTTCTGCTCTGTGACAGCTCTCCAGGTTTCTTGCCTTCGCCAGGCTGCAACGTGCCCGCTAGTACCAAGAACTGGGCAGGAGTGGGCAGAGAGCAGGGCCATCTGCCAGCAGGTTGCAGCTTGCCCAGGAAAATGCAGTGTCCTTGGAATGTGCAGCAAATCTTATTTCCTGGCAAGGTCGGGCTAAGTGAGCACTGCTGGTACACTTTCTCCTTGAGAACTGGAGCGGAAAAGCTTTTCGCTAAGATGTAGGCGAGCAGAGAGGCAGAATACGCAGCTCCGCAGCTGGCCGAAAGCAAGTGCCGCTTCCCGGCGTCTTTCGGCAAAAGCGGCGCTCCGGAGCTCGCCGCTACCGCTCCACTGATCTGTGCGCGAAGTAGCCGCTTCTTGGCCTCCGGCAGCCGGAGATCGCGGTAGCTTGCAAGAGGCGAAGAACGAAGCCGCGAAGAAGCCGGCTTGTGTGCGAAGCTCGCACACAGCTGCAGGACGGTGGCTGCCGCTCTCCTGCCTCTTGAATTCACCCTTGGCATGCCAATGGAAGGTGTTCCAGGACAACCTTCCTGAGTTTTTATTTTAGTTTTCATGCATCCCACCTTGGAAATTCTCGTTGCTCCCCAGAGGCTCCGAGATGCAGAGAACACGGTGGCAGCTGCTGAAAAGAAGGGCAACTGTGAGTTGGTCAAAAACCAAGAACCTAGGCAGCTGCCTGTGCTTGGCAAGGAGCAGCTGCTGGATTCTTGCAATTGCCTTCAGTGCGCACAGAAGCCCGCTGCTCTGCTGCTTGGTTTTTCGCCTTCAGTCAATTACACACTGCTGAAGCTGAGGCAGGCAGTTCAGCTTTGCTGCTTTTCAGCATCTCAGCTGCCCTTCTGCTCTGCGACAGCTCTCCAGGTTTCTTGCCTTCGCCAGGCTGCAACGTGCCCGCTAGTAGCAAGAACTTGGCAGGAGTGGGCAGAGAGCAGGGCCATCTGCCAGCAGGTTGCAGCTTGCCCAGGAAAATGCAGTGTCCTTGGAATGTGCAGCAAATCTTATTTCCTGGCAAGGTCGGGCTAAGTGAGCAGTGCTGGTACACTTTCTCCTTGAGAACTGGAGCGGAAAAGCTTTTCGCTAAGATGTAGGCGAGCAGAGAGGCAGAATACGCAGCTCCGCAGCTGGCCGAAAGCAAGTGCCGCTTCCCGGCGTCATTCGGCAAAAGCGGCGCTCCGGAGCTCACCGCTACCGCTCCACTGATCTGTGCGCGAAGTAGCCGCTTCTTCGCCTCCGGCAGCCGGAGATCGCGGTAGCTTGCAAGAGGCGAAGAACGAAGCCGCGAAGAAGCCGGCTTGTGTGCGAAGCTCGCACACAGCTGCAGGACGGTGGCTGCCGCTCTCCTGCCTCTTGAATTCACTCTTGGCATGCCAATGGAAGGTGTTCCAGGACAACCTTCCTGAGTTTTTATTTTAGTTTTCATGCATCCCACCTTGGAAATTCTTGTTGCTCCCCAGAGGCTCCGAGATGCAGAGAACACGGTGGCAGCTGCTGAAAAGAAGGGCAACTGTGAGTTGGTCAAGAAGCAAGAACCTAGGCAGCTGCCTGTGCTTGGCAAGGAGCAGCTGCTGGATTCTTGCAATTGCCTTCAGTGCGCACAGAAGCCCGCTGCTCTGCTGCTTGGTTTTTCGCCTTCAGTCAATTACACACTGCTGAAGCTGAGGCAGGCAGTTCAGCTTTGCTGCTTTTCAGCATCTCAGCTGCCCTTCTGCTCTGTGACAGCTCTCCAGGTTTCTTGCCTTCGCCAGGCTGCAACGTGCCCGCTAGTACCAAGAACTGGGCAGGAGTGGGCAGAGAGCAGGGCCATCTGCCAGCAGGTTGCAGCTTGCCCAGGAAAATGCAGTGTCCTTGGAATGTGCAGCAAATCTTATTTCCTGGCAAGGTCGGGCTAAGTGAGCAGTGCTGGTACACTTTCTCCTTGAGAACTGGAGCGGAAAAGCTTTTCGCTAAGATGTAGGCGAGCAGAGAGGCAGAATACGCAGCTCCGCAGCTGGCCGAAAGCAAGTGCCGCTTCCCGGCGTCTTTCGGCAAAAGCGGCGCTCCGGAGCTCACCGCTACCGCTCCATTGATCTGTGCGCGAAGTAGCCGCTTCTTCGCCTCCGGCAGCCGGAGATCGCGGTAGCTTGCAAGAGGCGAAGAACGAAGCCGCGAAGAAGCCGGCTTGTGTGCGAAGCTCGCACACAGCTGCAGGACGGTGGCTGCCGCTCTCCTGCCTCTTGAATTCACCCTTGGCATGCCAATGGAAGGTGTTCCAGGACAACCTTCCTGAGTTTTTATTTTAGTTTTCTTGCATCCCACCTTGGAAATTCTCGTTGCTCCCCAGAGGCTCCGAGATGCAGAGAACACGGTGGCAGCTGCTGAAAAGAAGGGCAACTGTGAGTTGGTCAAGAAGCAAGAACCTAGGCAGCTGCCTGTGCTTGGCAAGGAGCAGCTGCTGGATTCTTGCAATTGCCTTCAGTGCGCACAGAAGCCCGCTGCTCTGCTGCTTGGTTTTTCGCCTTCAGTCAATTACACACTGCTGAAGCTGAGGCAGGCAGTTCAGCTTTGCTGCTTTTCAGCATCTCAGCTGCCCTTCTGCTCTGTGACAGCTCTCCAGGTTTCTTGCCTTCGCCAGGCTGCAACGTGCCCGCTAGTACCAAGAACTGGGCAGGAGTGGGCAGAGAGCAGGGCCATCTGCCAGCAGGTTGCAGCTTGCCCAGGAAAATGCAGTGTCCTTGGAATGTGCAGCAAATCTTATTTCCTGGCAAGGTCGGGCTAAGTGAGCAGTGCTGGTACACTTTCTCCTTGAGAACTGGAGCGGAAAAGCTTTTCGCTAAGATGTAGGCGAGCAGAGAGGCAGAATACGCAGCTCCGCAGCTGGCCGAAAGCAAGTGCCGCTTCCCGGCGTCTTTCGGCAAAAGCGGCGCTCCGGAGCTCACCGCTACCGCTCCACTGATCTGTGCGCGAAGTAGCCGCTTCTTCGCCTCCGGCAGCCGGAGATCGCGGTAGCTTGCAAGAGGCGAAGAACGAAGCCGCGAAGAAGCCGGCTTGTGTGCGAAGCTCGCACACAGCTGCAGGACGGTGGCTGCCGCTCTCCTGCCTCTTGAATTCACCCTTGGCATGCCAATGGAAGGTGTTCCAGGACAACCTTCCTGAGTTTTTATTTTAGTTTTCATGCATCCCACCTTGGAAATTCTCGTTGCTCCCCAGAGGCTCCGAGATGCAGAGAACACGGTGGCAGCTGCTGAAAAGAAGGGCAACTGTGAGTTGGTCAAGAAGCAAGAACCTAGGCAGCTGCCTGTGCTTGGCAAGGAGCAGCTGCTGGATTCTTGCAATTGCCTTCAGTGCGCACAGAAGCCCGCTGCTCTGCTGCTTGGTTTTTCGCCTTCAGTCAATTGCACATTGCTGAAGCTGAGGCAGGCTGTTCAGCTTTGCTGCTTTTCAGCATCTCAGCTGCTTTCTGCTCTGTGACAGCTCTCGAGATGAAATAGAGATTTTTAGAGTTGGGTTAACAAAATGAATTAAGCATTTCAAATTTAGCTTGTAGAGTTATGTGTTGAATTTTCAACCTTTTGCTTAAGAAACCTCTGCCTAGTACAATGGGCAAAGGAAAATGCAAATTTCTGAAGCTTCTTGCATAAAGAACAATACCAGAAGAAGCAAAGAACCCAGATAAAGAAGCTCCTCTGTCTCCAAGCCTATCAAGACTGACAGACGTACTCAGAGAAGCACCAAAGGACCAAAAGCGCACGCGCAGAGAGGAAAAGTTCAAAAGTTCAATCATGAGGAAGACCACAATCTTCAGCCTCAGGACCACCAAGAGACCCCCGTACGACCACCACAGCAAACCACGCATGCCCAGAAGGCCGTGGACTTACTTAGCATGAGAAGCGAGGACAGGCGGGGCCAGGGGTTGAATATGCATGAAAAAGTTGTGCAATGTATTGCATATGGAACGTCTTTAAGAATAAAAGTGTGGGTCAGACTGAGGCTCGGGGCACAAGTTTTGGAGAGCTATCTCACTTGTGCCGGGCGCTGACATACATACCCACTTCATAACTACCCCAGGTCATGGAGTCTATTGATTTCTTCCGCGTATCGTTTCAGTTGGCGACCACGAAGGGACTGCTCTGCTCACCCGCAGGTCCGGTTGGGAGCAGACACCCTCAGGCGCCACGGGGCTTTTCCCCGGAGGGACTCTGCGCCTCGGCTGTACACTGCGGGGAGCAGACCACGGCCCGTTGACTAGCGGATGAAAGCGGTATGTGTTAATTTATTTTCTTACGGTTGGCACTGATAAGTCGCAAAAAGATGTTTTTGCGCGCAGGTTTGCCTAGGGGCTTGCAAGCAGACCGCCATCGGGGGAGAGGCCGGCGGCGGGAGGACCTCCCCAGCTGATAGCGCGGCTCGGGGAGGGCGAAATCGCGATTTCAGTGTGTGGTGTGTGTCCTGATTGCAGTGTAGTGTGTCTGTTACGTCCGGACGTGCGTGCTTGTACGTGTGTGTGTATGTGTGAGTGGAACGGTGAAGCGCGGTGCGGCCTTGCTAAGATACAGAGAGGCGGCGCGGCGGTGCTAGAGAGCGCATGCGCAGGGCAGCTCTCAGCCCACACTACCTGATAGTGCGGGTAGTGCGCACTCTACCTGATAGAGCGGGTGGTGCGCATGCGTGGCACGGGCTGTCTCTGGCGAGCTGGGGGAGCGCGGCGCGGGGCTTAAGTCGGGGCTTGCAAAGTTGCTTTAGGCGCGGCCCAGCTGATAGCGCAGCGGGCGCGCGGGCACAAGCCGCGGTTTGAGGAGCCGCTTTGAACCCCGCTAGCTGATAGCGCAGCTAGTGGGAGCGTGGTACAAGCTAGGAGTTACAAGCACCGCTTACAAGCATCGCTAGTTGGTAAAAAGCTTGCAAAAGTAGCCAGCGAGCCCGGCTGGGCTAAGAGTTAAGTGTTTGTTATACAATAGCACTGCCCTTCAGTGTTAAAAGCTGTCACTGGGGCAGGAGGAGGGGTTGGGGAAGGCAGTCTAGGGTTGCCATGGGAAACAGCAGTTGTATGAGTTCTCCACCCCCTTTTGGAAGAGAATTGTACCCTCCCCCTGTCCTGTCAGTTATTGTTCAAGTCTGCCCCTTAGCCTAGAATCTTCTCTGTTCCACGTTTTCCCTTTGGTTCTTCCACCAAGAACACTCCTTTCCCTTTTCCCCACTGGTTAATGTTATATTTCCCCTCCCTTTAGCCTTCTCCCGATTGTACCCTCGAATGCTAAACCCTCCTACCCCTACGCAGTAAAAGAATCCTCAGCCCGCCCTTCGGGGCTCTCGGAATCTGCCTCCCTTCTGCTTCGTTGTCTCCCTGTTTGCCCCTTCTGCGACCCTTCAATCAACGAGCAGGATTTCAGCAGCCCGAGTGTCCCTCCCGTTCTTCTGGTGGACCCTCAGATGTACCAGCTATCCGAGCTTCGTGCCGAGTGGCTAAAAGCCCCCACGGCTCGGCAACTGGGAGATCCTTTGCATTACAGGGCGAATAAAGGGGGGATGAATGTGTGTGAATGAGAGGCTGTAAGAGCCCGTCTGAAGCCCCTCATTTTCCATTCTGCCTTCCGATTGCCACAAGAAAGAATCCCTTCCCCCACTGTAGTTCCGGCTTAGAACAGGACACAGCACAGGTGGAACCACTGAACCGTCATGCTGGCTGTTCCCAACAAGGCCTGGTAAGAACTTGGCAAGGACTTGGCAAGGACTTGGCAAAGACCTGACATGGAGCCAGCACGGGACAGCCTGATGCGCGGCCTGCTTCTAATCTCCGTTCTTAAGCCAAATGAACTTTTGGGGTGACTCTCGCGGTCCTTCATTGAAGACCCCTCATCTGCCTCGTTACCACTGTGACAAAGAAAGAATGAGAACCCTCCTCCCAAGGACTGAGACTGAGACCCCTGCTATAGGGAGGAGGGGAAATTGGTGGTCTGACCACTAATGACATGACCTGTTTCCCTTCAGTGATTCAAATGGACTTATTCTTCATTGTGTATTCGTCTTGCTTTGGTGGTTTCTGTGGACTCACCCGTTCCCTCGGGGCGATTACAATGGACTTGTTCCCCCCCTCTCTCCTCTGTGGACTATAATTGGAGCCCCGAGTCGACCAGAACTTCGAAGACTCCCCCGACACGACAGAGGGATCCCCATCGTCCGGAGCACTGAGGATCTCGCCTGTGTTGGTAGCTATTCCCATATCCCTCTTCTCTCTCTAACCTTTTATCTCCTTTCAGATCCCCACTATCGCGTTTACTGTTTTGGCTCCTACTAAAGGTGCATTTGTTGTGATTAACTGATAGTCCCTTGTTGTTTGCCTTTGTTGCACTTTTGGGATGGGTGAAAAGAACCATCACGACACCCCGCAAGAAGCGGATCGTGACAGAGGCGGGCTGGTTACCCCAGACCTGCTAAGCGAGAGCGGCAGTCTCCCATGCTGCGTTTCCGTCTTTTTCGCGAGAAAAGCGGCCAGTAAAGAGACGAAGCGAGTGATAAAAAGAGTGAGAGAACCCCCCCTGGGACTGGGTCTCGGAGAAAGAGTGGGACCCCTTAGTGGGGGGGGGGGGGGGGGGGGGGAGTAAAAGGTAATTAATTAGAAAAAAAAATGAATTAAAAGGTAAAAAGAGGGTCTTCTTGGCATAATCTATTGGGGAAAAATAAAAGGTAAAATGTGTAGGAGGGGCCCCTAAAAATTCTGCTGGATTGAGGGATAAGAATGCCCATGAACATCCAAGATCAAACCTGCTGGATTGAGGGATTAATGTTCCAAGAGCATCCAGGGTTGATTCAAACCTGCTGGATTGAGGGATTAATGTTCCAAGAGCATCCAGGGTTAAGTCAAACCTGCTGGGTTGAGGGATTAACATTGCAAGAGCACCCAGAATTAAGTTTGCTGGGTTGTTGAGAGCACCCAAGATTGAGTAAAAATTTTGCCAGTTTGAAGAGAAGTCTGACAGGATCTAGAGTTGGGAACCACACAGCTAGATTGAGGGGTATCCAAGAACACTGGGACTAGCCAGGGACACCTACAAGTGTAATAGGTGTGTTGAAAAAGAAAAGGTACCTTGTTGTTGTGGTTGTTTTGTTATGTGTAAGAGTAAGTAAAATAAAGTTAAGTGAATGTAGACGAAGGAAAGTATATGTATGCATCCTGCCCTGTTAAGCAGCCTCACTGTGCTTCCCTGCTGTCACCGACAAACACAAGTTACGAACCCTCAGAACTGAAAAAGTTCAATCAAATATTGCTTCCATTGATGACCATGATATTGTCTATAATACCTTGTTCCAACTTATGTTATGTAAGTGTTAATACCCCTATCCTACCAGTTGGTAAACCTGATGGGTCATACCGGTTAGTACAGGATCTGCGGGCCATAAACAAGGTCACGGAGGATCTGTATCCTGTGGTGGCCAATCCCTACACGTTATTAACTTGCTTAACAGCCGAGCTAACTTGGTTTACCGTTTTAGATTTAAAAGATGCCTTCTTTTGCCTTCCTATCCATGAAGCCAGAAAATTTTTGCATTTGAATGGGAAAATCCTAAGAGCGGGCCAAGAACTCAACTGACATGGACCAGACTCCCACAAGGATTCAAAAACTCACCCACTTTGTTTGGAGAACAACTTGCAAAAGAATTAGAGACCTGAGAAGCCCCTCCAGAGGAAGGGAAGTTGCTAGAGTACGTAGATGACATCCTGATAGCCACACGGACAAGGGAAGCATGCACGGCCTGGACGATAAGCCTCTTGAACTTTTTGGGGCTCCAAGGGTACCGAGTATCAAAGAAAAAAGCCCAAGTAGTAAAACAGAAAGTAACTTCTCTGGGTTACGAAGTCAGTGCTAGACAACGTACCTTGGGCCAAAGCCGGAAGGAGGCAATATGCCAGACCCCAAAACCTCAGACGGTAAAGGAACTACGAACTTTCCTGAGGATGACAGGGTGGTGCAGGTTATGGATCTATAACTATGGACTGTTTGTTAAGCCCTTCTATGAACTGATTGCAACTGAAAGCAGGAACATCCAAGAGACAAAGGAAGCTACGCAAGCTTTCAACCAGCTGAAAAAAGCCCTCATGTCAGCTCCAGCCCTGAGATTGCCAGACGTGAGTAAGCCTTCCCTTTTATTCTCCCATGAGAAGCAAGGAATCGCCTTAGGAATACTAGCACAGGACCTCGGCCCATATCGGAGAGCAGTGGCTTACTTCTCTAAGCAATTGGATACAGCAGCTAAAGGGTGGCCTGGGTGCCTCAGAGCTGTTGCAGCAGTCGTACTGAACATCCAAGAGGCACACAAATTCACCCTAGGCCAGAAAAGAACTGTGCTAGTGTCTCACACAGTGTCTGCAGTGCTAGAGGTAAAAGGTGGGCATTGGCTTTCCCCACAACGGCTCCTGAGATACCAAGCTATCATAGTGGAGCAAGATGATGTAGAGATAGTAGTGACTAACATTGTCAATCCAGCCTCCTTCCTCAGTAGAAACCAAGGGGAACCAGTGGAACATGACTGCCTGGAGACCATTGAAGCCACCTACTCCAGCTGCCCTGACTCGAAGGACACCCCTCTCGAGAATGCAGAAGTCTCGTTTACTGATGGAAGCAGTTATATCATCAGTGGAAAACGGCACGCCGGGTAGGCAGTTCCAACGTGCAAGGAAGTAATGTCATCTGGGCCCCTGCCAACAAATACCTCTGCACAGAAGGCCGAGATAATTGCTCTAACTGGGGCCCTAGAATTGGCAAGAGGGAAAGAAATAAACATATACACGGACTCGAAGTATGCATTTGGAGTAGTGCATGCTCACAGAGCCATTTAGAAAGAGAGAGGACTGCTGAAGTCTCAAGGGAAAAATATTAAAGATGCATCAGAAGTACTGCGACTTCTAGAAGCAGTCCAGTTGCCAGAGAAAGTAGCGATCATGCACATTAAGGCACATCAGAAGATCAACTCAGAATTGGAAGAAGGAAACGAGCTGGCAGATAGGGAAGCAAAAGAAGCAGCAAGACGGGCACATTTCCCCTAAAGGTAAGCCAAGATACAACAAACCAGAAAAAAAATTAATCTATGAGCAAAAAGGAGACTATAACCAAGAGGGATGGGCCACCATAGAAGGAAAATTAGTTCTACCCTCCTATTTATGATGGTCCCTAATAAAGGAAGAACACCAGAAAACCATTGGGGTATTGATGCTCTAGCATAACTAGACATTTACAACTCGACAATGTGACCTTTGCCTCCAGACCAACCCCAAAAATACTCCCAAACCAAAGCTTAGCCAGATTAGGAAGGGTCATGGGCCGGAGCAGCAATGGCAGATTGATTGTACAGAATTGCCAAGAAAAGGGGGGTATACGTTTTTCCTGGTGCTAACAGATACCTTTTCAGGATGGCCAGAAGCATTCCCCACCAGGACTTCTAAAGCTCAAGAAGTAACTAAGGTATTGGTACAAGAAAACATACCACGCTTTAGAGTCCTGGCCACAATCTCCTCAAATAGAGGACCACATTTTATTGTAAAATTCGTGCAACAAGTTAGCCAATACTTGAACATAGACTGAGAACTTCACACCCCATATAACCCACAATCAAGTGGTCAGGTAAAAAAAATGAATCATTTGATCAAACAACAAATTGTACAATTGGGACAAGAAGCTAATTTGTCATGGACTCAATCCCTCCCATTAGCACTACTGCAGATCCGAACCAAACCCAAGACTAAAGAAAAGCTAAACCACTTTGACTTGCTTTATGAAAAACCATATGGGGTGCGAAAGAGAATGTCTAGCCAAGACATGTCACTAACCTCCTGTATGTTAAGTCTCTTAACTTGGTGTATCCAGCACCAATCACTAGCTAATAAACACAAGTCATAACTAGTGAAATACACTGTTTAGAAGACTTTATGTCACCCAATTATAATTCTATTAATTTTAGTTACTGTAAGTTTAATGATGTCTACTTTAACACTCATGTAGAATTCGAGGATGTTAAAACACATGGCCAGTCTGACATCACTCTCTAGAACTCCTAGAATCTTACTGAAAGAGGACGGTCAAGACAGTAGATGAGAATTTAAATCAAGACCCCTGTAGTAAAAGAATTTACTCTATTTTAAGAAAAGGGGGGACTGAAGCAGAGATTTTTAGAGTTAGGTTAACAAAATGAATGAAGCATTTCTAATTTAGCTTGTAGAGTTATGTGTTGAATTTTCAACCTTTTGCTTAAGAAACCTCTGCCTAGTACAATGGGCATAGGAAAATGCAAATTTCTGAAGCTTCTTGCATAAAGAACAATACCAGAAGAAGCAAAGAACCCAGATAAAGAAGCTCCTCTGTCTCCAAGCCTATCAAGACTGACAGACGTACTCAGAGAAGCACCAAAGGACCAAAAGCGCACGCGCAGAGAGGAAAAGTTCAAAAGTTCAATCGTGAGGAAGACCACAATCTTCAGCCTCAGGACCACCAAGAGACCCCCGTACGACCACCACAGCAAACCACGCATGCCCAGAAGGCCGTGGACTTACTTAGCATGAGAAGCGAGGACAGGCGGGGCCAGGGGTTGAATATGCATGAAAAAGTTGTGCAATGTATTGCATATGGAACGTCTTTAAGAATAAAAGTGTGGGTCAGACTGAGGCTCGGGGCACAAGTTTTGGAGAGCTATCTCACTTGTGCCGGGCGCTAACATACATAGCCACTTCATAACTACCCCAGGTTATGGAGTCTACTGATTTCTTCCGCGTATCGTTTCAGAGGTTTCTTGCCTTCGCCAGGCTGCAACGTGCCCGCTAGTAGCAAGAACTGGGCAGGAGTGGGCAGAGAGCAGGGCCATCTGCCAGCAGGTTGCAGCTTGCCCAGGAAAATGCAGTGTCCTTGGAATGTGCAGCAAATCTTATTTCCTGGCAAGGTCGGGCTAAGTGAGCACTGCTGGTACACTTTCTCCTTGAGAACTGGAGCGGAAAAGCTTTTCGCTAAGATGTAGGCGGGCAGAGAGGCAGAATACGGAGCTCCGCAGCTGGCCGAAAGCAAGTGCCGCTTGCCGGCGTCTTTCGGCAAAAGCGGCGCTTCGGAGCGCACCGCTGCCGCTCCAGTCATCTGTGCGCGAAGTAGCCGCTTCTTGGCCTCCGGCAGCCGGAGATCGCGGTAGCTTGCAAGAGGCGAAGAACGAAGCCGCGAAGAAGCCGGCTTGTGTGCGAAGCTCGCACACAGCTGCAGGACGGTGGCTGCCGCTCTCCTGCCTCTTGAATTCACCCTTGGCATGCCAATGGAAGGTGTTCCAGGACAACCTTCCTGAGTTTTTATTTTAGTTTTCATGCATCCCACCTTGGAAATTCTCGTTGCTCCCCAGAGGCTCCGAGATGCAGAGAACACGGTGGCAGCTGCTGAAAAGAAGGGCAACTGTGAGTTGGTCAAAAACCAAGAACACAGGCAGCTGCCTGTGCTTGGCAAGGAGCAGCTGCTGGATTCTTGCAATTGCCTTCAGTGCGCACAGAAGCCCGCTGCTCTGCTGCTTGGTTTTTCGCCTTCAGTCAATTACACACTGCTGAAGCTGAGGCAGGCAGTTCAGCTTTGCTGCTTTTCAGCATCTCAGCTGCCCTTCTGCTCTGTGACAGCTCTCCAGGTTTCTTGCCTTCGCCAGGCTGCAACGTGCCCGCTAGTAGCAAGAACTGGGCAGGAGTGGGCAGAGAGCAGGGCCATCTGCCAGCAGGTTGCAGCTTGCCCAGGAAAATGCAGTGTCCTTGGAATGTGCAGCAAATCTTATTTCCTGGCAAGGTCGGGCTAAGTGAGCAGTGCTGGTACACTTTCTCCTTGAGAACTGGAGCGGAAAAGCTTTTCGCTAAGATGTAGGCGAGCAGAGAGGCAGAATACGCAGCTCCGCAGCTGGCCGAAAGCAAGTGCCGCTTCCCGGCGTCTTTCGGCAAAAGCGGCGCTCCGGAGCTCGCCGCTACCGCTCCACTGATCTGTGCGCGAAGTAGCCGCTTCTTGGCCTCCGGCAGCCGGAGATCGCGGTAGCTTGCAAGAGGCGAAGAACGAAGCCGCGAAGAAGCCGGCTTGTGTGCGAAGCTCGCACACAGCTGCAGGACGGTGGCTGCCGCTCTCCTGCCTCTTGAATTCACCCTTGGCATGCCAATGGAAGGTGTTCCAGGACAACCTTCCTGAGTTTTTATTTTAGTTTTCTTGCATCCCACCTTGGAAATTCTCGTTGCTCCCCAGAGGCTCCGAGATGCAGAGAACACGGTGGCAGCTGCTGAAAAGAAGGGCAACTGTGAGTTGGTCAAGAAGCAAGAACCTAGGCAGCTGCCTGTGCTTGGCAAGGAGCAGCTGCTGGATTCTTGCAATTGCCTTCAGTGCGCACAGAAGCCCGCTGCTCTGCTGCTTGGTTTTTCGCCTTCAGTCAATTACACACTGCTGAAGCTGAGGCAGGCAGTTCAGCTTTGCTGCTTTTCAGCATCTCAGCTGCCCTTCTGCTCTGCGACAGCTCTCCAGGTTTCTTGCCTTCGCCAGGCTGCAACGTGCCCGCTAGTACCAAGAACTGGGCAGGAGTGGGCAGAGAGCAGGGACATCTGCCAGCAGGTTGCAGCTTGCCCAGGAAAATGCAGTGTCCTTGGAATGTGCAGCAAATCTTATTTCCTGGCAAGGTCGGGCTAAGTGAGCAGTGCTGGTACACTTTCTCCTTGAGAACTGGAGCGGAAAAGCTTTTCGCTAAGATGTAGGCGAGCAGAGAGGCAGAATACGCAGCTCCGCAGCTGGCCGAAAGCAAGTGCCGCTTCCCGGCGTCTTTCGGCAAAAGCGGCGCTCCGGAGCTCACCGCTGCCGCTCCAGTGATCTGTGCGCGAAGTAGCCGCTTCTTCGCCTCCGGCAGCCGGAGATCGCGGTAGCTTGCAAGAGGCGAAGAACGAAGCCGCGAAGAAGCCGGCTTGTGTGCGAAGCTCGCACACAGCTGCAGGACGGTGGCTGCCGCTCTCCTGCCTCTTGAATTCACCCTTGGCATGCCAATGGAAGGTGTTCCAGGACAACCTTCCTGAGTTTTTATTTTAGTTTTCATGCATCCCACCTTGGAAATTCTTGTTGCTCCCCAGAGGCTCCGAGATGCAGAGAACACGGTGGCAGCTGCTGAAAAGAAGGGCAACTGTGAGTTAGTCAAGAAGCAAGAACCTAGGCAGCTGCCTGTGCTTGGCAAGGAGCAGCTGCTGGATTCTTGCAATTGCCTTCAGTGCGCACAGAAGCCCGCTGCTCTGCTGCTTGGTTTTTCGCCTTCAGTCAATTACACACTGCTGAAGCTGAGGCAGGCAGTTCAGCTTTGCTGCTTTTCAGCATCTCAGCTGCCCTTCTGCTCTGTGACAGCTCTCCAGGTTTCTTGCCTTCGCCAGGCTGCAACGTGCCCGCTAGTAGCAAGAACTGGGCAGGAGTGGGCAGAGAGCAGGGCCATCTGCCAGCAGGTTGCAGCTTGCCCAGGAAAATGCAGTGTCCTTGGAATGTGCAGCAAATCTTATTTCCTGGCAAGGTCGGGCTAAGTGAGCACTGCTGGTACACTTTCTCCTTGAGAACTGGAGCGGAAAAGCTTTTCGCTAAGATGTAGGCGAGCAGAGAGGCAGAATACGCAGCTCCGCAGCTGGCCGAAAGCAAGTGCCGCTTCCCGGCGTCTTTCGGCAAAAGCGGCGCTTCGGAGCGCACCGCTGCCGCTCCAGTCATCTGTGCGCGAAGTAGCCGCTTCTTCGCCTCCGGCAGCCGGAGATCGCGGTAGCTTGCAAGAGGCGAAGAACGAAGCCGCGAAGAAGCCGGCTTGTGTGCGAAGCTCGCACACAGCTGCAGGACGGTGGCTGCCGCTCTCCTGCCTCTTGAATTCACCCTTGGCATGCCAATGGAAGGTGTTCCAGGACAACCTTCCTGAGTTTTTATTGTAGTTTTCATGCATCCCTCCTTGGAAATTCTTGTTGCTCCCCAGAGGCTCCGAGATGCAGAGAACACGGTGGCAGCTGCTGAAAAGAAGGGCAACTGTGAGTTGGTCAAGAAGCAAGAACCTAGGCAGCTGCCTGTGCTTGGCAAGGAGCAGCTGCTGGATTCTTGCAATTGCCTTCAGTGCGCACAGAAGCCCGCTGCTCTGCTGCTTGGTTTTTCGCCTTCAGTCAATTACACACTGCTGAAGCTGAGGCAGGCAGTTCAGCTTTGCTGCTTTTCAGCATCTCAGCTGCCCTTCTGCTCTGTGACAGCTCTCCAGGTTTCTTGCCTTCGCCAGGCTGCAACGTGCCCGCTAGTACCAAGAACTGGGCAGGAGTGGGCAGAGAGCAGGGCCATCTGTCAGCAGGTTGCAGCTTGCCCAGGAAAATGCAGTGTCCTTGGAATGTGCAGCAAATCTTATTTCCTGGCAAGGTCGGGCTAAGTGAGCAGTGCTGGTACACTTTCTCCTTGAGAACTGGAGCGGAAAAGCTTTTCGCTAAGATGTAGGCGAGCAGAGAGGCAGAATACGCAGCTCCGCAGCTGGCCGAAAGCAAGTGCCGCTTCCCGGCGTCTTTCGGCAAAAGCGGCGCTCCGGAGCTCACCGCTACCGCTCTACTGATCTGTGCGCGAAGTAGCCGCTTCTTGGCCTCCGGCAGCCGGAGATCGCGGTAGCTTGCAAGAGGCGAAGAACTAAGCCGCGAAGAAGCCGGCTTGTGTGCGAAGCTCGCACACAGCTGCAGGACGGTGGCTGCCGCTCTCCTGCCTCTTGAATTCACCCTTGGCATGCCAATGGAAGGTGTTCCAGGACAACCTTCCTGAGTTTTTATTTTAGTTTTCATGCATCCCACCTTGGAAATTCTCGTTGCTCCCCAGAGGCTCCGAGATGCAGAGAACACGGTGGCAGCTGCTGAAAAGAAGGGCAACTGTGAGTTGGTCAAGAAGCAAGAACCTAGGCAGCTGCCTGTGCTTGGCAAGGAGCAGCTGCTGGATTCTTGCAATTGCCTTCAGTGCGCACAGAAGCCCGCTGCTCTGCTGCTTGGTTTTTCGCCTTCAGTCAATTACACACTGCTGAAGCTGAGGCAGGCAGTTCAGCTTTGCTGCTTTTCAGCATCTCAGCTGCCCTTCTGCTCTGCGACAGCTCTCCAGGTTTCTTGCCTTCGCCAGGCTGCAACGTGCCCGCTAGTAGCAAGAACTGGGCAGGAGTGGGCAGAGAGCACGGCCATCTGCCAGCAGGTTGCAGCTTGCCCAGGAAAATGCAGTGTCCTTGGAATGTGCAGCAAATCTTATTTCCTGGCAAGGTCGGGCTAAGTGAGCAGTGCTGGTACACTTTCTCCTTGAGAACTGGAGCGGAAAAGCTTTTCGCTAAGATGTAGGCGAGCAGAGAGGCAGAATACGGAGCTCCGCAGCTGGCCGAAAGCAAGTGCCGCTTCCCGGCGTCTTTCGGCAAAAGCGGCGCTTCGGAGCGCACCGCTGCCGCTCCAGTCATCTGTGCGCGAAGTAGCCGCTTCTTGGCCTCCGGCAGCCGGAGATCGCGGTAGCTTGCAAGAGGCGAAGAACGAAGCCGCGAAGAAGCCGGCTTGTGTGCGAAGCTCGCACACAGCTGCAGGACGGTGGCTGCCGCTCTCCTGCCTCTTGAATTCACCCTTGGCATGCCAATGGAAGGTGTTCCAGGACAACCTTCCTGAGTTTTTATTGTAGTTTTCATGCATCCCTCCTTGGAAATTCTTGTTGCTCCCCAGAGGCTCCGAGATGCAGAGAACACGGTGGCAGCTGCTGAAAAGAAGGGCAACTGTGAGTTGGTCAAGAAGCAAGAACCTAGGCAGCTGCCTGTGCTTGGCAAGGAGCAGCTGCTGGATTCTTGCAATTGCCTTCAGTGCGCACAGAAGCCCGCTGCTCTGCTGCTTGGTTTTTCGCCTTCAGTCAATTACACACTGCTGAAGCTGAGGCAGGCAGTTCAGCTTTGCTGCTTTTCAGCATCTCAGCTGCCCTTCTGCTCTGTGACAGCTCTCCAGGTTTCTTGCCTTCGCCAGGCTGCAACGTGCCCGCTAGTAGCAAGAACTGGGCAGGAGTGGGCAGAGAGCAGGGCCATCTGCCAGCAGGTTGCAGCTTGCCCAGGAAAATGCAGTGTCCTTGGAATGTGCAGCAAATCTTATTTCCTGGCAAGGTCGGGCTAAGTGAGCACTGCTGGTACACTTTCTCCTTGAGAACTGGAGCGGAAAAGCTTTTCGCTAAGATGTAGGCGAGCAGAGAGGCAGAATACGCAGCTCCGCAGCTGGCCGAAAGCAAGTGCCGCTTGCCGGCGTCTTTCGGCAAAAGCGGCGCTTCGGAGCGCACCGCTGCCGCTCCAGTCATCTGTGCGCGAAGTAGCCGCTTCTTGGCCTCCGGCAGCCGGAGATCGCGGTAGCTTGCAAGAGGCGAAGAACGAAGCCGCGAAGAAGCCGGCTTGTGTGCGAAGCTCGCACACAGCTGCAGGACGGTGGCTGCCGCTCTCCTGCCTCTTGAATTCACCCTTGGCATGCCAATGGAAGGTGTTCCAGGACAACCTTCCTGAGTTTTTATTGTAGTTTTCATGCATCCCTCCTTGGAAATTCTTGTTGCTCCCCAGAGGCTCCGAGATGCAGAGAACACGGTGGCAGCTGCTGAAAAGAAGGGCAACTGTGAGTTGGTCAAGAAGCAAGAACACAGGCAGCTGCCTGTGCTTGGCAAGGAGCAGCTGCTGGATTCTTGCAATTGCCTTCAGTGCGCACAGAAGCCCGCTGCTCTGCTGCTTGGTTTTTCGCCTTCAGTCAATTACACACTGCTGAAGCTGAGGCAGGCAGTTCATCTTTGCTGCTTTTCAGCATCTCAGCTGCCCTTCTGCTCTGTGACAGCTCTCCAGGTTTCTTGCCTTCGCCAGGCTGCAACGTGCCCGCTAGTAGCAAGAACTGGGCAGGAGTGGGCAGAGAGCAGGGCCATCTGCCAGCAGGTTGCAGCTTGCCCAGGAAAATGCAGTGTCCTTGGAATGTGCAGCAAATCTTATTTCCTGGCAAGGTCGGGCTAAGTGAGCAGTGCTGGTACACTTTCTCCTTGAGAACTGGAGCGGAAAAGCTTTTCGCTAAGATGTAGGCGAGCAGAGAGGCAGAATACGGAGCTCCGCAGCTGGCCGAAAGCAAGTGCCGCTTCCCGGCGTCTTTCGGCAAAAGCGGCGCTTCGGAGCGCACCGCTGCCGCTCCAGTCATCTGTGCGCGAAGTAGCCGCTTCTTGGCCTCCGGCAGCCGGAGATCGCGGTAGCTTGCAAGAGGCGAAGAACGAAGCCGCGAAGAAGCCGGCTTGTGTGCGAAGCTCGCAGACAGCTGCAGGACGGTGGCTGCCGCTCTCCTGCCTCTTGAATTCACCCTTGGCATGCCAATGGAAGGTGTTCCAGGACAACCTTCCTGAGTTTTTATTGTAGTTTTCATGCATCCCTCCTTGGAAATTCTTGTTGCTCCCCAGAGGCTCCGAGATGCAGAGAACACGGTGGCAGCTGCTGAAAAGAAGGGCAACTGTGAGTTGGTCAAGAAGCAAGAACCTAGGCAGCTGCCTGTGCTTGGCAAGGAGCAGCTGCTGGATTCTTGCAATTGCCTTCAGTGCGCACAGAAGCCCGCTGCTCTGCTGCTTGGTTTTTCGCCTTCAGTCAATTACACACTGCTGAAGCTGAGGCAGGCAGTTCAGCTTTGCTGCTTTTCAGCATCTCAGCTGCCCTTCTGCTCTGTGACAGCTCTCCAGGTTTCTTGCCTTCGCCAGGCTGCAACGTGCCCGCTAGTACCAAGAACTGGGCAGGAGTGGGCAGAGAGCAGGGCCATCTGCCAGCAGGTTGCAGCTTGCCCAGGAAAATGCAGTGTCCTTGGAATGTGCAGCAAATCTTATTTCCTGGCAAGGTCGGGCTAAGTGAGCAGTGCTGGTACACTTTCTCCTTGAGAACTGGAGCGGAAAAGCTTTTCGCTAAGATGTAGGCGAGCAGAGAGGCAGAATACGCAGCTCCGCAGCTGGCCGAAAGCAAGTGCCGCTTGCCGGCGTCTTTCGGCAAAAGCGGCGCTTCGGAGCGCACCGCTGCCGCTCCAGTCATCTGTGCGCGAAGTAGCCGCTTCTTGGCCTCCGGCAGCCGGAGATCGCGGTAGCTTGCAAGAGGCGAAGAACGAAGCCGCGAAGAAGCCGGCTTGTGTGCGAAGCTCGCACACAGCTGCAGGACGGTGGCTGCCGCTCTCCTGCCTCTTGAATTCACCCTTGGCATGCCAATGGAAGGTGTTCCAGGACAACCTTCCTGAGTTTTTATTGTAGTTTTCATGCATCCCTCCTTGGAAATTCTTGTTGCTCCCCAGAGGCTCCGAGATGCAGAGAACACGGTGGCAGCTGCTGAAAAGAAGGGCAACTGTGAGTTGGTCAAAAACCAAGAACACAGGCAGCTGCCTGTGCTTGGCAAGGAGCAGCTGCTGGATTCTTGCAATTGCCTTCAGTGCGCACAGAAGCCCGCTGCTCTGCTGCTTGGTTTTTCGCCTTCAGTCAATTACACACTGCTGAAGCTGAGGCAGGCAGTTCAGCTTTGCTGCTTTTCAGCATCTCAGCTGCCCTTCTGCTCTGTGACAGCTCTCCAGGTTTCTTGCCTTCGCCAGGCTGCAACGTGCCCGCTAGTAGCAAGAACTGGGCAGGAGTGGGCAGAGAGCACGGCCATCTGCCAGCAGGTTGCAGCTTGCCCAGGAAAATGCAGTGTCCTTGGAATGTGCAGCAAATCTTATTTCCTGGCAAGGTCGGGCTAAGTGAGCAGTGCTGGTACACTTTCTCCTTGAGAACTGGAGCGGAAAAGCTTTTCGCTAAGATGTAGGCGAGCAGAGAGGCAGAATACGCAGCTCCGCAGCTGGCCGAAAGCAAGTGCCGCTTCCCGGCGTCTTTCGGCAAAAGCGGCGCTCCGGAGCTCACCGCTGCCGCTCCACTGATCTGTGCGCGAAGTAGCCGCTTCTTGGCCTCCGGCAGCCGGAGATCGCGGTAGCTTGCAAGAGGCGAAGAACGAAGCCGCGAAGAAGCCGGCTTGTGTGCGAAGCTCGCACACAGCTGCAGGACGGTGGCTGCCGCTCTCCTGCCTCTTGAATTCACCCTTGGCATGCCAATGGAAGGTGTTCCAGGACAACCTTCCTGAGTTTTTATTTTAGTTTTCATGCATCCCACCTTGGAAATTCTCGTTGCTCCCCAGAGGCTCCGAGATGCAGAGAACACGGTGGCAGCTGCTGAAAAGAAGGGCAACTGTGAGTTGGTCAAGAAGCAAGAACCTAGGCAGCTGCCTGTGCTTGGCAAGGAGCAGCTGCTGGATTCTTGCAATTGCCTTCAGTGCGCACAGAAGCCCGCTGCTCTGCTGCTTGGTTTTTCGCCTTCAGTCAATTACACACTGCTGAAGCTGAGGCAGGCAGTTCAGCTTTGCTGCTTTTCAGCATCTCAGCTGCCCTTCTGCTCTGTGACAGCTCTCCAGGTTTCTTGCCTTCGCCAGGCTGCAACGTGCCCGCTAGTACCAAGAACTGGGCAGGAGTGGGCAGAGAGCACGGCCATCTGCCAGCAGGTTGCAGCTTGCCCAGGAAAATGCAGTGTCCTTGGAATGTGCAGCAAATCTTATTTCCTGGCAAGGTCGGGCTAAGTGAGCAGTGCTGGTACACTTTCTCCTTGAGAACTGGAGCGGAAAAGCTTTTCGCTAAGATGTAGGCGAGCAGAGAGGCAGAATACGCAGCTCCGCAGCTGGCCGAAAGCAAGTGCCGCTTGCCGGCGTCTTTCGGCAAAAGCGGCGCTTCGGAGCGCACCGCTGCCGCTCCAGTCATCTGTGCGCGAAGTAGCCGCTTCTTGGCCTCCGGCAGCCGGAGATCGCGGTAGCTTGCAAGAGGCGAAGAACGAAGCCGCGAAGAAGCCGGCTTGTGTGCGAAGCTCGCACACAGCTGCAGGACGGTGGCTGCCGCTCTCCTGCCTCTTGAATTCACCCTTGGCATGCCAATGGAAGGTGTTCCAGGACAACCTTCCTGAGTTTTTATTGTAGTTTTCATGCATCCCTCCTTGGAAATTCTTGTTGCTCCCCAGAGGCTCCGAGATGCAGAGAACACGGTGGCAGCTGCTGAAAAGAAGGGCAACTGTGAGTTGGTCAAGAAGCAAGAACCTAGGCAGCTGCCTGTGCTTGGCAAGGAGCAGCTGCTGGATTCTTGCAATTGCCTTCAGTGCGCACAGAAGCCCGCTGCTCTGCTGCTTGGTTTTTCGCCTTCAGTCAATTACACACTGCTGAAGCTGAGGCAGGCAGTTCAGCTTTGCTGCTTTTCAGCATCTCAGCTGCCCTTCTGCTCTGTGACAGCTCTCCAGGTTTCTTGCCTTCGCCAGGCTGCAACGTGCCCGCTAGTACCAAGAACTGGGCAGGAGTGGGCAGAGAGCAGGGCCATCTGCCAGCAGGTTGCAGCTTGCCCAGGAAAATGCAGTGTCCTTGGAATGTGCAGCAAATCTTATTTCCTGGCAAGGTCGGGCTAAGTGAGCAGTGCTGGTACACTTTCTCCTTGAGAACTGGAGCGGAAAAGCTTTTCGCTAAGATGTAGGCGAGCAGAGAGGCAGAATACGCAGCTCCGCAGCTGGCCGAAAGCAAGTGCCGCTTGCCGGCGTCTTTCGGCAAAAGCGGCGCTTCGGAGCGCACCGCTGCCGCTCCAGTCATCTGTGCGCGAAGTAGCCGCTTCTTGGCCTCCGGCAGCCGGAGATCGCGGTAGCTTGCAAGAGGCGAAGAACGAAGCCGCGAAGAAGCCGGCTTGTGTGCGAAGCTCGCACACAGCTGCAGGACGGTGGCTGCCGCTCTCCTGCCTCTTGAATTCACCCTTGGCATGCCAATGGAAGGTGTTCCAGGACAACCTTCCTGAGTTTTTATTTTAGTTTTCATGCATCCCACCTTGGAAATTCTCGTTGCTCCCCAGAGGCTCCGAGATGCAGAGAACACGGTGGCAGCTGCTGAAAAGAAGGGCAACTGTGAGTTGGTCAAGAAGCAAGAACCTAGGCAGCTGCCTGTGCTTGGCAAGGAGCAGCTGCTGGATTCTTGCAATTGCCTTCAGTGCGCACAGAAGCCCGCTGCTCTGCTGCTTGGTTTTTCGCCTTCAGTCAATTACACACTGCTGAAGCTGAGGCAGGCAGTTCAGCTTTGCTGCTTTTCAGCATCTCAGCTGCCCTTCTGCTCTGTGACAGCTCTCCAGGTTTCTTGCCTTCGCCAGGCTGCAACGTGCCCGCTAGTAGCAAGAACTGGGCAGGAGTGGGCAGAGAGCAGGGCCATCTGCCAGCAGGTTGCAGCTTGCCCAGGAAAATGCAGTGTCCTTGGAATGTGCAGCAAATCTTATTTCCTGGCAAGGTCGGGCTAAGTGAGCACTGCTGGTACACTTTCTCCTTGAGAACTGGAGCGGAAAAGCTTTTCGCTAAGATGTAGGCGAGCAGAGAGGCAGAATACGCAGCTCCGCAGCTGGCCGAAAGCAAGTGCCGCTTCCCGGCGTCTTTCGGCAAAAGCGGCGCTCCGGAGCTCACCGCTACCGCTCCACTGATCTGTGCGCGAAGTAGCCGCTTCTTCGCCTCCGATGCCGGAGATCGCGGTAGCTTGCAAGAGGCGAAGAACGAAGCCGCGAAGAAGCCGGCTTGTGTGCGAAGCTCGCACACAGCTGCAGGACGGTGGCTGCCGCTCTCCTGCCTCTTGAATTCACCCTTGGCATGCCAATGGAAGGTGTTCCAGGACAACCTTCCTGAGTTTTTATTTTAGTTTTCATGCATCCCACCTTGGAAATTCTCGTTGCTCCCCAGAGGCTCCGAGATGCAGAGAACACGGTGGCAGCTGCTGAAAAGAAGGGCAACTGTGAGTTGGTCAAGAAGCAAGAACACAGGCAGCTGCCTGTGCTTGGCAAGGAGCAGCTGCTGGATTCTTGCAATTGCCTTCAGTGCGCACAGAAGCCCGCTGCTCTGCTGCTTGGTTTTTCGCCTTCAGTCAATTACACACTGCTGAAGCTGAGGCAGGCAGTTCAGCTTTGCTGCTTTTCAGCATCTCAGCTGCCCTTCTGCTCTGTGACAGCTCTCCAGGTTTCTTGCCTTCGCCAGGCTGCAACGTGCCCGCTAGTACCAAGAACTGGGCAGGAGTGGGCAGAGAGCACGGCCATCTGCCAGCAGGTTGCAGCTTGCCCAGGAAAATGCAGTGTCCTTGGAATGTGCAGCAAATCTTATTTCCTGGCAAGGTCGGGCTAAGTGAGCAGTGCTGGTACACTTTCTCCTTGAGAACTGGAGCGGAAAAGCTTTTCGCTAAGATGTAGGCGAGCAGAGAGGCAGAATACGCAGCTCCGCAGCTGGCCGAAAGCAAGTGCCGCTTGCCGGCGTCTTTCGGCAAAAGCGGCGCTTCGGAGCGCACCGCTGCCGCTCCAGTCATCTGTGCGCGAAGTAGCCGCTTCTTGGCCTCCGGCAGCCGGAGATCGCGGTAGCTTGCAAGAGGCGAAGAACGAAGCCGCGAAGAAGCCGGCTTGTGTGCGAAGCTCGCACACAGCTGCAGGACGGTGGCTGCCGCTCTCCTGCCTCTTGAATTCACCCTTGGCATGCCAATGGAAGGTGTTCCAGGACAACCTTCCTGAGTTTTTATTGTAGTTTTCATGCATCCCTCCTTGGAAATTCTTGTTGCTCCCCAGAGGCTCCGAGATGCAGAGAACACGGTGGCAGCTGCTGAAAAGAAGGGCAACTGTGAGTTGGTCAAGAAGCAAGAACCTAGGCAGCTGCCTGTGCTTGGCAAGGAGCAGCTGCTGGATTCTTGCAATTGCCTTCAGTGCGCACAGAAGCCCGCTGCTCTGCTGCTTGGTTTTTCGCCTTCAGTCAATTACACACTGCTGAAGCTGAGGCAGGCAGTTCAGCTTTGCTGCTTTTCAGCATCTCAGCTGCCCTTCTGCTCTGTGACAGCTCTCCAGGTTTCTTGCCTTCGCCAGGCTGCAACGTGCCCGCTAGTACCAAGAACTGGGCAGGAGTGGGCAGAGAGCAGGGCCATCTGCCAGCAGGTTGCAGCTTGCCCAGGAAAATGCAGTGTCCTTGGAATGTGCAGCAAATCTTATTTCCTGGCAAGGTCGGGCTAAGTGAGCAGTGCTGGTACACTTTCTCCTTGAGAACTGGAGCGGAAAAGCTTTTCGCTAAGATGTAGGCGAGCAGAGAGGCAGAATACGCAGCTCCGCAGCTGGCCGAAAGCAAGTGCCGCTTGCCGGCGTCTTTCGGCAAAAGCGGCGCTTCGGAGCGCACCGCTGCCGCTCCAGTCATCTGTGCGCGAAGTAGCCGCTTCTTGGCCTCCGGCAGCCGGAGATCGCGGTAGCTTGCAAGAGGCGAAGAACGAAGCCGCGAAGAAGCCGGCTTGTGTGCGAAGCTCGCACACAGCTGCAGGACGGTGGCTGCCGCTCTCCTGCCTCTTGAATTCACCCTTGGCATGCCAATGGAAGGTGTTCCAGGACAACCTTCCTGAGTTTTTATTGTAGTTTTCATGCATCCCTCCTTGGAAATTCTTGTTGCTCCCCAGAGGCTCCGAGATGCAGAGAACACGGTGGCAGCTGCTGAAAAGAAGGGCAACTGTGAGTTGGTCAAGAAGCAAGAACACAGGCAGCTGCCTGTGCTTGGCAAGGAGCAGCTGCTGGATTCTTGCAATTGCCTTCAGTGCGCACAGAAGCCCGCTGCTCTGCTGCTTGGTTTTTCGCCTTCAGTCAAATACACACTGCTGAAGCTGAGGCAGGCAGTTCAGCTTTGCTGCTTTTCAGCATCTCAGCTGCCCTTCTGCTCTGTGACAGCTCTCCAGGTTTCTTGCCTTCGCCAGGCTGCAACGTGCCCGCTAGTAGCAAGAACTGGGCAGGAGTGGGCAGAGAGCAGGGCCATCTGCCAGCAGGTTGCAGCTTGCCCAGGAAAATGCAGTGTCCTTGGAATGTGCAGCAAATCTTATTTCCTGGCAAGGTCGGGCTAAGTGAGCAGTGCTGGTACACTTTCTCCTTGAGAACTGGAGCGGAAAAGCTTTTCGCTAAGATGTAGGCGAGCAGAGAGGCAGAATACGGAGCTCCGCAGCTGGCCGAAAGCAAGTGCCGCTTCCCGGCGTCTTTCGGCAAAAGCGGCGCTTCGGAGCGCACCGCTGCCGCTCCAGTCATCTGTGCGCGAAGTAGCCGCTTCTTGGCCTCCGGCAGCCGGAGATCGCGGTAGCTTGCAAGAGGCGAAGAACGAAGCCGCGAAGAAGCCGGCTTGTGTGCGAAGCTCGCACACAGCTGCAGGACGGTGGCTGCCGCTCTCCTGCCTCTTGAATTCACCCTTGGCATGCCAATGGAAGGTGTTCCAGGACAACCTTCCTGAGTTTTTATTGTAGTTTTCATGCATCCCTCCTTGGAAATTCTTGTTGCTCCCCAGAGGCTCCGAGATGCAGAGAACACGGTGGCAGCTGCTGAAAAGAAGGGCAACTGTGAGTTGGTCAAGAAGCAAGAACCTAGGCAGCTGCCTGTGCTTGGCAAGGAGCAGCTGCTGGATTCTTGCAATTGCCTTCAGTGCGCACAGAAGCCCGCTGCTCTGCTGCTTGGTTTTTCGCCTTCAGTCAATTACACACTGCTGAAGCTGAGGCAGGCAGTTCAGCTTTGCTGCTTTTCAGCATCTCAGCTGCCCTTCTGCTCTGTGACAGCTCTCCAGGTTTCTTGCCTTCGCCAGGCTGCAACGTGCCCGCTAGTAGCAAGAACTGGGCAGGAGTGGGCAGAGAGCAGGGCCATCTGCCAGCAGGTTGCAGCTTGCCCAGGAAAATGCAGTGTCCTTGGAATGTGCAGCAAATCTTATTTCCTGGCAAGGTCGGGCTAAGTGAGCACTGCTGGTACACTTTCTCCTTGAGAACTGGAGCGGAAAAGCTTTTCGCTAAGATGTAGGCGAGCAGAGAGGCAGAATACGCAGCTCCGCAGCTGGCCGAAAGCAAGTGCCGCTTGCCGGCGTCTTTCGGCAAAAGCGGCGCTTCGGAGCGCACCGCTGCCGCTCCAGTCATCTGTGCGCGAAGTAGCCGCTTCTTGGCCTCCGGCAGCCGGAGATCGCGGTAGCTTGCAAGAGGCGAAGAACGAAGCCGCGAAGAAGCCGGCTTGTGTGCGAAGCTCGCACACAGCTGCAGGACGGTGGCTGCCGCTCTCCTGCCTCTTGAATTCACCCTTGGCATGCCAATGGAAGGTGTTCCAGGACAACCTTCCTGAGTTTTTATTGTAGTTTTCATGCATCCCTCCTTGGAAATTCTCGTTGCTCCCCAGAGGCTCCGAGATGCAGAGAACACGGTGGCAGCTGCTGAAAAGAAGGGCAACTGTGAGTTGGTCAAGAAGCAAGAACCCAGGCAGCTGCCTGTGCTTGGCAAGGAGCAGCTGCTGGATTCTTGCAATTGCCTTCAGTGCGCACAGAAGCCCGCTGCTCTGCTGCTTGGTTTTTCGCCTTCAGTCAATTACACACTGCTGAAGCTGAGGCAGGCAGTTCAGCTTTGCTGCTTTTCAGCATCTCAGCTGCCCTTCTGCTCTGTGACAGCTCTCCAGGTTTCTTGCCTTCGCCAGGCTGCAACGTGCCCGCTAGTAGCAAGAACTGGGCAGGAGTGGGCAGAGAGCAGGGCCATCTGCCAGCAGGTTGCAGCTTGCCCAGGAAAATGCAGTGTCCTTGGAATGTGCAGCAAATCTTATTTCCTGGCAAGGTCGGGCTAAGTGAGCAGTGCTGGTACACTTTCTCCTTGAGAACTGGAGCGGAAAAGCTTTTCGCTAAGATGTAGGCGAGCAGAGAGGCAGAATACGCAGCTCCGCAGCTGGCCGAAAGCAAGTGCCGCTTCCCGGCGTCTTTCGGCAAAAGCGGCGCTCCGGAGCTCACCGCTGCCGCTCCACTGATCTGTGCGCGAAGTAGCCGCTTCTTGGCCTCCGGCAGCCGGAGATCGCGGTAGCTTGCAAGAGGCGAAGAACGAAGCCGCGAAGAAGCCGGCTTGTGTGCGAAGCTCGCACACAGCTGCAGGACGGTGGCTGCCGCTCTCCTGCCTCTTGAATTCACCCTTGGCATGCCAATGGAAGGTGTTCCAGGACAACCTTCCTGAGTTTTTATTTTAGTTTTCATGCATCCCACCTTGGAAATTCTCGTTGCTCCCCAGAGGCTCCGAGATGCAGAGAACACGGTGGCAGCTGCTGAAAAGAAGGGCAACTGTGAGTTGGTCAAGAAGCAAGAACCTAGGCAGCTGCCTGTGCTTGGCAAGGAGCAGCTGCTGGATTCTTGCAATTGCCTTCAGTGCGCACAGAAGCCCGCTGCTCTGCTGCTTGGTTTTTCGCCTTCAGTCAATTACACACTGCTGAAGCTGAGGCAGGCAGTTCAGCTTTGCTGCTTTTCAGCATCTCAGCTGCCCTTCTGCTCTGTGACAGCTCTCCAGGTTTCTTGCCTTCGCCAGGCTGCAACGTGCCCGCTAGTAGCAAGAACTGGGCAGGAGTGGGCAGAGAGCAGGGCCATCTGCCAGCAGGTTGCAGCTTGCCCAGGAAAATGCAGTGTCCTTGGAATGTGCAGCAAATCTTATTTCCTGGCAAGGTCGGGCTAAGTGAGCACTGCTGGTACACTTTCTCCTTGAGAACTGGAGCGGAAAAGCTTTTCGCTAAGATGTAGGCGAGCAGAGAGGCAGAATACGCAGCTCCGCAGCTGGCCGAAAGCAAGTGCCGCTTCCCGGCGTCTTTCGGCAAAAGCGGCGCTCCGGAGCTCACCGCTACCGCTCCACTGATCTGTGCGCGAAGTAGCCGCTTCTTCGCCTCCGGCAGCCGGAGATCGCGGTAGCTTGCAAGAGGCGAAGAACGAAGCCGCGAAGAAGCCGGCTTGTGTGCGAAGCTCGCACACAGCTGCAGGACGGTGGCTGCCGCTCTCCTGCCTCTTGAATTCACCCTTGGCATGCCAATGGAAGCTGTTCCAGGACAACCTTCCTGAGTTTTTATTTTAGTTTTCATGCATCCCACCTTGGAAATTCTTGTTGCTCCCCAGAGGCTCCGAGATGCAGAGAACACGGTGGCAGCTGCTGAAAAGAAGGGCAACTGTGAGTTGGTCAAGAAGCAAGAACACAGGCAGCTGCCTGTGCTTGGCAAGGAGCAGCTGCTGGATTCTTGCAATTGCCTTCAGTGCGCACAGAAGCCCGCTGCTCTGCTGCTTGGTTTTTCGCCTTCAGTCAATTACACACTGCTGAAGCTGAGGCAGGCAGTTCAGCTTTGCTGCTTTTCAGCATCTCAGCTGCCCTTCTGCTCTGTGACAGCTCTCCAGGTTTCTTGCCTTCGCCAGGCTGCAACGTGCCCGCTAGTAGCAAGAACTGGGCAGGAGTGGGCAGAGAGCAGGGCCATCTGCCAGCAGGTTGCAGCTTGCCCAGGAAAATGCAGTGTCCTTGGAATGTGCAGCAAATCTTATTTCCTGGCAAGGTCGGGCTAAGTGAGCAGTGCTGGTACACTTTCTCCTTGAGAACTGGAGCGGAAAAGCTTTTCGCTAAGATGTAGGCGAGCAGAGAGGCAGAATACGCAGCTCCGCAGCTGGCCGAAAGCAAGTGCCGCTTCCCGGCGTCTTTCGGCAAAAGCGGCGCTTCGGAGCTCACCGCTGCCGCTCCACTGATCTGTGCGCGAAGTAGCCGCTTCTTGGCCTCCGGCAGCCGGAGATCGCGGTAGCTTGCAAGAGGCGAAGAACGAAGCCGCGAAGAAGCCGGCTTGTGTGCGAAGCTCGCACACAGCTGCAGGACGGTGGCTGCCGCTCTCCTGCCTCTTGAATTCACCCTTGGCATGCCAATGGAAGGTGTTCCAGGACAACCTTCCTGAGTTTTTATTTTAGTTTTCATGCATCCCACCTTGGAAATTCTTGTTGCTCCCCAGAGGCTCCGAGATGCAGAGAACACGGTGGCAGCTGCTGAAAAGAAGGGCAACTGTGAGTTGGTCAAGAAGCAAGAACCTAGGCAGCTGCCTGTGCTTGGCAAGGAGCAGCTGCTGGATTCTTGCAATTGCCTTCAGTGCGCACAGAAGCCCGCTGCTCTGCTGCTTGGTTTTTCGCCTTCAGTCAATTACACACTGCTGAAGCTGAGGCAGGCAGTTCAGCTTTGCTGCTTTTCAGCATCTCAGCTGCCCTTCTGCTCTGCGACAGCTCTCCAGGTTTCTTGCCTTCGCCAGGCTGCAACGTGCCCGCTAGTAGCAAGAACTGGGCAGGAGTGGGCAGAGAGCAGGGCCATCTGCCAGCAGGTTGCAGCTTGCCCAGGAAAATGCAGTGTCCTTGGAATGTGCAGCAAATCTTATTTCCTGGCAAGGTCGGGCTAAGTGAGCAGTGCTGGTACACTTTCTCCTTGAGAACTGGAGCGGAAAAGCTTTTCGCTAAGATGTAGGCGAGCAGAGAGGCAGAATACGGAGCTCCGCAGCTGGCCGAAAGCAAGTGCCGCTTGCCGGCGTCTTTCGGCAAAAGCGGCGCTTCGGAGCGCACCGCTGCCGCTCCAGTCATCTGTGCGCGAAGTAGCCGCTTCTTGGCCTCCGGCAGCCGGAGATCGCGGTAGCTTGCAAGAGGCGAAGAACGAAGCCGCGAAGAAGCCGGCTTGTGTGCGAAGCTCGCACACAGCTGCAGGACGGTGGCTGCCGCTCTCCTGCCTCTTGAATTCACTCTTGGCATGCCAATGGAAGGTGTTCCAGGACAACCTTCCTGAGTTTTTATTGTAGTTTTCATGCATCCCTCCTTGGAAATTCTTGTTGCTCCCCAGAGGCTCCGAGATGCAGAGAACACGGTGGCAGCTGCTGAAAAGAAGGGCAACTGTGAGTTGGTCAAAAACCAAGAACACAGGCAGCTGCCTGTGCTTGGCAAGGAGCAGCTGCTGGATTCTTGCAATTGCCTTCAGTGCGCACAGAAGCCCGCTGCTCTGCTGCTTGGTTTTTCGCCTTCAGTCAATTACACACTGCTGAAGCTGAGGCAGGCAGTTCAGCTTTGCTGCTTTTCAGCATCTCAGCTGCCCTTCTGCTCTGTGACAGCTCTCCAGGTTTCTTGCCTTCGCCAGGCTGCAACGTGCCCGCTAGTAGCAAGAACTGGGCAGGAGTGGGCAGAGAGCAGGGCCATCTGCCAGCAGGTTGCAGCTTGCCCAGGAAAATGCAGTGTCCTTGGAATGTGCAGCAAATCTTATTTCCTGGCAAGGTCGGGCTAAGTGAGCACTGCTGGTACACTTTCTCCTTGAGAACTGGAGCGGAAAAGCTTTTCGCTAAGATGTAGGCGAGCAGAGAGGCAGAATACGCAGCTCCGCAGCTGGCCGAAAGCAAGTGCCGCTTCCCGGCGTCTTTCGGCAAAAGCGGCGCTTCGGAGCGCACCGCTGCCGCTCCAGTCATCTGTGCGCGAAGTAGCCGCTTCTTGGCCTCCGGCAGCCGGAGATCGCGGTAGCTTGCAAGAGGCGAAGAACGAAGCCGCGAAGAAGCCGGCTTGTGTGCGAAGCTCGCACACAGCTGCAGGACGGTGGCTGCCGCTCTCCTGCCTCTTGAATTCACCCTTGGCATGCCAATGGAAGGTGTTCCAGGACAACCTTCCTGAGTTTTTATTGTAGTTTTCATGCATCCCTCCTTGGAAATTCTTGTTGCTCCCCAGAGGCTCCGAGATGCAGAGAACACGGTGGCAGCTGCTGAAAAGAAGGGCAACTGTGAGTTGGTCAAGAAGCAAGAACCTAGGCAGCTGCCTGTGCTTGGCAAGGAGCAGCTGCTGGATTCTTGCAATTGCCTTCAGTGCGCACAGAAGCCCGCTGCTCTGCTGCTTGGTTTTTCGCCTTCAGTCAATTACACACTGCTGAAGCTGAGGCAGGCAGTTCAGCTTTGCTGCTTTTCAGCATCTCAGCTGCCCTTCTGCTCTGTGACAGCTCTCCAGGTTTCTTGCCTTCGCCAGGCTGCAACGTGCCCGCTAGTACCAAGAACTGGGCAGGAGTGGGCAGAGAGCACGGCCATCTGCCAGCAGGTTGCAGCTTGCCCAGGAAAATGCAGTGTCCTTGGAATGTGCAGCAAATCTTATTTCCTGGCAAGGTCGGGCTAAGTGAGCAGTGCTGGTACACTTTCTCCTTGAGAACTGGAGCGGAAAAGCTTTTCGCTAAGATGTAGGCGAGCAGAGAGGCAGAATACGCAGCTCCGCAGCTGGCCGAAAGCAAGTGCCGCTTGCCGGCGTCTTTCGGCAAAAGCGGCGCTTCGGAGCGCACCGCTGCCGCTCCAGTCATCTGTGCGCGAAGTAGCCGCTTCTTGGCCTCCGGCAGCCGGAGATCGCGGTAGCTTGCAAGAGGCGAAGAACGAAGCCGCGAAGAAGCCGGCTTGTGTGCGAAGCTCGCACACAGCTGCAGGACGGTGGCTGCCGCTCTCCTGCCTCTTGAATTCACCCTTGGCATGCCAATGGAAGGTGTTCCAGGACAACCTTCCTGAGTTTTTATTGTAGTTTTCATGCATCCCTCCTTGGAAATTCTTGTTGCTCCCCAGAGGCTCCGAGATGCAGAGAACACGGTGGCAGCTGCTGAAAAGAAGGGCAACTGTGAGTTGGTCAAAAACCAAGAACACAGGCAGCTGCCTGTGCTTGGCAAGGAGCAGCTGCTGGATTCTTGCAATTGCCTTCAGTGCGCACAGAAGCCCGCTGCTCTGCTGCTTGGTTTTTCGCCTTCAGTCAATTACACACTGCTGAAGCTGAGGCAGGCAGTTCAGCTTTGCTGCTTTTCAGCATCTCAGCTGCCCTTCTGCTCTGTGACAGCTCTCCAGGTTTCTTGCCTTCGCCAGGCTGCAACGTGCCCGCTAGTAGCAAGAACTGGGCAGGAGTGGGCAGAGAGCAGGGCCATCTGCCAGCAGGTTGCAGCTTGCCCAGGAAAATGCAGTGTCCTTGGAATGTGCAGCAAATCTTATTTCCTGGCAAGGTCGGGCTAAGTGAGCAGTGCTGGTACACTTTCTCCTTGAGAACTGGAGCGGAAAAGCTTTTCGCTAAGATGTAGGCGAGCAGAGAGGCAGAATACGGAGCTCCGCAGCTGGCCGAAAGCAAGTGCCGCTTGCCGGCGTCTTTCGGCAAAAGCGGCGCTTCGGAGCGCACCGCTGCCGCTCCAGTCATCTGTGCGCGAAGTAGCCGCTTCTTGGCCTCCGGCAGCCGGAGATCGCGGTAGCTTGCAAGAGGCGAAGAACGAAGCCGCGAAGAAGCCGGCTTGTGTGCGAAGCTCGCAGACAGCTGCAGGACGGTGGCTGCCGCTCTCCTGCCTCTTGAATTCACCCTTGGCAGGCCAATGGAAGGTGTTCCAGGACAACCTTCCTGAGTTTTTATTGTAGTTTTCATGCATCCCTCCTTGGAAATTCTTGTTGCTCCCCAGAGGCTCCGAGATGCAGAGAACACGGTGGCAGCTGCTGAAAAGAAGGGCAACTGTGAGTTGGTCAAGAAGCAAGAACCTAGGCAGCTGCCTGTGCTTGGCAAGGAGCAGCTGCTGGATTCTTGCAATTGCCTTCAGTGCGCACAGAAGCCCGCTGCTCTGCTGCTTGGTTTTTCGCCTTCAGTCAATTACACACTGCTGAAGCTGAGGCAGGCAGTTCAGCTTTGCTGCTTTTCAGCATCTCAGCTGCCCTTCTGCTCTGTGACAGCTCTCCAGGTTTCTTGCCTTCGCCAGGCTGCAACGTGCCCGCTAGTACCAAGAACTGGGCAGGAGTGGGCAGAGAGCACGGCCATCTGCCAGCAGGTTGCAGCTTGCCCAGGAAAATGCAGTGTCCTTGGAATGTGCAGCAAATCTTATTTCCTGGCAAGGTCGGGCTAAGTGAGCAGTGCTGGTACACTTTCTCCTTGAGAACTGGAGCGGAAAAGCTTTTCGCTAAGATGTAGGCGAGCAGAGAGGCAGAATACGCAGCTCCGCAGCTGGCCGAAAGCAAGTGCCGCTTCCCGGCGTCTTTCGGCAAAAGCGGCGCTTCGGAGCGCACCGCTGCCGCTCCAGTCATCTGTGCGCGAAGTAGCCGCTTCTTGGCCTCCGGCAGCCGGAGATCGCGGTAGCTTGCAAGAGGCGAAGAACGAAGCCGCGAAGAAGCCGGCTTGTGTGCGAAGCTCGCACACAGCTGCAGGACGGTGGCTGCCGCTCTCCTGCCTCTTGAATTCACCCTTGGCATGCCAATGGAAGGTGTTCCAGGACAACCTTCCTGAGTTTTTATTGTAGTTTTCATGCATCCCTCCTTGGAAATTCTTGTTGCTCCCCAGAGGCTCCGAGATGCAGAGAACACGGTGGCAGCTGCTGAAAAGAAGGGCAACTGTGAGTTGGTCAAGAAGCAAGAACCTAGGCAGCTGCCTGTGCTTGGCAAGGAGCAGCTGCTGGATTCTTGCAATTGCCTTCAGTGCGCACAGAAGCCCGCTGCTCTGCTGCTTGGTTTTTCGCCTTCAGTCAATTACACACTGCTGAAGCTGAGGCAGGCAGTTCAGCTTTGCTGCTTTTCAGCATCTCAGCTGCCCTTCTGCTCTGTGACAGCTCTCCAGGTTTCTTGCCTTCGCCAGGCTGCAACGTGCCCGCTAGTAGCAAGAACTGGGCAGGAGTGGGCAGAGAGCAGGGCCATCTGCCAGCAGGTTGCAGCTTGCCCAGGAAAATGCAGTGTCCTTGGAATGTGCAGCAAATCTTATTTCCTGGCAAGGTCGGGCTAAGTGAGCACTGCTGGTACACTTTCTCCTTGAGAACTGGAGCGGAAAAGCTTTTCGCTAAGATGTAGGCGAGCAGAGAGGCAGAATACGCAGCTCCGCAGCTGGCCGAAAGCAAGTGCCGCTTGCCGGCGTCTTTCGGCAAAAGCGGCGCTTCGGAGCGCACCGCTGCCGCTCCAGTCATCTGTGCGCGAAGTAGCCGCTTCTTGGCCTCCGGCAGCCGGAGATCGCGGTAGCTTGCAAGAGGCGAAGAACGAAGCCGCGAAGAAGCCGGCTTGTGTGCGAAGCTCGCACACAGCTGCAGGACGGTGGCTGCCGCTCTCCTGCCTCTTGAATTCACCCTTGGCATGCCAATGGAAGGTGTTCCAGGACAACCTTCCTGAGTTTTTATTGTAGTTTTCATGCATCCCTCCTTGGAAATTCTCGTTGCTCCCCAGAGGCTCCGAGATGCAGAGAACACGGTGGCAGCTGCTGAAAAGAAGGGCAACTGTGAGTTGGTCAAGAAGCAAGAACCTAGGCAGCTGCCTGTGCTTGGCAAGGAGCAGCTGCTGGATTCTTGCAATTGCCTTCAGTGCGCACAGAAGCCCGCTGCTCTGCTGCTTGGTTTTTCGCCTTCAGTCAATTACACACTGCTGAAGCTGAGGCAGGCAGTTCAGCTTTGCTGCTTTTCAGCATCTCAGCTGCCCTTCTGCTCTGTGACAGCTCTCCAGGTTTCTTGCCTTCGCCAGGCTGCAACGTGCCCGCTAGTACCAAGAACTGGGCAGGAGTGGGCAGAGAGCAGGGCCATCTGCCAGCAGGTTGCAGCTTGCCCAGGAAAATGCAGTGTCCTTGGAATGTGCAGCAAATCTTATTTCCTGGCAAGGTCGGGCTAAGTGAGCAGTGCTGGTACACTTTCTCCTTGAGAACTGGAGCGGAAAAGCTTTTCGCTAAGATGTAGGCGAGCAGAGAGGCAGAATACGGAGCTCCGCAGCTGGCCGAAAGCAAGTGCCGCTTCCCGGCGTCTTTCGGCAAAAGCGGCGCTCCGGAGCTCACCGCTGCCGCTCCACTGATCTGTGCGCGAAGTAGCCGCTTCTTGGCCTCCGGCAGCCGGAGATCGCGGTAGCTTGCAAGAGGCGAAGAACGAAGCCGCGAAGAAGCCGGCTTGTGTGCGAAGCTCGCACACAGCTGCAGGACGGTGGCTGCCGCTCTCCTGCCTCTTGAATTCACCCTTGGCATGCCAATGGAAGGTGTTCCAGGACAACCTTCCTGAGTTTTTATTTTAGTTTTCATGCATCCCACCTTGGAAATTCTCGTTGCTCCCCAGAGGCTCCGAGATGCAGAGAACACGGTGGCAGCTGCTGAAAAGAAGGGCAACTGTGAGTTGGTCAAGAAGCAAGAACCTAGGCAGCTGCCTGTGCTTGGCAAGGAGCAGCTGCTGGATTCTTGCAATTGCCTTCAGTGCGCACAGAAGCCCGCTGCTCTGCTGCTTGGTTTTTCGCCTTCAGTCAATTACACACTGCTGAAGCTGAGGCAGGCAGTTCAGCTTTGCTGCTTTTCAGCATCTCAGCTGCCCTTCTGCTCTGTGACAGCTCTCCAGGTTTCTTGCCTTCGCCAGGCTGCAACGTGCCCGCTAGTACCAAGAACTGGGCAGGAGTGGGCAGAGAGCAGGGCCATCTGCCAGCAGGTTGCAGCTTGCCCAGGAAAATGCAGTGTCCTTGGAATGTGCAGCAAATCTTATTTCCTGGCAAGGTCGGGCTAAGTGAGCACTGCTGGTACACTTTCTCCTTGAGAACTGGAGCGGAAAAGCTTTTCGCTAAGATGTAGGCGAGCAGAGAGGCAGAATACGCAGCTCCGCAGCTGGCCGAAAGCAAGTGCCGCTTCCCGGCGTCTTTCGGCAAAAGCGGCGCTCCGGAGCTCACCGCTACCGCTCCACTGATCTGTGCGCGAAGTAGCCGCTTCTTGGCCTCCGGCAGCCGGAGATCGCGGTAGCTTGCAAGAGGCGAAGAACGAAGCCGCGAAGAAGCCGGCTTGTGTGCGAAGCTCGCACACAGCTGCAGGACGGTGGCTGCCGCTCTCCTGCCTCTTGAATTCACCCTTGGCATGCCAATGGAAGGTGTTCCAGGACAACCTTCCTGAGTTTTTATTTTAGTTTTCATGCATCCCACCTTGGAAATTCTTGTTGCTCCCCAGAGGCTCCGAGATGCAGAGAACACGGTGGCAGCTGCTGAAAAGAAGGGCAACTGTGAGTTGGTCAAAAACCAAGAACACAGGCAGCTGCCTGTGCTTGGCAAGGAGCAGCTGCTGGATTCTTGCAATTGCCTTCAGTGCGCACAGAAGCCCGCTGCTCTGCTGCTTGGTTTTTCGCCTTCAGTCAATTACACACTGCTGAAGCTGAGGCAGGCAGTTCAGCTTTGCTGCTTTTCAGCATCTCAGCTGCCCTTCTGCTCTGTGACAGCTCTCCAGGTTTCTTGCCTTCGCCAGGCTGCAACGTGCCCGCTAGTAGCAAGAACTGGGCAGGAGTGGGCAGAGAGCAGGGCCATCTGCCAGCAGGTTGCAGCTTGCCCAGGAAAATGCAGTGTCCTTGGAATGTGCAGCAAATCTTATTTCCTGGCAAGGTCGGGCTAAGTGAGCAGTGCTGGTACACTTTCTCCTTGAGAACTGGAGCGGAAAAGCTTTTCGCTAAGATGTAGGCGAGCAGAGAGGCAGAATACGCAGCTCCGCAGCTGGCCGAAAGCAAGTGCCGCTTCCCGGCGTCTTTCGGCAAAAGCGGCGCTCCGGAGCTCACCGCTACCGCTCCACTGATCTGTGCGCGAAGTAGCCGCTTCTTGGCCTCCGGCAGCCGGAGATCGCGGTAGCTTGCAAGAGGCGAAGAACGAAGCCGCGAAGAAGCCGGCTTGTGTGCGAAGCTCGCACACAGCTGCAGGACGGTGGCTGCCGCTCTCCTGCCTCTTGAATTCACCCTTGGCATGCCAATGGAAGGTGTTCCAGGACAACCTTCCTGAGTTTTTATTGTAGTTTTCATGCATCCCTCCTTGGAAATTCTTTTTGCTCCCCAGAGGCTCCGAGATGCAGAGAACACGGTGGCAGCTGCTGAAAAGAAGGGCAACTGTGAGTTGGTCAAGAAGCAAGAACCTAGGCAGCTGCCTGTGCTTGGCAAGGAGCAGCTGCTGGATTCTTGCAATTGCCTTCAGTGCGCACAGAAGCCCGCTGCTCTGCTGCTTGGTTTTTCGCCTTCAGTCAATTACACACTGCTGAAGCTGAGGCAGGCAGTTCAGCTTTGCTGCTTTTCAGCATCTCAGCTGCCCTTCTGCTCTGTGACAGCTCTCCAGGTTTCTTGCCTTCGCCAGGCTGCAACGTGCCCGCTAGTAGCAAGAACTGGGCAGGAGTGGGCAGAGAGCAGGGCCATCTGCCAGCAGGTTGCAGCTTGCCCAGGAAAATGCAGTGTCCTTGGAATGTGCAGCAAATCTTATTTCCTGGCAAGGTCGGGCTAAGTGAGCAGTGCTGGTACACTTTCTCCTTGAGAACTGGAGCGGAAAAGCTTTTCGCTAAGATGTAGGCGAGCAGAGAGGCAGAATACGGAGCTCCGCAGCTGGCCGAAAGCAAGTGCCGCTTCCCGGCGTCTTTCGGCAAAAGCGGCGCTTCGGAGCTCACCGCTGCCGCTCCACTGATCTGTGCGCGAAGTAGCCGCTTCTTGGCCTCCGGCAGCCGGAGATCGCGGTAGCTTGCAAGAGGCGAAGAACGAAGCCGCGAAGAAGCCGGCTTGTGTGCGAAGCTCGCACACAGCTGCAGGACGGTGGCTGCCGCTCTCCTGCCTCTTGAATTCACCCTTGGCATGCCAATGGAAGGTGTTCCAGGACAACCTTCCTGAGTTTTTATTGTAGTTTTCATGCATCCCACCTTGGAAATTCTTGTTGCTCCCCAGAGGCTCCGAGATGCAGAGAACACGGTGGCAGCTGCTGAAAAGAAGGGCAACTGTGAGTTGGTCAAGAAGCAAGAACCTAGGCAGCTGCCTGTGCTTGGCAAGGAGCAGCTGCTGGATTCTTGCAATTGCCTTCAGTGCGCACAGAAGCCCGCTGCTCTGCTGCTTGGTTTTTCGCCTTCAGTCAATTACACACTGCTGAAGCTGAGGCAGGCAGTTCAGCTTTGCTGCTTTTCAGCATCTCAGCTGCCCTTCTGCTCTGCGACAGCTCTCCAGGTTTCTTGCCTTCGCCAGGCTGCAACGTGCCCGCTAGTACCAAGAACTGGGCAGGAGTGGGCAGAGAGCACGGCCATCTGCCAGCAGGTTGCAGCTTGCCCAGGAAAATGCAGTGTCCTTGGAATGTGCAGCAAATCTTATTTCCTGGCAAGGTCGGGCTAAGTGAGCAGTGCTGGTACACTTTCTCCTTGAGAACTGGAGCGGAAAAGCTTTTCGCTAAGATGTAGGCGAGCAGAGAGGCAGAATACGGAGCTCCGCAGCTGGCCGAAAGCAAGTGCCGCTTGCCGGCGTCTTTCGGCAAAAGCGGCGCTTCGGAGCGCACCGCTGCCGCTCCAGTCATCTGTGCGCGAAGTAGCCGCTTCTTGGCCTCCGGCAGCCGGAGATCGCGGTAGCTTGCAAGAGGCGAAGAACGAAGCCGCGAAGAAGCCGGCTTGTGTGCGAAGCTCGCACACAGCTGCAGGACGGTGGCTGCCGCTCTCCTGCCTCTTGAATTCACCCTTGGCATGCCAATGGAAGGTGTTCCAGGACAACCTTCCTGAGTTTTTATTGTAGTTTTCATGCATCCCTCCTTGGAAATTCTTGTTGCTCCCCAGAGGCTCCGAGATGCAGAGAACACGGTGGCAGCTGCTGAAAAGAAGGGCAACTGTGAGTTGGTCAAGAAGCAAGAACCTAGGCAGCTGCCTGTGCTTGGCAAGGAGCAGCTGCTGGATTCTTGCAATTGCCTTCAGTGCGCACAGAAGCCCGCTGCTCTGCTGCTTGGTTTTTCGCCTTCAGTCAATTACACACTGCTGAAGCTGAGGCAGGCAGTTCAGCTTTGCTGCTTTTCAGCATCTCAGCTGCCCTTCTGCTCTGTGACAGCTCTCCAAGTTTCTTGCCTTCGCCAGGCTGCAACGTGCCCGCTAGTACCAAGAACTGGGCAGGAGTGGGCAGAGAGCAGGGCCATCTGTCAGCAGGTTGCAGCTTGCCCAGGAAAATGCAGTGTCCTTGGAATGTGCAGCAAATCTTATTTCCTGGCAAGGTCGGGCTAAGTGAGCACTGCTGGTACACTTTCTCCTTGAGAACTGGAGCGGAAAAGCTTTTCCCTAAGATGTAGGCGAGCAGAGAGGCAGAATACGGAGCTCCGCAGCTGGCCGAAAGCAAGTGCCGCTTGCCGGCGTCTTTCGGCAAAAGCGGCGCTTCGGAGCGCACCGCTGCCGCTCCAGTCATCTGTGCGCGAAGTAGCCGCTTCTTGGCCTCCGGCAGCCGGAGATCGCGGTAGCTTGCAAGAGGCGAAGAACGAAGCCGCGAAGAAGCCGGCTTGTGTGCGAAGCTCGCACACAGCTGCAGGACGGTGGCTGCCGCTCTCCTGCCTCTTGAATTCACCCTTGGCATGCCAATGGAAGCTGTTCCAGGACAACCTTCCTGAGTTTTTATTGTAGTTTTCATGCATCCCTCCTTGGAAATTCTTGTTGCTCCCCAGAGGCTCCGAGATGCAGAGAACACGGTGGCAGCTGCTGAAAAGAAGGGCAACTGTGAGTTGGTCAAGAAGCAAGAACCTAGGCAGCTGCCTGTGCTTAGCAAGGAGCAGCTGCTGGATTCTTGCAATTGCCTTCAGTGCGCACAGAAGCCCGCTGCTCTGCTGCTTGGTTTTTCGCCTTCAGTCAATTACACACTGCTGAAGCTGAGGCAGGCAGTTCAGCTTTGCTGCTTTTCAGCATCTCAGCTGCCCTTCTGCTCTGTGACAGCTCTCCAGGTTTCTTGCCTTCGCCAGGCTGCAACGTGCCCGCTAGTACCAAGAACTGGGCAGGAGTGGGCAGAGAGCAGGGCCATCTGTCAGCAGGTTGCAGCTTGCCCAGGAAAATGCAGTGTCCTTGGAATGTGCAGCAAATCTTATTTCCTGGCAAGGTCGGGCTAAGTGAGCAGTGCTGGTACACTTTCTCCTTGAGAACTGGAGCGGAAAAGCTTTTCGCTAAGATGTAGGCGAGCAGAGAGGCAGAATACGGAGCTCCGCAGCTGGCCGAAAGCAAGTGCCGCTTGCCGGCGTCTTTCGGCAAAAGCGGCGCTTCGGAGCTCACCGCTGCCGCTCCACTGATCTGTGCGCGAAGTAGCCGCTTCTTGGCCTCCGGCAGCCGGAGATCGCGGTAGCTTGCAAGAGGCGAAGAACGAAGCCGCGAAGAAGCCGGCTTGTGTGCGAAGCTCGCACACAGCTGCAGGACGGTGGCTGCCGCTCTCCTGCCTCTTGAATTCACCCTTGGCATGCCAATGGAAGGTGTTCCAGGACAACCTTCCTGAGTTTTTATTTTAGTTTTCATGCATCCCACCTTGGAAATTCTCGTTGCTCCCCAGAGGCTCCGAGATGCAGAGAACACGGTGGCAGCTGCTGAAAAGAAGGGCAACTGTGAGTTGGTCAAGAAGCAAGAACCTAGGCAGCTGCCTGTGCTTGGCAAGGAGCAGCTGCTGGATTCTTGCAATTGCCTTCAGTGCGCACAGAAGCCCGCTGCTCTGCTGCTTGGTTTTTCGCCTTCAGTCAATTACACACTGCTGAAGCTGAGGCAGGCAGTTCAGCTTTGCTGCTTTTCAGCATCTCAGCTGCCCTTCTGCTCTGCGACAGCTCTCCAGGTTTCTTGCCTTCGCCAGGCTGCAACGTGCCCGCTAGTAGCAAGAACTGGGCAGGAGTGGGCAGAGAGCACGGCCATCTGCCAGCAGGTTGCAGCTTGCCCAGGAAAATGCAGTGTCCTTGGAATGTGCAGCAAATCTTATTTCCTGGCAAGGTCGGGCTAAGTGAGCAGTGCTGGTACACTTTCTCCTTGAGAACTGGAGCGGAAAAGCTTTTCGCTAAGATGTAGGCGAGCAGAGAGGCAGAATACGCAGCTCCGCAGCTGGCCGAAAGCAAGTGCCGCTTGCCGGCGTCTTTCGGCAAAAGCGGCGCTTCGGAGCGCACCGCTGCCGCTCCAGTCATCTGTGCGCGAAGTAGCCGCTTCTTGGCCTCCGGCAGCCGGAGATCGCGGTAGCTTGCAAGAGGCGAAGAACGAAGCCGCGAAGAAGCCGGCTTGTGTGCGAAGCTCGCACACAGCTGCAGGACGGTGGCTGCCGCTCTCCTGCCTCTTGAATTCACCCTTGGCATGCCAATGGAAGCTGTTCCAGGACAACCTTCCTGAGTTTTTATTGTAGTTTTCATGCATCCCTCCTTGGAAATTCTTGTTGCTCCCCAGAGGCTCCGAGATGCAGAGAACACGGTGGCAGCTGCTGAAAAGAAGGGCAACTGTGAGTTGGTCAAGAAGCAAGAACCTAGGCAGCTGCCTGTGCTTGGCAAGGAGCAGCTGCTGGATTCTTGCAATTGCCTTCAGTGCGCACAGAAGCCCGCTGCTCTGCTGCTTGGTTTTTCGCCTTCAGTCAATTACACACTGCTGAAGCTGAGGCAGGCAGTTCAGCTTTGCTGCTTTTCAGCATCTCAGTTGCCCTTCTGCTCTGTGACAGCTCTCCAAGTTTCTTGCCTTCGCCAGGCTGCAACGTGCCCGCTAGTAGCAAGAACTGGGCAGGAGTGGGCAGAGAGCAGGGCCATCTGTCAGCAGGTTGCAGCTTGCCCAGGAAAATGCAGTGTCCTTGGAATGTGCAGCAAATCTTATTTCCTGGCAAGGTCGGGCTAAGTGAGCAGTGCTGGTACACTTTCTCCTTGAGAACTGGAGCGGAAAAGCTTTTCGCTAAGATGTAGGCGAGCAGAGAGGCAGAATACGCAGCTCCGCAGCTGGCCGAAAGCAAGTGCCGCTTCCCGGCGTCTTTCGGCAAAAGCGGCGCTCCGGAGCTCACCGCTGCCGCTCCAGGGATCTGTGCGCGAAGTAGCCGCTTCTTCGCCTCCGGCAGCCGGAGATCGCGGTAGCTTGCAAGAGGCGAAGAACGAAGCCGCGAAGAAGCCGGCTTGTGTGCGAAGCTCGCACACAGCTGCAGGACGGTGGCTGCTGCTCTCCTGCCTCTTGAATTCACCCTTGGCATGCCAATGGAAGGTGTTCCAGGACAACCTTCCTGAGTTTTTATTTTAGTTTTCATGCATCCCACCTTGGAAATTCTCGTTGCTCCCCAGAGGCTCCGAGATGCAGAGAACACGGTGGCAGCTGCTGAAAAGAAGGGCAACTGTGAGTTGGTCAAGAAGCAAGAACCTAGGCAGCTGCCTGTGCTTGGCAAGGAGCAGCTGCTGGATTCTTGCAATTGCCTTCAGTGCGCACAGAAGCCCGCTGCTCTGCTGCTTGGTTTTTCGCCTTCAGTCAATTGCACATTGCTGAAGCTGAGGCAGGCTGTTCAGCTTTGCTGCTTTTCAGCATCTCAGCTGCTTTCTGCTCTGTGACAGCTCTCGAGATGAAATAGAGATTTTTAGAGTTGGGTTAACAAAATGAATTAAGCATTTCTAATTTAGCTTGTAGAGTTATGTGTTGAATTTTCAACCTTTTGCTTAAGAAACCTCTGCCTAGTACAATGGGCAAAGGAAAATGCAAATTTCTGAAGCTTCTTGCATAAAGAACAATACCAGAAGAAGCAAAGAACCCAGATAAAGAAGCTCCTCTGTCTCCAAGCCTATCAAGACTGACAGACGTACTCAGAGAAGCACCAAAGGACCAAAAGCGCACGCGCAGAGAGGAAAAGTTCAAAAGTTCAATCATGAGGAAGACCACAATCTTCAGCCTCAGGACCACCAAGAGACCCCCGTACGACCACCACAGCAAACCACGCATGCCCAGAAGGACGTGGACTTACTTAGCATGAGAAGCGAGGACAGGCGGGGCCAGGGGTTGAATATGCATGAAAAAGTTGTGCAATGTATTGCATATGGAACGTCTTTAAGAATAAAAGTGTGGGTCAGACTGAGGCTCGGGGCACAAGTTTTGGAGAGCTATCTCACTTGTGCCGGGCGCTGACATACATACCCACTTCATAACTACCCCAGGTCATGGAGTCTATTGATTTCTTCCGCGTATCGTTTCAGTTGGCGACCACGAAGGGACTGCTCTGCTCACCCGCAGGTCCGGTTGGGAGCAGACACCCTCAGGCGCCACGGGGCTTTTCCCCGGAGGGACTCTGCGCCTCGGCTGTACACTGCGGGGAGCAGACCACGGCCCGTTGACTAGCGGATGAAAGCGGTATGTGTTAATTTATTTTCTTACGGTTGGCACTGATAAGTCGCAAAAAGATGTTTTTGCGCGCAGGTTTGCCTAGGGGCTTGCAAGCAGACCGCCATCGGGGGAGAGGCCGGCGGCGGGAGGACCTCCCCAGCTGATAGCGCGGCTCGGGGAGGGCGAAATCGCGATTTCAGTGTGTGGTGTGTGTCCTGATTGCAGTGTAGTGTGTCTGTTACGTCCGGACGTGCGTGCTTGTGCGTGTGTGTGTATGTGTGAGTGGAACGGTGAAGCGCGGTGCGGCCTTGCTAAGATACAGAGAGGCGGCGCGGCGGTGCTAGAGAGCGCATGCGCAGGGCAGCTCTCAGCCCACACTACCTGATAGTGCGGGTAATGCGCACTCTACCTGATAGAGCGGGTGGTGCGCATGCGTGGCACGGGCTGTCTCTGGCGAGCTGGGGGAGCGCGGCGCGGGGCTTAAGTCGGGGCTTGCAAAGTTGCTTTAGGCGCGGCCCAGCTGATAGCGCAGCGGGCGCGCGGGCACAAGCCGCGGTTTGAGGAGCCGCTTTGAACCCCGCTAGCTGATAGCGCAGCTAGTGGGAGCGTGGTACAAGCTAGGAGTTACAAGCACCGCTTACAAGCATCGCTAGTTGGTAAAAAGCTTGCAAAAGTAGCCAGCGAGCCCGGCTGGGCTAAGAGTTAAGTGTTTGTTATACAATAGCACTGCCCTTCAGTGTTAAAAGCTGTCACTGGGGCAGGAGGAGGGGTTGGGGAAGGCAGTCTAGGGTTGCCATGGGAAACAGCAGTTGTATGAGTTCTCCACCCCCTTTTGGAAGAGAATTGTACCCTCCCCCTGTCCTGTCAGTTATTGTTCAAGTCTGCCCCTTAGCCTAGAATCTTCTCTGTTCCACGTTTTCCCTTTGGTTCTTCCACCAAGAACACTCCTTTCCCTTTTCCCCACTGGTTAATGTTATATTTCCCCTCCCTTTAGCCTTCTCCCGATTGTACCCTCGAATGCTAAACCCTCCTACCCCTACGCAGTAAAAGAATCCTCAGCCCGCCCTTCGGGGCTCTCGGAATCTGCCTCCCTTCTGCTTCGTTGTCTCCCTGTTTGCCCCTTCTGCGACCCTTCAATCAACGAGCAGGATTTCAGCAGCCCGAGTGTCCCTCCCGTTCTTCTGGTGGACCCTCAGATGTACCAGCTATCCGAGCTTCGTGCCGAGTGGCTAAAAGCCCCCACGGCTCGGCAACTGGGAGATCCTTTGCATTACAGGGCGAATAAAGGGGGGATGAATGTGTGTGAATGAGAGGCTGTAAGAGCCCGTCTGAAGCCCCTCATTTTCCATTCTGCCTTCCGATTGCCACAAGAAAGAATCCCTTCCCCCACTGTAGTTCCGGCTTAGAACAGGACACAGCACAGGTGGAACCACTGAACCGTCATGCTGGCTGTTCCCAACAAGGCCTGGTAAGAACTTGGCAAGGACTTGGCAAGGACTTGGCAAAGACCTGACATGGAGCCAGCACGGGACAGCCTGATGCGCGGCCTGCTTCTAATCTCCGTTCTTAAGCCAAATGAACTTTTGGGGTGACTCTCGCGGTCCTTCATTGAAGACCCCTCATCTGCCTCGTTACCACTGTGACAAAGAAAGAATGAGAACCCTCCTCCCAAGGACTGAGACTGAGACCCCTGCTATAGGGAGGAGGGGAAATTGGTGGTCTGACCACTAATGACATGACCTGTTTCCCTTCAGTGATTCAAATGGACTTATTCTTCATTGTGTATTCGTCTTGCTTTGGTGGTTTCTGTGGACTCACCCGTTCCCTCGGGGCGATTACAATGGACTTGTTCCCCCCCTCTCTCCTCTGTGGACTATAATTGGAGCCCCGAGTCGACCAGAACTTCGAAGACTCCCCCGACACGACAGAGGGATCCCCATCGTCCGGAGCACTGAGGATCTCGCCTGTGTTGGTAGCTATTCCCATATCCCTCTTCTCTCTCTAACCTTTTATCTCCTTTCAGATCCCCACTATCGCGTTTACTGTTTTGGCTCCTACTAAAGGTGCATTTGTTGTGATTAACTGATAGTCCCTTGTTGTTTGCCTTTGTTGCACTTTTGGGATGGGTGAAAAGAACCATCACGACACCCCGCAAGAAGCGGATCGTGACAGAGGCGGGCTGGTTACCCCAGACCTGCTAAGCGAGAGCGGCAGTCTCCCATGCTGCGTTTCCGTCTTTTTCGCGAGAAAAGCGGCCAGTAAAGAGACGAAGCGAGTGATAAAAAGAGTGAGAGAACCCCCCCTGGGACTGGGTCTCGGAGAAAGAGTGGGACCCCTTAGTGGGGGGGGGGGGGGGGGGGAGTAAAAGGTAATTAATTAGAAAAAAAAATGAATTAAAAGGTAAAAAGAGGGTCTTCTTGGCATAATCTATTGGGGAAAAATAAAAGGTAAAATGTGTAGGAGGGGCCCCTAAAAATTCTGCTGGATTGAGGGATAAGAATGCCCATGAACATCCAAGATCAAACCTGCTGGATTGAGGGATTAATGTTCCAAGAGCATCCAGGGTTGATTCAAACCTGCTGGATTGAGGGATTAATGTTCCAAGAGCATCCAGGGTTAAGTCAAACCTGCTGGGTTGAGGGATTAACATTGCAAGAGCACCCAGAATTAAGTTTGCTGGGTTGTTGAGAGCACCCAAGATTGAGTAAAAATTTTGCCAGTTTGAAGAGAAGTCTGACAGGATCTAGAGTTGGGAACCACACAGCTAGATTGAGGGGTATCCAAGAACACTGGGACTAGCCAGGGACACCTACAAGTGTAATAGGTGTGTTGAAAAAGAAAAGGTACCTTGTTGTTGTGGTTGTTTTGTTATGTGTAAGAGTAAGTAAAATAAAGTTAAGTGAATGTAGACGAAGGAAAGTATATGTATGCATCCTGCCCTGTTAAGCAGCCTCACTGTGCTTCCCTGCTGTCACCGACAAACACAAGTTACGAACCCTCAGAACTGAAAAAGTTCAATCAAATATTGCTTCCATTGATGACCATGATATTGTCTATAATACCTTGTTCCAACTTATGTTATGTAAGTGTTAATACCCCTATCCTACCAGTTGGTAAACCTGATGGGTCATACCGGTTAGTACAGGATCTGCGGGCCATAAACAAGGTCACGGAGGATCTGTATCCTGTGGTGGCCAATCCCTACACGTTATTAACTTGCTTAACAGCCGAGCTAACTTGGTTTACCGTTTTAGATTTAAAAGATGCCTTCTTTTGCCTTCCTATCCATGAAGCCAGAAAATTTTTGCATTTGAATGGGAAAATCCTAAGAGCGGGCCAAGAACTCAACTGACATGGACCAGACTCCCACAAGGATTCAAAAACTCACCCACTTTGTTTGGAGAACAACTTGCAAAAGAATTAGAGACCTGAGAAGCCCCTCCAGAGGAAGGGAAGTTGCTAGAGTACGTAGATGACATCCTGATAGCCACACGGACAAGGGAAGCATGCACGGCCTGGACGATAAGCCTCTTGAACTTTTTGGGGCTCCAAGGGTACCGAGTATCAAAGAAAAAAGCCCAAGTAGTAAAACAGAAAGTAACTTCTCTGGGTTACGAAGTCAGTGCTAGACAACGTACCTTGGGCCAAAGCCGGAAGGAGGCAATATGCCAGACCCCAAAACCTCAGACGGTAAAGGAACTACGAACTTTCCTGAGGATGACAGGGTGGTGCAGGTTATGGATCTATAACTATGGACTGTTTGTTAAGCCCTTCTATGAACTGATTGCAACTGAAAGCAGGAACATCCAAGAGACAAAGGAAGCTACGCAAGCTTTCAACCAGCTGAAAAAAGCCCTCATGTCAGCTCCAGCCCTGAGATTGCCAGACGTGAGTAAGCCTTCCCTTTTATTCTCCCATGAGAAGCAAGGAATCGCCTTAGGAATACTAGCACAGGACCTCGGCCCATATCGGAGAGCAGTGGCTTACTTCTCTAAGCAATTGGATACAGCAGCTAAAGGGTGGCCTGGGTGCCTCAGAGCTGTTGCAGCAGTCGTACTGAACATCCAAGAGGCACACAAATTCACCCTAGGCCAGAAAAGAACTGTGCTAGTGTCTCACACAGTGTCTGCAGTGCTAGAGGTAAAAGGTGGGCATTGGCTTTCCCCACAACGGCTCCTGAGATACCAAGCTATCATAGTGGAGCAAGATGATGTAGAGATAGTAGTGACTAACATTGTCAATCCAGCCTCCTTCCTCAGTAGAAACCAAGGGGAACCAGTGGAACATGACTGCCTGGAGACCATTGAAGCCACCTACTCCAGCTGCCCTGACTCGAAGGACACCCCTCTCGAGAATGCAGAAGTCTCGTTTACTGATGGAAGCAGTTATATCATCAGTGGAAAACGGCACGCCGGGTAGGCAGTTCCAACGTGCAAGGAAGTAATGTCATCTGGGCCCCTGCCAACAAATACCTCTGCACAGAAGGCCGAGATAATTGCTCTAACTGGGGCCCTAGAATTGGCAAGAGGGAAAGAAATAAACATATACACGGACTCGAAGTATGCATTTGGAGTAGTGCATGCTCACAGAGCCATTTAGAAAGAGAGAGGACTGCTGAAGTCTCAAGGGAAAAATATTAAAGATGCATCAGAAGTACTGCGACTTCTAGAAGCAGTCCAGTTGCCAGAGAAAGTAGCGATCATGCACATTAAGGCACATCAGAAGATCAACTCAGAATTGGAAGAAGGAAACGAGCTGGCAGATAGGGAAGCAAAAGAAGCAGCAAGACGGGCACATTTCCCCTAAAGGTAAGCCAAGATACAACAAACCAGAAAAAAAATTAATCTATGAGCAAAAAGGAGACTATAACCAAGAGGGATGGGCCACCATAGAAGGAAAATTAGTTCTACCCTCCTATTTATGATGGTCCCTAATAAAGGAAGAACACCAGAAAACCATTGGGGTATTGATGCTCTAGCATAACTAGACATTTACAACTCGACAATGTGACCTTTGCCTCCAGACCAACCCCAAAAATACTCCCAAACCAAAGCTTAGCCAGATTAGGAAGGGTCATGGGCCGGAGCAGCAATGGCAGATTGATTGTACAGAATTGCCAAGAAAAGGGGGGTATACGTTTTTCCTGGTGCTAACAGATACCTTTTCAGGATGGCCAGAAGCATTCCCCACCAGGACTTCTAAAGCTCAAGAAGTAACTAAGGTATTGGTACAAGAAAACATACCACGCTTTAGAGTCCTGGCCACAATCTCCTCAAATAGAGGACCACATTTTATTGTAAAATTCGTGCAACAAGTTAGCCAATACTTGAACATAGACTGAGAACTTCACACCCCATATAACCCACAATCAAGTGGTCAGGTAAAAAAAATGAATCATTTGATCAAACAACAAATTGTACAATTGGGACAAGAAGCTAATTTGTCATGGACTCAATCCCTCCCATTAGCACTACTGCAGATCCGAACCAAACCCAAGACTAAAGAAAAGCTAAACCACTTTGACTTGCTTTATGAAAAACCATATGGGGTGCGAAAGAGAATGTCTAGCCAAGACATGTCACTAACCTCCTGTATGTTAAGTCTCTTAACTTGGTGTATCCAGCACCAATCACTAGCTAATAAACACAAGTCATAACTAGTGAAATACACTGTTTAGAAGACTTTATGTCACCCAATTATAATTCTATTAATTTTAGTTACTGTAAGTTTAATGATGTCTACTTTAACACTCATGTAGAATTCGAGGATGTTAAAACACATGGCCAGTCTGACATCACTCTCTAGAACTCCTAGAATCTTACTGAAAGAGGACGGTCAAGACAGTAGATGAGAATTTAAATCAAGACCCCTGTAGTAAAAGAATTTACTCTATTTTAAGAAAAGGGGGGACTGAAGCAGAGATTTTTAGAGTTAGGTTAACAAAATGAATGAAGCATTTCTAATTTAGCTTGTAGAGTTATGTGTTGAATTTTCAACCTTTTGCTTAAGAAACCTCTGCCTAGTACAATGGGCATAGGAAAATGCAAATTTCTGAAGCTTCTTGCATAAAGAACAATACCAGAAGAAGCAAAGAACCCAGATAAAGAAGCTCCTCTGTCTCCAAGCCTATCAAGACTGACAGACGTACTCAGAGAAGCACCAAAGGACCAAAAGCGCACGCGCAGAGAGGAAAAGTTCAAAAGTTCAATCGTGAGGAAGACCACAATCTTCAGCCTCAGGACCACCAAGAGACCCCCGTACGACCACCACAGCAAACCACGCATGCCCAGAAGGCCGTGGACTTACTTAGCATGAGAAGCGAGGACAGGCGGGGCCAGGGGTTGAATATGCATGAAAAAGTTGTGCAATGTATTGCATATGGAACGTCTTTAAGAATAAAAGTGTGGGTCAGACTGAGGCTCGGGGCACAAGTTTTGGAGAGCTATCTCACTTGTGCCGGGCGCTAACATACATAGCCACTTCATAACTACCCCAGGTTATGGAGTCTACTGATTTCTTCCGCGTATCGTTTCAGAGGTTTCTTGCCTTCGCCAGGCTGCAACGTGCCCGCTAGTAGCAAGAACTGGGCAGGAGTGGGCAGAGAGCAGGGCCATCTGCCAGCAGGTTGCAGCTTGCCCAGGAAAATGCAGTGTCCTTGGAATGTGCAGCAAATCTTATTTCCTGGCAAGGTCGGGCTAAGTGAGCAGTGCTGGTACACTTTCTCCTTGAGAACTGGAGCGGAAAAGCTTTTCGCTAAGATGTAGGCGACTCGAGAGGCAGAATACGCAGCTCCGCAGCTGGCCGAAAGCAAGTGCCGCTTGCCGGCGTCTTTCGGCAAAAGCGGCGCTTCGGAGCGCACCGCTGCCGCTCCAGTCATCTGTGCGCGAAGTAGCCGCTTCTTCGCCTCCGGCAGCCGGAGATCGCGGTAGCTTGCAAGAGGCGAAGAACGAAGCCGCGAAGAAGCCGGCTTGTGTGCGAAGCTCGCACACAGCTGCAGGACGGTGGCTGCCGCTCTCCTGCCTCTTGAATTCACCCTTGGCATGCCAATGGAAGCTGTTCCAGGACAACCTTCCTGAGTTTTTATTGTAGTTTTCATGCATCCCTCCTTGGAAATTCTTGTTGCTCCCCAGAGGCTCCGAGATGCAGAGAACACGGTGGCAGCTGCTGAAAAGAAGGGCAACTGTGAGTTGGTCAAGAAGCAAGAACCTAGGCAGCTGCCTGTGCTTGGCAAGGAGCAGCTGCTGGATTCTTGCAATTGCCTTCAGTGCGCACAGAAGCCCGCTGCTCTGCTGCTTGGTTTTTCGCCTTCAGTCAATTACACACTGCTGAAGCTGAGGCAGGCAGTTCAGCTTTGCTGCTTTTCAGCATCTCAGCTGCCCTTCTGCTCTGTGACAGCTCTCCAGGTTTCTTGCCTTCGCCAGGCTGCAACGTGCCCGCTAGTAGCAAGAACTGGGCAGGAGTGGGCAGAGAGCAGGGCCATCTGCCAGCAGGTTGCAGCTTGCCCAGGAAAATGCAGTGTCCTTGGAATGTGCAGCAAATCTTATTTCCTGGCAAGGTCGGGCTAAGTGAGCAGTGCTGGTACACTTTCTCCTTGAGAACTGGAGCGGAAAAGCTTTTCGCTAAGATGTAGGCGAGCAGAGAGGCAGAATACGCAGCTCCGCAGCTGGCCGAAAGCAAGTGCCGCTTCCCGGCGTCTTTCGGCAAAAGCGGCGCTCCGGAGCTCACCGCTACCGCTCCACTGATCTGTGCGCGAAGTAGCCGCTTCTTGGCCTCCGGCAGCCGGAGATCGCGGTAGCTTGCAAGAGGCGAAGAACGAAGCCGCGAAGAAGCCGGCTTGTGTGCGAAGCTCGCACACAGCTGCAGGACGGTGGCTGCCGCTCTCCTGCCTCTTGAATTCACCCTTGGCATGCCAATGGAAGGTGTTCCAGGACAACCTTCCTGAGTTTTTATTTTAGTTTTCATGCATCCCACCTTGGAAATTCTCGTTGCTCCCCAGAGGCTCCGAGATGCAGAGAACACGGTGGCAGCTGCTGAAAAGAAGGGCAACTGTGAGTTGGTCAAAAACCAAGAACCTAGGCAGCTGCCTGTGCTTGGCAAGGAGCAGCTGCTGGATTCTTGCAATTGCCTTCAGTGCGCACAGAAGCCCGCTGCTCTGCTGCTTGGTTTTTCGCCTTCAGTCAATTACACACTGCTGAAGCTGAGGCAGGCAGTTCAGCTTTGCTGCTTTTCAGCATCTCAGCTGCCCTTCTGCTCTGCGACAGCTCTCCAGGTTTCTTGCCTTCGCCAGGCTGCAACGTGCCCGCTAGTAGCAAGAACTGGGCAGGAGTGGGCAGAGAGCAGGGCCATCTGCCAGCAGGTTGCAGCTTGCCCAGGAAAATGCAGTGTCCTTGGAATGTGCAGCAAATCTTATTTCCTGGCAAGGTCGGGCTAAGTGAGCAGTGCTGGTACACTTTCTCCTTGAGAACTGGAGCGGAAAAGCTTTTCGCTAAGATGTAGGCGAGCAGAGAGGCAGAATACGGAGCTCCGCAGCTGGCCGAAAGCAAGTGCCGCTTGCCGGCGTCTTTCGGCAAAAGCGGCGCTCCGGAGCTCACAGCTACCGCTCCACTGATCTGTGCGCGAAGTAGGCGCTTCTTGGCCTCCGGCAGCCGGAGATCGCGGTAGCTTGCAAGAGGCGAAGAACGAAGCCGCGAAGAAGCCGGCTTGTGTGCGAAGCTCGCACACAGCTGCAGGACGGTGGCTGCCGCTCTCCTGCCTCTTGAATTCACTCTTGGCATGCCAATGGAAGGTGTTCCAGGACAACCTTCCTGAGTTTTTATTTTAGTTTTCATGCATCCCACCTTGGAAATTCTTGTTGCTCCCCAGAGGCTCCGAGATGCAGAGAACACGGTGGCAGCTGCTGAAAAGAAGGGCAACTGTGAGTTGGTCAAGAAGCAAGAACCTAGGCAGCTGCCTGTGCTTGGCAAGGAGCAGCTGCTGGATTCTTGCAATTGCCTTCAGTGCGCACAGAAGCCCGCTGCTCTGCTGCTTGGTTTTTCGCCTTCAGTCAATTACACACTGCTGAAGCTGAGGCAGGCAGTTCAGCTTTGCTGCTTTTCAGCATCTCAGCTGCCCTTCTGCTCTGTGACAGCTCTCCAGGTTTCTTGCCTTCGCCAGGCTGCAACGTGCCCGCTAGTGGCAAGAACTGGGCAGGAGTGGGCAGAGAGCACGGCCATCTGCCAGCAGGTTGCAGCTTGCCCAGGAAAATGCAGTGTCCTTGGAATGTGCAGCAAATCTTATTTCCTGGCAAGGTTGGGCTAAGTGAGCACTGCTGGTACACTTTCTCCTTGAGAACTGGAGCGGAAAAGCTTTTCGCTAAGATGTAGGCGAGCAGAGAAGCAGAATACGCAGCTTCGCAGCTGGCCGAAAGCAAGTGCCGCTTCCCGGCGTCTTTCGGCAAAAGCGGCGCTCCGGAGCTCACCGCTGCCGCTCCAGTGATCTGTGCGCGAAGTAGCCGCTTCTTCGCCTCCGGCAGCCGGAGATCGCGGTAGCTTGCAAGAGGCGAAGAACGAAGCCGCGAAGAAGCCGGCTTGTGTGCGAAGCTCGCACACAGCTGCAGGACGGTGGCTGCCGCTCTCCTGCCTCTTGAATTCACCCTTGGCATGCCAATGGAAGGTGTTCCAGGACAACCTTCCTGAGTTTTTATTTTAGTTTTCATGCATCCCACCTTGGAAATTCTTGTTGCTCCCCAGAGGCTCCGAGATGCAGAGAACACGGTGGCAGCTGCTGAAAAGAAGGGCAACTGTGAGTTGGTCAAGAAGCAAGAACCTAGGCAGCTGCCTGTGCTTGTCAAGGAGCAGCTGCTGGATTCTTGCAATTGCCTTCAGTGCGCACAGAAGCCCGCTGCTCTGCTGCTTGGTTTTTCGCCTTCAGTCAATTACACACTGCTGAAGCTGAGGCAGGCAGTTCAGCTTTGCTGCTTTTCAGCATCTCAGCTGCCCTTCTGCTCTGTGACAGCTCTCCAGGTTTCTTGCCTTCGCCAGGCTGCAACGTGCCCGCTAGTGGCAAGAACTGGGCAGGAGTGGGCAGAGAGCAGGGCCATCTGCCAGCAGGTTGCAGCTTGCCCAGGAAAATGCAGTGTCCTTGGAATGTGCAGCAAATCTTATTTCCTGGCAAGGTCGGGCTAAGTGAGCAGTGCTGGTACACTTTCTCCTTGAGAACTGGAGCGGAAAAGCTTTTCGCTAAGATGTAGGCGAGCAGAGAGGCAGAATACGCAGCTCCGCAGCTGGCCGAAAGCAAGTGCCGCTTCCCGGCGTCTTTCGGCAAAAGCGGCGCTTCGGAGCTCACCGCTACCGCTCCACTGATCTGTGCGCGAAGTAGCCGCTTCTTGGCCTCCGGCAGCCGGAGATCGCGGTAGCTTGCAAGAGGCGAAGAACGAAGCCGCGAAGAAGCCGGCTTGTGTGCGAAGCTCGCACACAGCTGCAGGACGGTGGCTGCCGCTCTCCTGCCTCTTGAATTCACCCTTGGCATGCCAATGGAAGCTGTTCCAGGACAACCTTCCTGAGTTTTTATTTTAGTTTTCATGCATCCCACCTTGGAAATTCTCGTTGCTCCCCAGAGGCTCCGAGATGCAGAGAACACGGTGGCAGCTGCTGAAAAGAAGGGCAACTGTGAGTTGGTCAAGAAGCAAGAACACAGGCAGCTGCCTGTGCTTGGCAAGGAGCAGCTGCTGGATTCTTGCAATTGCCTTCAGTGCGCACAGAAGCCCGCTGCTCTGCTGCTTGGTTTTTCGCCTTCAGTCAATTGCACATTGCTGAAGCTGAGGCAGGCTGTTCAGCTTTGCTGCTTTTCAGCATCTCAGCTGCTTTCTGCTCTGTGACAGCTCTCGAGATGAAATAGAGATTTTTAGAGTTAGGTTAACAAAATGAATTAAGCATTTCTAATTTAGCTTGTAGAGTTATGTGTTGAATTTTCAACCTTTTGCTTAAGAAACCTCTGCCTAGTACAATGGGCAAAGGAAAATGCAAATTTCTGAAGCTTCTTGCATAAAGAACAATACCAGAAGAAGCAAAGAACCCAGATAAAGAAGCTCCTCTGTCTCCAAGCCTATCAAGACTGACAGACGTACTCAGAGAAGCACCAAAGGACCAAAGCGCACGCGCAGAGAGGAAAAGTTCAAAAGTTCAATCATGAGGAAGACCACAATCTTCAGCCTCAGGACCACCAAGAGACCCCCGTACGACCACCACAGCAAACCACGCATGCCCAGAAGGCCGTGGACTTACTTAGCATGAGAAGCGAGGACAGGCGGGGCCAGGGGTTGAATATGCATGAAAAAGTTGTGCAATGTATTGCATATGGAACGTCTTTAAGAATAAAAGTGTGGGTCAGACTGAGGCTCGGGGCACAAGTTTTGGAGAGCTATCTCACTTGTGCCGGGCGCTGACATACATACCCACTTCATAACTACCCCAGGTCATGGAGTCTATTGATTTCTTCCGCGTATCGTTTCAGTTGGCGACCACGAAGGGACTGCTCTGCTCACCCGCAGGTCCGGTTGGGAGCAGACACCCTCAGGCGCCACGGGGCTTTTCCCCGGAGGGACTCTGCGCCTCGGCTGTACACTGCGGGGAGCAGACCACGGCCCGTTGACTAGCGGATGAAAGCGGTATGTGTTAATTTATTTTCTTACGGTTGGCACTGATAAGTCGCAAAAAGATGTTTTTGCGCGCAGGTTTGCCTAGGGGCTTGCAAGCAGACCGCCATCGGGGGAGAGGCCGGCGGCGGGAGGACCTCCCCAGCTGATAGCGCGGCTCGGGGAGGGCGAAATCGCGATTTCAGTGTGTGGTGTGTGTCCTGATTGCAGTGTAGTGTGTCTGTTACGTCCGGACGTGCGTGCTTGTGCGTGTGTGTGTATGTGTGAGTGGAACGGTGAAGCGCGGTGCGGCCTTGCTAAGATACAGAGAGGCGGCGCGGCGGTGCTAGAGAGCGCATGCGCAGGGCAGCTCTCAGCCCACACTACCTGATAGTGCGGGTAGTGCGCACTCTACCTGATAGAGCGGGTGGTGCGCATGCGTGGCACGGGCTGTCTCTGGCGAGCTGGGGGAGCGCGGCGCGGGGCTTAAGTCGGGGCTTGCAAAGTTGCTTTAGGCGCGGCCCAGCTGATAGCGCAGCGGGCGCGCGGGCACAAGCCGCGGTTTGAGGAGCCGCTTTGAACCCCGCTAGCTGATAGCGCAGCTAGTGGGAGCGTGGTACAAGCTAGGAGTTACAAGCACCGCTTACAAGCATCGCTAGTTGGTAAAAAGCTTGCAAAAGTAGCCAGCGAGCCCGGCTGGGCTAAGAGTTAAGTGTTTGTTATACAATAGCACTGCCCTTCAGTGTTAAAAGCTGTCACTGGGGCAGGAGGAGGGGTTGGGGAAGGCAGTCTAGGGTTGCCATGGGAAACAGCAGTTGTATGAGTTCTCCACCCCCTTTTGGAAGAGAATTGTACCCTCCCCCTGTCCTGTCAGTTATTGTTCAAGTCTGCCCCTTAGCCTAGAATCTTCTCTGTTCCACGTTTTCCCTTTGGTTCTTCCACCAAGAACACTCCTTTCCCTTTTCCCCACTGGTTAATGTTATATTTCCCCTCCCTTTAGCCTTCTCCCGATTGTACCCTCGAATGCTAAACCCTCCTACCCCTACGCAGTAAAAGAATCCTCAGCCCGCCCTTCGGGGCTCTCGGAATCTGCCTCCCTTCTGCTTCGTTGTCTCCCTGTTTGCCCCTTCTGCGACCCTTCAATCAACGAGCAGGATTTCAGCAGCCCGAGTGTCCCTCCCGTTCTTCTGGTGGACCCTCAGATGTACCAGCTATCCGAGCTTCGTGCCGAGTGGCTAAAAGCCCCCACGGCTCGGCAACTGGGAGATCCTTTGCATTACAGGGCGAATAAAGGGGGGATGAATGTGTGTGAATGAGAGGCTGTAAGAGCCCGTCTGAAGCCCCTCATTTTCCATTCTGCCTTCCGATTGCCACAAGAAAGAATCCCTTCCCCCACTGTAGTTCCGGCTTAGAACAGGACACAGCACAGGTGGAACCACTGAACCGTCATGCTGGCTGTTCCCAACAAGGCCTGGTAAGAACTTGGCAAGGACTTGGCAAGGACTTGGCAAAGACCTGACATGGAGCCAGCACGGGACAGCCTGATGCGCGGCCTGCTTCTAATCTCCGTTCTTAAGCCAAATGAACTTTTGGGGTGACTCTCGCGGTCCTTCATTGAAGACCCCTCATCTGCCTCGTTACCACTGTGACAAAGAAAGAATGAGAACCCTCCTCCCAAGGACTGAGACTGAGACCCCTGCTATAGGGAGGAGGGGAAATTGGTGGTCTGACCACTAATGACATGACCTGTTTCCCTTCAGTGATTCAAATGGACTTATTCTTCATTGTGTATTCGTCTTGCTTTGGTGGTTTCTGTGGACTCACCCGTTCCCTCGGGGCGATTACAATGGACTTGTTCCCCCCCTCTCTCCTCTGTGGACTATAATTGGAGCCCCGAGTCGACCAGAACTTCGAAGACTCCCCCGACACGACAGAGGGATCCCCATCGTCCGGAGCACTGAGGATCTCGCCTGTGTTGGTAGCTATTCCCATATCCCTCTTCTCTCTCTAACCTTTTATCTCCTTTCAGATCCCCACTATCGCGTTTACTGTTTTGGCTCCTACTAAAGGTGCATTTGTTGTGATTAACTGATAGTCCCTTGTTGTTTGCCTTTGTTGCACTTTTGGGATGGGTGAAAAGAACCATCACGACACCCCGCAAGAAGCGGATCGTGACAGAGGCGGGCTGGTTACCCCAGACCTGCTAAGCGAGAGCGGCAGTCTCCCATGCTGCGTTTCCGTCTTTTTCGCGAGAAAAGCGGCCAGTAAAGAGACGAAGCGAGTGATAAAAAGAGTGAGAGAACCCCCCCTGGGACTGGGTCTCGGAGAAAGAGTGGGACCCCTTAGTGGGGGGGGGGGGGGGGGGGGGAGTAAAAGGTAATTAATTAGAAAAAAAAATGAATTAAAAGGTAAAAAGAGGGTCTTCTTGGCATAATCTATTGGGGAAAAATAAAAGGTAAAATGTGTAGGAGGGGCCCCTAAAAATTCTGCTGGATTGAGGGATAAGAATGCCCATGAACATCCAAGATCAAACCTGCTGGATTGAGGGATTAATGTTCCAAGAGCATCCAGGGTTGATTCAAACCTGCTGGATTGAGGGATTAATGTTCCAAGAGCATCCAGGGTTAAGTCAAACCTGCTGGGTTGAGGGATTAACATTGCAAGAGCACCCAGAATTAAGTTTGCTGGGTTGTTGAGAGCAGCCAAGATTGAGTAAAAATTTTGCCAGTTTGAAGAGAAGTCTGACAGGATCTAGAGTTGGGAACCACACAGCTAGATTGAGGGGTATCCAAGAACACTGGGACTAGCCAGGGACACCTACAAGTGTAATAGGTGTGTTGAAAAAGAAAAGGTACCTTGTTGTTGTGGTTGTTTTGTTATGTGTAAGAGTAAGTAAAATAAAGTTAAGTGAATGTAGACGAAGGAAAGTATATGTATGCATCCTGCCCTGTTAAGCAGCCTCACTGTGCTTCCCTGCTGTCACCGACAAACACAAGTTACGAACCCTCAGAACTGAAAAAGTTCAATCAAATATTGCTTCCATTGATGACCATGATATTGTCTATAATACCTTGTTCCAACTTATGTTATGTAAGTGTTAATACCCCTATCCTACCAGTTGGTAAACCTGATGGGTCATACCGGTTAGTACAGGATCTGCGGGCCATAAACAAGGTCACGGAGGATCTGTATCCTGTGGTGGCCAATCCCTACACGTTATTAACTTGCTTAACAGCCGAGCTAACTTGGTTTACCGTTTTAGATTTAAAAGATGCCTTCTTTTGCCTTCCTATCCATGAAGCCAGAAAATTTTTGCATTTGAATGGGAAAATCCTAAGAGCGGGCCAAGAACTCAACTGACATGGACCAGACTCCCACAAGGATTCAAAAACTCACCCACTTTGTTTGGAGAACAACTTGCAAAAGAATTAGAGACCTGAGAAGCCCCTCCAGAGGAAGGGAAGTTGCTAGAGTACGTAGATGACATCCTGATAGCCACACGGACAAGGGAAGCATGCACGGCCTGGACGATAAGCCTCTTGAACTTTTTGGGGCTCCAAGGGTACCGAGTATCAAAGAAAAAAGCCCAAGTAGTAAAACAGAAAGTAACTTCTCTGGGTTACGAAGTCAGTGCTAGACAACGTACCTTGGGCCAAAGCCGGAAGGAGGCAATATGCCAGACCCCAAAACCTCAGACGGTAAAGGAACTACGAACTTTCCTGAGGATGACAGGGTGGTGCAGGTTATGGATCTATAACTATGGACTGTTTGTTAAGCCCTTCTATGAACTGATTGCAACTGAAAGCAGGAACATCCAAGAGACAAAGGAAGCTACGCAAGCTTTCAACCAGCTGAAAAAAGCCCTCATGTCAGCTCCAGCCCTGAGATTGCCAGACGTGAGTAAGCCTTCCCTTTTATTCTCCCATGAGAAGCAAGGAATCGCCTTAGGAATACTAGCACAGGACCTCGGCCCATATCGGAGAGCAGTGGCTTACTTCTCTAAGCAATTGGATACAGCAGCTAAAGGGTGGCCTGGGTGCCTCAGAGCTGTTGCAGCAGTCGTACTGAACATCCAAGAGGCACACAAATTCACCCTAGGCCAGAAAAGAACTGTGCTAGTGTCTCACACAGTGTCTGCAGTGCTAGAGGTAAAAGGTGGGCATTGGCTTTCCCCACAACGGCTCCTGAGATACCAAGCTATCATAGTGGAGCAAGATGATGTAGAGATAGTAGTGACTAACATTGTCAATCCAGCCTCCTTCCTCAGTAGAAACCAAGGGGAACCAGTGGAACATGACTGCCTGGAGACCATTGAAGCCACCTACTCCAGCTGCCCTGACTCGAAGGACACCCCTCTCGAGAATGCAGAAGTCTCGTTTACTGATGGAAGCAGTTATATCATCAGTGGAAAACGGCACGCCGGGTAGGCAGTTCCAACGTGCAAGGAAGTAATGTCATCTGGGCCCCTGCCAACAAATACCTCTGCACAGAAGGCCGAGATAATTGCTCTAACTGGGGCCCTAGAATTGGCAAGAGGGAAAGAAATAAACATATACACGGACTCGAAGTATGCATTTGGAGTAGTGCATGCTCACAGAGCCATTTAGAAAGAGAGAGGACTGCTGAAGTCTCAAGGGAAAAATATTAAAGATGCATCAGAAGTACTGCGACTTCTAGAAGCAGTCCAGTTGCCAGAGAAAGTAGCGATCATGCACATTAAGGCACATCAGAAGATCAACTCAGAATTGGAAGAAGGAAACGAGCTGGCAGATAGGGAAGCAAAAGAAGCAGCAAGACGGGCACATTTCCCCTAAAGGTAAGCCAAGATACAACAAACCAGAAAAAAAATTAATCTATGAGCAAAAAGGAGACTATAACCAAGAGGGATGGGCCACCATAGAAGGAAAATTAGTTCTACCCTCCTATTTATGATGGTCCCTAATAAAGGAAGAACACCAGAAAACCATTGGGGTATTGATGCTCTAGCATAACTAGACATTTACAACTCGACAATGTGACCTTTGCCTCCAGACCAACCCCAAAAATACTCCCAAACCAAAGCTTAGCCAGATTAGGAAGGGTCATGGGCCGGAGCAGCAATGGCAGATTGATTGTACAGAATTGCCAAGAAAAGGGGGGTATACGTTTTTCCTGGTGCTAACAGATACCTTTTCAGGATGGCCAGAAGCATTCCCCACCAGGACTTCTAAAGCTCAAGAAGTAACTAAGGTATTGGTACAAGAAAACATACCACGCTTTAGAGTCCTGGCCACAATCTCCTCAAATAGAGGACCACATTTTATTGTAAAATTCGTGCAACAAGTTAGCCAATACTTGAACATAGACTGAGAACTTCACACCCCATATAACCCACAATCAAGTGGTCAGGTAAAAAAAATGAATCATTTGATCAAACAACAAATTGTACAATTGGGACAAGAAGCTAATTTGTCATGGACTCAATCCCTCCCATTAGCACTACTGCAGATCCGAACCAAACCCAAGACTAAAGAAAAGCTAAACCACTTTGACTTGCTTTATGAAAAACCATATGGGGTGCGAAAGAGAATGTCTAGCCAAGACATGTCACTAACCTCCTGTATGTTAAGTCTCTTAACTTGGTGTATCCAGCACCAATCACTAGCTAATAAACACAAGTCATAACTAGTGAAATACACTGTTTAGAAGACTTTATGTCACCCAATTATAATTCTATTAATTTTAGTTACTGTACGTTTAATGATGTCTACTTTAACACTCATGTAGAATTCGAGGATGTTAAAACACATGGCCAGTCTGACATCACTCTCTAGAACTCCTAGAATCTTACTGAAAGAGGACGGTCAAGACAGTAGATGAGAATTTAAATCAAGACCCCTGTAGTAAAAGAATTTACTCTATTTTAAGAAAAGGGGGGACTGAAGCAGAGATTTTTAGAGTTAGGTTAACAAAATGAATGAAGCATTTCTAATTTAGCTTGTAGAGTTATGTGTTGAATTTTCAACCTTTTGCTTAAGAAACCTCTGCCTAGTACAATGGGCATAGGAAAATGCAAATTTCTGAAGCTTCTTGCATAAAGAACAATACCAGAAGAAGCAAAGAACCCAGATAAAGAAGCTCCTCTGTCTCCAAGCCTATCAAGACTGACAGACGTACTCAGAGAAGCACCAAAGGACCAAAAGCGCACGCGCAGAGAGGAAAAGTTCAAAAGTTCAATCGTGAGGAAGACCACAATCTTCAGCCTCAGGACCACCAAGAGACCCCCGTACGACCACCACAGCAAACCACGCATGCCCAGAAGGCCGTGGACTTACTTAGCATGAGAAGCGAGGACAGGCGGGGCCAGGGGTTGAATATGCATGAAAAAGTTGTGCAATGTATTGCATATGGAACGTCTTTAAGAATAAAAGTGTGGGTCAGACTGAGGCTCGGGGCAAAAGTTTTGGAGAGCTATCTCACTTGTGCCGGGCGCTAACATACATAGCCACTTCATAACTACCCCAGGTTATGGAGTCTACTGATTTCTTCCGCGTATCGTTTCAGAGGTTTCTTGCCTTCGCCAGGCTGCAACGTGCCCGCTAGTAGCAAGAACTGGGCAGGAGTGGGCAGAGAGCAGGGCCATCTGCCAGCAGGTTGCAGCTTGCCCAGGAAAATGCAGTGTCCTTGGAATGTGCAGCAAATCTTATTTCCTGGCAAGGTCGGGCTAAGTGAGCAGTGCTGGTACACTTTCTCCTTGAGAACTGGAGCGGAAAAGCTTTTCGCTAAGATGTAGGCGACTCGAGAGGCAGAATACGCAGCTCCGCAGCTGGCCGAAAGCAAGTGCCGCTTGCCGGCGTCTTTCGGCAAAAGCGGCGCTTCGGAGCGCACCGCTGCCGCTCCAGTCATCTGTGCGCGAAGTAGCCGCTTCTTCGCCTCCGGCAGCCGGAGATCGCGGTAGCTTGCAAGAGGCGAAGAACGAAGCCGCGAAGAAGCCGGCTTGTGTGCGAAGCTCGCACACAGCTGCAGGACGGTGGCTGCCGCTCTCCTGCCTCTTGAATTCACCCTTGGCATGCCAATGGAAGGTGTTCCAGGACAACCTTCCTGAGTTTTTATTGTAGTTTTCATGCATCCCTCCTTGGAAATTCTTGTTGCTCCCCAGAGGCTCCGAGATGCAGAGAACACGGTGGCAGCTGCTGAAAAGAAGGGCAACTGTGAGTTGGTCAAGAAGCAAGAACCTAGGCAGCTGCCTGTGCTTGGCAAGGAGCAGCTGCTGGATTCTTGCAATTGCCTTCAGTGCGCACAGAAGCCCGCTGCTCTGCTGCTTGGTTTTTCGCCTTCAGTCAATTACACACTGCTGAAGCTGAGGCAGGCAGTTCAGCTTTGCTGCTTTTCAGCATCTCAGCTGCCCTTCTGCTCTGTGACAGCTCTCCAGGTTTCTTGCCTTCGCCAGGCTGCAACGTGCCCGCTAGTAGCAAGAACTGGGCAGGAGTGGGCAGAGAGCAGGGCCATCTGCCAGCAGGTTGCAGCTTGCCCAGGAAAATGCAGTGTCCTTGGAATGTGCAGCAAATCTTATTTCCTGGCAAGGTCGGGCTAAGTGAGCAGTGCTGGTACACTTTCTCCTTGAGAACTGGAGCGGAAAAGCTTTTCGCTAAGATGTAGGCGAGCAGAGAGGCAGAATACGCAGCTCCGCAGCTGGCCGAAAGCAAGTGCCGCTTCCCGGCGTCTTTCGGCAAAAGCGGCGCTCCGGAGCTCACCGCTACCGCTCCACTGATCTGTGCGCGAAGTAGCCGCTTCTTGGCCTCCGGCAGCCGGAGATCGCGGTAGCTTGCAAGAGGCGAAGAACGAAGCCGCGAAGAAGCCGGCTTGTGTGCGAAGCTCGCACACAGCTGCAGGACGGTGGCTGCCGCTCTCCTGCCTCTTGAATTCACCCTTGGCATGCCAATGGAAGGTGTTCCAGGACAACCTTCCTGAGTTTTTATTTTAGTTTTCATGCATCCCACCTTGGAAATTCTCGTTGCTCCCCAGAGGCTCCGAGATGCAGAGAACACGGTGGCAGCTGCTGAAAAGAAGGGCAACTGTGAGTTGGTCAAAAACCAAGAACCTAGGCAGCTGCCTGTGCTTGGCAAGGAGCAGCTGCTGGATTCTTGCAATTGCCTTCAGTGCGCACAGAAGCCCGCTGCTCTGCTGCTTGGTTTTTCGCCTTCAGTCAATTACACACTGCTGAAGCTGAGGCAGGCAGTTCAGCTTTGCTGCTTTTCAGCATCTCAGCTGCCCTTCTGCTCTGCGACAGCTCTCCAGGTTTCTTGCCTTCGCCAGGCTGCAACGTGCCCGCTAGTAGCAAGAACTGGGCAGGAGTGGGCAGAGAGCAGGGCCATCTGCCAGCAGGTTGCAGCTTGCCCAGGAAAATGCAGTGTCCTTGGAATGTGCAGCAAATCTTATTTCCTGGCAAGGTCGGGCTAAGTGAGCAGTGCTGGTACACTTTCTCCTTGAGAACTGGAGCGGAAAAGCTTTTCGCTAAGATGTAGGCGAGCAGAGAGGCAGAATACGGAGCTCCGCAGCTGGCCGAAAGCAAGTGCCGATTCCCGGCGTCATTCGGCAAAAGCGGCGCTCCGGAGCTCACAGCTACCGCTCCACTGATCTGTGCGCGAAGTAGGCGCTTCTTGGCCTCCGGCAGCCGGAGATCGCGGTAGCTTGCAAGAGGCGAAGAACGAAGCCGCGAAGAAGCCAGCTTGTGTGCGAAGCTCGCACACAGCTGCAGGACGGTGGCTGCCGCTCTCCTGCCTCTTGAATTCACCCTTGGCATGCCAATGGAAGGTGTTCCAGGACAACCTTCCTGAGTTTTTATTTTAGTTTTCATGCATCCCACCTTGGAAATTCTTGTTGCTCCCCAGAGGCTCCGAGATGCAGAGAACACGGTGGCAGCTGCTGAAAAGAAGGGCAACTGTGAGTTGGTCAAGAAGCAAGAACCTAGGCAGCTGCCTGTGCTTGGCAAGGAGCAGCTGCTGGATTCTTGCAATTGCCTTCAGTGCGCACAGAAGCCCGCTGCTCTGCTGCTTGGTTTTTCGCCTTCAGTCAATTACACACTGCTGAAGCTGAGGCAGGCAGTTCAGCTTTGCTGCTTTTCAGCATCTCAGCTGCCCTTCTGCTCTGTGACAGCTCTCCAGGTTTCTTGCCTTCGCCAGGCTGCAACGTGCCCGCTAGTGGCAAGAACTGGGCAGGAGTGGGCAGAGAGCACGGCCATCTGCCAGCAGGTTGCAGCTTGCCCAGGAAAATGCAGTGTCCTTGGAATGTGCAGCAAATCTTATTTCCTGGCAAGGTTGGGCTAAGTGAGCACTGCTGGTACACTTTCTCCTTGAGAACTGGAGCGGAAAAGCTTTTCGCTAAGATGTAGGCGAGCAGAGAAGCAGAATACGCAGCTTCGCAGCTGGCCGAAAGCAAGTGCCGCTTCCCGGCGTCTTTCGGCAAAAGCGGCGCTCCGGAGCTCACCGCTGCCGCTCCACTGATCTGTGCGCGAAGTAGCCGCTTCTTCGCCTCCGGCAGCCGGAGATCGCGGTAGCTTGCAAGAGGCGAAGAACGAAGCCGCGAAGAAGCCGGCTTGTGTGCGAAGCTCGCACACAGCTGCAGGACGGTGGCTGCCGCTCTCCTGCCTCTTGAATTCACCCTTGGCATGCCAATGGAAGGTGTTCCAGGACAACCTTCCTGAGTTTTTATTTTAGTTTTCATGCATCCCACCTTGGAAATTCTCGTTGCTCCCCAGAGGCTCCGAGATGCAGAGAACACGGTGGCAGCTGCTGAAAAGAAGGGCAAATGTGAGTTGGTCAAGAAGCAAGAACCTAGGCAGCTGCCTGTGCTTGGCGAGGAGCAGCTGCTGGATTCTTGCAATTGCCTTCAGTGCGCACAGAAGCCCGCTGCTCTGCTGCTTGGTTTTTCGCCTTCAGTCAATTACACACTGCTGAAGCTGAGGCAGGCAGTTCAGCTTTGCTGCTTTTCAGCATCTCAGCTGCCCTTCTGCTCTGTGACAGCTCTCCAGGTTTCTTGCCTTCGCCAGGCTGCAACGTGCCCGCTAGTATCAAGAACTGGGCAGGAGTGGACAGAGAGCAGGGCCATCTGCCAGCAGGTTGCAGCTTGCCCAGGAAAATGCAGTGTCCTTGGAATGTGCAGCAAATCTTATTTCCTGGCAAGGTCGGGCTAAGTGAGCAGTGCTGGTACACTTTCTCCTTGAGAACTGGAGCGGAAAAGCTTTTCGCTAAGATGTAGGCGAGCAGAGAGGCAGAATACGCAGCTCCGCAGCTGGCCGAAAGCAAGTGCCGCTTCCCGGCGTCTTTCGGCAAAAGCGGCGCTCCGGAGCTCACCGCTACCGCTCCAGTGATCTGTGCGCGAAGTAGCCGCTTCTTGGCCTCCGGCAGCCGGAGATCGCGGTAGCTTGCAAGAGGCGAAGAACGAAGCCGCGAAGAAGCCGGCTTGTGTGCGAAGCTCGCACACAGCTGCAGGATGGTGGCTGCCGCTCTCCTGCCTCTTGAATTCACCCTTGGCATGCCAATGGAAGGTGTTCCAGGACAACCTTCCTGAGTTTTTATTTTAGTTTTCATGCATCCCACCTTGGAAATTCTTGTTGCTCCCCAGAGGCTCCGAGATGCAGAGAACACGGTGGCAGCTGCTGAAAAGAAGGGCAACTGTGAGTTGGTCAAGAAGCAAGAACCTAGGCAGCTGCCTGTGCTTGTCAAGGAGCAGCTGCTGGATTCTTGCAATTGCCTTCAGTGCGCACAGAAGCCCGCTGCTCTGCTGCTTGGTTTTTCGCCTTCAGTCAATTACACACTGCTGAAGCTGAGGCAGGCAGTTCAGCTTTGCTGCTTTTCAGCATCTCAGCTGCCCTTCTGCTCTGTGACAGCTCTCCAGGTTTCTTGCCTTCGCCAGGCTGCAACGTGCCCGCTAGTGGCAAGAACTGGGCAGGAGTGGGCAGAGAGCAGGGCCATCTGCCAGCAGGTTGCAGCTTGCCCAGGAAAATGCAGTGTCCTTGGAATGTGCAGCAAATCTTATTTCCTGGCAAGGTCGGGCTAAGTGAGCAGTGCTGGTACACTTTCTCCTTGAGAACTGGAGCGGAAAAGCTTTTCGCTAAGATGTAGGCGAGCAGAGAGGCAGAATACGCAGCTCCGCAGCTGGCCGAAAGCAAGTGCCGCTTCCCGGCGTCTTTCGGCAAAAGCGGCGCTCCGGAGCTCACCGCTACCGCTCCACTGATCTGTGCGCGAAGTAGCCGCTTCTTGGCCTCCGGCAGCCGGAGATCGCGGTAGCTTGCAAGAGGCGAAGAACGAAGCCGCGAAGAAGCCGGCTTGTGTGCGAAGCTCGCACACAGCTGCAGGACGGTGGCTGCCGCTCTCCTGCCTCTTGAATTCACCCTTGGCATGCCAATGGAAGCTGTTCCAGGACAACCTTCCTGAGTTTTTATTTTAGTTTTCATGCATCCCACCTTGGAAATTCTTGTTGCTCCCCAGAGGCTCCGAGATGCAGAGAACACGGTGGCAGCTGCTGAAAAGAAGGGCAACTGTGAGTTGGTCAAGAAGCAAGAACACAGGCAGCTGCCTGTGCTTGGCAAGGAGCAGCTGCTGGATTCTTGCAATTGCCTTCAGTGCGCACAGAAGCCCGCTGCTCTGCTGCTTGGTTTTTCGCCTTCAGTCAATTGCACATTGCTGAAGCTGAGGCAGGCTGTTCAGCTTTGCTGCTTTTCAGCATCTCAGCTGCTTTCTGCTCTGTGACAGCTCTCGAGATGAAATAGAGATTTTTAGAGTTAGGTTAACAAAATGAATTAAGCATTTCTAATTTAGCTTGTAGAGTTATGTGTTGAATTTTCAACCTTTTGCTTAAGAAACCTCTGCCTAGTACAATGGGCAAAGGAAAATGCAAATTTCTGAAGCTTCTTGCATAAAGAACAATACCAGAAGAAGCAAAGAACCCAGATAAAGAAGCTCCTCTGTCTCCAAGCCTATCAAGACTGACAGACGTACTCAGAGAAGCACCAAAGGACCAAAGCGCACGCGCAGAGAGGAAAAGTTCAAAAGTTCAATCATGAGGAAGACCACAATCTTCAGCCTCAGGACCACCAAGAGACCCCCGTACGACCACCACAGCAAACCACGCATGCCCAGAAGGCCGTGGACTTACTTAGCATGAGAAGCGAGGACAGGCGGGGCCAGGGGTTGAATATGCATGAAAAAGTTGTGCAATGTATTGCATATGGAACGTCTTTAAGAATAAAAGTGTGGGTCAGACTGAGGCTCGGGGCACAAGTTTTGGAGAGCTATCTCACTTGTGCCGGGCGCTGACATACATACCCACTTCATAACTACCCCAGGTCATGGAGTCTATTGATTTCTTCCGCGTATCGTTTCAGTTGGCGACCACGAAGGGACTGCTCTGCTCACCCGCAGGTCCGGTTGGGAGCAGACACCCTCAGGCGCCACGGGGCTTTTCCCCGGAGGGACTCTGCGCCTCGGCTGTACACTGCGGGGAGCAGACCACGGCCCGTTGACTAGCGGATGAAAGCGGTATGTGTTAATTTATTTTCTTACGGTTGGCACTGATAAGTCGCAAAAAGATGTTTTTGCGCGCAGGTTTGCCTAGGGGCTTGCAAGCAGACCGCCATCGGGGGAGAGGCTGGCGGCGGGAGGACCTCCCCAGCTGATAGCGCGGCTCGGGGAGGGCGAAATCGCGATTTCAGTGTGTGGTGTGTGTCCTGATTGCAGTGTAGTGTGTCTGTTACGTCCGGACGTGCGTGCTTGTGCGTGTGTGTGTATGTGTGAGTGGAACGGTGAAGCGCGGTGCGGCCTTGCTAAGATACAGAGAGGCGGCGCGGCGGTGCTAGAGAGCGCATGCGCAGGGCAGCTCTCAGCCCACACTACCTGATAGTGCGGGTAGTGCGCACTCTACCTGATAGAGCGGGTGGTGCGCATGCGTGGCACGGGCTGTCTCTGGCGAGCTGGGGGAGCGCGGCGCGGGGCTTAAGTCGGGGCTTGCAAAGTTGCTTTAGGCGCGGCCCAGCTGATAGCGCAGCGGGCGCGCGGGCACAAGCCGCGGTTTGAGGAGCCGCTTTGAACCCCGCTAGCTGATAGCGCAGCTAGTGGGAGCGTGGTACAAGCTAGGAGTTACAAGCACCGCTTACAAGCATCGCTAGTTGGTAAAAAGCTTGCAAAAGTAGCCAGCGAGCCCGGCTGGGCTAAGAGTTAAGTGTTTGTTATACAATAGCACTGCCCTTCAGTGTTAAAAGCTGTCACTGGGGCAGGAGGAGGGGTTGGGGAAGGCAGTCTAGGGTTGCCATGGGAAACAGCAGTTGTATGAGTTCTCCACCCCCTTTTGGAAGAGAATTGTACCCTCCCCCTGTCCTGTCAGTTATTGTTCAAGTCTGCCCCTTAGCCTAGAATCTTCTCTGTTCCACGTTTTCCCTTTGGTTCTTCCACCAAGAACACTCCTTTCCCTTTTCCCCACTGGTTAATGTTATATTTCCCCTCCCTTTAGCCTTCTCCCGATTGTACCCTCGAATGCTAAACCCTCTTACCCCTACGCAGTAAAAGAATCCTCAGCCCGCCCTTCGGGGCTCTCGGAATCTGCCTCCCTTCTGCTTCGTTGTCTCCCTGTTTGCCCCTTCTGCGACCCTTCAATCAACGAGCAGGATTTCAGCAGCCCGAGTGTCCCTCCCGTTCTTCTGGTGGACCCTCAGATGTACCAGCTATCCGAGCTTCGTGCCGAGTGGCTAAAAGCCCCCACGGCTCGGCAACTGGGAGATCCTTTGCATTACAGGGCAAATAAAGGGGGGATGAATGTGTGTGAATGAGAGGCTGTAAGAGCCCGTCTGAAGCCCCTCATTTTCCATTCTGCCTTCCGATTGCCACAAGAAAGAATCCCTTCCCCCACTGTAGTTCCGGCTTAGAACAGGACACAGCACAGGTGGAACCACTGAACCGTCATGCTGGCTGTTCCCAACAAGGCCTGGTAAGAACTTGGCAAGGACTTGGCAAGGACTTGGCAAAGACCTGACATGGAGCCAGCACGGGACAGCCTGATGCGCGGCCTGCTTCTAATCTCCGTTCTTAAGCCAAATGAACTTTTGGGGTGACTCTCGCGGTCCTTCATTGAAGACCCCTCATCTGCCTCGTTACCACTGTGACAAAGAAAGAATGAGAACCCTCCTCCCAAGGACTGAGACTGAGACCCCTGCTATAGGGAGGAGGGGAAATTGGTGGTCTGACCACTAATGACATGACCTGTTTCCCTTCAGTGATTCAAATGGACTTATTCTTCATTGTGTATTCGTCTTGCTTTGGTGGTTTCTGTGGACTCACCCGTTCCCTCGGGGCGATTACAATGGACTTGTTCCCCCCCTCTCTCCTCTGTGGACTATAATTGGAGCCCCGAGTCGACCAGAACTTCGAAGACTCCCCCGACACGACAGAGGGATCCCCATCGTCCGGAGCACTGAGGATCTCGCCTGTGTTGGTAGCTATTCCCATATCCCTCTTCTCTCTCTAACCTTTTATCTCCTTTCAGATCCCCACTATCGCGTTTACTGTTTTGGCCCCTACTAAAGGTGCATTTGTTGTGATTAACTGATAGTCCCTTGTTGTTTGCCTTTGTTGCACTTTTGGGATGGGTGAAAAGAACCATCACGACACCCCGCAAGAAGCGGATCGTGACAGAGGCGGGCTGGTTACCCCAGACCTGCTAAGCGAGAGCGGCAGTCTCCCATGCTGCGTTTCCGTCTTTTTCGCGAGAAAAGCGGCCAGTAAAGAGACGAAGCGAGTGATAAAAAGAGTGAGAGAACCCCCCCTGGGACTGGGTCTCGGAGAAAGAGTGGGACCCCTTAGTGGGGGGGGGGGGGGGGGGGGGAGTAAAAGGTAATTAATTAGAAAAAAAAATGAATTAAAAGGTAAAAAGAGGGTCTTCTTGGCATAATCTATTGGGGAAAAATAAAAGGTAAAATGTGTAGGAGGGGCCCCTAAAAATTCTGCTGGATTGAGGGATAAGAATGCCCATGAACATCCAAGATCAAACCTGCTGGATTGAGGGATTAATGTTCCAAGAGCATCCAGGGTTGATTCAAACCTGCTGGATTGAGGGATTAATGTTCCAAGAGCATCCAGGGTTAAGTCAAACCTGCTGGGTTGAGGGATTAACATTGCAAGAGCACCCAGAATTAAGTTTGCTGGGTTGTTGAGAGCAGCCAAGATTGAGTAAAAATTTTGCCAGTTTGAAGAGAAGTCTGACAGGATCTAGAGTTGGGAACCACACAGCTAGATTGAGGGGTATCCAAGAACACTGGGACTAGCCAGGGACACCTACAAGTGTAATAGGTGTGTTGAAAAAGAAAAGGTACCTTGTTGTTGTGGTTGTTTTGTTATGTGTAAGAGTAAGTAAAATAAAGTTAAGTGAATGTAGACGAAGGAAAGTATATGTATGCATCCTGCCCTGTTAAGCAGCCTCACTGTGCTTCCCTGCTGTCACCGACAAACACAAGTTACGAACCCTCAGAACTGAAAAAGTTCAATCAAATATTGCTTCCATTGATGACCATGATATTGTCTATAATACCTTGTTCCAACTTATGTTATGTAAGTGTTAATACCCCTATCCTACCAGTTGGTAAACCTGATGGGTCATACCGGTTAGTACAGGATCTGCGGGCCATAAACAAGGTCACGGAGGATCTGTATCCTGTGGTGGCCAATCCCTACACGTTATTAACTTGCTTAACAGCCGAGCTAACTTGGTTTACCGTTTTAGATTTAAAAGATGCCTTCTTTTGCCTTCCTATCCATGAAGCCAGAAAATTTTTGCATTTGAATGGGAAAATCCTAAGAGCGGGCCAAGAACTCAACTGACATGGACCAGACTCCCACAAGGATTCAAAAACTCACCCACTTTGTTTGGAGAACAACTTGCAAAAGAATTAGAGACCTGAGAAGCCCCTCCAGAGGAAGGGAAGTTGCTAGAGTACGTAGATGACATCCTGATAGCCACACGGACAAGGGAAGCATGCACGGCCTGGACGATAAGCCTCTTGAACTTTTTGGGGCTCCAAGGGTACCGAGTATCAAAGAAAAAAGCCCAAGTAGTAAAAGAGAAAGTAACTTCTCTGGGTTACGAAGTCAGTGCTAGACAACGTACCTTGGGCCAAAGCCGGAAGGAGGCAATATGCCAGACCCCAAAACCTCAGACGGTAAAGGAACTACGAACTTTCCTGAGGATGACAGGGTGGTGCAGGTTATGGATCTATAACTATGGACTGTTTGTTAAGCCCTTCTATGAACTGATTGCAACTGAAAGCAGGAACATCCAAGAGACAAAGGAAGCTACGCAAGCTTTCAACCAGCTGAAAAAAGCCCTCATGTCAGCTCCAGCCCTGAGATTGCCAGACGTGAGTAAGCCTTCCCTTTTATTCTCCCATGAGAAGCAAGGAATCGCCTTAGGAATACTAGCACAGGACCTCGGCCCATATCGGAGAGCAGTGGCTTACTTCTCTAAGCAATTGGATACAGCAGCTAAAGGGTGGCCTGGGTGCCTCAGAGCTGTTGCAGCAGTCGTACTGAACATCCAAGAGGCACACAAATTCACCCTAGGCCAGAAAAGAACTGTGCTAGTGTCTCACACAGTGTCTGCAGTGCTAGAGGTAAAAGGTGGGCATTGGCTTTCCCCACAACGGCTCCTGAGATACCAAGCTATCATAGTGGAGCAAGATGATGTAGAGATAGTAGTGACTAACATTGTCAATCCAGCCTCCTTCCTCAGTAGAAACCAAGGGGAACCAGTGGAACATGACTGCCTGGAGACCATTGAAGCCACCTACTCCAGCTGCCCTGACTCGAAGGACACCCCTCTCGAGAATGCAGAAGTCTCGTTTACTGATGGAAGCAGTTATATCATCAGTGGAAAACGGCACGCCGGGTAGGCAGTTCCAACGTGCAAGGAAGTAATGTCATCTGGGCCCCTGCCAACAAATACCTCTGCACAGAAGGCCGAGATAATTGCTCTAACTGGGGCCCTAGAATTGGCAAGAGGGAAAGAAATAAACATATACACGGACTCGAAGTATGCATTTGGAGTAGTGCATGCTCACAGAGCCATTTAGAAAGAGAGAGGACTGCTGAAGTCTCAAGGGAAAAATATTAAAGATGCATCAGAAGTACTGCGACTTCTAGAAGCAGTCCAGTTGCCAGAGAAAGTAGCGATCATGCACATTAAGGCACATCAGAAGATCAACTCAGAATTGGAAGAAGGAAACGAGCTGGCAGATAGGGAAGCAAAAGAAGCAGCAAGACGGGCACATTTCCCCTAAAGGTAAGCCAAGATACAACAAACCAGAAAAAAAATTAATCTATGAGCAAAAAGGAGACTATAACCAAGAGGGATGGGCCACCATAGAAGGAAAATTAGTTCTACCCTCCTATTTATGATGGTCCCTAATAAAGGAAGAACACCAGAAAACCATTGGGGTATTGATGCTCTAGCATAACTAGACATTTACAACTCGACAATGTGACCTTTGCCTCCAGACCAACCCCAAAAATACTCCCAAACCAAAGCTTAGCCAGATTAGGAAGGGTCATGGGCCGGAGCAGCAATGGCAGATTGATTGTACAGAATTGCCAAGAAAAGGGGGGTATACGTTTTTCCTGGTGCTAACAGATACCTTTTCAGGATGGCCAGAAGCATTCCCCACCAGGACTTCTAAAGCTCAAGAAGTAACTAAGGTATTGGTACAAGAAAACATACCACGCTTTAGAGTCCTGGCCACAATCTCCTCAAATAGAGGACCACATTTTATTGTAAAATTCGTGCAACAAGTTAGCCAATACTTGAACATAGACTGAGAACTTCACACCCCATATAACCCACAATCAAGTGGTCAGGTAAAAAAAATGAATCATTTGATCAAACAACAAATTGTACAATTGGGACAAGAAGCTAATTTGTCATGGACTCAATCCCTCCCATTAGCACTACTGCAGATCCGAACCAAACCCAAGACTAAAGAAAAGCTAAACCACTTTGACTTGCTTTATGAAAAACCATATGGGGTGCGAAAGAGAATGTCTAGCCAAGACATGTCACTAACCTCCTGTATGTTAAGTCTCTTAACTTGGTGTATCCAGCACCAATCACTAGCTAATAAACACAAGTCATAACTAGTGAAATACACTGTTTAGAAGACTTTATGTCACCCAATTATAATTCTATTAATTTTAGTTACTGTAAGTTTAATGATGTCTACTTTAACACTCATGTAGAATTCGAGGATGTTAAAACACATGGCCAGTCTGACATCACTCTCTAGAACTCCTAGAATCTTACTGAAAGAGGACGGTCAAGACAGTAGATGAGAATTTAAATCAAGACCCCTGTAGTAAAAGAATTTACTCTATTTTAAGAAAAGGGGGGACTGAAGCAGAGATTTTTAGAGTTAGGTTAACAAAATGAATGAAGCATTTCTAATTTAGCTTGTAGAGTTATGTGTTGAATTTTCAACCTTTTGCTTAAGAAACCTCTGCCTAGTACAATGGGCATAGGAAAATGCAAATTTCTGAAGCTTCTTGCATAAAGAACAATACCAGAAGAAGCAAAGAACCCAGATAAAGAAGCTCCTCTGTCTCCAAGCCTATCAAGACTGACAGACGTACTCAGAGAAGCACCAAAGGACCAAAAGCGCACGCGCAGAGAGGAAAAGTTCAAAAGTTCAATCGTGAGGAAGACCACAATCTTCAGCCTCAGGACCACCAAGAGACCCCCGTACGACCACCACAGCAAACCACGCATGCCCAGAAGGCCGTGGACTTACTTAGCATGAGAAGCGAGGACAGGCGGGGCCAGGGGTTGAATATGCATGAAAAAGTTGTGCAATGTATTGCATATGGAACGTCTTTAAGAATAAAAGTGTGGGTCAGACTGAGGCTCGGGGCACAAGTTTTGGAGAGCTATCTCACTTGTGCCGGGCGCTAACATACATACCCACTTCATAACTACCCCAGGTTATGGAGTCTACTGATTTCTTCCGCGTATCGTTTCAGAGGTTTCTTGCCTTCGCCAGGCTGCAACGTGCCCGCTAGTACCAAGAACTGGGCAGGAGTGGGCAGAGAGCAGGGCCATCTGCCAGCAGGTTGCAGCTTGCCCAGGAAAATGCAGTGTCCTTGGAATGTGCAGCAAATCTTATTTCCTGGCAAGGTCGGGCTAAGTGAGCAGTGCTGGTACACTTTCTCCTTGAGAACTGGAGCGGAAAAGCTTTTCGCTAAGATGTAGGCGAGCAGAGAGGCAGAATACGGAGCTCCGCAGCTGGCCGAAAGCAAGTGCCGCTTGCCGGCGTCTTTCGGCAAAAGCGGCGCTTCGGAGGGCACCGCTGCCGCTCCACTGATCTGTGCGCGAAGTAGCCGCTTCTTGGCCTCCGGCAGCCGGAGATCGCGGTAGCTTGCAAGAGGCGAAGAACGAAGCCGCGAAGAAGCCGGCTTGTGTGCGAAGCTCGCACACAGCTGCAGGACGGTGGCTGCCGCTCTCCTGCCTCTTGAATTCACCCTTGGCATGCCAATGGAAGGTGTTCCAGGACAACCTTCCTGAGTTTTTATTTTAGTTTTCATGCATCCCACCTTGGAAATTCTCGTTGCTCCCCAGAGGCTCCGAGATGCAGAGAACACGGTGGCAGCTGCTGAAAAGAAGGGCAACTGTGAGTTGGTCAAAAACCAAGAACACAGGCAGCTGCCTGTGCTTGGCAAGGAGCAGCTGCTGGATTCTTGCAATTGCCTTCAGTGCGCACAGAAGCCCGCTGCTCTGCTGCTTGGTTTTTCGCCTTCAGTCAATTACACACTGCTGAAGCTGAGGCAGGCAGTTCAGCTTTGCTGCTTTTCAGCATCTCAGCTGCCCTTCTGCTCTGTGACAGCTCTCCAGGTTTCTTGCCTTCGCCAGGCTGCAACGTGCCCGCTAGTACCAAGAACTGGGCAGGAGTGGGCAGAGAGCACGGCCATCTGCCAGCAGGTTGCAGCTTGCCCAGGAAAATGCAGTGTCCTTGGAATGTGCAGCAAATCTTATTTCCTGGCAAGGTCGGGCTAAGTGAGCAGTGCTGGTACACTTTCTCCTTGAGAACTGGAGCGGAAAAGCTTTTCGCTAAGATGTAGGCGAGCAGAGAGGCAGAATACGCAGCTCCGCAGCTGGCCGAAAGCAAGTGCCGCTTGCCGGCGTCTTTCGGCAAAAGCGGCGCTCCGGAGCTCACCGCTGCCGCTCCACTGATCTGTGCGCGAAGTAGCCGCTTCTTGGCCTCCGGCAGCCGGAGATCGCGGTAGCTTGCAAGAGGCGAAGAACGAAGCCGCGAAGCCGGCTTGTGTGCGAAGCTCGCACACAGCTGCAGGACGGTGGCTGCCGCTCTCCTGCCTCTTGAATTCACCCTTGGCATGCCAATGGAAGGTGTTCCAGGACAACCTTCCTGAGTTTTTATTTTAGTTTTCATGCATCCCACCTTGGAAATTCTTGTTGCTCCCCAGAGGCTCCGAGATGCAGAGAACACGGTGGCAGCTGCTGAAAAGAAGGGCAACTGTGAGTTGGTCAAGAAGCAAGAACCTAGGCAGCTGCCTGTGCTTGGCAAGGAGCAGCTGCTGGATTCTTGCAATTGCCTTCAGTGCGCACAGAAGCCCGCTGCTCTGCTGCTTGGTTTTTCGCCTTCAGTCAATTACACACTGCTGAAGCTGAGGCAGGCAGTTCAGCTTTGCTGCTTTTCAGCATCTCAGCTGCCCTTCTGCTCTGCGACAGCTCTCCAGGTTTCTTGCCTTCGCCAGGCTGCAACGTGCCCGCTAGTGGCAAGAACTGGGCAGGAGTGGGCAGAGAGCACGGCCATCTGCCAGCAGGTTGCAGCTTGCCCAGGAAAATGCAGTGTCCTTGGAATGTGCAGCAAATCTTATTTCCTGGCAAGGTCGGGCTAAGTGAGCAGTGCTGGTACACTTTCTCCTTGAGAACTGGAGCGGAAAAGCTTTTCGCTAAGATGTAGGCGAGCAGAGAGGCAGAATACGCAGCTCCGCAGCTGGCCGAAAGCAAGTGCCGCTTCCCGGCGTCTTTCGGCAAAAGCGGCGCTCCGGAGCTCACCGCTGCCGCTCCACTGATCTGTGCGCGAAGTAGCCGCTTCTTGGCCTCCGGCAGCCAGAGATCGCGGTAGCTTGCAAGAGGCGAAGAACGAAGCCGCGAAGAAGCCGGCTTGTGTGTGAAGCTCGCACACAGCTGCAGGACGGTGGCTGCCGCTCTCCTGCCTCTTGAATTCACCCTTGGCATGCCAATGGAAGGTGTTCCAGGACAACCTTCCTGAGTTTTTATTTTAGTTTTCATGCATCCCACCTTGGAAATTCTCGTTGCTCCCCAGAGGCTCCGAGATGCAGAGAACACGGTGGCAGCTGCTGAAAAGAAGGGCAACTGTGAGTTGGTCAAGAAGCAAGAACCTAGGCAGCTGCCTGTGCTTGGCGAGGAGCAGCTGCTGGATTCTTGCAATTGCCTTCAGTGCGCACAGAAGCCCGCTGCTCTGCTGCTTGGTTTTTCGCCTTCAGTCAATTACACACTGCTGAAGCTGAGGCAGGCAGTTCAGCTTTGCTGCTTTTCAGCATCTCAGCTGCCCTTCTGCTCTGTGACAGCTCTCCAGGTTTCTTGCCTTCGCCAGGCTGCAACGTGCCCGCTAGTAGCAAGAACTGGGCAGGAGTGGGCAGAGAGCAGGGCCATCTGCCAGCAGGTTGCAGCTTGCCCAGGAAAATGCAGTGTCCTTGGAATGTGCAGCAAATCTTATTTCCTGGCAAGGTCGGGCTAAGTGAGCAGTGCTGGTACACTTTCTCCTTGAGAACTGGAGCGGAAAAGCTTTTCGCTAAGATGTAGGAGAGCAGAGAGGCAGAATACGGAGCTCCGCAGCTGGCCGAAAGCAAGTGCCGCTTCCCGGCGTCTTTCGGCAAAAGCGGCGCTCCGGAGCTCACCGCTACCGCTCCAGTGATCTGTGCGCGAAGTAGCCGCTTCTTGGCCTCCGGCAGCCGGAGATCGCGGTAGCTTGCAAGAGGCGAAGAACGAAGCCGCGAAGAAGCCGGCTTGTGTGCGAAGCTCGCACACAGCTGCAGGACGGTGGCTGCCGCTCTCCTGCCTCTTGAATTCACCCTTGGCATGCCAATGGAAGGTGTTCCAGGACAACCTTCCTGAGTTTTTATTTTAGTTTTCATGCATCCCACCTTGGAAATTCTTGTTGCTCCCCAGAGGCTCCGAGATGCAGAGAACACGGTGGCAGCTGCTGAAAAGAAGGGCAACTGTGAGTTGGTCAAGAAGCAAGAACACAGGCAGCTGCCTGTGCTTGGCAAGGAGCAGCTGCTGGATTCTTGCAATTGCCTTCAGTGCGCACAGAAGCCCGCTGCTCTGCTGCTTGGTTTTTCGCCTTCAGTCAATTACACACTGCTGAAGCTGAGGCAGGCAGTTCAGCTTTGCTGCTTTTCAGCATCTCAGCTGCCCTTCTGCTCTGTGACAGCTCTCCAGGTTTCTTGCCTTCGCCAGGCTGCAACGTGCCCGCTAGTGGCAAGAACTGGGCAGGAGTGGGCAGAGAGCAGGGCCATCTGCCAGCAGGTTGCAGCTTGCCCAGGAAAATGCAGTGTCCTTGGAATGTGCAGCAAATCTTATTTCCTGGCAAGGTCGGGCTAAGTGAGCAGTGCTGGTACACTTTCTCCTTGAGAACTGGAGCGGAAAAGCTTTTCGCTAAGATGTAGGCGAGCAGAGAGGCAGAATACGCAGCTCCGCAGCTGGCCGAAAGCAAGTGCCGCTTCCCGGCGTCTTTCGGCAAAAGCGGCGCTCCGGAGCTCACCGCTGCCGCTCCACTGATCTGTGCGCGAAGTAGCCGCTTCTTGGCCTCCGGCAGCCGGAGATCGCGGTAGCTTGCAAGAGGCGAAGAACGAAGCCGCGAAGAAGCCGGCTTGTGTGCGAAGCTCGCACACAGCTGCAGGACGGTGGCTGCCGCTCTCCTGCCTCTTGAATTCACCCTTGGCATGCCAATGGAAGCTGTTCCAGGACAACCTTCCTGAGTTTTTATTTTAGTTTTCATGCATCCCACCTTGGAAATTCTCGTTGCTCCCCAGAGGCTCCGAGATGCAGAGAACACGGTGGCAGCTGCTGAAAAGAAGGGCAACTGTGAGTTGGTCAAGAAGCAAGAACCTAGGCAGCTGCCTGTGCTTGGCAAGGAGCAGCTGCTGGATTCTTGCAATTGCCTTCAGTGCGCACAGAAGCCCGCTGCTCTGCTGCTTGGTTTTTCGCCTTCAGTCAATTACACACTGCTGAAGCTGAGGCAGGCAGTTCAGCTTTGCTGCTTTTCAGCATCTCAGCTGCCCTTCTGCTCTGCGACAGCTCTCCAGGTTTCTTGCCTTCGCCAGGCTGCAACGTGCCCGCTAGTACCAAGAACTGGGCAGGAGTGGGCAGAGAGCACGGCCATCTGCCAGCAGGTTGCAGCTTGCCCAGGAAAATGCAGTGTCCTTGGAATGTGCAGCAAATCTTATTTCCTGGCAAGGTCGGGCTAAGTGAGCAGTGCTGGTACACTTTCTCCTTGAGAACTGGAGCGGAAAAGCTTTTCGCTAAGATGTAGGCGAGCAGAGAGGCAGAATACGCAGCTCCGCAGCTGGCCGAAAGCAAGTGCCGCTTCCCGGCGTCTTTCGGCAAAAGCGGCGCTCCGGAGCTCACCGCTGCCGCTCCACTGATCTGTGCGCGAAGTAGCCGCTTCTTGGCCTCCGGCAGCCAGAGATCGCGGTAGCTTGCAAGAGGCGAAGAACGAAGCCGCGAAGAAGCCGGCTTGTGTGCGAAGCTCGCACACAGCTGCAGGACGGTGGCTGCCGCTCTCCTGCCTCTTGAATTCACCCTTGGCATGCCAATGGAAGGTGTTCCAGGACAACCTTCCTGAGTTTTTATTTTAGTTTTCATGCATCCCACCTTGGAAATTCTCGTTGCTCCCCAGAGGCTCCGAGATGCAGAGAACACGGTGGCAGCTGCTGAAAAGAAGGGCAACTGTGAGTTGGTCAAGAAGCAAGAACCTAGGCAGCTGCCTGTGCTTGGCAAGGAGCAGCTGCTGGATTCTTGCAATTGCCTTCAGTGCGCACAGAAGCCCGCTGCTCTGCTGCTTGGTTTTTCGCCTTCAGTCAATTGCACATTGCTGAAGCTGAGGCAGGCTGTTCAGCTTTGCTGCTTTTCAGCATCTCAGCTGCTTTCTGCTCTGTGACAGCTCTCGAGATGAAATAGAGATTTTTAGAGTTAGGTTAACAAAATGAATTAAGCATTTCTAATTTAGCTTGTAGAGTTATGTGTTGAATTTTCAACCTTTTGCTTAAGAAACCTCTGCCTAGTACAATGGGCAAAGGAAAATGCAAATTTCTGAAGCTTCTTGCATAAAGAACAATACCAGAAGAAGCAAAGAACCCAGATAAAGAAGCTCCTCTGTCTCCAAGCCTATCAAGACTGACAGACGTACTCAGAGAAGCACCAAAGGACCAAAAGCGCACGCGCAGAGAGGAAAAGTTCAAAAGTTCAATCATGAGGAAGACCACAATCTTCAGCCTCAGGACCACCAAGAGACCCCCGTACGACCACCACAGCAAACCACGCATGCCCAGAAGGCCGTGGACTTACTTAGCATGAGAAGCGAGGACAGGCGGGGCCAGGGGTTGAATATGCATGAAAAAGTTGTGCAATGTATTGCATATGGAACGTCTTTAAGAATAAAAGTGTGGGTCAGACTGAGGCTCGGGGCACAAGTTTTGGAGAGCTATCTCACTTGTGCCGGGCGCTGACATACATACCCACTTCATAACTACCCCAGGTCATGGAGTCTATTGATTTCTTCCGCGTATCGTTTCAGTTGGCGACCACGAAGGGACTGCTCTGCTCACCCGCAGGTCCGGTTGGGAGCAGACACCCTCAGGCGCCACGGGGCTTTTCCCCGGAGGGACTCTGCGCCTCGGCTGTACACTGCGGGGAGCAGACCACGGCCCGTTGACTAGCGGATGAAAGCGGTATGTGTTAATTTATTTTCTTACGGTTGGCACTGATAAGTCGCAAAAAGATGTTTTTGCGCGCAGGTTTGCCTAGGGGCTTGCAAGCAGACCGCCATCGGGGGAGAGGCCGGCGGCGGGAGGACCTCCCCAGCTGATAGCGCGGCTCGGGGAGGGCGAAATCGCGATTTCAGTGTGTGGTGTGTGTCCTGATTGCAGTGTAGTGTGTCTGTTACGTCCGGACGTGCGTGCTTGTGCGTGTGTGTGTATGTGTGAGTGGAACGGTGAAGCGCGGTGCGGCCTTGCTAAGATACAGAGAGGCGGCGCGGCGGTGCTAGAGAGCGCATGCGCAGGGCAGCTCTCAGCCCACACTACCTGATAGTGCGGGTAATGCGCACTCTACCTGATAGAGCGGGTGGTGCGCATGCGTGGCACGGGCTGTCTCTGGCGAGCTGGGGGAGCGCGGCGCGGGGCTTAAGTCGGGGCTTGCAAAGTTGCTTTAGGCGCGGCCCAGCTGATAGCGCAGCGGGCGCGCGGGCACAAGCCGCGGTTTGAGGAGCCGCTTTGAACCCCGCTAGCTGATAGCGCAGCTAGTGGGAGCGTGGTACAAGCTAGGAGTTACAAGCACCGCTTACAAGCATCGCTAGTTGGTAAAAAGCTTGCAAAAGTAGCCAGCGAGCCCGGCTGGGCTAAGAGTTAAGTGTTTGTTATACAATAGCACTGCCCTTCAGTGTTAAAAGCTGTCACTGGGGCAGGAGGAGGGGTTGGGGAAGGCAGTCTAGGGTTGCCATGGGAAACAGCAGTTGTATGAGTTCTCCACCCCCTTTTGGAAGAGAATTGTACCCTCCCCCTGTCCTGTCAGTTATTGTTCAAGTCTGCCCCTTAGCCTAGAATCTTCTCTGTTCCACGTTTTCCCTTTGGTTCTTCCACCAAGAACACTCCTTTCCCTTTTCCCCACTGGTTAATGTTATATTTCCCCTCCCTTTAGCCTTCTCCCGATTGTACCCTCGAATGCTAAACCCTCCTACCCCTACGCAGTAAAAGAATCCTCAGCCCGCCCTTCGGGGCTCTCGGAATCTGCCTCCCTTCTGCTTCGTTGTCTCCCTGTTTGCCCCTTCTGCGACCCTTCAATCAACGAGCAGGATTTCAGCAGCCCGAGTGTCCCTCCCGTTCTTCTGGTGGACCCTCAGATGTACCAGCTATCCGAGCTTCGTGCCGAGTGGCTAAAAGCCCCCACGGCTCGGCAACTGGGAGATCCTTTGCATTACAGGGCGAATAAAGGGGGGATGAATGTGTGTGAATGAGAGGCTGTAAGAGCCCGTCTGAAGCCCCTCATTTTCCATTCTGCCTTCCGATTGCCACAAGAAAGAATCCCTTCCCCCACTGTAGTTCCGGCTTAGAACAGGACACAGCACAGGTGGAACCACTGAACCGTCATGCTGGCTGTTCCCAACAAGGCCTGGTAAGAACTTGGCAAGGACTTGGCAAGGACTTGGCAAAGACCTGACATGGAGCCAGCACGGGACAGCCTGATGCGCGGCCTGCTTCTAATCTCCGTTCTTAAGCCAAATGAACTTTTGGGGTGACTCTCGCGGTCCTTCATTGAAGACCCCTCATCTGCCTCGTTACCACTGTGACAAAGAAAGAATGAGAACCCTCCTCCCAAGGACTGAGACTGAGACCCCTGCTATAGGGAGGAGGGGAAATTGGTGGTCTGACCACTAATGACATGACCTGTTTCCCTTCAGTGATTCAAATGGACTTATTCTTCATTGTGTATTCGTCTTGCTTTGGTGGTTTCTGTGGACTCACCCGTTCCCTCGGGGCGATTACAATGGACTTGTTCCCCCCCTCTCTCCTCTGTGGACTATAATTGGAGCCCCGAGTCGACCAGAACTTCGAAGACTCCCCCGACACGACAGAGGGATCCCCATCGTCCGGAGCACTGAGGATCTCGCCTGTGTTGGTAGCTATTCCCATATCCCTCTTCTCTCTCTAACCTTTTATCTCCTTTCAGATCCCCACTATCGCGTTTACTGTTTTGGCCCCTACTAAAGGTGCATTTGTTGTGATTAACTGATAGTCCCTTGTTGTTTGCCTTTGTTGCACTTTTGGGATGGGTGAAAAGAACCATCACGACACCCCGCAAGAAGCGGATCGTGACAGAGGCGGGCTGGTTACCCCAGACCTGCTAAGCGAGAGCGGCAGTCTCCCATGCTGCGTTTCCGTCTTTTTCGCGAGAAAAGCGGCCAGTAAAGAGACGAAGCGAGTGATAAAAAGAGTGAGAGAACCCCCCCTGGGACTGGGTCTCGGAGAAAGAGTGGGACCCCTTAGTGGGGGGGGGGGGGGGGAGTAAAAGGTAATTAATTAGAAAAAAAAATGAATTAAAAGGTAAAAAGAGGGTCTTCTTGGCATAATCTATTGGGGAAAAATAAAAGGTAAAATGTGTAGGAGGGGCCCCTAAAAATTCTGCTGGATTGAGGGATAAGAATGCCCATGAACATCCAAGATCAAACCTGCTGGATTGAGGGATTAATGTTCCAAGAGCATCCAGGGTTGATTCAAACCTGCTGGATTGAGGGATTAATGTTCCAAGAGCATCCAGGGTTAAGTCAAACCTGCTGGGTTGAGGGATTAACATTGCAAGAGCACCCAGAATTAAGTTTGCTGGGTTGTTGAGAGCACCCAAGATTGAGTAAAAATTTTGCCAGTTTGAAGAGAAGTCTGACAGGATCTAGAGTTGGGAACCACACAGCTAGATTGAGGGGTATCCAAGAACACTGGGACTAGCCAGGGACACCTACAAGTGTAATAGGTGTGTTGAAAAAGAAAAGGTACCTTGTTGTTGTGGTTGTTTTGTTATGTGTAAGAGTAAGTAAAATAAAGTTAAGTGAATGTAGACGAAGGAAAGTATATGTATGCATCCTGCCCTGTTAAGCAGCCTCACTGTGCTTCCCTGCTGTCACCGACAAACACAAGTTACGAACCCTCAGAACTGAAAAAGTTCAATCAAATATTGCTTCCATTGATGACCATGATATTGTCTATAATACCTTGTTCCAACTTATGTTATGTAAGTGTTAATACCCCTATCCTACCAGTTGGTAAACCTGATGGGTCATACCGGTTAGTACAGGATCTGCGGGCCATAAACAAGGTCACGGAGGATCTGTATCCTGTGGTGGCCAATCCCTACACGTTATTAACTTGCTTAACAGCCGAGCTAACTTGGTTTACCGTTTTAGATTTAAAAGATGCCTTCTTTTGCCTTCCTATCCATGAAGCCAGAAAATTTTTGCATTTGAATGGGAAAATCCTAAGAGCGGGCCAAGAACTCAACTGACATGGACCAGACTCCCACAAGGATTCAAAAACTCACCCACTTTGTTTGGAGAACAACTTGCAAAAGAATTAGAGACCTGAGAAGCCCCTCCAGAGGAAGGGAAGTTGCTAGAGTACGTAGATGACATCCTGATAGCCACACGGACAAGGGAAGCATGCACGGCCTGGACGATAAGCCTCTTGAACTTTTTGGGGCTCCAAGGGTACCGAGTATCAAAGAAAAAAGCCCAAGTAGTAAAACAGAAAGTAACTTCTCTGGGTTACGAAGTCAGTGCTAGACAACGTACCTTGGGCCAAAGCCGGAAGGAGGCAATATGCCAGACCCCAAAACCTCAGACGGTAAAGGAACTACGAACTTTCCTGAGGATGACAGGGTGGTGCAGGTTATGGATCTATAACTATGGACTGTTTGTTAAGCCCTTCTATGAACTGATTGCAACTGAAAGCAGGAACATCCAAGAGACAAAGGAAGCTACGCAAGCTTTCAACCAGCTGAAAAAAGCCCTCATGTCAGCTCCAGCCCTGAGATTGCCAGACGTGAGTAAGCCTTCCCTTTTATTCTCCCATGAGAAGCAAGGAATCGCCTTAGGAATACTAGCACAGGACCTCGGCCCATATCGGAGAGCAGTGGCTTACTTCTCTAAGCAATTGGATACAGCAGCTAAAGGGTGGCCTGGGTGCCTCAGAGCTGTTGCAGCAGTCGTACTGAACATCCAAGAGGCACACAAATTCACCCTAGGCCAGAAAAGAACTGTGCTAGTGTCTCACACAGTGTCTGCAGTGCTAGAGGTAAAAGGTGGGCATTGGCTTTCCCCACAACGGCTCCTGAGATACCAAGCTATCATAGTGGAGCAAGATGATGTAGAGATAGTAGTGACTAACATTGTCAATCCAGCCTCCTTCCTCAGTAGAAACCAAGGGGAACCAGTGGAACATGACTGCCTGGAGACCATTGAAGCCACCTACTCCAGCTGCCCTGACTCGAAGGACACCCCTCTCGAGAATGCAGAAGTCTCGTTTACTGATGGAAGCAGTTATATCATCAGTGGAAAACGGCACGCCGGGTAGGCAGTTCCAACGTGCAAGGAAGTAATGTCATCTGGGCCCCTGCCAACAAATACCTCTGCACAGAAGGCCGAGATAATTGCTCTAACTGGGGCCCTAGAATTGGCAAGAGGGAAAGAAATAAACATATACACGGACTCGAAGTATGCATTTGGAGTAGTGCATGCTCACAGAGCCATTTAGAAAGAGAGAGGACTGCTGAAGTCTCAAGGGAAAAATATTAAAGATGCATCAGAAGTACTGCGACTTCTAGAAGCAGTCCAGTTGCCAGAGAAAGTAGCGATCATGCACATTAAGGCACATCAGAAGATCAACTCAGAATTGGAAGAAGGAAACGAGCTGGCAGATAGGGAAGCAAAAGAAGCAGCAAGACGGGCACATTTCCCCTAAAGGTAAGCCAAGATACAACAAACCAGAAAAAAAATTAATCTATGAGCAAAAAGGAGACTATAACCAAGAGGGATGGGCCACCATAGAAGGAAAATTAGTTCTACCCTCCTATTTATGATGGTCCCTAATAAAGGAAGAACACCAGAAAACCATTGGGGTATTGATGCTCTAGCATAACTAGACATTTACAACTCGACAATGTGACCTTTGCCTCCAGACCAACCCCAAAAATACTCCCAAACCAAAGCTTAGCCAGATTAGGAAGGGTCATGGGCCGGAGCAGCAATGGCAGATTGATTGTACAGAATTGCCAAGAAAAGGGGGGTATACGTTTTTCCTGGTGCTAACAGATACCTTTTCAGGATGGCCAGAAGCATTCCCCACCAGGACTTCTAAAGCTCAAGAAGTAACTAAGGTATTGGTACAAGAAAACATACCACGCTTTAGAGTCCTGGCCACAATCTCCTCAAATAGAGGACCACATTTTATTGTAAAATTCGTGCAACAAGTTAGCCAATACTTGAACATAGACTGAGAACTTCACACCCCATATAACCCACAATCAAGTGGTCAGGTAAAAAAAATGAATCATTTGATCAAACAACAAATTGTACAATTGGGACAAGAAGCTAATTTGTCATGGACTCAATCCCTCCCATTAGCACTACTGCAGATCCGAACCAAACCCAAGACTAAAGAAAAGCTAAACCACTTTGACTTGCTTTATGAAAAACCATATGGGGTGCGAAAGAGAATGTCTAGCCAAGACATGTCACTAACCTCCTGTATGTTAAGTCTCTTAACTTGGTGTATCCAGCACCAATCACTAGCTAATAAACACAAGTCATAACTAGTGAAATACACTGTTTAGAAGACTTTATGTCACCCAATTATAATTCTATTAATTTTAGTTACTGTAAGTTTAATGATGTCTACTTTAACACTCATGTAGAATTCGAGGATGTTAAAACACATGGCCAGTCTGACATCACTCTCTAGAACTCCTAGAATCTTACTGAAAGAGGACGGTCAAGACAGTAGATGAGAATTTAAATCAAGACCCCTGTAGTAAAAGAATTTACTCTATTTTAAGAAAAGGGGGGACTGAAGCAGAGATTTTTAGAGTTAGGTTAACAAAATGAATGAAGCATTTCTAATTTAGCTTGTAGAGTTATGTGTTGAATTTTCAACCTTTTGCTTAAGAAACCTCTGCCTAGTACAATGGGCATAGGAAAATGCAAATTTCTGAAGCTTCTTGCATAAAGAACAATACCAGAAGAAGCAAAGAACCCAGATAAAGAAGCTCCTCTGTCTCCAAGCCTATCAAGACTGACAGACGTACTCAGAGAAGCACCAAAGGACCAAAAGCGCACGCGCAGAGAGGAAAAGTTCAAAAGTTCAATCGTGAGGAAGACCACAATCTTCAGCCTCAGGACCACCAAGAGACCCCCGTACGACCACCACAGCAAACCACGCATGCCCAGAAGGCCGTGGACTTACTTAGCATGAGAAGCGAGGACAGGCGGGGCCAGGGGTTGAATATGCATGAAAAAGTTGTGCAATGTATTGCATATGGAACGTCTTTAAGAATAAAAGTGTGGGTCAGACTGAGGCTCGGGGCACAAGTTTTGGAGAGCTATCTCACTTGTGCCGGGCGCTAACATACATAGCCACTTCATAACTACCCCAGGTTATGGAGTCTACTGATTTCTTCCGCGTATCGTTTCAGAGGTTTCTTGCCTTCGCCAGGCTGCAACGTGCCCGCTAGTAGCAAGAACTGGGCAGGAGTGGGCAGAGAGCAGGGCCATCTGCCAGCAGGTTGCAGCTTGCCCAGGAAAATGCAGTGTCCTTGGAATGTGCAGCAAATCTTATTTCCTGGCAAGGTCGGGCTAAGTGAGCAGTGCTGGTACACTTTCTCCTTGAGAACTGGAGCGGAAAAGCTTTTCGCTAAGATGTAGGCGAGCAGAGAGGCAGAATACGCAGCTCCGCAGCTGGCCGAAAGCAAGTGCCGCTTCCCGGCGTCTTTCGGCAAAAGCGGCGCTTCGGAGCGCACCGCTGCCGCTCCACTGATCTGTGCGCGAAGTAGCCGCTTCTTCGCCTCCGGCAGCCGGAGATCGCGGTAGCTTGCAAGAGGCGAAGAACGAAGCCGCGAAGAAGCCGGCTTGTGTGCGAAGCTCGCACACAGCTGCAGGACGGTGGCTGCCGCTCTCCTGCCTCTTGAACTCACCCTTGGCATGCCAATGGAAGGTGTTCCAGGACAACCTTCCTGAGTTTTTATTTTAGTTTTCATGCATCCCACCTTGGAAATTCTCGTTGCTCCCCAGAGGCTCCGAGATGCAGAGAACACGGTGGCAGCTGCTGAAAAGAAGGGCAACTGTGAGTTGGTCAAAAACCAAGAACACAGGCAGCTGCCTGTGCTTGGCAAGGAGCAGCTGCTGGATTCTTGCAATTGCCTGCAGTGCGCACAGAAGCCCGCTGCTCTGCTGCTTGGTTTTTCGCCTTCAGTCAATTACACACTGCTGAAGCTGAGGCAGGCAGTTCAGCTTTGCTGCTTTTCAGCATCTCAGCTGCCCTTCTGCTCTGTGACAGCTCTCCAGGTTTCTTGCCTTCGCCAGGCTGCAACGTGCCCGCTAGTAGCAAGAACTGGGCAGGAGTGGGCAGAGAGCAGGGCCATCTGCCAGCAGGTTGCAGCTTGCCCAGGAAAATGCAGTGTCCTTGGAATGTGCAGCAAATCTTATTTCCTGGCAAGGTCGGGCTAAGTGAGCAGTGCTGGTACACTTTCTCCTTGAGAACTGGAGCGGAAAAGCTTTTCGCTAAGATGTAGGCGAGCAGAGAGGCAGAATACGCAGCTCCGCAGCTGGCCGAAAGCAAGTGTCGCTTGCCGGCGTCTTTCGGCAAAAGCGGCGCTTCGGAGCGCACCGCTGCCGCTCCAGTCATCTGTGCGCGAAGTAGCCGCTTCTTCGCCTCCGGCAGCCGGAGATCGCGGTAGCTTGCAAGAGGCGAAGAACGAAGCCGCGAAGAAGCCGGCTTGTGTGCGAAGCTCGCACACAGCTGCAGGACGGTGGCTGCCGCTCTCCTGCCTCTTGAATTCACCCTTGGCATGCCAATGGAAGGTGTTCCAGGACAACCTTCCTGAGTTTTTATTGTAGTTTGCATGCATCCCTCCTTGGAAATTCTTGTTGCTCCCCAGAGGCTCCGAGATGCAGAGAACACGGTGGCAGCTGCTGAAAAGAAGGGCAACTGTGAGTTGGTCAAAAACCAAGAACACAGGCAGCTGCCTGTGCTTGGCAAGGAGCAGCTGCTGGATTCTTGCAATTGCCTTCAGTGCGCACAGAAGCCCGCTGCTCTGCTGCTTGGTTTTTCGCCTTCAGTCAATTACACACTGCTGAAGCTGAGGCAGGCAGTTCAGCTTTGCTGCTTTTCAGCATCTCAGCTGCCCTTCTGCTCTGTGACAGCTCTCCAGGTTTCTTGCCTTCGCCAGGCTGCAACGTGCCCGCTAGTAGCAAGAACTGGGCAGGAGTGGGCAGAGAGCAGGGCCATCTGTCAGCAGGTTGCAGCTTGCCCAGGAAAATGCAGTGTCCTTGGAATGTGCAGCAAATCTTATTTCCTGGCAAGGTCGGGCTAAGTGAGCAGTGCTGGTACACTTTCTCCTTGAGAACTGGAGCGGAAAAGCTTTTCGCTAAGATGTAGGCGAGCAGAGAGGCAGAATACGCAGCTCCGCAGCTGGCCGAAAGCAAGTGCCGCTTCCCGGCGTCTTTCGGCAAAAGCGGCGCTCCGGAGCTCACCGCTGCCGCTCCACTGATCTGTGCGCGAAGTAGCCGCTTCTTGGCCTCCGGCAGCCGGAGATCGCGGTAGCTTGCAAGAGGCGAAGAACGAAGCCGCGAAGCCGGCTTGTGTGCGAAGCTCGCACACAGCTGCAGGACGGTGGCTGCCGCTCTCCTGCCTCTTGAATTCACCCTTGGCATGCCAATGGAAGGTGTTCCAGGACAACCTTCCTGAGTTTTTATTTTAGTTTTCATGCATCCCACCTTGGAAATTCTCGTTGCTCCCCAGAGGCTCCGAGATGCAGAGAACACGGTGGCAGCTGCTGAAAAGAAGGGCAACTGTGAGTTGGTCAAGAAGCAAGAACCTAGGCAGCTGCCTGTGCTTGGCAAGGAGCAGCTGCTGGATTCTTGCAATTGCCTTCAGTGCGCACAGAAGCCCGCTGCTCTGCTGCTTGGTTTTTCGCCTTCAGTCAATTACACACTGCTGAAGCTGAGGCAGGCAGTTCAGCTTTGCTGCTTTTCAGCATCTCAGCTGCCCTTCTGCTCTGCGACAGCTCTCCAGGTTTCTTGCCTTCGCCAGGCTGCAACGTGCCCGCTAGTACCAAGAACTGGGCAGGAGTGGGCAGAGAGCACGGCCATCTGCCAGCAGGTTGCAGCTTGCCCAGGAAAATGCAGTGTCCTTGGAATGTGCAGCAAATCTTATTTCCTGGCAAGGTCGGGCTAAGTGAGCACTGCTGGTACACTTTCTCCTTGAGAACTGGAGCGGAAAAGCTTTTCGCTAAGATGTAGGCGAGCAGAGAGGCAGAATACGCAGCTCCGCAGCTGGCCGAAAGCAAGTGCCGCTTCCCGGCGTCTTTCGGCAAAAGCGGCGCTCCGGAGCTCACCGCTGCCGCTCCACTGATCTGTGCGCGAAGTAGCCGCTTCTTGGCCTCCGGCAGCCAGAGATCGCGGTAGCTTGCAAGAGGCGAAGAACGAAGCCGCGAAGAAGCCGGCTTGTGTGCGAAGCTCGCACACAGCTGCAGGACGGTGGCTGCCGCTCTCCTGCCTCTTGAATTCACCCTTGGCATGCCAATGGAAGGTGTTCCAGGACAACCTTCCTGAGTTTTTATTTTAGTTTTCATGCATCCCACCTTGGAAATTCTCGTTGCTCCCCAGAGGCTCCGAGATGCAGAGAACACGGTGGCAGCTGCTGAAAAGAAGGGCAACTGTGAGTTGGTCAAGAAGCAAGAACCTAGGCAGCTGCCTGTGCTTGGCAAGGAGCAGCTGCTGGATTCTTGCAATTGCCTTCAGTGCGCACAGAAGCCCGCTGCTCTGCTGCTTGGTTTTTCGCCTTCAGTCAATTGCACATTGCTGAAGCTGAGGCAGGCTGTTCAGCTTTGCTGCTTTTCAGCATCTCAGCTGCTTTCTGCTCTGTGACAGCTCTCGAGATGAAATAGAGATTTTTAGAGTTGGGTTAACAAAATGAATTAAGCATTTCTAATTTAGCTTGTAGAGTTATGTGTTGAATTTTCAACCTTTTGCTTAAGAAACCTCTGCCTAGTACAATGGGCAAAGGAAAATGCAAATTTCTGAAGCTTCTTGCATAAAGAACAATACCAGAAGAAGCAAAGAACCCAGATAAAGAAGCTCCTCTGTCTCCAAGCCTATCAAGACTGACAGACGAACTCAGAGAAGCACCAAAGGACCAAAAGCGCACGCGCAGAGAGGAAAAGTTCAAAAGTTCAATCATGAGGAAGACCACAATCTTCAGCCTCAGGACCACCAAGAGACCCCCGTACGACCACCACAGCAAACCACGCATGCCCAGAAGGACGTGGACTTACTTAGCATGAGAAGCGAGGACAGGCGGGGCCAGGGGTTGAATATGCATGAAAAAGTTGTGCAATGTATTGCATATGGAACGTCTTTAAGAATAAAAGTGTGGGTCAGACTGAGGCTCGGGGCACAAGTTTTGGAGAGCTATCTCACTTGTGCCGGGCGCTGACATACATACCCACTTCATAACTACCCCAGGTCATGGAGTCTATTGATTTCTTCCGCGTATCGTTTCAGTTGGCGACCACGAAGGGACTGCTCTGCTCACCCGCAGGTCCGGTTGGGAGCAGACACCCTCAGGCGCCACGGGGCTTTTCCCCGGAGGGACTCTGCGCCTCGGCTGTACACTGCGGGGAGCAGACCACGGCCCGTTGACTAGCGGATGAAAGCGGTATGTGTTAATTTATTTTCTTACGGTTGGCACTGATAAGTCGCAAAAAGATGTTTTTGCGCGCAGGTTTGCCTAGGGGCTTGCAAGCAGACCGCCATCGGGGGAGAGGCCGGCGGCGGGAGGACCTCCCCAGCTGATAGCGCGGCTCGGGGAGGGCGAAATCGCGATTTCAGTGTGTGGTGTGTGTCCTGATTGCAGTGTAGTGTGTCTGTTACGTCCGGACGTGCGTGCTTGTGCGTGTGTGTGTATGTGTGAGTGGAACGGTGAAGCACGGTGCGGCCTTGCTAAGATACAGAGAGGCGGCGCGGCGGTGCTAGAGAGCGCATGCGCAGGGCAGCTCTCAGCCCACACTACCTGATAGTGCGGGTAGTGCGCACTCTACCTGATAGAGCGGGTGGTGCGCATGCGTGGCACGGGCTGTCTCTGGCGAGCTGGGGGAGCGCGGCGCGGGGCTTAAGTCGGGGCTTGCAAAGTTGCTTTAGGCGCGGCCCAGCTGATAGCGCAGCGGGCGCGCGGGCACAAGCCGCGGTTTGAGGAGCCGCTTTGAACCCCGCTAGCTGATAGCGCAGCTAGTGGGAGCGTGGTACAAGCTAGGAGTTACAAGCACCGCTTACAAGCATCGCTAGTTGGTAAAAAGCTTGCAAAAGTAGCCAGCGAGCCCGGCTGGGCTAAGAGTTAAGTGTTTGTTATACAATAGCACTGCCCTTCAGTGTTAAAAGCTGTCACTGGGGCAGGAGGAGGGGTTGGGGAAGGCAGTCTAGGGTTGCCATGGGAAACAGCAGTTGTATGAGTTCTCCACCCCCTTTTGGAAGAGAATTGTACCCTCCCCCTGTCCTGTCAGTTATTGTTCAAGTCTGCCCCTTAGCCTAGAATCTTCTCTGTTCCACGTTTTCCCTTTGGTTCTTCCACCAAGAACACTCCTTTCCCTTTTCCCCACTGGTTAATGTTATATTTCCCCTCCCTTTAGCCTTCTCCCGATTGTACCCTCGAATGCTAAACCCTCCTACCCCTACGCAGTAAAAGAATCCTCAGCCCGCCCTTCGGGGCTCTCGGAATCTGCCTCCCTTCTGCTTCGTTGTCTCCCTGTTTGCCCCTTCTGCGACCCTTCAATCAACGAGCAGGATTTCAGCAGCCCGAGTGTCCCTCCCGTTCTTCTGGTGGACCCTCAGATGTACCAGCTATCCGAGCTTCGTGCCGAGTGGCTAAAAGCCCCCACGGCTCGGCAACTGGGAGATCCTTTGCATTACAGGGCGAATAAAGGGGGGATGAATGTGTGTGAATGAGAGGCTGTAAGAGCCCGTCTGAAGCCCCTCATTTTCCATTCTGCCTTCCGATTGCCACAAGAAAGAATCCCTTCCCCCACTGTAGTTCCGGCTTAGAACAGGACACAGCACAGGTGGAACCACTGAACCGTCATGCTGGCTGTTCCCAACAAGGCCTGGTAAGAACTTGGCAAGGACTTGGCAAGGACTTGGCAAAGACCTGACATGGAGCCAGCACGGGACAGCCTGATGCGCGGCCTGCTTCTAATCTCCGTTCTTAAGCCAAATGAACTTTTGGGGTGACTCTCGCGGTCCTTCATTGAAGACCCCTCATCTGCCTCGTTACCACTGTGACAAAGAAAGAATGAGAACCCTCCTCCCAAGGACTGAGACTGAGACCCCTGCTATAGGGAGGAGGGGAAATTGGTGGTCTGACCACTAATGACATGACCTGTTTCCCTTCAGTGATTCAAATGGACTTATTCTTCATTGTGTATTCGTCTTGCTTTGGTGGTTTCTGTGGACTCACCCGTTCCCTCGGGGCGATTACAATGGACTTGTTCCCCCCCTCTCTCCTCTGTGGACTATAATTGGAGCCCCGAGTCGACCAGAACTTCGAAGACTCCCCCGACACGACAGAGGGATCCCCATCGTCCGGAGCACTGAGGATCTCGCCTGTGTTGGTAGCTATTCCCATATCCCTCTTCTCTCTCTAACCTTTTATCTCCTTTCAGATCCCCACTATCGCGTTTACTGTTTTGGCCCCTACTAAAGGTGCATTTGTTGTGATTAACTGATAGTCCCTTGTTGTTTGCCTTTGTTGCACTTTTGGGATGGGTGAAAAGAACCATCACGACACCCCGCAAGAAGCGGATCGTGACAGAGGCGGGCTGGTTACCCCAGACCTGCTAAGCGAGAGCGGCAGTCTCCCATGCTGCGTTTCCGTCTTTTTCGCGAGAAAAGCGGCCAGTAAAGAGACGAAGCGAGTGATAAAAAGAGTGAGAGAACCCCCCCTGGGACTGGGTCTCGGAGAAAGAGTGGGACCCCTTAGTGGGGGGGGGGGGGGAGTAAAAGGTAATTAATTAGAAAAAAAAATGAATTAAAAGGTAAAAAGAGGGTCTTCTTGGCATAATCTATTGGGGAAAAATAAAAGGTAAAATGTGTAGGAGGGGCCCCTAAAAATTCTGCTGGATTGAGGGATAAGAATGCCCATGAACATCCAAGATCAAACCTGCTGGATTGAGGGATTAATGTTCCAAGAGCATCCAGGGTTGATTCAAACCTGCTGGATTGAGGGATTAATGTTCCAAGAGCATCCAGGGTTAAGTCAAACCTGCTGGGTTGAGGGATTAACATTGCAAGAGCACCCAGAATTAAGTTTGCTGGGTTGTTGAGAGCACCCAAGATTGAGTAAAAATTTTGCCAGTTTGAAGAGAAGTCTGACAGGATCTAGAGTTGGGAACCACACAGCTAGATTGAGGGGTATCCAAGAACACTGGGACTAGCCAGGGACACCTACAAGTGTAATAGGTGTGTTGAAAAAGAAAAGGTACCTTGTTGTTGTGGTTGTTTTGTTATGTGTAAGAGTAAGTAAAATAAAGTTAAGTGAATGTAGACGAAGGAAAGTATATGTATGCATCCTGCCCTGTTAAGCAGCCTCACTGTGCTTCCCTGCTGTCACCGACAAACACAAGTTACGAACCCTCAGAACTGAAAAAGTTCAATCAAATATTGCTTCCATTGATGACCATGATATTGTCTATAATACCTTGTTCCAACTTATGTTATGTAAGTGTTAATACCCCTATCCTACCAGTTGGTAAACCTGATGGGTCATACCGGTTAGTACAGGATCTGCGGGCCATAAACAAGGTCACGGAGGATCTGTATCCTGTGGTGGCCAATCCCTACACGTTATTAACTTGCTTAACAGCCGAGCTAACTTGGTTTACCGTTTTAGATTTAAAAGATGCCTTCTTTTGCCTTCCTATCCATGAAGCCAGAAAATTTTTGCATTTGAATGGGAAAATCCTAAGAGCGGGCCAAGAACTCAACTGACATGGACCAGACTCCCACAAGGATTCAAAAACTCACCCACTTTGTTTGGAGAACAACTTGCAAAAGAATTAGAGACCTGAGAAGCCCCTCCAGAGGAAGGGAAGTTGCTAGAGTACGTAGATGACATCCTGATAGCCACACGGACAAGGGAAGCATGCACGGCCTGGACGATAAGCCTCTTGAACTTTTTGGGGCTCCAAGGGTACCGAGTATCAAAGAAAAAAGCCCAAGTAGTAAAACAGAAAGTAACTTCTCTGGGTTACGAAGTCAGTGCTAGACAACGTACCTTGGGCCAAAGCCGGAAGGAGGCAATATGCCAGACCCCAAAACCTCAGACGGTAAAGGAACTACGAACTTTCCTGAGGATGACAGGGTGGTGCAGGTTATGGATCTATAACTATGGACTGTTTGTTAAGCCCTTCTATGAACTGATTGCAACTGAAAGCAGGAACATCCAAGAGACAAAGGAAGCTACGCAAGCTTTCAACCAGCTGAAAAAAGCCCTCATGTCAGCTCCAGCCCTGAGATTGCCAGACGTGAGTAAGCCTTCCCTTTTATTCTCCCATGAGAAGCAAGGAATCGCCTTAGGAATACTAGCACAGGACCTCGGCCCATATCGGAGAGCAGTGGCTTACTTCTCTAAGCAATTGGATACAGCAGCTAAAGGGTGGCCTGGGTGCCTCAGAGCTGTTGCAGCAGTCGTACTGAACATCCAAGAGGCACACAAATTCACCCTAGGCCAGAAAAGAACTGTGCTAGTGTCTCACACAGTGTCTGCAGTGCTAGAGGTAAAAGGTGGGCATTGGCTTTCCCCACAACGGCTCCTGAGATACCAAGCTATCATAGTGGAGCAAGATGATGTAGAGATAGTAGTGACTAACATTGTCAATCCAGCCTCCTTCCTCAGTAGAAACCAAGGGGAACCAGTGGAACATGACTGCCTGGAGACCATTGAAGCCACCTACTCCAGCTGCCCTGACTCGAAGGACACCCCTCTCGAGAATGCAGAAGTCTCGTTTACTGATGGAAGCAGTTATATCATCAGTGGAAAACGGCACGCCGGGTAGGCAGTTCCAACGTGCAAGGAAGTAATGTCATCTGGGCCCCTGCCAACAAATACCTCTGCACAGAAGGCCGAGATAATTGCTCTAACTGGGGCCCTAGAATTGGCAAGAGGGAAAGAAATAAACATATACACGGACTCGAAGTATGCATTTGGAGTAGTGCATGCTCACAGAGCCATTTAGAAAGAGAGAGGACTGCTGAAGTCTCAAGGGAAAAATATTAAAGATGCATCAGAAGTACTGCGACTTCTAGAAGCAGTCCAGTTGCCAGAGAAAGTAGCGATCATGCACATTAAGGCACATCAGAAGATCAACTCAGAATTGGAAGAAGGAAACGAGCTGGCAGATAGGGAAGCAAAAGAAGCAGCAAGACGGGCACATTTCCCCTAAAGGTAAGCCAAGATACAACAAACCAGAAAAAAAATTAATCTATGAGCAAAAAGGAGACTATAACCAAGAGGGATGGGCCACCATAGAAGGAAAATTAGTTCTACCCTCCTATTTATGATGGTCCCTAATAAAGGAAGAACACCAGAAAACCATTGGGGTATTGATGCTCTAGCATAACTAGACATTTACAACTCGACAATGTGACCTTTGCCTCCAGACCAACCCCAAAAATACTCCCAAACCAAAGCTTAGCCAGATTAGGAAGGGTCATGGGCCGGAGCAGCAATGGCAGATTGATTGTACAGAATTGCCAAGAAAAGGGGGGTATACGTTTTTCCTGGTGCTAACAGATACCTTTTCAGGATGGCCAGAAGCATTCCCCACCAGGACTTCTAAAGCTCAAGAAGTAACTAAGGTATTGGTACAAGAAAACATACCACGCTTTAGAGTCCTGGCCACAATCTCCTCAAATAGAGGACCACATTTTATTGTAAAATTCGTGCAACAAGTTAGCCAATACTTGAACATAGACTGAGAACTTCACACCCCATATAACCCACAATCAAGTGGTCAGGTAAAAAAAATGAATCATTTGATCAAACAACAAATTGTACAATTGGGACAAGAAGCTAATTTGTCATGGACTCAATCCCTCCCATTAGCACTACTGCAGATCCGAACCAAACCCAAGACTAAAGAAAAGCTAAACCACTTTGACTTGCTTTATGAAAAACCATATGGGGTGCGAAAGAGAATGTCTAGCCAAGACATGTCACTAACCTCCTGTATGTTAAGTCTCTTAACTTGGTGTATCCAGCACCAATCACTAGCTAATAAACACAAGTCATAACTAGTGAAATACACTGTTTAGAAGACTTTATGTCACCCAATTATAATTCTATTAATTTTAGTTACTGTAAGTTTAATGATGTCTACTTTAACACTCATGTAGAATTCGAGGATGTTAAAACACATGGCCAGTCTGACATCACTCTCTAGAACTCCTAGAATCTTACTGAAAGAGGACGGTCAAGACAGTAGATGAGAATTTAAATCAAGACCCCTGTAGTAAAAGAATTTACTCTATTTTAAGAAAAGGGGGGACTGAAGCAGAGATTTTTAGAGTTAGGTTAACAAAATGAATGAAGCATTTCTAATTTAGCTTGTAGAGTTATGTGTTGAATTTTCAACCTTTTGCTTAAGAAACCTCTGCCTAGTACAATGGGCATAGGAAAATGCAAATTTCTGAAGCTTCTTGCATAAAGAACAATACCAGAAGAAGCAAAGAACCCAGATAAAGAAGCTCCTCTGTCTCCAAGCCTATCAAGACTGACAGACGAACTCAGAGAAGCACCAAAGGACCAAAAGCGCACGCGCAGAGAGGAAAAGTTCAAAAGTTCAATCGTGAGGAAGACCACAATCTTCAGCCTCAGGACCACCAAGAGACCCCCGTACGACCACCACAGCAAACCACGCATGCCCAGAAGGCCGTGGACTTACTTAGCATGAGAAGCGAGGACAGGCGGGGCCAGGGGTTGAATATGCATGAAAAAGTTGTGCAATGTATTGCATATGGAACGTCTTTAAGAATAAAAGTGTGGGTCAGACTGAGGCTCGGGGCACAAGTTTTGGAGAGCTATCTCACTTGTGCCGGGCGCTAACATACATAGCCACTTCATAACTACCCCAGGTTATGGAGTCTACTGATTTCTTCCGCGTATCGTTTCAGAGGTTTCTTGCCTTCGCCAGGCTGCAACGTGCCCGCTAGTAGCAAGAACTGGGCAGGAGTGGGCAGAGAGCAGGGCCATCTGCCAGCAGGTTGCAGCTTGCCCAGGAAAATGCAGTGTCCTTGGAATGTGCAGCAAATCTTATTTCCTGGCAAGGTCGGGCTAAGTGAGCAGTGCTGGTACACTTTCTCCTTGAGAACTGGAGCGGAAAAGCTTTTCGCTAAGATGTAGGCGGGCAGAGAGGCAGAATACGGAGCTCCGCAGCTGGCCGAAAGCAAGTGCCGCTTGCCGGCGTCTTTCGGCAAAAGCGGCGCTTCGGAGCGCACCGCTGCCGCTCCAGTCATCTGTGCGCGAAGTAGCCGCTTCTTGGCCTCCGGCAGCCGGAGATCGCGGTAGCTTGCAAGAGGCGAAGAACGAAGCCGCGAAGAAGCCGGCTTGTGTGCGAAGCTCGCACACAGCTGCAGGACGGTGGCTGCCGCTCTCCTGCCTCTTGAATTCACCCTTGGCATGCCAATGGAAGGTGTTCCAGGACAACCTTCCTGAGTTTTTATTTTAGTTTTCATGCATCCCACCTTGGAAATTCTCGTTGCTCCCCAGAGGCTCCGAGATGCAGAGAACACGGTGGCAGCTGCTGAAAAGAAGGGCAACTGTGAGTTGGTCAAAAACCAAGAACACAGGCAGCTGCCTGTGCTTGGCAAGGAGCAGCTGCTGGATTCTTGCAATTGCCTTCAGTGCGCACAGAAGCCCGCTGCTCTGCTGCTTGGTTTTTCGCCTTCAGTCAATTACACACTGCTGAAGCTGAGGCAGGCAGTTCAGCTTTGCTGCTTTTCAGCATCTCAGCTGCCCTTCTGCTCTGTGACAGCTCTCCAGGTTTCTTGCCTTCGCCAGGCTGCAACGTGCCCGCTAGTAGCAAGAACTGGGCAGGAGTGGGCAGAGAGCAGGGCCATCTGCCAGCAGGTTGCAGCTTGCCCAGGAAAATGCAGTGTCCTTGGAATGTGCAGCAAATCTTATTTCCTGGCAAGGTCGGGCTAAGTGAGCAGTGCTGGTACACTTTCTCCTTGAGAACTGGAGCGGAAAAGCTTTTCGCTAAGATGTAGGCGAGCAGAGAGGCAGAATACGCAGCTCCGCAGCTGGCCGAAAGCAAGTGCCGCTTCCCGGCGTCTTTCGGCAAAAGCGGCGCTCCGGAGCTCACCGCTGCCGCTCCACTGATCTGTGCGCGAAGTAGCCGCTTCTTGGCCTCCGGCAGCCGGAGATCGCGGTAGCTTGCAAGAGGCGAAGAACGAAGCCGCGAAGCCGGCTTGTGTGCGAAGCTCGCACACAGCTGCAGGACGGTGGCTGCCGCTCTCCTGCCTCTTGAATTCACCCTTGGCATGCCAATGGAAGGTGTTCCAGGACAACCTTCCTGAGTTTTTATTGTAGTTTGCATGCATCCCTCCTTGGAAATTCTTGTTGCTCCCCAGAGGCTCCGAGATGCAGAGAACACGGTGGCAGCTGCTGAAAAGAAGGGCAACTGTGAGTTGGTCAAAAACCAAGAACACAGGCAGCTGCCTGTGCTTGGCAAGGAGCAGCTGCTGGATTCTTGCAATTGCCTTCAGTGCGCACAGAAGCCCGCTGCTCTGCTGCTTGGTTTTTCGCCTTCAGTCAATTACACACTGCTGAAGCTGAGGCAGGCAGTTCAGCTTTGCTGCTTTTCAGCATCTCAGCTGCCCTTCTGCTCTGTGACAGCTCTCCAGGTTTCTTGCCTTCGCCAGGCTGCAACGTGCCCGCTAGTAGCAAGAACTGGGCAGGAGTGGGCAGAGAGCAGGGCCATCTGTCAGCAGGTTGCAGCTTGCCCAGGAAAATGCAGTGTCCTTGGAATGTGCAGCAAATCTTATTTCCTGGCAAGGTCGGGCTAAGTGAGCAGTGCTGGTACACTTTCTCCTTGAGAACTGGAGCGGAAAAGCTTTTCGCTAAGATGTAGGCGAGCAGAGAGGCAGAATACGCAGCTCCGCAGCTGGCCGAAAGCAAGTGCCGCTTCCCGGCGTCTTTCGGCAAAAGCGGCGCTCCGGAGCTCACCGCTGCCGCTCCACTGATCTGTGCGCGAAGTAGCCGCTTCTTGGCCTCCGGCAGCCGGAGATCGCGGTAGCTTGCAAGAGGCGAAGAACGAAGCCGCGAAGCCGGCTTGTGTGCGAAGCTCGCACACAGCTGCAGGACGGTGGCTGCCGCTCTCCTGCCTCTTGAATTCACCCTTGGCATGCCAATGGAAGGTGTTCCAGGACAACCTTCCTGAGTTTTTATTTTAGTTTTCATGCATCCCACCTTGGAAATTCTTGTTGCTCCCCAGAGGCTCCGAGATGCAGAGAACACGGTGGCAGCTGCTGAAAAGAAGGGCAACTGTGAGTTGGTCAAGAAGCAAGAACCTAGGCAGCTGCCTGTGCTTGGCAAGGAGCAGCTGCTGGATTCTTGCAATTGCCTTCAGTGCGCACAGAAGCCCGCTGCTCTGCTGCTTGGTTTTTCGCCTTCAGTCAATTACACACTGCTGAAGCTGAGGCAGGCAGTTCAGCTTTGCTGCTTTTCAGCATCTCAGCTGCCCTTCTGCTCTGCGACAGCTCTCCAGGTTTCTTGCCTTCGCCAGGCTGCAACGTGCCCGCTAGTACCAAGAACTGGGCAGGAGTGGGCAGAGAGCACGGCCATCTGCCAGCAGGTTGCAGCTTGCCCAGGAAAATGCAGTGTCCTTGGAATGTGCAGCAAATCTTATTTCCTGGCAAGGTCGGGCTAAGTGAGCACTGCTGGTACACTTTCTCCTTGAGAACTGGAGCGGAAAAGCTTTTCGCTAAGATGTAGGCGAGCAGAGAGGCAGAATACGCAGCTCCGCAGCTGGCCGAAAGCAAGTGCCGCTTCCCGGCGTCTTTCGGCAAAAGCGGCGCTCCGGAGCTCACCGCTGCCGCTCCACTGATCTGTGCGCGAAGTAGCCGCTTCTTGGCCTCCGGCAGCCAGAGATCGCGGTAGCTTGCAAGAGGCGAAGAACGAAGCCGCGAAGAAGCCGGCTTGTGTGCGAAGCTCGCACACAGCTGCAGGACGGTGGCTGCCGCTCTCCTGCCTCTTGAATTCACCCTTGGCATGCCAATGGAAGGTGTTCCAGGACAACCTTCCTGAGTTTTTATTTTAGTTTTCATGCATCCCACCTTGGAAATTCTCGTTGCTCCCCAGAGGCTCCGAGATGCAGAGAACACGGTGGCAGCTGCTGAAAAGAAGGGCAACTGTGAGTTGGTCAAGAAGCAAGAACCTAGGCAGCTGCCTGTGCTTGGCAAGGAGCAGCTGCTGGATTCTTGCAATTGCCTTCAGTGCGCACAGAAGCCCGCTGCTCTGCTGCTTGGTTTTTCGCCTTCAGTCAATTGCACATTGCTGAAGCTGAGGCAGGCTGTTCAGCTTTGCTGCTTTTCAGCATCTCAGCTGCTTTCTGCTCTGTGACAGCTCTCGAGATGAAATAGAGATTTTTAGAGTTGGGTTAACAAAATGAATTAAGCATTTCTAATTTAGCTTGTAGAGTTATGTGTTGAATTTTCAACCTTTTGCTTAAGAAACCTCTGCCTAGTACAATGGGCAAAGGAAAATGCAAATTTCTGAAGCTTCTTGCATAAAGAACAATACCAGAAGAAGCAAAGAACCCAGATAAAGAAGCTCCTCTGTCTCCAAGCCTATCAAGACTGACAGACGAACTCAGAGAAGCACCAAAGGACCAAAAGCGCACGCGCAGAGAGGAAAAGTTCAAAAGTTCAATCATGAGGAAGACCACAATCTTCAGCCTCAGGACCACCAAGAGACCCCCGTACGACCACCACAGCAAACCACGCATGCCCAGAAGGACGTGGACTTACTTAGCATGAGAAGCGAGGACAGGCGGGGCCAGGGGTTGAATATGCATGAAAAAGTTGTGCAATGTATTGCATATGGAACGTCTTTAAGAATAAAAGTGTGGGTCAGACTGAGGCTCGGGGCACAAGTTTTGGAGAGCTATCTCACTTGTGCCGGGCGCTGACATACATACCCACTTCATAACTACCCCAGGTCATGGAGTCTATTGATTTCTTCCGCGTATCGTTTCAGTTGGCGACCACGAAGGGACTGCTCTGCTCACCCGCAGGTCCGGTTGGGAGCAGACACCCTCAGGCGCCACGGGGCTTTTCCCCGGAGGGACTCTGCGCCTCGGCTGTACACTGCGGGGAGCAGACCACGGCCCGTTGACTAGCGGATGAAAGCGGTATGTGTTAATTTATTTTCTTACGGTTGGCACTGATAAGTCGCAAAAAGATGTTTTTGCGCGCAGGTTTGCCTAGGGGCTTGCAAGCAGACCGCCATCGGGGGAGAGGCCGGCGGCGGGAGGACCTCCCCAGCTGATAGCGCGGCTCGGGGAGGGCGAAATCGCGATTTCAGTGTGTGGTGTGTGTCCTGATTGCAGTGTAGTGTGTCTGTTACGTCCGGACGTGCGTGCTTGTGCGTGTGTGTGTATGTGTGAGTGGAACGGTGAAGCGCGGTGCGGCCTTGCTAAGATACAGAGAGGCGGCGCGGCGGTGCTAGAGAGCGCATGCGCAGGGCAGCTCTCAGCCCACACTACCTGATAGTGCGGGTAGTGCGCACTCTACCTGATAGAGCGGGTGGTGCGCATGCGTGGCACGGGCTGTCTCTGGCGAGCTGGGGGAGCGCGGCGCGGGGCTTAAGTCGGGGCTTGCAAAGTTGCTTTAGGCGCGGCCCAGCTGATAGCGCAGCGGGCGCGCGGGCACAAGCCGCGGTTTGAGGAGCCGCTTTGAACCCCGCTAGCTGATAGCGCAGCTAGTGGGAGCGTGGTACAAGCTAGGAGTTACAAGCACCGCTTACAAGCATCGCTAGTTGGTAAAAAGCTTGCAAAAGTAGCCAGCGAGCCCGGCTGGGCTAAGAGTTAAGTGTTTGTTATACAATAGCACTGCCCTTCAGTGTTAAAAGCTGTCACTGGGGCAGGAGGAGGGGTTGGGGAAGGCAGTCTAGGGTTGCCATGGGAAACAGCAGTTGTATGAGTTCTCCACCCCCTTTTGGAAGAGAATTGTACCCTCCCCCTGTCCTGTCAGTTATTGTTCAAGTCTGCCCCTTAGCCTAGAATCTTCTCTGTTCCACGTTTTCCCTTTGGTTCTTCCACCAAGAACACTCCTTTCCCTTTTCCCCACTGGTTAATGTTATATTTCCCCTCCCTTTAGCCTTCTCCCGATTGTACCCTCGAATGCTAAACCCTCCTACCCCTACGCAGTAAAAGAATCCTCAGCCCGCCCTTCGGGGCTCTCGGAATCTGCCTCCCTTCTGCTTCGTTGTCTCCCTGTTTGCCCCTTCTGCGACCCTTCAATCAACGAGCAGGATTTCAGCAGCCCGAGTGTCCCTCCCGTTCTTCTGGTGGACCCTCAGATGTACCAGCTATCCGAGCTTCGTGCCGAGTGGCTAAAAGCCCCCACGGCTCGGCAACTGGGAGATCCTTTGCATTACAGGGCGAATAAAGGGGGGATGAATGTGTGTGAATGAGAGGCTGTAAGAGCCCGTCTGAAGCCCCTCATTTTCCATTCTGCCTTCCGATTGCCACAAGAAAGAATCCCTTCCCCCACTGTAGTTCCGGCTTAGAACAGGACACAGCACAGGTGGAACCACTGAACCGTCATGCTGGCTGTTCCCAACAAGGCCTGGTAAGAACTTGGCAAGGACTTGGCAAGGACTTGGCAAAGACCTGACATGGAGCCAGCACGGGACAGCCTGATGCGCGGCCTGCTTCTAATCTCCGTTCTTAAGCCAAATGAACTTTTGGGGTGACTCTCGCGGTCCTTCATTGAAGACCCCTCATCTGCCTCGTTACCACTGTGACAAAGAAAGAATGAGAACCCTCCTCCCAAGGACTGAGACTGAGACCCCTGCTATAGGGAGGAGGGGAAATTGGTGGTCTGACCACTAATGACATGACCTGTTTCCCTTCAGTGATTCAAATGGACTTATTCTTCATTGTGTATTCGTCTTGCTTTGGTGGTTTCTGTGGACTCACCCGTTCCCTCGGGGCGATTACAATGGACTTGTTCCCCCCCTCTCTCCTCTGTGGACTATAATTGGAGCCCCGAGTCGACCAGAACTTCGAAGACTCCCCCGACACGACAGAGGGATCCCCATCGTCCGGAGCACTGAGGATCTCGCCTGTGTTGGTAGCTATTCCCATATCCCTCTTCTCTCTCTAACCTTTTATCTCCTTTCAGATCCCCACTATCGCGTTTACTGTTTTGGCTCCTACTAAAGGTGCATTTGTTGTGATTAACTGATAGTCCCTTGTTGTTTGCCTTTGTTGCACTTTTGGGATGGGTGAAAAGAACCATCACGACACCCCGCAAGAAGCGGATCGTGACAGAGGCGGGCTGGTTACCCCAGACCTGCTAAGCGAGAGCGGCAGTCTCCCATGCTGCGTTTCCGTCTTTTTCGCGAGAAAAGCGGCCAGTAAAGAGACGAAGCGAGTGATAAAAAGAGTGAGAGAACCCCCCCTGGGACTGGGTCTCGGAGAAAGAGTGGGACCCCTTAGTGGGGGGGGGGGGGGGGGGGGGAGTAAAAGGTAATTAATTAGAAAAAAAAATGAATTAAAAGGTAAAAAGAGGGTCTTCTTGGCATAATCTATTGGGGAAAAATAAAAGGTAAAATGTGTAGGAGGGGCCCCTAAAAATTCTGCTGGATTGAGGGATAAGAATGCCCATGAACATCCAAGATCAAACCTGCTGGATTGAGGGATTAATGTTCCAAGAGCATCCAGGGTTGATTCAAACCTGCTGGATTGAGGGATTAATGTTCCAAGAGCATCCAGGGTTAAGTCAAACCTGCTGGGTTGAGGGATTAACATTGCAAGAGCACCCAGAATTAAGTTTGCTGGGTTGTTGAGAGCACCCAAGATTGAGTAAAAATTTTGCCAGTTTGAAGAGAAGTCTGACAGGATCTAGAGTTGGGAACCACACAGCTAGATTGAGGGGTATCCAAGAACACTGGGACTAGCCAGGGACACCTACAAGTGTAATAGGTGTGTTGAAAAAGAAAAGGTACCTTGTTGTTGTGGTTGTTTTGTTATGTGTAAGAGTAAGTAAAATAAAGTTAAGTGAATGTAGACGAAGGAAAGTATATGTATGCATCCTGCCCTGTTAAGCAGCCTCACTGTGCTTCCCTGCTGTCACCGACAAACACAAGTTACGAACCCTCAGAACTGAAAAAGTTCAATCAAATATTGCTTCCATTGATGACCATGATATTGTCTATAATACCTTGTTCCAACTTATGTTATGTAAGTGTTAATACCCCTATCCTACCAGTTGGTAAACCTGATGGGTCATACCGGTTAGTACAGGATCTGCGGGCCATAAACAAGGTCACGGAGGATCTGTATCCTGTGGTGGCCAATCCCTACACGTTATTAACTTGCTTAACAGCCGAGCTAACTTGGTTTACCGTTTTAGATTTAAAAGATGCCTTCTTTTGCCTTCCTATCCATGAAGCCAGAAAATTTTTGCATTTGAATGGGAAAATCCTAAGAGCGGGCCAAGAACTCAACTGACATGGACCAGACTCCCACAAGGATTCAAAAACTCACCCACTTTGTTTGGAGAACAACTTGCAAAAGAATTAGAGACCTGAGAAGCCCCTCCAGAGGAAGGGAAGTTGCTAGAGTACGTAGATGACATCCTGATAGCCACACGGACAAGGGAAGCATGCACGGCCTGGACGATAAGCCTCTTGAACTTTTTGGGGCTCCAAGGGTACCGAGTATCAAAGAAAAAAGCCCAAGTAGTAAAACAGAAAGTAACTTCTCTGGGTTACGAAGTCAGTGCTAGACAACGTACCTTGGGCCAAAGCCGGAAGGAGGCAATATGCCAGACCCCAAAACCTCAGACGGTAAAGGAACTACGAACTTTCCTGAGGATGACAGGGTGGTGCAGGTTATGGATCTATAACTATGGACTGTTTGTTAAGCCCTTCTATGAACTGATTGCAACTGAAAGCAGGAACATCCAAGAGACAAAGGAAGCTACGCAAGCTTTCAACCAGCTGAAAAAAGCCCTCATGTCAGCTCCAGCCCTGAGATTGCCAGACGTGAGTAAGCCTTCCCTTTTATTCTCCCATGAGAAGCAAGGAATCGCCTTAGGAATACTAGCACAGGACCTCGGCCCATATCGGAGAGCAGTGGCTTACTTCTCTAAGCAATTGGATACAGCAGCTAAAGGGTGGCCTGGGTGCCTCAGAGCTGTTGCAGCAGTCGTACTGAACATCCAAGAGGCACACAAATTCACCCTAGGCCAGAAAAGAACTGTGCTAGTGTCTCACACAGTGTCTGCAGTGCTAGAGGTAAAAGGTGGGCATTGGCTTTCCCCACAACGGCTCCTGAGATACCAAGCTATCATAGTGGAGCAAGATGATGTAGAGATAGTAGTGACTAACATTGTCAATCCAGCCTCCTTCCTCAGTAGAAACCAAGGGGAACCAGTGGAACATGACTGCCTGGAGACCATTGAAGCCACCTACTCCAGCTGCCCTGACTCGAAGGACACCCCTCTCGAGAATGCAGAAGTCTCGTTTACTGATGGAAGCAGTTATATCATCAGTGGAAAACGGCACGCCGGGTAGGCAGTTCCAACGTGCAAGGAAGTAATGTCATCTGGGCCCCTGCCAACAAATACCTCTGCACAGAAGGCCGAGATAATTGCTCTAACTGGGGCCCTAGAATTGGCAAGAGGGAAAGAAATAAACATATACACGGACTCGAAGTATGCATTTGGAGTAGTGCATGCTCACAGAGCCATTTAGAAAGAGAGAGGACTGCTGAAGTCTCAAGGGAAAAATATTAAAGATGCATCAGAAGTACTGCGACTTCTAGAAGCAGTCCAGTTGCCAGAGAAAGTAGCGATCATGCACATTAAGGCACATCAGAAGATCAACTCAGAATTGGAAGAAGGAAACGAGCTGGCAGATAGGGAAGCAAAAGAAGCAGCAAGACGGGCACATTTCCCCTAAAGGTAAGCCAAGATACAACAAACCAGAAAAAAAATTAATCTATGAGCAAAAAGGAGACTATAACCAAGAGGGATGGGCCACCATAGAAGGAAAATTAGTTCTACCCTCCTATTTATGATGGTCCCTAATAAAGGAAGAACACCAGAAAACCATTGGGGTATTGATGCTCTAGCATAACTAGACATTTACAACTCGACAATGTGACCTTTGCCTCCAGACCAACCCCAAAAATACTCCCAAACCAAAGCTTAGCCAGATTAGGAAGGGTCATGGGCCGGAGCAGCAATGGCAGATTGATTGTACAGAATTGCCAAGAAAAGGGGGGTATACGTTTTTCCTGGTGCTAACAGATACCTTTTCAGGATGGCCAGAAGCATTCCCCACCAGGACTTCTAAAGCTCAAGAAGTAACTAAGGTATTGGTACAAGAAAACATACCACGCTTTAGAGTCCTGGCCACAATCTCCTCAAATAGAGGACCACATTTTATTGTAAAATTCGTGCAACAAGTTAGCCAATACTTGAACATAGACTGAGAACTTCACACCCCATATAACCCACAATCAAGTGGTCAGGTAAAAAAAATGAATCATTTGATCAAACAACAAATTGTACAATTGGGACAAGAAGCTAATTTGTCATGGACTCAATCCCTCCCATTAGCACTACTGCAGATCCGAACCAAACCCAAGACTAAAGAAAAGCTAAACCACTTTGACTTGCTTTATGAAAAACCATATGGGGTGCGAAAGAGAATGTCTAGCCAAGACATGTCACTAACCTCCTGTATGTTAAGTCTCTTAACTTGGTGTATCCAGCACCAATCACTAGCTAATAAACACAAGTCATAACTAGTGAAATACACTGTTTAGAAGACTTTATGTCACCCAATTATAATTCTATTAATTTTAGTTACTGTACGTTTAATGATGTCTACTTTAACACTCATGTAGAATTCGAGGATGTTAAAACACATGGCCAGTCTGACATCACTCTCTAGAACTCCTAGAATCTTACTGAAAGAGGACGGTCAAGACAGTAGATGAGAATTTAAATCAAGACCCCTGTAGTAAAAGAATTTACTCTATTTTAAGAAAAGGGGGGACTGAAGCAGAGATTTTTAGAGTTAGGTTAACAAAATGAATGAAGCATTTCTAATTTAGCTTGTAGAGTTATGTGTTGAATTTTCAACCTTTTGCTTAAGAAACCTCTGCCTAGTACAATGGGCATAGGAAAATGCAAATTTCTGAAGCTTCTTGCATAAAGAACAATACCAGAAGAAGCAAAGAACCCAGATAAAGAAGCTCCTCTGTCTCCAAGCCTATCAAGACTGACAGACGTACTCAGAGAAGCACCAAAGGACCAAAAGCGCACGCGCAGAGAGGAAAAGTTCAAAAGTTCAATCGTGAGGAAGACCACAATCTTCAGCCTCAGGACCACCAAGAGACCCCCGTACGACCACCACAGCAAACCACGCATGCCCAGAAGGCCGTGGACTTACTTAGCATGAGAAGCGAGGACAGGCGGGGCCAGGGGTTGAATATGCATGAAAAAGTTGTGCAATGTATTGCATATGGAACGTCTTTAAGAATAAAAGTGTGGGTCAGACTGAGGCTCGGGGCACAAGTTTTGGAGAGCTATCTCACTTGTGCCGGGCGCTAACATACATAGCCACTTCATAACTACCCCAGGTTATGGAGTCTACTGATTTCTTCCGCGTATCGTTTCAGAGGTTTCTTGCCTTCGCCAGGCTGCAACGTGCCCGCTAGTACCAAGAACTGGGCAGGAGTGGGCAGAGAGCACGGCCATCTGCCAGCAGGTTGCAGCTTGCCCAGGAAAATGCAGTGTCCTTGGAATGTGCAGCAAATCTTATTTCCTGGCAAGGTCGGGCTAAGTGAGCACTGCTGGTACACTTTCTCCTTGAGAACTGGAGCGGAAAAGCTTTTCGCTAAGATGTAGGCGAGCAGAGAGGCAGAATACGCAGCTCCGCAGCTGGCCGAAAGCAAGTGCCGCTTCCCGGCGTCTTTCGGCAAAAGCGGCGCTCCGGAGCTCACCGCTGCCGCTCCACTGATCTGTGCGCGAAGTAGCCGCTTCTTGGCCTCCGGCAGCCAGAGATCGCGGTAGCTTGCAAGAGGCGAAGAACGAAGCCGCGAAGAAGCCGGCTTGTGTGCGAAGCTCGCACACAGCTGCAGGACGGTGGCTGCCGCTCTCCTGCCTCTTGAATTCACCCTTGGCATGCCAATGGAAGGTGTTCCAGGACAACCTTCCTGAGTTTTTATTTTAGTTTTCATGCATCCCACCTTGGAAATTCTCGTTGCTCCCCAGAGGCTCCGAGATGCAGAGAACACGGTGGCAGCTGCTGAAAAGAAGGGCAACTGTGAGTTGGTCAAGAAGCAAGAACCTAGGCAGCTGCCTGTGCTTGGCAAGGAGCAGCTGCTGGATTCTTGCAATTGCCTTCAGTGCGCACAGAAGCCCGCTGCTCTGCTGCTTGGTTTTTCGCCTTCAGTCAATTGCACATTGCTGAAGCTGAGGCAGGCTGTTCAGCTTTGCTGCTTTTCAGCATCTCAGCTGCTTTCTGCTCTGTGACAGCTCTCGAGATGAAATAGAGATTTTTAGAGTTGGGTTAACAAAATGAATTAAGCATTTCTAATTTAGCTTGTAGAGTTATGTGTTGAATTTTCAACCTTTTGCTTAAGAAACCTCTGCCTAGTACAATGGGCAAAGGAAAATGCAAATTTCTGAAGCTTCTTGCATAAAGAACAATACCAGAAGAAGCAAAGAACCCAGATAAAGAAGCTCCTCTGTCTCCAAGCCTATCAAGACTGACAGACGAACTCAGAGAAGCACCAAAGGACCAAAAGCGCACGCGCAGAGAGGAAAAGTTCAAAAGTTCAATCATGAGGAAGACCACAATCTTCAGCCTCAGGACCACCAAGAGACCCCCGTACGACCACCACAGCAAACCACGCATGCCCAGAAGGACGTGGACTTACTTAGCATGAGAAGCGAGGACAGGCGGGGCCAGGGGTTGAATATGCATGAAAAAGTTGTGCAATGTATTGCATATGGAACGTCTTTAAGAATAAAAGTGTGGGTCAGACTGAGGCTCGGGGCACAAGTTTTGGAGAGCTATCTCACTTGTGCCGGGCGCTGACATACATACCCACTTCATAACTACCCCAGGTCATGGAGTCTATTGATTTCTTCCGCGTATCGTTTCAGTTGGCGACCACGAAGGGACTGCTCTGCTCACCCGCAGGTCCGGTTGGGAGCAGACACCCTCAGGCGCCACGGGGCTTTTCCCCGGAGGGACTCTGCGCCTCGGCTGTACACTGCGGGGAGCAGACCACGGCCCGTTGACTAGCGGATGAAAGCGGTATGTGTTAATTTATTTTCTTACGGTTGGCACTGATAAGTCGCAAAAAGATGTTTTTGCGCGCAGGTTTGCCTAGGGGCTTGCAAGCAGACCGCCATCGGGGGAGAGGCCGGCGGCGGGAGGACCTCCCCAGCTGATAGCGCGGCTCGGGGAGGGCGAAATCGCGATTTCAGTGTGTGGTGTGTGTCCTGATTGCAGTGTAGTGTGTCTGTTACGTCCGGACGTGCGTGCTTGTGCGTGTGTGTGTATGTGTGAGTGGAACGGTGAAGCGCGGTGCGGCCTTGCTAAGATACAGAGAGGCGGCGCGGCGGTGCTAGAGAGCGCATGCGCAGGGCAGCTCTCAGCCCACACTACCTGATAGTGCGGGTAGTGCGCACTCTACCTGATAGAGCGGGTGGTGCGCATGCGTGGCACGGGCTGTCTCTGGCGAGCTGGGGGAGCGCGGCGCGGGGCTTAAGTCGGGGCTTGCAAAGTTGCTTTAGGCGCGGCCCAGCTGATAGCGCAGCGGGCGCGCGGGCACAAGCCGCGGTTTGAGGAGCCGCTTTGAACCCCGCTAGCTGATAGCGCAGCTAGTGGGAGCGTGGTACAAGCTAGGAGTTACAAGCACCGCTTACAAGCATCGCTAGTTGGTAAAAAGCTTGCAAAAGTAGCCAGCGAGCCCGGCTGGGCTAAGAGTTAAGTGTTTGTTATACAATAGCACTGCCCTTCAGTGTTAAAAGCTGTCACTGGGGCAGGAGGAGGGGTTGGGGAAGGCAGTCTAGGGTTGCCATGGGAAACAGCAGTTGTATGAGTTCTCCACCCCCTTTTGGAAGAGAATTGTACCCTCCCCCTGTCCTGTCAGTTATTGTTCAAGTCTGCCCCTTAGCCTAGAATCTTCTCTGTTCCACGTTTTCCCTTTGGTTCTTCCACCAAGAACACTCCTTTCCCTTTTCCCCACTGGTTAATGTTATATTTCCCCTCCCTTTAGCCTTCTCCCGATTGTACCCTCGAATGCTAAACCCTCCTACCCCTACGCAGTAAAAGAATCCTCAGCCCGCCCTTCGGGGCTCTCGGAATCTGCCTCCCTTCTGCTTCGTTGTCTCCCTGTTTGCCCCTTCTGCGACCCTTCAATCAACGAGCAGGATTTCAGCAGCCCGAGTGTCCCTCCCGTTCTTCTGGTGGACCCTCAGATGTACCAGCTATCCGAGCTTCGTGCCGAGTGGCTAAAAGCCCCCACGGCTCGGCAACTGGGAGATCCTTTGCATTACAGGGCGAATAAAGGGGGGATGAATGTGTGTGAATGAGAGGCTGTAAGAGCCCGTCTGAAGCCCCTCATTTTCCATTCTGCCTTCCGATTGCCACAAGAAAGAATCCCTTCCCCCACTGTAGTTCCGGCTTAGAACAGGACACAGCACAGGTGGAACCACTGAACCGTCATGCTGGCTGTTCCCAACAAGGCCTGGTAAGAACTTGGCAAGGACTTGGCAAGGACTTGGCAAAGACCTGACATGGAGCCAGCACGGGACAGCCTGATGCGCGGCCTGCTTCTAATCTCCGTTCTTAAGCCAAATGAACTTTTGGGGTGACTCTCGCGGTCCTTCATTGAAGACCCCTCATCTGCCTCGTTACCACTGTGACAAAGAAAGAATGAGAACCCTCCTCCCAAGGACTGAGACTGAGACCCCTGCTATAGGGAGGAGGGGAAATTGGTGGTCTGACCACTAATGACATGACCTGTTTCCCTTCAGTGATTCAAATGGACTTATTCTTCATTGTGTATTCGTCTTGCTTTGGTGGTTTCTGTGGACTCACCCGTTCCCTCGGGGCGATTACAATGGACTTGTTCCCCCCCTCTCTCCTCTGTGGACTATAATTGGAGCCCCGAGTCGACCAGAACTTCGAAGACTCCCCCGACACGACAGAGGGATCCCCATCGTCCGGAGCACTGAGGATCTCGCCTGTGTTGGTAGCTATTCCCATATCCCTCTTCTCTCTCTAACCTTTTATCTCCTTTCAGATCCCCACTATCGCGTTTACTGTTTTGGCTCCTACTAAAGGTGCATTTGTTGTGATTAACTGATAGTCCCTTGTTGTTTGCCTTTGTTGCACTTTTGGGATGGGTGAAAAGAACCATCACGACACCCCGCAAGAAGCGGATCGTGACAGAGGCGGGCTGGTTACCCCAGACCTGCTAAGCGAGAGCGGCAGTCTCCCATGCTGCGTTTCCGTCTTTTTCGCGAGAAAAGCGGCCAGTAAAGAGACGAAGCGAGTGATAAAAAGAGTGAGAGAACCCCCCCTGGGACTGGGTCTCGGAGAAAGAGTGGGACCCCTTAGTGGGGGGGGGGGGGGGGGGGGAGTAAAAGGTAATTAATTAGAAAAAAAAATGAATTAAAAGGTAAAAAGAGGGTCTTCTTGGCATAATCTATTGGGGAAAAATAAAAGGTAAAATGTGTAGGAGGGGCCCCTAAAAATTCTGCTGGATTGAGGGATAAGAATGCCCATGAACATCCAAGATCAAACCTGCTGGATTGAGGGATTAATGTTCCAAGAGCATCCAGGGTTGATTCAAACCTGCTGGATTGAGGGATTAATGTTCCAAGAGCATCCAGGGTTAAGTCAAACCTGCTGGGTTGAGGGATTAACATTGCAAGAGCACCCAGAATTAAGTTTGCTGGGTTGTTGAGAGCACCCAAGATTGAGTAAAAATTTTGCCAGTTTGAAGAGAAGTCTGACAGGATCTAGAGTTGGGAACCACACAGCTAGATTGAGGGGTATCCAAGAACACTGGGACTAGCCAGGGACACCTACAAGTGTAATAGGTGTGTTGAAAAAGAAAAGGTACCTTGTTGTTGTGGTTGTTTTGTTATGTGTAAGAGTAAGTAAAATAAAGTTAAGTGAATGTAGACGAAGGAAAGTATATGTATGCATCCTGCCCTGTTAAGCAGCCTCACTGTGCTTCCCTGCTGTCACCGACAAACACAAGTTACGAACCCTCAGAACTGAAAAAGTTCAATCAAATATTGCTTCCATTGATGACCATGATATTGTCTATAATACCTTGTTCCAACTTATGTTATGTAAGTGTTAATACCCCTATCCTACCAGTTGGTAAACCTGATGGGTCATACCGGTTAGTACAGGATCTGCGGGCCATAAACAAGGTCACGGAGGATCTGTATCCTGTGGTGGCCAATCCCTACACGTTATTAACTTGCTTAACAGCCGAGCTAACTTGGTTTACCGTTTTAGATTTAAAAGATGCCTTCTTTTGCCTTCCTATCCATGAAGCCAGAAAATTTTTGCATTTGAATGGGAAAATCCTAAGAGCGGGCCAAGAACTCAACTGACATGGACCAGACTCCCACAAGGATTCAAAAACTCACCCACTTTGTTTGGAGAACAACTTGCAAAAGAATTAGAGACCTGAGAAGCCCCTCCAGAGGAAGGGAAGTTGCTAGAGTACGTAGATGACATCCTGATAGCCACACGGACAAGGGAAGCATGCACGGCCTGGACGATAAGCCTCTTGAACTTTTTGGGGCTCCAAGGGTACCGAGTATCAAAGAAAAAAGCCCAAGTAGTAAAACAGAAAGTAACTTCTCTGGGTTACGAAGTCAGTGCTAGACAACGTACCTTGGGCCAAAGCCGGAAGGAGGCAATATGCCAGACCCCAAAACCTCAGACGGTAAAGGAACTACGAACTTTCCTGAGGATGACAGGGTGGTGCAGGTTATGGATCTATAACTATGGACTGTTTGTTAAGCCCTTCTATGAACTGATTGCAACTGAAAGCAGGAACATCCAAGAGACAAAGGAAGCTACGCAAGCTTTCAACCAGCTGAAAAAAGCCCTCATGTCAGCTCCAGCCCTGAGATTGCCAGACGTGAGTAAGCCTTCCCTTTTATTCTCCCATGAGAAGCAAGGAATCGCCTTAGGAATACTAGCACAGGACCTCGGCCCATATCGGAGAGCAGTGGCTTACTTCTCTAAGCAATTGGATACAGCAGCTAAAGGGTGGCCTGGGTGCCTCAGAGCTGTTGCAGCAGTCGTACTGAACATCCAAGAGGCACACAAATTCACCCTAGGCCAGAAAAGAACTGTGCTAGTGTCTCACACAGTGTCTGCAGTGCTAGAGGTAAAAGGTGGGCATTGGCTTTCCCCACAACGGCTCCTGAGATACCAAGCTATCATAGTGGAGCAAGATGATGTAGAGATAGTAGTGACTAACATTGTCAATCCAGCCTCCTTCCTCAGTAGAAACCAAGGGGAACCAGTGGAACATGACTGCCTGGAGACCATTGAAGCCACCTACTCCAGCTGCCCTGACTCGAAGGACACCCCTCTCGAGAATGCAGAAGTCTCGTTTACTGATGGAAGCAGTTATATCATCAGTGGAAAACGGCACGCCGGGTAGGCAGTTCCAACGTGCAAGGAAGTAATGTCATCTGGGCCCCTGCCAACAAATACCTCTGCACAGAAGGCCGAGATAATTGCTCTAACTGGGGCCCTAGAATTGGCAAGAGGGAAAGAAATAAACATATACACGGACTCGAAGTATGCATTTGGAGTAGTGCATGCTCACAGAGCCATTTAGAAAGAGAGAGGACTGCTGAAGTCTCAAGGGAAAAATATTAAAGATGCATCAGAAGTACTGCGACTTCTAGAAGCAGTCCAGTTGCCAGAGAAAGTAGCGATCATGCACATTAAGGCACATCAGAAGATCAACTCAGAATTGGAAGAAGGAAACGAGCTGGCAGATAGGGAAGCAAAAGAAGCAGCAAGACGGGCACATTTCCCCTAAAGGTAAGCCAAGATACAACAAACCAGAAAAAAAATTAATCTATGAGCAAAAAGGAGACTATAACCAAGAGGGATGGGCCACCATAGAAGGAAAATTAGTTCTACCCTCCTATTTATGATGGTCCCTAATAAAGGAAGAACACCAGAAAACCATTGGGGTATTGATGCTCTAGCATAACTAGACATTTACAACTCGACAATGTGACCTTTGCCTCCAGACCAACCCCAAAAATACTCCCAAACCAAAGCTTAGCCAGATTAGGAAGGGTCATGGGCCGGAGCAGCAATGGCAGATTGATTGTACAGAATTGCCAAGAAAAGGGGGGTATACGTTTTTCCTGGTGCTAACAGATACCTTTTCAGGATGGCCAGAAGCATTCCCCACCAGGACTTCTAAAGCTCAAGAAGTAACTAAGGTATTGGTACAAGAAAACATACCACGCTTTAGAGTCCTGGCCACAATCTCCTCAAATAGAGGACCACATTTTATTGTAAAATTCGTGCAACAAGTTAGCCAATACTTGAACATAGACTGAGAACTTCACACCCCATATAACCCACAATCAAGTGGTCAGGTAAAAAAAATGAATCATTTGATCAAACAACAAATTGTACAATTGGGACAAGAAGCTAATTTGTCATGGACTCAATCCCTCCCATTAGCACTACTGCAGATCCGAACCAAACCCAAGACTAAAGAAAAGCTAAACCACTTTGACTTGCTTTATGAAAAACCATATGGGGTGCGAAAGAGAATGTCTAGCCAAGACATGTCACTAACCTCCTGTATGTTAAGTCTCTTAACTTGGTGTATCCAGCACCAATCACTAGCTAATAAACACAAGTCATAACTAGTGAAATACACTGTTTAGAAGACTTTATGTCACCCAATTATAATTCTATTAATTTTAGTTACTGTACGTTTAATGATGTCTACTTTAACACTCATGTAGAATTCGAGGATGTTAAAACACATGGCCAGTCTGACATCACTCTCTAGAACTCCTAGAATCTTACTGAAAGAGGACGGTCAAGACAGTAGATGAGAATTTAAATCAAGACCCCTGTAGTAAAAGAATTTACTCTATTTTAAGAAAAGGGGGGACTGAAGCAGAGATTTTTAGAGTTAGGTTAACAAAATGAATGAAGCATTTCTAATTTAGCTTGTAGAGTTATGTGTTGAATTTTCAACCTTTTGCTTAAGAAACCTCTGCCTAGTACAATGGGCATAGGAAAATGCAAATTTCTGAAGCTTCTTGCATAAAGAACAATACCAGAAGAAGCAAAGAACCCAGATAAAGAAGCTCCTCTGTCTCCAAGCCTATCAAGACTGACAGACGTACTCAGAGAAGCACCAAAGGACCAAAAGCGCACGCGCAGAGAGGAAAAGTTCAAAAGTTCAATCGTGAGGAAGACCACAATCTTCAGCCTCAGGACCACCAAGAGACCCCCGTACGACCACCACAGCAAACCACGCATGCCCAGAAGGCCGTGGACTTACTTAGCATGAGAAGCGAGGACAGGCGGGGCCAGGGGTTGAATATGCATGAAAAAGTTGTGCAATGTATTGCATATGGAACGTCTTTAAGAATAAAAGTGTGGGTCAGACTGAGGCTCGGGGCACAAGTTTTGGAGAGCTATCTCACTTGTGCCGGGCGCTAACATACATAGCCACTTCATAACTACCCCAGGTTATGGAGTCTACTGATTTCTTCCGCGTATCGTTTCAGAGGTTTCTTGCCTTCGCCAGGCTGCAACGTGCCCGCTAGTAGCAAGAACTGGGCAGGAGTGGGCAGAGAGCAGGGCCATCTGCCAGCAGGTTGCAGCTTGCCCAGGAAAATGCAGTGTCCTTGGAATGTGCAGCAAATCTTATTTCCTGGCAAGGTCGGGCTAAGTGAGCAGTGCTGGTACACTTTCTCCTTGAGAACTGGAGCGGAAAAGCTTTTCGCTAAGATGTAGGCGGGCAGAGAGGCAGAATACGCAGCTCCGCAGCTGGCCGAAAGCAAGTGCCGCTTGCCGGCGTCTTTCGGCAAAAGCGGCGCTTCGGAGCGCACCGCTGCCGCTCCAGTCATCTGTGCGCGAAGTAGCCGCTTCTTGGCCTCCGGCAGCCGGAGATCGCGGTAGCTTGCAAGAGGCGAAGAACGAAGCCGCGAAGAAGCCGGCTTGTGTGCGAAGCTCGCACACAGCTGCAGGACGGTGGCTGCCGCTCTCCTGCCTCTTGAATTCACCCTTGGCATGCCAATGGAAGGTGTTCCAGGACAACCTTCCTGAGTTTTTATTTTAGTTTTCATGCATCCCACCTTGGAAATTCTCGTTGCTCCCCAGAGGCTCCGAGATGCAGAGAACACGGTGGCAGCTGCTGAAAAGAAGGGCAACTGTGAGTTGGTCAAAAACCAAGAACACAGGCAGCTGCCTGTGCTTGGCAAGGAGCAGCTGCTGGATTCTTGCAATTGCCTTCAGTGCGCACAGAAGCCCGCTGCTCTGCTGCTTGGTTTTTCGCCTTCAGTCAATTACACACTGCTGAAGCTGAGGCAGGCAGTTCAGCTTTGCTGCTTTTCAGCATCTCAGCTGCCCTTCTGCTCTGTGACAGCTCTCCAGGTTTCTTGCCTTCGCCAGGCTGCAACGTGCCCGCTAGTACCAAGAACTGGGCAGGAGTGGGCAGAGAGCAGGGCCATCTGTCAGCAGGTTGCAGCTTGCCCAGGAAAATGCAGTGTCCTTGGAATGTGCAGCAAATCTTATTTCCTGGCAAGGTCGGGCTAAGTGAGCAGTGCTGGTACACTTTCTCCTTGAGAACTGGAGCGGAAAAGCTTTTCGCTAAGATGTAGGCGAGCAGAGAGGCAGAATACGCAGCTCCGCAGCTGGCCGAAAGCAAGTGCCGCTTCCCGGCGTCTTCGGCAAAAGCGGCGCTCCGGAGCTCACCGCTGCCGCTCCAGGGATCTGTGCGCGAAGTAGCCGCTTCTTCGCCTCCGGCAGCCGGAGATCGCGGTAGCTTGCAAGAGGCGAAGAACGAAGCCGCGAAGAAGCCGGCTTGTGTGCGAAGCTCGCAGACAGCTGCAGGACGGTGGCTGCTGCTCTCCTGCCTCTTGAATTCACCCTTGGCATGCCAATGGAAGGTGTTCCAGGACAACCTTCCTGAGTTTTTATTTTAGTTTTCATGCATCCCACCTTGGAAATTCTCGTTGCTCCCCAGAGGCTCTGAGATGCAGAGAACACGGTGGCAGCTGCTGAAAAGAAGGGCAACTGTGAGTTGGTCAAGAAGCAAGAACCTAGGCAGCTGCCTGTGCTTGGCAAGGAGCAGCTGCTGGATTCTTGCAATTGCCTTCAGTGCGCACAGAAGCCCGCTGCTCTGCTGCTTGGTTTTTCGCCTTCAGTCAATTGCACATTGCTGAAGCTGAGGCAGGCTGTTCAGCTTTGCTGCTTTTCAGCATCTCAGCTGCTTTCTGCTCTGTGACAGCTCTCGAGATGAAATAGAGATTTTTAGAGTTGGGTTAACAAAATGAATTAAGCATTTCTAATTTAGCTTGTAGAGTTATGTGTTGAATTTTCAACCTTTTGCTTAAGAAACCTCTGCCTAGTACAATGGGCAAAGGAAAATGCAAATTTCTGAAGCTTCTTGCATAAAGAACAATACCAGAAGAAGCAAAGAACCCAGATAAAGAAGCTCCTCTGTCTCCAAGCCTATCAAGACTGACAGACGTACTCAGAGAAGCACCAAAGGACCAAAAGCGCACGCGCAGAGAGGAAAAGTTCAAAAGTTCAATCATGAGGAAGACCACAATCTTCAGCCTCAGGACCACCAAGAGACCCCCGTACGACCACCACAGCAAACCACGCATGCCCAGAAGGACGTGGACTTACTTAGCATGAGAAGCGAGGACAGGCGGGGCCAGGGGTTGAATATGCATGAAAAAGTTGTGCAATATATTGCATATGGAACGTCTTTAAGAATAAAAGTGTGGGTCAGACTGAGGCTCGGGGCACAAGTTTTGGAGAGCTATCTCACTTGTGCCGGGCGCTGACATACATACCCACTTCATAACTACCCCAGGTCATGGAGTCTATTGATTTCTTCCGCGTATCGTTTCAGTTGGCGACCACGAAGGGACTGCTCTGCTCACCCGCAGGTCCGGTTGGGAGCAGACACCCTCAGGCGCCACGGGGCTTTTCCCCGGAGGGACTCTGCGCCTCGGCTGTACACTGCGGGGAGCAGACCACGGCCCGTTGACTAGCGGATGAAAGCGGTATGTGTTAATTTATTTTCTTACGGTTGGCACTGATAAGTCGCAAAAAGATGTTTTTGCGCGCAGGTTTGCCTAGGGGCTTGCAAGCAGACCGCCATCGGGGGAGAGGCCGGCGGCGGGAGGACCTCCCCAGCTGATAGCGCGGCTCGGGGAGGGCGAAATCGCGATTTCAGTGTGTGGTGTGTGTCCTGATTGCAGTGTAGTGTGTCTGTTACGTCCGGACGTGCGTGCTTGTGCGTGTGTGTGTATGTGTGAGTGGAACGGTGAAGCGCGGTGCGGCCTTGCTAAGATACAGAGAGGCGGCGCGGCGGTGCTAGAGAGCGCATGCGCAGGGCAGCTCTCAGCCCACACTACCTGATAGTGCGGGTAGTGCGCACTCTACCTGATAGAGCGGGTGGTGCGCATGCGTGGCACGGGCTGTCTCTGGCGAGCTGGGGGAGCGCGGCGCGGGGCTTAAGTCGGGGCTTGCAAAGTTGCTTTAGGCGCGGCCCAGCTGATAGCGCAGCGGGCGCGCGGGCACAAGCCGCGGTTTGAGGAGCCGCTTTGAACCCCGCTAGCTGATAGCGCAGCTAGTGGGAGCGTGGTACAAGCTAGGAGTTACAAGCACCGCTTACAAGCATCGCTAGTTGGTAAAAAGCTTGCAAAAGTAGCCAGCGAGCCCGGCTGGGCTAAGAGTTAAGTGTTTGTTATACAATAGCACTGCCCTTCAGTGTTAAAAGCTGTCACTGGGGCAGGAGGAGGGGTTGGGGAAGGCAGTCTAGGGTTGCCATGGGAAACAGCAGTTGTATGAGTTCTCCACCCCCTTTTGGAAGAGAATTGTACCCTCCCCCTGTCCTGTCAGTTATTGTTCAAGTCTGCCCCTTAGCCTAGAATCTTCTCTGTTCCACGTTTTCCCTTTGGTTCTTCCACCAAGAACACTCCTTTCCCTTTTCCCCACTGGTTAATGTTATATTTCCCCTCCCTTTAGCCTTCTCCCGATTGTACCCTCGAATGCTAAACCCTCCTACCCCTACGCAGTAAAAGAATCCTCAGCCCGCCCTTCGGGGCTCTCGGAATCTGCCTCCCTTCTGCTTCGTTGTCTCCCTGTTTGCCCCTTCTGCGACCCTTCAATCAACGAGCAGGATTTCAGCAGCCCGAGTGTCCCTCCCGTTCTTCTGGTGGACCCTCAGATGTACCAGCTATCCGAGCTTCGTGCCGAGTGGCTAAAAGCCCCCACGGCTCGGCAACTGGGAGATCCTTTGCATTACAGGGCGAATAAAGGGGGGATGAATGTGTGTGAATGAGAGGCTGTAAGAGCCCGTCTGAAGCCCCTCATTTTCCATTCTGCCTTCCGATTGCCACAAGAAAGAATCCCTTCCCCCACTGTAGTTCCGGCTTAGAACAGGACACAGCACAGGTGGAACCACTGAACCGTCATGCTGGCTGTTCCCAACAAGGCCTGGTAAGAACTTGGCAAGGACTTGGCAAGGACTTGGCAAAGACCTGACATGGAGCCAGCACGGGACAGCCTGATGCGCGGCCTGCTTCTAATCTCCGTTCTTAAGCCAAATGAACTTTTGGGGTGACTCTCGCGGTCCTTCATTGAAGACCCCTCATCTGCCTCGTTACCACTGTGACAAAGAAAGAATGAGAACCCTCCTCCCAAGGACTGAGACTGAGACCCCTGCTATAGGGAGGAGGGGAAATTGGTGGTCTGACCACTAATGACATGACCTGTTTCCCTTCAGTGATTCAAATGGACTTATTCTTCATTGTGTATTCGTCTTGCTTTGGTGGTTTCTGTGGACTCACCCGTTCCCTCGGGGCGATTACAATGGACTTGTTCCCCCCCTCTCTCCTCTGTGGACTATAATTGGAGCCCCGAGTCGACCAGAACTTCGAAGACTCCCCCGACACGACAGAGGGATCCCCATCGTCCGGAGCACTGAGGATCTCGCCTGTGTTGGTAGCTATTCCCATATCCCTCTTCTCTCTCTAACCTTTTATCTCCTTTCAGATCCCCACTATCGCGTTTACTGTTTTGGCTCCTACTAAAGGTGCATTTGTTGTGATTAACTGATAGTCCCTTGTTGTTTGCCTTTGTTGCACTTTTGGGATGGGTGAAAAGAACCATCACGACACCCCGCAAGAAGCGGATCGTGACAGAGGCGGGCTGGTTACCCCAGACCTGCTAAGCGAGAGCGGCAGTCTCCCATGCTGCGTTTCCGTCTTTTTCGCGAGAAAAGCGGCCAGTAAAGAGACGAAGCGAGTGATAAAAAGAGTGAGAGAACCCCCCCTGGGACTGGGTCTCGGAGAAAGAGTGGGACCCCTTAGTGGGGGGGGGGGGGGGGGGGGGAGTAAAAGGTAATTAATTAGAAAAAAAAATGAATTAAAAGGTAAAAAGAGGGTCTTCTTGGCATAATCTATTGGGGAAAAATAAAAGGTAAAATGTGTAGGAGGGGCCCCTAAAAATTCTGCTGGATTGAGGGATAAGAATGCCCATGAACATCCAAGATCAAACCTGCTGGATTGAGGGATTAATGTTCCAAGAGCATCCAGGGTTGATTCAAACCTGCTGGATTGAGGGATTAATGTTCCAAGAGCATCCAGGGTTAAGTCAAACCTGCTGGGTTGAGGGATTAACATTGCAAGAGCACCCAGAATTAAGTTTGCTGGGTTGTTGAGAGCACCCAAGATTGAGTAAAAATTTTGCCAGTTTGAAGAGAAGTCTGACAGGATCTAGAGTTGGGAACCACACAGCTAGATTGAGGGGTATCCAAGAACACTGGGACTAGCCAGGGACACCTACAAGTGTAATAGGTGTGTTGAAAAAGAAAAGGTACCTTGTTGTTGTGGTTGTTTTGTTATGTGTAAGAGTAAGTAAAATAAAGTTAAGTGAATGTAGACGAAGGAAAGTATATGTATGCATCCTGCCCTGTTAAGCAGCCTCACTGTGCTTCCCTGCTGTCACCGACAAACACAAGTTACGAACCCTCAGAACTGAAAAAGTTCAATCAAATATTGCTTCCATTGATGACCATGATATTGTCTATAATACCTTGTTCCAACTTATGTTATGTAAGTGTTAATACCCCTATCCTACCAGTTGGTAAACCTGATGGGTCATACCGGTTAGTACAGGATCTGCGGGCCATAAACAAGGTCACGGAGGATCTGTATCCTGTGGTGGCCAATCCCTACACGTTATTAACTTGCTTAACAGCCGAGCTAACTTGGTTTACCGTTTTAGATTTAAAAGATGCCTTCTTTTGCCTTCCTATCCATGAAGCCAGAAAATTTTTGCATTTGAATGGGAAAATCCTAAGAGCGGGCCAAGAACTCAACTGACATGGACCAGACTCCCACAAGGATTCAAAAACTCACCCACTTTGTTTGGAGAACAACTTGCAAAAGAATTAGAGACCTGAGAAGCCCCTCCAGAGGAAGGGAAGTTGCTAGAGTACGTAGATGACATCCTGATAGCCACACGGACAAGGGAAGCATGCACGGCCTGGACGATAAGCCTCTTGAACTTTTTGGGGCTCCAAGGGTACCGAGTATCAAAGAAAAAAGCCCAAGTAGTAAAACAGAAAGTAACTTCTCTGGGTTACGAAGTCAGTGCTAGACAACGTACCTTGGGCCAAAGCCGGAAGGAGGCAATATGCCAGACCCCAAAACCTCAGACGGTAAAGGAACTACGAACTTTCCTGAGGATGACAGGGTGGTGCAGGTTATGGATCTATAACTATGGACTGTTTGTTAAGCCCTTCTATGAACTGATTGCAACTGAAAGCAGGAACATCCAAGAGACAAAGGAAGCTACGCAAGCTTTCAACCAGCTGAAAAAAGCCCTCATGTCAGCTCCAGCCCTGAGATTGCCAGACGTGAGTAAGCCTTCCCTTTTATTCTCCCATGAGAAGCAAGGAATCGCCTTAGGAATACTAGCACAGGACCTCGGCCCATATCGGAGAGCAGTGGCTTACTTCTCTAAGCAATTGGATACAGCAGCTAAAGGGTGGCCTGGGTGCCTCAGAGCTGTTGCAGCAGTCGTACTGAACATCCAAGAGGCACACAAATTCACCCTAGGCCAGAAAAGAACTGTGCTAGTGTCTCACACAGTGTCTGCAGTGCTAGAGGTAAAAGGTGGGCATTGGCTTTCCCCACAACGGCTCCTGAGATACCAAGCTATCATAGTGGAGCAAGATGATGTAGAGATAGTAGTGACTAACATTGTCAATCCAGCCTCCTTCCTCAGTAGAAACCAAGGGGAACCAGTGGAACATGACTGCCTGGAGACCATTGAAGCCACCTACTCCAGCTGCCCTGACTCGAAGGACACCCCTCTCGAGAATGCAGAAGTCTCGTTTACTGATGGAAGCAGTTATATCATCAGTGGAAAACGGCACGCCGGGTAGGCAGTTCCAACGTGCAAGGAAGTAATGTCATCTGGGCCCCTGCCAACAAATACCTCTGCACAGAAGGCCGAGATAATTGCTCTAACTGGGGCCCTAGAATTGGCAAGAGGGAAAGAAATAAACATATACACGGACTCGAAGTATGCATTTGGAGTAGTGCATGCTCACAGAGCCATTTAGAAAGAGAGAGGACTGCTGAAGTCTCAAGGGAAAAATATTAAAGATGCATCAGAAGTACTGCGACTTCTAGAAGCAGTCCAGTTGCCAGAGAAAGTAGCGATCATGCACATTAAGGCACATCAGAAGATCAACTCAGAATTGGAAGAAGGAAACGAGCTGGCAGATAGGGAAGCAAAAGAAGCAGCAAGACGGGCACATTTCCCCTAAAGGTAAGCCAAGATACAACAAACCAGAAAAAAAATTAATCTATGAGCAAAAAGGAGACTATAACCAAGAGGGATGGGCCACCATAGAAGGAAAATTAGTTCTACCCTCCTATTTATGATGGTCCCTAATAAAGGAAGAACACCAGAAAACCATTGGGGTATTGATGCTCTAGCATAACTAGACATTTACAACTCGACAATGTGACCTTTGCCTCCAGACCAACCCCAAAAATACTCCCAAACCAAAGCTTAGCCAGATTAGGAAGGGTCATGGGCCGGAGCAGCAATGGCAGATTGATTGTACAGAATTGCCAAGAAAAGGGGGGTATACGTTTTTCCTGGTGCTAACAGATACCTTTTCAGGATGGCCAGAAGCATTCCCCACCAGGACTTCTAAAGCTCAAGAAGTAACTAAGGTATTGGTACAAGAAAACATACCACGCTTTAGAGTCCTGGCCACAATCTCCTCAAATAGAGGACCACATTTTATTGTAAAATTCGTGCAACAAGTTAGCCAATACTTGAACATAGACTGAGAACTTCACACCCCATATAACCCACAATCAAGTGGTCAGGTAAAAAAAATGAATCATTTGATCAAACAACAAATTGTACAATTGGGACAAGAAGCTAATTTGTCATGGACTCAATCCCTCCCATTAGCACTACTGCAGATCCGAACCAAACCCAAGACTAAAGAAAAGCTAAACCACTTTGACTTGCTTTATGAAAAACCATATGGGGTGCGAAAGAGAATGTCTAGCCAAGACATGTCACTAACCTCCTGTATGTTAAGTCTCTTAACTTGGTGTATCCAGCACCAATCACTAGCTAATAAACACAAGTCATAACTAGTGAAATACACTGTTTAGAAGACTTTATGTCACCCAATTATAATTCTATTAATTTTAGTTACTGTAAGTTTAATGATGTCTACTTTAACACTCATGTAGAATTCGAGGATGTTAAAACACATGGCCAGTCTGACATCACTCTCTAGAACTCCTAGAATCTTACTGAAAGAGGACGGTCAAGACAGTAGATGAGAATTTAAATCAAGACCCCTGTAGTAAAAGAATTTACTCTATTTTAAGAAAAGGGGGGACTGAAGCAGAGATTTTTAGAGTTAGGTTAACAAAATGAATGAAGCATTTCTAATTTAGCTTGTAGAGTTATGTGTTGAATTTTCAACCTTTTGCTTAAGAAACCTCTGCCTAGTACAATGGGCATAGGAAAATGCAAATTTCTGAAGCTTCTTGCATAAAGAACAATACCAGAAGAAGCAAAGAACCCAGATAAAGAAGCTCCTCTGTCTCCAAGCCTATCAAGACTGACAGACGTACTCAGAGAAGCACCAAAGGACCAAAAGCGCACGCGCAGAGAGGAAAAGTTCAAAAGTTCAATCGTGAGGAAGACCACAATCTTCAGCCTCAGGACCACCAAGAGACCCCCGTACGACCACCACAGCAAACCACGCATGCCCAGAAGGCCGTGGACTTACTTAGCATGAGAAGCGAGGACAGGCGGGGCCAGGGGTTGAATATGCATGAAAAAGTTGTGCAATGTATTGCATATGGAACGTCTTTAAGAATAAAAGTGTGGGTCAGACTGAGGCTCGGGGCACAAGTTTTGGAGAGCTATCTCACTTGTGCCGGGCGCTAACATACATAGCCACTTCATAACTACCCCAGGTTATGGAGTCTACTGATTTCTTCCGCGTATCGTTTCAGAGGTTTCTTGCCTTCGCCAGGCTGCAACGTGCCCGCTAGTAGCAAGAACTGGGCAGGAGTGGGCAGAGAGCAGGGCCATCTGCCAGCAGGTTGCAGCTTGCCCAGGAAAATGCAGTGTCCTTGGAATGTGCAGCAAATCTTATTTCCTGGCAAGGTCGGGCTAAGTGAGCAGTGCTGGTACACTTTCTCCTTGAGAACTGGAGCGGAAAAGCTTTTCGCTAAGATGTAGGCGGGCAGAGAGGCAGAATACGGAGCTCCGCAGCTGGCCGAAAGCAAGTGCCGCTTGCCGGCGTCTTTCGGCAAAAGCGGCGCTTCGGAGCGCACCGCTGCCGCTCCAGTCATCTGTGCGCGAAGTAGCCGCTTCTTGGCCTCCGGCAGCCGGAGATCGCGGTAGCTTGCAAGAGGCGAAGAACGAAGCCGCGAAGAAGCCGGCTTGTGTGCGAAGCTCGCACACAGCTGCAGGACGGTGGCTGCCGCTCTCCTGCCTCTTGAATTCACCCTTGGCATGCCAATGGAAGGTGTTCCAGGACAACCTTCCTGAGTTTTTATTTTAGTTTTCATGCATCCCACCTTGGAAATTCTCGTTGCTCCCCAGAGGCTCCGAGATGCAGAGAACACGGTGGCAGCTGCTGAAAAGAAGGGCAACTGTGAGTTGGTCAAAAACCAAGAACACAGGCAGCTGCCTGTGCTTGGCAAGGAGCAGCTGCTGGATTCTTGCAATTGCCTTCAGTGCGCACAGAAGCCCGCTGCTCTGCTGCTTGGTTTTTCGCCTTCAGTCAATTACACACTGCTGAAGCTGAGGCAGGCAGTTCAGCTTTGCTGCTTTTCAGCATCTCAGCTGCCCTTCTGCTCTGTGACAGCTCTCCAGGTTTCTTGCCTTCGCCAGGCTGCAACGTGCCCGCTAGTAGCAAGAACTGGGCAGGAGTGGGCAGAGAGCAGGGCCATCTGCCAGCAGGTTGCAGCTTGCCCAGGAAAATGCAGTGTCCTTGGAATGTGCAGCAAATCTTATTTCCTGGCAAGGTCGGGCTAAGTGAGCAGTGCTGGTACACTTTCTCCTTGAGAACTGGAGCGGAAAAGCTTTTCGCTAAGATGTAGGCGAGCAGAGAGGCAGAATACGCAGCTCCGCAGCTGGCCGAAAGCAAGTGCCGCTTCCCGGCGTCTTTCGGCAAAAGCGGCGCTCCGGAGCTCACCGCTGCCGCTCCACTGATCTGTGCGCGAAGTAGCCGCTTCTTGGCCTCCGGCAGCCGGAGATCGCGGTAGCTTGCAAGAGGCGAAGAACGAAGCCGCGAAGAAGCCGGCTTGTGTGCGAAGCTCGCACACAGCTGCAGGACGGTGGCTGCCGCTCTCCTGCCTCTTGAATTCACCCTTGGCATGCCAATGGAAGGTGTTCCAGGACAACCTTCTTGAGTTTTTATTGTAGTTTTCATGCATCCCTCCTTGGAAATTCTTGTTGCTCCCCAGAGGCTCCGAGATGCAGAGAACACGGTGGCAGCTGCTGAAAAGAAGGGCAACTGTGAGTTGGTCAAGAAGCAAGAACCTAGGCAGCTGCCTGTGCTTGGCAAGGAGCAGCTGCTGGATTCTTGCAATTGCCTTCAGTGCGCACAGAAGCCCGCTGCTCTGCTGCTTGGTTTTTCGCCTTCAGTCAATTACACACTGCTGAAGCTGAGGCAGGCAGTTCAGCTTTGCTGCTTTTCAGCATCTCAGCTGCCCTTCTGCTCTGTGACAGCTCTCCAGGTTTCTTGCCTTCGCCAGGCTGCAACGTGCCCGCTAGTACCAAGAACTGGGCAGGAGTGGGCAGAGAGCAGGGCCATCTGTCAGCAGGTTGCAGCTTGCCCAGGAAAATGCAGTGTCCTTGGAATGTGCAGCAAATCTTATTTCCTGGCAAGGTCGGGCTAAGTGAGCAGTGCTGGTACACTTTCTCCTTGAGAACTGGAGCGGAAAAGCTTTTCGCTAAGATGTAGGCGAGCAGAGAGGCAGAATACGCAGCTCCGCAGCTGGCCGAAAGCAAGTGCCGCTTGCCGGCGTCTTTCGGCAAAAGCGGCGCTCCGGAGCTCACCGCTGCCGCTCCAGGGATCTGTGCGCGAAGTAGCCGCTTCTTCGCCTCCGGCAGCCGGAGATCGCGGTAGCTTGCAAGAGGCGAAGAACGAAGCCGCGAAGAAGCCGGCTTGTGTGCGAAGCTCGCACACAGCTGCAGGACGGTGGCTGCTGCTCTCCTGCCTCTTGAATTCACCCTTGGCATGCCAATGGAAGGTGTTCCAGGACAACCTTCCTGAGTTTTTATTTTAGTTTTCATGCATCCCACCTTGGAAATTCTCGTTGCTCCCCAGAGGCTCCGAGATGCAGAGAACACGGTGGCAGCTGCTGAAAAGAAGGGCAACTGTGAGTTGGTCAAGAAGCAAGAACCTAGGCAGCTGCCTGTGCTTGGCAAGGAGCAGCTGCTGGATTCTTGCAATTGCCTTCAGTGCGCACAGAAGCCCGCTGCTCTGCTGCTTGGTTTTTCGCCTTCAGTCAATTGCACATTGCTGAAGCTGAGGCAGGCTGTTCAGCTTTGCTGCTTTTCAGCATCTCAGCTGCTTTCTGCTCTGTGACAGCTCTCGAGATGAAATAGAGATTTTTAGAGTTGGGTTAACAAAATGAATGAAGCATTTCTAATTTAGCTTGTAGAGTTATGTGTTGAATTTTCAACCTTTTGCTTAAGAAACCTCTGCCTAGTACAATGGGCAAAGGAAAATGCAAATTTCTGAAGCTTCTTGCATAAAGAACAATACCAGAAGAAGCAAAGAACCCAGATAAAGAAGCTCCTCTGTCTCCAAGCCTATCAAGACTGACAGACGTACTCAGAGAAGCACCAAAGGACCAAAAGCGCACGCGCAGAGAGGAAAAGTTCAAAAGTTCAATCATGAGGAAGACCACAATCTTCAGCCTCAGGACCACCAAGAGACCCCCGTACGACCACCACAGCAAACCACGCATGCCCAGAAGGACGTGGACTTACTTAGCATGAGAAGCGAGGACAGGCGGGGCCAGGGGTTGAATATGCATGAAAAAGTTGTGCAATATATTGCATATGGAACGTCTTTAAGAATAAAAGTGTGGGTCAGACTGAGGCTCGGGGCACAAGTTTTGGAGAGCTATCTCACTTGTGCCGGGCGCTGACATACATACCCACTTCATAACTACCCCAGGTCATGGAGTCTATTGATTTCTTCCGCGTATCGTTTCAGTTGGCGACCACGAAGGGACTGCTCTGCTCACCCGCAGGTCCGGTTGGGAGCAGACACCCTCAGGCGCCACGGGGCTTTTCCCCGGAGGGACTCTGCGCCTCGGCTGTACACTGCGGGGAGCAGACCACGGCCCGTTGACTAGCGGATGAAAGCGGTATGTGTTAATTTATTTTCTTACGGTTGGCACTGATAAGTCGCAAAAAGATGTTTTTGCGCGCAGGTTTGCCTAGGGGCTTGCAAGCAGACCGCCATCGGGGGAGAGGCCGGCGACGGGAGGACCTCCCCAGCTGATAGCGCGGCTCGGGGAGGGCGAAATCGCGATTTCAGTGTGTGGTGTGTGTCCTGATTGCAGTGTAGTGTGTCTGTTACGTCCGGACGTGCGTGCTTGTGCGTGTGTGTGTATGTGTGAGTGGAACGGTGAAGCACGGTGCGGCCTTGCTAAGATACAGAGAGGCGGCGCGGCGGTGCTAGAGAGCGCATGCGCAGGGCAGCTCTCAGCCCACACTACCTGATAGTGCGGGTAGTGCGCACTCTACCTGATAGAGCGGGTGGTGCGCATGCGTGGCACGGGCTGTCTCTGGCGAGCTGGGGGAGCGCGGCGCGGGGCTTAAGTCGGGGCTTGCAAAGTTGCTTTAGGCGCGGCCCAGCTGATAGCGCAGCGGGCGCGCGGGCACAAGCCGCGGTTTGAGGAGCCGCTTTGAACCCCGCTAGCTGATAGCGCAGCTAGTGGGAGCGTGGTACAAGCTAGGAGTTACAAGCACCGCTTACAAGCATCGCTAGTTGGTAAAAAGCTTGCAAAAGTAGCCAGCGAGCCCGGCTGGGCTAAGAGTTAAGTGTTTGTTATACAATAGCACTGCCCTTCAGTGTTAAAAGCTGTCACTGGGGCAGGAGGAGGGGTTGGGGAAGGCAGTCTAGGGTTGCCATGGGAAACAGCAGTTGTATGAGTTCTCCACCCCCTTTTGGAAGAGAATTGTACCCTCCCCCTGTCCTGTCAGTTATTGTTCAAGTCTGCCCCTTAGCCTAGAATCTTCTCTGTTCCACGTTTTCCCTTTGGTTCTTCCACCAAGAACACTCCTTTCCCTTTTCCCCACTGGTTAATGTTATATTTCCCCTCCCTTTAGCCTTCTCCCGATTGTACCCTCGAATGCTAAACCCTCCTACCCCTACGCAGTAAAAGAATCCTCAGCCCGCCCTTCGGGGCTCTCGGAATCTGCCTCCCTTCTGCTTCGTTGTCTCCCTGTTTGCCCCTTCTGCGACCCTTCAATCAACGAGCAGGATTTCAGCAGCCCGAGTGTCCCTCCCGTTCTTCTGGTGGACCCTCAGATGTACCAGCTATCCGAGCTTCGTGCCGAGTGGCTAAAAGCCCCCACGGCTCGGCAACTGGGAGATCCTTTGCATTACAGGGCGAATAAAGGGGGGATGAATGTGTGTGAATGAGAGGCTGTAAGAGCCCGTCTGAAGCCCCTCATTTTCCATTCTGCCTTCCGATTGCCACAAGAAAGAATCCCTTCCCCCACTGTAGTTCCGGCTTAGAACAGGACACAGCACAGGTGGAACCACTGAACCGTCATGCTGGCTGTTCCCAACAAGGCCTGGTAAGAACTTGGCAAGGACTTGGCAAGGACTTGGCAAAGACCTGACATGGAGCCAGCACGGGACAGCCTGATGCGCGGCCTGCTTCTAATCTCCGTTCTTAAGCCAAATGAACTTTTGGGGTGACTCTCGCGGTCCTTCATTGAAGACCCCTCATCTGCCTCGTTACCACTGTGACAAAGAAAGAATGAGAACCCTCCTCCCAAGGACTGAGACTGAGACCCCTGCTATAGGGAGGAGGGGAAATTGGTGGTCTGACCACTAATGACATGACCTGTTTCCCTTCAGTGATTCAAATGGACTTATTCTTCATTGTGTATTCGTCTTGCTTTGGTGGTTTCTGTGGACTCACCCGTTCCCTCGGGGCGATTACAATGGACTTGTTCCCCCCCTCTCTCCTCTGTGGACTATAATTGGAGCCCCGAGTCGACCAGAACTTCGAAGACTCCCCCGACACGACAGAGGGATCCCCATCGTCCGGAGCACTGAGGATCTCGCCTGTGTTGGTAGCTATTCCCATATCCCTCTTCTCTCTCTAACCTTTTATCTCCTTTCAGATCCCCACTATCGCGTTTACTGTTTTGGCTCCTACTAAAGGTGCATTTGTTGTGATTAACTGATAGTCCCTTGTTGTTTGCCTTTGTTGCACTTTTGGGATGGGTGAAAAGAACCATCACGACACCCCGCAAGAAGCGGATCGTGACAGAGGCGGGCTGGTTACCCCAGACCTGCTAAGCGAGAGCGGCAGTCTCCCATGCTGCGTTTCCGTCTTTTTCGCGAGAAAAGCGGCCAGTAAAGAGACGAAGCGAGTGATAAAAAGAGTGAGAGAACCCCCCCTGGGACTGGGTCTCGGAGAAAGAGTGGGACCCCTTAGTGGGGGGGGGGGGGGGGGGGAGTAAAAGGTAATTAATTAGAAAAAAAAATGAATTAAAAGGTAAAAAGAGGGTCTTCTTGGCATAATCTATTGGGGAAAAATAAAAGGTAAAATGTGTAGGAGGGGCCCCTAAAAATTCTGCTGGATTGAGGGATAAGAATGCCCATGAACATCCAAGATCAAACCTGCTGGATTGAGGGATTAATGTTCCAAGAGCATCCAGGGTTGATTCAAACCTGCTGGATTGAGGGATTAATGTTCCAAGAGCATCCAGGGTTAAGTCAAACCTGCTGGGTTGAGGGATTAACATTGCAAGAGCACCCAGAATTAAGTTTGCTGGGTTGTTGAGAGCACCCAAGATTGAGTAAAAATTTTGCCAGTTTGAAGAGAAGTCTGACAGGATCTAGAGTTGGGAACCACACAGCTAGATTGAGGGGTATCCAAGAACACTGGGACTAGCCAGGGACACCTACAAGTGTAATAGGTGTGTTGAAAAAGAAAAGGTACCTTGTTGTTGTGGTTGTTTTGTTATGTGTAAGAGTAAGTAAAATAAAGTTAAGTGAATGTAGACGAAGGAAAGTATATGTATGCATCCTGCCCTGTTAAGCAGCCTCACTGTGCTTCCCTGCTGTCACCGACAAACACAAGTTACGAACCCTCAGAACTGAAAAAGTTCAATCAAATATTGCTTCCATTGATGACCATGATATTGTCTATAATACCTTGTTCCAACTTATGTTATGTAAGTGTTAATACCCCTATCCTACCAGTTGGTAAACCTGATGGGTCATACCGGTTAGTACAGGATCTGCGGGCCATAAACAAGGTCACGGAGGATCTGTATCCTGTGGTGGCCAATCCCTACACGTTATTAACTTGCTTAACAGCCGAGCTAACTTGGTTTACCGTTTTAGATTTAAAAGATGCCTTCTTTTGCCTTCCTATCCATGAAGCCAGAAAATTTTTGCATTTGAATGGGAAAATCCTAAGAGCGGGCCAAGAACTCAACTGACATGGACCAGACTCCCACAAGGATTCAAAAACTCACCCACTTTGTTTGGAGAACAACTTGCAAAAGAATTAGAGACCTGAGAAGCCCCTCCAGAGGAAGGGAAGTTGCTAGAGTACGTAGATGACATCCTGATAGCCACACGGACAAGGGAAGCATGCACGGCCTGGACGATAAGCCTCTTGAACTTTTTGGGGCTCCAAGGGTACCGAGTATCAAAGAAAAAAGCCCAAGTAGTAAAACAGAAAGTAACTTCTCTGGGTTACGAAGTCAGTGCTAGACAACGTACCTTGGGCCAAAGCCGGAAGGAGGCAATATGCCAGACCCCAAAACCTCAGACGGTAAAGGAACTACGAACTTTCCTGAGGATGACAGGGTGGTGCAGGTTATGGATCTATAACTATGGACTGTTTGTTAAGCCCTTCTATGAACTGATTGCAACTGAAAGCAGGAACATCCAAGAGACAAAGGAAGCTACGCAAGCTTTCAACCAGCTGAAAAAAGCCCTCATGTCAGCTCCAGCCCTGAGATTGCCAGACGTGAGTAAGCCTTCCCTTTTATTCTCCCATGAGAAGCAAGGAATCGCCTTAGGAATACTAGCACAGGACCTCGGCCCATATCGGAGAGCAGTGGCTTACTTCTCTAAGCAATTGGATACAGCAGCTAAAGGGTGGCCTGGGTGCCTCAGAGCTGTTGCAGCAGTCGTACTGAACATCCAAGAGGCACACAAATTCACCCTAGGCCAGAAAAGAACTGTGCTAGTGTCTCACACAGTGTCTGCAGTGCTAGAGGTAAAAGGTGGGCATTGGCTTTCCCCACAACGGCTCCTGAGATACCAAGCTATCATAGTGGAGCAAGATGATGTAGAGATAGTAGTGACTAACATTGTCAATCCAGCCTCCTTCCTCAGTAGAAACCAAGGGGAACCAGTGGAACATGACTGCCTGGAGACCATTGAAGCCACCTACTCCAGCTGCCCTGACTCGAAGGACACCCCTCTCGAGAATGCAGAAGTCTCGTTTACTGATGGAAGCAGTTATATCATCAGTGGAAAACGGCACGCCGGGTAGGCAGTTCCAACGTGCAAGGAAGTAATGTCATCTGGGCCCCTGCCAACAAATACCTCTGCACAGAAGGCCGAGATAATTGCTCTAACTGGGGCCCTAGAATTGGCAAGAGGGAAAGAAATAAACATATACACGGACTCGAAGTATGCATTTGGAGTAGTGCATGCTCACAGAGCCATTTAGAAAGAGAGAGGACTGCTGAAGTCTCAAGGGAAAAATATTAAAGATGCATCAGAAGTACTGCGACTTCTAGAAGCAGTCCAGTTGCCAGAGAAAGTAGCGATCATGCACATTAAGGCACATCAGAAGATCAACTCAGAATTGGAAGAAGGAAACGAGCTGGCAGATAGGGAAGCAAAAGAAGCAGCAAGACGGGCACATTTCCCCTAAAGGTAAGCCAAGATACAACAAACCAGAAAAAAAATTAATCTATGAGCAAAAAGGAGACTATAACCAAGAGGGATGGGCCACCATAGAAGGAAAATTAGTTCTACCCTCCTATTTATGATGGTCCCTAATAAAGGAAGAACACCAGAAAACCATTGGGGTATTGATGCTCTAGCATAACTAGACATTTACAACTCGACAATGTGACCTTTGCCTCCAGACCAACCCCAAAAATACTCCCAAACCAAAGCTTAGCCAGATTAGGAAGGGTCATGGGCCGGAGCAGCAATGGCAGATTGATTGTACAGAATTGCCAAGAAAAGGGGGGTATACGTTTTTCCTGGTGCTAACAGATACCTTTTCAGGATGGCCAGAAGCATTCCCCACCAGGACTTCTAAAGCTCAAGAAGTAACTAAGGTATTGGTACAAGAAAACATACCACGCTTTAGAGTCCTGGCCACAATCTCCTCAAATAGAGGACCACATTTTATTGTAAAATTCGTGCAACAAGTTAGCCAATACTTGAACATAGACTGAGAACTTCACACCCCATATAACCCACAATCAAGTGGTCAGGTAAAAAAAATGAATCATTTGATCAAACAACAAATTGTACAATTGGGACAAGAAGCTAATTTGTCATGGACTCAATCCCTCCCATTAGCACTACTGCAGATCCGAACCAAACCCAAGACTAAAGAAAAGCTAAACCACTTTGACTTGCTTTATGAAAAACCATATGGGGTGCGAAAGAGAATGTCTAGCCAAGACATGTCACTAACCTCCTGTATGTTAAGTCTCTTAACTTGGTGTATCCAGCACCAATCACTAGCTAATAAACACAAGTCATAACTAGTGAAATACACTGTTTAGAAGACTTTATGTCACCCAATTATAATTCTATTAATTTTAGTTACTGTAAGTTTAATGATGTCTACTTTAACACTCATGTAGAATTCGAGGATGTTAAAACACATGGCCAGTCTGACATCACTCTCTAGAACTCCTAGAATCTTACTGAAAGAGGACGGTCAAGACAGTAGATGAGAATTTAAATCAAGACCCCTGTAGTAAAAGAATTTACTCTATTTTAAGAAAAGGGGGGACTGAAGCAGAGATTTTTAGAGTTAGGTTAACAAAATGAATGAAGCATTTCTAATTTAGCTTGTAGAGTTATGTGTTGAATTTTCAACCTTTTGCTTAAGAAACCTCTGCCTAGTACAATGGGCATAGGAAAATGCAAATTTCTGAAGCTTCTTGCATAAAGAACAATACCAGAAGAAGCAAAGAACCCAGATAAAGAAGCTCCTCTGTCTCCAAGCCTATCAAGACTGACAGACGTACTCAGAGAAGCACCAAAGGACCAAAAGCGCACGCGCAGAGAGGAAAAGTTCAAAAGTTCAATCGTGAGGAAGACCACAATCTTCAGCCTCAGGACCACCAAGAGACCCCCGTACGACCACCACAGCAAACCACGCATGCCCAGAAGGCCGTGGACTTACTTAGCATGAGAAGCGAGGACAGGCGGGGCCAGGGGTTGAATATGCATGAAAAAGTTGTGCAATGTATTGCATATGGAACGTCTTTAAGAATAAAAGTGTGGGTCAGACTGAGGCTCGGGGCACAAGTTTTGGAGAGCTATCTCACTTGTGCCGGGCGCTAACATACATAGCCACTTCATAACTACCCCAGGTTATGGAGTCTACTGATTTCTTCCGCGTATCGTTTCAGAGGTTTCTTGCCTTCGCCAGGCTGCAACGTGCCCGCTAGTAGCAAGAACTGGGCAGGAGTGGGCAGAGAGCAGGGCCATCTGCCAGCAGGTTGCAGCTTGCCCAGGAAAATGCAGTGTCCTTGGAATGTGCAGCAAATCTTATTTCCTGGCAAGGTCGGGCTAAGTGAGCAGTGCTGGTACACTTTCTCCTTGAGAACTGGAGCGGAAAAGCTTTTCGCTAAGATGTAGGCGAGCAGAGAGGCAGAATACGGAGCTCCGCAGCTGGCCGAAAGCAAGTGCCGCTTCCCGGCGTCTTTCGGCAAAAGCGGCGCTTCGGAGCGCACCGCTGCCGCTCCAGTCATCTGTGCGCGAAGTAGCCGCTTCTTGGCCTCCGGCAGCCGGAGATCGCGGTAGCTTGCAAGAGGCGAAGAACGAAGCCGCGAAGAAGCCGGCTTGTGTGCGAAGCTCGCACACAGCTGCAGGACGGTGGCTGCCGCTCTCCTGCCTCTTGAATTCACCCTTGGCATGCCAATGGAAGGTGTTCCAGGACAACCTTCCTGAGTTTTTATTTTAGTTTTCATGCATCCCACCTTGGAAATTCTCGTTGCTCCCCAGAGGCTCCGAGATGCAGAGAACACGGTGGCAGCTGCTGAAAAGAAGGGCAACTGTGAGTTGGTCAAAAACCAAGAACACAGGCAGCTGCCTGTGCTTGGCAAGGAGCAGCTGCTGGATTCTTGCAATTGCCTTCAGTGCGCACAGAAGCCCGCTGCTCTGCTGCTTGGTTTTTCGCCTTCAGTCAATTACACACTGCTGAAGCTGAGGCAGGCAGTTCAGCTTTGCTGCTTTTCAGCATCTCAGCTGCCCTTCTGCTCTGTGACAGCTCTCCAGGTTTCTTGCCTTCGCCAGGCTGCAACGTGCCCGCTAGTAGCAAGAACTGGGCAGGAGTGGGCAGAGAGCAGGGCCATCTGCCAGCAGGTTGCAGCTTGCCCAGGAAAATGCAGTGTCCTTGGAATGTGCAGCAAATCTTATTTCCTGGCAAGGTCGGGCTAAGTGAGCACTGCTGGTACACTTTCTCCTTGAGAACTGGAGCGGAAAAGCTTTTCGCTAAGATGTAGGCGAGCAGAGAGGCAGAATACGCAGCTCCGCAGCTGGCCGAAAGCAAGTGCCGCTTCCCGGCGTCTTTCGGCAAAAGCGGCGCTCCGGAGCTCACCGCTGCCGCTCCACTGATCTGTGCGCGAAGTAGCCGCTTCTTGGCCTCCGGCAGCCGGAGATCGCGGTAGCTTGCAAGAGGCGAAGAACGAAGCCGCGAAGAAGCCGGCTTGTGTGCGAAGCTCGCACACAGCTGCAGGACGGTGGCTGCCGCTCTCCTGCCTCTTGAATTCACCCTTGGCATGCCAATGGAAGGTGTTCCAGGACAACCTTCTTGAGTTTTTATTGTACTTTTCATGCATCCCTCCTTGGAAATTCTTGTTGCTCCCCAGAGGCTCCGAGATGCAGAGAACACGGTGGCAGCTGCTGAAAAGAAGGGCAACTGTGAGTTGGTCAAGAAGCAAGAACCTAGGCAGCTGCCTGTGCTTGGCAAGGAGCAGCTGCTGGATTCTTGCAATTGCCTTCAGTGCGCACAGAAGCCTGCTGCTCTGCTGCTTGGTTTTTCGCCTTCAGTCAATTACACACTGCTGAAGCTGAGGCAGGCAGTTCAGCTTTGCTGCTTTTCAGCATCTCAGCTGCCCTTCTGCTCTGTGACAACTCTCCAGGTTTCTTGCCTTCGCCAGGCTGCACCGTGCCCGCTAGTACCAAGAACTGGGCAGGAGTGGACAGAGAGCAGGGCCATCTGTCAGCAGGTTGCAGCTTGCCCAGGAAAATGCAGTGTCCTTGGAATGTGCAGCAAATCTTATTTCCTGGCAAGGTCGGGCTAAGTGAGCACTGCTGGTACACTTTCTCCTTGAGAACTGGAGCGGAAAAGCTTTTCGCTAAGATGTAGGCGAGCAGAGAGGCAGAATACGCAGCTCCGCAGCTGGCCGAAAGCAAGTGCCACTTCCCGGCGTCTTTCGGCAAAAGCGGCGCTCCGGAGCTCACCGCTGCCGCTCCAGGGATCTGTGCGCGAAGTAGCCGCTTCTTCGCCTCCGGCAGCCGGAGATCGCGGTAGCTTGCAAGAGGCGAAGAACGAAGCCGCGAAGAAGCCGGCTTGTGTGCGAAGCTCGCACACAGCTGCAGGACGGTGGCTGCTGCTCTCCTGCCTCTTGAATTCACCCTTGGCATGCCAATGGAAGGTGTTCCAGGACAACCTTCCTGAGTTTTTATTTTAGTTTTCATGCATCCCACCTTGGAAATTCTCGTTGCTCCCCAGAGGCTCCGAGATGCAGAGAACACGGTGGCAGCTGCTGAAAAGAAGGGCAACTGTGAGTTGGTCAAGAAGCAAGAACCTAGGCAGCTGCCTGTGCTTAGCAAGGAGCAGCTGCTGGATTCTTGCAATTGCCTTCAGTGCGCACAGAAGCCCGCTGCTCTGCTGCTTGGTTTTTCGCCTTCAGTCAATTGCACATTGCTGAAGCTGAGGCAGGCTGTTCAGCTTTGCTGCTTTTCAGCATCTCAGCTGCTTTCTGCTCTGTGACAGCTCTCGAGATGAAATAGAGATTTTTAGAGTTGGGTTAACAAAATGAATTAAGCATTTCTAATTTAGCTTGTAGAGTTATGTGTTGAATTTTCAACCTTTTGCTTAAGAAACCTCTGCCTAGTACAATGGGCAAAGGAAAATGCAAATTTCTGAAGCTTCTTGCATAAAGAACAATACCAGAAGAAGCAAAGAACCCAGATAAAGAAGCTCCTCTGTCTCCAAGCCTATCAAGACTGACAGACGAACTCAGAGAAGCACCAAAGGACCAAAAGCGCACGCGCAGAGAGGAAAAGTTCAAAAGTTCAATCATGAGGAAGACCACAATCTTCAGCCTCAGGACCACCAAGAGACCCCCGTACGACCACCACAGCAAACCACGCATGCCCAGAAGGCCGTGGACTTACTTAGCATGAGAAGCGAGGACAGGCGGGGCCAGGGGTTGAATATGCATGAAAAAGTTGTGCAATGTATTGCATATGGAACGTCTTTAAGAATAAAAGTGTGGGTCAGACTGAGGCTCGGGGCACAAGTTTTGGAGAGCTATCTCACTTGTGCCGGGCGCTGACATACATACCCACTTCATAACTACCCCAGGTCATGGAGTCTATTGATTTCTTCCGCGTATCGTTTCAGTTGGCGACCACGAAGGGACTGCTCTGCTCACCCGCAGGTCCGGTTGGGAGCAGACACCCTCAGGCGCCACGGGGCTTTTCCCCGGAGGGACTCTGCGCCTCGGCTGTACACTGCGGGGAGCAGACCACGGCCCGTTGACTAGCGGATGAAAGCGGTATGTGTTAATTTATTTTCTTACGGTTGGCACTGATAAGTCGCAAAAAGATGTTTTTGCGCGCAGGTTTGCCTAGGGGCTTGCAAGCAGACCGCCATCGGGGGAGAGGCCGGCGGCGGGAGGACCTCCCCAGCTGATAGCGCGGCTCGGGGAGGGCGAAATCGCGATTTCAGTGTGTGGTGTGTGTCCTGATTGCAGTGTAGTGTGTCTGTTACGTCCGGACGTGCGTGCTTGTGCGTGTGTGTGTATGTGTGAGTGGAACGGTGAAGCACGGTGCGGCCTTGCTAAGATACAGAGAGGCGGCGCGGCGGTGCTAGAGAGCGCATGCGCAGGGCAGCTCTCAGCCCACACTACCTGATAGTGCGGGTAGTGCGCACTCTACCTGATAGAGCGGGTGGTGCGCATGCGTGGCACGGGCTGTCTCTGGCGAGCTGGGGGAGCGCGGCGCGGGGCTTAAGTCGGGGCTTGCAAAGTTGCTTTAGGCGCGGCCCAGCTGATAGCGCAGCGGGCGCGCGGGCACAAGCCGCGGTTTGAGGAGCCGCTTTGAACCCCGCTAGCTGATAGCGCAGCTAGTGGGAGCGTGGTACAAGCTAGGAGTTACAAGCACCGCTTACAAGCATCGCTAGTTGGTAAAAAGCTTGCAAAAGTAGCCAGCGAGCCCGGCTGGGCTAAGAGTTAAGTGTTTGTTATACAATAGCACTGCCCTTCAGTGTTAAAAGCTGTCACTGGGGCAGGAGGAGGGGTTGGGGAAGGCAGTCTAGGGTTGCCATGGGAAACAGCAGTTGTATGAGTTCTCCACCCCCTTTTGGAAGAGAATTGTACCCTCCCCCTGTCCTGTCAGTTATTGTTCAAGTCTGCCCCTTAGCCTAGAATCTTCTCTGTTCCACGTTTTCCCTTTGGTTCTTCCACCAAGAACACTCCTTTCCCTTTTCCCCACTGGTTAATGTTATATTTCCCCTCCCTTTAGCCTTCTCCCGATTGTACCCTCGAATGCTAAACCCTCCTACCCCTACGCAGTAAAAGAATCCTCAGCCCGCCCTTCGGGGCTCTCGGAATCTGCCTCCCTTCTGCTTCGTTGTCTCCCTGTTTGCCCCTTCTGCGACCCTTCAATCAACGAGCAGGATTTCAGCAGCCCGAGTGTCCCTCCCGTTCTTCTGGTGGACCCTCAGATGTACCAGCTATCCGAGCTTCGTGCCGAGTGGCTAAAAGCCCCCACGGCTCGGCAACTGGGAGATCCTTTGCATTACAGGGCGAATAAAGGGGGGATGAATGTGTGTGAATGAGAGGCTGTAAGAGCCCGTCTGAAGCCCCTCATTTTCCATTCTGCCTTCCGATTGCCACAAGAAAGAATCCCTTCCCCCACTGTAGTTCCGGCTTAGAACAGGACACAGCACAGGTGGAACCACTGAACCGTCATGCTGGCTGTTCCCAACAAGGCCTGGTAAGAACTTGGCAAGGACTTGGCAAGGACTTGGCAAAGACCTGACATGGAGCCAGCACGGGACAGCCTGATGCGCGGCCTGCTTCTAATCTCCGTTCTTAAGCCAAATGAACTTTTGGGGTGACTCTCGCGGTCCTTCATTGAAGACCCCTCATCTGCCTCGTTACCACTGTGACAAAGAAAGAATGAGAACCCTCCTCCCAAGGACTGAGACTGAGACCCCTGCTATAGGGAGGAGGGGAAATTGGTGGTCTGACCACTAATGACATGACCTGTTTCCCTTCAGTGATTCAAATGGACTTATTCTTCATTGTGTATTCGTCTTGCTTTGGTGGTTTCTGTGGACTCACCCGTTCCCTCGGGGCGATTACAATGGACTTGTTCCCCCCCTCTCTCCTCTGTGGACTATAATTGGAGCCCCGAGTCGACCAGAACTTCGAAGACTCCCCCGACACGACAGAGGGATCCCCATCGTCCGGAGCACTGAGGATCTCGCCTGTGTTGGTAGCTATTCCCATATCCCTCTTCTCTCTCTAACCTTTTATCTCCTTTCAGATCCCCACTATCGCGTTTACTGTTTTGGCTCCTACTAAAGGTGCATTTGTTGTGATTAACTGATAGTCCCTTGTTGTTTGCCTTTGTTGCACTTTTGGGATGGGTGAAAAGAACCATCACGACACCCCGCAAGAAGCGGATCGTGACAGAGGCGGGCTGGTTACCCCAGACCTGCTAAGCGAGAGCGGCAGTCTCCCATGCTGCGTTTCCGTCTTTTTCGCGAGAAAAGCGGCCAGTAAAGAGACGAAGCGAGTGATAAAAAGAGTGAGAGAACCCCCCCTGGGACTGGGTCTCGGAGAAAGAGTGGGACCCCTTAGTGGGGGGGGGGGGGGGGGGGGGAGTAAAAGGTAATTAATTAGAAAAAAAAATGAATTAAAAGGTAAAAAGAGGGTCTTCTTGGCATAATCTATTGGGGAAAAATAAAAGGTAAAATGTGTAGGAGGGGCCCCTAAAAATTCTGCTGGATTGAGGGATAAGAATGCCCATGAACATCCAAGATCAAACCTGCTGGATTGAGGGATTAATGTTCCAAGAGCATCCAGGGTTGATTCAAACCTGCTGGATTGAGGGATTAATGTTCCAAGAGCATCCAGGGTTAAGTCAAACCTGCTGGGTTGAGGGATTAACATTGCAAGAGCACCCAGAATTAAGTTTGCTGGGTTGTTGAGAGCACCCAAGATTGAGTAAAAATTTTGCCAGTTTGAAGAGAAGTCTGACAGGATCTAGAGTTGGGAACCACACAGCTAGATTGAGGGGTATCCAAGAACACTGGGACTAGCCAGGGACACCTACAAGTGTAATAGGTGTGTTGAAAAAGAAAAGGTACCTTGTTGTTGTGGTTGTTTTGTTATGTGTAAGAGTAAGTAAAATAAAGTTAAGTGAATGTAGACGAAGGAAAGTATATGTATGCATCCTGCCCTGTTAAGCAGCCTCACTGTGCTTCCCTGCTGTCACCGACAAACACAAGTTACGAACCCTCAGAACTGAAAAAGTTCAATCAAATATTGCTTCCATTGATGACCATGATATTGTCTATAATACCTTGTTCCAACTTATGTTATGTAAGTGTTAATACCCCTATCCTACCAGTTGGTAAACCTGATGGGTCATACCGGTTAGTACAGGATCTGCGGGCCATAAACAAGGTCACGGAGGATCTGTATCCTGTGGTGGCCAATCCCTACACGTTATTAACTTGCTTAACAGCCGAGCTAACTTGGTTTACCGTTTTAGATTTAAAAGATGCCTTCTTTTGCCTTCCTATCCATGAAGCCAGAAAATTTTTGCATTTGAATGGGAAAATCCTAAGAGCGGGCCAAGAACTCAACTGACATGGACCAGACTCCCACAAGGATTCAAAAACTCACCCACTTTGTTTGGAGAACAACTTGCAAAAGAATTAGAGACCTGAGAAGCCCCTCCAGAGGAAGGGAAGTTGCTAGAGTACGTAGATGACATCCTGATAGCCACACGGACAAGGGAAGCATGCACGGCCTGGACGATAAGCCTCTTGAACTTTTTGGGGCTCCAAGGGTACCGAGTATCAAAGAAAAAAGCCCAAGTAGTAAAACAGAAAGTAACTTCTCTGGGTTACGAAGTCAGTGCTAGACAACGTACCTTGGGCCAAAGCCGGAAGGAGGCAATATGCCAGACCCCAAAACCTCAGACGGTAAAGGAACTACGAACTTTCCTGAGGATGACAGGGTGGTGCAGGTTATGGATCTATAACTATGGACTGTTTGTTAAGCCCTTCTATGAACTGATTGCAACTGAAAGCAGGAACATCCAAGAGACAAAGGAAGCTACGCAAGCTTTCAACCAGCTGAAAAAAGCCCTCATGTCAGCTCCAGCCCTGAGATTGCCAGACGTGAGTAAGCCTTCCCTTTTATTCTCCCATGAGAAGCAAGGAATCGCCTTAGGAATACTAGCACAGGACCTCGGCCCATATCGGAGAGCAGTGGCTTACTTCTCTAAGCAATTGGATACAGCAGCTAAAGGGTGGCCTGGGTGCCTCAGAGCTGTTGCAGCAGTCGTACTGAACATCCAAGAGGCACACAAATTCACCCTAGGCCAGAAAAGAACTGTGCTAGTGTCTCACACAGTGTCTGCAGTGCTAGAGGTAAAAGGTGGGCATTGGCTTTCCCCACAACGGCTCCTGAGATACCAAGCTATCATAGTGGAGCAAGATGATGTAGAGATAGTAGTGACTAACATTGTCAATCCAGCCTCCTTCCTCAGTAGAAACCAAGGGGAACCAGTGAAACATGACTGCCTGGAGACCATTGAAGCCACCTACTCCAGCTGCCCTGACTCGAAGGACACCCCTCTCGAGAATGCAGAAGTCTCGTTTACTGATGGAAGCAGTTATATCATCAGTGGAAAACGGCACGCCGGGTAGGCAGTTCCAACGTGCAAGGAAGTAATGTCATCTGGGCCCCTGCCAACAAATACCTCTGCACAGAAGGCCGAGATAATTGCTCTAACTGGGGCCCTAGAATTGGCAAGAGGGAAAGAAATAAACATATACACGGACTCGAAGTATGCATTTGGAGTAGTGCATGCTCACAGAGCCATTTAGAAAGAGAGAGGACTGCTGAAGTCTCAAGGGAAAAATATTAAAGATGCATCAGAAGTACTGCGACTTCTAGAAGCAGTCCAGTTGCCAGAGAAAGTAGCGATCATGCACATTAAGGCACATCAGAAGATCAACTCAGAATTGGAAGAAGGAAACGAGCTGGCAGATAGGGAAGCAAAAGAAGCAGCAAGACGGGCACATTTCCCCTAAAGGTAAGCCAAGATACAACAAACCAGAAAAAAAATTAATCTATGAGCAAAAAGGAGACTATAACCAAGAGGGATGGGCCACCATAGAAGGAAAATTAGTTCTACCCTCCTATTTATGATGGTCCCTAATAAAGGAAGAACACCAGAAAACCATTGGGGTATTGATGCTCTAGCATAACTAGACATTTACAACTCGACAATGTGACCTTTGCCTCCAGACCAACCCCAAAAATACTCCCAAACCAAAGCTTAGCCAGATTAGGAAGGGTCATGGGCCGGAGCAGCAATGGCAGATTGATTGTACAGAATTGCCAAGAAAAGGGGGGTATACGTTTTTCCTGGTGCTAACAGATACCTTTTCAGGATGGCCAGAAGCATTCCCCACCAGGACTTCTAAAGCTCAAGAAGTAACTAAGGTATTGGTACAAGAAAACATACCACGCTTTAGAGTCCTGGCCACAATCTCCTCAAATAGAGGACCACATTTTATTGTAAAATTCGTGCAACAAGTTAGCCAATACTTGAACATAGACTGAGAACTTCACACCCCATATAACCCACAATCAAGTGGTCAGGTAAAAAAAATGAATCATTTGATCAAACAACAAATTGTACAATTGGGACAAGAAGCTAATTTGTCATGGACTCAATCCCTCCCATTAGCACTACTGCAGATCCGAACCAAACCCAAGACTAAAGAAAAGCTAAACCACTTTGACTTGCTTTATGAAAAACCATATGGGGTGCGAAAGAGAATGTCTAGCCAAGACATGTCACTAACCTCCTGTATGTTAAGTCTCTTAACTTGGTGTATCCAGCACCAATCACTAGCTAATAAACACAAGTCATAACTAGTGAAATACACTGTTTAGAAGACTTTATGTCACCCAATTATAATTCTATTAATTTTAGTTACTGTAAGTTTAATGATGTCTACTTTAACACTCATGTAGAATTCGAGGATGTTAAAACACATGGCCAGTCTGACATCACTCTCTAGAACTCCTAGAATCTTACTGAAAGAGGACGGTCAAGACAGTAGATGAGAATTTAAATCAAGACCCCTGTAGTAAAAGAATTTACTCTATTTTAAGAAAAGGGGGGACTGAAGCAGAGATTTTTAGAGTTAGGTTAACAAAATGAATGAAGCATTTCTAATTTAGCTTGTAGAGTTATGTGTTGAATTTTCAACCTTTTGCTTAAGAAACCTCTGCCTAGTACAATGGGCATAGGAAAATGCAAATTTCTGAAGCTTCTTGCATAAAGAACAATACCAGAAGAAGCAAAGAACCCAGATAAAGAAGCTCCTCTGTCTCCAAGCCTATCAAGACTGACAGACGTACTCAGAGAAGCACCAAAGGACCAAAAGCGCACGCGCAGAGAGGAAAAGTTCAAAAGTTCAATCATGAGGAAGACCACAATCTTCAGCCTCAGGACCACCAAGAGACCCCCGTACGACCACCACAGCAAACCACGCATGCCCAGAAGGACGTGGACTTACTTAGCATGAGAAGCGAGGACAGGCGGGGCCAGGGGTTGAATATGCATGAAAAAGTTGTGCAATGTATTGCATATGGAACGTCTTTAAGAATAAAAGTGTGGGTCAGACTGAGGCTCGGGGCACAAGTTTTGGAGAGCTATCTCACTTGTGCCGGGCGCTAACATACATAGCCACTTCATAACTACCCCAGGTTATGGAGTCTACTGATTTCTTCCGCGTATCGTTTCAGAGGTTTCTTGCCTTCGCCAGGCTGCAACGTGCCCGCTAGTAGCAAGAACTGGGCAGGAGTGGGCAGAGAGCAGGGCCATCTGCCAGCAGGTTGCAGCTTGCCCAGGAAAATGCAGTGTCCTTGGAATGTGCAGCAAATCTTATTTCCTGGCAAGGTCGGGCTAAGTGAGCAGTGCTGGTACACTTTCTCCTTGAGAACTGGAGCGGAAAAGCTTTTCGCTAAGATGTAGGCGAGCAGAGAGGCAGAATACGCAGCTCCGCAGCTGGCCGAAAGCAAGTGCCGCTTCCCGGCGTCTTTCGGCAAAAGCGGCGCTTCGGAGCGCACCGCTGCCGCTCCACTGATCTGTGCGCGAAGTAGCCGCTTCTTCGCCTCCGGCAGCCGGAGATCGCGGTAGCTTGCAAGAGGCGAAGAACGAAGCCGCGAAGAAGCCGGCTTGTGTGCGAAGCTCGCACACAGCTGCAGGACGGTGGCTGCCGCTCTCCTGCCTCTTGAATTCACCCTTGGCATGCCAATGGAAGGTGTTCCAGGACAACCTTCCTGAGTTTTTATTTTAGTTTTCATGCATCCCACCTTGGAAATTCTCGTTGCTCCCCAGAGGCTCCGAGATGCAGAGAACACGGTGGCAGCTGCTGAAAAGAAGGGCAACTGTGAGTTGGTCAAGAAGCAAGAACACAGGCAGCTGCCTGTGCTTGGCAAGGAGCAGCTGCTGGATTCTTGCAATTGCCTTCAGTGCGCACAGAAGCCCGCTGCTCTGCTGCTTGGTTTTTCGCCTTCAGTCAATTACACACTGCTGAAGCTGAGGCAGGCAGTTCAGCTTTGCTGCTTTTCAGCATCTCAGCTGCCCTTCTGCTCTGTGACAGCTCTCCAGGTTTCTTGCCTTCGCCAGGCTGCAACGTGCCCGCTAGTAGCAAGAACTGGGCAGGAGTGGGCAGAGAGCAGGGCCATCTGCCAGCAGGTTGCAGCTTGCCCAGGAAAATGCAGTGTCCTTGGAATGTGCAGCAAATCTTATTTCCTGGCAAGGTCGGGCTAAGTGAGCAGTGCTGGTACACTTTCTCCTTGAGAACTGGAGCGGAAAAGCTTTTCGCTAAGATGTAGGCGAGCAGAGAGGCAGAATACGCAGCTCCGCAGCTGGCCGAAAGCAAGTGCCGCTTCCCGGCGTCTTTCGGCAAAAGCGGCGCTCCGGAGCTCACCGCTACCGCTCCACTGATCTGTGCGCGAAGTAGCCGCTTCTTCGCCTCCGGCAGCCGGAGGTCGCGGTAGCTTGCAAGAGGCGAAGAACGAAGCCGCGAAGAAGCCGGCTTGTGTGCGAAGCTCGCACACAGCTGCAGGACGGTGGCTGCCGCTCTCCTGCCTCTTGAATTCACCCTTGGCATGCCAATGGAAGGTGTTCCAGGACAACCTTCCTGAGTTTTTATTTTAGTTTTCATGCATCCCACCTTGGAAATTCTCGTTGCTCCCCAGAGGCTCCGAGATGCAGAGAACACGGTGGCAGCTGCTGAAAAGAAGGGCAACTGTGAGTTGGTCAAAAACCAAGAACCTAGGCAGCTGCCTGTGCTTGGCAAGGAGCAGCTGCTGGATTCTTGCAATTGCCTGCAGTGCGCACAGAAGCCCGCTGCTCTGCTGCTTGGTTTTTCGCCTTCAGTCAATTACACACTGCTGAAGCTGAGGCAGGCAGTTCAGCTTTGCTGCTTTTCAGCATCTCAGCTGCCCTTCTGCTCTGCGACAGCTCTCCAGGTTTCTTGCCTTCGCCAGGCTGCAACGTGCCCGCTAGTAGCAAGAACTGGGCAGGAGTGGGCAGAGAGCAGGGCCATCTGCCAGCAGGTTGCAGCTTGCCCAGGAAAATGCAGTGTCCTTGGAATGTGCAGCAAATCTTATTTCCTGGCAAGGTCGGGCTAAGTGAGCAGTGCTGGTACACTTTCTCCTTGAGAACTGGAGCGGAAAAGCTTTTCGCTAAGATGTAGGCGAGCAGAGAGGCAGAATACGCAGCTCCGCAGCTGGCCGAAAGCAAGTGCCGCTTCCCGGCGTCTTTCGGCAAAAGCGGCGCTCCGGAGCTCACCGCTACCGCTCCAGTGATCTGTGCGCGAAGTAGCCGCTTCTTCGCCTCCGGCAGCCGGAGATCGCGGTAGCTTGCAAGAGGCGAAGAACGAAGCCGCGAAGAAGCCGGCTTGTGTGCGAAGCTCGCACACAGCTGCAGGACGGTGGCTGCCGCTCTCCTGCCTCTTGAATTCACCCTTGGCATGCCAATGGAAGGTGTTCCAGGACAACCTTCCTGAGTTTTTATTTTAGTTTTCATGCATCCCACCTTGGAAATTCTTGTTGCTCCCCAGAGGCTCCGAGATGCAGAGAACACGGTGGCAGCTGCTGAAAAGAAGGGCAACTGTGAGTTGGTCAAGAAGCAAGAACCTAGGCAGCTGCCTGTGCTTGGCAAGGAGCAGCTGCTGGATTCTTGCAATTGCCTTCAGTGCGCACAGAAGCCCGCTGCTCTGCTGCTTGGTTTTTCGCCTTCAGTCAATTACACACTGCTGAAGCTGAGGCAGGCAGTTCAGCTTTGCTGCTTTTCAGCATCTCAGCTGCCCTTCTGCTCTGTGACAGCTCTCCAGGTTTCTTGCCTTCGCCAGGCTGCAACGTGCCCGCTAGTACCAAGAACTGGGCAGGAGTGGGCAGAGAGCAGGGCCATCTGCCAGCAGGTTGCAGCTTGCCCAGGAAAATGCAGTGTCCTTGGAATGTGCAGCAAATCTTATTTCCTGGCAAGGTCGGGCTAAGTGAGCACTGCTGGTACACTTTCTCCTTGAGAACTGGAGCGGAAAAGCTTTTCGCTAAGATGTAGGCGAGCAGAGAGGCAGAATACGCAGCTCCGCAGCTGGCCGAAAGCAAGTGCCGCTTCCCGGCGTCTTTCGGCAAAAGCGGCGCTCCGGAGCTCACCGCTACCGCTCCAGTGATCTGTGCGCGAAGTAGCCGCTTCTTCGCCTCCGGCAGCCGGAGATCGCGGTAGCTTGCAAGAGGCGAAGAACGAAGCCGCGAAGAAGCCGGCTTGTGTGCGAAGCTCGCACACAGCTGCAGGACTGTGGCTGCCGCTCTCCTGCCTCTTGAATTCACCCTTGGCATGCCAATGGAAGGTGTTCCAGGACAACCTTCCTGAGTTTTTATTTTAGTTTTCATGCATCCCACCTTGGAAATTCTCGTTGCTCCCCAGAGGCTCCGAGATGCAGAGAACACGGTGGCAGCTGCTGAAAAGAAGGGCAACTGTGAGTTGGTCAAAAACCAAGAACACAGGCAGCTGCCTGTGCTTGGCAAGGAGCAGCTGCTGGATTCTTGCAATTGCCTTCAGTGCGCACAGAAGCCCGCTGCTCTGCTGCTTGGTTTTTCGCCTTCAGTCAATTACACACTGCTGAAGCTGAGGCAGGCAGTTCAGCTTTGCTGCTTTTCAGCATCTCAGCTGCCCTTCTGCTCTGTGACAGCTCTCCAGGTTTCTTGCCTTCGCCAGGCTGCAACGTGCCCGCTGGTGGCAAGAACTGGGCAGGAGTGGGAAGAGAGCAGGGCCATCTGCCAGCAGGTTGCAGCTTGCCCAGGAAAATGCAGTGTCCTTGGAATGTGCAGCAAATCTTATTTCCTGGCAAGGTCGGGCTAAGTGAGCACTGCTGGTACACTTTCTCCTTGAGAACTGGAGCGGAAAAGCTTTTCGCTAAGATGTAGGCGAGCAGAGAGGCAGAATACGCAGCTCCGCAGCTGGCCGAAAGCAAGTGCCGCTTCCCGGCGTCATTCGGCAAAAGCGGCGCTCCGGAGCTCACCGCTACCGCTCCACTGATCTGTGCGCGAAGTAGCCGCTTCTTCGCCTCCGGCAGCCGGAGATCGCGGTAGCTTGCAAGAGGCGAAGAACGAAGCCGCGAAGAAGCCGGCTTGTGTGCGAAGCTCGCACACAGCTGCAGGACGGTGGCTGCCGCTCTCCTGCCTCTTGAATTCACTCTTGGCATGCCAATGGAAGGTGTTCCAGGACAACCTTCCTGAGTTTTTATTTTAGTTTTCATGCATCCCACCTTGGAAATTCTTGTTGCTCCCCAGAGGCTCCGAGATGCAGAGAACACGGTGGCAGCTGCTGAAAAGAAGGGCAACTGTGAGTTGGTCAAGAAGCAAGAACACAGGCAGCTGCCTGTGCTTGGCAAGGAGCAGCTGCTGGATTCTTGCAATTGCCTTCAGTGCGCACAGAAGCCCGCTGCTCTGCTGCTTGGTTTTTCGCCTTCAGTCAATTACACACTGCTGAAGCTGAGGCAGGCAGTTCAGCTTTGCTGCTTTTCAGCATCTCAGCTGCCCTTCTGCTCTGTGACAGCTCTCCAGGTTTCTTGCCTTCGCCAGGCTGCAACGTGCCCGCTAGTAGCAAGAACTGGGCAGGAGTGGGCAGAGAGCAGGGCCATCTGCCAGCAGGTTGCAGCTTGCCCAGGAAAATGCAGTGTCCTTGGAATGTGCAGCAAATCTTATTTCCTGGCAAGGTCGGGCTAAGTGAGCACTGCTGGTACACTTTCTCCTTGAGAACTGGAGCGGAAAAGCTTTTCGCTAAGATGTAGGCGAGCAGAGAGGCAGAATACGCAGCTCCGCAGCTGGCCGAAAGCAAGTGCCGCTTCCCGGCGTCTTTCGGCAAAAGCGGCGCTCCGGAGCTCACCGCTACCGCTCCACTGATCTGTGCGCGAAGTAGCCGCTTCTTCGCCTCCGGCAGCCGGAGATCGCGGTAGCTTGCAAGAGGCGAAGAACGAAGCCGCGAAGAAGCCGGCTTGTGTGCGAAGCTCGCACACAGCTGCAGGACGGTGGCTGCCGCTCTCCTGCCTCTTGAATTCACCCTTGGCATGCCAATGGAAGGTGTTCCAGGACAACCTTCCTGAGTTTTTATTTTAGTTTTCATGCATCCCACCTTGGAAATTCTCGTTGCTCCCCAGAGGCTCCGAGATGCAGAGAACACGGTGGCAGCTGCTGAAAAGAAGGGCAACTGTGAGTTGGTCAAGAAGCAAGAACCTAGGCAGCTGCCTGTGCTTGGCAAGGAGCAGCTGCTGGATTCTTGCAATTGCCTTCAGTGCGCACAGAAGCCCGCTGCTCTGCTGCTTGGTTTTTCGCCTTCAGTCAATTACACACTGCTGAAGCTGAGGCAGGCAGTTCAGCTTTGCTGCTTTTCAGCATCTCAGCTGCCCTTCTGCTCTGTGACAGCTCTCCAGGTTTCTTGCCTTCGCCAGGCTGCAACGTGCCCGCTAGTGGCAAGAACTGGGCAGGAGTGGGAAGAGAGCAGGGCCATCTGCCAGCAGGTTGCAGCTTGCCCAGGAAAATGCAGTGTCCTTGGAATGTGCAGCAAATCTTATTTCCTGGCAAGGTCGGGCTAAGTGAGCAGTGCTGGTACACTTTCTCCTTGAGAACTGGAGCGGAAAAGCTTTTCGCTAAGATGTAGGCGAGCAGAGAGGCAGAATACGGAGCTCCGCAGCTGGCCGAAAGCAAGTGCCGCTTCCCGGCGTCTTTCGGCAAAAGCGGCGCTCCGGAGCTCACCGCTACCGCTCCACTGATCTGTGCGCGAAGTAGCCGCTTCTTGGCCTCCGGCAGCCGGAGATCGCGGTAGCTTGCAAGAGGCGAAGAACGAAGCCGCGAAGAAGCCGGCTTGTGTGCGAAGCTCGCACACAGCTGCAGGACGGTGGCTGCCGCTCTCCTGCCTCTTGAATTCACCCTTGGCATGCCAATGGAAGGTGTTCCAGGACAACCTTCCTGAGTTTTTATTTTAGTTTTCATGCATCCCACCTTGGAAATTCTCGTTGCTCCCCAGAGGCTCCGAGATGCAGAGAACACGGTGGCAGCTGCTGAAAAGAAGGGCAACTGTGAGTTGGTCAAAAACCAAGAACCTAGGCAGCTGCCTGTGCTTGGCAAGGAGCAGCTGCTGGATTCTTGCAATTGCCTGCAGTGCGCACAGAAGCCCGCTGCTCTGCTGCTTGGTTTTTCGCCTTCAGTCAATTACACACTGCTGAAGCTGAGGCAGGCAGTTCAGCTTTGCTGCTTTTCAGCATCTCAGCTGCCCTTCTGCTCTGCGACAGCTCTCCAGGTTTCTTGCCTTCGCCAGGCTGCAACGTGCCCGCTAGTAGCAAGAACTGGGCAGGAGTGGGCAGAGAGCAGGGCCATCTGCCAGCAGGTTGCAGCTTGCCCAGGAAAATGCAGTGTCCTTGGAATGTGCAGCAAATCTTATTTCCTGGCAAGGTCGGGCTAAGTGAGCAGTGCTGGTACACTTTCTCCTTGAGAACTGGAGCGGAAAAGCTTTTCGCTAAGATGTAGGCGAGCAGAGAGGCAGAATACGGAGCTCCGCAGCTGGCCGAAAGCAAGTGCCGCTTCCCGGCGTCATTCGGCAAAAGCGGCGCTCCGGAGCTCACCGCTACCGCTCCACTGATCTGTGCGCGAAGTAGCCGCTTCTTGGCCTCCGGCAGCCGGAGATCGCGGTAGCTTGCAAGAGGCGAAGAACGAAGCCGCGAAGAAGCCGGCTTGTGTGCGAAGCTCGCAGACAGCTGCAGGACGGTGGCTGCCGCTCTCCTGCCTCTTGAATTCACTCTTGGCATGCCAATGGAAGGTGTTCCAGGACAACCTTCCTGAGTTTTTATTTTAGTTTTCATGCATCCCACCTTGGAAATTCTTGTTGCTCCCCAGAGGCTCCGAGATGCAGAGAACACGGTGGCAGCTGCTGAAAAGAAGGGCAACTGTGAGTTGGTCAAGAAGCAAGAACACAGGCAGCTGCCTGTGCTTGGCAAGGAGCAGCTGCTGGATTCTTGCAATTGCCTTCAGTGCGCACAGAAGCCCGCTGCTCTGCTGCTTGGTTTTTCGCCTTCAGTCAATTACACACTGCTGAAGCTGAGGCAGGCAGTTCAGCTTTGCTGCTTTTCAGCATCTCAGCTGCCCTTCTGCTCTGTGACAGCTCTCCAGGTTTCTTGCCTTCGCCAGGCTGCAACGTGCCCGCTAGTACCAAGAACTGGGCAGGAGTGGGCAGAGAGCAGGGCCATCTGCCAGCAGGTTGCAGCTTGCCCAGGAAAATGCAGTGTCCTTGGAATGTGCAGCAAATCTTATTTCCTGGCAAGGTCGGGCTAAGTGAGCAGTGCTGGTACACTTTCTCCTTGAGAACTGGAGCGGAAAAGCTTTTCGCTAAGATGTAGGCGAGCAGAGAGGCAGAATACGCAGCTCCGCAGCTGGCCGAAAGCAAGTGCCGCTTCCCGGCGTCTTTCGGCAAAAGCGGCGCTCCGGAGCTCACCGCTGCCGCTCCAGTGATCTGTGCGCGAAGTAGCCGCTTCTTCGCCTCCGGCAGCCGGAGATCGCGGTAGCTTGCAAGAGGCGAAGAACGAAGCCGCGAAGAAGCCGGCTTGTGTGCGAAGCTCGCACACAGCTGCAGGACGGTGGCTGCCGCTCTCCTGCCTCTTGAATTCACCCTTGGCATGCCAATGGAAGCTGTTCCAGGACAACCTTCCTGAGTTTTTATTTTAGTTTTCATGCATCCCACCTTGGAAATTCTCGTTGCTCCCCAGAGGCTCCGAGATGCAGAGAACACGGTGGCAGCTGCTGAAAAGAAGGGCAACTGTGAGTTGGTCAAAAACCAAGAACCTAGGCAGCTGCCTGTGCTTGGCAAGGAGCAGCTGCTGGATTCTTGCAATTGCCTTCAGTGCGCACAGAAGCCCGCTGCTCTGCTGCTTGGTTTTTCGCCTTCAGTCAATTACACACTGCTGAAGCTGAGGCAGGCAGTTCAGCTTTGCTGCTTTTCAGCATCTCAGCTGCCCTTCTGCTCTGCGACAGCTCTCCAGGTTTCTTGCCTTCGCCAGGCTGCAACGTGCCCGCTAGTAGCAAGAACTTGGCAGGAGTGGGCAGAGAGCAGGGCCATCTGCCAGCAGGTTGCAGCTTGCCCAGGAAAATGCAGTGTCCTTGGAATGTGCAGCAAATCTTATTTCCTGGCAAGGTCGGGCTAAGTGAGCAGTGCTGGTACACTTTCTCCTTGAGAACTGGAGCGGAAAAGCTTTTCGCTAAGATGTAGGCGAGCAGAGAGGCAGAATACGCAGCTCCGCAGCTGGCCGAAAGCAAGTGCCGCTTCCCGGCGTCATTCGGCAAAAGCGGCGCTCCGGAGCTCACCGCTACCGCTCCACTGATCTGTGCGCGAAGTAGCCGCTTCTTGGCCTCCGGCAGCCGGAGATCGCGGTAGCTTGCAAGAGGCGAAGAACGAAGCCGCGAAGAAGCCGGCTTGTGTGCGAAGCTCGCAGACAGCTGCAGGACGGTGGCTGCCGCTCTCCTGCCTCTTGAATTCACTCTTGGCATGCCAATGGAAGGTGTTCCAGGACAACCTTCCTGAGTTTTTATTTTAGTTTTCATGCATCCCACCTTGGAAATTCTTGTTGCTCCCCAGAGGCTCCGAGATGCAGAGAACACGGTGGCAGCTGCTGAAAAGAAGGGCAACTGTGAGTTGGTCAAGAAGCAAGAACCTAGGCAGCTGCCTGTGCTTGGCAAGGAGCAGCTGCTGGATTCTTGCAATTGCCTTCAGTGCGCACAGAAGCCCGCTGCTCTGCTGCTTGGTTTTTCGCCTTCAGTCAATTACACACTGCTGAAGCTGAGGCAGGCAGTTCAGCTTTGCTGCTTTTCAGCATCTCAGCTGCCCTTCTGCTCTGTGACAGCTCTCCAGGTTTCTTGCCTTCGCCAGGCTGCAACGTGCCCGCTAGTAGCAAGAACTGGGCAGGAGTGGGCAGAGAGCAGGGCCATCTGCCAGCAGGTTGCAGCTTGCCCAGGAAAATGCAGTGTCCTTGGAATGTGCAGCAAATCTTATTTCCTGGCAAGGTCGGGCTAAGTGAGCAGTGCTGGTACACTTTCTCCTTGAGAACTGGAGCGGAAAAGCTTTTCGCTAAGATGTAGGCGAGCAGAGAGGCAGAATACGGAGCTCCGCAGCTGGCCGAAAGCAAGTGCCGCTTCCCGGCGTCTTTCGGCAAAAGCGGCGCTTCGGAGCTCACCGCTGCCGCTCCACTGATCTGTGCGCGAAGTAGCCGCTTCTTCGCCTCCGGCAGCCGGAGATCGCGGTAGCTTGCAAGAGGCGAAGAACGAAGCCGCGAAGAAGCCGGCTTGTGTGCGAAGCTCGCAGACAGCTGCAGGACGGTGGCTGCCGCTCTCCTGCCTCTTGAATTCACCCTTGGCATGCCAATGGAAGGTGTTCCAGGACAACCTTCCTGAGTTTTTATTTTAGTTTTCTTGCATCCCACCTTGGAAATTCTCGTTGCTCCCCAGAGGCTCCGAGATGCAGAGAACACGGTGGCAGCTGCTGAAAAGAAGGGCAACTGTGAGTTGGTCAAGAAGCAAGAACCTAGGCAGCTGCCTGTGCTTGGCAAGGAGCAGCTGCTGGATTCTTGCAATTGCCTTCAGTGCGCACAGAAGCCCGCTGCTCTGCTGCTTGGTTTTTCGCCTTCAGTCAATTACACACTGCTGAAGCTGAGGCAGGCAGTTCAGCTTTGCTGCTTTTCAGCATCTCAGCTGCCCTTCTGCTCTGTGACAGCTCTCCAGGTTTCTTGCCTTCGCCAGGCTGCAACGTGCCCGCTAGTACCAAGAACTGGGCAGGAGTGGGCAGAGAGCAGGGCCATCTGCCAGCAGGTTGCAGCTTGCCCAGGAAAATGCAGTGTCCTTGGAATGTGCAGCAAATCTTATTTCCTGGCAAGGTCGGGCTAAGTGAGCACTGCTGGTACACTTTCTCCTTGAGAACTGGAGCGGAAAAGCTTTTCGCTAAGATGTAGGCGAGCAGAGAGGCAGAATACGCAGCTCCGCAGCTGGCCGAAAGCAAGTGCCGCTTCCCGGCGTCTTTCGGCAAAAGCGGCGCTCCGGAGCTCACCGCTACCGCTCCACTGATCTGTGCGCGAAGTAGCCGCTTCTTCGCCTCCGGCAGCCGGAGATCGCGGTAGCTTGCAAGAGGCGAAGAACGAAGCCGCGAAGAAGCCGGCTTGTGTGCGAAGCTCGCACACAGCTGCAGGACGGTGGCTGCCGCTCTCCTGCCTCTTGAATTCACCCTTGGCATGCCAATGGAAGGTGTTCCAGGACAACCTTCCTGAGTTTTTATTTTAGTTTTCTTGCATCCCACCTTGGAAATTCTCGTTGCTCCCCAGAGGCTCCGAGATGCAGAGAACACGGTGGCAGCTGCTGAAAAGAAGGGCAACTGTGAGTTGGTCAAGAAGCAAGAACCTAGGCAGCTGCCTGTGCTTGGCAAGGAGCAGCTGCTGGATTCTTGCAATTGCCTTCAGTGCGCACAGAAGCCCGCTGCTCTGCTGCTTGGTTTTTCGCCTTCAGTCAATTACACACTGCTGAAGCTGAGGCAGGCAGTTCAGCTTTGCTGCTTTTCAGCATCTCAGCTGCCCTTCTGCTCTGTGACAGCTCTCCAGGTTTCTTGCCTTCGCCAGGCTGCAACGTGCCCGCTAGTACCAAGAACTGGGCAGGAGTGGGCAGAGAGCAGGGCCATCTGCCAGCAGGTTGCAGCTTGCCCAGGAAAATGCAGTGTCCTTGGAATGTGCAGCAAATCTTATTTCCTGGCAAGGTCGGGCTAAGTGAGCAGTGCTGGTACACTTTCTCCTTGAGAACTGGAGCGGAAAAGCTTTTCGCTAAGATGTAGGCGAGCAGAGAGGCAGAATACGCAGCTCCGCAGCTGGCCGAAAGCAAGTGCCGCTTCCCGGCGTCTTTCGGCAAAAGCGGCGCTCCGGAGCTCACCGCTACCGCTCCACTGATCTGTGCGCGAAGTAGCCGCTTCTTCGCCTCCGGCAGCCGGAGATCGCGGTAGCTTGCAAGAGGCGAAGAACGAAGCCGCGAAGAAGCCGGCTTGTGTGCGAAGCTCGCACACAGCTGCAGGACGGTGGCTGCCGCTCTCCTGCCTCTTGAATTCACCCTTGGCATGCCAATGGAAGGTGTTCCAGGACAACCTTCCTGAGTTTTTATTTTAGTTTTCATGCATCCCACCTTGGAAATTCTCGTTGCTCCCCAGAGGCTCCGAGATGCAGAGAACACGGTGGCAGCTGCTGAAAAGAAGGGCAACTGTGAGTTGGTCAAGAAGCAAGAACCTAGGCAGCTGCCTGTGCTTAGCAAGGAGCAGCTGCTGGATTCTTGCAATTGCCTTCAGTGCGCACAGAAGCCCGCTGCTCTGCTGCTTGGTTTTTCGCCTTCAGTCAATTGCACATTGCTGAAGCTGAGGCAGGCTGTTCAGCTTTGCTGCTTTTCAGCATCTCAGCTGCTTTCTGCTCTGTGACAGCTCTCGAGATGAAATAGAGATTTTTAGAGTTGGGTTAACAAAATGAATTAAGTATTTCTAATTTAGCTTGTAGAGTTATGTGTTGAATTTTCAACCTTTTGCTTAAGAAACCTCTGCCTAGTACAATGGGCAAAGGAAAATGCAAATTTCTGAAGCTTCTTGCATAAAGAACAATACCAGAAGAAGCAAAGAACCCAGATAAAGAAGCTCCTCTGTCTCCAAGCCTATCAAGACTGACAGACGAACTCAGAGAAGCACCAAAGGACCAAAAGCGCACGCGCAGAGAGGAAAAGTTCAAAAGTTCAATCATGAGGAAGACCACAATCTTCAGCCTCAGGACCACCAAGAGACCCCCGTACGACCACCACAGCAAACCACGCATGCCCAGAAGGCCGTGGACTTACTTAGCATGAGAAGCGAGGACAGGCGGGGCCAGGGGTTGAATATGCATGAAAAAGTTGTGCAATGTATTGCATATGGAACGTCTTTAAGAATAAAAGTGTGGGTCAGACTGAGGCTCGGGGCACAAGTTTTGGAGAGCTATCTCACTTGTGCCGGGCGCTGACATACATACCCACTTCATAACTACCCCAGGTCATGGAGTCTATTGATTTCTTCCGCGTATCGTTTCAGTTGGCGACCACGAAGGGACTGCTCTGCTCACCCGCAGGTCCGGTTGGGAGCAGACACCCTCAGGCGCCACGGGGCTTTTCCCCGGAGGGACTCTGCGCCTCGGCTGTACACTGCGGGGAGCAGACCACGGCCCGTTGACTAGCGGATGAAAGCGGTATGTGTTAATTTATTTTCTTACGGTTGGCACTGATAAGTCGCAAAAAGATGTTTTTGCGCGCAGGTTTGCCTAGGGGCTTGCAAGCAGACCGCCATCGGGGGAGAGGCCGGCGGCGGGAGGACCTCCCCAGCTGATAGCGCGGCTCGGGGAGGGCGAAATCGCGATTTCAGTGTGTGGTGTGTGTCCTGATTGCAGTGTAGTGTGTCTGTTACGTCCGGACGTGCGTGCTTGTGCGTGTGTGTGTATGTGTGAGTGGAACGGTGAAGCGCGGTGCGGCCTTGCTAAGATACAGAGAGGCGGCGCGGCGGTGCTAGAGAGCGCATGCGCAGGGCAGCTCTCAGCCCACACTACCTGATAGTGCGGGTAGTGCGCACTCTACCTGATAGAGCGGGTGGTGCGCATGCGTGGCACGGGCTGTCTCTGGCGAGCTGGGGGAGCGCGGCGCGGGGCTTAAGTCGGGGCTTGCAAAGTTGCTTTAGGCGCGGCCCAGCTGATAGCGCAGCGGGCGCGCGGGCACAAGCCGCGGTTTGAGGAGCCGCTTTGAACCCCGCTAGCTGATAGCGCAGCTAGTGGGAGCGTGGTACAAGCTAGGAGTTACAAGCACCGCTTACAAGCATCGCTAGTTGGTAAAAAGCTTGCAAAAGTAGCCAGCGAGCCCGGCTGGGCTAAGAGTTAAGTGTTTGTTATACAATAGCACTGCCCTTCAGTGTTAAAAGCTGTCACTGGGGCAGGAGGAGGGGTTGGGGAAGGCAGTCTAGGGTTGCCATGGGAAACAGCAGTTGTATGAGTTCTCCACCCCCTTTTGGAAGAGAATTGTACCCTCCCCCTGTCCTGTCAGTTATTGTTCAAGTCTGCCCCTTAGCCTAGAATCTTCTCTGTTCCACGTTTTCCCTTTGGTTCTTCCACCAAGAACACTCCTTTCCCTTTTCCCCACTGGTTAATGTTATATTTCCCCTCCCTTTAGCCTTCTCCCGATTGTACCCTCGAATGCTAAACCCTCCTACCCCTACGCAGTAAAAGAATCCTCAGCCCGCCCTTCGGGGCTCTCGGAATCTGCCTCCCTTCTGCTTCGTTGTCTCCCTGTTTGCCCCTTCTGCGACCCTTCAATCAACGAGCAGGATTTCAGCAGCCCGAGTGTCCCTCCCGTTCTTCTGGTGGACCCTCAGATGTACCAGCTATCCGAGCTTCGTGCCGAGTGGCTAAAAGCCCCCACGGCTCGGCAACTGGGAGATCCTTTGCATTACAGGGCGAATAAAGGGGGGATGAATGTGTGTGAATGAGAGGCTGTAAGAGCCCGTCTGAAGCCCCTCATTTTCCATTCTGCCTTCCGATTGCCACAAGAAAGAATCCCTTCCCCCACTGTAGTTCCGGCTTAGAACAGGACACAGCACAGGTGGAACCACTGAACCGTCATGCTGGCTGTTCCCAACAAGGCCTGGTAAGAACTTGGCAAGGACTTGGCAAGGACTTGGCAAAGACCTGACATGGAGCCAGCACGGGACAGCCTGATGCGCGGCCTGCTTCTAATCTCCGTTCTTAAGCCAAATGAACTTTTGGGGTGACTCTCGCGGTCCTTCATTGAAGACCCCTCATCTGCCTCGTTACCACTGTGACAAAGAAAGAATGAGAACCCTCCTCCCAAGGACTGAGACTGAGACCCCTGCTATAGGGAGGAGGGGAAATTGGTGGTCTGACCACTAATGACATGACCTGTTTCCCTTCAGTGATTCAAATGGACTTATTCTTCATTGTGTATTCGTCTTGCTTTGGTGGTTTCTGTGGACTCACCCGTTCCCTCGGGGCGATTACAATGGACTTGTTCCCCCCCTCTCTCCTCTGTGGACTATAATTGGAGCCCCGAGTCGACCAGAACTTCGAAGACTCCCCCGACACGACAGAGGGATCCCCATCGTCCGGAGCACTGAGGATCTCGCCTGTGTTGGTAGCTATTCCCATATCCCTCTTCTCTCTCTAACCTTTTATCTCCTTTCAGATCCCCACTATCGCGTTTACTGTTTTGGCTCCTACTAAAGGTGCATTTGTTGTGATTAACTGATAGTCCCTTGTTGTTTGCCTTTGTTGCACTTTTGGGATGGGTGAAAAGAACCATCACGACACCCCGCAAGAAGCGGATCGTGACAGAGGCGGGCTGGTTACCCCAGACCTGCTAAGCGAGAGCGGCAGTCTCCCATGCTGCGTTTCCGTCTTTTTCGCGAGAAAAGCGGCCAGTAAAGAGACGAAGCGAGTGATAAAAAGAGTGAGAGAACCCCCCCTGGGACTGGGTCTCGGAGAAAGAGTGGGACCCCTTAGTGGGGGGGGGGGGGGGGGGGGGGGAGTAAAAGGTAATTAATTAGAAAAAAAAATGAATTAAAAGGTAAAAAGAGGGTCTTCTTGGCATAATCTATTGGGGAAAAATAAAAGGTAAAATGTGTAGGAGGGGCCCCTAAAAATTCTGCTGGATTGAGGGATAAGAATGCCCATGAACATCCAAGATCAAACCTGCTGGATTGAGGGATTAATGTTCCAAGAGCATCCAGGGTTGATTCAAACCTGCTGGATTGAGGGATTAATGTTCCAAGAGCATCCAGGGTTAAGTCAAACCTGCTGGGTTGAGGGATTAACATTGCAAGAGCACCCAGAATTAAGTTTGCTGGGTTGTTGAGAGCACCCAAGATTGAGTAAAAATTTTGCCAGTTTGAAGAGAAGTCTGACAGGATCTAGAGTTGGGAACCACACAGCTAGATTGAGGGGTATCCAAGAACACTGGGACTAGCCAGGGACACCTACAAGTGTAATAGGTGTGTTGAAAAAGAAAAGGTACCTTGTTGTTGTGGTTGTTTTGTTATGTGTAAGAGTAAGTAAAATAAAGTTAAGTGAATGTAGACGAAGGAAAGTATATGTATGCATCCTGCCCTGTTAAGCAGCCTCACTGTGCTTCCCTGCTGTCACCGACAAACACAAGTTACGAACCCTCAGAACTGAAAAAGTTCAATCAAATATTGCTTCCATTGATGACCATGATATTGTCTATAATACCTTGTTCCAACTTATGTTATGTAAGTGTTAATACCCCTATCCTACCAGTTGGTAAACCTGATGGGTCATACCGGTTAGTACAGGATCTGCGGGCCATAAACAAGGTCACGGAGGATCTGTATCCTGTGGTGGCCAATCCCTACACGTTATTAACTTGCTTAACAGCCGAGCTAACTTGGTTTACCGTTTTAGATTTAAAAGATGCCTTCTTTTGCCTTCCTATCCATGAAGCCAGAAAATTTTTGCATTTGAATGGGAAAATCCTAAGAGCGGGCCAAGAACTCAACTGACATGGACCAGACTCCCACAAGGATTCAAAAACTCACCCACTTTGTTTGGAGAACAACTTGCAAAAGAATTAGAGACCTGAGAAGCCCCTCCAGAGGAAGGGAAGTTGCTAGAGTACGTAGATGACATCCTGATAGCCACACGGACAAGGGAAGCATGCACGGCCTGGACGATAAGCCTCTTGAACTTTTTGGGGCTCCAAGGGTACCGAGTATCAAAGAAAAAAGCCCAAGTAGTAAAACAGAAAGTAACTTCTCTGGGTTACGAAGTCAGTGCTAGACAACGTACCTTGGGCCAAAGCCGGAAGGAGGCAATATGCCAGACCCCAAAACCTCAGACGGTAAAGGAACTACGAACTTTCCTGAGGATGACAGGGTGGTGCAGGTTATGGATCTATAACTATGGACTGTTTGTTAAGCCCTTCTATGAACTGATTGCAACTGAAAGCAGGAACATCCAAGAGACAAAGGAAGCTACGCAAGCTTTCAACCAGCTGAAAAAAGCCCTCATGTCAGCTCCAGCCCTGAGATTGCCAGACGTGAGTAAGCCTTCCCTTTTATTCTCCCATGAGAAGCAAGGAATCGCCTTAGGAATACTAGCACAGGACCTCGGCCCATATCGGAGAGCAGTGGCTTACTTCTCTAAGCAATTGGATACAGCAGCTAAAGGGTGGCCTGGGTGCCTCAGAGCTGTTGCAGCAGTCGTACTGAACATCCAAGAGGCACACAAATTCACCCTAGGCCAGAAAAGAACTGTGCTAGTGTCTCACACAGTGTCTGCAGTGCTAGAGGTAAAAGGTGGGCATTGGCTTTCCCCACAACGGCTCCTGAGATACCAAGCTATCATAGTGGAGCAAGATGATGTAGAGATAGTAGTGACTAACATTGTCAATCCAGCCTCCTTCCTCAGTAGAAACCAAGGGGAACCAGTGGAACATGACTGCCTGGAGACCATTGAAGCCACCTACTCCAGCTGCCCTGACTCGAAGGACACCCCTCTCGAGAATGCAGAAGTCTCGTTTACTGATGGAAGCAGTTATATCATCAGTGGAAAACGGCACGCCGGGTAGGCAGTTCCAACGTGCAAGGAAGTAATGTCATCTGGGCCCCTGCCAACAAATACCTCTGCACAGAAGGCCGAGATAATTGCTCTAACTGGGGCCCTAGAATTGGCAAGAGGGAAAGAAATAAACATATACACGGACTCGAAGTATGCATTTGGAGTAGTGCATGCTCACAGAGCCATTTAGAAAGAGAGAGGACTGCTGAAGTCTCAAGGGAAAAATATTAAAGATGCATCAGAAGTACTGCGACTTCTAGAAGCAGTCCAGTTGCCAGAGAAAGTAGCGATCATGCACATTAAGGCACATCAGAAGATCAACTCAGAATTGGAAGAAGGAAACGAGCTGGCAGATAGGGAAGCAAAAGAAGCAGCAAGACGGGCACATTTCCCCTAAAGGTAAGCCAAGATACAACAAACCAGAAAAAAAATTAATCTATGAGCAAAAAGGAGACTATAACCAAGAGGGATGGGCCACCATAGAAGGAAAATTAGTTCTACCCTCCTATTTATGATGGTCCCTAATAAAGGAAGAACACCAGAAAACCATTGGGGTATTGATGCTCTAGCATAACTAGACATTTACAACTCGACAATGTGACCTTTGCCTCCAGACCAACCCCAAAAATACTCCCAAACCAAAGCTTAGCCAGATTAGGAAGGGTCATGGGCCGGAGCAGCAATGGCAGATTGATTGTACAGAATTGCCAAGAAAAGGGGGGTATACGTTTTTCCTGGTGCTAACAGATACCTTTTCAGGATGGCCAGAAGCATTCCCCACCAGGACTTCTAAAGCTCAAGAAGTAACTAAGGTATTGGTACAAGAAAACATACCACGCTTTAGAGTCCTGGCCACAATCTCCTCAAATAGAGGACCACATTTTATTGTAAAATTCGTGCAACAAGTTAGCCAATACTTGAACATAGACTGAGAACTTCACACCCCATATAACCCACAATCAAGTGGTCAGGTAAAAAAAATGAATCATTTGATCAAACAACAAATTGTACAATTGGGACAAGAAGCTAATTTGTCATGGACTCAATCCCTCCCATTAGCACTACTGCAGATCCGAACCAAACCCAAGACTAAAGAAAAGCTAAACCACTTTGACTTGCTTTATGAAAAACCATATGGGGTGCGAAAGAGAATGTCTAGCCAAGACATGTCACTAACCTCCTGTATGTTAAGTCTCTTAACTTGGTGTATCCAGCACCAATCACTAGCTAATAAACACAAGTCATAACTAGTGAAATACACTGTTTAGAAGACTTTATGTCACCCAATTATAATTCTATTAATTTTAGTTACTGTACGTTTAATGATGTCTACTTTAACACTCATGTAGAATTCGAGGATGTTAAAACACATGGCCAGTCTGACATCACTCTCTAGAACTCCTAGAATCTTACTGAAAGAGGACGGTCAAGACAGTAGATGAGAATTTAAATCAAGACCCCTGTAGTAAAAGAATTTACTCTATTTTAAGAAAAGGGGGGACTGAAGCAGAGATTTTTAGAGTTAGGTTAACAAAATGAATGAAGCATTTCTAATTTAGCTTGTAGAGTTATGTGTTGAATTTTCAACCTTTTGCTTAAGAAACCTCTGCCTAGTACAATGGGCATAGGAAAATGCAAATTTCTGAAGCTTCTTGCATAAAGAACAATACCAGAAGAAGCAAAGAACCCAGATAAAGAAGCTCCTCTGTCTCCAAGCCTATCAAGACTGACAGACGTACTCAGAGAAGCACCAAAGGACCAAAAGCGCACGCGCAGAGAGGAAAAGTTCAAAAGTTCAATCGTGAGGAAGACCACAATCTTCAGCCTCAGGACCACCAAGAGACCCCCGTACGACCACCACAGCAAACCACGCATGCCCAGAAGGACGTGGACTTACTTAGCATGAGAAGCGAGGACAGGCGGGGCCAGGGGTTGAATATGCATGAAAAAGTTGTGCAATGTATTGCATATGGAACGTCTTTAAGAATAAAAGTGTGGGTCAGACTGAGGCTCGGGGCACAAGTTTTGGAGAGCTATCTCACTTGTGCCGGGCGCTAACATACATACCCACTTCATAACTACCCCAGGTTATGGAGTCTACTGATTTCTTCCGCGTATCGTTTCAGAGGTTTCTTGCCTTCGCCAGGCTGCAACGTGCCCGCTAGTAGCAAGAACTGGGCAGGAGTGGGCAGAGAGCAGGGCCATCTGCCAGCAGGTTGCAGCTTGCCCAGGAAAATGCAGTGTCCTTGGAATGTGCAGCAAATCTTATTTCCTGGCAAGGTCGGGCTAAGTGAGCACTGCTGGTACACTTTCTCCTTGAGAACTGGAGCGGAAAAGCTTTTCGCTAAGATGTAGGCGAGCAGAGAGGCAGAATACGCAGCTCCGCAGCTGGCCGAAAGCAAGTGCCGCTTCCCGGCGTCTTTCGGCAAAAGCGGCGCTTCGGAGCGCACCGCTGCCGCTCCAGTCATCTGTGCGCGAAGTAGCCGCTTCTTGGCCTCCGGCAGCCGGAGATCGCGGTAGCTTGCAAGAGGCGAAGAACGAAGCCGCGAAGAAGCCGGCTTGTGTGCGAAGCTCGCAGACAGCTGCAGGACGGTGGCTGCCGCTCTCCTGCCTCTTGAATTCACCCTTGGCATGCCAATGGAAGGTGTTCCAGGACAACCTTCCTGAGTTTTTATTTTAGTTTTCATGCATCCCACCTTGGAAATTCTCGTTGCTCCCCAGAGGCTCCGAGATGCAGAGAACACGGTGGCAGCTGCTGAAAAGAAGGGCAACTGTGAGTTGGTCAAAAACCAAGAACCTAGGCAGCTGCCTGTGCTTGGCAAGGAGAAGCTGCTGGATTCTTGCAATTGCCTTCAGTGCGCACAGAAGCCCGCTGCTCTGCTGCTTGGTTTTTCGCCTTCAGTCAATTACACACTGCTGAAGCTGAGGCAGGCAGTTCAGCTTTGCTGCTTTTCAGCATCTCAGCTGCCCTTCTGCTCTGCGACAGCTCTCCAGGTTTCTTGCCTTCGCCAGGCTGCAACGTGCCCGCTAGTAGCAAGAACTGGGCAGGAGTGGGCAGAGAGCAGGGCCATCTGCCAGCAGGTTGCAGCTTGCCCAGGAAAATGCAGTGTCCTTGGAATGTGCAGCAAATCTTATTTCCTGGCAAGGTCGGGCTAAGTGAGCAGTGCTGGTACACTTTCTCCTTGAGAACTGGAGCGGAAAAGCTTTTCGCTAAGATGTAGGCGAGCAGAGAGGCAGAATACGCAGCTCCGCAGCTGGCCGAAAGCAAGTGCCGCTTCCCGGCGTCTTTCGGCAAAAGCGGCGCTTCGGAGCGCACCGCTGCCGCTCCAGTCATCTGTGCGCGAAGTAGCCGCTTCTTGGCCTCCGGCAGCCGGAGATCGCGGTAGCTTGCAAGAGGCGAAGAACGAAGCCGCGAAGAAGCCGGCTTGTGTGCGAAGCTCGCAGACAGCTGCAGGACGGTGGCTGCCGCTCTCCTGCCTCTTGAATTCACCCTTGGCATGCCAATGGAAGGTGTTCCAGGACAACCTTCCTGAGTTTTTATTTTAGTTTTCATGCATCCCACCTTGGAAATTCTCGTTGCTCCCCAGAGGCTCCGAGATGCAGAGAACACGGTGGCAGCTGCTGAAAAGAAGGGCAACTGTGAGTTGGTCAAAAACCAAGAACCTAGGCAGCTGCCTGTGCTTGGCAAGGAGAAGCTGCTGGATTCTTGCAATTGCCTTCAGTGCGCACAGAAGCCCGCTGCTCTGCTGCTTGGTTTTTCGCCTTCAGTCAATTACACACTGCTGAAGCTGAGGCAGGCAGTTCAGCTTTGCTGCTTTTCAGCATCTCAGCTGCCCTTCTGCTCTGCGACAGCTCTCCAGGTTTCTTGCCTTCGCCAGGCTGCAACGTGCCCGCTAGTAGCAAGAACTGGGCAGGAGTGGGCAGAGAGCAGGGACATCTGCCAGCAGGTTGCAGCTTGCCCAGGAAAATGCAGTGTCCTTGGAATGTGCAGCAAATCTTATTTCCTGGCAAGGTCGGGCTAAGTGAGCAGTGCTGGTACACTTTCTCCTTGAGAACTGGAGCGGAAAAGCTTTTCGCTAAGATGTAGTCGAGCAGAGAGGCAGAATACGCAGCTCCGCAGCTGGCCGAAAGCAAGTGCCGCTTCCCGGCGTCTTTCGGCAAAAGCGGCGCTCCGGAGCTCACCGCTACCGCTCCACTGATCTGTGCGCGAAGTAGCCGCTTCTTGGCCTCCGGCAGCCGGAGATCGCGGTAGCTTGCAAGAGGCGAAGAACGAAGCCGCGAAGAAGCCGGCTTGTGTGCGAAGCTCGCACACAGCTGCAGGACGGTGGCTGCCGCTCTCCTGCCTCTTGAATTCACCCTTGGCATGCCAATGGAAGGTGTTCCAGGACAACCTTCCTGAGTTTTTATTTTAGTTTTCATGCATCCCACCTTGGAAATTCTTGTTGCTCCCCAGAGGCTCCGAGATGCAGAGAACACGGTGGCAGCTGCTGAAAAGAAGGGCAACTGTGAGTTGGTCAAGAACCAAGAACACAGGCAGCTGCCTGTGCTTGGCAAGGAGCAGCTGCTGGATTCTTGCAATTGCCTGCAGTGCGCACAGAAGCCCGCTGCTCTGCTGCTTGGTTTTTCGCCTTCAGTCAATTACACACTGCTGAAGCTGAGGCAGGCAGTTCAGCTTTGCTGCTTTTCAGCATCTCAGCTGCCCTTCTGCTCTGTGACAGCTCTCCAGGTTTCTTGCCTTCGCCAGGCTGCAACGTGCCCGCTAGTAGCAAGAACTGGGCAGGAGTGGGCAGAGAGCAGGGCCATCTGCCAGCAGGTTGCAGCTTGCCCAGGAAAATGCAGTGTCCTTGGAATGTGCAGCAAATCTTATTTCCTGGCAAGGTCGGGCTAAGTGAGCACTGCTGGTACACTTTCTCCTTGAGAACTGGAGCGGAAAAGCTTTTCGCTAAGATGTAGGCGAGCAGAGAGGCAGAATACGCAGCTCCGCAGCTGGCCGAAAGCAAGTGCCGCTTCCCGGCGTCTTTCGGCAAAAGCGGCGCTCCGGAGCTCACCGCTACCGCTCCACTGATCTGTGCGCGAAGTAGCCGCTTCTTGGCCTCCGGCAGCCGGAGATCGCGGTAGCTTGCAAGAGGCGAAGAACGAAGCCGCGAAGAAGCCGGCTTGTGTGCGAAGCTCGCACACAGCTGCAGGACGGTGGCTGCCGCTCTCCTGCCTCTTGAATTCACCCTTGGCATGCCAATGGAAGGTGTTCCAGGACAACCTTCCTGAGTTTTTATTTTAGTTTTCATGCATCCCACCTTGGAAATTCTCGTTGCTCCCCAGAGGCTCCGAGATGCAGAGAACACGGTGGCAGCTGCTGAAAAGAAGGGCAACTGTGAGTTGGTCAAAAACCAAGAACCTAGGCAGCTGCCTGTGCTTGGCAAGGAGCAGCTGCTGGATTCTTGCAATTGCCTTCAGTGCGCACAGAAGCCCGCTGCTCTGCTGCTTGGTTTTTCGCCTTCAGTCAATTACACACTGCTGAAGCTGAGGCAGGCAGTTCAGCTTTGCTGCTTTTCAGCATCTCAGCTGCCCTTCTGCTCTGTGACAGCTCTCCAGGTTTCTTGCCTTCGCCAGGCTGCAACGTGCCCGCTAGTACCAAGAACTGGGCAGGAGTGGGCAGAGAGCAGGGCCATCTGCCAGCAGGTTGCAGCTTGCCCAGGAAAATGCAGTGTCCTTGGAATGTGCAGCAAATCTTATTTCCTGGCAAGGTCGGGCTAAGTGAGCAGTGCTGGTACACTTTCTCCTTGAGAACTGGAGCGGAAAAGCTTTTCGCTAAGATGTAGGCGAGCAGAGAGGCAGAATACGGAGCTCCGCAGCTGGCCGAAAGCAAGTGCCGCTTCCCGGCGTCATTCGGCAAAAGCGGCGCTCCGGAGCTCACCGCTACCGCTCCACTGATCTGTGCGCGAAGTAGCCGCTTCTTCGCCTCCGGCAGCCGGAGATCGCGGTAGCTTGCAAGAGGCGACGAACGAAGCCGCGAAGAAGCCGGCTTGTGTGCGAAGCTCGCACACAGCTGCAGGACGGTGGCTGCCGCTCTCCTGCCTCTTGAATTCACTCTTGGCATGCCAATGGAAGGTGTTCCAGGACAACCTTCCTGAGTTTTTATTTTAGTTTTCATGCATCCCACCTTGGAAATTCTTGTTGCTCCCCAGAGGCTCCGAGATGCAGAGAACACGGTGGCAGCTGCTGAAAAGAAGGGCAACTGTGAGTTGGTCAAGAAGCAAGAACCTAGGCAGCTGCCTGTGCTTGGCAAGGAGCAGCTGCTGGATTCTTGCAATTGCCTTCAGTGCGCACAGAAGCCCGCTGCTCTGCTGCTTGGTTTTTCGCCTTCAGTCAATTACACACTGCTGAAGCTGAGGCAGGCAGTTCAGCTTTGCTGCTTTTCAGCATCTCAGCTGCCCTTCTGCTCTGTGACAGCTCTCCAGGTTTCTTGCCTTCGCCAGGCTGCAACGTGCCCGCTAGTGGCAAGAACTGGGCAGGAGTGGGCAGAGAGCAGGGCCATCTGCCAGCAGGTTGCAGCTTGCCCAGGAAAATGCAGTGTCCTTGGAATGTGCAGCAAATCTTATTTCCTGGCAAGGTCGGGCTAAGTGAGCACTGCTGGTACACTTTCTCCTTGAGAACTGGAGCGGAAAAGCTTTTCGCTAAGATGTAGGCGAGCAGAGAAGCAGAATACGCAGCTTCGCAGCTGGCCGAAAGCAAGTGCCGCTTCCCGGCGTCTTTCGGCAAAAGCGGCGCTCCGGAGCTCACCGCTGCCGCTCCAGTGATCTGTGCGCGAAGTAGCCGCTTCTTGGCCTCCGGCAGCCGGAGATCGCGGTAGCTTGCAAGAGGCGAAGAACGAAGCCGCGAAGAAGCCGGCTTGTGTGCGAAGCTCGCACACAGCTGCAGGACGGTGGCTGCCGCTCTCCTGCCTCTTGAATTCACCCTTGGCATGCCAATGGAAGGTGTTCCAGGACAACCTTCCTGAGTTTTTATTTTAGTTTTCATGCATCCCACCTTGGAAATTCTCGTTGCTCCCCAGAGGCTCCGAGATGCAGAGAACACGGTGGCAGCTGCTGAAAAGAAGGGCAAATGTGAGTTGGTCAAGAAGCAAGAACCTAGGCAGCTGCCTGTGCTTGGCGAGGAGCAGCTGCTGGATTCTTGCAATTGCCTTCAGTGCGCACAGAAGCCCGCTGCTCTGCTGCTTGGTTTTTCGCCTTCAGTCAATTACACACTGCTGAAGCTGAGGCAGGCAGTTCAGCTTTGCTGCTTTTCAGCATCTCAGCTGCCCTTCTGCTCTGTGACAGCTCTCCAGGTTTCTTGCCTTCGCCAGGCTGCAACGTGCCCGCTAGTATCAAGAACTGGGCAGGAGTGGACAGAGAGCAGGGCCATCTGCCAGCAGGTTGCAGCTTGCCCAGGAAAATGCAGTGTCCTTGGAATGTGCAGCAAATCTTATTTCCTGGCAAGGTCGGGCTAAGTGAGCAGTGCTGGTACACTTTCTCCTTGAGAACTGGAGCGGTGTCGGAACCCAAGGTGTCCCTCAGACACTCTTGGATGTTCTGGGCTCAGGGCAGAGGCCTCTGAGACCCTGGCAGGCGGCCAGGGACCCCTGTGGTCTTGAGCTTGACCCATGGAACAATTTACCAACTTTGCAGGAAGAACAAGAAATCACAAATGTTTAGATATTATAATAGAAGTAGTCACAAGGTGAATGGTAGAATTTTTTAGTGCTGTACAGGGGGGTTTTAGGCCTTGTACAGGGGGGTCTAAGGTTTGTACATGGGGGTCAGAGGTTCTAAGATGGAGGGATTTGGGCGTGCCCTGTCCTCCTTCTTTCTTCTTCCTATTCTCCATGTTCTTGGTGATGTTGGCACTCACAGATTGGTTTAGAGTAGAAAGTCACTGTTCAACATAGGTAGTAGGCATTGGGGAAAAACTATAAACACCTAATACGTAATATGTGATATAAAAGATGGCACCAGCCCCTCGGGGAGGGGAGAGAGGAGACAGCCAGAGACGGGGACAGACAGAGTCAGGGACAATGTCAGGGAGTCTGTGTGCCTTGAGATAACATGCAATAAACTGCCTTGAGACCGGACGACTGAAGACTGCTGAGTCTTTCTTTGAAGGCACGGGTTGGAGGAGAGACTTTACCACCATCCGGAGTCACCCCAATCCGGGGAAGGCTCCGACAGAGCGGAAAAGCTTTTCGCTAAGATGTAGGCGAGCAGAGAGGCAGAATACGCAGCTCCGCAGCTGGCCGAAAGCAAGTGCCGCTTCCCGGCGTCTTTCGGCAAAAGCGGCGCTCCGGAGCTCACCGCTACCGCTCCAGTGATCTGTGCGCGAAGTAGCCGCTTCTTCGCCTCCGGCAGCCGGAGATCGCGGTAGCTTGCAAGAGGCGAAGAACGAAGCCGCGAAGAAGCCGGCTTGTGTGCGAAGCTCGCACACAGCTGCAGGATGGTGGCTGCCGCTCTCCTGCCTCTTGAATTCACCCTTGGCATGCCAATGGAAGGTGTTCCAGGACAACCTTCCTGAGTTTTTATTTTAGTTTTCATGCATCCCACCTTGGAAATTCTTGTTGCTCCCCAGAGGCTCCGAGATGCAGAGAACACGGTGGCAGCTGCTGAAAAGAAGGGCAACTGTGAGTTGGTCAAGAAGCAAGAACCTAGGCAGCTGCCTGTGCTTGGCAAGGAGCAGCTGCTGGATTCTTGCAATTGCCTTCAGTGCGCACAGAAGCCCGCTGCTCTGCTGCTTGGTTTTTCGCCTTCAGTCAATTACACACTGCTGAAGCTGAGGCAGGCAGTTCAGCTTTGCTGCTTTTCAGCATCTCAGCTGCCCTTCTGCTCTGTGACAGCTCTCCAGGTTTCTTGCCTTCGCCAGGCTGCAACGTGCCCGCTAGTGGCAAGAACTGGGCAGGAGTGGGCAGAGAGCAGGGCCATCTGCCAGCAGGTTGCAGCTTGCCCAGGAAAATGCAGTGTCCTTGGAATGTGCAGCAAATCTTATTTCCTGGCAAGGTCGGGCTAAGTGAGCAGTGCTGGTACACTTTCTCCTTGAGAACTGGAGCGGAAAAGCTTTTCGCTAAGATGTAGGCGAGCAGAGAGGCAGAATACGCAGCTCCGCAGCTGGCCGAAAGCAAGTGCCGCTTCCCGGCGTCTTTCGGCAAAAGCGGCGCTCCGGAGCTCACCGCTACCGCTCCACTGATCTGTGCGCGAAGTAGCCGCTTCTTGGCCTCCGGCAGCCGGAGATCGCGGTAGCTTGCAAGAGGCGAAGAACGAAGCCGCGAAGAAGCCGGCTTGTGTGCGAAGCTCGCACACAGCTGCAGGACGGTGGCTGCCGCTCTCCTGCCTCTTGAATTCACCCTTGGCATGCCAATGGAAGGTGTTCCAGGACAACCTTCCTGAGTTTTTATTTTAGTTTTCATGCATCCCACCTTGGAAATTCTTGTTGCTCCCCAGAGGCTCCGAGATGCAGAGAACACGGTGGCAGCTGCTGAAAAGAAGGGCAACTGTGAGTTGGTCAAGAAGCAAGAACACAGGCAGCTGCCTGTGCTTGGCAAGGAGCAGCTGCTGGATTCTTGCAATTGCCTTCAGTGCGCACAGAAGCCCGCTGCTCTGCTGCTTGGTTTTTCGCCTTCAGTCAATTGCACATTGCTGAAGCTGAGGCAGGCTGTTCAGCTTTGCTGCTTTTCAGCATCTCAGCTGCTTTCTGCTCTGTGACAGCTCTCGAGATGAAATAGAGATTTTTAGAGTTGGGTTAACAAAATGAATTAAGCATTTCTAATTTAGCTTGTAGAGTTATGTGTTGAATTTTCAACCTTTTGCTTAAGAAACCTCTGCCTAGTACAATGGGCAAAGGAAAATGCAAATTTCTGAAGCTTCTTGCATAAAGAACAATACCAGAAGAAGCAAAGAACCCAGATAAAGAAGCTCCTCTGTCTCCAAGCCTATCAAGACTGACAGACGTACTCAGAGAAGCACCAAAAGACCAAAGCGCACGCGCAGAGAGGAAAAGTTCAAAAGTTCAATCATGAGGAAGACCACAATCTTCAGCCTCAGGACCACCAAGAGACCCCCGTACGACCACCACAGCAAACCACGCATGCCCAGAAGGCCGTGGACTTACTTAGCATGAGAAGCGAGGACAGGCGGGGCCAGGGGTTGAATATGCATGAAAAAGTTGTGCAATGTATTGCATATGGAACGTCTTTAAGAATAAAAGTGTGGGTCAGACTGAGGCTCGGGGCACAAGTTTTGGAGAGCTATCTCACTTGTGCCGGGCGCTGACATACATACCCACTTCATAACTACCCCAGGTCATGGAGTCTATTGATTTCTTCCGCGTATCGTTTCAGTTGGCGACCACGAAGGGACTGCTCTGCTCACCCGCAGGTCCGGTTGGGAGCAGACACCCTCAGGCGCCACGGGGCTTTTCCCCGGAGGGACTCTGCGCCTCGGCTGTACACTGCGGGGAGCAGACCACGGCCCGTTGACTAGCGGATGAAAGCGGTATGTGTTAATTTATTTTCTTACGGTTGGCACTGATAAGTCGCAAAAAGATGTTTTTGCGCGCAGGTTTGCCTAGGGGCTTGCAAGCAGACCGCCATCGGGGGAGAGGCCGGCGGCGGGAGGACCTCCCCAGCTGATAGCGCGGCTCGGGGAGGGCGAAATCGCGATTTCAGTGTGTGGTGTGTGTCCTGATTGCAGTGTAGTGTGTCTGTTACGTCCGGACGTGCGTGCTTGTGCGTGTGTGTGTATGTGTGAGTGGAACGGTGAAGCGCGGTGCGGCCTTGCTAAGATACAGAGAGGCGGCGCGGCGGTGCTAGAGAGCGCATGCGCAGGGCAGCTCTCAGCCCACACTACCTGATAGTGCGGGTAGTGCGCACTCTACCTGATAGAGCGGGTGGTGCGCATGCGTGGCACGGGCTGTCTCTGGCGAGCTGGGGGAGCGCGGCGCGGGGCTTAAGTCGGGGCTTGCAAAGTTGCTTTAGGCGCCGCCCAGCTGATAGCGCAGCGGGCGCGCGGGCACAAGCCGCGGTTTGAGGAGCCGCTTTGAACCCCGCTAGCTGATAGCGCAGCTAGTGGGAGCGTGGTACAAGCTAGGAGTTACAAGCACCGCTTACAAGCATCGCTAGTTGGTAAAAAGCTTGCAAAAGTAGCCAGCGAGCCCGGCTGGGCTAAGAGTTAAGTGTTTGTTATACAATAGCACTGCCCTTCAATGTTAAAAGCTGTCACTGGGGCAGGAGGAGGGGTTGGGGAAGGCAGTCTAGGGTTGCCATGGGAAACAGCAGTTGTATGAGTTCTCCACCCCCTTTTGGAAGAGAATTGTACCCTCCCCCTGTCCTGTCAGTTATTGTTCAAGTCTGCCCCTTAGCCTAGAATCTTCTCTGTTCCACGTTTTCCCTTTGGTTCTTCCACCAAGAACACTCCTTTCCCTTTTCCCCACTGGTTAATGTTATATTTCCCCTCCCTTTAGCCTTCTCCCGATTGTACCCTCGAATGCTAAACCCTCTTACCCCTACGCAGTAAAAGAATCCTCAGCCCGCCCTTCGGGGCTCTCGGAATCTGCCTCCCTTCTGCTTCGTTGTCTCCCTGTTTGCCCCTTCTGCGACCCTTCAATCAACGAGCAGGATTTCAGCAGCCCGAGTGTCCCTCCCGTTCTTCTGGTGGACCCTCAGATGTACCAGCTATCCGAGCTTCGTGCCGAGTGGCTAAAAGCCCCCACGGCTCGGCAACTGGGAGATCCTTTGCATTACAGGGCGAATAAAGGGGGGATGAATGTGTGTGAATGAGAGGCTGTAAGAGCCCGTCTGAAGCCCCTCATTTTCCATTCTGCCTTCCGATTGCCACAAGAAAGAATCCCTTCCCCCACTGTAGTTCCGGCTTAGAACAGGACACAGCACAGGTGGAACCACTGAACCGTCATGCTGGCTGTTCCCAACAAGGCCTGGTAAGAACTTGGCAAGGACTTGGCAAGGACTTGGCAAAGACCTGACATGGAGCCAGCACGGGACAGCCTGATGCGCGGCCTGCTTCTAATCTCCGTTCTTAAGCCAAATGAACTTTTGGGGTGACTCTCGCGGTCCTTCATTGAAGACCCCTCATCTGCCTCGTTACCACTGTGACAAAGAAAGAATGAGAACCCTCCTCCCAAGGACTGAGACTGAGATCCCTGCTATAGGGAGGAGGGGAAATTGGTGGTCTGACCACTAATGACATGACCTGTTTCCCTTCAGTGATTCAAATGGACTTATTCTTCATTGTGTATTCGTCTTGCTTTGGTGGTTTCTGTGGACTCACCCGTTCCCTCGGGGCGATTACAATGGACTTGTTCCCCCCCTCTCTCCTCTGTGGACTATAATTGGAGCCCCGAGTCGACCAGAACTTCGAAGACTCCCCCGACACGACAGAGGGATCCCCATCGTCCGGAGCACTGAGGATCTCGCCTGTGTTGGTAGCTATTCCCATATCCCTCTTCTCTCTCTAACCTTTTATCTCCTTTCAGATCCCCACTATCGCGTTTACTGTTTTGGCCCCTACTAAAGGTGCATTTGTTGTGATTAACTGATAGTCCCTTGTTGTTTGCCTTTGTTGCACTTTTGGGATGGGTGAAAAGAACCATCACGACACCCCGCAAGAAGCGGATCGTGACAGAGGCGGGCTGGTTACCCCAGACCTGCTAAGCGAGAGCGGCAGTCTCCCATGCTGCGTTTCCGTCTTTTTCGCGAGAAAAGCGGCCAGTAAAGAGACGAAGCGAGTGATAAAAAGAGTGAGAGAACCCCCCCTGGGACTGGGTCTCGGAGAAAGAGTGGGACCCCTTAGTGGGGGGGGGGGGGGGGGGGGAGTAAAAGGTAATTAATTAGAAAAAAAAATGAATTAAAAGGTAAAAAGAGGGTCTTCTTGGCATAATCTATTGGGGAAAAATAAAAGGTAAAATGTGTAGGAGGGGCCCCTAAAAATTCTGCTGGATTGAGGGATAAGAATGCCCATGAACATCCAAGATCAAACCTGCTGGATTGAGGGATTAATGTTCCAAGAGCATCCAGGGTTGATTCAAACCTGCTGGATTGAGGGATTAATGTTCCAAGAGCATCCAGGGTTAAGTCAAACCTGCTGGGTTGAGGGATTAACATTGCAAGAGCACCCAGAATTAAGTTTGCTGGGTTGTTGAGAGCACCCAAGATTGAGTAAAAATTTTGCCAGTTTGAAGAGAAGTCTGACAGGATCTAGAGTTGGGAACCACACAGCTAGATTGAGGGGTATCCAAGAACACTGGGACTAGCCAGGGACACCTACAAGTGTAATAGGTGTGTTGAAAAAGAAAAGGTACCTTGTTGTTGTGGTTGTTTTGTTATGTGTAAGAGTAAGTAAAATAAAGTTAAGTGAATGTAGACGAAGGAAAGTATATGTATGCATCCTGCCCTGTTAAGCAGCCTCACTGTGCTTCCCTGCTGTCACCGACAAACACAAGTTACGAACCCTCAGAACTGAAAAAGTTCAATCAAATATTGCTTCCATTGATGACCATGATATTGTCTATAATACCTTGTTCCAACTTATGTTATGTAAGTGTTAATACCCCTATCCTACCAGTTGGTAAACCTGATGGGTCATACCGGTTAGTACAGGATCTGCGGGCCATAAACAAGGTCACGGAGGATCTGTATCCTGTGGTGGCCAATCCCTACACGTTATTAACTTGCTTAACAGCCGAGCTAACTTGGTTTACCGTTTTAGATTTAAAAGATGCCTTCTTTTGCCTTCCTATCCATGAAGCCAGAAAATTTTTGCATTTGAATGGGAAAATCCTAAGAGCGGGCCAAGAACTCAACTGACATGGACCAGACTCCCACAAGGATTCAAAAACTCACCCACTTTGTTTGGAGAACAACTTGCAAAAGAATTAGAGACCTGAGAAGCCCCTCCAGAGGAAGGGAAGTTGCTAGAGTACGTAGATGACATCCTGATAGCCACACGGACAAGGGAAGCATGCACGGCCTGGACGATAAGCCTCTTGAACTTTTTGGGGCTCCAAGGGTACCGAGTATCAAAGAAAAAAGCCCAAGTAGTAAAACAGAAAGTAACTTCTCTGGGTTACGAAGTCAGTGCTAGACAACGTACCTTGGGCCAAAGCTGGAAGGAGGCAATATGCCAGACCCCAAAACCTCAGACGGTAAAGGAACTACGAACTTTCCTGAGGATGACAGGGTGGTGCAGGTTATGGATCTATAACTATGGACTGTTTGTTAAGCCCTTCTATGAACTGATTGCAACTGAAAGCAGGAACATCCAAGAGACAAAGGAAGCTACGCAAGCTTTCAACCAGCTGAAAAAAGCCCTCATGTCAGCTCCAGCCCTGAGATTGCCAGACGTGAGTAAGCCTTCCCTTTTATTCTCCCATGAGAAGCAAGGAATCGCCTTAGGAATACTAGCACAGGACCTCGGCCCATATCGGAGAGCAGTGGCTTACTTCTCTAAGCAATTGGATACAGCAGCTAAAGGGTGGCCTGGGTGCCTCAGAGCTGTTGCAGCAGTCGTACTGAACATCCAAGAGGCACACAAATTCACCCTAGGCCAGAAAAGAACTGTGCTAGTGTCTCACACAGTGTCTGCAGTGCTAGAGGTAAAAGGTGGGCATTGGCTTTCCCCACAACGGCTCCTGAGATACCAAGCTATCATAGTGGAGCAAGATGATGTAGAGATAGTAGTGACTAACATTGTCAATCCAGCCTCCTTCCTCAGTAGAAACCAAGGGGAACCAGTGGAACATGACTGCCTGGAGACCATTGAAGCCACCTACTCCAGCTGCCCTGACTCGAAGGACACCCCTCTCGAGAATGCAGAAGTCTCGTTTACTGATGGAAGCAGTTATATCATCAGTGGAAAACGGCACGCCGGGTAGGCAGTTCCAACGTGCAAGGAAGTAATGTCATCTGGGCCCCTGCCAACAAATACCTCTGCACAGAAGGCCGAGATAATTGCTCTAACTGGGGCCCTAGAATTGGCAAGAGGGAAAGAAATAAACATATACACGGACTCGAAGTATGCATTTGGAGTAGTGCATGCTCACAGAGCCATTTAGAAAGAGAGAGGACTGCTGAAGTCTCAAGGGAAAAATATTAAAGATGCATCAGAAGTACTGCGACTTCTAGAAGCAGTCCAGTTGCCAGAGAAAGTAGCGATCATGCACATTAAGGCACATCAGAAGATCAACTCAGAATTGGAAGAAGGAAACGAGCTGGCAGATAGGGAAGCAAAAGAAGCAGCAAGACGGGCACATTTCCCCTAAAGGTAAGCCAAGATACAACAAACCAGAAAAAAAATTAATCTATGAGCAAAAAGGAGACTATAACCAAGAGGGATGGGCCACCATAGAAGGAAAATTAGTTCTACCCTCCTATTTATGATGGTCCCTAATAAAGGAAGAACACCAGAAAACCATTGGGGTATTGATGCTCTAGCATAACTAGACATTTACAACTCGACAATGTGACCTTTGCCTCCAGACCAACCCCAAAAATACTCCCAAACCAAAGCTTAGCCAGATTAGGAAGGGTCATGGGCCGGAGCAGCAATGGCAGATTGATTGTACAGAATTGCCAAGAAAAGGGGGGTATACGTTTTTCCTGGTGCTAACAGATACCTTTTCAGGATGGCCAGAAGCATTCCCCACCAGGACTTCTAAAGCTCAAGAAGTAACTAAGGTATTGGTACAAGAAAACATACCACGCTTTAGAGTCCTGGCCACAATCTCCTCAAATAGAGGACCACATTTTATTGTAAAATTCGTGCAACAAGTTAGCCAATACTTGAACATAGACTGAGAACTTCACACCCCATATAACCCACAATCAAGTGGTCAGGTAAAAAAAATGAATCATTTGATCAAACAACAAATTGTACAATTGGGACAAGAAGCTAATTTGTCATGGACTCAATCCCTCCCATTAGCACTACTGCAGATCCGAACCAAACCCAAGACTAAAGAAAAGCTAAACCACTTTGACTTGCTTTATGAAAAACCATATGGGGTGCGAAAGAGAATGTCTAGCCAAGACATGTCACTAACCTCCTGTATGTTAAGTCTCTTAACTTGGTGTATCCAGCACCAATCACTAGCTAATAAACACAAGTCATAACTAGTGAAATACACTGTTTAGAAGACTTTATGTCACCCAATTATAATTCTATTAATTTTAGTTACTGTAAGTTTAATGATGTCTACTTTAACACTCATGTAGAATTCGAGGATGTTAAAACACATGGCCAGTCTGACATCACTCTCTAGAACTCCTAGAATCTTACTGAAAGAGGACGGTCAAGACAGTAGATGAGAATTTAAATCAAGACCCCTGTAGTAAAAGAATTTACTCTATTTTAAGAAAAGGGGGGACTGAAGCAGAGATTTTTAGAGTTAGGTTAACAAAATGAATGAAGCATTTCTAATTTAGCTTGTAGAGTTATGTGTTGAATTTTCAACCTTTTGCTTAAGAAACCTCTGCCTAGTACAATGGGCATAGGAAAATGCAAATTTCTGAAGCTTCTTGCATAAAGAACAATACCAGAAGAAGCAAAGAACCCAGATAAAGAAGCTCCTCTGTCTCCAAGCCTATCAAGACTGACAGACGTACTCAGAGAAGCACCAAAGGACCAAAAGCGCACGCGCAGAGAGGAAAAGTTCAAAAGTTCAATCGTGAGGAAGACCACAATCTTCAGCCTCAGGACCACCAAGAGACCCCCGTACGACCACCACAGCAAACCACGCATGCCCAGAAGGACGTGGACTTACTTAGCATGAGAAGCGAGGACAGGCGGGGCCAGGGGTTGAATATGCATGAAAAAGTTGTGCAATGTATTGCATATGGAACGTCTTTAAGAATAAAAGTGTGGGTCAGACTGAGGCTCGGGGCACAAGTTTTGGAGAGCTATCTCACTTGTGCCGGGCGCTAACATACATAGCCACTTCATAACTACCCCAGGTTATGGAGTCTACTGATTTCTTCCGCGTATCGTTTCACAGGTTTCTTGCCTTCGCCAGGCTGCAACGTGCCCGCTAGTAGCAAGAACTGGGCAGGAGTGGGCAGAGAGCAGGGCCATCTGCCAGCAGGTTGCAGCTTGCCCAGGAAAATGCAGTGTCCTTGGAATGTGCAGCAAATCTTATTTCCTGGCAAGGTCGGGCTAAGTGAGCAGTGCTGGTACACTTTCTCCTTGAGAACTGGAGCGGAAAAGCTTTTCGCTAAGATGTAGGCGAGCAGAGAGGCAGAATACGGAGCTCCGCAGCTGGCCGAAAGCAAGTGCCGCTTGCCGGCGTCTTTCGGCAAAAGCGGCGCTTCGGAGCGCACCGCTGCCGCTCCAGTCATCTGTGCGCGAAGTAGCCGCTTCTTGGCCTCCGGCAGCCGGAGATCGCGGTAGCTTGCAAGAGGCGAAGAACGAAGCCGCGAAGAAGCCGGCTTGTGTGCGAAGCTCGCACACAGCTGCAGGACGGTGGCTGCCGCTCTCCTGCCTCTTGAATTCACCCTTGGCATGCCAATGGAAGCTGTTCCAGGACAACCTTCCTGAGTTTTTATTGTAGTTTTCATGCATCCCACCTTGGAAATTCTCGTTGCTCCCCAGAGGCTCCGAGATGCAGAGAACACGGCGGCAGCTGCTGAAAAGAAGGGCAACTGTGAGTTGGTCAAGAAGCAAGAACCTAGGCAGCTGCCTGTGCTTGGCAAGGAGCAGCTGCTGGATTCTTGCAATTGCCTTCAGTGCGCACAGAAGCCCGCTGCTCTGCTGCTTGGTTTTTCGCCTTCAGTCAATTACACACTGCTGAAGCTGAGGCAGGCAGTTCAGCTTTGCTGCTTTTCAGCATCTCAGCTGCCCTTCTGCTCTGTGACAGCTCTCCAGGTTTCTTGCCTTCGCCAGGCTGCAACGTGCCCGCTAGTAGCAAGAACTGGGCAGGAGTGGGCAGAGAGCAGGGCCATCTGCCAGCAGGTTGCAGCTTGCCCAGGAAAATGCAGTGTCCTTGGAATGTGCAGCAAATCTTATTTCCTGGCAAGGTCGGGCTAAGTGAGCACTGCTGGTACACTTTCTCCTTGAGAACTGGAGCGGAAAAGCTTTTCGCTAAGATGTAGGCGAGCAGAGAGGCAGAATACGCAGCTCCGCAGCTGGCCGAAAGCAAGTGCCGCTTGCTGGCGTCTTTAGGCAAAAGCGGCGCTTCGGAGCGCACCGCTGCCGCTCCAGTCATCTGTGCGCGAAGTAGCCGCTTCTTGGCCTCCGGCAGCCGGAGATCGCGGTAGCTTGCAAGAGGCGAAGAACGAAGCCGCGAAGAAGCCGGCTTGTGTGCGAAGCTCGCACACAGCTGCAGGACGGTGGCTGCCGCTCTCCTGCCTCTTGAATTCACCCTTGGCATGCCAATGGAAGGTGTTCCAGGACAACCTTCCTGAGTTTTTATTGTAGTTTTCATGCATCCCTCCTTGGAAATTCTTGTTGCTCCCCAGAGGCTCCGAGATGCAGAGAACACGGTGGCAGCTGCTGAAAAGAAGGGCAACTGTGAGTTGGTCAAAAACCAAGAACACAGGCAGCTGCCTGTGCTTGGCAAGGAGCAGCTGCTGGATTCTTGCAATTGCCTTCAGTGCGCACAGAAGCCCGCTGCTCTGCTGCTTGGTTTTTCGCCTTCAGTCAATTACACACTGCTGAAGCTGAGGCAGGCAGTTCAGCTTTGCTGCTTTTCAGCATCTCAGCTGCCCTTCTGCTCTGTGACAGCTCTCCAGGTTTCTTGCCTTCGCCAGGCTGCAACGTGCCCGCTAGTAGCAAGAACTGGGCAGGAGTGGGCAGAGAGCAGGGCCATCTGCCAGCAGGTTGCAGCTTGCCCAGGAAAATGCAGTGTCCTTGGAATGTGCAGCAAATCTTATTTCCTGGCAAGGTCGGGCTAAGTGAGCAGTGCTGGTACACTTTCTCCTTGAGAACTGGAGCGGAAAAGCTTTTCGCTAAGATGTAGGCGAGCAGAGAGGCAGAATACGGAGCTCCGCAGCTGGCCGAAAGCAAGTGCCGCTTGCCGGCGTCTTTCGGCAAAAGCGGCGCTTCGGAGCGCACCGCTGCCGCTCCAGTCATCTGTGCGCGAAGTAGCCGCTTCTTGGCCTCCGGCAGCCGGAGATCGCGGTAGCTTGCAAGAGGCGAAGAACGAAGCCGCGAAGAAGCCGGCTTGTGTGCGAAGCTCGCACACAGCTGCAGGACGGTGGCTGCCGCTCTCCTGCCTCTTGAATTCACCCTTGGCATGCCAATGGAAGGTGTTCCAGGACAACCTTCCTGAGTTTTTATTGTAGTTTTCATGCATCCCTCCTTGGAAATTCTTGTTGCTCCCCAGAGGCTCCGAGATGCAGAGAACACGGTGGCAGCTGCTGAAAAGAAGGGCAACTGTGAGTTGGTCAAGAAGCAAGAACCTAGGCAGCTGCCTGTGCTTGGCAAGGAGCAGCTGCTGGATTCTTGCAATTGCCTTCAGTGCGCACAGAAGCCCGCTGCTCTGCTGCTTGGTTTTTCGCCTTCAGTCAATTACACACTGCTGAAGCTGAGGCAGGCAGTTCAGCTTTGCTGCTTTTCAGCATCTCAGCTGCCCTTCTGCTCTGTGACAGCTCTCCAGGTTTCTTGCCTTCGCCAGGCTGCAACGTGCCCGCTAGTACCAAGAACTGGGCAGGAGTGGGCAGAGAGCAGGGCCATCTGCCAGCAGGTTGCAGCTTGCCCAGGAAAATGCAGTGTCCTTGGAATGTGCAGCAAATCTTATTTCCTGGCAAGGTCGGGCTAAGTGAGCACTGCTGGTACACTTTCTCCTTGAGAACTGGAGCGGAAAAGCTTTTCGCTAAGATGTAGGCGAGCAGAGAGGCAGAATACGCAGCTCCGCAGCTGGCCGAAAGCAAGTGCCGCTTGCCGGCGTCTTTCGGCAAAAGCGGCGCTTCGGAGCGCACCGCTGCCGCTCCAGTCATCTGTGCGCGAAGTAGCCGCTTCTTGGCCTCCGGCAGCCGGAGATCGCGGTAGCTTGCAAGAGGCGAAGAACGAAGCCGCGAAGAAGCCGGCTTGTGTGCGAAGCTCGCACACAGCTGCAGGACGGTGGCTGCCGCTCTCCTGCCTCTTGAATTCACCCTTGGCATGCCAATGGAAGGTGTTCCAGGACAACCTTCCTGAGTTTTTATTGTAGTTTTCATGCATCCCACCTTGGAAATTCTCGTTGCTCCCCAGAGGCTCCGAGATGCAGAGAACACGGTGGCAGCTGCTGAAAAGAAGGGCAACTGTGAGTTGGTCAAGAAGCAAGAACCTAGGCAGCTGCCTGTGCTTGGCAAGGAGCAGCTGCTGGATTCTTGCAATTGCCTTCAGTGCGCACAGAAGCCCGCTGCTCTGCTGCTTGGTTTTTCGCCTTCAGTCAATTACACACTGCTGAAGCTGAGGCAGGCAGTTCAGCTTTGCTGCTTTTCAGCATCTCAGCTGCCCTTCTGCTCTGTGACAGCTCTCCAGGTTTCTTGCCTTCGCCAGGCTGCAACGTGCCCGCTAGTACCAAGAACTGGGCAGGAGTGGGCAGAGAGCAGGGCCATCTGTCAGCAGGTTGCAGCTTGCCCAGGAAAATGCAGTGTCCTTGGAATGTGCAGCAAATCTTATTTCCTGGCAAGGTCGGGCTAAGTGAGCAGTGCTGGTACACTTTCTCCTTGAGAACTGGAGCGGAAAAGCTTTTCGCTAAGATGTAGGCGAGCAGAGAGGCAGAATACGCAGCTCCGCAGCTGGCCGAAAGCAAGTGCCGCTTCCCGGCGTCTTTCGGCAAAAGCGGCGCTCCGGAGCTCACCGCTGCCGCTCCACTGATCTGTGCACGAAGTAGCCGCTTCTTGGCCTCCGGCAGCCGGAGATCGCGGTAGCTTGCAAGAGGCGAAGAACGAAGCCGCGAAGAAGCCGGCTTGTGTGCGAAGCTCGCACACAGCTGCAGGACGGTGGCTGCCGCTCTCCTGCCTCTTGAATTCACCCTTGGCATGCCAATGGAAGGTGTTCCAGGACAACCTTCCTGAGTTTTTATTTTAGTTTTCATGCATCCCACCTTGGAAATTCTCGTTGCTCCCCAGAGGCTCCGAGATGCAGAGAACACGGTGGCAGCTGCTGAAAAGAAGGGCAACTGTGAGTTGGTCAAGAAGCAAGAACCTAGGCAGCTGCCTGTGCTTGGCAAGGAGCAGCTGCTGGATTCTTGCAATTGCCTTCAGTGCGCACAGAAGCCCGCTGCTCTGCTGCTTGGTTTTTCGCCTTCAGTCAATTACACACTGCTGAAGCTGAGGCAGGCAGTTCAGCTTTGCTGCTTTTCAGCATCTCAGCTGCCCTTCTGCTCTGTGACAGCTCTCCAGGTTTCTTGCCTTCGCCAGGCTGCAACGTGCCCGCTAGTACCAAGAACTGGGCAGGAGTGGGCAGAGAGCAGGGCCATCTGCCAGCAGGTTGCAGCTTGCCCAGGAAAATGCAGTGTCCTTGGAATGTGCAGCAAATCTTATTTCCTGGCAAGGTCGGGCTAAGTGAGCACTGCTGGTACACTTTCTCCTTGAGAACTGGAGCGGAAAAGCTTTTCGCTAAGATGTAGGCGAGCAGAGAGGCAGAATACGCAGCTCCGCAGCTGGCCGAAAGCAAGTGCCGCTTGCCGGCGTCTTTCGGCAAAAGCGGCGCTCCGGAGCTCACCGCTACCGCTCCACTGATCTGTGCGCGAAGTAGCCGCTTCTTCGCCTCCGGCAGCCGGAGATCGCGGTAGCTTGCAAGAGGCGAAGAACGAAGCCGCGAAGAAGCCGGCTTGTGTGCGAAGCTCGCACACAGCTGCAGGACGGTGGCTGCCGCTCTCCTGCCTCTTGAATTCACCCTTGGCATGCCAATGGAAGGTGTTCCAGGACAACCTTCCTGAGTTTTTATTTTAGTTTTCATGCATCCCACCTTGGAAATTCTTGTTGCTCCCCAGAGGCTCCGAGATGCAGAGAACACGGTGGCAGCTGCTGAAAAGAAGGGCAACTGTGAGTTGGTCAAAAACCAAGAACACAGGCAGCTGCCTGTGCTTGGCAAGGAGCAGCTGCTGGATTCTTGCAATTGCCTTCAGTGCGCACAGAAGCCCGCTGCTCTGCTGCTTGGTTTTTCGCCTTCAGTCAATTACACACTGCTGAAGCTGAGGCAGGCAGTTCAGCTTTGCTGCTTTTCAGCATCTCAGCTGCCCTTCTGCTCTGTGACAGCTCTCCAGGTTTCTTGCCTTCGCCAGGCTGCAACGTGCCCGCTAGTAGCAAGAACTGGGCAGGAGTGGGCAGAGAGCAGGGCCATCTGCCAGCAGGTTGCAGCTTGCCCAGGAAAATGCAGTGTCCTTGGAATGTGCAGCAAATCTTATTTCCTGGCAAGGTCGGGCTAAGTGAGCAGTGCTGGTACACTTTCTCCTTGAGAACTGGAGCGGAAAAGCTTTTCGCTAAGATGTAGGCGAGCAGAGAGGCAGAATACGCAGCTCCGCAGCTGGCCGAAAGCAAGTGCCGCTTCCCGGCGTCTTTCGGCAAAAGCGGCGCTCCGGAGCTCACCGCTACCGCTCCACTGATCTGTGCGCGAAGTAGCCGCTTCTTCGCCTCCGGCAGCCGGAGATCGCGGTAGCTTGCAAGAGGCGAAGAACGAAGCCGCGAAGAAGCCGGCTTGTGTGCGAAGCTCGCACACAGCTGCAGGACGGTGGCTGCCGCTCTCCTGCCTCTTGAATTCACCCTTGGCATGCCAATGGAAGGTGTTCCAGGACAACCTTCCTGAGTTTTTATTTTAGTTTTCATGCATCCCTCCTTGGAAATTCTTGTTGCTCCCCAGAGGCTCCGAGATGCAGAGAACACGGTGGCAGCTGCTGAAAAGAAGGGCAACTGTGAGTTGGTCAAGAAGCAAGAACCTAGGCAGCTGCCTGTGCTTGGCAAGGAGCAGCTGCTGGATTCTTGCAATTGCCTTCAGTGCGCACAGAAGCCCGCTGCTCTGCTGCTTGGTTTTTCGCCTTCAGTCAATTACACACTGCTGAAGCTGAGGCAGGCAGTTCAGCTTTGCTGCTTTTCAGCATCTCATCTGCCCTTCTGCTCTGTGACAGCTCTCCAGGTTTCTTGCCTTCGCCAGGCTGCAACGTGCCCGCTAGTAGCAAGAACTGGGCAGGAGTGGGCAGAGAGCAGGGCCATCTGCCAGCAGGTTGCAGCTTGCCCAGGAAAATGCAGTGTCCTTGGAATGTGCAGCAAATCTTATTTCCTGGCAAGGTCGGGCTAAGTGAGCAGTGCTGGTACACTTTCTCCTTGAGAACTGGAGCGGAAAAGCTTTTCGCTAAGATGTAGGCGAGCAGAGAGGCAGAATACGCAGCTCCGCAGCTGGCCGAAAGCAAGTGCCGCTTCCCGGCGTCTTTCGGCAAAAGCGGCGCTTCGGAGCTCACCGCTGCCGCTCCAGTGATCTGTGCGCGAAGTAGCCGCTTCTTGGCCTCCGGCAGCCGGAGATCGCGGTAGCTTGCAAGAGGCGAAGAACGAAGCCGCGAAGAAGCCGGCTTGTGTGCGAAGCTCGCACACAGCTGCAGGACGGTGGCTGCCGCTCTCCTGCCTCTTGAATTCACCCTTGGCATGCCAATGGAAGGTGTTCCAGGACAACCTTCCTGAGTTTTTATTTTAGTTTTCATGCATCCCACCTTGGAAATTCTCGTTGCTCCCCAGAGGCTCCGAGATGCAGAGAACACGGTGGCAGCTGCTGAAAAGAAGGGCAACTGTGAGTTGGTCAAGAAGCAAGAACCTAGGCAGCTGCCTGTGCTTGGCAAGGAGCAGCTGCTGGATTCTTGCAATTGCCTTCAGTGCGCACAGAAGCCCGCTGCTCTGCTGCTTGGTTTTTCGCCTTCAGTCAATTACACACTGCTGAAGCTGAGGCAGGCAGTTCAGCTTTGCTGCTTTTCAGCATCTCAGCTGCCCTTCTGCTCTGCGACAGCTCTCCAGGTTTCTTGCCTTCGCCAGGCTGCAACGTGCCCGCTAGTACCAAGAACTGGGCAGGAGTGGGCAGAGAGCACGGCCATCTGCCAGCAGGTTGCAGCTTGCCCAGGAAAATGCAGTGTCCTTGGAATGTGCAGCAAATCTTATTTCCTGGCAAGGTCGGGCTAAGTGAGCAGTGCTGGTACACTTTCTCCTTGAGAACTGGAGCGGAAAAGCTTTTCGCTAAGATGTAGGCGAGCAGAGAGGCAGAATACGGAGCTCCGCAGCTGGCCGAAAGCAAGTGCCGCTTGCCGGCGTCTTTCGGCAAAAGCGGCGCTTCGGAGCGCACCGCTGCCGCTCCAGTCATCTGTGCGCGAAGTAGCCGCTTCTTGGCCTCCGGCAGCCGGAGATCGCGGTAGCTTGCAAGAGGCGAAGAACGAAGCCGCGAAGAAGCCGGCTTGTGTGCGAAGCTCGCACACAGCTGCAGGACGGTGGCTGCCGCTCTCCTGCCTCTTGAATTCACCCTTGGCATGCCAATGGAAGGTGTTCCAGGACAACCTTCCTGAGTTTTTATTGTAGTTTTCATGCATCCCTCCTTGGAAATTCTTGTTGCTCCCCAGAGGCTCCGAGATGCAGAGAACACGGTGGCAGCTGCTGAAAAGAAGGGCAACTGTGAGTTGGTCAAAAACCAAGAACACAGGCAGCTGCCTGTGCTTGGCAAGGAGCAGCTGCTGGATTCTTGCAATTGCCTTCAGTGCGCACAGAAGCCCGCTGCTCTGCTGCTTGGTTTTTCGCCTTCAGTCAATTACACACTGCTGAAGCTGAGGCAGGCAGTTCAGCTTTGCTGCTTTTCAGCATCTCAGCTGCCCTTCTGCTCTGTGACAGCTCTCCAGGTTTCTTGCCTTCGCCAGGCTGCAACGTGCCCGCTAGTAGCAAGAACTGGGCAGGAGTGGGCAGAGAGCAGGGCCATCTGCCAGCAGGTTGCAGCTTGCCCAGGAAAATGCAGTGTCCTTGGAATGTGCAGCAAATCTTATTTCCTGGCAAGGTCGGGCTAAGTGAGCACTGCTGGTACACTTTCTCCTTGAGAACTGGAGCGGAAAAGCTTTTCGCTAAGATGTAGGCGAGCAGAGAGGCAGAATACGCAGCTCCGCAGCTGGCCGAAAGCAAGTGCCGCTTCCCGGCGTCTTTCGGCAAAAGCGGCGCTTCGGAGCGCACCGCTGCCGCTCCAGTCATCTGTGCGCGAAGTAGCCGCTTCTTGGCCTCCGGCAGCCGGAGATCGCGGTAGCTTGCAAGAGGCGAAGAACGAAGCCGCGAAGAAGCCGGCTTGTGTGCGAAGCTCGCACACAGCTGCAGGACGGTGGCTGCCGCTCTCCTGCCTCTTGAATTCACCCTTGGCATGCCAATGGAAGCTGTTCCAGGACAACCTTCCTGAGTTTTTATTGTAGTTTTCATGCATCCCTCCTTGGAAATTCTTGTTGCTCCCCAGAGGCTCCGAGATGCAGAGAACACGGTGGCAGCTGCTGAAAAGAAGGGCAACTGTGAGTTGGTCAAGAAGCAAGAACCTAGGCAGCTGCCTGTGCTTAGCAAGGAGCAGCTGCTGGATTCTTGCAATTGCCTTCAGTGCGCACAGAAGCCCGCTGCTCTGCTGCTTGGTTTTTCGCCTTCAGTCAATTACACACTGCTGAAGCTGAGGCAGGCAGTTCAGCTTTGCTGCTTTTCAGCATCTCAGCTGCCCTTCTGCTCTGTGACAGCTCTCCAGGTTTCTTGCCTTCGCCAGGCTGCAACGTGCCCGCTAGTAGCAAGAACTGGGCAGGAGTGGGCAGAGAGCAGGGCCATCTGCCAGCAGGTTGCAGCTTGCCCAGGAAAATGCAGTGTCCTTGGAATGTGCAGCAAATCTTATTTCCTGGCAAGGTCGGGCTAAGTGAGCAGTGCTGGTACACTTTCTCCTTGAGAACTGGAGCGGAAAAGCTTTTCGCTAAGATGTAGGCGAGCAGAGAGGCAGAATACGCAGCTCCGCAGCTGGCCGAAAGCAAGTGCCGCTTCCCGGCGTCTTTCGGCAAAAGCGGCGCTTCGGAGCTCACCGCTGCCGCTCCACTGATCTGTGCGCGAAGTAGCCGCTTCTTGGCCTCCGGCAGCCGGAGATCGCGGTAGCTTGCAAGAGGCGAAGAACGAAGCCGCGAAGAAGCCGGCTTGTGTGCGAAGCTCGCACACAGCTGCAGGACGGTGGCTGCCGCTCTCCTGCCTCTTGAATTCACCCTTGGCATGCCAATGGAAGGTGTTCCAGGACAACCTTCCTGAGTTTTTATTTTAGTTTTCATGCATCCCACCTTGGAAATTCTCGTTGCTCCCCAGAGGCTCCGAGATGCAGAGAACACGGTGGCAGCTGCTGAAAAGAAGGGCAACTGTGAGTTGGTCAAGAAGCAAGAACCTAGGCAGCTGCCTGTGCTTGGCAAGGAGCAGCTGCTGGATTCTTGCAATTGCCTTCAGTGCGCACAGAAGCCCGCTGCTCTGCTGCTTGGTTTTTCGCCTTCAGTCAATTACACACTGCTGAAGCTGAGGCAGGCAGTTCAGCTTTGCTGCTTTTCAGCATCTCAGCTGCCCTTCTGCTCTGCGACAGCTCTCCAGGTTTCTTGCCTTCGCCAGGCTGCAACGTGCCCGCTAGTAGCAAGAACTGGGCAGGAGTGGGCAGAGAGCACGGCCATCTGCCAGCAGGTTGCAGCTTGCCCAGGAAAATGCAGTGTCCTTGGAATGTGCAGCAAATCTTATTTCCTGGCAAGGTCGGGCTAAGTGAGCAGTGCTGGTACACTTTCTCCTTGAGAACTGGAGCGGAAAAGCTTTTCGCTAAGATGTAGGCGAGCAGAGAGGCAGAATACGCAGCTCCGCAGCTGGCCGAAAGCAAGTGCCGCTTCCCGGCGTCTTTCGGCAAAAGCGGCGCTCCGGAGCTCACCGCTGCCGCTCCAGGGATCTGTGCGCGAAGTAGCCGCTTCTTCGCCTCCGGCAGCCGGAGATCGCGGTAGCTTGCAAGAGGCGAAGAACGAAGCCGCGAAGAAGCCGGCTTGTGTGCGAAGCTCGCAGACAGCTGCAGGACGGTGGCTGCTGCTCTCCTGCCTCTTGAATTCACCCTTGGCATGCCAATGGAAGGTGTTCCAGGACAACCTTCCTGAGTTTTTATTTTAGTTTTCATGCATCCCACCTTGGAAATTCTCGTTGCTCCCCAGAGGCTCCGAGATGCAGAGAACACGGTGGCAGCTGCTGAAAAGAAGGGCAACTGTGAGTTGGTCAAGAAGCAAGAACCTAGGCAGCTGCCTGTGCTTGGCAAGGAGCAGCTGCTGGATTCTTGCAATTGCCTTCAGTGCGCACAGAAGCCCGCTGCTCTGCTGCTTGGTTTTTCGCCTTCAGTCAATTGCACATTGCTGAAGCTGAGGCAGGGCTGTTCAGCTTTGCTGCTTTTCAGCATCTCAGCTGCTTTCTGCTCTGTGACAGCTCTCGAGATGAAATAGAGATTTTTAGAGTTGGGTTAACAAAATGAATTAAGCATTTCTAATTTAGCTTGTAGAGTTATGTGTTGAATTTTCAACCTTTTGCTTAAGAAACCTCTGCCTAGTACAATGGGCAAAGGAAAATGCAAATTTCTGAAGCTTCTTGCATAAAGAACAATACCAGAAGAAGCAAAGAACCCAGATAAAGAAGCTCCTCTGTCTCCAAGCCTATCAAGACTGACAGACGTACTCAGAGAAGCACCAAAGGACCAAAAGCGCACGCGCAGAGAGGAAAAGTTCAAAAGTTCAATCATGAGGAAGACCACAATCTTCAGCCTCAGGACCACCAAGAGACCCCCGTACGACCACCACAGCAAACCACGCATGCCCAGAAGGCCGTGGACTTACTTAGCATGAGAAGCGAGGACAGGCGGGGCCAGGGGTTGAATATGCATGAAAAAGTTGTGCAATGTATTGCATATGGAACGTCTTTAAGAATAAAAGTGTGGGTCAGACTGAGGCTCGGGGCACAAGTTTTGGAGAGCTATCTCACTTGTGCCGGGCGCTGACATACATACCCACTTCATAACTACCCCAGGTCATGGAGTCTATTGATTTCTTCCGCGTATCGTTTCAGTTGGCGACCACGAAGGGACTGCTCTGCTCACCCGCAGGTCCGGTTGGGAGCAGACACCCTCAGGCGCCACGGGGCTTTTCCCCGGAGGGACTCTGCGCCTCGGCTGTACACTGCGGGGAGCAGACCACGGCCCGTTGACTAGCGGATGAAAGCGGTATGTGTTAATTTATTTTCTTACGGTTGGCACTGATAAGTCGCAAAAAGATGTTTTTGCGCGCAGGTTTGCCTAGGGGCTTGCAAGCAGACCGCCATCGGGGGAGAGGCCGGCGGCGGGAGGACCTCCCCAGCTGATAGCGCGGCTCGGGGAGGGCGAAATCGCGATTTCAGTGTGTGGTGTGTGTCCTGATTGCAGTGTAGTGTGTCTGTTACGTCCGGACGTGCGTGCTTGTGCGTGTGTGTGTATGTGTGAGTGGAACGGTGAAGCGCGGTGCGGCCTTGCTAAGATACAGAGAGGCGGCGCGGCGGTGCTAGAGAGCGCATGCGCAGGGCAGCTCTCAGCCCACACTACCTGATAGTGCAGGTAGTGCGCACTCTACCTGATAGAGCGGGTGGTGCGCATGCGTGGCACGGGCTGTCTCTGGCGAGCTGGGGGAGCGCGGCGCGGGGCTTAAGTCGGGGCTTGCAAAGTTGCTTTAGGCGCGGCCCAGCTGATAGCGCAGCGGGCGCGCGGGCACAAGCCGCGGTTTGAGGAGCCGCTTTGAACCCCGCTAGCTGATAGCGCAGCTAGTGGGAGCGTGGTACAAGCTAGGAGTTACAAGCACCGCTTACAAGCATCGCTAGTTGGTAAAAAGCTTGCAAAAGTAGCCAGCGAGCCCGGCTGGGCTAAGAGTTAAGTGTTTGTTATACAATAGCACTGCCCTTCAGTGTTAAAAGCTGTCACTGGGGCAGGAGGAGGGGTTGGGGAAGGCAGTCTAGGGTTGCCATGGGAAACAGCAGTTGTATGAGTTCTCCACCCCCTTTTGGAAGAGAATTGTACCCTCCCCCTGTCCTGTCAGTTATTGTTCAAGTCTGCCCCTTAGCCTAGAATCTTCTCTGTTCCACGTTTTCCCTTTGGTTCTTCCACCAAGAACACTCCTTTCCCTTTTCCCCACTGGTTAATGTTATATTTCCCCTCCCTTTAGCCTTCTCCCGATTGTACCCTCGAATGCTAAACCCTCTTACCCCTACGCAGTAAAAGAATCCTCAGCCCGCCCTTCGGGGCTCTCGGAATCTGCCTCCCTTCTGCTTCGTTGTCTCCCTGTTTGCCCCTTCTGCGACCCTTCAATCAACGAGCAGGATTTCAGCAGCCCGAGTGTCCCTCCCGTTCTTCTGGTGGACCCTCAGATGTACCAGCTATCCGAGCTTCGTGCCGAGTGGCTAAAAGCCCCCACGGCTCGGCAACTGGGAGATCCTTTGCATTACAGGGCGAATAAAGGGGGGATGAATGTGTGTGAATGAGAGGCTGTAAGAGCCCGTCTGAAGCCCCTCATTTTCCATTCTGCCTTCCGATTGCCACAAGAAAGAATCCCTTCCCCCACTGTAGTTCCGGCTTAGAACAGGACACAGCACAGGTGGAACCACTGAACCGTCATGCTGGCTGTTCCCAACAAGGCCTGGTAAGAACTTGGCAAGGACTTGGCAAGGACTTGGCAAAGACCTGACATGGAGCCAGCACGGGACAGCCTGATGCGTGGCCTGCTTCTAATCTCCGTTCTTAAGCCAAATGAACTTTTGGGGTGACTCTCGCGGTCCTTCATTGAAGACCCCTCATCTGCCTCGTTACCACTGTGACAAAGAAAGAATGAGAACCCTCCTCCCAAGGACTGAGACTGAGACCCCTGCTATAGGGAGGAGGGGAAATTGGTGGTCTGACCACTAATGACATGACCTGTTTCCCTTCAGTGATTCAAATGGACTTATTCTTCATTGTGTATTCGTCTTGCTTTGGTGGTTTCTGTGGACTCACCCGTTCCCTCGGGGCGATTACAATGGACTTGTTCCCCCCCTCTCTCCTCTGTGGACTATAATTGGAGCCCCGAGTCGACCAGAACTTCGAAGACTCCCCCGACACGACAGAGGGATCCCCATCGTCCGGAGCACTGAGGATCTCGCCTGTGTTGGTAGCTATTCCCATATCCCTCTTCTCTCTCTAACCTTTTATCTCCTTTCAGATCCCCACTATCGCGTTTACTGTTTTGGCCCCTACTAAAGGTGCATTTGTTGTGATTAACTGATAGTCCCTTGTTGTTTGCCTTTGTTGCACTTTTGGGATGGGTGAAAAGAACCATCACGACACCCCGCAAGAAGCGGATCGTGACAGAGGCGGGCTGGTTACCCCAGACCTGCTAAGCGAGAGCGGCAGTCTCCCATGCTGCGTTTCCGTCTTTTTCGCGAGAAAAGCGGCCAGTAAAGAGACGAAGCGAGTGATAAAAAGAGTGAGAGAACCCCCCCTGGGACTGGGTCTCGGAGAAAGAGTGGGACCCCTTAGTGGGGGGGGGGGGGGGGGGGGGGGAGTAAAAGGTAATTAATTAGAAAAAAAAATGAATTAAAAGGTAAAAAGAGGGTCTTCTTGGCATAATCTATTGGGGAAAAATAAAAGGTAAAATGTGTAGGAGGGGCCCCTAAAAATTCTGCTGGATTGAGGGATAAGAATGCCCATGAACATCCAAGATCAAACCTGCTGGATTGAGGGATTAATGTTCCAAGAGCATCCAGGGTTGATTCAAACCTGCTGGATTGAGGGATTAATGTTCCAAGAGCATCCAGGGTTAAGTCAAACCTGCTGGGTTGAGGGATTAACATTGCAAGAGCACCCAGAATTAAGTTTGCTGGGTTGTTGAGAGCACCCAAGATTGAGTAAAAATTTTGCCAGTTTGAAGAGAAGTCTGACAGGATCTAGAGTTGGGAACCACACAGCTAGATTGAGGGGTATCCAAGAACACTGGGACTAGCCAGGGACACCTACAAGTGTAATAGGTGTGTTGAAAAAGAAAAGGTACCTTGTTGTTGTGGTTGTTTTGTTATGTGTAAGAGTAAGTAAAATAAAGTTAAGTGAATGTAGACGAAGGAAAGTATATGTATGCATCCTGCCCTGTTAAGCAGCCTCACTGTGCTTCCCTGCTGTCACCGACAAACACAAGTTACGAACCCTCAGAACTGAAAAAGTTCAATCAAATATTGCTTCCATTGATGACCATGATATTGTCTATAATACCTTGTTCCAACTTATGTTATGTAAGTGTTAATACCCCTATCCTACCAGTTGGTAAACCTGATGGGTCATACCGGTTAGTACAGGATCTGCGGGCCATAAACAAGGTCACGGAGGATCTGTATCCTGTGGTGGCCAATCCCTACACGTTATTAACTTGCTTAACAGCCGAGCTAACTTGGTTTACCGTTTTAGATTTAAAAGATGCCTTCTTTTGCCTTCCTATCCATGAAGCCAGAAAATTTTTGCATTTGAATGGGAAAATCCTAAGAGCGGGCCAAGAACTCAACTGACATGGACCAGACTCCCACAAGGATTCAAAAACTCACCCACTTTGTTTGGAGAACAACTTGCAAAAGAATTAGAGACCTGAGAAGCCCCTCCAGAGGAAGGGAAGTTGCTAGAGTACGTAGATGACATCCTGATAGCCACACGGACAAGGGAAGCATGCACGGCCTGGACGATAAGCCTCTTGAACTTTTTGGGGCTCCAAGGGTACCGAGTATCAAAGAAAAAAGCCCAAGTAGTAAAACAGAAAGTAACTTCTCTGGGTTACGAAGTCAGTGCTAGACAACGTACCTTGGGCCAAAGCCGGAAGGAGGCAATATGCCAGACCCCAAAACCTCAGACGGTAAAGGAACTACGAACTTTCCTGAGGATGACAGGGTGGTGCAGGTTATGGATCTAGAACTATGGACTGTTTGTTAAGCCCTTCTATGAACTGATTGCAACTGAAAGCAGGAACATCCAAGAGACAAAGGAAGCTACGCAAGCTTTCAACCAGCTGAAAAAAGCCCTCATGTCAGCTCCAGCCCTGAGATTGCCAGACGTGAGTAAGCCTTCCCTTTTATTCTCCCATGAGAAGCAAGGAATCGCCTTAGGAATACTAGCACAGGACCTCGGCCCATATCGGAGAGCAGTGGCTTACTTCTCTAAGCAATTGGATACAGCAGCTAAAGGGTGGCCTGGGTGCCTCAGAGCTGTTGCAGCAGTCGTACTGAACATCCAAGAGGCACACAAATTCACCCTAGGCCAGAAAAGAACTGTGCTAGTGTCTCACACAGTGTCTGCAGTGCTAGAGGTAAAAGGTGGGCATTGGCTTTCCCCACAACGGCTCCTGAGATACCAAGCTATCATAGTGGAGCAAGATGATGTAGAGATAGTAGTGACTAACATTGTCAATCCAGCCTCCTTCCTCAGTAGAAACCAAGGGGAACCAGTGGAACATGACTGCCTGGAGACCATTGAAGCCACCTACTCCAGCTGCCCTGACTCGAAGGACACCCCTCTCGAGAATGCAGAAGTCTCGTTTACTGATGGAAGCAGTTATATCATCAGTGGAAAACGGCACGCCGGGTAGGCAGTTCCAACGTGCAAGGAAGTAATGTCATCTGGGCCCCTGCCAACAAATACCTCTGCACAGAAGGCCGAGATAATTGCTCTAACTGGGGCCCTAGAATTGGCAAGAGGGAAAGAAATAAACATATACACGGACTCGAAGTATGCATTTGGAGTAGTGCATGCTCACAGAGCCATTTAGAAAGAGAGAGGACTGCTGAAGTCTCAAGGGAAAAATATTAAAGATGCATCAGAAGTACTGCGACTTCTAGAAGCAGTCCAGTTGCCAGAGAAAGTAGCGATCATGCACATTAAGGCACATCAGAAGATCAACTCAGAATTGGAAGAAGGAAACGAGCTGGCAGATAGGGAAGCAAAAGAAGCAGCAAGACGGGCACATTTCCCCTAAAGGTAAGCCAAGATACAACAAACCAGAAAAAAAATTAATCTATGAGCAAAAAGGAGACTATAACCAAGAGGGATGGGCCACCATAGAAGGAAAATTAGTTCTACCCTCCTATTTATGATGGTCCCTAATAAAGGAAGAACACCAGAAAACCATTGGGGTATTGATGCTCTAGCATAACTAGACATTTACAACTCGACAATGTGACCTTTGCCTCCAGACCAACCCCAAAAATACTCCCAAACCAAAGCTTAGCCAGATTAGGAAGGGTCATGGGCCGGAGCAGCAATGGCAGATTGATTGTACAGAATTGCCAAGAAAAGGGGGGTATACGTTTTTCCTGGTGCTAACAGATACCTTTTCAGGATGGCCAGAAGCATTCCCCACCAGGACTTCTAAAGCTCAAGAAGTAACTAAGGTATTGGTACAAGAAAACATACCACGCTTTAGAGTCCTGGCCACAATCTCCTCAAATAGAGGACCACATTTTATTGTAAAATTCGTGCAACAAGTTAGCCAATACTTGAACATAGACTGAGAACTTCACACCCCATATAACCCACAATCAAGTGGTCAGGTAAAAAAAATGAATCATTTGATCAAACAACAAATTGTACAATTGGGACAAGAAGCTAATTTGTCATGGACTCAATCCCTCCCATTAGCACTACTGCAGATCCGAACCAAACCCAAGACTAAAGAAAAGCTAAACCACTTTGACTTGCTTTATGAAAAACCATATGGGGTGCGAAAGAGAATGTCTAGCCAAGACATGTCACTAACCTCCTGTATGTTAAGTCTCTTAACTTGGTGTATCCAGCACCAATCACTAGCTAATAAACACAAGTCATAACTAGTGAAATACACTGTTTAGAAGACTTTATGTCACCCAATTATAATTCTATTAATTTTAGTTACTGTACGTTTAATGATGTCTACTTTAACACTCATGTAGAATTCGAGGATGTTAAAACACATGGCCAGTCTGACATCACTCTCTAGAACTCCTAGAATCTTACTGAAAGAGGACGGTCAAGACAGTAGATGAGAATTTAAATCAAGACCCCTGTAGTAAAAGAATTTACTCTATTTTAAGAAAAGGGGGGACTGAAGCAGAGATTTTTAGAGTTAGGTTAACAAAATGAATGAAGCATTTCTAATTTAGCTTGTAGAGTTATGTGTTGAATTTTCAACCTTTTGCTTAAGAAACCTCTGCCTAGTACAATGGGCATAGGAAAATGCAAATTTCTGAAGCTTCTTGCATAAAGAACAATACCAGAAGAAGCAAAGAACCCAGATAAAGAAGCTCCTCTGTCTCCAAGCCTATCAAGACTGACAGACGTACTCAGAGAAGCACCAAAGGACCAAAAGCGCACGCGCAGAGAGGAAAAGTTCAAAAGTTCAATCGTGAGGAAGACCACAATCTTCAGCCTCAGGACCACCAAGAGACCCCCGTACGACCACCACAGCAAACCACGCATGCCCAGAAGGCCGTGGACTTACTTAGCATGAGAAGCGAGGACAGGCGGGGCCAGGGGTTGAATATGCATGAAAAAGTTGTGCAATGTATTGCATATGGAACGTCTTTAAGAATAAAAGTGTGGGTCAGACTGAGGCTCGGGGCACAAGTTTTGGAGAGCTATCTCACTTGTGCCGGGCGCTAACATACATAGCCACTTCATAACTACCCCAGGTTATGGAGTCTACTGATTTCTTCCGCGTATCGTTTCAGAGGTTTCTTGCCTTCGCCAGGCTGCAACGTGCCCGCTAGTAGCAAGAACTGGGCAGGAGTGGGCAGAGAGCAGGGCCATCTGCCAGCAGGTTGCAGCTTGCCCAGGAAAATGCAGTGTCCTTGGAATGTGCAGCAAATCTTATTTCCTGGCAAGGTCGGGCTAAGTGAGCAGTGCTGGTACACTTTCTCCTTGAGAACTGGAGCGGAAAAGCTTTTCGCTAAGATGTAGGTGACTCGAGAGGCAGAATACGCAGCTCCGCAGCTGGCCGAAAGCAAGTGCCGCTTGCCGGCGTCTTTCGGCAAAAGCGGCGCTTCGGAGCGCACCGCTGCCGCTCCAGTCATCTGTGCGCGAAGTAGCCGCTTCTTCGCCTCCGGCAGCCGGAGATCGCGGTAGCTTGCAAGAGGCGAAGAACGAAGCCGCGAAGAAGCCGGCTTGTGTGCGAAGCTCGCACACAGCTGCAGGACGGTGGCTGCCGCTCTCCTGCCTCTTGAATTCACCCTTGGCATGCCAATGGAAGGTGTTCCAGGACAACCTTCCTGAGTTTTTATTGTAGTTTTCATGCATCCCTCCTTGGAAATTCTTGTTGCTCCCCAGAGGCTCCGAGATGCAGAGAACACGGTGGCAGCTGCTGAAAAGAAGGGCAACTGTGAGTTGGTCAAGAAGCAAGAACCTAGGCAGCTGCCTGTGCTTGGCAAGGAGCAGCTGCTGGATTCTTGCAATTGCCTTCAGTGCGCACAGAAGCCCGCTGCTCTGCTGCTTGGTTTTTCGCCTTCAGTCAATTACACACTGCTGAAGCTGAGGCAGGCAGTTCAGCTTTGCTGCTTTTCAGCATCTCAGCTGCCCTTCTGCTCTGTGACAGCTCTCCAGGTTTCTTGCCTTCGCCAGGCTGCAACGTGCCCGCTAGTAGCAAGAACTGGGCAGGAGTGGGCAGAGAGCAGGGCCATCTGCCAGCAGGTTGCAGCTTGCCCAGGAAAATGCAGTGTCCTTGGAATGTGCAGCAAATCTTATTTCCTGGCAAGGTCGGGCTAAGTGAGCAGTGCTGGTACACTTTCTCCTTGAGAACTGGAGCGGAAAAGCTTTTCGCTAAGATGTAGGCGAGCAGAGAGGCAGAATACGCAGCTCCGCAGCTGGCCGAAAGCAAGTGCCGCTTGCCGGCGTCTTTCGGCAAAAGCGGCGCTCCGGAGCTCACCGCTACCGCTCCACTGATCTGTGCGCGAAGTAGCCGCTTCTTGGCCTCCGGCAGCCGGAGATCGCGGTAGCTTGCAAGAGGCGAAGAACGAAGCCGCGAAGAAGCCGGCTTGTGTGCGAAGCTCGCACACAGCTGCAGGACGGTGGCTGCCGCTCTCCTGCCTCTTGAATTCACCCTTGGCATGCCAATGGAAGGTGTTCCAGGACAACCTTCCTGAGTTTTTATTTTAGTTTTCATGCATCCCACCTTGGAAATTCTCGTTGCTCCCCAGAGGCTCCGAGATGCAGAGAACACGGTGGCAGCTGCTGAAAAGAAGGGCAACTGTGAGTTGGTCAAAAACCAAGAACCTAGGCAGCTGCCTGTGCTTGGCAAGGAGCAGCTGCTGGATTCTTGCAATTGCCTTCAGTGCGCACAGAAGCCCGCTGCTCTGCTGCTTGGTTTTTCGCCTTCAGTCAATTACACACTGCTGAAGCTGAGGCAGGCAGTTCAGCTTTGCTGCTTTTCAGCATCTCAGCTGCCCTTCTGCTCTGCGACAGCTCTCCAGGTTTCTTGCCTTCGCCAGGCTGCAACGTGCCTGCTAGTAGCAAGAACTGGGCAGGAGTGGGCAGAGAGCAGGGCCATCTGCCAGCAGGTTGCAGCTTGCCCAGGAAAATGCAGTGTCCTTGGAATGTGCAGCAAATCTTATTTCCTGGCAAGGTCGGGCTAAGTGAGCAGTGCTGGTACACTTTCTCCTTGAGAACTGGAGCGGAAAAGCTTTTCGCTAAGATGTAGGCGAGCAGAGAGGCAGAATACGGAGCTCCGCAGCTGGCCGAAAGCAAGTGCCGATTCCCGGCGTCATTCGGCAAAAGCGGCGCTCCGGAGCTCACAGCTACCGCTCCACTGATCTGTGCGCGAAGTAGGCGCTTCTTGGCCTCCGGCAGCCGGAGATCGCGGTAGCTTGCAAGAGGCGAAGAACGAAGCCGCGAAGAAGCCGGCTTGTGTGCGAAGCTCGCACACAGCTGCAGGACGGTGGCTGCCGCTCTCCTGCCTCTTGAATTCACCCTTGGCATGCCAATGGAAGGTGTTCCAGGACAACCTTCCTGAGTTTTTATTTTAGTTTTCATGCATCCCACCTTGGAAATTCTCGTTGCTCCCCAGAGGCTCCGAGATGCAGAGAACACAGTGGCAGCTGCTGAAAAGAAGGGCAAATGTGAGTTGGTCAAGAAGCAAGAACCTAGGCAGCTGCCTGTGCTTGGCGAGGAGCAGCTGCTGGATTCTTGCAATTGCCTTCAGTGCGCACAGAAGCCCGCTGCTCTGCTGCTTGGTTTTTCGCCTTCAGTCAATTACACACTGCTGAAGCTGAGGCAGGCAGTTCAGCTTTGCTGCTTTTCAGCATCTCAGCTGCCCTTCTGCTCTGTGACAGCTCTCCAGGTTTCTTGCCTTCGCCAGGCTGCAACGTGCCCGCTAGTATCAAGAACTGGGCAGGAGTGGACAGAGAGCAGGGCCATCTGCCAGCAGGTTGCAGCTTGCCCAGGAAAATGCAGTGTCCTTGGAATGTGCAGCAAATCTTATTTCCTGGCAAGGTCGGGCTAAGTGAGCAGTGCTGGTACACTTTCTCCTTGAGAACTGGAGCGGAAAAGCTTTTCGCTAAGATGTAGGCGAGCAGAGAGGCAGAATACGCAGCTCCGCAGCTGGCCGAAAGCAAGTGCCGCTTCCCGGTGTCTTTCGGCAAAAGCGGCGCTCCGGAGCTCACCGCTACCGCTCCAGTGATCTGTGCGCGAAGTAGCCGCTTCTTCGCCTCCGGCAGCCGGAGATCGCGGTAGCTTGCAAGAGGCGAAGAACGAAGCCGCGAAGAAGCCGGCTTGTGTGCGAAGCTCGCACACAGCTGCAGGATGGTGGCTGCCGCTCTCCTGCCTCTTGAATTCACCCTTGGCATGCCAATGGAAGGTGTTCCAGGACAACCTTCCTGAGTTTTTATTTTAGTTTTCATGCATCCCACCTTGGAAATTCTTGTTGCTCCCCAGAGGCTCCGAGATGCAGAGAACACGGTGGCAGCTGCTGAAAAGAAGGGCAACTGTGAGTTGGTCAAGAAGCAAGAACCTAGGCAGCTGCCTGTGCTTGTCAAGGAGCAGCTGCTGGATTCTTGCAATTGCCTTCAGTGCGCACAGAAGCCCGCTGCTCTGCTGCTTGGTTTTTCGCCTTCAGTCAATTACACACTGCTGAAGCTGAGGCAGGCAGTTCAGCTTTGCTGCTTTTCAGCATCTCAGCTGCCCTTCTGCTCTGTGACAGCTCTCCAGGTTTCTTGCCTTCGCCAGGCTGCAACGTGCCCGCTAGTACCAAGAACTGGGCAGGAGTGGGCAGAGAGCACGGCCATCTGCCAGCAGGTTGCAGCTTGCCCAGGAAAATGCAGTGTCCTTGGAATGTGCAGCAAATCTTATTTCCTGGCAAGGTCGGGCTAAGTGAGCACTGCTGGTACACTTTCTCCTTGAGAACTGGAGCGGAAAAGCTTTTCGCTAAGATGTAGGCGAGCAGAGAGGCAGAATACGCAGCTCCGCAGCTGGCCGAAAGCAAGTGCCGCTTCCCGGCGTCTTTCGGCAAAAGCGGCGCTCCGGAGCTCACCGCTACCGCTCCACTGATCTGTGCGCGAAGTAGCTGCTTCTTGGCCTCCGGCAGCCGGAGATCGCGGTAGCTTGCAAGAGGCGAAGAACGAAGCCGCGAAGAAGCCGGCTTGTGTGCGAAGCTCGCACACAGCTGCAGGACGGTGGCTGCCGCTCTCCTGCCTCTTGAATTCACCCTTGGCATGCCAATGGAAGCTGTTCCAGGACAACCTTCCTGAGTTTTTATTTTAGTTTTCATGCATCCCACCTTGGAAATTCTTGTTGCTCCCCAGAGGCTCCGAGATGCAGAGAACACGGTGGCAGCTGCTGAAAAGAAGGGCAACTGTGAGTTGGTCAAGAAGCAAGAACACAGGCAGCTGCCTGTGCTTGGCAAGGAGCAGCTGCTGGATTCTTGCAATTGCCTTCAGTGCGCACAGAAGCCCGCTGCTCTGCTGCTTGGTTTTTCGCCTTCAGTCAATTGCACATTGCTGAAGCTGAGGCAGGCTGTTCAGCTTTGCTGCTTTTCAGCATCTCAGCTGCTTTCTGCTCTGTGACAGCTCTCGAGATGAAATAGAGATTTTTAGAGTTAGGTTAACAAAATGAATTAAGCATTTCTAATTTAGCTTGTAGAGTTATGTGTTGAATTTTCAACCTTTTGCTTAAGAAACCTCTGCCTAGTACAATGGGCAAAGGAAAATGCAAATTTCTGAAGCTTCTTGCATAAAGAACAATACCAGAAGAAGCAAAGAACCCAGATAAAGAAGCTCCTCTGTCTCCAAGCCTATCAAGACTGACAGACGTACTCAGAGAAGCACCAAAGGACCAAAGCGCACGCGCAGAGAGGAAAAGTTCAAAAGTTCAATCATGAGGAAGACCACAATCTTCAGCCTCAGGACCACCAAGAGACCCCCGTACGACCACCACAGCAAACCACGCATGCCCAGAAGGCCGTGGACTTACTTAGCATGAGAAGCGAGGACAGGCGGGGCCAGGGGTTGAATATGCATGAAAAAGTTGTGCAATGTATTGCATATGGAACGTCTTTAAGAATAAAAGTGTGGGTCAGACTGAGGCTCGGGGCACAAGTTTTGGAGAGCTATCTCACTTGTGCCGGGCGCTGACATACATACCCACTTCATAACTACCCCAGGTCATGGAGTCTATTGATTTCTTCCGCGTATCGTTTCAGTTGGCGACCACGAAGGGACTGCTCTGCTCACCCGCAGGTCCGGTTGGGAGCAGACACCCTCAGGCGCCACGGGGCTTTTCCCCGGAGGGACTCTGCGCCTCGGCTGTACACTGCGGGGAGCAGACCACGGCCCGTTGACTAGCGGATGAAAGCGGTATGTGTTAATTTATTTTCTTACGGTTGGCACTGATAAGTCGCAAAAAGATGTTTTTGCGCGCAGGTTTGCCTAGGGGCTTGCAAGCAGACCGCCATCGGGGGAGAGGCCGGCGGCGGGAGGACCTCCCCAGCTGATAGCGCGGCTCGGGGAGGGCGAAATCGCGATTTCAGTGTGTGGTGTGTGTCCTGATTGCAGTGTAGTGTGTCTGTTACGTCCGGACGTGCGTGCTTGTGCGTGTGTGTGTATGTGTGAGTGGAACGGTGAAGCGCGGTGCGGCCTTGCTAAGATACAGAGAGGCGGCGCGGCGGTGCTAGAGAGCGCATGCGCAGGGCAGCTCTCAGCCCACACTACCTGATAGTGCGGGTAGTGCGCACTCTACCTGATAGAGCGGGTGGTGCGCATGCGTGGCACGGGCTGTCTCTGGCGAGCTGGGGGAGCGCGGCGCGGGGCTTAAGTCGGGGCTTGCAAAGTTGCTTTAGGCGCGGCCCAGCTGATAGCGCAGCGGGCGCGCGGGCACAAGCCGCGGTTTGAGGAGCCGCTTTGAACCCCGCTAGCTGATAGCGCAGCTAGTGGGAGCGTGGTACAAGCTAGGAGTTACAAGCACCGCTTACAAGCATCGCTAGTTGGTAAAAAGCTTGCAAAAGTAGCCAGCGAGCCCGGCTGGGCTAAGAGTTAAGTGTTTGTTATACAATAGCACTGCCCTTCAGTGTTAAAAGCTGTCACTGGGGCAGGAGGAGGGGTTGGGGAAGGCAGTCTAGGGTTGCCATGGGAAACAGCAGTTGTATGAGTTCTCCACCCCCTTTTGGAAGAGAATTGTACCCTCCCCCTGTCCTGTCAGTTATTGTTCAAGTCTGCCCCTTAGCCTAGAATCTTCTCTGTTCCACGTTTTCCCTTTGGTTCTTCCACCAAGAACACTCCTTTCCCTTTTCCCCACTGGTTAATGTTATATTTCCCCTCCCTTTAGCCTTCTCCCGATTGTACCCTCGAATGCTAAACCCTCTTACCCCTACGCAGTAAAAGAATCCTCAGCCCGCCCTTCGGGGCTCTCGGAATCTGCCTCCCTTCTGCTTCGTTGTCTCCCTGTTTGCCCCTTCTGCGACCCTTCAATCAACGAGCAGGATTTCAGCAGCCCGAGTGTCCCTCCCGTTCTTCTGGTGGACCCTCAGATGTACCAGCTATCCGAGCTTCGTGCCGAGTGGCTAAAAGCCCCCACGGCTCGGCAACTGGGAGATCCTTTGCATTACAGGGCAAATAAAGGGGGGATGAATGTGTGTGAATGAGAGGCTGTAAGAGCCCGTCTGAAGCCCCTCATTTTCCATTCTGCCTTCCGATTGCCACAAGAAAGAATCCCTTCCCCCACTGTAGTTCCGGCTTAGAACAGGACACAGCACAGGTGGAACCACTGAACCGTCATGCTGGCTGTTCCCAACAAGGCCTGGTAAGAACTTGGCAAGGACTTGGCAAGGACTTGGCAAAGACCTGACATGGAGCCAGCACGGGACAGCCTGATGCGCGGCCTGCTTCTAATCTCCGTTCTTAAGCCAAATGAACTTTTGGGGTGACTCTCGCGGTCCTTCATTGAAGACCCCTCATCTGCCTCGTTACCACTGTGACAAAGAAAGAATGAGAACCCTCCTCCCAAGGACTGAGACTGAGACCCCTGCTATAGGGAGGAGGGGAAATTGGTGGTCTGACCACTAATGACATGACCTGTTTCCCTTCAGTGATTCAAATGGACTTATTCTTCATTGTGTATTCGTCTTGCTTTGGTGGTTTCTGTGGACTCACCCGTTCCCTCGGGGCGATTACAATGGACTTGTTCCCCCCCTCTCTCCTCTGTGGACTATAATTGGAGCCCCGAGTCGACCAGAACTTCGAAGACTCCCCCGACACGACAGAGGGATCCCCATCGTCCGGAGCACTGAGGATCTCGCCTGTGTTGGTAGCTATTCCCATATCCCTCTTCTCTCTCTAACCTTTTATCTCCTTTCAGATCCCCACTATCGCGTTTACTGTTTTGGCCCCTACTAAAGGTGCATTTGTTGTGATTAACTGATAGTCCCTTGTTGTTTGCCTTTGTTGCACTTTTGGGATGGGTGAAAAGAACCATCACGACACCCCGCAAGAAGCGGATCGTGACAGAGGCGGGCTGGTTACCCCAGACCTGCTAAGCGAGAGCGGCAGTCTCCCATGCTGCGTTTCCGTCTTTTTCGCGAGAAAAGCGGCCAGTAAAGAGACGAAGCGAGTGATAAAAAGAGTGAGAGAACCCCCCCTGGGACTGGGTCTCGGAGAAAGAGTGGGACCCCTTAGTGGGGGGGGGGGGGGGGAGTAAAAGGTAATTAATTAGAAAAAAAAATGAATTAAAAGGTAAAAAGAGGGTCTTCTTGGCATAATCTATTGGGGAAAAATAAAAGGTAAAATGTGTAGGAGGGGCCCCTAAAAATTCTGCTGGATTGAGGGATAAGAATGCCCATGAACATCCAAGATCAAACCTGCTGGATTGAGGGATTAATGTTCCAAGAGCATCCAGGGTTGATTCAAACCTGCTGGATTGAGGGATTAATGTTCCAAGAGCATCCAGGGTTAAGTCAAACCTGCTGGGTTGAGGGATTAACATTGCAAGAGCACCCAGAATTAAGTTTGCTGGGTTGTTGAGAGCACCCAAGATTGAGTAAAAATTTTGCCAGTTTGAAGAGAAGTCTGACAGGATCTAGAGTTGGGAACCACACAGCTAGATTGAGGGGTATCCAAGAACACTGGGACTAGCCAGGGACACCTACAAGTGTAATAGGTGTGTTGAAAAAGAAAAGGTACCTTGTTGTTGTGGTTGTTTTGTTATGTGTAAGAGTAAGTAAAATAAAGTTAAGTGAATGTAGACGAAGGAAAGTATATGTATGCATCCTGCCCTGTTAAGCAGCCTCACTGTGCTTCCCTGCTGTCACCGACAAACACAAGTTACGAACCCTCAGAACTGAAAAAGTTCAATCAAATATTGCTTCCATTGATGACCATGATATTGTCTATAATACCTTGTTCCAACTTATGTTATGTAAGTGTTAATACCCCTATCCTACCAGTTGGTAAACCTGATGGGTCATACCGGTTAGTACAGGATCTGCGGGCCATAAACAAGGTCACGGAGGATCTGTATCCTGTGGTGGCCAATCCCTACACGTTATTAACTTGCTTAACAGCCGAGCTAACTTGGTTTACCGTTTTAGATTTAAAAGATGCCTTCTTTTGCCTTCCTATCCATGAAGCCAGAAAATTTTTGCATTTGAATGGGAAAATCCTAAGAGCGGGCCAAGAACTCAACTGACATGGACCAGACTCCCACAAGGATTCAAAAACTCACCCACTTTGTTTGGAGAACAACTTGCAAAAGAATTAGAGACCTGAGAAGCCCCTCCAGAGGAAGGAAAGTTGCTAGAGTACGTAGATGACATCCTGATAGCCACACGGACAAGGGAAGCATGCACGGCCTGGACGATAAGCCTCTTGAACTTTTTGGGGCTCCAAGGGTACCGAGTATCAAAGAAAAAAGCCCAAGTAGTAAAACAGAAAGTAACTTCTCTGGGTTACGAAGTCAGTGCTAGACAACGTACCTTGGGCCAAAGCCGGAAGGAGGCAATATGCCAGACCCCAAAACCTCAGACGGTAAAGGAACTACGAACTTTCCTGAGGATGACAGGGTGGTGCAGGTTATGGATCTATAACTATGGACTGTTTGTTAAGCCCTTCTATGAACTGATTGCAACTGAAAGCAGGAACATCCAAGAGACAAAGGAAGCTACGCAAGCTTTCAACCAGCTGAAAAAAGCCCTCATGTCAGCTCCAGCCCTGAGATTGCCAGACGTGAGTAAGCCTTCCCTTTTATTCTCCCATGAGAAGCAAGGAATCGCCTTAGGAATACTAGCACAGGACCTCGGCCCATATCGGAGAGCAGTGGCTTACTTCTCTAAGCAATTGGATACAGCAGCTAAAGGGTGGCCTGGGTGCCTCAGAGCTGTTGCAGCAGTCGTACTGAACATCCAAGAGGCACACAAATTCACCCTAGGCCAGAAAAGAACTGTGCTAGTGTCTCACACAGTGTCTGCAGTGCTAGAGGTAAAAGGTGGGCATTGGCTTTCCCCACAACGGCTCCTGAGATACCAAGCTATCATAGTGGAGCAAGATGATGTAGAGATAGTAGTGACTAACATTGTCAATCCAGCCTCCTTCCTCAGTAGAAACCAAGGGGAACCAGTGGAACATGACTGCCTGGAGACCATTGAAGCCACCTACTCCAGCTGCCCTGACTCGAAGGACACCCCTCTCGAGAATGCAGAAGTCTCGTTTACTGATGGAAGCAGTTATATCATCAGTGGAAAACGGCACGCCGGGTAGGCAGTTCCAACGTGCAAGGAAGTAATGTCATCTGGGCCCCTGCCAACAAATACCTCTGCACAGAAGGCCGAGATAATTGCTCTAACTGGGGCCCTAGAATTGGCAAGAGGGAAAGAAATAAACATATACACGGACTCGAAGTATGCATTTGGAGTAGTGCATGCTCACAGAGCCATTTAGAAAGAGAGAGGACTGCTGAAGTCTCAAGGGAAAAATATTAAAGATGCATCAGAAGTACTGCGACTTCTAGAAGCAGTCCAGTTGCCAGAGAAAGTAGCGATCATGCACATTAAGGCACATCAGAAGATCAACTCAGAATTGGAAGAAGGAAACGAGCTGGCAGATAGGGAAGCAAAAGAAGCAGCAAGACGGGCACATTTCCCCTAAAGGTAAGCCAAGATACAACAAACCAGAAAAAAAATTAATCTATGAGCAAAAAGGAGACTATAACCAAGAGGGATGGGCCACCATAGAAGGAAAATTAGTTCTACCCTCCTATTTATGATGGTCCCTAATAAAGGAAGAACACCAGAAAACCATTGGGGTATTGATGCTCTAGCATAACTAGACATTTACAACTCGACAATGTGACCTTTGCCTCCAGACCAACCCCAAAAATACTCCCAAACCAAAGCTTAGCCAGATTAGGAAGGGTCATGGGCCGGAGCAGCAATGGCAGATTGATTGTACAGAATTGCCAAGAAAAGGGGGGTATACGTTTTTCCTGGTGCTAACAGATACCTTTTCAGGATGGCCAGAAGCATTCCCCACCAGGACTTCTAAAGCTCAAGAAGTAACTAAGGTATTGGTACAAGAAAACATACCACGCTTTAGAGTCCTGGCCACAATCTCCTCAAATAGAGGACCACATTTTATTGTAAAATTCGTGCAACAAGTTAGCCAATACTTGAACATAGACTGAGAACTTCACACCCCATATAACCCACAATCAAGTGGTCAGGTAAAAAAAATGAATCATTTGATCAAACAACAAATTGTACAATTGGGACAAGAAGCTAATTTGTCATGGACTCAATCCCTCCCATTAGCACTACTGCAGATCCGAACCAAACCCAAGACTAAAGAAAAGCTAAACCACTTTGACTTGCTTTATGAAAAACCATATGGGGTGCGAAAGAGAATGTCTAGCCAAGACATGTCACTAACCTCCTGTATGTTAAGTCTCTTAACTTGGTGTATCCAGCACCAATCACTAGCTAATAAACACAAGTCATAACTAGTGAAATACACTGTTTAGAAGACTTTATGTCACCCAATTATAATTCTATTAATTTTAGTTACTGTAAGTTTAATGATGTCTACTTTAACACTCATGTAGAATTCGAGGATGTTAAAACACATGGCCAGTCTGACATCACTCTCTAGAACTCCTAGAATCTTACTGAAAGAGGACGGTCAAGACAGTAGATGAGAATTTAAATCAAGACCCCTGTAGTAAAAGAATTTACTCTATTTTAAGAAAAGGGGGGACTGAAGCAGAGATTTTTAGAGTTAGGTTAACAAAATGAATGAAGCATTTCTAATTTAGCTTGTAGAGTTATGTGTTGAATTTTCAACCTTTTGCTTAAGAAACCTCTGCCTAGTACAATGGGCATAGGAAAATGCAAATTTCTGAAGCTTCTTGCATAAAGAACAATACCAGAAGAAGCAAAGAACCCAGATAAAGAAGCTCCTCTGTCTCCAAGCCTATCAAGACTGACAGACGTACTCAGAGAAGCACCAAAGGACCAAAAGCGCACGCGCAGAGAGGAAAAGTTCAAAAGTTCAATCGTGAGGAAGACCACAATCTTCAGCCTCAGGACCACCAAGAGACCCCCGTACGACCACCACAGCAAACCACGCATGCCCAGAAGGACGTGGACTTACTTAGCATGAGAAGCGAGGACAGGCGGGGCCAGGGGTTGAATATGCATGAAAAAGTTGTGCAATGTATTGCATATGGAACGTCTTTAAGAATAAAAGTGTGGGTCAGACTGAGGCTCGGGGCACAAGTTTTGGAGAGCTATCTCACTTGTGCCGGGCGCTAACATACATAGCCACTTCATAACTACCCCAGGTTATGGAGTCTACTGATTTCTTCCGCGTATCGTTTCAGAGGTTTCTTGCCTTCGCCAGGCTGCAACGTGCCCGCTAGTACCAAGAACTGGGCAGGAGTGGGCAGAGAGCAGGGCCATCTGCCAGCAGGTTGCAGCTTGCCCAGGAAAATGCAGTGTCCTTGGAATGTGCAGCAAATCTTATTTCCTGGCAAGGTCGGGCTAAGTGAGCAGTGCTGGTACACTTTCTCCTTGAGAACTGGAGCGGAAAAGCTTTTCGCTAAGATGTAGGCGAGCAGAGAGGCAGAATACGGAGCTCCGCAGCTGGCCGAAAGCAAGTGCCGCTTGCCGGCGTCTTTCGGCAAAAGCGGCGCTTCGGAGCGCACCGCTACCGCTCCAGTCATCTGTGCGCGAAGTAGCCGCTTCTTGGCCTCCGGCAGCCGGAGATCGCGGTAGCTTGCAAGAGGCGAAGAACGAAGCCGCGAAGAAGCCGGCTTGTGTGCGAAGCTCGCACACAGCTGCAGGACGGTGGCTGCCGCTCTCCTGCCTCTTGAATTCACCCTTGGCATGCCAATGGAAGCTGTTCCAGGACAACCTTCCTGAGTTTTTATTTTAGTTTTCATGCATCCCACCTTGGAAATTCTCGTTGCTCCCCAGAGGCTCCGAGATGCAGAGAACACGGCGGCAGCTGCTGAAAAGAAGGGCAACTGTGAGTTGGTCAAAAACCAAGAACCTAGGCAGCTGCCTGTGCTTGGCAAGGAGAAGCTGCTGGATTCTTGCAATTGCCTTCAGTGCGCACAGAAGCCCGCTGCTCTGCTGCTTGGTTTTTCGCCTTCAGTCAATTACACACTGCTGAAGCTGAGGCAGGCAGTTCAGCTTTGCTGCTTTTCAGCATCTCAGCTGCCCTTCTGCTCTGTGACAGCTCTCCAGGTTTCTTGCCTTCGCCAGGCTGCAACGTGCCCGCTAGTACCAAGAACTGGGCAGGAGTGGGCAGAGAGCAGGGCCATCTGCCAGCAGGTTGCAGCTTGCCCAGGAAAATGCAGTGTCCTTGGAATGTGCAGCAAATCTTATTTCCTGGCAAGGTCGGGCTAAGTGAGCAGTGCTGGTACACTTTCTCCTTGAGAACTGGAGCGGAAAAGCTTTTCGCTAAGATGTAGGCGAGCAGAGAGGCAGAATACGCAGCTCCGCAGCTGGCCGAAAGCAAGTGCCGCTTCCCGGCGTCTTTCGGCAAAAGCGGCGCTTCGGAGCGCACCGCTGCCGCTCCACTGATCTGTGCGCGAAGTAGCCGCTTCTTCGCCTCCGGCAGCCGGAGATCGCGGTAGCTTGCAAGAGGCGAAGAACGAAGCCGCGAAGAAGCCGGCTTGTGTGCGAAGCTCGCACACAGCTGCAGGACGGTGGCTGCCGCTCTCCTGCCTCTTGAATTCACCCTTGGCATGCCAATGGAAGGTGTTCCAGGACAACCTTCCTGAGTTTTTATTTTAGTTTTCATGCATCCCACCTTGGAAATTCTCGTTGCTCCCCAGAGGCTCCGAGATGCAGAGAACACGGTGGCAGCTGCTGAAAAGAAGGGCAACTGTGAGTTGGTCAAAAACCAAGAACACAGGCAGCTGCCTGTGCTTGGCAAGGAGCAGCTGCTGGATTCTTGCAATTGCCTTCAGTGCGCACAGAAGCCCGCTGCTCTGCTGCTTGGTTTTTCGCCTTCAGTCAATTACACACTGCTGAAGCTGAGGCAGGCAGTTCAGCTTTGCTGCTTTTCAGCATCTCAGCTGCCCTTCTGCTCTGTGACAGCTCTCCAGGTTTCTTGCCTTCGCCAGGCTGCAACGTGCCCGCTAGTACCAAGAACTGGGCAGGAGTGGGCAGAGAGCACGGCCATCTGCCAGCAGGTTGCAGCTTGCCCAGGAAAATGCAGTGTCCTTGGAATGTGCAGCAAATCTTATTTCCTGGCAAGGTCGGGCTAAGTGAGCAGTGCTGGTACACTTTCTCCTTGAGAACTGGAGCGGAAAAGCTTTTCGCTAAGATGTAGGCGAGCAGAGAGGCAGAATACGCAGCTCCGCAGCTGGCCGAAAGCAAGTGCCGCTTCCCGGCGTCTTTCGGCAAAAGCGGCGCTCCGGAGCTCACCGCTGCCGCTCCAGTGATCTGTGCGCGAAGTAGCCGCTTCTTCGCCTCCGGCAGCCGGAGATCGCGGTAGCTTGCAAGAGGCGAAGAACGAAGCCGCGAAGAAGCCGGCTTGTGTGCGAAGCTCGCACACAGCTGCAGGACGGTGGCTGCCGCTCTCCTGCCTCTTGAATTCACCCTTGGCATGCCAATGGAAGCTGTTCCAGGACAACCTTCCTGAGTTTTTATTTTAGTTTTCATGCATCCCACCTTGGAAATTCTCGTTGCTCCCCAGAGGCTCCGAGATGCAGAGAACACGGTGGCAGCTGCTGAAAAGAAGGGCAACTGTGAGTTGGTCAAGAAGCAAGAACCTAGGCAGCTGCCTGTGCTTGGCGAGGAGCAGCTGCTGGATTCTTGCAATTGCCTTCAGTGCGCACAGAAGCCCGCTGCTCTGCTGCTTGGTTTTTCGCCTTCAGTCAATTACACACTGCTGAAGCTGAGGCAGGCAGTTCAGCTTTGCTGCTTTTCAGCATCTCAGCTGCCCTTCTGCTCTGTGACAGCTCTCCAGGTTTCTTGCCTTCGCCAGGCTGCAACGTGCCCGCTAGTACCAAGAACTGGGCAGGAGTGGACAGAGAGCAGGGCCATCTGCCAGCAGGTTGCAGCTTGCCCAGGAAAATGCAGTGTCCTTGGAATGTGCAGCAAATCTTATTTCCTGGCAAGGTCGGGCTAAGTGAGCAGTGCTGGTACACTTTCTCCTTGAGAACTGGAGCGGAAAAGCTTTTCGCTAAGATGTAGGCGAGCAGAGAGGCAGAATACGCAGCTCCGCAGCTGGCCGAAAGCAAGTGCCGCTTCCCGGCGTCTTTCGGCAAAAGCGGCGCTCCGGAGCTCACCGCTACCGCTCCACTGATCTGTGCGCGAAGTAGCCGCTTCTTGGCCTCCGGCAGCCGGAGATCGCGGTAGCTTGCAAGAGGCGAAGAACGAAGCCGCGAAGAAGCCGGCTTGTGTGCGAAGCTCGCACACAGCTGCAGGACGGTGGCTGCCGCTCTCCTGCCTCTTGAATTCACCCTTGGCATGCCAATGGAAGGTGTTCCAGGACAACCTTCCTGAGTTTTTATTTTAGTTTTCATGCATCCCACCTTGGAAATTCTCGTTGCTCCCCAGAGGCTCCGAGATGCAGAGAACACGGCGGCAGCTGCTGAAAAGAAGGGCAACTGTGAGTTGGTCAAAAACCAAGAACCTAGGCAGCTGCCTGTGCTTGGCAAGGAGAAGCTGCTGGATTCTTGCAATTGCCTTCAGTGCGCACAGAAGCCCGCTGCTCTGCTGCTTGGTTTTTCGCCTTCAGTCAATTACACACTGCTGAAGCTGAGGCAGGCAGTTCAGCTTTGCTGCTTTTCAGCATCTCAGCTGCCCTTCTGCTCTGTGACAGCTCTCCAGGTTTCTTGCCTTCGCCAGGCTGCAACGTGCCCGCTAGTACCAAGAACTGGGCAGGAGTGGGCAGAGAGCAGGGCCATCTGCCAGCAGGTTGCAGCTTGCCCAGGAAAATGCAGTGTCCTTGGAATGTGCAGCAAATCTTATTTCCTGGCAAGGTCGGGCTAAGTGAGCAGTGCTGGTACACGTTCTCCTTGAGAACTGGAGCGGAAAAGCTTTTCGCTAAGATGTAGGCGAGCAGAGAGGCAGAATACGCAGCTCCGCAGCTGGCCGAAAGCAAGTGCCGCTTCCCGGCGTCTTTCGGCAAAAGCGGCGCTTCGGAGCGCACCGCTGCCGCTCCACTGATCTGTGCGCGAAGTAGCCGCTTCTTCGCCTCCGGCAGCCGGAGATCGCGGTAGCTTGCAAGAGGCGAAGAACGAAGCCGCGAAGAAGCCGGCTTGTGTGCGAAGCTCGCACACAGCTGCAGGACGGTGGCTGCCGCTCTCCTGCCTCTTGAATTCACCCTTGGCATGCCAATGGAAGGTGTTCCAGGACAACCTTCCTGAGTTTTTATTTTAGTTTTCATGCATCCCACCTTGGAAATTCTCGTTGCTCCCCAGAGGCTCCGAGATGCAGAGAACACGGTGGCAGCTGCTGAAAAGAAGGGCAACTGTGAGTTGGTCAAAAACCAAGAACACAGGCAGCTGCCTGTGCTTGGCAAGGAGCAGCTGCTGGATTCTTGCAATTGCCTTCAGTGCGCACAGAAGCCCGCTGCTCTGCTGCTTGGTTTTTCGCCTTCAGTCAATTACACACTGCTGAAGCTGAGGCAGGCAGTTCAGCTTTGCTGCTTTTCAGCATCTCAGCTGCCCTTCTGCTCTGTGACAGCTCTCCAGGTTTCTTGCCTTCGCCAGGCTGCAACGTGCCCGCTAGTACCAAGAACTGGGCAGGAGTGGGCAGAGAGCACGGCCATCTGCCAGCAGGTTGCAGCTTGCCCAGGAAAATGCAGTGTCCTTGGAATGTGCAGCAAATCTTATTTCCTGGCAAGGTCGGGCTAAGTGAGCAGTGCTGGTACACTTTCTCCTTGAGAACTGGAGCGGAAAAGCTTTTCGCTAAGATGTAGGCGAGCAGAGAGGCAGAATACGCAGCTCCGCAGCTGGCCGAAAGCAAGTGCCGCTTCCCGGCGTCTTTCGGCAAAAGCGGCGCTCCGGAGCTCACCGCTGCCGCTCCAGTGATCTGTGCGCGAAGTAGCCGCTTCTTCGCCTCCGGCAGCCGGAGATCGCGGTAGCTTGCAAGAGGCGAAGAACGAAGCCGCGAAGAAGCCGGCTTGTGTGCGAAGCTCGCACACAGCTGCAGGACGGTGGCTGCCGCTCTCCTGCCTCTTGAATTCACCCTTGGCATGCCAATGGAAGCTGTTCCAGGACAACCTTCCTGAGTTTTTATTTTAGTTTTCATGCATCCCACCTTGGAAATTCTCGTTGCTCCCCAGAGGCTCCGAGATGCAGAGAACACGGTGGCAGCTGCTGAAAAGAAGGGCAACTGTGAGTTGGTCAAGAAGCAAGAACCTAGGCAGCTGCCTGTGCTTGGCGAGGAGCAGCTGCTGGATTCTTGCAATTGCCTTCAGTGCGCACAGAAGCCCGCTGCTCTGCTGCTTGGTTTTTCGCCTTCAGTCAATTACACACTGCTGAAGCTGAGGCAGGCAGTTCAGCTTTGCTGCTTTTCAGCATCTCAGCTGCCCTTCTGCTCTGTGACAGCTCTCCAGGTTTCTTGCCTTCGCCAGGCTGCAACGTGCCCGCTAGTACCAAGAACTGGGCAGGAGTGGACAGAGAGCAGGGCCATCTGCCAGCAGGTTGCAGCTTGCCCAGGAAAATGCAGTGTCCTTGGAATGTGCAGCAAATCTTATTTCCTGGCAAGGTCGGGCTAAGTGAGCAGTGCTGGTACACTTTCTCCTTGAGAACTGGAGCGGAAAAGCTTTTCGCTAAGATGTAGGCGAGCAGAGAGGCAGAATACGCAGCTCCGCAGCTGGCCGAAAGCAAGTGCCGCTTCCCGGCGTCTTTCGGCAAAAGCGGCGCTCCGGAGCTCACCGCTACCGCTCCACTGATCTGTGCGCGAAGTAGCCGCTTCTTGGCCTCCGGCAGCCGGAGATCGCGGTAGCTTGCAAGAGGCGAAGAACGAAGCCGCGAAGAAGCCGGCTTGTGTGCGAAGCTCGCACACAGCTGCAGGACGGTGGCTGCCGCTCTCCTGCCTCTTGAATTCACCCTTGGCATGCCAATGGAAGGTGTTCCAGGACAACCTTCCTGAGTTTTTATTTTAGTTTTCATGCATCCCACCTTGGAAATTCTTGTTGCTCCCCAGAGGCTCCGAGATGCAGAGAACACGGTGGCAGCTGCTGAAAAGAAGGGCAACTGTGAGTTGGTCAAAAACCAAGAACACAGGCAGCTGCCTGTGCTTGGCAAGGAGCAGCTGCTGGATTCTTGCAATTGCCTTCAGTGCGCACAGAAGCCCGCTGCTCTGCTGCTTGGTTTTTCGCCTTCAGTCAATTACACACTGCTGAAGCTGAGGCAGGCAGTTCAGCTTTGCTGCTTTTCAGCATCTCAGCTGCCCTTCTGCTCTGTGACAGCTCTCCAGGTTTCTTGCCTTCGCCAGGCTGCAACGTGCCCGCTAGTAGCAAGAACTGGGCAGGAGTGGGCAGAGAGCAGGGCCATCTGCCAGCAGGTTGCAGCTTGCCCAGGAAAATGCAGTGTCCTTGGAATGTGCAGCAAATCTTATTTCCTGGCAAGGTCGGGCTAAGTGAGCAGTGCTGGTACACTTTCTCCTTGAGAACTGGAGCGGAAAAGCTTTTCGCTAAGATGTAGGCGAGCAGAGAGGCAGAATACGGAGCTCCGCAGCTGGCCGAAAGCAAGTGCCGCTTCCCGGCGTCTTTCGGCAAAAGCGGCGCTCCGGAGCTCACCGCTACCGCTCCACTGATCTGTGCGCGAAGTAGCCGCTTCTTCGCCTCCGGCAGCCGGAGATCGCGGTAGCTTGCAAGAGGCGAAGAACGAAGCCGCGAAGAAGCCGGCTTGTGTGCGAAGCTCGCAGACAGCTGCAGGACGGTGGCTGCCGCTCTCCTGCCTCTTGAATTCACCCTTGGCATGCCAATGGAAGGTGTTCCAGGACAACCTTCCTGAGTTTTTATTTTAGTTTTCATGCATCCCACCTTGGAAATTCTTGTTGCTCCCCAGAGGCTCCGAGATGCAGAGAACACGGTGGCAGCTGCTGAAAAGAAGGGCAACTGTGAGTTGGTCAAAAACCAAGAACACAGGCAGCTGCCTGTGCTTGGCAAGGAGCAGCTGCTGGATTCTTGCAATTGCCTTCAGTGCGCACAGAAGCCCGCTGCTCTGCTGCTTGGTTTTTCGCCTTCAGTCAATTACACACTGCTGAAGCTGAGGCAGGCAGTTCAGCTTTGCTGCTTTTCAGCATCTCAGCTGCCCTTCTGCTCTGTGACAGCTCTCCAGGTTTCTTGCCTTCGCCAGGCTGCAACGTGCCCGCTAGTACCAAGAACTGGGCAGGAGTGGGCAGAGAGCACGGCCATCTGCCAGCAGGTTGCAGCTTGCCCAGGAAAATGCAGTGTCCTTGGAATGTGCAGCAAATCTTATTTCCTGGCAAGGTCGGGCTAAGTGAGCAGTGCTGGTACACTTTCTCCTTGAGAACTGGAGCGGAAAAGCTTTTCGCTAAGATGTAGGCGAGCAGAGAGGCAGAATACGCAGCTCCGCAGCTGGCCGAAAGCAAGTGCCGCTTGCCGGCGTCTTTCGGCAAAAGCGGCGCTTCGGAGCTCACCGTTGCCGCTCCAGTCATCTGTGCGCGAAGTAGCCGCTTCTTGGCCTCCGGCAGCCGGAGATCGCGGTAGCTTGCAAGAGGCGAAGAACGAAGCCGCGAAGAAGCCGGCTTGTGTGCGAAGCTCGCACACAGCTGCAGGACGGTGGCTGCCGCTCTCCTGCCTCTTGAATTCACCCTTGGCATGCCAATGGAAGGTGTTCCAGGACAACCTTCCTGAGTTTTTATTTTAGTTTTCATGCATCCCACCTTGGAAATTCTCGTTGCTCCCCAGAGGCTCCGAGATGCAGAGAACACGGTGGCAGCTGCTGAAAAGAAGGGCAACTGTGAGTTGGTCAAAAACCAAGAACCTAGGCAGCTGCCTGTGCTTGGCAAGGAGCAGCTGCTGGATTCTTGCAATTGCCTTCAGTGCGCACAGAAGCCCGCTGCTCTGCTGCTTGGTTTTTCGCCTTCAGTCAATTACACACTGCTGAAGCTGAGGCAGGCAGTTCAGCTTTGCTGCTTTTCAGCATCTCAGCTGCCCTTCTGCTCTGTGACAGCTCTCCAGGTTTCTTGCCTTCGCCAGGCTGCAACGTGCCCGCTAGTACCAAGAACTGGGCAGGAGTGGGCAGAGAGCACGGCCATCTGCCAGCAGGTTGCAGCTTGCCCAGGAAAATGCAGTGTCCTTGGAATGTGCAGCAAATCTTATTTCCTGGCAAGGTCGGGCTAAGTGAGCAGTGCTGGTACACTTTCTCCTTGAGAACTGGAGCGGAAAAGCTTTTCGCTAAGATGTAGGCGAGCAGAGAGGCAGAATACGCAGCTCCGCAGCTGGCCGAAAGCAAGTGCCGCTTCCCGGCGTCTTTCGGCAAAAGCGGCGCTTCGGAGCGCACCGCTGCCTCTCCACTGATCTGTGCGCGAAGTAGCCGCTTCTTCGCCTCCGGCAGCCGGAGATCGCGGTAGCTTGCAAGAGGCGAAGAACGAAGCCGCGAAGAAGCCGGCTTGTGTGCGAAGCTCGCACACAGCTGCAGGACGGTGGCTGCCGCTCTCCTGCCTCTTGAATTCACCCTTGGCATGCCAATGGAAGGTGTTCCAGGACAACCTTCCTGAGTTTTTATTTTAGTTTTCATGCATCCCACCTTGGAAATTCTTGTTGCTCCCCAGAGGCTCCGAGATGCAGAGAACACGGTGGCAGCTGCTGAAAAGAAGGGCAACTGTGAGTTGGTCAAAAACCAAGAACACAGGCAGCTGCCTGTGCTTGGCAAGGAGCAGCTGCTGGATTCTTGCAATTGCCTTCAGTGCGCACAGAAGCCCGCTGCTCTGCTGCTTGGTTTTTCGCCTTCAGTCAATTACACACTGCTGAAGCTGAGGCAGGCAGTTCAGCTTTGCTGCTTTTCAGCATCTCAGCTGCCCTTCTGCTCTGTGACAGCTCTCCAGGTTTCTTGCCTTCGCCAGGCTGCAACGTGCCCGCTAGTACCAAGAACTGGGCAGGAGTGGGCAGAGAGCACGGCCATCTGCCAGCAGGTTGCAGCTTGCCCAGGAAAATGCAGTGTCCTTGGAATGTGCAGCAAATCTTATTTCCTGGCAAGGTCGGGCTAAGTGAGCAGTGCTGGTACACTTTCTCCTTGAGAACTGGAGCGGAAAAGCTTTTCGCTAAGATGTAGGCGAGCAGAGAGGCAGAATACGGAGCTCCGCAGCTGGCCGAAAGCAAGTGCCGCTTGCCGGCGTCTTTCGGCAAAAGCGGCGCTTCGGAGCGCACCGCTGCCGCTCCAGTCATCTGTGCGCGAAGTAGCCGCTTCTTGGCCTCCGGCAGCCGGAGATCGCGGTAGCTTGCAAGAGGCGAAGAACGAAGCCGCGAAGAAGCCGGCTTGTGTGCGAAGCTCGCACACAGCTGCAGGACGGTGGCTGCCGCTCTCCTGCCTCTTGAATTCACCCTTGGCATGCCAATGGAAGCTGTTCCAGGACAACCTTCCTGAGTTTTTATTTTAGTTTTCATGCATCCCACCTTGGAAATTCTCGTTGCTCCCCAGAGGCTCCGAGATGCAGAGAACACGGTGGCAGCTGCTGAAAAGAAGGGCAACTGTGAGTTGGTCAAAAACCAAGAACCTAGGCAGCTGCCTGTGCTTGGCAAGGAGAAGCTGCTGGATTCTTGCAATTGCCTTCAGTGCGCACAGAAGCCCGCTGCTCTGCTGCTTGGTTTTTCGCCTTCAGTCAATTACACACTGCTGAAGCTGAGGCAGGCAGTTCAGCTTTGCTGCTTTTCAGCATCTCAGCTGCCCTTCTGCTCTGTGACAGCTCTCCAGGTTTCTTGCCTTCGCCAGGCTGCAACGTGCCCGCTAGTACCAAGAACTGGGCAGGAGTGGGCAGAGAGCACGGCCATCTGCCAGCAGGTTGCAGCTTGCCCAGGAAAATGCAGTGTCCTTGGAATGTGCAGCAAATCTTATTTCCTGGCAAGGTCGGGCTAAGTGAGCAGTGCTGGTACACTTTCTCCTTGAGAACTGGAGCGGAAAAGCTTTTCGCTAAGATGTAGGCGAGCAGAGAGGCAGAATACGCAGCTCCGCAGCTGGCCGAAAGCAAGTGCCGCTTCCCGGCGTCTTTCGGCAAAAGCGGCGCTTCGGAGCGCACCGCTGCCGCTCCACTGATCTGTGCGCGAAGTAGCCGCTTCTTCGCCTCCGGCAGCCGGAGATCGCGGTAGCTTGCAAGAGGCGAAGAACGAAGCCGCGAAGAAGCCGGCTTGTGTGCGAAGCTCGCACACAGCTGCAGGACGGTGGCTGCCGCTCTCCTGCCTCTTGAATTCACCCTTGGCATGCCAATGGAAGGTGTTCCAGGACAACCTTCCTGAGTTTTTATTTTAGTTTTCATGCATCCCACCTTGGAAATTCTCGTTGCTCCCCAGAGGCTCCGAGATGCAGAGAACACGGTGGCAGCTGCTGAAAAGAAGGGCAACTGTGAGTTGGTCAAGAAGCAAGAACCTAGGCAGCTGCCTGTGCTTGGCAAGGAGCAGCTGCTGGATTCTTGCAATTGCCTTCAGTGCGCACAGAAGCCCGCTGCTCTGCTGCTTGGTTTTTCGCCTTCAGTCAATTACACACTGCTGAAGCTGAGGCAGGCAGTTCAGCTTTGCTGCTTTTCAGCATCTCAGCTGCCCTTCTGCTCTGTGACAGCTCTCCAGGTTTCTTGCCTTCGCCAGGCTGCAACGTGCCCGCTAGTACCAAGAACTGGGCAGGAGTGGGCAGAGAGCACGGCCATCTGCCAGCAGGTTGCAGCTTGCCCAGGAAAATGCAGTGTCCTTGGAATGTGCAGCAAATCTTATTTCCTGGCAAGGTCGGGCTAAGTGAGCACTGCTGGTACACTTTCTCCTTGAGAACTGGAGCGGAAAAGCTTTTCGCTAAGATGTAGGCGAGCAGAGAGGCAGAATACGCAGCTCCGCAGCTGGCCGAAAGCAAGTGCCGCTTCCCGGCGTCTTTCGGCAAAAGCGGCGCTCCGGAGCTCACCGCTGCCGCTCCAGTGATCTGTGCGCGAAGTAGCCGCTTCTTCGCCTCCGGCAGCCGGAGATCGCGGTAGCTTGCAAGAGGCGAAGAACGAAGCCGCGAAGAAGCCGGCTTGTGTGCGAAGCTCGCACACAGCTGCAGGACGGTGGCTGCCGCTCTCCTGCCTCTTGAATTCACCCTTGGCATGCCAATGGAAGCTGTTCCAGGACAACCTTCCTGAGTTTTTATTTTAGTTTTCATGCATCCCACCTTGGAAATTCTCGTTGCTCCCCAGAGGCTCCGAGATGCAGAGAACACGGTGGCAGCTGCTGAAAAGAAGGGCAACTGTGAGTTGGTCAAGAAGCAAGAACCTAGGCAGCTGCCTGTGCTTGGCGAGGAGCAGCTGCTGGATTCTTGCAATTGCCTTCAGTGCGCACAGAAGCCCGCTGCTCTGCTGCTTGGTTTTTCGCCTTCAGTCAATTACACACTGCTGAAGCTGAGGCAGGCAGTTCAGCTTTGCTGCTTTTCAGCATCTCAGCTGCCCTTCTGCTCTGTGACAGCTCTCCAGGTTTCTTGCCTTCGCCAGGCTGCAACGTGCCCGCTAGTAGCAAGAACTGGGCAGGAGTGGGCAGAGAGCACGGCCATCTGCCAGCAGGTTGCAGCTTGCCCAGGAAAATGCAGTGTCCTTGGAATGTGCAGCAAATCTTATTTCCTGGCAAGGTCGGGCTAAGTGAGCAGTGCTGGTACACTTTCTCCTTGAGAACTGGAGCGGAAAAGCTTTTCGCTAAGATGTAGGCGAGCAGAGAGGCAGAATACGCAGCTCCGCAGCTGGCCGAAAGCGAGTGCCGCTTCCCGGCGTCTTTCGGCAAAAGCGGCGCTCCGGAGCTCACCGCTGCCGCTCCAGTGATCTGTGCGCGAAGTAGCCGCTTCTTCGCCTCCGGCAGCCGGAGATCGCGGTAGCTTGCAAGAGGCGAAGAACGAAGCCGCGAAGAAGCCGGCTTGTGTGCGAAGCTCGCACACAGCTGCAGGACGGTGGCTGCCGCTCTCCTGCCTCTTGAATTCACCCTTGGCATGCCAATGGAAGCTGTTCCAGGACAACCTTCCTGAGTTTTTATTTTAGTTTTCATGCATCCCACCTTGGAAATTCTCGTTGCTCCCCAGAGGCTCCGAGATGCAGAGAACACGGTGGCAGCTGCTGAAAAGAAGGGCAACTGTGAGTTGGTCAAGAAGCAAGAACCTAGGCAGCTGCCTGTGCTTGGCGAGGAGCAGCTGCTGGATTCTTGCAATTGCCTTCAGTGCGCACAGAAGCCCGCTGCTCTGCTGCTTGGTTTTTCGCCTTCAGTCAATTACACACTGCTGAAGCTGAGGCAGGCAGTTCAGCTTTGCTGCTTTTCAGCATCTCAGCTGCCCTTCTGCTCTGTGACAGCTCTCCAGGTTTCTTGCCTTCGCCAGGCTGCAACGTGCCCGCTAGTACCAAGAACTGGGCAGGAGTGGACAGAGAGCAGGGCCATCTGCCAGCAGGTTGCAGCTTGCCCAGGAAAATGCAGTGTCCTTGGAATGTGCAGCAAATCTTATTTCCTGGCAAGGTCGGGCTAAGTGAGCACTGCTGGTACACTTTCTCCTTGAGAACTGGAGCGGAAAAGCTTTTCGCTAAGATGTAGGCGAGCAGAGAGGCAGAATACGCAGCTCCGCAGCTGGCCGAAAGCAAGTGCCGCTTCCCGGCGTCTTTCGGCAAAAGCGGCGCTCCGGAGCTCACCGCTACCGCTCCACTGATCTGTGCGCGAAGTAGCCGCTTCTTGGCCTCCGGCAGCCGGAGATCGCGGTAGCTTGCAAGAGGCGAAGAACGAAGCCGCGAAGAAGCCGGCTTGTGTGCGAAGCTCGCACACAGCTGCAGGACGGTGGCTGCCGCTCTCCTGCCTCTTGAATTCACCCTTGGCATGCCAATGGAAGCTGTTCCAGGACAACCTTCCTGAGTTTTTATTTTAGTTTTCATGCATCCCACCTTGGAAATTCTTGTTGCTCCCCAGAGGCTCCGAGATGCAGAGAACACGGTGGCAGCTGCTGAAAAGAAGGGCAACTGTGAGTTGGTCAAAAACCAAGAACACAGGCAGCTGCCTGTGCTTGGCAAGGAGCAGCTGCTGGATTCTTGCAATTGCCTTCAGTGCGCACAGAAGCCCGCTGCTCTGCTGCTTGGTTTTTCGCCTTCAGTCAATTACACACTGCTGAAGCTGAGGCAGGCAGTTCAGCTTTGCTGCTTTTCAGCATCTCAGCTGCCCTTCTGCTCTGTGACAGCTCTCCAGGTTTCTTGCCTTCGCCAGGCTGCAACGTGCCCGCTAGTACCAAGAACTGGGCAGGAGTGGGCAGAGAGCAGGGCCATCTGCCAGCAGGTTGCAGCTTGCCCAGGAAAATGCAGTGTCCTTGGAATGTGCAGCAAATCTTATTTCCTGGCAAGGTCGGGCTAAGTGAGCAGTGCTGGTACACTTTCTCCTTGAGAACTGGAGCGGAAAAGCTTTTCGCTAAGATGTAGGCGAGCAGAGAGGCAGAATACGGAGCTCCGCAGCTGGCCGAAAGCAAGTGCCGCTTCCCGGCGTCTTTCGGCAAAAGCGGCGCTCCGGAGCTCACCGCTACCGCTCCACTGATCTGTGCGCGAAGTAGCCGCTTCTTCGCCTCCGGCAGCCGGAGATCGCGGTAGCTTGCAAGAGGCGAAGAACGAAGCCGCGAAGAAGCCGGCTTGTGTGCGAAGCTCGCACACAGCTGCAGGACGGTGGCTGCCGCTCTCCTGCCTCTTGAATTCACCCTTGGCATGCCAATGGAAGGTGTTCCAGGACAACCTTCCTGAGTTTTTATTTTAGTTTTCATGCATCCCACCTTGGAAATTCTTGTTGCTCCCCAGAGGCTCCGAGATGCAGAGAACACGGTGGCAGCTGCTGAAAAGAAGGGCAACTGTGAGTTGGTCAAAAACCAAGAACACAGGCAGCTGCCTGTGCTTGGCAAGGAGCAGCTGCTGGATTCTTGCAATTGCCTTCAGTGCGCACAGAAGCCCGCTGCTCTGCTGCTTGGTTTTTCGCCTTCAGTCAATTACACACTGCTGAAGCTGAGGCAGGCAGTTCAGCTTTGCTGCTTTTCAGCATCTCAGCTGCCCTTCTGCTCTGTGACAGCTCTCCAGGTTTCTTGCCTTCGCCAGGCTGCAACGTGCCCGCTAGTACCAAGAACTGGGCAGGAGTGGGCAGAGAGCACGGCCATCTGCCAGCAGGTTGCAGCTTGCCCAGGAAAATGCAGTGTCCTTGGAATGTGCAGCAAATCTTATTTCCTGGCAAGGTCGGGCTAAGTGAGCAGTGCTGGTACACTTTCTCCTTGAGAACTGGAGCGGAAAAGCTTTTCGCTAAGATGTAGGCGAGCAGAGAGGCAGAATACGCAGCTCCGCAGCTGGCCGAAAGCAAGTGCCGCTTGCCGGCGTCTTTCGGCAAAAGCGGCGCTTCGGAGCGCACCGCTGCCGCTCCAGTCATCTGTGCGCGAAGTAGCCGCTTCTTGGCCTCCGGCAGCCGGAGATCGCGGTAGCTTGCAAGAGGCGAAGAACGAAGCCGCGAAGAAGCCGGCTTGTGTGCGAAGCTCGCACACAGCTGCAGGACGGTGGCTGCCGCTCTCCTGCCTCTTGAATTCACCCTTGGCATGCCAATGGAAGCTGTTCCAGGACAACCTTCCTGAGTTTTTATTTTAGTTTTCATGCATCCCACCTTGGAAATTCTCGTTGCTCCCCAGAGGCTCCGAGATGCAGAGAACACGGTGGCAGCTGCTGAAAAGAAGGGCAACTGTGAGTTGGTCAAAAACCAAGAACCTAGGCAGCTGCCTGTGCTTGGCAAGGAGAAGCTGCTGGATTCTTGCAATTGCCTTCAGTGCGCACAGAAGCCCGCTGCTCTGCTGCTTGGTTTTTCGCCTTCAGTCAATTACACACTGCTGAAGCTGAGGCAGGCAGTTCAGCTTTGCTGCTTTTCAGCATCTCAGCTGCCCTTCTGCTCTGTGACAGCTCTCCAGGTTTCTTGCCTTCGCCAGGCTGCAACGTGCCCGCTAGTAGCAAGAACTGGGCAGGAGTGGGCAGAGAGCACGGCCATCTGCCAGCAGGTTGCAGCTTGCCCAGGAAAATGCAGTGTCCTTGGAATGTGCAGCAAATCTTATTTCCTGGCAAGGTCGGGCTAAGTGAGCAGTGCTGGTACACTTTCTCCTTGAGAACTGGAGCGGAAAAGCTTTTCGCTAAGATGTAGGCGAGCAGAGAGGCAGAATACGCAGCTCCGCAGCTGGCCGAAAGCAAGTGCCGCTTCCCGGCGTCTTTCGGCAAAAGCGGCGCTTCGGAGCGCACCGCTGCCGCTCCACTGATCTGTGCGCGAAGTAGCCGCTTCTTCGCCTCCGGCAGCCGGAGATCGCGGTAGCTTGCAAGAGGCGAAGAACGAAGCCGCGAAGAAGCCGGCTTGTGTGCGAAGCTCGCACACAGCTGCAGGACGGTGGCTGCCGCTCTCCTGCCTCTTGAATTCACCCTTGGCATGCCAATGGAAGGTGTTCCAGGACAACCTTCCTGAGTTTTTATTTTAGTTTTCATGCATCCCACCTTGGAAATTCTTGTTGCTCCCCAGAGGCTCCGAGATGCAGAGAACACGGTGGCAGCTGCTGAAAAGAAGGGCAACTGTGAGTTGGTCAAAAACCAAGAACACAGGCAGCTGCCTGTGCTTGGCAAGGAGCAGCTGCTGGATTCTTGCAATTGCCTTCAGTGCGCACAGAAGCCCGCTGCTCTGCTGCTTGGTTTTTCGCCTTCAGTCAATTACACACTGCTGAAGCTGAGGCAGGCAGTTCAGCTTTGCTGCTTTTCAGCATCTCAGCTGCCCTTCTGCTCTGTGACAGCTCTCCAGGTTTCTTGCCTTCGCCAGGCTGCAACGTGCCCGCTAGTGGCAAGAACTGGGCAGGAGTGGGCAGAGAGCACGGCCATCTGCCAGCAGGTTGCAGCTTGCCCAGGAAAATGCAGTGTCCTTGGAATGTGCAGCAAATCTTATTTCCTGGCAAGGTCGGGCTAAGTGAGCAGTGCTGGTACACTTTCTCCTTGAGAACTGGAGCGGAAAAGCTTTTCGCTAAGATGTAGGCGAGCAGAGAGGCAGAATACGGAGCTCCGCAGCTGGCCGAAAGCAAGTGCCGCTTGCCGGCGTCTTTCGGCAAAAGCGGCGCTTCGGAGCGCACCGCTGCCGCTCCAGTCATCTGTGCGCGAAGTAGCCGCTTCTTGGCCTCCGGCAGCCGGAGATCGCGGTAGCTTGCAAGAGGCGAAGAACGAAGCCGCGAAGAAGCCGGCTTGTGTGCGAAGCTCGCACACAGCTGCAGGACGGTGGCTGCCGCTCTCCTGCCTCTTGAATTCACCCTTGGCATGCCAATGGAAGCTGTTCCAGGACAACCTTCCTGAGTTTTTATTTTAGTTTTCATGCATCCCACCTTGGAAATTCTCGTTGCTCCCCAGAGGCTCCGAGATGCAGAGAACACGGTGGCAGCTGCTGAAAAGAAGGGCAACTGTGAGTTGGTCAAAAACCAAGAACCTAGGCAGCTGCCTGTGCTTGGCAAGGAGAAGCTGCTGGATTCTTGCAATTGCCTTCAGTGCGCACAGAAGCCCGCTGCTCTGCTGCTTGGTTTTTCGCCTTCAGTCAATTACACACTGCTGAAGCTGAGGCAGGCAGTTCAGCTTTGCTGCTTTTCAGCATCTCAGCTGCCCTTCTGCTCTGTGACAGCTCTCCAGGTTTCTTGCCTTCGCCAGGCTGCAACGTGCCCGCTAGTAGCAAGAACTGGGCAGGAGTGGGCAGAGAGCACGGCCATCTGCCAGCAGGTTGCAGCTTGCCCAGGAAAATGCAGTGTCCTTGGAATGTGCAGCAAATCTTATTTCCTGGCAAGGTCGGGCTAAGTGAGCAGTGCTGGTACACTTTCTCCTTGAGAACTGGAGCGGAAAAGCTTTTCGCTAAGATGTAGGCGAGCAGAGAGGCAGAATACGCAGCTCCGCAGCTGGCCGAAAGCAAGTGCCGCTTCCCGGCGTCTTTCGGCAAAAGCGGCGCTTCGGAGCGCACCGCTGCCGCTCCACTGATCTGTGCGCGAAGTAGCCGCTTCTTCGCCTCCGGCAGCCGGAGATCGCGGTAGCTTGCAAGAGGCGAAGAACGAAGCCGCGAAGAAGCCGGCTTGTGTGCGAAGCTCGCACACAGCTGCAGGACGGTGGCTGCCGCTCTCCTGCCTCTTGAATTCACCCTTGGCATGCCAATGGAAGGTGTTCCAGGACAACCTTCCTGAGTTTTTATTTTAGTTTTCATGCATCCCACCTTGGAAATTCTCGTTGCTCCCCAGAGGCTCCGAGATGCAGAGAACACGGTGGCAGCTGCTGAAAAGAAGGGCAACTGTGAGTTGGTCAAGAAGCAAGAACCTAGGCAGCTGCCTGTGCTTGGCAAGGAGCAGCTGCTGGATTCTTGCAATTGCCTTCAGTGCGCACAGAAGCCCGCTGCTCTGCTGCTTGGTTTTTCGCCTTCAGTCAATTACACACTGCTGAAGCTGAGGCAGGCAGTTCAGCTTTGCTGCTTTTCAGCATCTCAGCTGCCCTTCTGCTCTGTGACAGCTCTCCAGGTTTCTTGCCTTCGCCAGGCTGCAACGTGCCCGCTAGTACCAAGAACTGGGCAGGAGTGGGCAGAGAGCACGGCCATCTGCCAGCAGGTTGCAGCTTGCCCAGGAAAATGCAGTGTCCTTGGAATGTGCAGCAAATCTTATTTCCTGGCAAGGTCGGGCTAAGTGAGCACTGCTGGTACACTTTCTCCTTGAGAACTGGAGCGGAAAAGCTTTTCGCTAAGATGTAGGCGAGCAGAGAGGCAGAATACGCAGCTCCGCAGCTGGCCGAAAGCAAGTGCCGCTTCCCGGCGTCTTTCGGCAAAAGCGGCGCTCCGGAGCTCACCGCTGCCGCTCCAGTGATCTGTGCGCGAAGTAGCCGCTTCTTCGCCTCCGGCAGCCGGAGATCGCGGTAGCTTGCAAGAGGCGAAGAACGAAGCCGCGAAGAAGCCGGCTTGTGTGCGAAGCTCGCACACAGCTGCAGGACGGTGGCTGCCGCTCTCCTGCCTCTTGAATTCACCCTTGGCATGCCAATGGAAGCTGTTCCAGGACAACCTTCCTGAGTTTTTATTTTAGTTTTCATGCATCCCTCCTTGGAAATTCTCGTTGCTCCCCAGAGGCTCCGAGATGCAGAGAACACGGTGGCAGCTGCTGAAAAGAAGGGCAACTGTGAGTTGGTCAAGAAGCAAGAACCTAGGCAGCTGCCTGTGCTTGGCGAGGAGCAGCTGCTGGATTCTTGCAATTGCCTTCAGTGCGCACAGAAGCCCGCTGCTCTGCTGCTTGGTTTTTCGCCTTCAGTCAATTACACACTGCTGAAGCTGAGGCAGGCAGTTCAGCTTTGCTGCTTTTCAGCATCTCAGCTGCCCTTCTGCTCTGTGACAGCTCTCCAGGTTTCTTGCCTTCGCCAGGCTGCAACGTGCCCGCTAGTACCAAGAACTGGGCAGGAGTGGACAGAGAGCAGGGCCATCTGCCAGCAGGTTGCAGCTTGCCCAGGAAAATGCAGTGTCCTTGGAATGTGCAGCAAATCTTATTTCCTGGCAAGGTCGGGCTAAGTGAGCAGTGCTGGTACACTTTCTCCTTGAGAACTGGAGCGGAAAAGCTTTTCGCTAAGATGTAGGCGAGCAGAGAGGCAGAATACGGAGCTCCGCAGCTGGCCGAAAGCAAGTGCCGCTTCCCGGCGTCTTTCGGCAAAAGCGGCGCTCCGGAGCTCACCGCTACCGCTCCACTGATCTGTGCGCGAAGTAGCCGCTTCTTCGCCTCCGGCAGCCGGAGATCGCGGTAGCTTGCAAGAGGCGAAGAACGAAGCCGCGAAGAAGCCGGCTTGTGTGCGAAGCTCGCACACAGCTGCAGGACGGTGGCTGCCGCTCTCCTGCCTCTTGAATTCACCCTTGGCATGCCAATGGAAGGTGTTCCAGGACAACCTTCCTGAGTTTTTATTTTAGTTTTCATGCATCCCACCTTGGAAATTCTTGTTGCTCCCCAGAGGCTCCGAGATGCAGAGAACACGGTGGCAGCTGCTGAAAAGAAGGGCAACTGTGAGTTGGTCAAAAACCAAGAACACAGGCAGCTGCCTGTGCTTGGCAAGGAGCAGCTGCTGGATTCTTGCAATTGCCTTCAGTGCGCACAGAAGCCCGCTGCTCTGCTGCTTGGTTTTTCGCCTTCAGTCAATTACACACTGCTGAAGCTGAGGCAGGCAGTTCAGCTTTGCTGCTTTTCAGCATCTCAGCTGCCCTTCTGCTCTGTGACAGCTCTCCAGGTTTCTTGCCTTCGCCAGGCTGCAACGTGCCCGCTAGTACCAAGAACTGGGCAGGAGTGGGCAGAGAGCACGGCCATCTGCCAGCAGGTTGCAGCTTGCCCAGGAAAATGCAGTGTCCTTGGAATGTGCAGCAAATCTTATTTCCTGGCAAGGTCGGGCTAAGTGAGCACTGCTGGTACACTTTCTCCTTGAGAACTGGAGCGGAAAAGCTTTTCGCTAAGATGTAGGCGAGCAGAGAGGCAGAATACGCAGCTCCGCAGCTGGCCGAAAGCAAGTGCCGCTTCCCGGCGTCTTTCGGCAAAAGCGGCGCTCCGGAGCTCACCGCTGCCGCTCCAGTGATCTGTGCGCGAAGTAGCCGCTTCTTCGCCTCCGGCAGCCGGAGATCGCGGTAGCTTGCAAGAGGCGAAGAACGAAGCCGCGAAGAAGCCGGCTTGTGTGCGAAGCTCGCACACAGCTGCAGGACGGTGGCTGCTGCTCTCCTGCCTCTTGAATTCACCCTTGGCATGCCAATGGAAGGTGTTCCAGGACAACCTTCCTGAGTTTTTATTTTAGTTTTCATGCATCCCACCTTGGAAATTCTTGTTGCTCCCCAGAGGCTCCGAGATGCAGAGAACACGGTGGCAGCTGCTGAAAAGAAGGGCAACTGTGAGTTGGTCAAGAAGCAAGAACCTAGGCAGCTGCCTGTGCTTGGCAAGGAGCAGCTGCTGGATTCTTGCAATTGCCTTCAGTGCGCACAGAAGCCCGCTGCTCTGCTGCTTGGTTTTTCGCCTTCAGTCAATTGCACATTGCTGAAGCTGAGGCAGGCTGTTCAGCTTTGCTGCTTTTCAGCATCTCAGCTGCTTTCTGCTCTGTGACAGCTCTCGAGATGAAATAGAGATTTTTAGAGTTGGGTTAACAAAATGAATTAAGCATTTCTAATTTAGCTTGTAGAGTTATGTGTTGAATTTTCAACCTTTTGCTTAAGAAACCTCTGCCTAGTACAATGGGCAAAGGAAAATGCAAATTTCTGAAGCTTCTTGCATAAAGAACAATACCAGAAGAAGCAAAGAACCCAGATAAAGAAGCTCCTCTGTCTCCAAGCCTATCAAGACTGACAGACGTACTCAGAGAAGCACCAAAGGACCAAAAGCGCACGCGCAGAGAGGAAAAGTTCAAAAGTTCAATCATGAGGAAGACCACAATCTTCAGCCTCAGGACCACCAAGAGACCCCCGTACGACCACCACAGCAAACCACGCATGCCCAGAAGGCCGTGGACTTACTTAGCATGAGAAGCGAGGACAGGCGGGGCCAGGGGTTGAATATGCATGAAAAAGTTGTGCAATGTATTGCATATGGAACGTCTTTAAGAATAAAAGTGTGGGTCAGACTGAGGCTCGGGGCACAAGTTTTGGAGAGCTATCTCACTTGTGCCGGGCGCTGACATACATACCCACTTCATAACTACCCCAGGTCATGGAGTCTATTGATTTCTTCCGCGTATCGTTTCAGTTGGCGACCACGAAGGGACTGCTCTGCTCACCCGCAGGTCCGGTTGGGAGCAGACACCCTCAGGCGCCACGGGGCTTTTCCCCGGAGGGACTCTGCGCCTCGGCTGTACACTGCGGGGAGCAGACCACGGCCCGTTGACTAGCGGATGAAAGCGGTATGTGTTAATTTATTTTCTTACGGTTGGCACTGATAAGTCGCAAAAAGATGTTTTTGCGCGCAGGTTTGTTACAAATAAACTCGTTTTAATAGGTGGGAGTGGTGATGGGTTGTAGGTAATTGTTAAATAATGTAACCAATTGTTAATGTAATGAATTGTTAAATTGTTAATGTAGTAAGTGGTTGTGAGTTACTGTTAGTTACGAAGTTTAATATGTACCATTAGTTAAGTGTTTGTGCACAGTTGCCAATCAAGGGGGGGGGGAGGCCAGGCGCATCGGAGAACGACATCATCAGTCCAACCTGCTATTGGAGAAACAGATCAACCAATGGTGCCTCGAAGTTCAGGAATGATTGGCCAGAAATGCACCATCTTATAAACCAATCAAGGACCAGAAAATAAGCCAATCAACGAGAGGATCAAGAACGCACCAATCAACAGCCTCCAGAGACTTTAACAACCCCGGGTGCTGGCCACCCCGGGGTCTTTCCGCGGACTTTGTTGCCAAGGAAACACCCTGTGCCTGTGCACAGTTACTGTTGCACGTTGTTACTTTCTGGCTTGCCGCTGAGGTCCTGGGCTTATCCTGGGACCTCGTCCCCAGCTGTCTGTGATTTTAATAAACAGGCCCAAATTTTTTTAACATATTTTGGCTTTGAATTCGCCTGTTCATAACAGATTGGGGGCTCGCCCGGGATAGCCACGCCCCAGAGGCGGTCCCGGAGAAGGACAGGTCCGGGAAGACCGGTCCAGCGTTTTTTTTTATCGCTGCCCGAACTTGGATTTCTCTGAGACCGAAGACGGTTGCTGGCTACACCCGAGAGACGACTGAGGACCCGGCAACCCAGACTGAAAAGGCCCTTCGAGAGGGAGCGGGGCTTGCAGCGCACAGGTAGGCGTTGCGAGTGGGGTAGGCATAAGGGGGTACGCTCATGCATGGTGAGTGAGTGAGACGGGGGCTGGCACCTCAGACTCCCGAAGTGACAGTGGACCTCCTAGTACCGCGTTTTCGGACTCCCGCGAGGGGGCCGGCCGGGAACGGAGGGAAGCGATTGGAATAAATCATTGGAGTGAGTGTGGAACCCCGAGGGACCCTCCTTAGCGTGGGTGAAGGGGGAGTACCTCCTTTTCTCCTGCCCTTACCCGCGTAGGCTCCCGTTCCCCCAGGGTGGTGGGGGCTCCTAGGGGTTGCTTGAGCCAAAAAGGCGAAGGAACCGAAGGTGGTGGTTGGTTGGGATAACTTTCTGGCTTGCCAGAAAGACCTTCGGAACCGGGCCTCCCAGTACAGTGACAGGCATTGGGGCGGCTGGCTGGGAGGGGGGTGGACGGTCCCTGGACCCTTGATCCAAAAACGAAGGAACCGAAGGTGGTGGTTGGTAGGGATAACTTTCTGGCTTGCCAGAAACGTTCTGGCTTGCCAGAAAGACCTTTGGAACCGGGCCTCCTAGTACAGTGACAGGCATTGGGGCGGCTGGCTGGGAGGGGAGTGGACAAGGGGGGCGCAGGGGAGTTCCACCGGCTCAAGCAATCTGAAGGGCAGTTCCTCAAGGTGAGCGCGGGAAGTGTCCCGGGCATCTTGAGGAACTAGGACCTCTGGGGTGGGCTAAAGACTCTCAACCGGAGACCTACTGGTAGTGAGGCCACCGGTTGGGGGATTGTCCCTCCTTTGGCAGGGGGAGGGAGTAGGAGCCTGACCAGAGGGGAATAGGACCCTAGGCCAGGGGGTCTGGCCAAGGGGAAATTCCTCCTAGCACGGCGACGGGCCGGGGAGGGCAAAAGGCCGCCGGCTAGGAGAAGTCCCTCTATCCATTAGGGGTAGGAGGGAGGGTTTAGAACCTGTCAGTTAGGGATATTATTTTGTTCTAGTATATATAAGTTGTCTCGTCTATGTGTGATTTGCTCTTAATTGGAATTTTGTGGTCGATATTATCAAGTTCGTTTATTTTGTCTGTTGTTACCGATAGTGTTATTTATTGGGTTATTATATTGTGTTGTTTTATTTGTTTTAACACAAAAATACCAATTTGGTATTTTGCAGTATTGTTTGTGGTATTCTGTGTAATTTTTTGCTTCAAGTGATTGAGGTGTATATTGCTTTGAGTAGAGAGTTTTTAGCGTTTTGTCAGCTTATATCTTTGGGTTAGGATTTCTGTTTGTGTCAGAGGGTATCGCGTATCTTGTGAGGTTGTGTTAAAGAGCCGACATTTTGTTGTTTTAGTACACAGATTTTAAGTCATTGATAGTGTGTGTGTGTGAGTGTGGGTGGCTCAGAGGAGCCATTTTAGTTGCTTTTGAGGTATTCCCCTCGAGAAGGGGAGTGGTTGTTTTACAGGGTGTGTGTGTGTGAGTGTGGGTGGCTCAGAGGAGCCATTTTAGTTGCTTTTGAGGTATTCCCCTCGAGAAGGGGAGTGGTTGTTTTACAGGGTGCGTGTGTGTGAGTGTGGGTGGCTCAGAGAAGTCATTTTAGTTGCTTTTGGGGTACTCCCCTCGAGAAGGGGAGTGGTTTGGGAGTGGGTGATAGACATTTGAAAAGACTTCCGGCTGATCAGCCATTTTGGTTTGTTTTGAGTCTTGGTTCCCACGGCATCTAATTTTCCCACGGGTCATTATTTTCGTTCCCACGGTATTCAATTTTCCCACGGGGTCTCCTATTGATTTATGTTTAAATTCTAGTTGTTCTTTTTATTGTAAATCCTTTTGGATTGTCATTCTTCTTTAAAGTTTACACAGTGACTTATTGCGAAGTTGTCTATTTAGTTAAATTGATACAAGTTGTTTATAGTTATGGGTCAGTGTGCAAGTAAGCGTATCCATAAGGGAAAAGCTAAGAAAATGAAATTGAAAGACATACCACAAGACAGTCCATTGGGGGAAATGTTAGAGAATTGGGACCATGATAAAAATTTAAAGGAATTGGATAAGATAAAAATGATACATTATTGTATTGAAATATGGCCACAAAAGAACATTCAAGAAGGACCTGTTAATTGGCCTTGGTATGGGTCAAAAGAAAAATGGTTATGTCTAGCTTTAAATAAATATGTTAATTCAAGAGAAGTATTAGACGAGGAAGAAATCAAATATGCAACCTGTTGGCTGGAAAATGAAATTTGGGATAAAAAGGTCCGAATGTATAGGGTGGGTAAAGAAATAAAAGAGGGAAAAGAAGAATTTAAGCAAAAATGGGATCCATTGGATTATCTTCCTCCTCCAGTACCCCCTCCTATCCAACCCGAACCCATTCTGGCTCCTCCAGCATCTCTCCCTGTTCAGCCTATTTCCCCTCCTATCTCTTCAGGGCCCCTCCCTACTCAACCTGTCCCCCACTCTACTCCATCAGCATCCCTTCCTGCCCAACCCGCACCTTGTCATACTCTTCTGACTTCACCGACAGTCCCCACTCCAGCAGTTTCTCCCATGCCTCTCTCCATCCCTGTCACCCTCCCTCTGCCTCCCACACAAAATCTTACACAAACTCAACAGAGTAGCTTGGAGGGGGTGGCGACTCACAACTGTGAGTGCGAAAGAGTTGTAAGACCAAAAGAGAGGATTGCAATCTCAGGTAGTCATCATTATAATACTAGATCACAAGCTGAGAGGAGCTTCCAAAAGGGGGAAGCAGGAGAAAGGTTATTACCTTTGAGAGAGGTTCCAATGGGAGGTGTCCAGGGGGGGATCGGTTTTGTAAATGCACCTTTGACGGGCTCGGAGGTGAGAAGTTTTAAGAAAGAACTTAAACCCCTCTTGGAAGATCCTATAGGAGTTGCCGATCAAGTTGATCAGTTTTTAGGTTCAAGTACATATACTTGGGAGGAAATGAATTCTATTTTAGGTATTCTTTTTTCTTCAGAGGAAATGCATTTTATTCGGGTTGCAGGCATAAAAGCATGGGAGAAAGAGAATAGGGCCGGGCCGCGGGGTGAAGAAAAGATGCCTCTCACTCCACCTGATTGGAATCCAAATACAGAAGAAGGCCGTAGAAATATGAATTGTTATAGGTCTTTGGTTATTAAAGGTATCCGGGGAGCGGTCCCCCGGACTAGTAATGCAAAGTTGGCCTTTGATAGCCAGCAGGAGAAAGATGAAACCCCAAATGCCTGGTTAGATAGGCTAAGGCGAAATTTCCAATTATATTCCAGTGTAGATCCAGAGAGCACAGAAGGGAAAGTGTTGGTAAAGGTGCAATTTGTAACTAGAGCATGGCCAGATATTAGAAGGAAGTTAGAGAAGATAGAAGAATGGCAGGAAAAAGGCATGAATGAATTGTTAAGGGAGGCACAGAGAGTTTATTTGAGGAGGGAGGAAGAAAAGATGAAATCGAAGGCTAGAATTATGGTTGCAATAGCTAGGGAGAGTCAGGACAGAGAAAGGGAAGAGCCAAAGGGAAGGGAAAAATCAAGGAAGGAGGAGATTCGAGGGCAGGATGCAGACTCCTGGGAGGGGAAATGTTTTTATTGTGGTGAAAAAGGTCACTTTAGGAAGGAGTGTAAGAAATGGAGAAAAGACAGGAGGCTGTACAAAGAAACGGAGATTGGAGAAAATGATGATTAGGGGTGTCAGGGGCTCTATCCCCTGGGGAAGATGGGTGAGCATAAGTTGGAGCCCTTGATAAATTTGGAAATAGGTCCCCAGGGGGAAGAATTTGAATTTTTAGTTGACACTGGGGCTGATAGGTCATGTGTTTCACGGTTCCCAAAAGGTTGTAAATTGAGTCAAAGGGTGTGTAAAGTGAGAGGTGCTAGTAATGAGCCTTTTGAAGTATCGGTAATAGAGCAAGTTGTGGTTAAAGGAAATTCAAGAGAAGGATATGTAGATTTGTTATATATGCCTAAATTGGAATGTAATTTATTAGGTAGAGACCTACAGGTGCAATTAGGGGTAGGGGTAATCCCTAAAGAGGGAAAGATGGTAGCAGAGATGCTGGTTCTCAAGTCGGAGGATGAAAGTGAAATCAATAGCGAAGTCTGGGCAGAAGGGGGAGGCCGCAGCCTACTCGATATACCCCCCATAGAAGTAAAAATGAAACCAGGAACTTCACCAATTCGAGTAAAGCAATATCCTATTTCGGCCGAAGGGAAACAAGGACTAGCTCCAGTTATAAAAGAATTGATTAAAGATGGAATACTAGAACCATGCATGTCTCCCCATAACACGCCGATATTACCGGTAAAGAAATCAGATGGTACTTACCGATTAGTCCAAGATCTAAGGGAGGTGAACAAACAGACAATTTCACGGTACCCTGTAGTAACCAATCCGTATACACTTCTAAGTAAGGTACCACCGAAACATGCATGGTTCAGTGTGATAGATTTGAAAGATGCCTTCTGGGCTTGTCCTCTAGCTGAAGAAAGTAGAAGTTGGTTTGCCTTTGAGTGGCAGGATGAGGAAACAGGAAGGAAACAACAACTCCAATGGACCCGGCTACCCCAAGGTTTTACAGAATCCCCAAATTTGTTTGGCCAGGCTTTGGAAGAATTGTTAAGGCAGTTTCAACCAGTGGGAGATACCCAAATTCTGCAATATGTTGATGATTTGTTGGTGTCAGGGGAACAGAGGGAACAGGTTCAAGCAACAACAGTGAAATTATTAAACTTTTTTGGGGAAAAGGGTTTAAAAGTGTCAAAAAAGAAACTCCAATTTGTAGAACAGGAAGTGAAATATTTAGGTCATCTGATTGGGAAAGGATACAAGAAATTAGAAGCTGAGCGAATTCAAGGGATCCTCTCCCTACCTGCACCGAAAACAAAAAGGGATGTAAGGAAATTGTTGGGGTTAATCGGATATTGTAAATTGTGGATTGATGGGCATACTAAACTAGTTAAGTTCCTATATGATAAATCAGTTGAAGAAGAACCTATAGATTGGAATGAGGAAGATGAACAGAAGTTACAAGAGTTGAAAGAAAAGTTAGTGACAGCACCAGTTTTAAGTTTACCCGATTTAGACAGACCCTTTGAGTTGTTTATAAATGTAGAAGAAGGTATTGCATATGGAGTATTGGTCCAAAAGTGGTGCGGAGATAGAAAACCAGTAGCTTATGTGTCCAAGCTATTAGACCCGGTAGTGAGAGGATGGCCTACATGTTTACAATCAGTGGCTGCTACTGTAGTTTTGGTAGAGGAGGGATACAAACTAACATTTGGGAGCAAAATCAAAGTGTATACACCTCATGATTTGAAAACTATATTGAGTAAGAGAGCGAGTCAGTGGATTACAGACAGCAGGCTGTTAAAATATGAATTGATGCTCACCAATATTGAGAATTTAGAATTAGCCACAACGAATGTTCAAAATCCAGCCCAATTTTTGTATGGAGAGCCACAAGAAAATTTAGAACATTGTTGTATAGAAGTCATAGATTTGCAGACCAAAGTAAGGGAAGATTTGCAAGAGCAGCCATTACCAGAAGGAGAAGTGTTGTTTGTGGATGGTTCCTCCAGGGTAAAGGAGGGGAAGAGAATGTCAGGATATGCAGTAATAGATCGTAAGAGTATGGAAATTATAGAAAAAGGGAGGCTTCCAGCAAAATGGTCTGCACAGTGTTGTGAGGTTTATGCTTTACTAAAAGGGCTGCAGTGGTTAAAGTACAAGAAAGGAACTGTTTACACTGACTCCAAATATGCCTATGGTGTAGTACATACGTTTGGTAAGATCTGGGGAGAAAGGGGGTTTATAAACTCTAAAGGCAAGACCTTAGTCCATGAAAAGCTAATCAAGGAAACATTGGAAGCTCTCAAAGACCCTTTGGAAATTGCAGTGGTACATATAAAAGGTCACCAGAAAGGAACTTCTAAAGAGGTGCAGGGCAACAATTTAGCAGACAGAGCAGCTAAAGAGGCTGCCTTAGAAAAAGAAGAGAAAATCCTGCAGTTAGTCAATCTGGGGGACAGAGATAATAAAGAAAACCCAATTTTTAGTGAGCAAGAACAAAAAGAGTTGCTAAAACATGGGGGAATAAAAGATGAAAAAGGGAAGTGGATAATGCCAGATGGGAGACAGGTATTAAACAAAGTGCTAGCCAGGAAAATTTTGGAGAATTTGCATGCTTCAACCCACTGGGGAACACAGGCCTTGTGCGATCATTTTCTGCGAACTTATGTATGCATTGGTATATTTGAAGTAGCTAAGATAATCACAAGAGATTGTATGATTTGTCAGAGAGTAAATAGAAAAGTAATGAGAAAAGCTCCACTGGGTGGAAGAGAATTGGCCCAGAGACCTTTCCAAAATGTCCAAATCGATTTTACTGAACTTCCCCCAGTCCAAAAGTTTAAGTATTTATTAGTGATAATAGATCATCTGACTCATTGGGTTGAAGCATTCCCAACTACAAGAGCTACAGCAGGAGTGGTTAGTAAGATCTTACTGGAACAAGTCATACCGAGATATGGTATTGTAAACATTATTGATTCGGACAGAGGGCCACATTTCACAGCCAAGGTCCTACATCAGATAACAGAGGCTTTAGGAATAGTATGGAGACTTCACACCCCATGGAGACCTCAAAGCTCAGGAAGAGTGGAGAGAATGAACCAAACCTTAAAAATAACACTCACCAAATTGGTGGAGGAAACAAAAATGAACTGGTTAAAATGTCTTCCATTAGCACTAATGAGAATAAGAACAAAACCAAGAGCCGATATTGGCATTTCTCCTTATGAAATGATGTTTGGGTTGCCATTTCTAACTGTCTCAGACCACACAGGGACTTACGAAGAGGGAGAACAGAGTACCAAGAAGTATGTACAAGTGATTGCGAATACCTTAGAGGAATTAAGGAAAAACGGATATCTTCCCCAAAGTACCCCAATTGACTTTAAAATTCATTCGTTTCAGCCGGGAGACTGGGTTTTAATAAAGGTGTGGAAAGAACAGCCATTATCTCCCATGTGGGAGGGTCCCTTCCAGGTTCTCTTAACTACTGAAACTGCAGTAAGGACCCAAGAAAGAGGATGGACACATGTCACAAGAGTCAAAGGTCCGGTACAAGCTCCCACCGAGTGGACAGTGGTTAATACATCTGATACAAAACTGACTTTAAAGAGAAAACCTCAAGAGAAGTAAAATAAGAAGAAGAGCAGGGTTTTAATCTATTATGAACTGTTCAGATGTTATTAATTGTTACCTATTATTTAAATAATTATTCTAACTTGTTATTAGTGTAAAAAGTTAAAATTGTTTGTATTGAAGTATTTATTATAACTCACGTCAAATTTCTGGTATTTTTTATTGCAGATCCCAAAGAATAGAGCATCCTCCCACTCATTTAGTAATCAGGCCCTAAAAAGAAATACTCAAGTCAATACAAGGAGGGAAGTAAGTCACTGCAGGAGGAGGGAACGGTAAGATCATATTACAAGGGGCAAGACCGGGTCAGGATACACTCTTGCCACAAAGCAGATACACCATAGGCCTTCCCAAAGAGGGGGTAAAAATATGGAGGTTGGGAGAGTGCCCTGTACCGGACCCTTGTTGCTGTTAGCACTGCTAACAGTAATAAACATCCAGGGAAGTCCGATGGACCCCTGTGATAAATGTTACTATCCACTTTATGCAGGAGACTCTCGGAGTGCCGTCCTAAGAATTCATACAAATCCGAGTCCCAACTGTATTGACTTTTTACAATTAACAACATGTGTAGAGGACGGTACAACCTATTGGCTCTCCGAAAATATAGGAAATCATAAACAAAAACTGTTGGGAGAATGCCCTACCAGGGAAAAATGGATATGTTTGGAGAAGAAGCCAGAGAAAAAGGAGAAAGCAAAAGAGGTTCACGAACCTGACTTTATAAAGGAAAAGGAAGTAAAAGGGGTAATAAGGAAAGAAGCAGGACTCAAGATTCTAGGTGGGAAAAATCTGTTTTTAGACCTAGTTGAAAAAATAAGTCATGAATTTAATATAACTAATTGTTGGATTTGTGGAGACACTAGAACAGCAGAAATCTGGCCGTGGGAAGGAATTGCACTGAGTCCAAAAGAGATCTTAAGGTTAATGAGGAATAAGATGAGAATCCAAAGGTCATCACCTGTGCAAGATAAAAGGAATGACGAAGAAGTATGGAATTTAAAATCTGAGGTAATCGGGGAAGAATGTCTGTGGAGGAAGGGATCTTCTAAGTTCATTTCATATGTGGGTGAGTTATCCTGTAAACGATATCTAGTTACCAACGACACCCACCAATGGTGGATTCCTGGGGCTCCTCACCTCTATTGGTCTAGAAAACAAAAACGGGGATGTTCTTATATTCAAAAGGAAAAACTATATGAATGTATTACCACAGATCCCAACCCTTTCCATGATGATCCCCAAATGTACAAGTTTTGGAGTAAAAATGGGATCACTTCTGTAGAACATCATAAATTCTGGAGAGCTCCAAATGAGTTATTTTGGCTTTGTGGTAGAATGGCATATGTAATGTTGCCTAAAGATTGGACAGGAAGTTGTACACTAGGTATTATAAAACCTTCTTTCTTTTTACTGCCCAGAGACGAAAGTCAACATCTAGGAATTCCCTTATATGATGAATTAAAACGTAAAAGAAGAGACTTAATTGGTGGTTCTCAAAAGTGGGGGGAAGAAGAGTGGCCTCCAGAAAGAATAATCGAGACATATGGCCCTGCCACTTGGGCCCAAGACGGGTCGTGGGGATACCGAACTCCCATTTATATGTTAAATAGAATTATTAGATTACAGGCAGTGTTGGAAATCATAACCAATGAAACAGCCATGGTCTTAGATCTAATCTCTACCCAAAACCGCCAAATGAGAACGGCTATCTACCAAAATCGATTAGCATTGGATTACTTACTGGCAGAAGAAGGGGGGGTCTGTGGTAAATTTAATTCATCAGAGTGTTGTATTGAAATTGATGATTATGGAGATCTTATCAAAAACATTACAACCAGGATTAGGAAATTGGCACATGTCCCAGTCCAGAGATGGAGCCCTCTAATAAAATTAAATTGGTGGGATAACCTCTTGGGGGGAGAATGGTGGAAGAAGGTTTTATTGATTGCAGGAAGTGCCTTAATAAGTCTTATTCTACTTCCTTGTTTAATACCTTGTCTAATTCGGTTGATAACTAACATTGTGCAGAATTCCTTAGAAAGCTTAAGCAAAGAGAAGTTCGAGAAGATCATGATCATACAAGAAAATAAACTGGGAGAGAACTCTGAAACTGCTAGGAAGACCTATGAAAAGTACCAGAAATTAAGAAGAATTTACCAAGTTTATAATACTCCTGTTTAAATTAAAGGCTTGATGCGGGCTAAAGCCCGATCAAAGATTTAGAGGGGGGAGTTGTTACAAATAAACTCGTTTTAATAGGTGGGAGTGGTGATGGGTTGTAGGTAATTGTTAAATAATGTAACCAATTGTTAATGTAATGAATTGTTAAATTGTTAATGTAGTAAGTGGTTGTGAGTTACTGTTAGTTACGAAGTTTAATATGTACCATTAGTTAAGTGTTTGTGCACAGTTGCCAATCAAGGGGGGGGGGGAGGCCAGGCGCATCGGAGAACGACATCATCAGTCCAACCTGCTATTGGAGAAACAGATCAACCAATGGTGCCTCGAAGTTCAGGAATGATTGGCCAGAAATGCACCATCTTATAAACCAATCAAGGACCAGAAAATAAGCCAATCAACGAGAGGATCAAGAACGCACCAATCAACAGCCTCCAGAGACTTTAACAACCCCGGGTGCTGGCCACCCCGGGGTCTTTCCGCGGACTTTGTTGCCAAGGAAACACCCTGTGCCTGTGCACAGTTACTGTTGCACGTTGTTACTTTCTGGCTTGCCGCTGAGGTCCTGGGCTTATCCTGGGACCTCGTCCCCAGCTGTCTGTGATTTTAATAAACAGGCCCAAATTTTTTTAACATATTTTGGCTTTGAATTCGCCTGTTCGTAACAGGTTTGCCTAGGGGCTTGCAAGCAGACCGCCATCGGGGGAGAGGCCGGCGGCGGGAGGACCTCCCCAGCTGATAGCGCGGCTCGGGGAGGGCGAAATCGCGATTTCAGTGTGTGGTGTGTGTCCTGATTGCAGTGTAGTGTGTCTGTTACGTCCGGACGTGCGTGCTTGTGCGTGTGTGTGTATGTGTGAGTGGAACGGTGAAGCGCGGTGCGGCCTTGCTAAGATACAGAGAGGCGGCGCGGCGGTGCTAGAGAGCGCATGCGCAGGGCAGCTCTCAGCCCACACTACCTGATAGTGCGGGTAGTGCGCACTCTACCTGATAGAGCGGGTGGTGCGCATGCGTGGCACGGGCTGTCTCTGGCGAGCTGGGGGAGCGCGGCGCGGGGCTTAAGTCGGGGCTTGCAAAGTTGCTTTAGGCGCCGCCCAGCTGATAGCGCAGCGGGCGCGCGGGCACAAGCCGCGGTTTGAGGAGCCGCTTTGAACCCCGCTAGCTGATAGCGCAGCTAGTGGGAGCGTGGTACAAGCTAGGAGTTACAAGCACCGCTTACAAGCATCGCTAGTTGGTAAAAAGCTTGCAAAAGTAGCCAGCGAGCCCGGCTGGGCTAAGAGTTAAGTGTTTGTTATACAATAGCACTGCCCTTCAGTGTTAAAAGCTGTCACTGGGGCAGGAGAAGGGGTTGGGGAAGGCAGTCTAGGGTTGCCATGGGAAACAGCAGTTGTATGAGTTCTCCACCCCCTTTTGGAAGAGAATTGTACCCTCCCCCTGTCCTGTCAGTTATTGTTCAAGTCTGCCCCTTAGCCTAGAATCTTCTCTGTTCCACGTTTTCCCTTTGGTTCTTCCACCAAGAACACTCCTTTCCCTTTTCCCCACTGGTTAATGTTATATTTCCCCTCCCTTTAGCCTTCTCCCGATTGTACCCTCGAATGCTAAACCCTCTTACCCCTACGCAGTAAAAGAATCCTCAGCCCGCCCTTCGGGGCTCTCGGAATCTGCCTCCCTTCTGCTTCGTTGTCTCCCTGTTTGCCCCTTCTGCGACCCTTCAATCAACGAGCAGGATTTCAGCAGCCCGAGTGTCCCTCCCGTTCTTCTGGTGGACCCTCAGATGTACCAGCTATCCGAGCTTCGTGCCGAGTGGCTAAAAGCCCCCACGGCTCGGCAACTGGGAGATCCTTTGCATTACAGGGCGAATAAAGGGGGGATGAATGTGTGTGAATGAGAGGCTGTAAGAGCCCGTCTGAAGCCCCTCATTTTCCATTCTGCCTTCCGATTGCCACAAGAAAGAATCCCTTCCCCCACTGTAGTTCCGGCTTAGAACAGGACACAGCACAGGTGGAACCACTGAACCGTCATGCTGGCTGTTCCCAACAAGGCCTGGTAAGAACTTGGCAAGGACTTGGCAAGGACTTGGCAAAGACCTGACATGGAGCCAGCACGGGACAGCCTGATGCGCGGCCTGCTTCTAATCTCCGTTCTTAAGCCAAATGAACTTTTGGGGTGACTCTCGCGGTCCTTCATTGAAGACCCCTCATCTGCCTCGTTACCACTGTGACAAAGAAAGAATGAGAACCCTCCTCCCAAGGACTGAGACTGAGACCCCTGCTATAGGGAGGAGGGGAAATTGGTGGTCTGACCACTAATGACATGACCTGTTTCCCTTCAGTGATTCAAATGGACTTATTCTTCATTGTGTATTCGTCTTGCTTTGGTGGTTTCTGTGGACTCACCCGTTCCCTCGGGGCGATTACAATGGACTTGTTCCCCCCCTCTCTCCTCTGTGGACTATAATTGGAGCCCCGAGTCGACCAGAACTTCGAAGACTCCCCCGACACGACAGAGGGATCCCCATCGTCCGGAGCACTGAGGATCTCGCCTGTGTTGGTAGCTATTCCCATATCCCTCTTCTCTCTCTAACCTTTTATCTCCTTTCAGATCCCCACTATCGCGTTTACTGTTTTGGCCCCTACTAAAGGTGCATTTGTTGTGATTAACTGATAGTCCCTTGTTGTTTGCCTTTGTTGCACTTTTGGGATGGGTGAAAAGAACCATCACGACACCCCGCAAGAAGCGGATCGTGACAGAGGCGGGCTGGTTACCCCAGACCTGCTAAGCGAGAGCGGCAGTCTCCCATGCTGCGTTTCCGTCTTTTTCGCGAGAAAAGCGGCCAGTAAAGAGACGAAGCGAGTGATAAAAAGAGTGAGAGAACCCCCCCTGGGACTGGGTCTCGGAGAAAGAGTGGGACCCCTTAGTGGGGGGGGGGGGGGGGGGAGTAAAAGGTAATTAATTAGAAAAAAAAATGAATTAAAAGGTAAAAAGAGGGTCTTCTTGGCATAATCTATTGGGGAAAAATAAAAGGTAAAATGTGTAGGAGGGGCCCCTAAAAATTCTGCTGGATTGAGGGATAAGAATGCCCATGAACATCCAAGATCAAACCTGCTGGATTGAGGGATTAATGTTCCAAGAGCATCCAGGGTTGATTCAAACCTGCTGGATTGAGGGATTAATGTTCCAAGAGCATCCAGGGTTAAGTCAAACCTGCTGGGTTGAGGGATTAACATTGCAAGAGCACCCAGAATTAAGTTTGCTGGGTTGTTGAGAGCACCCAAGATTGAGTAAAAATTTTGCCAGTTTGAAGAGAAGTCTGACAGGATCTAGAGTTGGGAACCACACAGCTAGATTGAGGGGTATCCAAGAACACTGGGACTAGCCAGGGACACCTACAAGTGTAATAGGTGTGTTGAAAAAGAAAAGGTACCTTGTTGTTGTGGTTGTTTTGTTATGTGTAAGAGTAAGTAAAATAAAGTTAAGTGAATGTAGACGAAGGAAAGTATATGTATGCATCCTGCCCTGTTAAGCAGCCTCACTGTGCTTCCCTGCTGTCACCGACAAACACAAGTTACGAACCCTCAGAACTGAAAAAGTTCAATCAAATATTGCTTCCATTGATGACCATGATATTGTCTATAATACCTTGTTCCAACTTATGTTATGTAAGTGTTAATACCCCTATCCTACCAGTTGGTAAACCTGATGGGTCATACCGGTTAGTACAGGATCTGCGGGCCATAAACAAGGTCACGGAGGATCTGTATCCTGTGGTGGCCAATCCCTACACGTTATTAACTTGCTTAACAGCCGAGCTAACTTGGTTTACCGTTTTAGATTTAAAAGATGCCTTCTTTTGCCTTCCTATCCATGAAGCCAGAAAATTTTTGCATTTGAATGGGAAAATCCTAAGAGCGGGCCAAGAACTCAACTGACATGGACCAGACTCCCACAAGGATTCAAAAACTCACCCACTTTGTTTGGAGAACAACTTGCAAAAGAATTAGAGACCTGAGAAGCCCCTCCAGAGGAAGGGAAGTTGCTAGAGTACGTAGATGACATCCTGATAGCCACACGGACAAGGGAAGCATGCACGGCCTGGACGATAAGCCTCTTGAACTTTTTGGGGCTCCAAGGGTACCGAGTATCAAAGAAAAAAGCCCAAGTAGTAAAACAGAAAGTAACTTCTCTGGGTTACGAAGTCAGTGCTAGACAACGTACCTTGGGCCAAAGCCGGAAGGAGGCAATATGCCAGACCCCAAAACCTCAGACGGTAAAGGAACTACGAACTTTCCTGAGGATGACAGGGTGGTGCAGGTTATGGATCTAGAACTATGGACTGTTTGTTAAGCCCTTCTATGAACTGATTGCAACTGAAAGCAGGAACATCCAAGAGACAAAGGAAGCTACGCAAGCTTTCAACCAGCTGAAAAAAGCCCTCATGTCAGCTCCAGCCCTGAGATTGCCAGACGTGAGTAAGCCTTCCCTTTTATTCTCCCATGAGAAGCAAGGAATCGCCTTAGGAATACTAGCACAGGACCTCGGCCCATATCGGAGAGCAGTGGCTTACTTCTCTAAGCAATTGGATACAGCAGCTAAAGGGTGGCCTGGGTGCCTCAGAGCTGTTGCAGCAGTCGTACTGAACATCCAAGAGGCACACAAATTCACCCTAGGCCAGAAAAGAACTGTGCTAGTGTCTCACACAGTGTCTGCAGTGCTAGAGGTAAAAGGTGGGCATTGGCTTTCCCCACAACGGCTCCTGAGATACCAAGCTATCATAGTGGAGCAAGATGATGTAGAGATAGTAGTGACTAACATTGTCAATCCAGCCTCCTTCCTCAGTAGAAACCAAGGGGAACCAGTGGAACATGACTGCCTGGAGACCATTGAAGCCACCTACTCCAGCTGCCCTGACTCGAAGGACACCCCTCTCGAGAATGCAGAAGTCTCGTTTACTGATGGAAGCAGTTATATCATCAGTGGAAAACGGCACGCCGGGTAGGCAGTTCCAACGTGCAAGGAAGTAATGTCATCTGGGCCCCTGCCAACAAATACCTCTGCACAGAAGGCCGAGATAATTGCTCTAACTGGGGCCCTAGAATTGGCAAGAGGGAAAGAAATAAACATATACACGGACTCGAAGTATGCATTTGGAGTAGTGCATGCTCACAGAGCCATTTAGAAAGAGAGAGGACTGCTGAAGTCTCAAGGGAAAAATATTAAAGATGCATCAGAAGTACTGCGACTTCTAGAAGCAGTCCAGTTGCCAGAGAAAGTAGCGATCATGCACATTAAGGCACATCAGAAGATCAACTCAGAATTGGAAGAAGGAAACGAGCTGGCAGATAGGGAAGCAAAAGAAGCAGCAAGACGGGCACATTTCCCCTAAAGGTAAGCCAAGATACAACAAACCAGAAAAAAAATTAATCTATGAGCAAAAAGGAGACTATAACCAAGAGGGATGGGCCACCATAGAAGGAAAATTAGTTCTACCCTCCTATTTATGATGGTCCCTAATAAAGGAAGAACACCAGAAAACCATTGGGGTATTGATGCTCTAGCATAACTAGACATTTACAACTCGACAATGTGACCTTTGCCTCCAGACCAACCCCAAAAATACTCCCAAACCAAAGCTTAGCCAGATTAGGAAGGGTCATGGGCCGGAGCAGCAATGGCAGATTGATTGTACAGAATTGCCAAGAAAAGGGGGGTATACGTTTTTCCTGGTGCTAACAGATACCTTTTCAGGATGGCCAGAAGCATTCCCCACCAGGACTTCTAAAGCTCAAGAAGTAACTAAGGTATTGGTACAAGAAAACATACCACGCTTTAGAGTCCTGGCCACAATCTCCTCAAATAGAGGACCACATTTTATTGTAAAATTCGTGCAACAAGTTAGCCAATACTTGAACATAGACTGAGAACTTCACACCCCATATAACCCACAATCAAGTGGTCAGGTAAAAAAAATGAATCATTTGATCAAACAACAAATTGTACAATTGGGACAAGAAGCTAATTTGTCATGGACTCAATCCCTCCCATTAGCACTACTGCAGATCCGAACCAAACCCAAGACTAAAGAAAAGCTAAACCACTTTGACTTGCTTTATGAAAAACCATATGGGGTGCGAAAGAGAATGTCTAGCCAAGACATGTCACTAACCTCCTGTATGTTAAGTCTCTTAACTTGGTGTATCCAGCACCAATCACTAGCTAATAAACACAAGTCATAACTAGTGAAATACACTGTTTAGAAGACTTTATGTCACCCAATTATAATTCTATTAATTTTAGTTACTGTAAGTTTAATGATGTCTACTTTAACACTCATGTAGAATTCGAGGATGTTAAAACACATGGCCAGTCTGACATCACTCTCTAGAACTCCTAGAATCTTACTGAAAGAGGACGGTCAAGACAGTAGATGAGAATTTAAATCAAGACCCCTGTAGTAAAAGAATTTACTCTATTTTAAGAAAAGGGGGGACTGAAGCAGAGATTTTTAGAGTTAGGTTAACAAAATGAATGAAGCATTTCTAATTTAGCTTGTAGAGTTATGTGTTGAATTTTCAACCTTTTGCTTAAGAAACCTCTGCCTAGTACAATGGGCATAGGAAAATGCAAATTTCTGAAGCTTCTTGCATAAAGAACAATACCAGAAGAAGCAAAGAACCCAGATAAAGAAGCTCCTCTGTCTCCAAGCCTATCAAGACTGACAGACGTACTCAGAGAAGCACCAAAGGACCAAAAGCGCACGCGCAGAGAGGAAAAGTTCAAAAGTTCAATCGTGAGGAAGACCACAATCTTCAGCCTCAGGACCACCAAGAGACCCCCGTACGACCACCACAGCAAACCACGCATGCCCAGAAGGCCGTGGACTTACTTAGCATGAGAAGCGAGGACAGGCGGGGCCAGGGGTTGAATATGCATGAAAAAGTTGTGCAATGTATTGCATATGGAACGTCTTTAAGAATAAAAGTGTGGGTCAGACTGAGGCTCGGGGCACAAGTTTTGGAGAGCTATCTCACTTGTGCCGGGCGCTAACATACATACCCACTTCATAACTACCCCAGGTTATGGAGTCTACTGATTTCTTCCGCGTATCGTTTCACAGGTTTCTTGCCTTCGCCAGGCTGCAACGTGCCCGCTAGTACCAAGAACTGGGCAGGAGTGGGCAGAGAGCAGGGCCATCTGCCAGCAGGTTGCAGCTTGCCCAGGAAAATGCAGTGTCCTTGGAATGTGCAGCAAATCTTATTTCCTGGCAAGGTCGGGCTAAGTGAGCAGTGCTGGTACACTTTCTCCTTGAGAACTGGAGCGGAAAAGCTTTTCGCTAAGATGTAGGCGAGCAGAGAGGCAGAATACGGAGCTCCGCAGCTGGCCGAAAGCAAGTGCCGCTTGCCGGCGTCTTTCGGCAAAAGCGGCGCTTCGGAGCGCACCGCTGCCGCTCCAGTCATCTGTGCGCGAAGTAGCCGCTTCTTCGCCTCCGGCAGCCGGAGATCGCGGTAGCTTGCAAGAGGCGAAGAACGAAGCCGCGAAGAAGCCGGCTTGTGTGCGAAGCTCGCACACAGCTGCAGGACGGTGGCTGCCGCTCTCCTGCCTCTTGAATTCACCCTTGGCATGCCAATGGAAGGTGTTCCAGGACAACCTTCCTGAGTTTTTATTTTAGTTTTCATGCATCCCACCTTGGAAATTCTTGTTGCTCCCCAGAGGCTCCGAGATGCAGAGAACACGGTGGCAGCTGCTGAAAAGAAGGGCAACTGTGAGTTGGTCAAGAAGCAAGAACACAGGCAGCTGCCTGTGCTTGGCAAGGAGCAGCTGCTGGATTCTTGCAATTGCCTTCAGTGCGCACAGAAGCCCGCTGCTCTGCTGCTTGGTTTTTCGCCTTCAGTCAATTACACACTGCTGAAGCTGAGGCAGGCAGTTCAGCTTTGCTGCTTTTCAGCATCTCAGCTGCCCTTCTGCTCTGTGACAGCTCTCCAGGTTTCTTGCCTTCGCCAGGCTGCAACGTGCCCGCTAGTACCAAGAACTGGGCAGGAGTGGGCAGAGAGCAGGGCCATCTGCCAGCAGGTTGCAGCTTGCCCAGGAAAATGCAGTGTCCTTGGAATGTGCAGCAAATCTTATTTCCTGGCAAGGTCGGGCTAAGTGAGCAGTGCTGGTACACTTTCTCCTTGAGAACTGGAGCGGAAAAGCTTTTCGCTAAGATGTAGGCGAGCAGAGAGGCAGAATACGGAGCTCCGCAGCTGGCCGAAAGCAAGTGCCGCTTGCCGGCGTCTTTCGGCAAAAGCGGCGCTCCGGAGCTCACCGCTGCCGCTCCAGTGATCTGTGCGCGAAGTAGCCGCTTCTTCGCCTCCGGCAGCCGGAGATCGCGGTAGCTTGCAAGAGGCGAAGAACGAAGCCGCGAAGAAGCCGGCTTGTGTGCGAAGCTCGCACACAGCTGCAGGACGGTGGCTGCCGCTCTCCTGCCTCTTGAATTCACCCTTGGCATGCCAATGGAAGGTGTTCCAGGACAACCTTCCTGAGTTTTTATTTTAGTTTTCATGCATCCCACCTTGGAAATTCTCGTTGCTCCCCAGAGGCTCCGAGATGCAGAGAACACGGTGGCAGCTGCTGAAAAGAAGGGCAACTGTGAGTTGGTCAAGAAGCAAGAACCTAGGCAGCTGCCTGTGCTTGGCAAGGAGCAGCTGCTGGATTCTTGCAATTGCCTTCAGTGCGCACAGAAGCCCGCTGCTCTGCTGCTTGGTTTTTCGCCTTCAGTCAATTACACACTGCTGAAGCTGAGGCAGGCAGTTCAGCTTTGCTGCTTTTCAGCATCTCAGCTGCCCTTCTGCTCTGTGACAGCTCTCCAGGTTTCTTGCCTTCGCCAGGCTGCAACGTGCCCGCTAGTACCAAGAACTGGGCAGGAGTGGGCAGAGAGCACGGCCATCTGCCAGCAGGTTGCAGCTTGCCCAGGAAAATGCAGTGTCCTTGGAATGTGCAGCAAATCTTATTTCCTGGCAAGGTCGGGCTAAGTGAGCAGTGCTGGTACACTTTCTCCTTGAGAACTGGAGCGGAAAAGCTTTTCGCTAAGATGTAGGCGAGCAGAGAGGCAGAATACGGAGCTCCGCAGCTGGCCGAAAGCAAGTGCCGCTTCCCGGCGTCTTTCGGCAAAAGCGGCGCTCCGGAGCTCACCGCTACCGCTCCACTGATCTGTGCGCGAAGTAGCCGCTTCTTCGCCTCCGGCAGCCGGAGATCGCGGTAGCTTGCAAGAGGCGAAGAACGAAGCCGCGAAGAAGCCGGCTTGTGTGCGAAGCTCGCACACAGCTGCAGGACGGTGGCTGCCGCTCTCCTGCCTCTTGAATTCACCCTTGGCATGCCAATGGAAGCTGTTCCAGGACAACCTTCCTGAGTTTTTATTTTAGTTTTCATGCATCCCACCTTGGAAATTCTTGTTGCTCCCCAGAGGCTCCGAGATGCAGAGAACACGGTGGCAGCTGCTGAAAAGAAGGGCAACTGTGAGTTGGTCAAGAAGCAAGAACACAGGCAGCTGCCTGTGCTTGGCAAGGAGCAGCTGCTGGATTCTTGCAATTGCCTTCAGTGCGCACAGAAGCCCGCTGCTCTGCTGCTTGGTTTTTCGCCTTCAGTCAATTACACACTGCTGAAGCTGAGGCAGGCAGTTCAGCTTTGCTGCTTTTCAGCATCTCAGCTGCCCTTCTGCTCTGTGACAGCTCTCCAGGTTTCTTGCCTTCGCCAGGCTGCAACGTGCCCGCTAGTAGCAAGAACTGGGCAGGAGTGGGCAGAGAGCACGGCCATCTGCCAGCAGGTTGCAGCTTGCCCAGGAAAATGCAGTGTCCTTGGAATGTGCAGCAAATCTTATTTCCTGGCAAGGTCGGGCTAAGTGAGCAGTGCTGGTACACTTTCTCCTTGAGAACTGGAGCGGAAAAGCTTTTCGCTAAGATGTAGGCGAGCAGAGAGGCAGAATACGCAGCTCCGCAGCTGGCCGAAAGCAAGTGCCGCTTGCCGGCGTCTTTCGGCAAAAGCGGCGCTCCGGAGCTCACCGCTGCCGCTCCAGTGATCTGTGCGCGAAGTAGCCGCTTCTTCGCCTCCGGCAGCCGGAGATCGCGGTAGCTTGCAAGAGGCGAAGAACGAAGCCGCGAAGAAGCCGGCTTGTGTGCGAAGCTCGCACACAGCTGCAGGACGGTGGCTGCTGCTCTCCTGCCTCTTGAATTCACCCTTGGCATGCCAATGGAAGGTGTTCCAGGACAACCTTCCTGAGTTTTTATTTTAGTTTTCATGCATCCCACCTTGGAAATTCTCGTTGCTCCCCAGAGGCTCCGAGATGCAGAGAACACGGTGGCAGCTGCTGAAAAGAAGGGCAACTGTGAGTTGGTCAAGAAGCAAGAACCTAGGCAGCTGCCTGTGCTTGGCAAGGAGCAGCTGCTGGATTCTTGCAATTGCCTTCAGTGCGCACAGAAGCCCGCTGCTCTGCTGCTTGGTTTTTCGCCTTCAGTCAATTGCACATTGCTGAAGCTGAGGCAGGCTGTTCAGCTTTGCTGCTTTTCAGCATCTCAGCTGCTTTCTGCTCTGTGACAGCTCTCGAGATGAAATAGAGATTTTTAGAGTTGGGTTAACAAAATGAATTAAGCATTTCTAATTTAGCTTGTAGAGTTATGTGTTGAATTTTCAACCTTTTGCTTAAGAAACCTCTGCCTAGTACAATGGGCAAAGGAAAATGCAAATTTCTGAAGCTTCTTGCATAAAGAACAATACCAGAAGAAGCAAAGAACCCAGATAAAGAAGCTCCTCTGTCTCCAAGCCTATCAAGACTGACAGACGTACTCAGAGAAGCACCAAAGGACCAAAAGCGCACGCGCAGAGAGGAAAAGTTCAAAAGTTCAATCATGAGGAAGACCACAATCTTCAGCCTCAGGACCACCAAGAGACCCCCGTACGACCACCACAGCAAACCACGCATGCCCAGAAGGCCGTGGACTTACTTAGCATGAGAAGCGAGGACAGGCGGGGCCAGGGGTTGAATATGCATGAAAAAGTTGTGCAATGTATTGCATATGGAACGTCTTTAAGAATAAAAGTGTGGGTCAGACTGAGGCTCGGGGCACAAGTTTTGGAGAGCTATCTCACTTGTGCCGGGCGCTGACATACATACCCACTTCATAACTACCCCAGGTCATGGAGTCTATTGATTTCTTCCGCGTATCGTTTCAGTTGGCGACCACGAAGGGACTGCTCTGCTCACCCGCAGGTCCGGTTGGGAGCAGACACCCTCAGGCGCCACGGGGCTTTTCCCCGGAGGGACTCTGCGCCTCGGCTGTACACTGCGGGGAGCAGACCACGGCCCGTTGACTAGCGGATGAAAGCGGTATGTGTTAATTTATTTTCTTACGGTTGGCACTGATAAGTCGCAAAAAGATGTTTTTGCGCGCAGGTTTGCCTAGGGGCTTGCAAGCAGACCGCCATCGGGGGAGAGGCCGGCGGCGGGAGGACCTCCCCAGCTGATAGCGCGGCTCGGGGAGGGCGAAATCGCGATTTCAGTGTGTGGTGTGTGTCCTGATTGCAGTGTAGTGTGTCTGTTACGTCCGGACGTGCGTGCTTGTGCGTGTGTGTGTATGTGTGAGTGGAACGGTGAAGCGCGGTGCGGCCTTGCTAAGATACAGAGAGGCGGCGCGGCGGTGCTAGAGAGCGCATGCGCAGGGCAGCTCTCAGCCCACACTACCTGATAGTGCGGGTAGTGCGCACTCTACCTGATAGAGCGGGTGGTGCGCATGCGTGGCACGGGCTGTCTCTGGCGAGCTGGGGGAGCGCGGCGCGGGGCTTAAGTCGGGGCTTGCAAAGTTGCTTTAGGCGCGGCCCAGCTGATAGCGCAGCGGGCGCGCGGGCACAAGCCGCGGTTTGAGGAGCCGCTTTGAACCCCGCTAGCTGATAGCGCAGCTAGTGGGAGCGTGGTACAAGCTAGGAGTTACAAGCACCGCTTACAAGCATCGCTAGTTGGTAAAAAGCTTGCAAAAGTAGCCAGCGAGCCCGGCTGGGCTAAGAGTTAAGTGTTTGTTATACAATAGCACTGCCCTTCAGTGTTAAAAGCTGTCACTGGGGCAGGAGGAGGGGTTGGGGAAGGCAGTCTAGGGTTGCCATGGGAAACAGCAGTTGTATGAGTTCTCCACCCCCTTTTGGAAGAGAATTGTACCCTCCCCCTGTCCTGTCAGTTATTGTTCAAGTCTGCCCCTTAGCCTAGAATCTTCTCTGTTCCACGTTTTCCCTTTGGTTCTTCCACCAAGAACACTCCTTTCTCTTTTCCCCACTGGTTAATGTTATATTTCCCCTCCCTTTAGCCTTCTCCCGATTGTACCCTCGAATGCTAAACCCTCTTACCCCTACGCAGTAAAAGAATCCTCAGCCCGCCCTTCGGGGCTCTCGGAATCTGCCTCCCTTCTGCTTCGTTGTCTCCCTGTTTGCCCCTTCTGCGACCCTTCAATCAACGAGCAGGATTTCAGCAGCCCGAGTGTCCCTCCCGTTCTTCTGGTGGACCCTCAGATGTACCAGCTATCCGAGCTTCGTGCCGAGTGGCTAAAAGCCCCCACGGCTCGGCAACTGGGAGATCCTTTGCATTACAGGGCGAATAAAGGGGGGATGAATGTGTGTGAATGAGAGGCTGTAAGAGCCCGTCTGAAGCCCCTCATTTTCCATTCTGCCTTCCGATTGCCACAAGAAAGAATCCCTTCCCCCACTGTAGTTCCGGCTTAGAACAGGACACAGCACAGGTGGAACCACTGAACCGTCATGCTGGCTGTTCCCAACAAGGCCTGGTAAGAACTTGGCAAGGACTTGGCAAGGACTTGGCAAAGACCTGACATGGAGCCAGCACGGGACAGCCTGATGCGCGGCCTGCTTCTAATCTCCGTTCTTAAGCCAAATGAACTTTTGGGGTGACTCTCGCGGTCCTTCATTGAAGACCCCTCATCTGCCTCGTTACCACTGTGACAAAGAAAGAATGAGAACCCTCCTCCCAAGGACTGAGACTGAGACCCCTGCTATAGGGAGGAGGGGAAATTGGTGGTCTGACCACTAATGACATGACCTGTTTCCCTTCAGTGATTCAAATGGACTTATTCTTCATTGTGTATTCGTCTTGCTTTGGTGGTTTCTGTGGACTCACCCGTTCCCTCGGGGCGATTACAATGGACTTGTTCCCCCCCTCTCTCCTCTGTGGACTATAATTGGAGCCCCGAGTCGACCAGAACTTCGAAGACTCCCCCGACACGACAGAGGGATCCCCATCGTCCGGAGCACTGAGGATCTCGCCTGTGTTGGTAGCTATTCCCATATCCCTCTTCTCTCTCTAACCTTTTATCTCCTTTCAGATCCCCACTATCGCGTTTACTGTTTTGGCTCCTACTAAAGGTGCATTTGTTGTGATTAACTGATAGTCCCTTGTTGTTTGCCTTTGTTGCACTTTTGGGATGGGTGAAAAGAACCATCACGACACCCCGCAAGAAGCGGATCGTGACAGAGGCGGGCTGGTTACCCCAGACCTGCTAAGCGAGAGCGGCAGTCTCCCATGCTGCGTTTCCGTCTTTTTCGCGAGAAAAGCGGCCAGTAAAGAGACGAAGCGAGTGATAAAAAGAGTGAGAGAACCCCCCCTGGGACTGGGTCTCGGAGAAAGAGTGGGACCCCTTAGTGGGGGGGGGGGGGGGGGAGTAAAAGGTAATTAATTAGAAAAAAAAATGAATTAAAAGGTAAAAAGAGGGTCTTCTTGGCATAATCTATTGGGGAAAAATAAAAGGTAAAATGTGTAGGAGGGGCCCCTAAAAATTCTGCTGGATTGAGGGATAAGAATGCCCATGAACATCCAAGATCAAACCTGCTGGATTGAGGGATTAATGTTCCAAGAGCATCCAGGGTTGATTCAAACCTGCTGGATTGAGGGATTAATGTTCCAAGAGCATCCAGGGTTAAGTCAAACCTGCTGGGTTGAGGGATTAACATTGCAAGAGCACCCAGAATTAAGTTTGCTGGGTTGTTGAGAGCACCCAAGATTGAGTAAAAATTTTGCCAGTTTGAAGAGAAGTCTGACAGGATCTAGAGTTGGGAACCACACAGCTAGATTGAGGGGTATCCAAGAACACTGGGACTAGCCAGGGACACCTACAAGTGTAATAGGTGTGTTGAAAAAGAAAAGGTACCTTGTTGTTGTGGTTGTTTTGTTATGTGTAAGAGTAAGTAAAATAAAGTTAAGTGAATGTAGACGAAGGAAAGTATATGTATGCATCCTGCCCTGTTAAGCAGCCTCACTGTGCTTCCCTGCTGTCACCGACAAACACAAGTTACGAACCCTCAGAACTGAAAAAGTTCAATCAAATATTGCTTCCATTGATGACCATGATATTGTCTATAATACCTTGTTCCAACTTATGTTATGTAAGTGTTAATACCCCTATCCTACCAGTTGGTAAACCTGATGGGTCATACCGGTTAGTACAGGATCTGCGGGCCATAAACAAGGTCACGGAGGATCTGTATCCTGTGGTGGCCAATCCCTACACGTTATTAACTTGCTTAACAGCCGAGCTAACTTGGTTTACCGTTTTAGATTTAAAAGATGCCTTCTTTTGCCTTCCTATCCATGAAGCCAGAAAATTTTTGCATTTGAATGGGAAAATCCTAAGAGCGGGCCAAGAACTCAACTGACATGGACCAGACTCCCACAAGGATTCAAAAACTCACCCACTTTGTTTGGAGAACAACTTGCAAAAGAATTAGAGACCTGAGAAGCCCCTCCAGAGGAAGGGAAGTTGCTAGAGTACGTAGATGACATCCTGATAGCCACACGGACAAGGGAAGCATGCACGGCCTGGACGATAAGCCTCTTGAACTTTTTGGGGCTCCAAGGGTACCGAGTATCAAAGAAAAAAGCCCAAGTAGTAAAACAGAAAGTAACTTCTCTGGGTTACGAAGTCAGTGCTAGACAACGTACCTTGGGCCAAAGCCGGAAGGAGGCAATATGCCAGACCCCAAAACCTCAGACGGTAAAGGAACTACGAACTTTCCTGAGGATGACAGGGTGGTGCAGGTTATGGATCTATAACTATGGACTGTTTGTTAAGCCCTTCTATGAACTGATTGCAACTGAAAGCAGGAACATCCAAGAGACAAAGGAAGCTACGCAAGCTTTCAACCAGCTGAAAAAAGCCCTCATGTCAGCTCCAGCCCTGAGATTGCCAGACGTGAGTAAGCCTTCCCTTTTATTCTCCCATGAGAAGCAAGGAATCGCCTTAGGAATACTAGCACAGGACCTCGGCCCATATCGGAGAGCAGTGGCTTACTTCTCTAAGCAATTGGATACAGCAGCTAAAGGGTGGCCTGGGTGCCTCAGAGCTGTTGCAGCAGTCGTACTGAACATCCAAGAGGCACACAAATTCACCCTAGGCCAGAAAAGAACTGTGCTAGTGTCTCACACAGTGTCTGCAGTGCTAGAGGTAAAAGGTGGGCATTGGCTTTCCCCACAACGGCTCCTGAGATACCAAGCTATCATAGTGGAGCAAGATGATGTAGAGATAGTAGTGACTAACATTGTCAATCCAGCCTCCTTCCTCAGTAGAAACCAAGGGGAACCAGTGGAACATGACTGCCTGGAGACCATTGAAGCCACCTACTCCAGCTGCCCTGACTCGAAGGACACCCCTCTCGAGAATGCAGAAGTCTCGTTTACTGATGGAAGCAGTTATATCATCAGTGGAAAACGGCACGCCGGGTAGGCAGTTCCAACGTGCAAGGAAGTAATGTCATCTGGGCCCCTGCCAACAAATACCTCTGCACAGAAGGCCGAGATAATTGCTCTAACTGGGGCCCTAGAATTGGCAAGAGGGAAAGAAATAAACATATACACGGACTCGAAGTATGCATTTGGAGTAGTGCATGCTCACAGAGCCATTTAGAAAGAGAGAGGACTGCTGAAGTCTCAAGGGAAAAATATTAAAGATGCATCAGAAGTACTGCGACTTCTAGAAGCAGTCCAGTTGCCAGAGAAAGTAGCGATCATGCACATTAAGGCACATCAGAAGATCAACTCAGAATTGGAAGAAGGAAACGAGCTGGCAGATAGGGAAGCAAAAGAAGCAGCAAGACGGGCACATTTCCCCTAAAGGTAAGCCAAGATACAACAAACCAGAAAAAAAATTAATCTATGAGCAAAAAGGAGACTATAACCAAGAGGGATGGGCCACCATAGAAGGAAAATTAGTTCTACCCTCCTATTTATGATGGTCCCTAATAAAGGAAGAACACCAGAAAACCATTGGGGTATTGATGCTCTAGCATAACTAGACATTTACAACTCGACAATGTGACCTTTGCCTCCAGACCAACCCCAAAAATACTCCCAAACCAAAGCTTAGCCAGATTAGGAAGGGTCATGGGCCGGAGCAGCAATGGCAGATTGATTGTACAGAATTGCCAAGAAAAGGGGGGTATACGTTTTTCCTGGTGCTAACAGATACCTTTTCAGGATGGCCAGAAGCATTCCCCACCAGGACTTCTAAAGCTCAAGAAGTAACTAAGGTATTGGTACAAGAAAACATACCACGCTTTAGAGTCCTGGCCACAATCTCCTCAAATAGAGGACCACATTTTATTGTAAAATTCGTGCAACAAGTTAGCCAATACTTGAACATAGACTGAGAACTTCACACCCCATATAACCCACAATCAAGTGGTCAGGTAAAAAAAATGAATCATTTGATCAAACAACAAATTGTACAATTGGGACAAGAAGCTAATTTGTCATGGACTCAATCCCTCCCATTAGCACTACTGCAGATCCGAACCAAACCCAAGACTAAAGAAAAGCTAAACCACTTTGACTTGCTTTATGAAAAACCATATGGGGTGCGAAAGAGAATGTCTAGCCAAGACATGTCACTAACCTCCTGTATGTTAAGTCTCTTAACTTGGTGTATCCAGCACCAATCACTAGCTAATAAACACAAGTCATAACTAGTGAAATACACTGTTTAGAAGACTTTATGTCACCCAATTATAATTCTATTAATTTTAGTTACTGTAAGTTTAATGATGTCTACTTTAACACTCATGTAGAATTCGAGGATGTTAAAACACATGGCCAGTCTGACATCACTCTCTAGAACTCCTAGAATCTTACTGAAAGAGGACGGTCAAGACAGTAGATGAGAATTTAAATCAAGACCCCTGTAGTAAAAGAATTTACTCTATTTTAAGAAAAGGGGGGACTGAAGCAGAGATTTTTAGAGTTAGGTTAACAAAATGAATGAAGCATTTCTAATTTAGCTTGTAGAGTTATGTGTTGAATTTTCAACCTTTTGCTTAAGAAACCTCTGCCTAGTACAATGGGCATAGGAAAATGCAAATTTCTGAAGCTTCTTGCATAAAGAACAATACCAGAAGAAGCAAAGAACCCAGATAAAGAAGCTCCTCTGTCTCCAAGCCTATCAAGACTGACAGACGTACTCAGAGAAGCACCAAAGGACCAAAAGCGCACGCGCAGAGAGGAAAAGTTCAAAAGTTCAATCGTGAGGAAGACCACAATCTTCAGCCTCAGGACCACCAAGAGACCCCCGTACGACCACCACAGCAAACCACGCATGCCCAGAAGGACGTGGACTTACTTAGCATGAGAAGCGAGGACAGGCGGGGCCAGGGGTTGAATATGCATGAAAAAGTTGTGCAATGTATTGCATATGGAACGTCTTTAAGAATAAAAGTGTGGGTCAGACTGAGGCTCGGGGCACAAGTTTTGGAGAGCTATCTCACTTGTGCCGGGCGCTAACATACATACCCACTTCATAACTACCCCAGGTTATGGAGTCTACTGATTTCTTCCGCGTATCGTTTCAGAGGTTTCTTGCCTTCGCCAGGCTGCAACGTGCCCGCTAGTACCAAGAACTGGGCAGGAGTGGGCAGAGAGCAGGGCCATCTGCCAGCAGGTTGCAGCTTGCCCAGGAAAATGCAGTGTCCTTGGAATGTGCAGCAAATCTTATTTCCTGGCAAGGTCGGGCTAAGTGAGCAGTGCTGGTACACTTTCTCCTTGAGAACTGGAGCGGAAAAGCTTTTCGCTAAGATGTAGGCGAGCAGAGAGGCAGAATACGGAGCTCCGCAGCTGGCCGAAAGCAAGTGCCGCTTGCCGGCGTCTTTCGGCAAAAGCGGCGCTTCGGAGCGCACCGCTGCCGCTCCAGTCATCTGTGCGCGAAGTAGCCGCTTCTTCGCCTCCGGCAGCCGGAGATCGCGGTAGCTTGCAAGAGGCGAAGAACGAAGCCGCGAAGAAGCCGGCTTGTGTGCGAAGCTCGCACACAGCTGCAGGACGGTGGCTGCCGCTCTCCTGCCTCTTGAATTCACCCTTGGCATGCCAATGGAAGGTGTTCCAGGACAACCTTCCTGAGTTTTTATTTTAGTTTTCATGCATCCCACCTTGGAAATTCTCGTTGCTCCCCAGAGGCTCCGAGATGCAGAGAACACGGTGGCAGCTGCTGAAAAGAAGGGCAACTGTGAGTTGGTCAAGAAGCAAGAACACAGGCAGCTGCCTGTGCTTGGCAAGGAGCAGCTGCTGGATTCTTGCAATTGCCTTCAGTGCGCACAGAAGCCCGCTGCTCTGCTGCTTGGTTTTTCGCCTTCAGTCAATTACACACTGCTGAAGCTGAGGCAGGCAGTTCAGCTTTGCTGCTTTTCAGCATCTCAGCTGCCCTTCTGCTCTGTGACAGCTCTCCAGGTTTCTTGCCTTCGCCAGGCTGCAACGTGCCCGCTAGTAGCAAGAACTGGGCAGGAGTGGGCAGAGAGCAGGGCCATCTGCCAGCAGGTTGCAGCTTGCCCAGGAAAATGCAGTGTCCTTGGAATGTGCAGCAAATCTTATTTCCTGGCAAGGTCGGGCTAAGTGAGCACTGCTGGTACACTTTCTCCTTGAGAACTGGAGCGGAAAAGCTTTTCGCTAAGATGTAGGCGAGCAGAGAGGCAGAATACGCAGCTCCGCAGCTGGCCGAAAGCAAGTGCCGCTTCCCGGCGTCTTTCGGCAAAAGCGGCGCTCCGGAGCTCACCGCTGCCGCTCCACTGATCTGTGCGCGAAGTAGCCGCTTCTTGGCCTCCGGCAGCCGGAGATCGCGGTAGCTTGCAAGAGGCGAAGAACGAAGCCGCGAAGAAGCCGGCTTGTGTGCGAAGCTCGCACACAGCTGCAGGACGGTGGCTGCCGCTCTCCTGCCTCTTGAATTCACCCTTGGCATGCCAATGGAAGGTGTTCCAGGACAACCTTCCTGAGTTTTTATTTTAGTTTTCATGCATCCCACCTTGGAAATTCTCGTTGCTCCCCAGAGGCTCCGAGATGCAGAGAACACGGTGGCAGCTGCTGAAAAGAAGGGCAACTGTGAGTTGGTCAAGAAGCAAGAACCTAGGCAGCTGCCTGTGCTTGGCAAGGAGCAGCTGCTGGATTCTTGCAATTGCCTTCAGTGCGCACAGAAGCCCGCTGCTCTGCTGCTTGGTTTTTCGCCTTCAGTCAATTACACACTGCTGAAGCTGAGGCACGCAGTTCAGCTTTGCTGCTTTTCAGCATCTCAGCTGCCCTTCTGCTCTGTGACAGCTCTCCAGGTTTCTTGCCTTCGCCAGGCTGCAACGTGCCCGCTAGTACCAAGAACTGGGCAGGAGTGGGCAGAGAGCACGGCCATCTGCCAGCAGGTTGCAGCTTGCCCAGGAAAATGCAGTGTCCTTGGAATGTGCAGCAAATCTTATTTCCTGGCAAGGTCGGGCTAAGTGAGCAGTGCTGGTACACTTTCTCCTTGAGAACTGGAGCGGAAAAGCTTTTCGCTAAGATGTAGGCGAGCAGAGAGGCAGAATACGCAGCTCCGCAGCTGGCCGAAAGCAAGTGCCGCTTCCCGGCGTCTTTCGGCAAAAGCGGCGCTCCGGAGCTCACCGCTGCCGCTCCACTGATCTGTGCGCGAAGTAGCCGCTTCTTGGCCTCCGGCAGCCGGAGATCGCGGTAGCTTGCAAGAGGCGAAGAACGAAGCCGCGAAGCCGGCTTGTGTGCGAAGCTCGCACACAGCTGCAGGACGGTGGCTGCCGCTCTCCTGCCTCTTGAATTCACCCTTGGCATGCCAATGGAAGGTGTTCCAGGACAACCTTCCTGAGTTTTTATTTTAGTTTTCATGCATCCCACCTTGGAAATTCTCGTTGCTCCCCAGAGGCTCCGAGATGCAGAGAACACGGTGGCAGCTGCTGAAAAGAAGGGCAACTGTGAGTTGGTCAAGAAGCAAGAACCTAGGCAGCTGCCTGTGCTTGGCAAGGAGCAGCTGCTGGATTCTTGCAATTGCCTTCAGTGCGCACAGAAGCCCGCTGCTCTGCTGCTTGGTTTTTCGCCTTCAGTCAATTACACACTGCTGAAGCTGAGGCAGGCAGTTCAGCTTTGCTGCTTTTCAGCATCTCAGCTGCCCTTCTGCTCTGCGACAGCTCTCCAGGTTTCTTGCCTTCGCCAGGCTGCAACGTGCCCGCTAGTAGCAAGAACTGGGCAGGAGTGGGCAGAGAGCAGGGCCATCTGCCAGCAGGTTGCAGCTTGCCCAGGAAAATGCAGTGTCCTTGGAATGTGCAGCAAATCTTATTTCCTGGCAAGGTCGGGCTAAGTGAGCAGTGCTGGTACACTTTCTCCTTGAGAACTGGAGCGGAAAAGCTTTTCGCTAAGATGTAGGCGAGCAGAGAGGCAGAATACGCAGCTCCGCAGCTGGCCGAAAGCAAGTGCCGCTTCCCGGCGTCTTTCGGCAAAAGCGGCGCTCCGGAGCTCACCGCTGCCGCTCCACTGATCTGTGCGCGAAGTAGCCGCTTCTTGGCCTCCGGCAGCCAGAGATCGCGGTAGCTTGCAAGAGGCGAAGAACGAAGCCGCGAAGAAGCCGGCTTGTGTGCGAAGCTCGCACACAGCTGCAGGACGGTGGCTGCCGCTCTCCTGCCTCTTGAATTCACCCTTGGCATGCCAATGGAAGGTGTTCCAGGACAACCTTCCTGAGTTTTTATTTTAGTTTTCATGCATCCCACCTTGGAAATTCTCGTTGCTCCCCAGAGGCTCCGAGATGCAGAGAACACGGTGGCAGCTGCTGAAAAGAAGGGCAACTGTGAGTTGGTCAAGAAGCAAGAACCTAGGCAGCTGCCTGTGCTTGGCAAGGAGCAGCTGCTGGATTCTTGCAATTGCCTTCAGTGCGCACAGAAGCCCGCTGCTCTGCTGCTTGGTTTTTCGCCTTCAGTCAATTGCACATTGCTGAAGCTGAGGCAGGCTGTTCAGCTTTGCTGCTTTTCAGCATCTCAGCTGCTTTCTGCTCTGTGACAGCTCTCGAGATGAAATAGAGATTTTTAGAGTTGGGTTAACAAAATGAATTAAGCATTTCTAATTTAGCTTGTAGAGTTATGTGTTGAATTTTCAACCTTTTGCTTAAGAAACCTCTGCCTAGTACAATGGGCAAAGGAAAATGCAAATTTCTGAAGCTTCTTGCATAAAGAACAATACCAGAAGAAGCAAAGAACCCAGATAAAGAAGCTCCTCTGTCTCCAAGCCTATCAAGACTGACAGACGTACTCAGAGAAGCACCAAAGGACCAAAAGCGCACGCGCAGAGAGGAAAAGTTCAAAAGTTCAATCATGAGGAAGACCACAATCTTCAGCCTCAGGACCACCAAGAGACCCCCGTACGACCACCACAGCAAACCACGCATGCCCAGAAGGACGTGGACTTACTTAGCATGAGAAGCGAGGACAGGCGGGGCCAGGGGTTGAATATGCATGAAAAAGTTGTGCAATGTATTGCATATGGAACGTCTTTAAGAATAAAAGTGTGGGTCAGACTGAGGCTCGGGGCACAAGTTTTGGAGAGCTATCTCACTTGTGCCGGGCGCTGACATACATACCCACTTCATAACTACCCCAGGTCATGGAGTCTATTGATTTCTTCCGCGTATCGTTTCAGTTGGCGACCACGAAGGGACTGCTCTGCTCACCCGCAGGTCCGGTTGGGAGCAGACACCCTCAGGCGCCACGGGGCTTTTCCCCGGAGGGACTCTGCGCCTCGGCTGTACACTGCGGGGAGCAGACCACGGCCCGTTGACTAGCGGATGAAAGCGGTATGTGTTAATTTATTTTCTTACGGTTGGCACTGATAAGTCGCAAAAAGATGTTTTTGCGCGCAGGTTTGCCTAGGGGCTTGCAAGCAGACCGCCATCGGGGGAGAGGCCGGCGGCGGGAGGACCTCCCCAGCTGATAGCGCGGCTCGGGGAGGGCGAAATCGCGATTTCAGTGTGTGGTGTGTGTCCTGATTGCAGTGTAGTGTGTCTGTTACGTCCGGACGTGCGTGCTTGTGCGTGTGTGTGTATGTGTGAGTGGAACGGTGAAGCGCGGTGCGGCCTTGCTAAGATACAGAGAGGCGGCGCGGCGGTGCTAGAGAGCGCATGCGCAGGGCAGCTCTCAGCCCACACTACCTGATAGTGCGGGTAATGCGCACTCTACCTGATAGAGCGGGTGGTGCGCATGCGTGGCACGGGCTGTCTCTGGCGAGCTGGGGGAGCGCGGCGCGGGGCTTAAGTCGGGGCTTGCAAAGTTGCTTTAGGCGCGGCCCAGCTGATAGCGCAGCGGGCGCGCGGGCACAAGCCGCGGTTTGAGGAGCCGCTTTGAACCCCGCTAGCTGATAGCGCAGCTAGTGGGAGCGTGGTACAAGCTAGGAGTTACAAGCACCGCTTACAAGCATCGCTAGTTGGTAAAAAGCTTGCAAAAGTAGCCAGCGAGCCCGGCTGGGCTAAGAGTTAAGTGTTTGTTATACAATAGCACTGCCCTTCAGTGTTAAAAGCTGTCACTGGGGCAGGAGGAGGGGTTGGGGAAGGCAGTCTAGGGTTGCCATGGGAAACAGCAGTTGTATGAGTTCTCCACCCCCTTTTGGAAGAGAATTGTACCCTCCCCCTGTCCTGTCAGTTATTGTTCAAGTCTGCCCCTTAGCCTAGAATCTTCTCTGTTCCACGTTTTCCCTTTGGTTCTTCCACCAAGAACACTCCTTTCCCTTTTCCCCACTGGTTAATGTTATATTTCCCCTCCCTTTAGCCTTCTCCCGATTGTACCCTCGAATGCTAAACCCTCCTACCCCTACGCAGTAAAAGAATCCTCAGCCCGCCCTTCGGGGCTCTCGGAATCTGCCTCCCTTCTGCTTCGTTGTCTCCCTGTTTGCCCCTTCTGCGACCCTTCAATCAACGAGCAGGATTTCAGCAGCCCGAGTGTCCCTCCCGTTCTTCTGGTGGACCCTCAGATGTACCAGCTATCCGAGCTTCGTGCCGAGTGGCTAAAAGCCCCCACGGCTCGGCAACTGGGAGATCCTTTGCATTACAGGGCGAATAAAGGGGGGATGAATGTGTGTGAATGAGAGGCTGTAAGAGCCCGTCTGAAGCCCCTCATTTTCCATTCTGCCTTCCGATTGCCACAAGAAAGAATCCCTTCCCCCACTGTAGTTCCGGCTTAGAACAGGACACAGCACAGGTGGAACCACTGAACCGTCATGCTGGCTGTTCCCAACAAGGCCTGGTAAGAACTTGGCAAGGACTTGGCAAGGACTTGGCAAAGACCTGACATGGAGCCAGCACGGGACAGCCTGATGCGCGGCCTGCTTCTAATCTCCGTTCTTAAGCCAAATGAACTTTTGGGGTGACTCTCGCGGTCCTTCATTGAAGACCCCTCATCTGCCTCGTTACCACTGTGACAAAGAAAGAATGAGAACCCTCCTCCCAAGGACTGAGACTGAGACCCCTGCTATAGGGAGGAGGGGAAATTGGTGGTCTGACCACTAATGACATGACCTGTTTCCCTTCAGTGATTCAAATGGACTTATTCTTCATTGTGTATTCGTCTTGCTTTGGTGGTTTCTGTGGACTCACCCGTTCCCTCGGGGCGATTACAATGGACTTGTTCCCCCCCTCTCTCCTCTGTGGACTATAATTGGAGCCCCGAGTCGACCAGAACTTCGAAGACTCCCCCGACACGACAGAGGGATCCCCATCGTCCGGAGCACTGAGGATCTCGCCTGTGTTGGTAGCTATTCCCATATCCCTCTTCTCTCTCTAACCTTTTATCTCCTTTCAGATCCCCACTATCGCGTTTACTGTTTTGGCCCCTACTAAAGGTGCATTTGTTGTGATTAACTGATAGTCCCTTGTTGTTTGCCTTTGTTGCACTTTTGGGATGGGTGAAAAGAACCATCACGACACCCCGCAAGAAGCGGATCGTGACAGAGGCGGGCTGGTTACCCCAGACCTGCTAAGCGAGAGCGGCAGTCTCCCATGCTGCGTTTCCGTCTTTTTCGCGAGAAAAGCGGCCAGTAAAGAGACGAAGCGAGTGATAAAAAGAGTGAGAGAACCCCCCCTGGGACTGGGTCTCGGAGAAAGAGTGGGACCCCTTAGTGGGGGGGGGGGGGGGGGGGAGTAAAAGGTAATTAATTAGAAAAAAAAATGAATTAAAAGGTAAAAAGAGGGTCTTCTTGGCATAATCTATTGGGGAAAAATAAAAGGTAAAATGTGTAGGAGGGGCCCCTAAAAATTCTGCTGGATTGAGGGATAAGAATGCCCATGAACATCCAAGATCAAACCTGCTGGATTGAGGGATTAATGTTCCAAGAGCATCCAGGGTTGATTCAAACCTGCTGGATTGAGGGATTAATGTTCCAAGAGCATCCAGGGTTAAGTCAAACCTGCTGGGTTGAGGGATTAACATTGCAAGAGCACCCAGAATTAAGTTTGCTGGGTTGTTGAGAGCACCCAAGATTGAGTAAAAATTTTGCCAGTTTGAAGAGAAGTCTGACAGGATCTAGAGTTGGGAACCACACAGCTAGATTGAGGGGTATCCAAGAACACTGGGACTAGCCAGGGACACCTACAAGTGTAATAGGTGTGTTGAAAAAGAAAAGGTACCTTGTTGTTGTGGTTGTTTTGTTATGTGTAAGAGTAAGTAAAATAAAGTTAAGTGAATGTAGACGAAGGAAAGTATATGTATGCATCCTGCCCTGTTAAGCAGCCTCACTGTGCTTCCCTGCTGTCACCGACAAACACAAGTTACGAACCCTCAGAACTGAAAAAGTTCAATCAAATATTGCTTCCATTGATGACCATGATATTGTCTATAATACCTTGTTCCAACTTATGTTATGTAAGTGTTAATACCCCTATCCTACCAGTTGGTAAACCTGATGGGTCATACCGGTTAGTACAGGATCTGCGGGCCATAAACAAGGTCACGGAGGATCTGTATCCTGTGGTGGCCAATCCCTACACGTTATTAACTTGCTTAACAGCCGAGCTAACTTGGTTTACCGTTTTAGATTTAAAAGATGCCTTCTTTTGCCTTCCTATCCATGAAGCCAGAAAATTTTTGCATTTGAATGGGAAAATCCTAAGAGCGGGCCAAGAACTCAACTGACATGGACCAGACTCCCACAAGGATTCAAAAACTCACCCACTTTGTTTGGAGAACAACTTGCAAAAGAATTAGAGACCTGAGAAGCCCCTCCAGAGGAAGGGAAGTTGCTAGAGTACGTAGATGACATCCTGATAGCCACACGGACAAGGGAAGCATGCACGGCCTGGACGATAAGCCTCTTGAACTTTTTGGGGCTCCAAGGGTACCGAGTATCAAAGAAAAAAGCCCAAGTAGTAAAACAGAAAGTAACTTCTCTGGGTTACGAAGTCAGTGCTAGACAACGTACCTTGGGCCAAAGCCGGAAGGAGGCAATATGCCAGACCCCAAAACCTCAGACGGTAAAGGAACTACGAACTTTCCTGAGGATGACAGGGTGGTGCAGGTTATGGATCTATAACTATGGACTGTTTGTTAAGCCCTTCTATGAACTGATTGCAACTGAAAGCAGGAACATCCAAGAGACAAAGGAAGCTACGCAAGCTTTCAACCAGCTGAAAAAAGCCCTCATGTCAGCTCCAGCCCTGAGATTGCCAGACGTGAGTAAGCCTTCCCTTTTATTCTCCCATGAGAAGCAAGGAATCGCCTTAGGAATACTAGCACAGGACCTCGGCCCATATCGGAGAGCAGTGGCTTACTTCTCTAAGCAATTGGATACAGCAGCTAAAGGGTGGCCTGGGTGCCTCAGAGCTGTTGCAGCAGTCGTACTGAACATCCAAGAGGCACACAAATTCACCCTAGGCCAGAAAAGAACTGTGCTAGTGTCTCACACAGTGTCTGCAGTGCTAGAGGTAAAAGGTGGGCATTGGCTTTCCCCACAACGGCTCCTGAGATACCAAGCTATCATAGTGGAGCAAGATGATGTAGAGATAGTAGTGACTAACATTGTCAATCCAGCCTCCTTCCTCAGTAGAAACCAAGGGGAACCAGTGGAACATGACTGCCTGGAGACCATTGAAGCCACCTACTCCAGCTGCCCTGACTCGAAGGACACCCCTCTCGAGAATGCAGAAGTCTCGTTTACTGATGGAAGCAGTTATATCATCAGTGGAAAACGGCACGCCGGGTAGGCAGTTCCAACGTGCAAGGAAGTAATGTCATCTGGGCCCCTGCCAACAAATACCTCTGCACAGAAGGCCGAGATAATTGCTCTAACTGGGGCCCTAGAATTGGCAAGAGGGAAAGAAATAAACATATACACGGACTCGAAGTATGCATTTGGAGTAGTGCATGCTCACAGAGCCATTTAGAAAGAGAGAGGACTGCTGAAGTCTCAAGGGAAAAATATTAAAGATGCATCAGAAGTACTGCGACTTCTAGAAGCAGTCCAGTTGCCAGAGAAAGTAGCGATCATGCACATTAAGGCACATCAGAAGATCAACTCAGAATTGGAAGAAGGAAACGAGCTGGCAGATAGGGAAGCAAAAGAAGCAGCAAGACGGGCACATTTCCCCTAAAGGTAAGCCAAGATACAACAAACCAGAAAAAAAATTAATCTATGAGCAAAAAGGAGACTATAACCAAGAGGGATGGGCCACCATAGAAGGAAAATTAGTTCTACCCTCCTATTTATGATGGTCCCTAATAAAGGAAGAACACCAGAAAACCATTGGGGTATTGATGCTCTAGCATAACTAGACATTTACAACTCGACAATGTGACCTTTGCCTCCAGACCAACCCCAAAAATACTCCCAAACCAAAGCTTAGCCAGATTAGGAAGGGTCATGGGCCGGAGCAGCAATGGCAGATTGATTGTACAGAATTGCCAAGAAAAGGGGGGTATACGTTTTTCCTGGTGCTAACAGATACCTTTTCAGGATGGCCAGAAGCATTCCCCACCAGGACTTCTAAAGCTCAAGAAGTAACTAAGGTATTGGTACAAGAAAACATACCACGCTTTAGAGTCCTGGCCACAATCTCCTCAAATAGAGGACCACATTTTATTGTAAAATTCGTGCAACAAGTTAGCCAATACTTGAACATAGACTGAGAACTTCACACCCCATATAACCCACAATCAAGTGGTCAGGTAAAAAAAATGAATCATTTGATCAAACAACAAATTGTACAATTGGGACAAGAAGCTAATTTGTCATGGACTCAATCCCTCCCATTAGCACTACTGCAGATCCGAACCAAACCCAAGACTAAAGAAAAGCTAAACCACTTTGACTTGCTTTATGAAAAACCATATGGGGTGCGAAAGAGAATGTCTAGCCAAGACATGTCACTAACCTCCTGTATGTTAAGTCTCTTAACTTGGTGTATCCAGCACCAATCACTAGCTAATAAACACAAGTCATAACTAGTGAAATACACTGTTTAGAAGACTTTATGTCACCCAATTATAATTCTATTAATTTTAGTTACTGTAAGTTTAATGATGTCTACTTTAACACTCATGTAGAATTCGAGGATGTTAAAACACATGGCCAGTCTGACATCACTCTCTAGAACTCCTAGAATCTTACTGAAAGAGGACGGTCAAGACAGTAGATGAGAATTTAAATCAAGACCCCTGTAGTAAAAGAATTTACTCTATTTTAAGAAAAGGGGGGACTGAAGCAGAGATTTTTAGAGTTAGGTTAACAAAATGAATGAAGCATTTCTAATTTAGCTTGTAGAGTTATGTGTTGAATTTTCAACCTTTTGCTTAAGAAACCTCTGCCTAGTACAATGGGCATAGGAAAATGCAAATTTCTGAAGCTTCTTGCATAAAGAACAATACCAGAAGAAGCAAAGAACCCAGATAAAGAAGCTCCTCTGTCTCCAAGCCTATCAAGACTGACAGACGTACTCAGAGAAGCACCAAAGGACCAAAAGCGCACGCGCAGAGAGGAAAAGTTCAAAAGTTCAATCGTGAGGAAGACCACAATCTTCAGCCTCAGGACCACCAAGAGACCCCCGTACGACCACCACAGCAAACCACGCATGCCCAGAAGGACGTGGACTTACTTAGCATGAGAAGCGAGGACAGGCGGGGCCAGGGGTTGAATATGCATGAAAAAGTTGTGCAATGTATTGCATATGGAACGTCTTTAAGAATAAAAGTGTGGGTCAGACTGAGGCTCGGGGCACAAGTTTTGGAGAGCTATCTCACTTGTGCCGGGCGCTAACATACATAGCCACTTCATAACTACCCCAGGTTATGGAGTCTACTGATTTCTTCCGCGTATCGTTTCAGAGGTTTCTTGCCTTCGCCAGGCTGCAACGTGCCCGCTAGTAGCAAGAACTGGGCAGGAGTGGGCAGAGAGCAGGGCCATCTGCCAGCAGGTTGCAGCTTGCCCAGGAAAATGCAGTGTCCTTGGAATGTGCAGCAAATCTTATTTCCTGGCAAGGTCGGGCTAAGTGAGCAGTGCTGGTACACTTTCTCCTTGAGAACTGGAGCGGAAAAGCTTTTCGCTAAGATGTAGGCGAGCAGAGAGGCAGAATACGGAGCTCCGCAGCTGGCCGAAAGCAAGTGCCGCTTGCCGGCGTCTTTCGGCAAAAGCGGCGCTTCGGAGCGCACCGCTGCCGCTCCAGTCATCTGTGCGCGAAGTAGCCGCTTCTTGGCCTCCGGCAGCCGGAGATCGCGGTAGCTTGCAAGAGGCGAAGAACGAAGCCGCGAAGAAGCCGGCTTGTGTGCGAAGCTCGCACACAGCTGCAGGACGGTGGCTGCCGCTCTCCTGCCTCTTGAATTCACCCTTGGCATGCCAATGGAAGGTGTTCCAGGACAACCTTCCTGAGTTTTTATTTTAGTTTTCATGCATCCCACCTTGGAAATTCTCGTTGCTCCCCAGAGGCTCCGAGATGCAGAGAACACGGTGGCAGCTGCTGAAAAGAAGGGCAACTGTGAGTTGGTCAAAAACCAAGAACACAGGCAGCTGCCTGTGCTTGGCAAGGAGCAGCTGCTGGATTCTTGCAATTGCCTTCAGTGCGCACAGAAGCCCGCTGCTCTGCTGCTTGGTTTTTCGCCTTCAGTCAATTACACACTGCTGAAGCTGAGGCAGGCAGTTCAGCTTTGCTGCTTTTCAGCATCTCAGCTGCCCTTCTGCTCTGTGACAGCTCTCCAGGTTTCTTGCCTTCGCCAGGCTGCAACGTGCCCGCTAGTAGCAAGAACTGGGCAGGAGTGGGCAGAGAGCAGGGCCATCTGCCAGCAGGTTGCAGCTTGCCCAGGAAAATGCAGTGTCCTTGGAATGTGCAGCAAATCTTATTTCCTGGCAAGGTCGGGCTAAGTGAGCAGTGCTGGTACACTTTCTCCTTGAGAACTGGAGCGGAAAAGCTTTTCGCTAAGATGTAGGCGAGCAGAGAGGCAGAATACGCAGCTCCGCAGCTGGCCGAAAGCAAGTGCCGCTTCCCGGCGTCTTTCGGCAAAAGCGGCGCTTCGGAGCGCACCGCTGCCGCTCCAGTCATCTGTGCGCGAAGTAGCCGCTTCTTGGCCTCCGGCAGCCGGAGATCGCGGTAGCTTGCAAGAGGCGAAGAACGAAGCCGCGAAGAAGCCGGCTTGTGTGCGAAGCTCGCACACAGCTGCAGGACGGTGGCTGCCGCTCTCCTGCCTCTTGAATTCACCCTTGGCATGCCAATGGAAGGTGTTCCAGGACAACCTTCCTGAGTTTTTATTGTAGTTTGCATGCATCCCTCCTTGGAAATTCTTGTTGCTCCCCAGAGGCTCCGAGATGCAGAGAACACGGTGGCAGCTGCTGAAAAGAAGGGCAACTGTGAGTTGGTCAAAAACCAAGAACACAGGCAGCTGCCTGTGCTTGGCAAGGAGCAGCTGCTGGATTCTTGCAATTGCCTTCAGTGCGCACAGAAGCCCGCTGCTCTGCTGCTTGGTTTTTCGCCTTCAGTCAATTACACACTGCTGAAGCTGAGGCAGGCAGTTCAGCTTTGCTGCTTTTCAGCATCTCAGCTGCCCTTCTGCTCTGTGACAGCTCTCCAGGTTTCTTGCCTTCGCCAGGCTGCAACGTGCCCGCTAGTACCAAGAACTGGGCAGGAGTGGGCAGAGAGCAGGGCCATCTGTCAGCAGGTTGCAGCTTGCCCAGGAAAATGCAGTGTCCTTGGAATGTGCAGCAAATCTTATTTCCTGGCAAGGTCGGGCTAAGTGAGCAGTGCTGGTACACTTTCTCCTTGAGAACTGGAGCGGAAAAGCTTTTCGCTAAGATGTAGGCGAGCAGAGAGGCAGAATACGCAGCTCCGCAGCTGGCCGAAAGCAAGTGCCGCTTCCCGGCGTCTTTCGGCAAAAGCGGCGCTCCGGAGCTCACCGCTGCCGCTCCACTGATCTGTGCGCGAAGTAGCCGCTTCTTGGCCTCCGGCAGCCGGAGATCGCGGTAGCTTGCAAGAGGCGAAGAACGAAGCCGCGAAGCCGGCTTGTGTGCGAAGCTCGCACACAGCTGCAGGACGGTGGCTGCCGCTCTCCTGCCTCTTGAATTCACCCTTGGCATGCCAATGGAAGGTGTTCCAGGACAACCTTCCTGAGTTTTTATTTTAGTTTTCATGCATCCCACCTTGGAAATTCTCGTTGCTCCCCAGAGGCTCCGAGATGCAGAGAACACGGTGGCAGCTGCTGAAAAGAAGGGCAACTGTGAGTTGGTCAAGAAGCAAGAACCTAGGCAGCTGCCTGTGCTTGGCAAGGAGCAGCTGCTGGATTCTTGCAATTGCCTTCAGTGCGCACAGAAGCCCGCTGCTCTGCTGCTTGGTTTTTCGCCTTCAGTCAATTACACACTGCTGAAGCTGAGGCAGGCAGTTCAGCTTTGCTGCTTTTCAGCATCTCAGCTGCCCTTCTGCTCTGCGACAGCTCTCCAGGTTTCTTGCCTTCGCCAGGCTGCAACGTGCCCGCTAGTACCAAGAACTGGGCAGGAGTGGGCAGAGAGCACGGCCATCTGCCAGCAGGTTGCAGCTTGCCCAGGAAAATGCAGTGTCCTTGGAATGTGCAGCAAATCTTATTTCCTGGCAAGGTCGGGCTAAGTGAGCAGTGCTGGTACACTTTCTCCTTGAGAACTGGAGCGGAAAAGCTTTTCGCTAAGATGTAGGCGAGCAGAGAGGCAGAATACGGAGCTCCGCAGCTGGCCGAAAGCAAGTGCCGCTTCCCGGCGTCTTTCGGCAAAAGCGGCGCTCCGGAGCTCACCGCTGCCGCTCCACTGATCTGTGCGCGAAGTAGCCGCTTCTTGGCCTCCGGCAGCCAGAGATCGCGGTAGCTTGCAAGAGGCGAAGAACGAAGCCGCGAAGAAGCCGGCTTGTGTGCGAAGCTCGCACACAGCTGCAGGACGGTGGCTGCCGCTCTCCTGCCTCTTGAATTCACCCTTGGCATGCCAATGGAAGGTGTTCCAGGACAACCTTCCTGAGTTTTTATTTTAGTTTTCATGCATCCCACCTTGGAAATTCTCGTTGCTCCCCAGAGGCTCCGAGATGCAGAGAACACGGTGGCAGCTGCTGAAAAGAAGGGCAACTGTGAGTTGGTCAAGAAGCAAGAACCTAGGCAGCTGCCTGTGCTTGGCAAGGAGCAGCTGCTGGATTCTTGCAATTGCCTTCAGTGCGCACAGAAGCCCGCTGCTCTGCTGCTTGGTTTTTCGCCTTCAGTCAATTGCACATTGCTGAAGCTGAGGCAGGCTGTTCAGCTTTGCTGCTTTTCAGCATCTCAGCTGCTTTCTGCTCTGTGACAGCTCTCGAGATGAAATAGAGATTTTTAGAGTTGGGTTAACAAAATGAATTAAGCATTTCTAATTTAGCTTGTAGAGTTATGTGTTGAATTTTCAACCTTTTGCTTAAGAAACCTCTGCCTAGTACAATGGGCAAAGGAAAATGCAAATTTCTGAAGCTTCTTGCATAAAGAACAATACCAGAAGAAGCAAAGAACCCAGATAAAGAAGCTCCTCTGTCTCCAAGCCTATCAAGACTGACAGACGAACTCAGAGAAGCACCAAAGGACCAAAAGCGCACGCGCAGAGAGGAAAAGTTCAAAAGTTCAATCATGAGGAAGACCACAATCTTCAGCCTCAGGACCACCAAGAGACCCCCGTACGACCACCACAGCAAACCACGCATGCCCAGAAGGCCGTGGACTTACTTAGCATGAGAAGCGAGGACAGGCGGGGCCAGGGGTTGAATATGCATGAAAAAGTTGTGCAATGTATTGCATATGGAACGTCTTTAAGAATAAAAGTGTGGGTCAGACTGAGGCTCGGGGCACAAGTTTTGGAGAGCTATCTCACTTGTGCCGGGCGCTGACATACATACCCACTTCATAACTACCCCAGGTCATGGAGTCTATTGATTTCTTCCGCGTATCGTTTCAGTTGGCGACCACGAAGGGACTGCTCTGCTCACCCGCAGGTCCGGTTGGGAGCAGACACCCTCAGGCGCCACGGGGCTTTTCCCCGGAGGGACTCTGCGCCTCGGCTGTACACTGCGGGGAGCAGACCACGGCCCGTTGACTAGCGGATGAAAGCGGTATGTGTTAATTTATTTTCTTACGGTTGGCACTGATAAGTCGCAAAAAGATGTTTTTGCGCGCAGGTTTGCCTAGGGGCTTGCAAGCAGACCGCCATCGGGGGAGAGGCCGGCGGCGGGAGGACCTCCCCAGCTGATAGCGCGGCTCGGGGAGGGCGAAATCGCGATTTCAGTGTGTGGTGTGTGTCCTGATTGCAGTGTAGTGTGTCTGTTACGTCCGGACGTGCGTGCTTGTGCGTGTGTGTGTATGTGGGAGTGGAACGGTGAAGCACGGTGCGGCCTTGCTAAGATACAGAGAGGCGGCGCGGCGGTGCTAGAGAGCGCATGCGCAGGGCAGCTCTCAGCCCACACTACCTGATAGTGCGGGTAGTGCGCACTCTACCTGATAGAGCGGGTGGTGCGCATGCGTGGCACGGGCTGTCTCTGGCGAGCTGGGGGAGCGCGGCGCGGGGCTTAAGTCGGGGCTTGCAAAGTTGCTTTAGGCGCGGCCCAGCTGATAGCGCAGCGGGCGCGCGGGCACAAGCCGCGGTTTGAGGAGCCGCTTTGAACCCCGCTAGCTGATAGCGCAGCTAGTGGGAGCGTGGTACAAGCTAGGAGTTACAAGCACCGCTTACAAGCATCGCTAGTTGGTAAAAAGCTTGCAAAAGTAGCCAGCGAGCCCGGCTGGGCTAAGAGTTAAGTGTTTGTTATACAATAGCACTGCCCTTCAGTGTTAAAAGCTGTCACTGGGGCAGGAGGAGGGGTTGGGGAAGGCAGTCTAGGGTTGCCATGGGAAACAGCAGTTGTATGAGTTCTCCACCCCCTTTTGGAAGAGAATTGTACCCTCCCCCTGTCCTGTCAGTTATTGTTCAAGTCTGCCCCTTAGCCTAGAATCTTCTCTGTTCCACGTTTTCCCTTTGGTTCTTCCACCAAGAACACTCCTTTCCCTTTTCCCCACTGGTTAATGTTATATTTCCCCTCCCTTTAGCCTTCTCCCGATTGTACCCTCGAATGCTAAACCCTCCTACCCCTACGCAGTAAAAGAATCCTCAGCCCGCCCTTCGGGGCTCTCGGAATCTGCCTCCCTTCTGCTTCGTTGTCTCCCTGTTTGCCCCTTCTGCGACCCTTCAATCAACGAGCAGGATTTCAGCAGCCCGAGTGTCCCTCCCGTTCTTCTGGTGGACCCTCAGATGTACCAGCTATCCGAGCTTCGTGCCGAGTGGCTAAAAGCCCCCACGGCTCGGCAACTGGGAGATCCTTTGCATTACAGGGCGAATAAAGGGGGGATGAATGTGTGTGAATGAGAGGCTGTAAGAGCCCGTCTGAAGCCCCTCATTTTCCATTCTGCCTTCCGATTGCCACAAGAAAGAATCCCTTCCCCCACTGTAGTTCCGGCTTAGAACAGGACACAGCACAGGTGGAACCACTGAACCGTCATGCTGGCTGTTCCCAACAAGGCCTGGTAAGAACTTGGCAAGGACTTGGCAAGGACTTGGCAAAGACCTGACATGGAGCCAGCACGGGACAGCCTGATGCGCGGCCTGCTTCTAATCTCCGTTCTTAAGCCAAATGAACTTTTGGGGTGACTCTCGCGGTCCTTCATTGAAGACCCCTCATCTGCCTCGTTACCACTGTGACAAAGAAAGAATGAGAACCCTCCTCCCAAGGACTGAGACTGAGACCCCTGCTATAGGGAGGAGGGGAAATTGGTGGTCTGACCACTAATGACATGACCTGTTTCCCTTCAGTGATTCAAATGGACTTATTCTTCATTGTGTATTCGTCTTGCTTTGGTGGTTTCTGTGGACTCACCCGTTCCCTCGGGGCGATTACAATGGACTTGTTCCCCCCCTCTCTCCTCTGTGGACTATAATTGGAGCCCCGAGTCGACCAGAACTTCGAAGACTCCCCCGACACGACAGAGGGATCCCCATCGTCCGGAGCACTGAGGATCTCGCCTGTGTTGGTAGCTATTCCCATATCCCTCTTCTCTCTCTAACCTTTTATCTCCTTTCAGATCCCCACTATCGCGTTTACTGTTTTGGCTCCTACTAAAGGTGCATTTGTTGTGATTAACTGATAGTCCCTTGTTGTTTGCCTTTGTTGCACTTTTGGGATGGGTGAAAAGAACCATCACGACACCCCGCAAGAAGCGGATCGTGACAGAGGCGGGCTGGTTACCCCAGACCTGCTAAGCGAGAGCGGCAGTCTCCCATGCTGCGTTTCCGTCTTTTTCGCGAGAAAAGCGGCCAGTAAAGAGACGAAGCGAGTGATAAAAAGAGTGAGAGAACCCCCCCTGGGACTGGGTCTCGGAGAAAGAGTGGGACCCCTTAGTGGGGGGGGGGGGGGGGGGGGAGTAAAAGGTAATTAATTAGAAAAAAAAATGAATTAAAAGGTAAAAAGAGGGTCTTCTTGGCATAATCTATTGGGGAAAAATAAAAGGTAAAATGTGTAGGAGGGGCCCCTAAAAATTCTGCTGGATTGAGGGATAAGAATGCCCATGAACATCCAAGATCAAACCTGCTGGATTGAGGGATTAATGTTCCAAGAGCATCCAGGGTTGATTCAAACCTGCTGGATTGAGGGATTAATGTTCCAAGAGCATCCAGGGTTAAGTCAAACCTGCTGGGTTGAGGGATTAACATTGCAAGAGCACCCAGAATTAAGTTTGCTGGGTTGTTGAGAGCACCCAAGATTGAGTAAAAATTTTGCCAGTTTGAAGAGAAGTCTGACAGGATCTAGAGTTGGGAACCACACAGCTAGATTGAGGGGTATCCAAGAACACTGGGACTAGCCAGGGACACCTACAAGTGTAATAGGTGTGTTGAAAAAGAAAAGGTACCTTGTTGTTGTGGTTGTTTTGTTATGTGTAAGAGTAAGTAAAATAAAGTTAAGTGAATGTAGACGAAGGAAAGTATATGTATGCATCCTGCCCTGTTAAGCAGCCTCACTGTGCTTCCCTGCTGTCACCGACAAACACAAGTTACGAACCCTCAGAACTGAAAAAGTTCAATCAAATATTGCTTCCATTGATGACCATGATATTGTCTATAATACCTTGTTCCAACTTATGTTATGTAAGTGTTAATACCCCTATCCTACCAGTTGGTAAACCTGATGGGTCATACCGGTTAGTACAGGATCTGCGGGCCATAAACAAGGTCACGGAGGATCTGTATCCTGTGGTGGCCAATCCCTACACGTTATTAACTTGCTTAACAGCCGAGCTAACTTGGTTTACCGTTTTAGATTTAAAAGATGCCTTCTTTTGCCTTCCTATCCATGAAGCCAGAAAATTTTTGCATTTGAATGGGAAAATCCTAAGAGCGGGCCAAGAACTCAACTGACATGGACCAGACTCCCACAAGGATTCAAAAACTCACCCACTTTGTTTGGAGAACAACTTGCAAAAGAATTAGAGACCTGAGAAGCCCCTCCAGAGGAAGGGAAGTTGCTAGAGTACGTAGATGACATCCTGATAGCCACACGGACAAGGGAAGCATGCACGGCCTGGACGATAAGCCTCTTGAACTTTTTGGGGCTCCAAGGGTACCGAGTATCAAAGAAAAAAGCCCAAGTAGTAAAACAGAAAGTAACTTCTCTGGGTTACGAAGTCAGTGCTAGACAACGTACCTTGGGCCAAAGCCGGAAGGAGGCAATATGCCAGACCCCAAAACCTCAGACGGTAAAGGAACTACGAACTTTCCTGAGGATGACAGGGTGGTGCAGGTTATGGATCTATAACTATGGACTGTTTGTTAAGCCCTTCTATGAACTGATTGCAACTGAAAGCAGGAACATCCAAGAGACAAAGGAAGCTACGCAAGCTTTCAACCAGCTGAAAAAAGCCCTCATGTCAGCTCCAGCCCTGAGATTGCCAGACGTGAGTAAGCCTTCCCTTTTATTCTCCCATGAGAAGCAAGGAATCGCCTTAGGAATACTAGCACAGGACCTCGGCCCATATCGGAGAGCAGTGGCTTACTTCTCTAAGCAATTGGATACAGCAGCTAAAGGGTGGCCTGGGTGCCTCAGAGCTGTTGCAGCAGTCGTACTGAACATCCAAGAGGCACACAAATTCACCCTAGGCCAGAAAAGAACTGTGCTAGTGTCTCACACAGTGTCTGCAGTGCTAGAGGTAAAAGGTGGGCATTGGCTTTCCCCACAACGGCTCCTGAGATACCAAGCTATCATAGTGGAGCAAGATGATGTAGAGATAGTAGTGACTAACATTGTCAATCCAGCCTCCTTCCTCAGTAGAAACCAAGGGGAACCAGTGGAACATGACTGCCTGGAGACCATTGAAGCCACCTACTCCAGCTGCCCTGACTCGAAGGACACCCCTCTCGAGAATGCAGAAGTCTCGTTTACTGATGGAAGCAGTTATATCATCAGTGGAAAACGGCACGCCGGGTAGGCAGTTCCAACGTGCAAGGAAGTAATGTCATCTGGGCCCCTGCCAACAAATACCTCTGCACAGAAGGCCGAGATAATTGCTCTAACTGGGGCCCTAGAATTGGCAAGAGGGAAAGAAATAAACATATACACGGACTCGAAGTATGCATTTGGAGTAGTGCATGCTCACAGAGCCATTTAGAAAGAGAGAGGACTGCTGAAGTCTCAAGGGAAAAATATTAAAGATGCATCAGAAGTACTGCGACTTCTAGAAGCAGTCCAGTTGCCAGAGAAAGTAGCGATCATGCACATTAAGGCACATCAGAAGATCAACTCAGAATTGGAAGAAGGAAACGAGCTGGCAGATAGGGAAGCAAAAGAAGCAGCAAGACGGGCACATTTCCCCTAAAGGTAAGCCAAGATACAACAAACCAGAAAAAAAATTAATCTATGAGCAAAAAGGAGACTATAACCAAGAGGGATGGGCCACCATAGAAGGAAAATTAGTTCTACCCTCCTATTTATGATGGTCCCTAATAAAGGAAGAACACCAGAAAACCATTGGGGTATTGATGCTCTAGCATAACTAGACATTTACAACTCGACAATGTGACCTTTGCCTCCAGACCAACCCCAAAAATACTCCCAAACCAAAGCTTAGCCAGATTAGGAAGGGTCATGGGCCGGAGCAGCAATGGCAGATTGATTGTACAGAATTGCCAAGAAAAGGGGGGTATACGTTTTTCCTGGTGCTAACAGATACCTTTTCAGGATGGCCAGAAGCATTCCCCACCAGGACTTCTAAAGCTCAAGAAGTAACTAAGGTATTGGTACAAGAAAACATACCACGCTTTAGAGTCCTGGCCACAATCTCCTCAAATAGAGGACCACATTTTATTGTAAAATTCGTGCAACAAGTTAGCCAATACTTGAACATAGACTGAGAACTTCACACCCCATATAACCCACAATCAAGTGGTCAGGTAAAAAAAATGAATCATTTGATCAAACAACAAATTGTACAATTGGGACAAGAAGCTAATTTGTCATGGACTCAATCCCTCCCATTAGCACTACTGCAGATCCGAACCAAACCCAAGACTAAAGAAAAGCTAAACCACTTTGACTTGCTTTATGAAAAACCATATGGGGTGCGAAAGAGAATGTCTAGCCAAGACATGTCACTAACCTCCTGTATGTTAAGTCTCTTAACTTGGTGTATCCAGCACCAATCACTAGCTAATAAACACAAGTCATAACTAGTGAAATACACTGTTTAGAAGACTTTATGTCACCCAATTATAATTCTATTAATTTTAGTTACTGTAAGTTTAATGATGTCTACTTTAACACTCATGTAGAATTCGAGGATGTTAAAACACATGGCCAGTCTGACATCACTCTCTAGAACTCCTAGAATCTTACTGAAAGAGGACGGTCAAGACAGTAGATGAGAATTTAAATCAAGACCCCTGTAGTAAAAGAATTTACTCTATTTTAAGAAAAGGGGGGACTGAAGCAGAGATTTTTAGAGTTAGGTTAACAAAATGAATGAAGCATTTCTAATTTAGCTTGTAGAGTTATGTGTTGAATTTTCAACCTTTTGCTTAAGAAACCTCTGCCTAGTACAATGGGCATAGGAAAATGCAAATTTCTGAAGCTTCTTGCATAAAGAACAATACCAGAAGAAGCAAAGAACCCAGATAAAGAAGCTCCTCTGTCTCCAAGCCTATCAAGACTGACAGACGTACTCAGAGAAGCACCAAAGGACCAAAAGCGCACGCGCAGAGAGGAAAAGTTCAAAAGTTCAATCGTGAGGAAGACCACAATCTTCAGCCTCAGGACCACCAAGAGACCCCCGTACGACCACCACAGCAAACCACGCATGCCCAGAAGGACGTGGACTTACTTAGCATGAGAAGCGAGGACAGGCGGGGCCAGGGGTTGAATATGCATGAAAAAGTTGTGCAATGTATTGCATATGGAACGTCTTTAAGAATAAAAGTGTGGGTCAGACTGAGGCTCGGGGCACAAGTTTTGGAGAGCTATCTCACTTGTGCCGGGCGCTAACATACATAGCCACTTCATAACTACCCCAGGTTATGGAGTCTACTGATTTCTTCCGCGTATCGTTTCAGAGGTTTCTTGCCTTCGCCAGGCTGCAACGTGCCCGCTAGTAGCAAGAACTGGGCAGGAGTGGGCAGAGAGCAGGGCCATCTGCCAGCAGGTTGCAGCTTGCCCAGGAAAATGCAGTGTCCTTGGAATGTGCAGCAAATCTTATTTCCTGGCAAGGTCGGGCTAAGTGAGCAGTGCTGGTACACTTTCTCCTTGAGAACTGGAGCGGAAAAGCTTTTCGCTAAGATGTAGGCGAGCAGAGAGGCAGAATACGCAGCTCCGCAGCTGGCCGAAAGCAAGTGCCGCTTGCCGGCGTCTTTCGGCAAAAGCGGCGCTTCGGAGCGCACCGCTGCCGCTCCAGTCATCTGTGCGCGAAGTAGCCGCTTCTTGGCCTCCGGCAGCCGGAGATCGCGGTAGCTTGCAAGAGGCGAAGAACGAAGCCGCGAAGAAGCCGGCTTGTGTGCGAAGCTCGCACACAGCTGCAGGACGGTGGCTGCCGCTCTCCTGCCTCTTGAATTCACCCTTGGCATGCCAATGGGAGGTGTTCCAGGACAACCTTCCTGAGTTTTTATTTTAGTTTTCATGCATCCCACCTTGGAAATTCTCGTTGCTCCCCAGAGGCTCCGAGATGCAGAGAACACGGTGGCAGCTGCTGAAAAGAAGGGCAACTGTGAGTTGGTCAAAAACCAAGAACACAGGCAGCTGCCTGTGCTTGGCAAGGAGCAGCTGCTGGATTCTTGCAATTGCCTTCAGTGCGCACAGAAGCCCGCTGCTCTGCTGCTTGGTTTTTCGCCTTCAGTCAATTACACACTGCTGAAGCTGAGGCAGGCAGTTCAGCTTTGCTGCTTTTCAGCATCTCAGCTGCCCTTCTGCTCTGTGACAGCTCTCCAGGTTTCTTGCCTTCGCCAGGCTGCAACGTGCCCGCTAGTAGCAAGAACTGGGCAGGAGTGGGCAGAGAGCAGGGCCATCTGCCAGCAGGTTGCAGCTTGCCCAGGAAAATGCAGTGTCCTTGGAATGTGCAGCAAATCTTATTTCCTGGCAAGGTCGGGCTAAGTGAGCAGTGCTGGTACACTTTCTCCTTGAGAACTGGAGCGGAAAAGCTTTTCGCTAAGATGTAGGCGAGCAGAGAGGCAGAATACGCAGCTCCGCAGCTGGCCGAAAGCAAGTGCCGCTTCCCGGCGTCTTTCGGCAAAAGCGGCGCTCCGGAGCTCACCGCTGCCGCTACACTAATCTGTGCGCGAAGTAGCCGCTTCTTGGCCTCCGGCAGCCGGAGATCGCGGTAGCTTGCAAGAGGCAAAGAACGAAGCCGCGAAGAAGCCGGCTTGTGTGCGAAGCTCGCACACAGCTGCAGGACGGTGGCTGCCGCTCTCCTGCCTCTTGAATTCACCCTTGGCATGCCAATGGAAGGTGTTCCAGGACAACCTTCCTGAGTTTTTATTTTAGTTTTCATGCATCCCACCTTGGAAATTCTCGTTGCTCCCCAGAGGCTCCGAGATGCAGAGAACACGGTGGCAGCTGCTGAAAAGAAGGGCAACTGTGAGTTGGTCAAGAAGCAAGAACCTAGGCAGCTGCCTGTGCTTGGCAAGGAGCAGCTGCTGGATTCTTGCAATTGCCTTCAGTGCGCACAGAAGCCCGCTGCTCTGCTGCTTGGTTTTTCGCCTTCAGTCAATTACACACTGCTGAAGCTGAGGCAGGCAGTTCAGCTTTGCTGCTTTTCAGCATCTCAGCTGCCCTTCTGCTCTGCGACAGCTCTCCAGGTTTCTTGCCTTCGCCAGGCTGCAACGTGCCCGCTAGTAGCAAGAACTGGGCAGGAGTGGGCAGAGAGCAGGGCCATCTGCCAGCAGGTTGCAGCTTGCCCAGGAAAATGCAGTGTCCTTGGAATGTGCAGCAAATCTTATTTCCTGGCAAGGTCGGGCTAAGTGAGCAGTGCTGGTACACTTTCTCCTTGAGAACTGGAGCGGAAAAGCTTTTCGCTAAGATGTAGGCGAGCAGAGAGGCAGAATACGCAGCTCCGCAGCTGGCCGAAAGCAAGTGCCGCTTCCCGGCGTCTTTCGGCAAAAGCGGCGCTCCGGAGCTCACCGCTGCCGCTCCACTGATCTGTGCGCGAAGTAGCCGCTTCTTGGCCTCCGGCAGCCGGAGATCGCGGTAGCTTGCAAGAGGCGAAGAACGAAGCCGCGAAGAAGCCGGCTTGTGTGCGAAGCTCGCACACAGCTGCAGGACGGTGGCTGCCGCTCTCCTGCCTCTTGAATTCACCCTTGGCATGCCAATGGAAGGTGTTCCAGGACAACCTTCTTGAGTTTTTATTGTAGTTTTCATGCATCCCTCCTTGGAAATTCTTGTTGCTCCCCAGAGGCTCCGAGATGCAGAGAACACGGTGGCAGCTGCTGAAAAGAAGGGCAACTGTGAGTTGGTCAAGAAGCAAGAACCTAGGCAGCTGCCTGTGCTTGGCAAGGAGCAGCTGCTGGATTCTTGCAATTGCCTTCAGTGCGCACAGAAGCCCGCTGCTCTGCTGCTTGGTTTTTCGCCTTCAGTCAATTACACACTGCTGAAGCTGAGGCAGGCAGTTCAGCTTTGCTGCTTTTCAGCATCTCAGCTGCCCTTCTGCTCTGTGACAGCTCTCCAGGTTTCTTGCCTTCGCCAGGCTGCACCGTGCCCGCTAGTACCAAGAACTTGGCAGGAGTGGGCAGAGAGCAGGGCCATCTGTCAGCAGGTTGCAGCTTGCCCAGGAAAATGCAGTGTCCTTGGAATGTGCAGCAAATCTTATTTCCTGGCAAGGTCGGGCTAAGTGAGCAGTGCTGGTACACTTTCTCCTTGAGAACTGGAGCGGAAAAGCTTTTCGCTAAGATGTAGGCGAGCAGAGAGGCAGAATACGCAGCTCCGCAGCTGGCCGAAAGCAAGTGCCGCTTCCCGGCGTCTTTCGGCAAAAGCGGCGCTCCGGAGCTCACCGCTGCCGCTCCAGGGATCTGTGCGCGAAGTAGCCGCTTCTTGGCCTCCGGCAGCCGGAGATCGCGGTAGCTTGCAAGAGGCGAAGAACGAAGCCGCGAAGAAGCCGGCTTGTGTGCGAAGCTCGCACACAGCTGCAGGACGGTGGCTGCTGCTCTCCTGCCTCTTGAATTCACCCTTGGCATGCCAATGGAAGGTGTTCCAGGACAACCTTCCTGAGTTTTTATTTTAGTTTTCATGCATCCCACCTTGGAAATTCTCGTTGCTCCCCAGAGGCTCCGAGATGCAGAGAACACGGTGGCAGCTGCTGAAAAGAAGGGCAACTGTGAGTTGGTCAAAAACCAAGAACACAGGCAGCTGCCTGTGCTTGGCAAGGAGCAGCTGCTGGATTCTTGCAATTGCCTTCAGTGCGCACAGAAGCCCGCTGCTCTGCTGCTTGGTTTTTCGCCTTCAGTCAATTACACACTGCTGAAGCTGAGGCAGGCTGTTCAGCTTTGCTGCTTTTCAGCATCTCAGCTGCCCTTCTGCTCTGTGACAGCTCTCCAGGTTTCTTGCCTTCGCCAGGCTGCAACGTGCCCGCTAGTAGCAAGAACTGGGCAGGAGTGGGCAGAGAGCAGGGCCATCTGCCAGCAGGTTGCAGCTTGCCCAGGAAAATGCAGTGTCCTTGGAATGTGCAGCAAATCTTATTTCCTGGCAAGGTCGGGCTAAGTGAGCAGTGCTGGTACACTTTCTCCTTGAGAACTGGAGCGGAAAAGCTTTTCGCTAAGATGTAGGCGAGCAGAGAGGCAGAATACGCAGCTCCGCAGCTGGCCGAAAGCAAGTGCCGCTTCCCGGCGTCTTTCGGCAAAAGCGGCGCTTCGGAGCGCACCGCTGCCGCTCCAGTCATCTGTGCGCGAAGTAGCCGCTTCTTCGCCTCCGGCAGCCGGAGATCGCGGTAGCTTGCAAGAGGCGAAGAACGAAGCCGCGAAGAAGCCGGCTTGTGTGCGAAGCTCGCACACAGCTGCAGGACGGTGGCTGCCGCTCTCCTGCCTCTTGAATTCACCCTTGGCATGCCAATGGAAGGTGTTCCAGGACAACCTTCCTGAGTTTTTATTGTAGTTTGCATGCATCCCTCCTTGGAAATTCTTGTTGCTCCCCAGAGGCTCCGAGATGCAGAGAACACGGTGGCAGCTGCTGAAAAGAAGGGCAACTGTGAGTTGGTCAAAAACCAAGAACACAGGCAGCTGCCTGTGCTTGGCAAGGAGCAGCTGCTGGATTCTTGCAATTGCCTTCAGTGCGCACAGAAGCCCGCTGCTCTGCTGCTTGGTTTTTCGCCTTCAGTCAATTACACACTGCTGAAGCTGAGGCAGGCAGTTCAGCTTTGCTGCTTTTCAGCATCTCAGCTGCCCTTCTGCTCTGTGACAGCTCTCCAGGTTTCTTGCCTTCGCCAGGCTGCAACGTGCCCGCTAGTACCAAGAACTGGGCAGGAGTGGGCAGAGAGCAGGGCCATCTGTCAGCAGGTTGCAGCTTGCCCAGGAAAATGCAGTGTCCTTGGAATGTGCAGCAAATCTTATTTCCTGGCAAGGTCGGGCTAAGTGAGCAGTGCTGGTACACTTTCTCCTTGAGAACTGGAGCGGAAAAGCTTTTCGCTAAGATGTAGGCGAGCAGAGAGGCAGAATACGCAGCTCCGCAGCTGGCCGAAAGCAAGTGCCGCTTCCCGGCGTCTTTCGGCAAAAGCGGCGCTCCGGAGCTCACCGCTGCCGCTCCAGGGATCTGTGCGCGAAGTAGCCGCTTCTTCGCCTCCGGCAGCCGGAGATCGCGGTAGCTTGCAAGAGGCGAAGAACGAAGCCGCGAAGAAGCCGGCTTGTGTGCGAAGCTCGCAGACAGCTGCAGGACGGTGGCTGCTGCTCTCCTGCCTCTTGAATTCACCCTTGGCATGCCAATGGAAGGTGTTCCAGGACAACCTTCCTGAGTTTTTATTTTAGTTTTCATGCATCCCACCTTGGAAATTCTCGTTGCTCCCCAGAGGCTCCGAGATGCAGAGAACACGGTGGCAGCTGCTGAAAAGAAGGGCAACTGTGAGTTGGTCAAGAAGCAAGAACCTAGGCAGCTGCCTGTGCTTGGCAAGGAGCAGCTGCTGGATTCTTGCAATTGCCTTCAGTGCGCACAGAAGCCCGCTGCTCTGCTGCTTGGTTTTTCGCCTTCAGTCAATTGCACATTGCTGAAGCTGAGGCAGGCTGTTCAGCTTTGCTGCTTTTCAGCATCTCAGCTGCTTTCTGCTCTGTGACAGCTCTCGAGATGAAATAGAGATTTTTAGAGTTGGGTTAACAAAATGAATTAAGCATTTCTAATTTAGCTTGTAGAGTTATGTGTTGAATTTTCAACCTTTTGCTTAAGAAACCTCTGCCTAGTACAATGGGCAAAGGAAAATGCAAATTTCTGAAGCTTCTTGCATAAAGAACAATACCAGAAGAAGCAAAGAACCCAGATAAAGAAGCTCCTCTGTCTCCAAGCCTATCAAGACTGACAGACGTACTCAGAGAAGCACCAAAGGACCAAAAGCGCACGCGCAGAGAGGAAAAGTTCAAAAGTTCAATCATGAGGAAGACCACAATCTTCAGCCTCAGGACCACCAAGAGACCCCCGTACGACCACCACAGCAAACCACGCATGCCCAGAAGGACGTGGACTTACTTAGCATGAGAAGCGAGGACAGGCGGGGCCAGGGGTTGAATATGCATGAAAAAGTTGTGCAATATATTGCATATGGAACGTCTTTAAGAGTAAAAGTGTGGGTCAGACTGAGGCTCGGGGCACAAGTTTTGGAGAGCTATCTCACTTGTGCCGGGCGCTGACATACATACCCACTTCATAACTACCCCAGGTCATGGAGTCTATTGATTTCTTCCGCGTATCGTTTCAGTTGGCGACCACGAAGGGACTGCTCTGCTCACCCGCAGGTCCGGTTGGGAGCAGACACCCTCAGGCGCCACGGGGCTTTTCCCCGGAGGGACTCTGCGCCTCGGCTGTACACTGCGGGGAGCAGACCACGGCCCGTTGACTAGCGGATGAAAGCGGTATGTGTTAATTTATTTTCTTACAGTTGGCACTGATAAGTCGCAAAAAGATGTTTTTGCGCGCAGGTTTGCCTAGGGGCTTGCAAGCAGACCGCCATCGGGGGAGAGGCCGGCGGCGGGAGGACCTCCCCAGCTGATAGCGCGGCTCGGGGAGGGCGAAATCGCGATTTCAGTGTGTGGTGTGTGTCCTGATTGCAGTGTAGTGTGTCTGTTACGTCCGGACGTGCGTGCTTGTGCGTGTGTGTGTATGTGTGAGTGGAACGGTGAAGCGTGGTGCGGCCTTGCTAAGATACAGAGAGGCGGCGCGGCGGTGCTAGAGAGCGCATGCGCAGGGCAGCTCTCAGCCCACACTACCTGATAGTGCGGGTAGTGCGCACTCTACCTGATAGAGCGGGTGGTGCGCATGCGTGGCACGGGCTGTCTCTGGCGAGCTGGGGGAGCGCGGCGCGGGGCTTAAGTCGGGGCTTGCAAAGTTGCTTTAGGCGCGGCCCAGCTGATAGCGCAGCGGGCGCGCGGGCACAAGCCGCGGTTTGAGGAGCCGCTTTGAACCCCGCTAGCTGATAGCGCAGCTAGTGGGAGCGTGGTACAAGCTAGGAGTTACAAGCACCGCTTACAAGCATCGCTAGTTGGTAAAAAGCTTGCAAAAGTAGCCAGCGAGCCCGGCTGGGCTAAGAGTTAAGTGTTTGTTATACAATAGCACTGCCCTTCAGTGTTAAAAGCTGTCACTGGGGCAGGAGGAGGGGTTGGGGAAGGCAGTCTAGGGTTGCCATGGGAAACAGCAGTTGTATGAGTTCTCCACCCCCTTTTGGAAGAGAATTGTACCCTCCCCCTGTCCTGTCAGTTATTGTTCAAGTCTGCCCCTTAGCCTAGAATCTTCTCTGTTCCACGTTTTCCCTTTGGTTCTTCCACCAAGAACACTCCTTTCCCTTTTCCCCACTGGTTAATGTTATATTTCCCCTCCCTTTAGCCTTCTCCCGATTGTACCCTCGAATGCTAAACCCTCCTACCCCTACGCAGTAAAAGAATCCTCAGCCCGCCCTTCGGGGCTCTCGGAATCTGCCTCCCTTCTGCTTCGTTGTCTCCCTGTTTGCCCCTTCTGCGACCCTTCAATCAACGAGCAGGATTTCAGCAGCCCGAGTGTCCCTCCCGTTCTTCTGGTGGACCCTCAGATGTACCAGCTATCCGAGCTTCGTGCCGAGTGGCTAAAAGCCCCCACGGCTCGGCAACTGGGAGATCCTTTGCATTACAGGGCGAATAAAGGGGGGATGAATGTGTGTGAATGAGAGGCTGTAAGAGCCCGTCTGAAGCCCCTCATTTTCCATTCTGCCTTCCGATTGCCACAAGAAAGAATCCCTTCCCCCACTGTAGTTCCGGCTTAGAACAGGACACAGCACAGGTGGAACCACTGAACCGTCATGCTGGCTGTTCCCAACAAGGCCTGGTAAGAACTTGGCAAGGACTTGGCAAGGACTTGGCAAAGACCTGACATGGAGCCAGCACGGGACAGCCTGATGCGCGGCCTGCTTCTAATCTCCGTTCTTAAGCCAAATGAACTTTTGGGGTGACTCTCGCGGTCCTTCATTGAAGACCCCTCATCTGCCTCGTTACCACTGTGACAAAGAAAGAATGAGAACCCTCCTCCCAAGGACTGAGACTGAGACCCCTGCTATAGGGAGGAGGGGAAATTGGTGGTCTGACCACTAATGACATGACCTGTTTCCCTTCAGTGATTCAAATGGACTTATTCTTCATTGTGTATTCGTCTTGCTTTGGTGGTTTCTGTGGACTCACCCGTTCCCTCGGGGCGATTACAATGGACTTGTTCCCCCCCTCTCTCCTCTGTGGACTATAATTGGAGCCCCGAGTCGACCAGAACTTCGAAGACTCCCCCGACACGACAGAGGGATCCCCATCGTCCGGAGCACTGAGGATCTCGCCTGTGTTGGTAGCTATTCCCATATCCCTCTTCTCTCTCTAACCTTTTATCTCCTTTCAGATCCCCACTATCGCGTTTACTGTTTTGGCTCCTACTAAAGGTGCATTTGTTGTGATTAACTGATAGTCCCTTGTTGTTTGCCTTTGTTGCACTTTTGGGATGGGTGAAAAGAACCATCACGACACCCCGCAAGAAGCGGATCGTGACAGAGGCGGGCTGGTTACCCCAGACCTGCTAAGCGAGAGCGGCAGTCTCCCATGCTGCGTTTCCGTCTTTTTCGCGAGAAAAGCGGCCAGTAAAGAGACGAAGCGAGTGATAAAAAGAGTGAGAGAACCCCCCCTGGGACTGGGTCTCGGAGAAAGAGTGGGACCCCTTAGTGGGGGGGGGGGGGGGGGGGAGTAAAAGGTAATTAATTAGAAAAAAAAATGAATTAAAAGGTAAAAAGAGGGTCTTCTTGGCATAATCTATTGGGGAAAAATAAAAGGTAAAATGTGTAGGAGGGGCCCCTAAAAATTCTGCTGGATTGAGGGATAAGAATGCCCATGAACATCCAAGATCAAACCTGCTGGATTGAGGGATTAATGTTCCAAGAGCATCCAGGGTTGATTCAAACCTGCTGGATTGAGGGATTAATGTTCCAAGAGCATCCAGGGTTAAGTCAAACCTGCTGGGTTGAGGGATTAACATTGCAAGAGCACCCAGAATTAAGTTTGCTGGGTTGTTGAGAGCACCCAAGATTGAGTAAAAATTTTGCCAGTTTGAAGAGAAGTCTGACAGGATCTAGAGTTGGGAACCACACAGCTAGATTGAGGGGTATCCAAGAACACTGGGACTAGCCAGGGACACCTACAAGTGTAATAGGTGTGTTGAAAAAGAAAAGGTACCTTGTTGTTGTGGTTGTTTTGTTATGTGTAAGAGTAAGTAAAATAAAGTTAAGTGAATGTAGACGAAGGAAAGTATATGTATGCATCCTGCCCTGTTAAGCAGCCTCACTGTGCTTCCCTGCTGTCACCGACAAACACAAGTTACGAACCCTCAGAACTGAAAAAGTTCAATCAAATATTGCTTCCATTGATGACCATGATATTGTCTATAATACCTTGTTCCAACTTATGTTATGTAAGTGTTAATACCCCTATCCTACCAGTTGGTAAACCTGATGGGTCATACCGGTTAGTACAGGATCTGCGGGCCATAAACAAGGTCACGGAGGATCTGTATCCTGTGGTGGCCAATCCCTACACGTTATTAACTTGCTTAACAGCCGAGCTAACTTGGTTTACCGTTTTAGATTTAAAAGATGCCTTCTTTTGCCTTCCTATCCATGAAGCCAGAAAATTTTTGCATTTGAATGGGAAAATCCTAAGAGCGGGCCAAGAACTCAACTGACATGGACCAGACTCCCACAAGGATTCAAAAACTCACCCACTTTGTTTGGAGAACAACTTGCAAAAGAATTAGAGACCTGAGAAGCCCCTCCAGAGGAAGGGAAGTTGCTAGAGTACGTAGATGACATCCTGATAGCCACACGGACAAGGGAAGCATGCACGGCCTGGACGATAAGCCTCTTGAACTTTTTGGGGCTCCAAGGGTACCGAGTATCAAAGAAAAAAGCCCAAGTAGTAAAAGAGAAAGTAACTTCTCTGGGTTACGAAGTCAGTGCTAGACAACGTACCTTGGGCCAAAGCCGGAAGGAGGCAATATGCCAGACCCCAAAACCTCAGACGGTAAAGGAACTACGAACTTTCCTGAGGATGACAGGGTGGTGCAGGTTATGGATCTATAACTATGGACTGTTTGTTAAGCCCTTCTATGAACTGATTGCAACTGAAAGCAGGAACATCCAAGAGACAAAGGAAGCTACGCAAGCTTTCAACCAGCTGAAAAAAGCCCTCATGTCAGCTCCAGCCCTGAGATTGCCAGACGTGAGTAAGCCTTCCCTTTTATTCTCCCATGAGAAGCAAGGAATCGCCTTAGGAATACTAGCACAGGACCTCGGCCCATATCGGAGAGCAGTGGCTTACTTCTCTAAGCAATTGGATACAGCAGCTAAAGGGTGGCCTGGGTGCCTCAGAGCTGTTGCAGCAGTCGTACTGAACATCCAAGAGGCACACAAATTCACCCTAGGCCAGAAAAGAACTGTGCTAGTGTCTCACACAGTGTCTGCAGTGCTAGAGGTAAAAGGTGGGCATTGGCTTTCCCCACAACGGCTCCTGAGATACCAAGCTATCATAGTGGAGCAAGATGATGTAGAGATAGTAGTGACTAACATTGTCAATCCAGCCTCCTTCCTCAGTAGAAACCAAGGGGAACCAGTGGAACATGACTGCCTGGAGACCATTGAAGCCACCTACTCCAGCTGCCCTGACTCGAAGGACACCCCTCTCGAGAATGCAGAAGTCTCGTTTACTGATGGAAGCAGTTATATCATCAGTGGAAAACGGCACGCCGGGTAGGCAGTTCCAACGTGCAAGGAAGTAATGTCATCTGGGCCCCTGCCAACAAATACCTCTGCACAGAAGGCCGAGATAATTGCTCTAACTGGGGCCCTAGAATTGGCAAGAGGGAAAGAAATAAACATATACACGGACTCGAAGTATGCATTTGGAGTAGTGCATGCTCACAGAGCCATTTAGAAAGAGAGAGGACTGCTGAAGTCTCAAGGGAAAAATATTAAAGATGCATCAGAAGTACTGCGACTTCTAGAAGCAGTCCAGTTGCCAGAGAAAGTAGCGATCATGCACATTAAGGCACATCAGAAGATCAACTCAGAATTGGAAGAAGGAAACGAGCTGGCAGATAGGGAAGCAAAAGAAGCAGCAAGACGGGCACATTTCCCCTAAAGGTAAGCCAAGATACAACAAACCAGAAAAAAAATTAATCTATGAGCAAAAAGGAGACTATAACCAAGAGGGATGGGCCACCATAGAAGGAAAATTAGTTCTACCCTCCTATTTATGATGGTCCCTAATAAAGGAAGAACACCAGAAAACCATTGGGGTATTGATGCTCTAGCATAACTAGACATTTACAACTCGACAATGTGACCTTTGCCTCCAGACCAACCCCAAAAATACTCCCAAACCAAAGCTTAGCCAGATTAGGAAGGGTCATGGGCCGGAGCAGCAATGGCAGATTGATTGTACAGAATTGCCAAGAAAAGGGGGGTATACGTTTTTCCTGGTGCTAACAGATACCTTTTCAGGATGGCCAGAAGCATTCCCCACCAGGACTTCTAAAGCTCAAGAAGTAACTAAGGTATTGGTACAAGAAAACATACCACGCTTTAGAGTCCTGGCCACAATCTCCTCAAATAGAGGACCACATTTTATTGTAAAATTCGTGCAACAAGTTAGCCAATACTTGAACATAGACTGAGAACTTCACACCCCATATAACCCACAATCAAGTGGTCAGGTAAAAAAAATGAATCATTTGATCAAACAACAAATTGTACAATTGGGACAAGAAGCTAATTTGTCATGGACTCAATCCCTCCCATTAGCACTACTGCAGATCCGAACCAAACCCAAGACTAAAGAAAAGCTAAACCACTTTGACTTGCTTTATGAAAAACCATATGGGGTGCGAAAGAGAATGTCTAGCCAAGACATGTCACTAACCTCCTGTATGTTAAGTCTCTTAACTTGGTGTATCCAGCACCAATCACTAGCTAATAAACACAAGTCATAACTAGTGAAATACACTGTTTAGAAGACTTTATGTCACCCAATTATAATTCTATTAATTTTAGTTACTGTAAGTTTAATGATGTCTACTTTAACACTCATGTAGAATTCGAGGATGTTAAAACACATGGCCAGTCTGACATCACTCTCTAGAACTCCTAGAATCTTACTGAAAGAGGACGGTCAAGACAGTAGATGAGAATTTAAATCAAGACCCCTGTAGTAAAAGAATTTACTCTATTTTAAGAAAAGGGGGGACTGAAGCAGAGATTTTTAGAGTTAGGTTAACAAAATGAATGAAGCATTTCTAATTTAGCTTGTAGAGTTATGTGTTGAATTTTCAACCTTTTGCTTAAGAAACCTCTGCCTAGTACAATGGGCATAGGAAAATGCAAATTTCTGAAGCTTCTTGCATAAAGAACAATACCAGAAGAAGCAAAGAACCCAGATAAAGAAGCTCCTCTGTCTCCAAGCCTATCAAGACTGACAGACGTACTCAGAGAAGCACCAAAGGACCAAAAGCGCACGCGCAGAGAGGAAAAGTTCAAAAGTTCAATCGTGAGGAAGACCACAATCTTCAGCCTCAGGACCACCAAGAGACCCCCGTACGACCACCACAGCAAACCACGCATGCCCAGAAGGCCGTGGACTTACTTAGCATGAGAAGCGAGGACAGGCGGGGCCAGGGGTTGAATATGCATGAAAAAGTTGTGCAATGTATTGCATATGGAACGTCTTTAAGAATAAAAGTGTGGGTCAGACTGAGGCTCGGGGCACAAGTTTTGGAGAGCTATCTCACTTGTGCCGGGCGCTAACATACATAGCCACTTCATAACTACCCCAGGTTATGGAGTCTACTGATTTCTTCCGCGTATCGTTTCAGAGGTTTCTTGCCTTCGCCAGGCTGCAACGTGCCCGCTAGTAGCAAGAACTGGGCAGGAGTGGGCAGAGAGCAGGGCCATCTGCCAGCAGGTTGCAGCTTGCCCAGGAAAATGCAGTGTCCTTGGAATGTGCAGCAAATCTTATTTCCTGGCAAGGTCGGGCTAAGTGAGCAGTGCTGGTACACTTTCTCCTTGAGAACTGGAGCGGAAAAGCTTTTCGCTAAGATGTAGGCGAGCAGAGAGGCAGAATACGGAGCTCCGCAGCTGGCCGAAAGCAAGTGCCGCTTGCCGGCGTCTTTCGGCAAAAGCGGCGCTTCGGAGCGCACCGCTGCCGCTCCAGTCATCTGTGCGCGAAGTAGCCGCTTCTTCGCCTCCGGCAGCCGGAGATCGCGGTAGCTTGCAAGAGGCGAAGAACGAAGCCGCGAAGAAGCCGGCTTGTGTGCGAAGCTCGCACACAGCTGCAGGACGGTGGCTGCCGCTCTCCTGCCTCTTGAATTCACCCTTGGCATGCCAATGGAAGGTGTTCCAGGACAACCTTCCTGAGTTTTTATTTTAGTTTTCATGCATCCCACCTTGGAAATTCTCGTTGCTCCCCAGAGGCTCCGAGATGCAGAGAACACGGTGGCAGCTGCTGAAAAGAAGGGCAACTGTGAGTTGGTCAAAAACCAAGAACACAGGCAGCTGCCTGTGCTTGGCAAGGAGCAGCTGCTGGATTCTTGCAATTGCCTTCAGTGCGCACAGAAGCCCGCTGCTCTGCTGCTTGGTTTTTCGCCTTCAGTCAATTACACACTGCTGAAGCTGAGGCAGGCAGTTCAGCTTTGCTGCTTTTCAGCATCTCAGCTGCCCTTCTGCTCTGTGACAGCTCTCCAGGTTTCTTGCCTTCGCCAGGCTGCAACGTGCCCGCTAGTAGCAAGAACTGGGCAGGAGTGGGCAGAGAGCAGGGCCATCTGCCAGCAGGTTGCAGCTTGCCCAGGAAAATGCAGTGTCCTTGGAATGTGCAGCAAATCTTATTTCCTGGCAAGGTCGGGCTAAGTGAGCAGTGCTGGTACACTTTCTCCTTGAGAACTGGAGCGGAAAAGCTTTTCGCTAAGATGTAGGCGAGCAGAGAGGCAGAATACGCAGCTCCGCAGCTGGCCGAAAGCAAGTGCCGCTTCCCGGCGTCTTTCGGCAAAAGCGGCGCTCCGGAGCTCACCGCTGCCGCTACACTAATCTGTGCGCGAAGTAGCCGCTTCTTGGCCTCCGGCAGCCGGAGATCGCGGTAGCTTGCAAGAGGCGAAGAACGAAGCCGCGAAGAAGCCGGCTTGTGTGCGAAGCTCGCACACAGCTGCAGGACGGTGGCTGCCGCTCTCCTGCCTCTTGAATTCACCCTTGGCATGCCAATGGAAGCTGTTCCAGGACAACCTTCCTGAGTTTTTATTTTAGTTTTCATGCATCCCACCTTGGAAATTCTCGTTGCTCCCCAGAGGCTCCGAGATGCAGAGAACACGGTGGCAGCTGCTGAAAAGAAGGGCAACTGTGAGTTGGTCAAGAAGCAAGAACACAGGCAGCTGCCTGTGCTTGGCAAGGAGCAGCTGCTGGATTCTTGCAATTGCCTTCAGTGCGCACAGAAGCCCGCTGCTCTGCTGCTTGGTTTTTCGCCTTCAGTCAATTACACACTGCTGAAGCTGAGGCAGGCAGTTCAGCTTTGCTGCTTTTCAGCATCTCAGCTGCCCTTCTGCTCTGTGACAGCTCTCCAGGTTTCTTGCCTTCGCCAGGCTGCAACGTGCCCGCTAGTACCAAGAACTGGGCAGGAGTGGGCAGAGAGCACGGCCATCTGCCAGCAGGTTGCAGCTTGCCCAGGAAAATGCAGTGTCCTTGGAATGTGCAGCAAATCTTATTTCCTGGCAAGGTCGGGCTAAGTGAGCAGTGCTGGTACACTTTCTCCTTGAGAACTGGAGCGGAAAAGCTTTTCGCTAAGATGTAGGCGAGCAGAGAGGCAGAATACGCAGCTCCGCAGCTGGCCGAAAGCAAGTGCCGCTTCCCGGCGTCTTTCGGCAAAAGCGGCGCTCCGGAGCTCACCGCTGCCGCTCCACTGATCTGTGCGCGAAGTAGCCGCTTCTTGGCCTCCGGCAGCCGGAGATCGCGGTAGCTTGCAAGAGGCGAAGAACGAAGCCGCGAAGAAGCCGGCTTGTGTGCGAAGCTCGCACACAGCTGCAGGACGGTGGCTGCCGCTCTCCTGCCTCTTGAATTCACCCTTGGCATGCCAATGGAAGGTGTTCCAGGACAACCTTCTTGAGTTTTTATTGTAGTTTTCATGCATCCCTCCTTGGAAATTCTTGTTGCTCCCCAGAGGCTCCGAGATGCAGAGAACACGGTGGCAGCTGCTGAAAAGAAGGGCAACTGTGAGTTGGTCAAGAAGCACGAACCTAGGCAGCTGCCTGTGCTTGGCAAGGAGCAGCTGCTGGATTCTTGCAATTGCCTTCAGTGCGCACAGAAGCCCGCTGCTCTGCTGCTTGGTTTTTCGCCTTCAGTCAATTACACACTGCTGAAGCTGAGGCAGGCAGTTCAGCTTTGCTGCTTTTCAGCATCTCAGCTGCCCTTCTGCTCTGTGACAGCTCTCCAGGTTTCTTGCCTTCGCCAGGCTGCACCGTGCCCGCTAGTACCAAGAACTGGGCAGGAGTGGGCAGAGAGCAGGGCCATCTGTCAGCAGGTTGCAGCTTGCCCAGGAAAATGCAGTGTCCTTGGAATGTGCAGCAAATCTTATTTCCTGGCAAGGTCGGGCTAAGTGAGCAGTGCTGGTACACTTTCTCCTTGAGAACTGGAGCGGAAAAGCTTTTCGCTAAGATGTAGGCGAGCAGAGAGGCAGAATACGCAGCTCCGCAGCTGGCCGAAAGCAAGTGCCGCTTCCCGGCGTCTTTCGGCAAAAGCGGCGCTCCGGACCTCACCGCTGCCGCTCCAGGGATCTGTGCGCGAAGTAGCCGCTTCTTCGCCTCCGGCAGCCGGAGATCGCGGTAGCTTGCAAGAGGCGAAGAACGAAGCCGCGAAGAAGCCGGCTTGTGTGCGAAGCTCGCACACAGCTGCAGGACGGTGGCTGCTGCTCTCCTGCCTCTTGAATTCACCCTTGGCATGCCAATGGAAGGTGTTCCAGGACAACCTTCCTGAGTTTTTATTTTAGTTTTCATGCATCCCACCTTGGAAATTCTTGTTGCTCCCCAGAGGCTCCGAGATGCAGAGAACACGGTGGCAGCTGCTGAAAAGAAGGGCAACTGTGAGTTGGTCAAGAAGCAAGAACCTAGGCAGCTGCCTGTGCTTAGCAAGGAGCAGCTGCTGGATTCTTGCAATTGCCTTCAGTGCGCACAGAAGCCCGCTGCTCTGCTGCTTGGTTTTTCGCCTTCAGTCAATTGCACATTGCTGAAGCTGAGGCAGGCTGTTCAGCTTTGCTGCTTTTCAGCATCTCAGCTGCTTTCTGCTCTGTGACAGCTCTCGAGATGAAATAGAGATTTTTAGAGTTGGGTTAACAAAATGAATTAAGCATTTCTAATTTAGCTTGTAGAGTTATGTGTTGAATTTTCAACCTTTTGCTTAAGAAACCTCTGCCTAGTACAATGGGCAAAGGAAAATGCAAATTTCTGAAGCTTCTTGCATAAAGAACAATACCAGAAGAAGCAAAGAACCCAGATAAAGAAGCTCCTCTGTCTCCAAGCCTATCAAGACTGACAGACGAACTCAGAGAAGCACCAAAGGACCAAAAGCGCACGCGCAGAGAGGAAAAGTTCAAAAGTTCAATCATGAGGAAGACCACAATCTTCAGCCTCAGGACCACCAAGAGACCCCCGTACGACCACCACAGCAAACCACGCATGCCCAGAAGGCCGTGGACTTACTTAGCATGAGAAGCGAGGACAGGCGGGGCCAGGGGTTGAATATGCATGAAAAAGTTGTGCAATGTATTGCATATGGAACGTCTTTAAGAATAAAAGTGTGGGTCAGACTGAGGCTCGGGGCACAAGTTTTGGAGAGCTATCTCACTTGTGCCGGGCGCTGACATACATACCCACTTCATAACTACCCCAGGTCATGGAGTCTATTGATTTCTTCCGCGTATCGTTTCAGTTGGCGACCACGAAGGGACTGCTCTGCTCACCCGCAGGTCCGGTTGGGAGCAGACACCCTCAGGCGCCACGGGGCTTTTCCCCGGAGGGACTCTGCGCCTCGGCTGTACACTGCGGGGAGCAGACCACGGCCCGTTGACTAGCGGATGAAAGCGGTATGTGTTAATTTATTTTCTTACGGTTGGCACTGATAAGTCGCAAAAAGATGTTTTTGCGCGCAGGTTTGCCTAGGGGCTTGCAAGCAGACCGCCATCGGGGGAGAGGCCGGCGGCGGGAGGACCTCCCCAGCTGATAGCGCGGCTCGGGGAGGGCGAAATCGCGATTTCAGTGTGTGGTGTGTGTCCTGATTGCAGTGTAGTGTGTCTGTTACGTCCGGACGTGCGTGCTTGTGCGTGTGTGTGTATGTGTGAGTGGAACGGTGAAGCACGGTGCGGCCTTGCTAAGATACAGAGAGGCGGCGCGGCGGTGCTAGAGAGCGCATGCGCAGGGCAGCTCTCAGCCCACACTACCTGATAGTGCGGGTAGTGCGCACTCTACCTGATAGAGCGGGTGGTGCGCATGCGTGGCACGGGCTGTCTCTGGCGAGCTGGGGGAGCGCGGCGCGGGGCTTAAGTCGGGGCTTGCAAAGTTGCTTTAGGCGCGGCCCAGCTGATAGCGCAGCGGGCGCGCGGGCACAAGCCGCGGTTTGAGGAGCCGCTTTGAACCCCGCTAGCTGATAGCGCAGCTAGTGGGAGCGTGGTACAAGCTAGGAGTTACAAGCACCGCTTACAAGCATCGCTAGTTGGTAAAAAGCTTGCAAAAGTAGCCAGCGAGCCCGGCTGGGCTAAGAGTTAAGTGTTTGTTATACAATAGCACTGCCCTTCAGTGTTAAAAGCTGTCACTGGGGCAGGAGGAGGGGTTGGGGAAGGCAGTCTAGGGTTGCCATGGGAAACAGCAGTTGTATGAGTTCTCCACCCCCTTTTGGAAGAGAATTGTACCCTCCCCCTGTCCTGTCAGTTATTGTTCAAGTCTGCCCCTTAGCCTAGAATCTTCTCTGTTCCACGTTTTCCCTTTGGTTCTTCCACCAAGAACACTCCTTTCCCTTTTCCCCACTGGTTAATGTTATATTTCCCCTCCCTTTAGCCTTCTCCCGATTGTACCCTCGAATGCTAAACCCTCCTACCCCTACGCAGTAAAAGAATCCTCAGCCCGCCCTTCGGGGCTCTCGGAATCTGCCTCCCTTCTGCTTCGTTGTCTCCCTGTTTGCCCCTTCTGCGACCCTTCAATCAACGAGCAGGATTTCAGCAGCCCGAGTGTCCCTCCCGTTCTTCTGGTGGACCCTCAGATGTACCAGCTATCCGAGCTTCGTGCCGAGTGGCTAAAAGCCCCCACGGCTCGGCAACTGGGAGATCCTTTGCATTACAGGGCGAATAAAGGGGGGATGAATGTGTGTGAATGAGAGGCTGTAAGAGCCCGTCTGAAGCCCCTCATTTTCCATTCTGCCTTCCGATTGCCACAAGAAAGAATCCCTTCCCCCACTGTAGTTCCGGCTTAGAACAGGACACAGCACAGGTGGAACCACTGAACCGTCATGCTGGCTGTTCCCAACAAGGCCTGGTAAGAACTTGGCAAGGACTTGGCAAGGACTTGGCAAAGACCTGACATGGAGCCAGCACAGGACAGCCTGATGCGCGGCCTGCTTCTAATCTCCGTTCTTAAGCCAAATGAACTTTTGGGGTGACTCTCGCGGTCCTTCATTGAAGACCCCTCATCTGCCTCGTTACCACTGTGACAAAGAAAGAATGAGAACCCTCCTCCCAAGGACTGAGACTGAGACCCCTGCTATAGGGAGGAGGGGAAATTGGTGGTCTGACCACTAATGACATGACCTGTTTCCCTTCAGTGATTCAAATGGACTTATTCTTCATTGTGTATTCGTCTTGCTTTGGTGGTTTCTGTGGACTCACCCGTTCCCTCGGGGCGATTACAATGGACTTGTTCCCCCCCTCTCTCCTCTGTGGACTATAATTGGAGCCCCGAGTCGACCAGAACTTCGAAGACTCCCCCGACACGACAGAGGGATCCCCATCGTCCGGAGCACTGAGGATCTCGCCTGTGTTGGTAGCTATTCCCATATCCCTCTTCTCTCTCTAACCTTTTATCTCCTTTCAGATCCCCACTATCGCGTTTACTGTTTTGGCTCCTACTAAAGGTGCATTTGTTGTGATTAACTGATAGTCCCTTGTTGTTTGCCTTTGTTGCACTTTTGGGATGGGTGAAAAGAACCATCACGACACCCCGCAAGAAGCGGATCGTGACAGAGGCGGGCTGGTTACCCCAGACCTGCTAAGCGAGAGCGGCAGTCTCCCATGCTGCGTTTCCGTCTTTTTCGCGAGAAAAGCGGCCAGTAAAGAGACGAAGCGAGTGATAAAAAGAGTGAGAGAACCCCCCCTGGGACTGGGTCTCGGAGAAAGAGTGGGACCCCTTAGTGGGGGGGGGGGGGGGGGGGAGTAAAAGGTAATTAATTAGAAAAAAAAATGAATTAAAAGGTAAAAAGAGGGTCTTCTTGGCATAATCTATTGGGGAAAAATAAAAGGTAAAATGTGTAGGAGGGGCCCCTAAAAATTCTGCTGGATTGAGGGATAAGAATGCCCATGAACATCCAAGATCAAACCTGCTGGATTGAGGGATTAATGTTCCAAGAGCATCCAGGGTTGATTCAAACCTGCTGGATTGAGGGATTAATGTTCCAAGAGCATCCAGGGTTAAGTCAAACCTGCTGGGTTGAGGGATTAACATTGCAAGAGCACCCAGAATTAAGTTTGCTGGGTTGTTGAGAGCACCCAAGATTGAGTAAAAATTTTGCCAGTTTGAAGAGAAGTCTGACAGGATCTAGAGTTGGGAACCACACAGCTAGATTGAGGGGTATCCAAGAACACTGGGACTAGCCAGGGACACCTACAAGTGTAATAGGTGTGTTGAAAAAGAAAAGGTACCTTGTTGTTGTGGTTGTTTTGTTATGTGTAAGAGTAAGTAAAATAAAGTTAAGTGAATGTAGACGAAGGAAAGTATATGTATGCATCCTGCCCTGTTAAGCAGCCTCACTGTGCTTCCCTGCTGTCACCGACAAACACAAGTTACGAACCCTCAGAACTGAAAAAGTTCAATCAAATATTGCTTCCATTGATGACCATGATATTGTCTATAATACCTTGTTCCAACTTATGTTATGTAAGTGTTAATACCCCTATCCTACCAGTTGGTAAACCTGATGGGTCATACCGGTTAGTACAGGATCTGCGGGCCATAAACAAGGTCACGGAGGATCTGTATCCTGTGGTGGCCAATCCCTACACGTTATTAACTTGCTTAACAGCCGAGCTAACTTGGTTTACCGTTTTAGATTTAAAAGATGCCTTCTTTTGCCTTCCTATCCATGAAGCCAGAAAATTTTTGCATTTGAATGGGAAAATCCTAAGAGCGGGCCAAGAACTCAACTGACATGGACCAGACTCCCACAAGGATTCAAAAACTCACCCACTTTGTTTGGAGAACAACTTGCAAAAGAATTAGAGACCTGAGAAGCCCCTCCAGAGGAAGGGAAGTTGCTAGAGTACGTAGATGACATCCTGATAGCCACACGGACAAGGGAAGCATGCACGGCCTGGACGATAAGCCTCTTGAACTTTTTGGGGCTCCAAGGGTACCGAGTATCAAAGAAAAAAGCCCAAGTAGTAAAACAGAAAGTAACTTCTCTGGGTTACGAAGTCAGTGCTAGACAACGTACCTTGGGCCAAAGCCGGAAGGAGGCAATATGCCAGACCCCAAAACCTCAGACGGTAAAGGAACTACGAACTTTCCTGAGGATGACAGGGTGGTGCAGGTTATGGATCTAGAACTATGGACTGTTTGTTAAGCCCTTCTATGAACTGATTGCAACTGAAAGCAGGAACATCCAAGAGACAAAGGAAGCTACGCAAGCTTTCAACCAGCTGAAAAAAGCCCTCATGTCAGCTCCAGCCCTGAGATTGCCAGACGTGAGTAAGCCTTCCCTTTTATTCTCCCATGAGAAGCAAGGAATCGCCTTAGGAATACTAGCACAGGACCTCGGCCCATATCGGAGAGCAGTGGCTTACTTCTCTAAGCAATTGGATACAGCAGCTAAAGGGTGGCCTGGGTGCCTCAGAGCTGTTGCAGCAGTCGTACTGAACATCCAAGAGGCACACAAATTCACCCTAGGCCAGAAAAGAACTGTGCTAGTGTCTCACACAGTGTCTGCAGTGCTAGAGGTAAAAGGTGGGCATTGGCTTTCCCCACAACGGCTCCTGAGATACCAAGCTATCATAGTGGAGCAAGATGATGTAGAGATAGTAGTGACTAACATTGTCAATCCAGCCTCCTTCCTCAGTAGAAACCAAGGGGAACCAGTGGAACATGACTGCCTGGAGACCATTGAAGCCACCTACTCCAGCTGCCCTGACTCGAAGGACACCCCTCTCGAGAATGCAGAAGTCTCGTTTACTGATGGAAGCAGTTATATCATCAGTGGAAAACGGCACGCCGGGTAGGCAGTTCCAACGTGCAAGGAAGTAATGTCATCTGGGCCCCTGCCAACAAATACCTCTGCACAGAAGGCCGAGATAATTGCTCTAACTGGGGCCCTAGAATTGGCAAGAGGGAAAGAAATAAACATATACACGGACTCGAAGTATGCATTTGGAGTAGTGCATGCTCACAGAGCCATTTAGAAAGAGAGAGGACTGCTGAAGTCTCAAGGGAAAAATATTAAAGATGCATCAGAAGTACTGCGACTTCTAGAAGCAGTCCAGTTGCCAGAGAAAGTAGCGATCATGCACATTAAGGCACATCAGAAGATCAACTCAGAATTGGAAGAAGGAAACGAGCTGGCAGATAGGGAAGCAAAAGAAGCAGCAAGACGGGCACATTTCCCCTAAAGGTAAGCCAAGATACAACAAACCAGAAAAAAAATTAATCTATGAGCAAAAAGGAGACTATAACCAAGAGGGATGGGCCACCATAGAAGGAAAATTAGTTCTACCCTCCTATTTATGATGGTCCCTAATAAAGGAAGAACACCAGAAAACCATTGGGGTATTGATGCTCTAGCATAACTAGACATTTACAACTCGACAATGTGACCTTTGCCTCCAGACCAACCCCAAAAATACTCCCAAACCAAAGCTTAGCCAGATTAGGAAGGGTCATGGGCCGGAGCAGCAATGGCAGATTGATTGTACAGAATTGCCAAGAAAAGGGGGGTATACGTTTTTCCTGGTGCTAACAGATACCTTTTCAGGATGGCCAGAAGCATTCCCCACCAGGACTTCTAAAGCTCAAGAAGTAACTAAGGTATTGGTACAAGAAAACATACCACGCTTTAGAGTCCTGGCCACAATCTCCTCAAATAGAGGACCACATTTTATTGTAAAATTCGTGCAACAAGTTAGCCAATACTTGAACATAGACTGAGAACTTCACACCCCATATAACCCACAATCAAGTGGTCAGGTAAAAAAAATGAATCATTTGATCAAACAACAAATTGTACAATTGGGACAAGAAGCTAATTTGTCATGGACTCAATCCCTCCCATTAGCACTACTGCAGATCCGAACCAAACCCAAGACTAAAGAAAAGCTAAACCACTTTGACTTGCTTTATGAAAAACCATATGGGGTGCGAAAGAGAATGTCTAGCCAAGACATGTCACTAACCTCCTGTATGTTAAGTCTCTTAACTTGGTGTATCCAGCACCAATCACTAGCTAATAAACACAAGTCATAACTAGTGAAATACACTGTTTAGAAGACTTTATGTCACCCAATTATAATTCTATTAATTTTAGTTACTGTAAGTTTAATGATGTCTACTTTAACACTCATGTAGAATTCGAGGATGTTAAAACACATGGCCAGTCTGACATCACTCTCTAGAACTCCTAGAATCTTACTGAAAGAGGACGGTCAAGACAGTAGATGAGAATTTAAATCAAGACCCCTGTAGTAAAAGAATTTACTCTATTTTAAGAAAAGGGGGGACTGAAGCAGAGATTTTTAGAGTTAGGTTAACAAAATGAATGAAGCATTTCTAATTTAGCTTGTAGAGTTATGTGTTGAATTTTCAACCTTTTGCTTAAGAAACCTCTGCCTAGTACAATGGGCATAGGAAAATGCAAATTTCTGAAGCTTCTTGCATAAAGAACAATACCAGAAGAAGCAAAGAACCCAGATAAAGAAGCTCCTCTGTCTCCAAGCCTATCAAGACTGACAGACGTACTCAGAGAAGCACCAAAGGACCAAAAGCGCACGCGCAGAGAGGAAAAGTTCAAAAGTTCAATCGTGAGGAAGACCACAATCTTCAGCCTCAGGACCACCAAGAGACCCCCGTACGACCACCACAGCAAACCACGCATGCCCAGAAGGCCGTGGACTTACTTAGCATGAGAAGCGAGGACAGGCGGGGCCAGGGGTTGAATATGCATGAAAAAGTTGTGCAATGTATTGCATATGGAACGTCTTTAAGAATAAAAGTGTGGGTCAGACTGAGGCTCGGGGCACAAGTTTTGGAGAGCTATCTCACTTGTGCCGGGCGCTAACATACATAGCCACTTCATAACTACCCCAGGTTATGGAGTCTACTGATTTCTTCCGCGTATCGTTTCAGAGGTTTCTTGCCTTCGCCAGGCTGCAACGTGCCCGCTAGTAGCAAGAACTGGGCAGGAGTGGGCAGAGAGCAGGGCCATCTGCCAGCAGGTTGCAGCTTGCCCAGGAAAATGCAGTGTCCTTGGAATGTGCAGCAAATCTTATTTCCTGGCAAGGTCGGGCTAAGTGAGCACTGCTGGTACACTTTCTCCTTGAGAACTGGAGCGGAAAAGCTTTTCGCTAAGATGTAGGCGAGCAGAGAGGCAGAATACGGAGCTCCGCAGCTGGCCGAAAGCAAGTGCCGCTTCCCGGCGTCTTTCGGCAAAAGCGGCGCTTCGGAGCGCACCGCTGCCGCTCCAGTCATCTGTGCGCGAAGTAGCCGCTTCTTGGCCTCCGGCAGCCGGAGATCGCGGTAGCTTGCAAGAGGCGAAGAACGAAGCCGCGAAGAAGCCGGCTTGTGTGCGAAGCTCGCACACAGCTGCAGGACGGTGGCTGCCGCTCTCCTGCCTCTTGAATTCACCCTTGGCATGCCAATGGAAGGTGTTCCAGGACAACCTTCCTGAGTTTTTATTTTAGTTTTCATGCATCCCACCTTGGAAATTCTCGTTGCTCCCCAGAGGCTCCGAGATGCAGAGAACACGGTGGCAGCTGCTGAAAAGAAGGGCAACTGTGAGTTGGTCAAAAACCAAGAACACAGGCAGCTGCCTGTGCTTGGCAAGGAGCAGCTGCTGGATTCTTGCAATTGCCTTCAGTGCGCACAGAAGCCCGCTGCTCTGCTGCTTGGTTTTTCGCCTTCAGTCAATTACACACTGCTGAAGCTGAGGCAGGCAGTTCAGCTTTGCTGCTTTTCAGCATCTCAGCTGCCCTTCTGCTCTGTGACAGCTCTCCAGGTTTCTTGCCTTCGCCAGGCTGCAACGTGCCCGCTAGTACCAAGAACTGGGCAGGAGTGGGCAGAGAGCAGGGCCATCTGCCAGCAGGTTGCAGCTTGCCCAGGAAAATGCAGTGTCCTTGGAATGTGCAGCAAATCTTATTTCCTGGCAAGGTCGGGCTAAGTGAGCAGTGCTGGTACACTTTCTCCTTGAGAACTGGAGCGGAAAAGCTTTTCGCTAAGATGTAGGCGAGCAGAGAGGCAGAATACGCAGCTCCGCAGCTGGCCGAAAGCAAGTGCCGCTTCCCGGCGTCTTTCGGCAAAAGCGGCGCTCCGGAGCTCACCGCTGCCGCTCCACTGATCTGTGCGCGAAGTAGCCGCTTCTTGGCCTCCGGCAGCCGGAGATCGCGGTAGCTTGCAAGAGGCGAAGAACGAAGCCGCGAAGAAGCCGGCTTGTGTGCGAAGCTCGCACACAGCTGCAGGACGGTGGCTGCCGCTCTCCTGCCTCTTGAATTCACCCTTGGCATGCCAATGGAAGGTGTTCCAGGACAACCTTCTTGAGTTTTTATTGTAGTTTTCATGCATCCCACCTTGGAAATTCTCGTTGCTCCCCAGAGGCTCCGAGATGCAGAGAACACGGTGGCAGCTGCTGAAAAGAAGGGCAACTGTGAGTTGGTCAAGAAGCAAGAACACAGGCAGCTGCCTGTGCTTGGCAAGGAGCAGCTGCTGGATTCTTGCAATTGCCTTCAGTGCGCACAGAAGCCCGCTGCTCTGCTGCTTGGTTTTTCGCCTTCAGTCAATTGCACATTGCTGAAGCTGAGGCAGGCTGTTCAGCTTTGCTGCTTTTCAGCATCTCAGCTGCTTTCTGCTCTGTGACAGCTCTCGAGATGAAATAGAGATTTTTAGAGTTGGGTTAACAAAATGAATTAAGCATTTCTAATTTAGCTTGTAGAGTTATGTGTTGAATTTTCAACCTTTTGCTTAAGAAACCTCTGCCTAGTACAATGGGCAAAGGAAAATGCAAATTTCTGAAGCTTCTTGCATAAAGAACAATACCAGAAGAAGCAAAGAACCCAGATAAAGAAGCTCCTCTGTCTCCAAGCCTATCAAGACTGACAGACGTACTCAGAGAAGCACCAAAGGACCAAAGCGCACGCGCAGAGAGGAAAAGTTCAAAAGTTCAATCATGAGGAAGACCACAATCTTCAGCCTCAGGACCACCAAGAGACCCCCGTACGACCACCACAGCAAACCACGCATGCCCAGAAGGCCGTGGACTTACTTAGCATGAGAAGCGAGGACAGGCGGGGCCAGGGGTTGAATATGCATGAAAAAGTTGTGCAATGTATTGCATATGGAACGTCTTTAAGAATAAAAGTGTGGGTCAGACTGAGGCTCGGGGCACAAGTTTTGGAGAGCTATCTCACTTGTGCCGGGCGCTGACATACATACCCACTTCATAACTACCCCAGGTCATGGAGTCTATTGATTTCTTCCGCGTATCGTTTCAGTTGGCGACCACGAAGGGACTGCTCTGCTCACCCGCAGGTCCGGTTGGGAGCAGACACCCTCAGGCGCCACGGGGCTTTTCCCCGGAGGGACTCTGCGCCTCAGCTGTACACTGCGGGGAGCAGACCACGGCCCGTTGACTAGCGGATGAAAGCGGTATGTGTTAATTTATTTTCTTACGGTTGGCACTGATAAGTCGCAAAAAGATGTTTTTGCGCGCAGGTTTGCCTAGGGGCTTGCAAGCAGACCGCCATCGGGGGAGAGGCCGGCGGCGGGAGGACCTCCCCAGCTGATAGCGCGGCTCGGGGAGGGCGAAATCGCGATTTCAGTGTGTGGTGTGTGTCCTGATTGCAGTGTAGTGTGTCTGTTACGTCCGGACGTGCGTGCTTGTGCGTGTGTGTGTATGTGTGAGTGGAACGGTGAAGCGCGGTGCGGCCTTGCTAAGATACAGAGAGGCGGCGCGGCGGTGCTAGAGAGCGCATGCGCAGGGCAGCTCTCAGCCCACACTACCTGATAGTGCGGGTAGTGCGCACTCTACCTGATAGAGCGGGTGGTGCGCATGCGTGGCACGGGCTGTCTCTGGCGAGCTGGGGGAGCGCGGCGCGGGGCTTAAGTCGGGGCTTGCAAAGTTGCTTTAGGCGCGGCCCAGCTGATAGCGCAGCGGGCGCGCGGGCACAAGCCGCGGTTTGAGGAGCCGCTTTGAACCCCGCTAGCTGATAGCGCAGCTAGTGGGAGCGTGGTACAAGCTAGGAGTTACAAGCACCGCTTACAAGCATCGCTAGTTGGTAAAAAGCTTGCAAAAGTAGCCAGCGAGCCCGGCTGGGCTAAGAGTTAAGTGTTTGTTATACAATAGCACTGCCCTTCAGTGTTAAAAGCTGTCACTGGGGCAGGAGGAGGGGTTGGGGAAGGCAGTCTAGGGTTGCCATGGGAAACAGCAGTTGTATGAGTTCTCCACCCCCTTTTGGAAGAGAATTGTACCCTCCCCCTGTCCTGTCAGTTATTGTTCAAGTCTGCCCCTTAGCCTAGAATCTTCTCTGTTCCACGTTTTCCCTTTGGTTCTTCCACCAAGAACACTCCTTTCCCTTTTCCCCACTGGTTAATGTTATATTTCCCCTCCCTTTAGCCTTCTCCCGATTGTACCCTCGAATGCTAAACCCTCCTACCCCTACGCAGTAAAAGAATCCTCAGCCCGCCCTTCGGGGCTCTCGGAATCTGCCTCCCTTCTGCTTCGTTGTCTCCCTGTTTGCCCCTTCTGCGACCCTTCAATCAACGAGCAGGATTTCAGCAGCCCGAGTGTCCCTCCCGTTCTTCTGGTGGACCCTCAGATGTACCAGCTATCCGAGCTTCGTGCCGAGTGGCTAAAAGCCCCCACGGCTCGGCAACTGGGAGATCCTTTGCATTACAGGGCGAATAAAGGGGGGATGAATGTGTGTGAATGAGAGGCTGTAAGAGCCCGTCTGAAGCCCCTCATTTTCCATTCTGCCTTCCGATTGCCACAAGAAAGAATCCCTTCCCCCACTGTAGTTCCGGCTTAGAACAGGACACAGCACAGGTGGAACCACTGAACCGTCATGCTGGCTGTTCCCAACAAGGCCTGGTAAGAACTTGGCAAGGACTTGGCAAGGACTTGGCAAAGACCTGACATGGAGCCAGCACGGGACAGCCTGATGCGCGGCCTGCTTCTAATCTCCGTTCTTAAGCCAAATGAACTTTTGGGGTGACTCTCGCGGTCCTTCATTGAAGACCCCTCATCTGCCTCGTTACCACTGTGACAAAGAAAGAATGAGAACCCTCCTCCCAAGGACTGAGACTGAGACCCCTGCTATAGGGAGGAGGGGAAATTGGTGGTCTGACCACTAATGACATGACCTGTTTCCCTTCAGTGATTCAAATGGACTTATTCTTCATTGTGTATTCGTCTTGCTTTGGTGGTTTCTGTGGACTCACCCGTTCCCTCGGGGCGATTACAATGGACTTGTTCCCCCCCTCTCTCCTCTGTGGACTATAATTGGAGCCCCGAGTCGACCAGAACTTCGAAGACTCCCCCGACACGACAGAGGGATCCCCATCGTCCGGAGCACTGAGGATCTCGCCTGTGTTGGTAGCTATTCCCATATCCCTCTTCTCTCTCTAACCTTTTATCTCCTTTCAGATCCCCACTATCGCGTTTACTGTTTTGGCTCCTACTAAAGGTGCATTTGTTGTGATTAACTGATAGTCCCTTGTTGTTTGCCTTTGTTGCACTTTTGGGATGGGTGAAAAGAACCATCACGACACCCCGCAAGAAGCGGATCGTGACAGAGGCGGGCTGGTTACCCCAGACCTGCTAAGCGAGAGCGGCAGTCTCCCATGCTGCGTTTCCGTCTTTTTCGCGAGAAAAGCGGCCAGTAAAGAGACGAAGCGAGTGATAAAAAGAGTGAGAGAACCCCCCCTGGGACTGGGTCTCGGAGAAAGAGTGGGACCCCTTAGTGGGGGGGGGGGGGGGGGGGGGGAGTAAAAGGTAATTAATTAGAAAAAAAAATGAATTAAAAGGTAAAAAGAGGGTCTTCTTGGCATAATCTATTGGGGAAAAATAAAAGGTAAAATGTGTAGGAGGGGCCCCTAAAAATTCTGCTGGATTGAGGGATAAGAATGCCCATGAACATCCAAGATCAAACCTGCTGGATTGAGGGATTAATGTTCCAAGAGCATCCAGGGTTGATTCAAACCTGCTGGATTGAGGGATTAATGTTCCAAGAGCATCCAGGGTTAAGTCAAACCTGCTGGGTTGAGGGATTAACATTGCAAGAGCACCCAGAATTAAGTTTGCTGGGTTGTTGAGAGCACCCAAGATTGAGTAAAAATTTTGCCAGTTTGAAGAGAAGTCTGACAGGATCTAGAGTTGGGAACCACACAGCTAGATTGAGGGGTATCCAAGAACACTGGGACTAGCCAGGGACACCTACAAGTGTAATAGGTGTGTTGAAAAAGAAAAGGTACCTTGTTGTTGTGGTTGTTTTGTTATGTGTAAGAGTAAGTAAAATAAAGTTAAGTGAATGTAGACGAAGGAAAGTATATGTATGCATCCTGCCCTGTTAAGCAGCCTCACTGTGCTTCCCTGCTGTCACCGACAAACACAAGTTACGAACCCTCAGAACTGAAAAAGTTCAATCAAATATTGCTTCCATTGATGACCATGATATTGTCTATAATACCTTGTTCCAACTTATGTTATGTAAGTGTTAATACCCCTATCCTACCAGTTGGTAAACCTGATGGGTCATACCGGTTAGTACAGGATCTGCGGGCCATAAACAAGGTCACGGAGGATCTGTATCCTGTGGTGGCCAATCCCTACACGTTATTAACTTGCTTAACAGCCGAGCTAACTTGGTTTACCGTTTTAGATTTAAAAGATGCCTTCTTTTGCCTTCCTATCCATGAAGCCAGAAAATTTTTGCATTTGAATGGGAAAATCCTAAGAGCGGGCCAAGAACTCAACTGACATGGACCAGACTCCCACAAGGATTCAAAAACTCACCCACTTTGTTTGGAGAACAACTTGCAAAAGAATTAGAGACCTGAGAAGCCCCTCCAGAGGAAGGGAAGTTGCTAGAGTACGTAGATGACATCCTGATAGCCACACGGACAAGGGAAGCATGCACGGCCTGGACGATAAGCCTCTTGAACTTTTTGGGGCTCCAAGGGTACCGAGTATCAAAGAAAAAAGCCCAAGTAGTAAAACAGAAAGTAACTTCTCTGGGTTACGAAGTCAGTGCTAGACAACGTACCTTGGGCCAAAGCCGGAAGGAGGCAATATGCCAGACCCCAAAACCTCAGACGGTAAAGGAACTACGAACTTTCCTGAGGATGACAGGGTGGTGCAGGTTATGGATCTATAACTATGGACTGTTTGTTAAGCCCTTCTATGAACTGATTGCAACTGAAAGCAGGAACATCCAAGAGACAAAGGAAGCTACGCAAGCTTTCAACCAGCTGAAAAAAGCCCTCATGTCAGCTCCAGCCCTGAGATTGCCAGACGTGAGTAAGCCTTCCCTTTTATTCTCCCATGAGAAGCAAGGAATCGCCTTAGGAATACTAGCACAGGACCTCGACCCATATCGGAGAGCAGTGGCTTACTTCTCTAAGCAATTGGATACAGCAGCTAAAGGGTGGCCTGGGTGCCTCAGAGCTGTTGCAGCAGTCGTACTGAACATCCAAGAGGCACACAAATTCACCCTAGGCCAGAAAAGAACTGTGCTAGTGTCTCACACAGTGTCTGCAGTGCTAGAGGTAAAAGGTGGGCATTGGCTTTCCCCACAACGGCTCCTGAGATACCAAGCTATCATAGTGGAGCAAGATGATGTAGAGATAGTAGTGACTAACATTGTCAATCCAGCCTCCTTCCTCAGTAGAAACCAAGGGGAACCAGTGGAACATGACTGCCTGGAGACCATTGAAGCCACCTACTCCAGCTGCCCTGACTCGAAGGACACCCCTCTCGAGAATGCAGAAGTCTCGTTTACTGATGGAAGCAGTTATATCATCAGTGGAAAACGGCACGCCGGGTAGGCAGTTCCAACGTGCAAGGAAGTAATGTCATCTGGGCCCCTGCCAACAAATACCTCTGCACAGAAGGCCGAGATAATTGCTCTAACTGGGGCCCTAGAATTGGCAAGAGGGAAAGAAATAAACATATACACGGACTCGAAGTATGCATTTGGAGTAGTGCATGCTCACAGAGCCATTTAGAAAGAGAGAGGACTGCTGAAGTCTCAAGGGAAAAATATTAAAGATGCATCAGAAGTACTGCGACTTCTAGAAGCAGTCCAGTTGCCAGAGAAAGTAGCGATCATGCACATTAAGGCACATCAGAAGATCAACTCAGAATTGGAAGAAGGAAACGAGCTGGCAGATAGGGAAGCAAAAGAAGCAGCAAGACGGGCACATTTCCCCTAAAGGTAAGCCAAGATACAACAAACCAGAAAAAAAATTAATCTATGAGCAAAAAGGAGACTATAACCAAGAGGGATGGGCCACCATAGAAGGAAAATTAGTTCTACCCTCCTATTTATGATGGTCCCTAATAAAGGAAGAACACCAGAAAACCATTGGGGTATTGATGCTCTAGCATAACTAGACATTTACAACTCGACAATGTGACCTTTGCCTCCAGACCAACCCCAAAAATACTCCCAAACCAAAGCTTAGCCAGATTAGGAAGGGTCATGGGCCGGAGCAGCAATGGCAGATTGATTGTACAGAATTGCCAAGAAAAGGGGGGTATACGTTTTTCCTGGTGCTAACAGATACCTTTTCAGGATGGCCAGAAGCATTCCCCACCAGGACTTCTAAAGCTCAAGAAGTAACTAAGGTATTGGTACAAGAAAACATACCACGCTTTAGAGTCCTGGCCACAATCTCCTCAAATAGAGGACCACATTTTATTGTAAAATTCGTGCAACAAGTTAGCCAATACTTGAACATAGACTGAGAACTTCACACCCCATATAACCCACAATCAAGTGGTCAGGTAAAAAAAATGAATCATTTGATCAAACAACAAATTGTACAATTGGGACAAGAAGCTAATTTGTCATGGACTCAATCCCTCCCATTAGCACTACTGCAGATCCGAACCAAACCCAAGACTAAAGAAAAGCTAAACCACTTTGACTTGCTTTATGAAAAACCATATGGGGTGCGAAAGAGAATGTCTAGCCAAGACATGTCACTAACCTCCTGTATGTTAAGTCTCTTAACTTGGTGTATCCAGCACCAAGCACTAGCTAATAAACACAAGTCATAACTAGTGAAATACACTGTTTAGAAGACTTTATGTCACCCAATTATAATTCTATTAATTTTAGTTACTGTACGTTTAATGATGTCTACTTTAACACTCATGTAGAATTCGAGGATGTTAAAACACATGGCCAGTCTGACATCACTCTCTAGAACTCCTAGAATCTTACTGAAAGAGGACGGTCAAGACAGTAGATGAGAATTTAAATCAAGACCCCTGTAGTAAAAGAATTTACTCTATTTTAAGAAAAGGGGGGACTGAAGCAGAGATTTTTAGAGTTAGGTTAACAAAATGAATGAAGCATTTCTAATTTAGCTTGTAGAGTTATGTGTTGAATTTTCAACCTTTTGCTTAAGAAACCTCTGCCTAGTACAATGGGCATAGGAAAATGCAAATTTCTGAAGCTTCTTGCATAAAGAACAATACCAGAAGAAGCAAAGAACCCAGATAAAGAAGCTCCTCTGTCTCCAAGCCTATCAAGACTGACAGACGTACTCAGAGAAGCACCAAAGGACCAAAAGCGCACGCGCAGAGAGGAAAAGTTCAAAAGTTCAATCGTGAGGAAGACCACAATCTTCAGCCTCAGGACCACCAAGAGACCCCCGTACGACCACCACAGCAAACCACGCATGCCCAGAAGGCCGTGGACTTACTTAGCATGAGAAGCGAGGACAGGCGGGGCCAGGGGTTGAATATGCATGAAAAAGTTGTGCAATGTATTGCATATGGAACGTCTTTAAGAATAAAAGTGTGGGTCAGACTGAGGCTCGGGGCACAAGTTTTGGAGAGCTATCTCACTTGTGCCGGGCGCTAACATACATAGCCACTTCATAACTACCCCAGGTTATGGAGTCTACTGATTTCTTCCGCGTATCGTTTCAGAGGTTTCTTGCCTTCGCCAGGCTGCAACGTGCCCGCTAGTAGCAAGAACTGGGCAGGAGTGGGCAGAGAGCAGGGCCATCTGCCAGCAGGTTGCAGCTTGCCCAGGAAAATGCAGTGTCCTTGGAATGTGCAGCAAATCTTATTTCCTGGCAAGGTCGGGCTAAGTGAGCAGTGCTGGTACACTTTCTCCTTGAGAACTGGAGCGGAAAAGCTTTTCGCTAAGATGTAGGCGAGCAGAGAGGCAGAATACGCAGCTCCGCAGCTGGCCGAAAGCAAGTGCCGCTTCCCGGCGTCTTTCGGCAAAAGCGGCGCTCCGGAGCTCACCGCTACCGCTCCACTGATCTGTGCGCGAAGTAGCCGCTTCTTCGCCTCCGGCAGCCGGAGATCGCGGTAGCTTGCAAGAGGCGAAGAACGAAGCCGCGAAGAAGCCGGCTTGTGTGCGAAGCTCGCACACAGCTGCAGGACGGTGGCTGCCGCTCTCCTGCCTCTTGAATTCACCCTTGGCATGCCAATGGAAGGTGTTCCAGGACAACCTTCCTGAGTTTTTATTTTAGTTTTCATGCATCCCACCTTGGAAATTCTTGTTGCTCCCCAGAGGCTCCGAGATGCAGAGAACACGGTGGCAGCTGCTGAAAAGAAGGGCAACTGTGAGTTGGTCAAGAACCAAGAACACAGGCAGCTGCCTGTGCTTGGCAAGGAGCAGCTGCTGGATTCTTGCAATTGCCTTCAGTGCGCACAGAAGCCCGCTGCTCTGCTGCTTGGTTTTTCGCCTTCAGTCAATTACACACTGCTGAAGCTGAGGCAGGCTGTTCAGCTTTGCTGCTTTTCAGCATCTCAGCTGCCCTTCTGCTCTGTGACAGCTCTCCAGGTTTCTTGCCTTCGCCAGGCTGCAACGTGCCCGCTAGTAGCAAGAACTGGGCAGGAGTGGGCAGAGAGCAGGGCCATCTGCCAGCAGGTTGCAGCTTGCCCAGGAAAATGCAGTGTCCTTGGAATGTGCAGCAAATCTTATTTCCTGGCAAGGTCGGGCTAAGTGAGCAGTGCTGGTACACTTTCTCCTTGAGAACTGGAGCGGAAAAGCTTTTCGCTAAGATGTAGGCGAGCAGAGAGGCAGAATACGCAGCTCCGCAGCTGGCCGAAAGCAAGTGCCGCTTCCCGGCGTCTTTCGGCAAAAGCGGCGCTCCGGAGCTCACCGCTACCGCTCCAGTGATCTGTGCGCGAAGTAGCCGCTTCTTGGCCTCCGGCAGCCGGAGATCGCGGTAGCTTGCAAGAGGCGAAGAACGAAGCCGCGAAGAAGCCGGCTTGTGTGCGAAGCTCGCACACAGCTGCAGGACGGTGGCTGCCGCTCTCCTGCCTCTTGAATTCACCCTTGGCATGCCAATGGAAGGTGTTCCAGGACAACCTTCCTGAGTTTTTATTTTAGTTTTCATGCATCCCACCTTGGAAATTCTCGTTGCTCCCCAGAGGCTCCGAGATGCAGAGAACACGGTGGCAGCTGCTGAAAAGAAGGGCAACTGTGAGTTGGTCAAGAAGCAAGAACCTAGGCAGCTGCCTGTGCTTGGCAAGGAGCAGCTGCTGGATTCTTGCAATTGCCTTCAGTGCGCACAGAAGCCCGCTGCTCTGCTGCTTGGTTTTTCGCCTTCAGTCAATTACACACTGCTGAAGCTGAGGCAGGCTGTTCAGCTTTGCTGCTTTTCAGCATCTCAGCTGCCCTTCTGCTCTGTGACAGCTCTCCAGGTTTCTTGCCTTCGCCAGGCTGCAACGTGCCCGCTAGTACCAAGAACTGGGCAGGAGTGGGCAGAGAGCACGGCCATCTGCCAGCAGGTTGCAGCTTGCCCAGGAAAATGCAGTGTCCTTGGAATGTGCAGCAAATCTTATTTCCTGGCAAGGTCGGGCTAAGTGAGCAGTGCTGGTACACTTTCTCCTTGAGAACTGGAGCGGAAAAGCTTTTCGCTAAGATGTAGGCGAGCAGAGAGGCAGAATACGCAGCTCCGCAGCTGGCCGAAAGCAAGTGCCGCTTCCCGGCGTCTTTCGGCAAAAGCGGCGCTCCGGAGCTCACCGCTACCGCTCCACTGATCTGTGCGCGAAGTAGCCGCTTCTTCGCCTCCGGCAGCCGGAGATCGCGGTAGCTTGCAAGAGGCGAAGAACGAAGCCGCGAAGAAGCCGGCTTGTGTGCGAAGCTCGCACACAGCTGCAGGACGGTGGCTGCCGCTCTCCTGCCTCTTGAATTCACCCTTGGCATGCCAATGGAAGGTGTTCCAGGACAACCTTCCTGAGTTTTTATTTTAGTTTTCATGCATCCCACCTTGGAAATTCTCGTTGCTCCCCAGAGGCTCCGAGATGCAGAGAACACGGTGGCAGCTGCTGAAAAGAAGGGCAACTGTGAGTTGGTCAAAAACCAAGAACCTAGGCAGCTGCCTGTGCTTGGCAAGGAGCAGCTGCTGGATTCTTGCAATTGCCTTCAGTGCGCACAGAAGCCCGCTGCTCTGCTGCTTGGTTTTTCGCCTTCAGTCAATTACACACTGCTGAAGCTGAGGCAGGCAGTTCAGCTTTGCTGCTTTTCAGCATCTCAGCTGCCCTTCTGCTCTGCGACAGCTCTCCAGGTTTCTTGCCTTCGCCAGGCTGCAACGTGCCCGCTAGTACCAAGAACTGGGCAGGAGTGGGCAGAGAGCAGGGCCATCTGCCAGCAGGTTGCAGCTTGCCCAGGAAAATGCAGTGTCCTTGGAATGTGCAGCAAATCTTATTTCCTGGCAAGGTCGGGCTAAGTGAGCAGTGCTGGTACACTTTCTCCTTGAGAACTGGAGCGGAAAAGCTTTTCGCTAAGATGTAGGCGAGCAGAGAGGCAGAATACGGAGCTCCGCAGCTGGCCGAAAGCAAGTGCCGCTTCCCGGCGTCATTCGGCAAAAGCGGCGCTCCGGAGCTCACCGCTACCGCTCCACTGATCTGTGCGCGAAGTAGCCGCTTCTTCGCCTCCGGCAGCCGGAGATCGCGGTAGCTTGCAAGAGGCGAAGAACGAAGCCGCGAAGAAGCCGGCTTGTGTGCGAAGCTCGCACACAGCTGCAGGACGGTGGCTGCCGCTCTCCTGCCTCTTGAATTCACTCTTGGCATGCCAATGGAAGGTGTTCCAGGACAACCTTCCTGAGTTTTTATTTTAGTTTTCATGCATCCCACCTTGGAAATTCTTGTTGCTCCCCAGAGGCTCCGAGATGCAGAGAACACGGTGGCAGCTGCTGAAAAGAAGGGCAACTGTGAGTTGGTCAAGAAGCAAGAACCTAGGCAGCTGCCTGTGCTTGGCAAGGAGCAGCTGCTGGATTCTTGCAATTGCCTTCAGTGCGCACAGAAGCCCGCTGCTCTGCTGCTTGGTTTTTCGCCTTCAGTCAATTACACACTGCTGAAGCTGAGGCAGGCAGTTCAGCTTTGCTGCTTTTCAGCATCTCAGCTGCCCTTCTGCTCTGTGACAGCTCTCCAGGTTTCTTGCCTTCGCCAGGCTGCAACGTGCCCGCTAGTAGCAAGAACTGGGCAGGAGTGGGCAGAGAGCAGGGCCATCTGCCAGCAGGTTGCAGCTTGCCCAGGAAAATGCAGTGTCCTTGGAATGTGCAGCAAATCTTATTTCCTGGCAAGGTCGGGCTAAGTGAGCAGTGCTGGTACACTTTCTCCTTGAGAACTGGAGCGGAAAAGCTTTTCGCTAAGATGTAGGCGAGCAGAGAGGCAGAATACGGAGCTCCGCAGCTGGCCGAAAGCAAGTGCCGCTTGCCGGCGTCTTTCGGCAAAAGCGGCGCTTCGGAGCGCACCGCTGCCGCTCCAGTCATCTGTGCGCGAAGTAGCCGCTTCTTGGCCTCCGGCAGCCGGAGATCGCGGTAGCTTGCAAGAGGCGAAGAACGAAGCCGCGAAGAAGCCGGCTTGTGTGCGAAGCTCGCACACAGCTGCAGGACGGTGGCTGCCGCTCTCCTGCCTCTTGAATTCACCCTTGGCATGCCAATGGAAGGTGTTCCAGGACAACCTTCCTGAGTTTTTATTTTAGTTTTCATGCATCCCACCTTGGAAATTCTCGTTGCTCCCCAGAGGCTCCGAGATGCAGAGAACACGGTGGCAGCTGCTGAAAAGAAGGGCAACTGTGAGTTGGTCAAAAACCAAGAACACAGGCAGCTGCCTGTGCTTGGCAAGGAGCAGCTGCTGGATTCTTGCAATTGCCTTCAGTGCGCACAGAAGCCCGCTGCTCTGCTGCTTGGTTTTTCGCCTTCAGTCAATTACACACTGCTGAAGCTGAGGCAGGCAGTTCAGCTTTGCTGCTTTTCAGCATCTCAGCTGCCCTTCTGCTCTGTGACAGCTCTCCAGGTTTCTTGCCTTCGCCAGGCTGCAACGTGCCCGCTAGTACCAAGAACTGGGCAGGAGTGGGCAGAGAGCAGGGCCATCTGCCAGCAGGTTGCAGCTTGCCCAGGAAAATGCAGTGTCCTTGGAATGTGCAGCAAATCTTATTTCCTGGCAAGGTCGGGCTAAGTGAGCAGTGCTGGTACACTTTCTCCTTGAGAACTGGAGCGGAAAAGCTTTTCGCTAAGATGTAGGCGAGCAGAGAGGCAGAATACGCAGCTCCGCAGCTGGCCGAAAGCAAGTGCCGCTTCCCGGCGTCTTTCGGCAAAAGCGGCGCTCCGGAGCTCACCGCTGCCGCTCCACTGATCTGTGCGCGAAGTAGCCGCTTCTTGGCCTCCGGCAGCCGGAGATCGCGGTAGCTTGCAAGAGGCGAAGAACGAAGCCGCGAAGAAGCCGGCTTGTGTGCGAAGCTCGCACACAGCTGCAGGACGGTGGCTGCCGCTCTCCTGCCTCTTGAATTCACCCTTGGCATGCCAATGGAAGGTGTTCCAGGACAACCTTCTTGAGTTTTTATTGTAGTTTTCATGCATCCCTCCTTGGAAATTCTCGTTGCTCCCCAGAGGCTCCGAGATGCAGAGAACACGGTGGCAGCTGCTGAAAAGAAGGGCAACTGTGAGTTGGTCAAGAAGCAAGAACCTAGGCAGCTGCCTGTGCTTGGCAAGGAGCAGCTGCTGGATTCTTGCAATTGCCTTCAGTGCGCACAGAAGCCCGCTGCTCTGCTGCTTGGTTTTTCGCCTTCAGTCAATTACACACTGCTGAAGCTGAGGCAGGCAGTTCAGCTTTTCTGCTTTTCAGCATCTCAGCTGCCCTTCTGCTCTGCGACAGCTCTCCAGGTTTCTTGCCTTCGCCAGGCTGCAACGTGCCCGCTAGTACCAAGAACTGGGCAGGAGTGGGCAGAGAGCACGGCCATCTGCCAGCAGGTTGCAGCTTGCCCAGGAAAATGCAGTGTCCTTGGAATGTGCAGCAAATCTTATTTCCTGGCAAGGTCGGGCTAAGTGAGCAGTGCTGGTACACTTTCTCCTTGAGAACTGGAGCGGAAAAGCTTTTCGCTAAGATGTAGGCGAGCAGAGAGGCAGAATACGCAGCTCCGCAGCTGGCCGAAAGCAAGTGCCGCTTCCCGGCGTCTTTCGGCAAAAGCGGCGCTCCGGAGCTCACCGCTACCGCTCCACTGATCTGTGCGTGAAGTAGCCGCTTCTTGGCCTCCGGCAGCCGGAGATCGCGGTAGCTTGCAAGAGGCGAAGAACGAAGCCGCGAAGAAGCCGGCTTGTGTGCGAAGCTCGCACACAGCTGCAGGACGGTGGCTGCCGCTCTCCTGCCTCTTGAATTCACCCTTGGCATGCCAATGGAAGCTGTTCCAGGACAACCTTCCTGAGTTTTTATTTTAGTTTTCATGCATCCCACCTTGGAAATTCTTGTTGCTCCCCAGAGGCTCCGAGATGCAGAGAACACGGTGGCAGCTGCTGAAAAGAAGGGCAACTGTGAGTTGGTCAAGAACCAAGAACACAGGCAGCTGCCTGTGCTTGGCAAGGAGCAGCTGCTGGATTCTTGCAATTGCCTTCAGTGCGCACAGAAGCCCGCTGCTCTGCTGCTTGGTTTTTCGCCTTCAGTCAATTACACACTGCTGAAGCTGAGGCAGGCTGTTCAGCTTTGCTGCTTTTCAGCATCTCAGCTGCCCTTCTGCTCTGTGACAGCTCTCCAGGTTTCTTGCCTTCGCCAGGCTGCAACGTGCCCGCTAGTAGCAAGAACTGGGCAGGAGTGGGCAGAGAGCAGGGCCATCTGCCAGCAGGTTGCAGCTTGCCCAGGAAAATGCAGTGTCCTTGGAATGTGCAGCAAATCTTATTTCCTGGCAAGGTCGGGCTAAGTGAGCAGTGCTGGTACACTTTCTCCTTGAGAACTGGAGCGGAAAAGCTTTTCGCTAAGATGTAGGCGAGCAGAGAGGCAGAATACGCAGCTCCGCAGCTGGCCGAAAGCAAGTGCCGCTTCCCGGCGTCTTTCGGCAAAAGCGGCGCTCCGGAGCTCACCGCTACCGCTCCAGTGATCTGTGCGCGAAGTAGCCGCTTCTTGGCCTCCGGCAGCCGGAGATCGCGGTAGCTTGCAAGAGGCGAAGAACGAAGCCGCGAAGAAGCCGGCTTGTGTGCGAAGCTCGCACACAGCTGCAGGACGGTGGCTGCCGCTCTCCTGCCTCTTGAATTCACCCTTGGCATGCCAATGGAAGGTGTTCCAGGACAACCTTCCTGAGTTTTTATTTTAGTTTTCATGCATCCCACCTTGGAAATTCTCGTTGCTCCCCAGAGGCTCCGAGATGCAGAGAACACGGTGGCAGCTGCTGAAAAGAAGGGCAACTGTGAGTTGGTCAAGAAGCAAGAACCTAGGCAGCTGCCTGTGCTTGGCAAGGAGCAGCTGCTGGATTCTTGCAATTGCCTTCAGTGCGCACAGAAGCCCGCTGCTCTGCTGCTTGGTTTTTCGCCTTCAGTCAATTACACACTGCTGAAGCTGAGGCAGGCTGTTCAGCTTTGCTGCTTTTCAGCATCTCAGCTGCCCTTCTGCTCTGTGACAGCTCTCCAGGTTTCTTGCCTTCGCCAGGCTGCAACGTGCCCGCTAGTAGCAAGAACTGGGCAGGAGTGGGCAGAGAGCACGGCCATCTGCCAGCAGGTTGCAGCTTGCCCAGGAAAATGCAGTGTCCTTGGAATGTGCAGCAAATCTTATTTCCTGGCAAGGTCGGGCTAAGTGAGCAGTGCTGGGACACTTTCTCCTTGAGAACTGGAGCGGAAAAGCTTTTCGCTAAGATGTAGGCGAGCAGAGAGGCAGAATACGCAGCTCCGCAGCTGGCCGAAAGCAAGTGCCGCTTCCCGGCGTCTTTCGGCAAAAGCGGCGCTCCGGAGCTCACCGCTACCGCTCCACTGATCTGTGCGCGAAGTAGCCGCTTCTTCGCCTCCGGCAGCCGGAGATCGCGGTAGCTTGCAAGAGGCGAAGAACGAAGCCGCGAAGAAGCCGGCTTGTGTGCGAAGCTCGCACACAGCTGCAGGACGGTGGCTGCCGCTCTCCTGCCTCTTGAATTCACTCTTGGCATGCCAATGGAAGGTGTTCCAGGACAACCTTCCTGAGTTTTTATTTTAGTTTTCATGCATCCCACCTTGGAAATTCTTGTTTCTCCCCAGAGGCTCCGAGATGCAGAGAACACGGTGGCAGCTGCTGAAAAGAAGGGCAACTGTGAGTTGGTCAAGAAGCAAGAACCTAGGCAGCTGCCTGTGCTTGGCAAGGAGCAGCTGCTGGATTCTTGCAATTGCCTTCAGTGCGCACAGAAGCCCGCTGCTCTGCTGCTTGGTTTTTCGCCTTCAGTCAATTACACACTGCTGAAGCTGAGGCAGGCAGTTCAGCTTTGCTGCTTTTCAGCATCTCAGCTGCCCTTCTGCTCTGTGACAGCTCTCCAGGTTTCTTGCCTTCGCCAGGCTGCAACGTGCCCGCTAGTAGCAAGAACTGGGCAGGAGTGGGCAGAGAGCAGGGACATCTGCCAGCAGGTTGCAGCTTGCCCAGGAAAATGCAGTGTCCTTGGAATGTGCAGCAAATCTTATTTCCTGGCAAGGTCGGGCTAAGTGAGCAGTGCTGGTACACTTTCTCCTTGAGAACTGGAGCGGAAAAGCTTTTCGCTAAGATGTAGGCGAGCAGAGAGGCAGAATACGCAGCTCCGCAGCTGGCCGAAAGCAAGTGCCGCTTCCCGGCGTCTTTCGGCAAAAGCGGCGCTCCGGAGCTCACCGCTACCGCTCCAGTGATCTGTGCGCGAAGTAGCCGCTTCTTGGCCTCCGGCAGCCGGAGATCGCGGTAGCTTGCAAGAGGCGAAGAACGAAGCCGCGAAGAAGCCGGCTTGTGTGCGAAGCTCGCACACAGCTGCAGGACGGTGGCTGCCGCTCTCCTGCCTCTTGAATTCACCCTTGGCATGCCAATGGAAGCTGTTCCAGGACAACCTTCCTGAGTTTTTATTTTAGTTTTCATGCATCCCACCTTGGAAATTCTCGTTGCTCCCCAGAGGCTCCGAGATGCAGAGAACACGGTGGCAGCTGCTGAAAAGAAGGGCAACTGTGAGTTGGTCAAGAAGCAAGAACCTAGGCAGCTGCCTGTGCTTGGCAAGGAGCAGCTGCTGGATTCTTGCAATTGCCTTCAGTGCGCACAGAAGCCCGCTGCTCTGCTGCTTGGTTTTTCGCCTTCAGTCAATTACACACTGCTGAAGCTGAGGCAGGCAGTTCAGCTTTGCTGCTTTTCAGCATCTCAGCTGCCCTTCTGCTCTGTGACAGCTCTCCAGGTTTCTTGCCTTCGCCAGGCTGCACCGTGCCCGCTAGTACCAAGAACTGGGCAGGAGTGGGCAGAGAGCAGGGCCATCTGTCAGCAGGTTGCAGCTTGCCCAGGAAAATGCAGTGTCCTTGGAATGTGCAGCAAATCTTATTTCCTGGCAAGGTCGGGCTAAGTGAGCAGTGCTGGTACACTTTCTCCTTGAGAACTGGAGCGGAAAAGCTTTTCGCTAAGATGTAGGCGAGCAGAGAGGCAGAATACGCAGCTCCGCAGCTGGCCGAAAGCAAGTGCCGCTTCCCGGCGTCTTTCGGCAAAAGCGGCGCTCCGGACCTCACCGCTGCCGCTCCAGGGATCTGTGCGCGAAGTAGCCGCTTCTTCGCCTCCGGCAGCCGGAGATCGCGGTAGCTTGCAAGAGGCGAAGAACGAAGCCGCGAAGAAGCCGGCTTGTGTGCGAAGCTCGCACACAGCTGCAGGACGGTGGCTGCCGCTCTCCTGCCTCTTGAATTCACCCTTGGCATGCCAATGGAAGGTGTTCCAGGACAACCTTCCTGAGTTTTTATTTTAGTTTTCATGCATCCCACCTTGGAAATTCTCGTTGCTCCCCAGAGGCTCCGAGATGCAGAGAACACGGTGGCAGCTGCTGAAAAGAAGGGCAACTGTGAGTTGGTCAAGAAGTAAGAACCTAGGCAGCTGCCTGTGCTTAGCAAGGAGCAGCTGCTGGATTCTTGCAATTGCCTTCAGTGCGCACAGAAGCCCGCTGCTCTGCTGCTTGGTTTTTCGCCTTCAGTCAATTGCACATTGCTGAAGCTGAGGCAGGCTGTTCAGCTTTGCTGCTTTTCAGCATCTCAGCTGCTTTCTGCTCTGTGACAGCTCTCGAGATGAAATAGAGATTTTTAGAGTTGGGTTAACAAAATGAATTAAGCATTTCTAATTTAGCTTGTAGAGTTATGTGTTGAATTTTCAACCTTTTGCTTAAGAAACCTCTGCCTAGTACAATGGGCAAAGGAAAATGCAAATTTCTGAAGCTTCTTGCATAAAGAACAATACCAGAAGAAGCAAAGAACCCAGATAAAGAAGCTCCTCTGTCTCCAAGCCTATCAAGACTGACAGACGAACTCAGAGAAGCACCAAAGGACCAAAAGCGCACGCGCAGAGAGGAAAAGTTCAAAAGTTCAATCATGAGGAAGACCACAATCTTCAGCCTCAGGACCACCAAGAGACCCCCGTACGACCACCACAGCAAACCACGCATGCCCAGAAGGCCGTGGACTTACTTAGCATGAGAAGCGAGGACAGGCGGGGCCAGGGGTTGAATATGCATGAAAAAGTTGTGCAATGTATTGCATATGGAACGTCTTTAAGAATAAAAGTGTGGGTCAGACTGAGGCTCGGGGCACAAGTTTTGGAGAGCTATCTCACTTGTGCCGGGCGCTGACATACATACCCACTTCATAACTACCCCAGGTCATGGAGTCTATTGATTTCTTCCGCGTATCGTTTCAGTTGGCGACCACGAAGGGACTGCTCTGCTCACCCGCAGGTCCGGTTGGGAGCAGACACCCTCAGGCGCCACGGGGCTTTTCCCCGGAGGGACTCTGCGCCTCGGCTGTACACTGCGGGGAGCAGACCACGGCCCGTTGACTAGCGGATGAAAGCGGTATGTGTTAATTTATTTTCTTACGGTTGGCACTGATAAGTCGCAAAAAGATGTTTTTGCGCGCAGGTTTGCCTAGGGGCTTGCAAGCAGACCGCCATCGGGGGAGAGGCCGGCGGCGGGAGGACCTCCCCAGCTGATAGCGCGGCTCGGGGAGGGCGAAATCGCGATTTCAGTGTGTGGTGTGTGTCCTGATTGCAGTGTAGTGTGTCTGTTACGTCCGGACGTGCGTGCTTGTGCGTGTGTGTGTATGTGTGAGTGGAACGGTGAAGCACGGTGCGGCCTTGCTAAGATACAGAGAGGCGGCGCGGCGGTGCTAGAGAGCGCATGCGCAGGGCAGCTCTCAGCCCACACTACCTGATAGTGCGGGTAGTGCGCACTCTACCTGATAGAGCGGGTGGGGTGCGCATGCGTGGCACGGGCTGTCTCTGGCGAGCTGGGGGGGAGCGCGGCGCGGGGCTTAAGTCGGGGCTTGCAAAGTTGCTTTAGGCGCGGCCCAGCTGATAGCGCAGCGGGCGCGCGGGCACAAGCCGCGGTTTGAGGAGCCGCTTTGAACCCCGCTAGCTGATAGCGCAGCTAGTGGGAGCGTGGTACAAGCTAGGAGTTACAAGCACCGCTTACAAGCATCGCTAGTTGGTAAAAAGCTTGCAAAGTAGCCAGCGAGCCCGGCTGGGCTAAGAGTTAAGTGTTTTGTTATACAATAGCACTGCCCTTCAGTGTTAAAAGCTGTCACTGGGGCAGGAGGAGGGGTTGGGGAAGGCAGTCTAGGGTTGCCATGGGAAACAGCAGTTGTATGAGTTCTCCACCCCCTTTTGGAAGAGAATTGTACCCTCCCCCTGTCCTGTCAGTTATTGTTCAAGTCTGCCCTTAGCCTAGAATCTTCTCTGTTCCACGTTTTCCCTTTGGTTCTTCCACCAAGAACACTCCTTTCCTTTTCCCCACTGGTTAATGTTATATTTCCCCTCCCTTTAGCCTTCTCCCGATTGTACCCTCGAATGCTAAACCCTCCTACCCCTACGCAGTAAAAGAATCCTCAGCCCGCCCTTCGGGGCTCTCGGAATCTGCCTCCCTTCTGCTTCGTTGTCTCCCTGTTTGCCCCTTCTGCGACCCTTCAATCAACGAGCAGGATTTCAGCAGCCCGAGTGTCCCTCCCGTTCTTCTGGTGGACCCTCAGATGTACCAGCTATCCGAGCTTCGTGCCGAGTGGCTAAAAGCCCCCACGGCTCGGCAACTGGGAGATCCTTTGCATTACAGGGCGAATAAAGGGGGGATGAATGTGTGTGAATGAGAGGCTGTAAGAGCCCGTCTGAAGCCCCTCATTTTCCATTCTGCCTTCCGATTGCCACAAGAAAGAATCCCTTCCCCCACTGTAGTTCCGGCTTAGAACAGGACACAGCACAGGTGGAACCACTGAACCGTCATGCTGGCTGTTCCCAACAAGGCCTGGTAAGAACTTGGCAAGGACTTGGCAAGGACTTGGCAAAGACCTGACATGGAGCCAGCACGGGACAGCCTGATGCGCGGCCTGCTTCTAATCTCCGTTCTTAAGCCAAATGAACTTTTGGGGTGACTCTCGCGGTCCTTCATTGAAGACCCCTCATCTGCCTCGTTACCACTGTGACAAAGAAAGAATGAGAACCCTCCTCCCAAGGACTGAGACTGAGACCCCTGCTATAGGGAGGAGGGGAAATTGGTGGTCTGACCACTAATGACATGACCTGTTTCCCTTCAGTGATTCAAATGGACTTATTCTTCATTGTGTATTCGTCTTGCTTTGGTGTTTCTGTGGACTCACCCGTTCCCTCGGGGCGATTACAATGGACTTGTTCCCCCCCTCTCTCCTCTGTGGACTATAATTGGAGCCCCGAGTCGACCAGAACTTCGAAGACTCCCCCGACACGACAGAGGGATCCCCATCGTCCGGAGCACTGAGGATCTCGCCTGTGTTGGTAGCTATTCCCATATCCCTCTTCTCTCTCTAACCTTTTATCTCCTTTCAGATCCCCACTATCGCGTTTACTGTTTTGGCTCCTACTAAAGGTGCATTTGTTGTGATTAACTGATAGTCCCTTGTTGTTTGCCTTTGTTGCACTTTTGGGATGGGTGAAAAGAACCATCACGACACCCCGCAAGAAGCGGATCGTGACAGAGGCGGGCTGGTTACCCCAGACCTGCTAAGCGAGAGCGGCAGTCTCCCATGCTGCGTTTCCGTCTTTTTCGCGAGAAAAGCGGCCAGTAAAGAGACGAAGCGAGTGATAAAAAGAGTGAGAGAACCCCCCCTGGGACTGGGTCTCGGAGAAAGAGTGGGACCCCTTAGTGGGGGGGGGGGGGGGGGGAGTAAAAGGTAATTAATTAGAAAAAAAAATGAATTAAAAGGTAAAAAGAGGGTCTTCTTGGCATAATCTATTGGGGAAAAATAAAAGGTAAAATGTGTAGGAGGGGCCCCTAAAAATTCTGCTGGATTGAGGGATAAGAATGCCCATGAACATCCAAGATCAAACCTGCTGGATTGAGGGATTAATGTTCCAAGAGCATCCAGGGTTGATTCAAACCTGCTGGATTGAGGGATTAATGTTCCAAGAGCATCCAGGGTTAAGTCAAACCTGCTGGGTTGAGGGATTAACATTGCAAGAGCACCCAGAATTAAGTTTGCTGGGTTGTTGAGAGCACCCAAGATTGAGTAAAAATTTTGCCAGTTTGAAGAGAAGTCTGACAGGATCTAGAGTTGGGAACCACACAGCTAGATTGAGGGGTATCCAAGAACACTGGGACTAGCCAGGGACACCTACAAGTGTAATAGGTGTGTTGAAAAAGAAAAGGTACCTTGTTGTTGTGGTTGTTTTGTTATGTGTAAGAGTAAGTAAAATAAAGTTAAGTGAATGTAGACGAAGGAAAGTATATGTATGCATCCTGCCCTGTTAAGCAGCCTCACTGTGCTTCCCTGCTGTCACCGACAAACACAAGTTACGAACCCTCAGAACTGAAAAAGTTCAATCAAATATTGCTTCCATTGATGACCATGATATTGTCTATAATACCTTGTTCCAACTTATGTTATGTAAGTGTTAATACCCCTATCCTACCAGTTGGTAAACCTGATGGGTCATACCGGTTAGTACAGGATCTGCGGGCCATAAACAAGGTCACGGAGGATCTGTATCCTGTGGTGGCCAATCCCTACACGTTATTAACTTGCTTAACAGCCGAGCTAACTTGGTTTACCGTTTTAGATTTAAAAGATGCCTTCTTTTGCCTTCCTATCCATGAAGCCAGAAAATTTTTGCATTTGAATGGGAAAATCCTAAGAGCGGGCCAAGAACTCAACTGACATGGACCAGACTCCCACAAGGATTCAAAAACTCACCCACTTTGTTTGGAGAACAACTTGCAAAAGAATTAGAGACCTGAGAAGCCCCTCCAGAGGAAGGGAAGTTGCTAGAGTACGTAGATGACATCCTGATAGCCACACGGACAAGGGAAGCATGCACGGCCTGGACGATAAGCCTCTTGAACTTTTTGGGGCTCCAAGGGTACCGAGTATCAAAGAAAAAAGCCCAAGTAGTAAAAGAGAAAGTAACTTCTCTGGGTTACGAAGTCAGTGCTAGACAACGTACCTTGGGCCAAAGCCGGAAGGAGGCAATATGCCAGACCCCAAAACCTCAGACGGTAAAGGAACTACGAACTTTCCTGAGGATGACAGGGTGGTGCAGGTTATGGATCTATAACTATGGACTGTTTGTTAAGCCCTTCTATGAACTGATTGCAACTGAAAGCAGGAACATCCAAGAGACAAAGGAAGCTACGCAAGCTTTCAACCAGCTGAAAAAAGCCCTCATGTCAGCTCCAGCCCTGAGATTGCCAGACGTGAGTAAGCCTTCCCTTTTATTCTCCCATGAGAAGCAAGGAATCGCCTTAGGAATACTAGCACAGGACCTCGGCCCATATCGGAGAGCAGTGGCTTACTTCTCTAAGCAATTGGATACAGCAGCTAAAGGGTGGCCTGGGTGCCTCAGAGCTGTTGCAGCAGTCGTACTGAACATCCAAGAGGCACACAAATTCACCCTAGGCCAGAAAAGAACTGTGCTAGTGTCTCACACAGTGTCTGCAGTGCTAGAGGTAAAAGGTGGGCATTGGCTTTCCCCACAACGGCTCCTGAGATACCAAGCTATCATAGTGGAGCAAGATGATGTAGAGATAGTAGTGACTAACATTGTCAATCCAGCCTCCTTCCTCAGTAGAAACCAAGGGGAACCAGTGGAACATGACTGCCTGGAGACCATTGAAGCCACCTACTCCAGCTGCCCTGACTCGAAGGACACCCCTCTCGAGAATGCAGAAGTCTCGTTTACTGATGGAAGCAGTTATATCATCAGTGGAAAACGGCACGCCGGGTAGGCAGTTCCAACGTGCAAGGAAGTAATGTCATCTGGGCCCCTGCCAACAAATACCTCTGCACAGAAGGCCGAGATAATTGCTCTAACTGGGGCCCTAGAATTGGCAAGAGGGAAAGAAATAAACATATACACGGACTCGAAGTATGCATTTGGAGTAGTGCATGCTCACAGAGCCATTTAGAAAGAGAGAGGACTGCTGAAGTCTCAAGGGAAAAATATTAAAGATGCATCAGAAGTACTGCGACTTCTAGAAGCAGTCCAGTTGCCAGAGAAAGTAGCGATCATGCACATTAAGGCACATCAGAAGATCAACTCAGAATTGGAAGAAGGAAACGAGCTGGCAGATAGGGAAGCAAAAGAAGCAGCAAGACGGGCACATTTCCCCTAAAGGTAAGCCAAGATACAACAAACCAGAAAAAAAATTAATCTATGAGCAAAAAGGAGACTATAACCAAGAGGGATGGGCCACCATAGAAGGAAAATTAGTTCTACCCTCCTATTTATGATGGTCCCTAATAAAGGAAGAACACCAGAAAACCATTGGGGTATTGATGCTCTAGCATAACTAGACATTTACAACTCGACAATGTGACCTTTGCCTCCAGACCAACCCCAAAAATACTCCCAAACCAAAGCTTAGCCAGATTAGGAAGGGTCATGGGCCGGAGCAGCAATGGCAGATTGATTGTACAGAATTGCCAAGAAAAGGGGGGTATACGTTTTTCCTGGTGCTAACAGATACCTTTTCAGGATGGCCAGAAGCATTCCCCACCAGGACTTCTAAAGCTCAAGAAGTAACTAAGGTATTGGTACAAGAAAACATACCACGCTTTAGAGTCCTGGCCACAATCTCCTCAAATAGAGGACCACATTTTATTGTAAAATTCGTGCAACAAGTTAGCCAATACTTGAACATAGACTGAGAACTTCACACCCCATATAACCCACAATCAAGTGGTCAGGTAAAAAAAATGAATCATTTGATCAAACAACAAATTGTACAATTGGGACAAGAAGCTAATTTGTCATGGACTCAATCCCTCCCATTAGCACTACTGCAGATCCGAACCAAACCCAAGACTAAAGAAAAGCTAAACCACTTTGACTTGCTTTATGAAAAACCATATGGGGTGCGAAAGAGAATGTCTAGCCAAGACATGTCACTAACCTCCTGTATGTTAAGTCTCTTAACTTGGTGTATCCAGCACCAATCACTAGCTAATAAACACAAGTCATAACTAGTGAAATACACTGTTTAGAAGACTTTATGTCACCCAATTATAATTCTATTAATTTTAGTTACTGTAAGTTTAATGATGTCTACTTTAACACTCATGTAGAATTCGAGGATGTTAAAACACATGGCCAGTCTGACATCACTCTCTAGAACTCCTAGAATCTTACTGAAAGAGGACGGTCAAGACAGTAGATGAGAATTTAAATCAAGACCCCTGTAGTAAAAGAATTTACTCTATTTTAAGAAAAGGGGGGACTGAAGCAGAGATTTTTAGAGTTAGGTTAACAAAATGAATGAAGCATTTCTAATTTAGCTTGTAGAGTTATGTGTTGAATTTTCAACCTTTTGCTTAAGAAACCTCTGCCTAGTACAATGGGCATAGGAAAATGCAAATTTCTGAAGCTTCTTGCATAAAGAACAATACCAGAAGAAGCAAAGAACCCAGATAAAGAAGCTCCTCTGTCTCCAAGCCTATCAAGACTGACAGACGTACTCAGAGAAGCACCAAAGGACCAAAAGCGCACGCGCAGAGAGGAAAAGTTCAAAAGTTCAATCGTGAGGAAGACCACAATCTTCAGCCTCAGGACCACCAAGAGACCCCCGTACGACCACCACAGCAAACCACGCATGCCCAGAAGGCCGTGGACTTACTTAGCATGAGAAGCGAGGACAGGCGGGGCCAGGGGTTGAATATGCATGAAAAAGTTGTGCAATGTATTGCATATGGAACGTCTTTAAGAATAAAAGTGTGGGTCAGACTGAGGCTCGGGGCACAAGTTTTGGAGAGCTATCTCACTTGTGCCGGGCGCTAACATACATAGCCACTTCATAACTACCCCAGGTTATGGAGTCTACTGATTTCTTCCGCGTATCGTTTCAGAGGTTTCTTGCCTTCGCCAGGCTGCAACGTGCCCGCTAGTAGCAAGAACTGGGCAGGAGTGGGCAGAGAGCAGGGCCATCTGCCAGCAGGTTGCAGCTTGCCCAGGAAAATGCAGTGTCCTTGGAATGTGCAGCAAATCTTATTTCCTGGCAAGGTCGGGCTAAGTGAGCAGTGCTGGTACACTTTCTCCTTGAGAACTGGAGCGGAAAAGCTTTTCGCTAAGATGTAGGCGAGCAGAGAGGCAGAATACGGAGCTCCGCAGCTGGCCGAAAGCAAGTGCCGCTTCCCGGCGTCTTTCGGCAAAAGCGGCGCTCCGGAGCTCACCGCTGCCGCTACACTAATCTGTGCGCGAAGTAGCCGCTTCTTGGCCTCCGGCAGCCGGAGATCGCGGTAGCTTGCAAGAGGCGAAGAACGAAGCCGCGAAGAAGCCGGCTTGTGTGCGAAGCTCGCACACAGCTGCAGGACGGTGGCTGCCGCTCTCCTGCCTCTTGAATTCACCCTTGGCATGCCAATGGAAGGTGTTCCAGGACAACCTTCCTGAGTTTTTATTTTAGTTTTCATGCATCCCACCTTGGAAATTCTTGTTGCTCCCCAGAGGCTCCGAGATGCAGAGAACACGGTGGCAGCTGCTGAAAAGAAGGGCAACTGTGAGTTGGTCAAGAAGCAAGAACCTAGGCAGCTGCCTGTGCTTGGCAAGGAGCAGCTGCTGGATTCTTGCAATTGCCTTCAGTGCGCACAGAAGCCGCTGCTCTGCTGCTTGGTTTTTCGCCTTCAGTCAATTACACACTGCTGAAGCTGAGGCAGGCAGTTCAGCTTTGCTGCTTTTCAGCATCTCAGCTGCCCTTCTGCTCTGTGACAGCTCTCCAGGTTTCTTGCCTTCGCCAGGCTGCAACGTGCCCGCTAGTACCAAGAACTGGGCAGGAGTGGGCAGAGAGCACGGCCATCTGCCAGCAGGTTGCAGCTTGCCCAGGAAAATGCAGTGTCCTTGGAATGTGCAGCAAATCTTATTTCCTGGCAAGGTCGGGCTAAGTGAGCACTGCTGGTACACTTTCTCCTTGAGAACTGGAGCGGAAAAGCTTTTCGCTAAGATGTAGGCGAGCAGAGAGGCAGAATACGCAGCTCCGCAGCTGGCCGAAAGCAAGTGCCGCTTGCCGGCGTCTTTCGGCAAAAGCGGCGCTTCGGAGCGCACCGCTGCCGCTCCAGTCATCTGTGCGCGAAGTAGCCGCTTCTTGGCCTCCGGCAGCCGGAGATCGCGGTAGCTTGCAAGAGGCGAAGAACGAAGCCGCGAAGAAGCCGGCTTGTGTGCGAAGCTCGCACACAGCTGCAGGACGGTGGCTGCCGCTCTCCTGCCTCTTGAATTCACCCTTGGCATGCCAATGGAAGGTGTTCCAGGACAACCTTCCTGAGTTTTTATTTTAGTTTTCATGCATCCCACCTTGGAAATTCTCGTTGCTCCCCAGAGGCTCCGAGATGCAGAGAACACGGTGGCAGCTGCTGAAAAGAAGGGCAACTGTGAGTTGGTCAAAAACCAAGAACACAGGCAGCTGCCTGTGCTTGGCAAGGAGCAGCTGCTGGATTCTTGCAATTGCCTTCAGTGCGCACAGAAGCCCGCTGCTCTGCTGCTTGGTTTTTCGCCTTCAGTCAATTACACACTGCTGAAGCTGAGGCAGGCAGTTCAGCTTTGCTGCTTTTCAGCATCTCAGCTGCCCTTCTGCTCTGTGACAGCTCTCCAGGTTTCTTGCCTTCGCCAGGCTGCAACGTGCCCGCTAGTAGCAAGAACTGGGCAGGAGTGGGCAGAGAGCAGGGCCATCTGCCAGCAGGTTGCAGCTTGCCCAGGAAAATGCAGTGTCCTTGGAATGTGCAGCAAATCTTATTTCCTGGCAAGGTCGGGCTAAGTGAGCAGTGCTGGTACACTTTCTCCTTGAGAACTGGAGCGGAAAAGCTTTTCGCTAAGATGTAGGCGAGCAGAGAGGCAGAATACGCAGCTCCGCAGCTGGCCGAAAGCAAGTGCCGCTTCCCGGCGTCTTTCGGCAAAAGCGGCGCTCCGGAGCTCACCGCTGCCGCTACACTAATCTGTGCGCGAAGTAGCCGCTTCTTGGCCTCCGGCAGCCGGAGATCGCGGTAGCTTGCAAGAGGCGAAGAACGAAGCCGCGAAGAAGCCGGCTTGTGTGCGAAGCTCGCACACAGCTGCAGGACGGTGGCTGCCGCTCTCCTGCCTCTTGAATTCACCCTTGGCATGCCAATGGAAGCTGTTCCAGGACAACCTTCCTGAGTTTTTATTTTAGTTTTCATGCATCCCACCTTGGAAATTCTTGTTGCTCCCCAGAGGCTCCGAGATGCAGAGAACACGGTGGCAGCTGCTGAAAAGAAGGGCAACTGTGAGTTGGTCAAGAAGCAAGAACCTAGGCAGCTGCCTGTGCTTGGCAAGGAGCAGCTGCTGGATTCTTGCAATTGCCTTCAGTGCGCACAGAAGCCCGCTGCTCTGCTGCTTGGTTTTTCGCCTTCAGTCAATTACACACTGCTGAAGCTGAGGCAGGCAGTTCAGCTTTGCTGCTTTTCAGCATCTCAGCTGCCCTTCTGCTCTGTGACAGCTCTCCAGGTTTCTTGCCTTCGCCAGGCTGCAACGTGCCCGCTAGTACCAAGAACTGGGCAGGAGTGGGCAGAGAGCACGGCCATCTGCCAGCAGGTTGCAGCTTGCCCAGGAAAATGCAGTGTCCTTGGAATGTGCAGCAAATCTTATTTCCTGGCAAGGTCGGGCTAAGTGAGCAGTGCTGGTACACTTTCTCCTTGAGAACTGGAGCGGAAAAGCTTTTCGCTAAGATGTAGGCGAGCAGAGAGGCAGAATACGCAGCTCCGCAGCTGGCCGAAAGCAAGTGCCGCTTCCCGGCGTCTTTCGGCAAAAGCGGCGCTCCGGAGCTCACCGCTGCCGCTCCACTGATCTGTGCGCGAAGTAGCCGCTTCTTGGCCTCCGGCAGCCGGAGATCGCGGTAGCTTGCAAGAGGCGAAGAACGAAGCCGCGAAGAAGCCGGCTTGTGTGCGAAGCTCGCACACAGCTGCAGGACGGTGGCTGCCGCTCTCCTGCCTCTTGAATTCACCCTTGGCATGCCAATGGAAGGTGTTCCAGGACAACCTTCCTGAGTTTTTATTTTAGTTTTCTTGCATCCCACCTTGGAAATTCTCGTTGCTCCCCAGAGGCTCCGAGATGCAGAGAACACGGTGGCAGCTGCTGAAAAGAAGGGCAACTGTGAGTTGGTCAAGAAGCAAGAACCTAGGCAGCTGCCTGTGCTTGGCAAGGAGCAGCTGCTGGATTCTTGCAATTGCCTTCAGTGCGCACAGAAGCCCGCTGCTCTGCTGCTTGGTTTTTCGCCTTCAGTCAATTACACACTGCTGAAGCTGAGGCAGGCAGTTCAGCTTTGCTGCTTTTCAGCATCTCAGCTGCCCTTCTGCTCTGCGACAGCTCTCCAGGTTTCTTGCCTTCGCCAGGCTGCAACGTGCCCGCTAGTACCAAGAACTGGGCAGGAGTGGGCAGAGAGCACGGCCATCTGCCAGCAGGTTGCAGCTTGCCCAGGAAAATGCAGTGTCCTTGGAATGTGCAGCAAATCTTATTTCCTGGCAAGGTCGGGCTAAGTGAGCAGTGCTGGTACACTTTCTCCTTGAGAACTGGAGCGGAAAAGCTTTTCGCTAAGATGTAGGCGAGCAGAGAGGCAGAATACGCAGCTCCGCAGCTGGCCGAAAGCAAGTGCCGCTTCCCGGCGTCTTTCGGCAAAAGCGGCGCTCCGGAGCTCACCGCTACCGCTCCACTGATCTGTGCGCGAAGTAGCCGCTTCTTGGCCTCCGGCAGCCGGAGATCGCGGTAGCTTGCAAGAGGCGAAGAACGAAGCCGCGAAGAAGCCGGCTTGTGTGCGAAGCTCGCACACAGCTGCAGGACGGTGGCTGCCGCTCTCCTGCCTCTTGAATTCACCCTTGGCATGCCAATGGAAGGTGTTCCAGGACAACCTTCCTGAGTTTTTATTTTAGTTTTCATGCATCCCACCTTGGAAATTCTTGTTGCTCCCCAGAGGCTCCGAGATGCAGAGAACACGGTGGCAGCTGCTGAAAAGAAGGGCAACTGTGAGTTGGTCAAGAACCAAGAACACAGGCAGCTGCCTGTGCTTGGCAAGGAGCAGCTGCTGGATTCTTGCAATTGCCTTCAGTGCGCACAGAAGCCCGCTGCTCTGCTGCTTGGTTTTTCGCCTTCAGTCAATTACACACTGCTGAAGCTGAGGCAGGCAGTTCAGCTTTGCTGCTTTTCAGCATCTCAGCTGCCCTTCTGCTCTGTGACAGCTCTCCAGGTTTCTTGCCTTCGCCAGGCTGCAACGTGCCCGCTAGTACCAAGAACTGGGCAGGAGTGGGCAGAGAGCACGGCCATCTGCCAGCAGGTTGCAGCTTGCCCAGGAAAATGCAGTGTCCTTGGAATGTGCAGCAAATCTTATTTCCTGGCAAGGTCGGGCTAAGTGAGCACTGCTGGTACACTTTCTCCTTGAGAACTGGAGCGGAAAAGCTTTTCGCTAAGATGTAGGCGAGCAGAGAGGCAGAATACGCAGCTCCGCAGCTGGCCGAAAGCAAGTGCCGCTTCCCGGCGTCTTTCGGCAAAAGCGGCGCTCCGGAGCTCACCGCTACCGCTCCACTGATCTGTGCGCGAAATAGCCGCTTCTTCGCCTCCGGCAGCCGGAGATCGCGGTAGCTTGCAAGAGGCGAAGAACGAAGCCGCGAAGAAGCCGGCTTGTGTGCGAAGCTCGCACACAGCTGCAGGACGGTGGCTGCCGCTCTCCTGCCTCTTGAATTCACCCTTGGCATGCCAATGGAAGGTGTTCCAGGACAACCTTCCTGAGTTTTTATTTTAGTTTTCATGCATCCCACCTTGGAAATTCTCGTTGCTCCCCAGAGGCTCCGAGATGCAGAGAACACGGTGGCAGCTGCTGAAAAGAAGGGCAACTGTGAGTTGGTCAAGAAGCAAGAACCTAGGCAGCTGCCTGTGCTTGGCAAGGAGCAGCTGCTGGATTCTTGCAATTGCCTTCAGTGCGCACAGAAGCCCGCTGCTCTGCTGCTTGGTTTTTCGCCTTCAGTCAATTACACACTGCTGAAGCTGAGGCAGGCAGTTCAGCTTTGCTGCTTTTCAGCATCTCAGCTGCCCTTCTGCTCTGCGACAGCTCTCCAGGTTTCTTGCCTTCGCCAGGCTGCAACGTGCCCGCTAGTAGCAAGAACTGGGCAGGAGTGGGCAGAGAGCAGGGCCATCTGCCAGCAGGTTGCAGCTTGCCCAGGAAAATGCAGTGTCCTTGGAATGTGCAGCAAATCTTATTTCCTGGCAAGGTCGGGCTAAGTGAGCAGTGCTGGTACACTTTCTCCTTGAGAACTGGAGCGGAAAAGCTTTTCGCTAAGATGTAGGCGAGCAGAGAGGCAGAATACGCAGCTCCGCAGCTGGCCGAAAGCAAGTGCCGCTTCCCGGCGTCTTTCGGCAAAAGCGGCGCTTCGGAGCTCACCGCTGCCGCTCCACTGATCTGTGCGCGAAGTAGCCGCTTCTTCGCCTCCGGCAGCCGGAGATCGCGGTAGCTTGCAAGAGGCGAAGAACGAAGCCGCGAAGAAGCCGGCTTGTGTGCGAAGCTCGCAGACAGCTGCAGGACGGTGGCTGCCGCTCTCCTGCCTCTTGAATTCACCCTTGGCATGCCAATGGAAGGTGTTCCAGGACAACCTTCCTGAGTTTTTATTTTAGTTTTCTTGCATCCCACCTTGGAAATTCTCGTTGCTCCCCAGAGGCTCCGAGATGCAGAGAACACGGTGGCAGCTGCTGAAAAGAAGGGCAACTGTGAGTTGGTCAAGAAGCAAGAACCTAGGCAGCTGCCTGTGCTTGGCAAGGAGCAGCTGCTGGATTCTTGCAATTGCCTTCAGTGCGCACAGAAGCCCGCTGCTCTGCTGCTTGGTTTTTCGCCTTCAGTCAATTACACACTGCTGAAGCTGAGGCAGGCAGTTCAGCTTTTCTGCTTTTCAGCATCTCAGCTGCCCTTCTGCTCTGCGACAGCTCTCCAGGTTTCTTGCCTTCGCCAGGCTGCAACGTGCCCGCTAGTAGCAAGAACTGGGCAGGAGTGGGCAGAGAGCAGGGCCATCTGCCAGCAGGTTGCAGCTTGCCCAGGAAAATGCAGTGTCCTTGGAATGTGCAGCAAATCTTATTTCCTGGCAAGGTCGGGCTAAGTGAGCAGTGCTGGTACACTTTCTCCTTGAGAACTGGAGCGGAAAAGCTTTTCGCTAAGATGTAGGCGAGCAGAGAGGCAGAATACGCAGCTCCGCAGCTGGCCGAAAGCAAGTGCCGCTTCCCGGCGTCTTTCGGCAAAAGCGGCGCTCCGGAGCTCACCGCTACCGCTCCACTGATCTGTGCGCGAAGTAGCCGCTTCTTGGCCTCCGGCAGCCGGAGATCGCGGTAGCTTGCAAGAGGCGAAGAACGAAGCCGCGAAGAAGCCGGCTTGTGTGCGAAGCTCGCACACAGCTGCAGGACGGTGGCTGCCGCTCTCCTGCCTCTTGAATTCACCCTTGGCATGCCAATGGAAGGTGTTCCAGGACAACCTTCCTGAGTTTTTATTTTAGTTTTCATGCATCCCACCTTGGAAATTCTTGTTGCTCCCCAGAGGCTCCGAGATGCAGAGAACACGGTGGCAGCTGCTGAAAAGAAGGGCAACTGTGAGTTGGTCAAGAACCAAGAACACAGGCAGCTGCCTGTGCTTGGCAAGGAGCAGCTGCTGGATTCTTGCAATTGCCTTCAGTGCGCACAGAAGCCCGCTGCTCTGCTGCTTGGTTTTTCGCCTTCAGTCAATTACACACTGCTGAAGCTGAGGCAGGCTGTTCAGCTTTGCTGCTTTTCAGCATCTCAGCTGCCCTTCTGCTCTGTGACAGCTCTCCAGGTTTCTTGCCTTCGCCAGGCTGCAACGTGCCCGCTAGTAGCAAGAACTGGGCAGGAGTGGGCAGAGAGCAGGGCCATCTGCCAGCAGGTTGCAGCTTGCCCAGGAAAATGCAGTGTCCTTGGAATGTGCAGCAAATCTTATTTCCTGGCAAGGTCGGGCTAAGTGAGCAGTGCTGGTACACTTTCTCCTTGAGAACTGGAGCGGAAAAGCTTTTCGCTAAGATGTAGGCGAGCAGAGAGGCAGAATACGCAGCTCCGCAGCTGGCCGAAAGCAAGTGCCGCTTCCCGGCGTCTTTCGGCAAAAGCGGCGCTCCGGAGCTCACCGCTACCGCTCCAGTGATCTGTGCGCGAAGTAGCCGCTTCTTGGCCTCCGGCAGCCGGAGATCGCGGTAGCTTGCAAGAGGCGAAGAACGAAGCCGCGAAGAAGCCGGCTTGTGTGCGAAGCTCGCACACAGCTGCAGGACGGTGGCTGCCGCTCTCCTGCCTCTTGAATTCACCCTTGGCATGCCAATGGAAGGTGTTCCAGGACAACCTTCCTGAGTTTTTATTTTAGTTTTCATGCATCCCACCTTGGAAATTCTCGTTGCTCCCCAGAGGCTCCGAGATGCAGAGAACACGGTGGCAGCTGCTGAAAAGAAGGGCAACTGTGAGTTGGTCAAGAAGCAAGAACCTAGGCAGCTGCCTGTGCTTGGCAAGGAGCAGCTGCTGGATTCTTGCAATTGCCTTCAGTGCGCACAGAAGCCCGCTGCTCTGCTGCTTGGTTTTTCGCCTTCAGTCAATTACACACTGCTGAAGCTGAGGCAGGCTGTTCAGCTTTGCTGCTTTTCAGCATCTCAGCTGCCCTTCTGCTCTGTGACAGCTCTCCAGGTTTCTTGCCTTCGCCAGGCTGCAACGTGCCCGCTAGTAGCAAGAACTGGGCAGGAGTGGGCAGAGAGCACGGCCATCTGCCAGCAGGTTGCAGCTTGCCCAGGAAAATGCAGTGTCCTTGGAATGTGCAGCAAATCTTATTTCCTGGCAAGGTCGGGCTAAGTGAGCAGTGCTGGGACACTTTCTCCTTGAGAACTGGAGCGGAAAAGCTTTTCGCTAAGATGTAGGCGAGCAGAGAGGCAGAATACGCAGCTCCGCAGCTGGCCGAAAGCAAGTGCCGCTTCCCGGCGTCTTTCGGCAAAAGCGGCGCTCCGGAGCTCACCGCTACCGCTCCACTGATCTGTGCGCGAAGTAGCCGCTTCTTCGCCTCCGGCAGCCGGAGATCGCGGTAGCTTGCAAGAGGCGAAGAACGAAGCCGCGAAGAAGCCGGCTTGTGTGCGAAGCTCGCACACAGCTGCAGGACGGTGGCTGCCGCTCTCCTGCCTCTTGAATTCACTCTTGGCATGCCAATGGAAGGTGTTCCAGGACAACCTTCCTGAGTTTTTATTTTAGTTTTCATGCATCCCACCTTGGAAATTCTTGTTTCTCCCCAGAGGCTCCGAGATGCAGAGAACACGGTGGCAGCTGCTGAAAAGAAGGGCAACTGTGAGTTGGTCAAGAAGCAAGAACCTAGGCAGCTGCCTGTGCTTGGCAAGGAGCAGCTGCTGGATTCTTGCAATTGCCTTCAGTGCGCACAGAAGCCCGCTGCTCTGCTGCTTGGTTTTTCGCCTTCAGTCAATTACACACTGCTGAAGCTGAGGCAGGCAGTTCAGCTTTGCTGCTTTTCAGCATCTCAGCTGCCCTTCTGCTCTGTGACAGCTCTCCAGGTTTCTTGCCTTCGCCAGGCTGCAACGTGCCCGCTAGTAGCAAGAACTGGGCAGGAGTGGGCAGAGAGCAGGGACATCTGCCAGCAGGTTGCAGCTTGCCCAGGAAAATGCAGTGTCCTTGGAATGTGCAGCAAATCTTATTTCCTGGCAAGGTCGGGCTAAGTGAGCAGTGCTGGTACACTTTCTCCTTGAGAACTGGAGCGGAAAAGCTTTTCGCTAAGATGTAGGCGAGCAGAGAGGCAGAATACGCAGCTCCGCAGCTGGCCGAAAGCAAGTGCCGCTTCCCGGCGTCTTTCGGCAAAAGCGGCGCTCCGGAGCTCACCGCTACCGCTCCAGTGATCTGTGCGCGAAGTAGCCGCTTCTTGGCCTCCGGCAGCCGGAGATCGCGGTAGCTTGCAAGAGGCGAAGAACGAAGCCGCGAAGAAGCCGGCTTGTGTGCGAAGCTCGCACACAGCTGCAGGACGGTGGCTGCCGCTCTCCTGCCTCTTGAATTCACCCTTGGCATGCCAATGGAAGCTGTTCCAGGACAACCTTCCTGAGTTTTTATTTTAGTTTTCATGCATCCCACCTTGGAAATTCTCGTTGCTCCCCAGAGGCTCCGAGATGCAGAGAACACGGTGGCAGCTGCTGAAAAGAAGGGCAACTGTGAGTTGGTCAAGAAGCAAGAACCTAGGCAGCTGCCTGTGCTTGGCAAGGAGCAGCTGCTGGATTCTTGCAATTGCCTTCAGTGCGCACAGAAGCCCGCTGCTCTGCTGCTTGGTTTTTCGCCTTCAGTCAATTACACACTGCTGAAGCTGAGGCAGGCAGTTCAGCTTTGCTGCTTTTCAGCATCTCAGCTGCCCTTCTGCTCTGTGACAGCTCTCCAGGTTTCTTGCCTTCGCCAGGCTGCACCGTGCCCGCTAGTACCAAGAACTGGGCAGGAGTGGGCAGAGAGCAGGGCCATCTGTCAGCAGGTTGCAGCTTGCCCAGGAAAATGCAGTGTCCTTGGAATGTGCAGCAAATCTTATTTCCTGGCAAGGTCGGGCTAAGTGAGCAGTGCTGGTACACTTTCTCCTTGAGAACTGGAGCGGAAAAGCTTTTCGCTAAGATGTAGGCGAGCAGAGAGGCAGAATACGCAGCTCCGCAGCTGGCCGAAAGCAAGTGCCGCTTCCCGGCGTCTTTCGGCAAAAGCGGCGCTCCGGACCTCACCGCTGCCGCTCCAGGGATCTGTGCGCGAAGTAGCCGCTTCTTGGCCTCCGGCAGCCGGAGATCGCGGTAGCTTGCAAGAGGCGAAGAACGAAGCCGCGAAGAAGCCGGCTTGTGTGCGAAGCTCGCACACAGCTGCAGGACGGTGGCTGCCGCTCTCCTGCCTCTTGAATTCACCCTTGGCATGCCAATGGAAGGTGTTCCAGGACAACCTTCCTGAGTTTTTATTTTAGTTTTCATGCATCCCACCTTGGAAATTCTCGTTGCTCCCCAGAGGCTCCGAGATGCAGAGAACACGGTGGCAGCTGCTGAAAAGAAGGGCAACTGTGAGTTGGTCAAGAAGTAAGAACCTAGGCAGCTGCCTGTGCTTAGCAAGGAGCAGCTGCTGGATTCTTGCAATTGCCTTCAGTGCGCACAGAAGCCCGCTGCTCTGCTGCTTGGTTTTTCGCCTTCAGTCAATTGCACATTGCTGAAGCTGAGGCAGGCTGTTCAGCTTTGCTGCTTTTCAGCATCTCAGCTGCTTTCTGCTCTGTGACAGCTCTCGAGATGAAATAGAGATTTTTAGAGTTGGGTTAACAAAATGAATTAAGCATTTCTAATTTAGCTTGTAGAGTTATGTGTTGAATTTTCAACCTTTTGCTTAAGAAACCTCTGCCTAGTACAATGGGCAAAGGAAAATGCAAATTTCTGAAGCTTCTTGCATAAAGAACAATACCAGAAGAAGCAAAGAACCCAGATAAAGAAGCTCCTCTGTCTCCAAGCCTATCAAGACTGACAGACGAACTCAGAGAAGCACCAAAGGACCAAAAGCGCACGCGCAGAGAGGAAAAGTTCAAAAGTTCAATCATGAGGAAGACCACAATCTTCAGCCTCAGGACCACCAAGAGACCCCCGTACGACCACCACAGCAAACCACGCATGCCCAGAAGGCCGTGGACTTACTTAGCATGAGAAGCGAGGACAGGCGGGGCCAGGGGTTGAATATGCATGAAAAAGTTGTGCAATGTATTGCATATGGAACGTCTTTAAGAATAAAAGTGTGGGTCAGACTGAGGCTCGGGGCACAAGTTTTGGAGAGCTATCTCACTTGTGCCGGGCGCTGACATACATACCCACTTCATAACTACCCCAGGTCATGGAGTCTATTGATTTCTTCCGCGTATCGTTTCAGTTGGCGACCACGAAGGGACTGCTCTGCTCACCCGCAGGTCCGGTTGGGAGCAGACACCCTCAGGCGCCACGGGGCTTTTCCCCGGAGGGACTCTGCGCCTCGGCTGTACACTGCGGGGAGCAGACCACGGCCCGTTGACTAGCGGATGAAAGCGGTATGTGTTAATTTATTTTCTTACGGTTGGCACTGATAAGTCGCAAAAAGATGTTTTTGCGCGCAGGTTTGCCTAGGGGCTTGCAAGCAGACCGCCATCGGGGGAGAGGCCGGCGGCGGGAGGACCTCCCCAGCTGATAGCGCGGCTCGGGGAGGGCGAAATCGCGATTTCAGTGTGTGGTGTGTGTCCTGATTGCAGTGTAGTGTGTCTGTTACGTCCGGACGTGCGTGCTTGTGCGTGTGTGTGTATGTGTGAGTGGAACGGTGAAGCACGGTGCGGCCTTGCTAAGATACAGAGAGGCGGCGCGGCGGTGCTAGAGAGCGCATGCGCAGGGCAGCTCTCAGCCCACACTACCTGATAGTGCGGGTAGTGCGCACTCTACCTGATAGAGCGGGTGGTGCGCATGCGTGGCACGGGCTGTCTCTGGCGAGCTGGGGGAGCGCGGCGCGGGGCTTAAGTCGGGGCTTGCAAAGTTGCTTTAGGCGCGGCCCAGCTGATAGCGCAGCGGGCGCGCGGGCACAAGCCGCGGTTTGAGGAGCCGCTTTGAACCCCGCTAGCTGATAGCGCAGCTAGTGGGAGCGTGGTACAAGCTAGGAGTTACAAGCACCGCTTACAAGCATCGCTAGTTGGTAAAAAGCTTGCAAAAGTAGCCAGCGAGCCCGGCTGGGCTAAGAGTTAAGTGTTTGTTATACAATAGCACTGCCCTTCAGTGTTAAAAGCTGTCACTGGGGCAGGAGGAGGGGTTGGGGAAGGCAGTCTAGGGTTGCCATGGGAAACAGCAGTTGTATGAGTTCTCCACCCCCTTTTGGAAGAGAATTGTACCCTCCCCCTGTCCTGTCAGTTATTGTTCAAGTCTGCCCCTTAGCCTAGAATCTTCTCTGTTCCACGTTTTCCCTTTGGTTCTTCCACCAAGAACACTCCTTTCCCTTTTCCCCACTGGTTAATGTTATATTTCCCCTCCCTTTAGCCTTCTCCCGATTGTACCCTCGAATGCTAAACCCTCCTACCCCTACGCAGTAAAAGAATCCTCAGCCCGCCCTTCGGGGCTCTCGGAATCTGCCTCCCTTCTGCTTCGTTGTCTCCCTGTTTGCCCCTTCTGCGACCCTTCAATCAACGAGCAGGATTTCAGCAGCCCGAGTGTCCCTCCCGTTCTTCTGGTGGACCCTCAGATGTACCAGCTATCCGAGCTTCGTGCCGAGTGGCTAAAAGCCCCCACGGCTCGGCAACTGGGAGATCCTTTGCATTACAGGGCGAATAAAGGGGGGATGAATGTGTGTGAATGAGAGGCTGTAAGAGCCCGTCTGAAGCCCCTCATTTTCCATTCTGCCTTCCGATTGCCACAAGAAAGAATCCCTTCCCCCACTGTAGTTCCGGCTTAGAACAGGACACAGCACAGGTGGAACCACTGAACCGTCATGCTGGCTGTTCCCAACAAGGCCTGGTAAGAACTTGGCAAGGACTTGGCAAGGACTTGGCAAAGACCTGACATGGAGCCAGCACGGGACAGCCTGATGCGCGGCCTGCTTCTAATCTCCGTTCTTAAGCCAAATGAACTTTTGGGGTGACTCTCGCGGTCCTTCATTGAAGACCCCTCATCTGCCTCGTTACCACTGTGACAAAGAAAGAATGAGAACCCTCCTCCCAAGGACTGAGACTGAGACCCCTGCTATAGGGAGGAGGGGAAATTGGTGGTCTGACCACTAATGACATGACCTGTTTCCCTTCAGTGATTCAAATGGACTTATTCTTCATTGTGTATTCGTCTTGCTTTGGTGGTTTCTGTGGACTCACCCGTTCCCTCGGGGCGATTACAATGGACTTGTTCCCCCCCTCTCTCCTCTGTGGACTATAATTGGAGCCCCGAGTCGACCAGAACTTCGAAGACTCCCCCGACACGACAGAGGGATCCCCATCGTCCGGAGCACTGAGGATCTCGCCTGTGTTGGTAGCTATTCCCATATCCCTCTTCTCTCTCTAACCTTTTATCTCCTTTCAGATCCCCACTATCGCGTTTACTGTTTTGGCTCCTACTAAAGGTGCATTTGTTGTGATTAACTGATAGTCCCTTGTTGTTTGCCTTTGTTGCACTTTTGGGATGGGTGAAAAGAACCATCACGACACCCCGCAAGAAGCGGATCGTGACAGAGGCGGGCTGGTTACCCCAGACCTGCTAAGCGAGAGCGGCAGTCTCCCATGCTGCGTTTCCGTCTTTTTCGCGAGAAAAGCGGCCAGTAAAGAGACGAAGCGAGTGATAAAAAGAGTGAGAGAACCCCCCCTGGGACTGGGTCTCGGAGAAAGAGTGGGACCCCTTAGTGGGGGGGGGGGGGGGGGGGGGGAGTAAAAGGTAATTAATTAGAAAAAAAAATGAATTAAAAGGTAAAAAGAGGGTCTTCTTGGCATAATCTATTGGGGAAAAATAAAAGGTAAAATGTGTAGGAGGGGCCCCTAAAAATTCTGCTGGATTGAGGGATAAGAATGCCCATGAACATCCAAGATCAAACCTGCTGGATTGAGGGATTAATGTTCCAAGAGCATCCAGGGTTGATTCAAACCTGCTGGATTGAGGGATTAATGTTCCAAGAGCATCCAGGGTTAAGTCAAACCTGCTGGGTTGAGGGATTAACATTGCAAGAGCACCCAGAATTAAGTTTGCTGGGTTGTTGAGAGCACCCAAGATTGAGTAAAAATTTTGCCAGTTTGAAGAGAAGTCTGACAGGATCTAGAGTTGGGAACCACACAGCTAGATTGAGGGGTATCCAAGAACACTGGGACTAGCCAGGGACACCTACAAGTGTAATAGGTGTGTTGAAAAAGAAAAGGTACCTTGTTGTTGTGGTTGTTTTGTTATGTGTAAGAGTAAGTAAAATAAAGTTAAGTGAATGTAGACGAAGGAAAGTATATGTATGCATCCTGCCCTGTTAAGCAGCCTCACTGTGCTTCCCTGCTGTCACCGACAAACACAAGTTACGAACCCTCAGAACTGAAAAAGTTCAATCAAATATTGCTTCCATTGATGACCATGATATTGTCTATAATACCTTGTTCCAACTTATGTTATGTAAGTGTTAATACCCCTATCCTACCAGTTGGTAAACCTGATGGGTCATACCGGTTAGTACAGGATCTGCGGGCCATAAACAAGGTCACGGAGGATCTGTATCCTGTGGTGGCCAATCCCTACACGTTATTAACTTGCTTAACAGCCGAGCTAACTTGGTTTACCGTTTTAGATTTAAAAGATGCCTTCTTTTGCCTTCCTATCCATGAAGCCAGAAAATTTTTGCATTTGAATGGGAAAATCCTAAGAGCGGGCCAAGAACTCAACTGACATGGACCAGACTCCCACAAGGATTCAAAAACTCACCCACTTTGTTTGGAGAACAACTTGCAAAAGAATTAGAGACCTGAGAAGCCCCTCCAGAGGAAGGGAAGTTGCTAGAGTACGTAGATGACATCCTGATAGCCACACGGACAAGGGAAGCATGCACGGCCTGGACGATAAGCCTCTTGAACTTTTTGGGGCTCCAAGGGTACCGAGTATCAAAGAAAAAAGCCCAAGTAGTAAAACAGAAAGTAACTTCTCTGGGTTACGAAGTCAGTGCTAGACAACGTACCTTGGGCCAAAGCCGGAAGGAGGCAATATGCCAGACCCCAAAACCTCAGACGGTAAAGGAACTACGAACTTTCCTGAGGATGACAGGGTGGTGCAGGTTATGGATCTATAACTATGGACTGTTTGTTAAGCCCTTCTATGAACTGATTGCAACTGAAAGCAGGAACATCCAAGAGACAAAGGAAGCTACGCAAGCTTTCAACCAGCTGAAAAAAGCCCTCATGTCAGCTCCAGCCCTGAGATTGCCAGACGTGAGTAAGCCTTCCCTTTTATTCTCCCATGAGAAGCAAGGAATCGCCTTAGGAATACTAGCACAGGACCTCGGCCCATATCGGAGAGCAGTGGCTTACTTCTCTAAGCAATTGGATACAGCAGCTAAAGGGTGGCCTGGGTGCCTCAGAGCTGTTGCAGCAGTCGTACTGAACATCCAAGAGGCACACAAATTCACCCTAGGCCAGAAAAGAACTGTGCTAGTGTCTCACACAGTGTCTGCAGTGCTAGAGGTAAAAGGTGGGCATTGGCTTTCCCCACAACGGCTCCTGAGATACCAAGCTATCATAGTGGAGCAAGATGATGTAGAGATAGTAGTGACTAACATTGTCAATCCAGCCTCCTTCCTCAGTAGAAACCAAGGGGAACCAGTGGAACATGACTGCCTGGAGACCATTGAAGCCACCTACTCCAGCTGCCCTGACTCGAAGGACACCCCTCTCGAGAATGCAGAAGTCTCGTTTACTGATGGAAGCAGTTATATCATCAGTGGAAAACGGCACGCCGGGTAGGCAGTTCCAACGTGCAAGGAAGTAATGTCATCTGGGCCCCTGCCAACAAATACCTCTGCACAGAAGGCCGAGATAATTGCTCTAACTGGGGCCCTAGAATTGGCAAGAGGGAAAGAAATAAACATATACACGGACTCGAAGTATGCATTTGGAGTAGTGCATGCTCACAGAGCCATTTAGAAAGAGAGAGGACTGCTGAAGTCTCAAGGGAAAAATATTAAAGATGCATCAGAAGTACTGCGACTTCTAGAAGCAGTCCAGTTGCCAGAGAAAGTAGCGATCATGCACATTAAGGCACATCAGAAGATCAACTCAGAATTGGAAGAAGGAAACGAGCTGGCAGATAGGGAAGCAAAAGAAGCAGCAAGACGGGCACATTTCCCCTAAAGGTAAGCCAAGATACAACAAACCAGAAAAAAAATTAATCTATGAGCAAAAAGGAGACTATAACCAAGAGGGATGGGCCACCATAGAAGGAAAATTAGTTCTACCCTCCTATTTATGATGGTCCCTAATAAAGGAAGAACACCAGAAAACCATTGGGGTATTGATGCTCTAGCATAACTAGACATTTACAACTCGACAATGTGACCTTTGCCTCCAGACCAACCCCAAAAATACTCCCAAACCAAAGCTTAGCCAGATTAGGAAGGGTCATGGGCCGGAGCAGCAATGGCAGATTGATTGTACAGAATTGCCAAGAAAAGGGGGGTATACGTTTTTCCTGGTGCTAACAGATACCTTTTCAGGATGGCCAGAAGCATTCCCCACCAGGACTTCTAAAGCTCAAGAAGTAACTAAGGTATTGGTACAAGAAAACATACCACGCTTTAGAGTCCTGGCCACAATCTCCTCAAATAGAGGACCACATTTTATTGTAAAATTCGTGCAACAAGTTAGCCAATACTTGAACATAGACTGAGAACTTCACACCCCATATAACCCACAATCAAGTGGTCAGGTAAAAAAAATGAATCATTTGATCAAACAACAAATTGTACAATTGGGACAAGAAGCTAATTTGTCATGGACTCAATCCCTCCCATTAGCACTACTGCAGATCCGAACCAAACCCAAGACTAAAGAAAAGCTAAACCACTTTGACTTGCTTTATGAAAAACCATATGGGGTGCGAAAGAGAATGTCTAGCCAAGACATGTCACTAACCTCCTGTATGTTAAGTCTCTTAACTTGGTGTATCCAGCACCAATCACTAGCTAATAAACACAAGTCATAACTAGTGAAATACACTGTTTAGAAGACTTTATGTCACCCAATTATAATTCTATTAATTTTAGTTACTGTAAGTTTAATGATGTCTACTTTAACACTCATGTAGAATTCGAGGATGTTAAAACACATGGCCAGTCTGACATCACTCTCTAGAACTCCTAGAATCTTACTGAAAGAGGACGGTCAAGACAGTAGATGAGAATTTAAATCAAGACCCCTGTAGTAAAAGAATTTACTCTATTTTAAGAAAAGGGGGGACTGAAGCAGAGATTTTTAGAGTTAGGTTAACAAAATGAATGAAGCATTTCTAATTTAGCTTGTAGAGTTATGTGTTGAATTTTCAACCTTTTGCTTAAGAAACCTCTGCCTAGTACAATGGGCATAGGAAAATGCAAATTTCTGAAGCTTCTTGCATAAAGAACAATACCAGAAGAAGCAAAGAACCCAGATAAAGAAGCTCCTCTGTCTCCAAGCCTATCAAGACTGACAGACGTACTCAGAGAAGCACCAAAGGACCAAAAGCGCACGCGCAGAGAGGAAAAGTTCAAAAGTTCAATCGTGAGGAAGACCACAATCTTCAGCCTCAGGACCACCAAGAGACCCCCGTACGACCACCACAGCAAACCACGCATGCCCAGAAGGACGTGGACTTACTTAGCATGAGAAGCGAGGACAGGCGGGGCCAGGGGTTGAATATGCATGAAAAAGTTGTGCAATGTATTGCATATGGAACGTCTTTAAGAATAAAAGTGTGGGTCAGACTGAGGCTCGGGGCACAAGTTTTGGAGAGCTATCTCACTTGTGCCGGGCGCTAACATACATAGCCACTTCATAACTACCCCAGGTTATGGAGTCTACTGATTTCTTCCGCGTATCGTTTCAGAGGTTTCTTGCCTTCGCCAGGCTGCAACGTGCCCGCTAGTAGCAAGAACTGGGCAGGAGTGGGCAGAGAGCAGGGCCATCTGCCAGCAGGTTGCAGCTTGCCCAGGAAAATGCAGTGTCCTTGGAATGTGCAGCAAATCTTATTTCCTGGCAAGGTCGGGCTAAGTGAGCAGTGCTGGTACACTTTCTCCTTGAGAACTGGAGCGGAAAAGCTTTTCGCTAAGATGTAGGCGAGCAGAGAGGCAGAATACGGAGCTCCGCAGCTGGCCGAAAGCAAGTGCCGCTTCCCGGCGTCTTTCGGCAAAAGCGGCGCTCCGGAGCTCACCGCTGCCGCTACACTAATCTGTGCGCGAAGTAGCCGCTTCTTGGCCTCCGGCAGCCGGAGATCGCGGTAGCTTGCAAGAGGCGAAGAACGAAGCCGCGAAGAAGCCGGCTTGTGTGCGAAGCTCGCACACAGCTGCAGGACGGTGGCTGCCGCTCTCCTGCCTCTTGAATTCACCCTTGGCATGCCAATGGAAGGTGTTCCAGGACAACCTTCCTGAGTTTTTATTTTAGTTTTCATGCATCCCACCTTGGAAATTCTTGTTGCTCCCCAGAGGCTCCGAGATGCAGAGAACACGGTGGCAGCTGCTGAAAAGAAGGGCAACTGTGAGTTGGTCAAGAAGCAAGAACCTAGGCAGCTGCCTGTGCTTGGCAAGGAGCAGCTGCTGGATTCTTGCAATTGCCTTCAGTGCGCACAGAAGCCGCTGCTCTGCTGCTTGGTTTTTCGCCTTCAGTCAATTACACACTGCTGAAGCTGAGGCAGGCAGTTCAGCTTTGCTGCTTTTCAGCATCTCAGCTGCCCTTCTGCTCTGTGACAGCTCTCCAGGTTTCTTGCCTTCGCCAGGCTGCAACGTGCCCGCTAGTACCAAGAACTGGGCAGGAGTGGGCAGAGAGCACGGCCATCTGCCAGCAGGTTGCAGCTTGCCCAGGAAAATGCAGTGTCCTTGGAATGTGCAGCAAATCTTATTTCCTGGCAAGGTCGGGCTAAGTGAGCACTGCTGGTACACTTTCTCCTTGAGAACTGGAGCGGAAAAGCTTTTCGCTAAGATGTAGGCGAGCAGAGAGGCAGAATACGCAGCTCCGCAGCTGGCCGAAAGCAAGTGCCGCTTCCCGGCGTCTTTCGGCAAAAGCGGCGCTCCGGAGCTCACCGCTACCGCTCCACTGATCTGTGCGCGAAATAGCCGCTTCTTCGCCTCCGGCAGCCGGAGATCGCGGTAGCTTGCAAGAGGCGAAGAACGAAGCCGCGAAGAAGCCGGCTTGTGTGCGAAGCTCGCACACAGCTGCAGGACGGTGGCTGCCGCTCTCCTGCCTCTTGAATTCACCCTTGGCATGCCAATGGAAGGTGTTCCAGGACAACCTTCCTGAGTTTTTATTTTAGTTTTCATGCATCCCACCTTGGAAATTCTCGTTGCTCCCCAGAGGCTCCGAGATGCAGAGAACACGGTGGCAGCTGCTGAAAAGAAGGGCAACTGTGAGTTGGTCAAGAAGCAAGAACCTAGGCAGCTGCCTGTGCTTGGCAAGGAGCAGCTGCTGGATTCTTGCAATTGCCTTCAGTGCGCACAGAAGCCCGCTGCTCTGCTGCTTGGTTTTTCGCCTTCAGTCAATTACACACTGCTGAAGCTGAGGCAGGCAGTTCAGCTTTGCTGCTTTTCAGCATCTCAGCTGCCCTTCTGCTCTGCGACAGCTCTCCAGGTTTCTTGCCTTCGCCAGGCTGCAACGTGCCCGCTAGTAGCAAGAACTGGGCAGGAGTGGGCAGAGAGCAGGGCCATCTGCCAGCAGGTTGCAGCTTGCCCAGGAAAATGCAGTGTCCTTGGAATGTGCAGCAAATCTTATTTCCTGGCAAGGTCGGGCTAAGTGAGCAGTGCTGGTACACTTTCTCCTTGAGAACTGGAGCGGAAAAGCTTTTCGCTAAGATGTAGGCGAGCAGAGAGGCAGAATACGCAGCTCCGCAGCTGGCCGAAAGCAAGTGCCGCTTCCCGGCGTCTTTCGGCAAAAGCGGCGCTTCGGAGCTCACCGCTGCCGCTCCACTGATCTGTGCGCGAAGTAGCCGCTTCTTGGCCTCCGGCAGCCGGAGATCGCGGTAGCTTGCAAGAGGCGAAGAACGAAGCCGCGAAGAAGCCGGCTTGTGTGCGAAGCTCGCAGACAGCTGCAGGACGGTGGCTGCCGCTCTCCTGCCTCTTGAATTCACCCTTGGCATGCTAATGGAAGGTGTTCCAGGACAACCTTCCTGAGTTTTTATTTTAGTTTTCTTGCATCCCACCTTGGAAATTCTCGTTGCTCCCCAGAGGCTCCGAGATGCAGAGAACACGGTGGCAGCTGCTGAAAAGAAGGGCAACTGTGAGTTGGTCAAGAAGCAAGAACCTAGGCAGCTGCCTGTGCTTGGCAAGGAGCAGCTGCTGGATTCTTGCAATTGCCTTCAGTGCGCACAGAAGCCCGCTGCTCTGCTGCTTGGTTTTTCGCCTTCAGTCAATTACACACTGCTGAAGCTGAGGCAGGCAGTTCAGCTTTGCTGCTTTTCAGCATCTCAGCTGCCCTTCTGCTCTGCGACAGCTCTCCAGGTTTCTTGCCTTCGCCAGGCTGCAACGTGCCCGCTAGTACCAAGAACTGGGCAGGAGTGGGCAGAGAGCACGGCCATCTGCCAGCAGGTTGCAGCTTGCCCAGGAAAATGCAGTGTCCTTGGAATGTGCAGCAAATCTTATTTCCTGGCAAGGTCGGGCTAAGTGAGCAGTGCTGGTACACTTTCTCCTTGAGAACTGGAGCGGAAAAGCTTTTCGCTAAGATGTAGGCGAGCAGAGAGGCAGAATACGCAGCTCCGCAGCTGGCCGAAAGCAAGTGCCGCTTCCCGGCGTCTTTCGGCAAAAGCGGCGCTCCGGAGCTCACCGCTACCGCTCCACTGATCTGTGCGCGAAGTAGCCGCTTCTTGGCCTCCGGCAGCCGGAGATCGCGGTAGCTTGCAAGAGGCGAAGAACGAAGCCGCGAAGAAGCCGGCTTGTGTGCGAAGCTCGCACACAGCTGCAGGACGGTGGCTGCCGCTCTCCTGCCTCTTGAATTCACCCTTGGCATGCCAATGGAAGGTGTTCCAGGACAACCTTCCTGAGTTTTTATTTTAGTTTTCATGCATCCCACCTTGGAAATTCTTGTTGCTCCCCAGAGGCTCCGAGATGCAGAGAACACGGTGGCAGCTGCTGAAAAGAAGGGCAACTGTGAGTTGGTCAAGAACCAAGAACACAGGCAGCTGCCTGTGCTTGGCAAGGAGCAGCTGCTGGATTCTTGCAATTGCCTTCAGTGCGCACAGAAGCCCGCTGCTCTGCTGCTTGGTTTTTCGCCTTCAGTCAATTACACACTGCTGAAGCTGAGGCAGGCAGTTCAGCTTTGCTGCTTTTCAGCATCTCAGCTGCCCTTCTGCTCTGTGACAGCTCTCCAGGTTTCTTGCCTTCGCCAGGCTGCAACGTGCCCGCTAGTACCAAGAACTGGGCAGGAGTGGGCAGAGAGCACGGCCATCTGCCAGCAGGTTGCAGCTTGCCCAGGAAAATGCAGTGTCCTTGGAATGTGCAGCAAATCTTATTTCCTGGCAAGGTCGGGCTAAGTGAGCACTGCTGGTACACTTTCTCCTTGAGAACTGGAGCGGAAAAGCTTTTCGCTAAGATGTAGGCGAGCAGAGAGGCAGAATACGCAGCTCCGCAGCTGGCCGAAAGCAAGTGCCGCTTCCCGGCGTCTTTCGGCAAAAGCGGCGCTCCGGAGCTCACCGCTACCGCTCCACTGATCTGTGCGCGAAATAGCCGCTTCTTCGCCTCCGGCAGCCGGAGATCGCGGTAGCTTGCAAGAGGCGAAGAACGAAGCCGCGAAGAAGCCGGCTTGTGTGCGAAGCTCGCACACAGCTGCAGGACGGTGGCTGCCGCTCTCCTGCCTCTTGAATTCACCCTTGGCATGCCAATGGAAGGTGTTCCAGGACAACCTTCCTGAGTTTTTATTTTAGTTTTCATGCATCCCACCTTGGAAATTCTCGTTGCTCCCCAGAGGCTCCGAGATGCAGAGAACACGGTGGCAGCTGCTGAAAAGAAGGGCAACTGTGAGTTGGTCAAGAAGCAAGAACCTAGGCAGCTGCCTGTGCTTGGCAAGGAGCAGCTGCTGGATTCTTGCAATTGCCTTCAGTGCGCACAGAAGCCCGCTGCTCTGCTGCTTGGTTTTTCGCCTTCAGTCAATTACACACTGCTGAAGCTGAGGCAGGCAGTTCAGCTTTGCTGCTTTTCAGCATCTCAGCTGCCCTTCTGCTCTGCGACAGCTCTCCAGGTTTCTTGCCTTCGCCAGGCTGCAACGTGCCCGCTAGTAGCAAGAACTGGGCAGGAGTGGGCAGAGAGCAGGGCCATCTGCCAGCAGGTTGCAGCTTGCCCAGGAAAATGCAGTGTCCTTGGAATGTGCAGCAAATCTTATTTCCTGGCAAGGTCGGGCTAAGTGAGCAGTGCTGGTACACTTTCTCCTTGAGAACTGGAGCGGAAAAGCTTTTCGCTAAGATGTAGGCGAGCAGAGAGGCAGAATACGCAGCTCCGCAGCTGGCCGAAAGCAAGTGCCGCTTCCCGGCGTCTTTCGGCAAAAGCGGCGCTTCGGAGCTCACCGCTGCCGCTCCACTGATCTGTGCGCGAAGTAGCCGCTTCTTCGCCTCCGGCAGCCGGAGATCGCGGTAGCTTGCAAGAGGCGAAGAACGAAGCCGCGAAGAAGCCGGCTTGTGTGCGAAGCTCGCACACAGCTGCAGGACGGTGGCTGCCGCTCTCCTGCCTCTTGAATTCACCCTTGGCATGCCAATGGAAGGTGTTCCAGGACAACCTTCCTGAGTTTTTATTTTAGTTTTCTTGCATCCCACCTTGGAAATTCTCGTTGCTCCCCAGAGGCTCCGAGATGCAGAGAACACGGTGGCAGCTGCTGAAAAGAAGGGCAACTGTGAGTTGGTCAAGAAGCAAGAACCTAGGCAGCTGCCTGTGCTTGGCAAGGAGCAGCTGCTGGATTCTTGCAATTGCCTTCAGTGCGCACAGAAGCCCGCTGCTCTGCTGCTTGGTTTTTCGCCTTCAGTCAATTACACACTGCTGAAGCTGAGGCAGGCAGTTCAGCTTTGCTGCTTTTCAGCATCTCAGCTGCCCTTCTGCTCTGCGACAGCTCTCCAGGTTTCTTGCCTTCGCCAGGCTGCAACGTGCCCGCTAGTAGCAAGAACTGGGCAGGAGTGGGCAGAGAGCAGGGACATCTGCCAGCAGGTTGCAGCTTGCCCAGGAAAATGCAGTGTCCTTGGAATGTGCAGCAAATCTTATTTCCTGGCAAGGTCGGGCTAAGTGAGCAGTGCTGGTACACTTTCTCCTTGAGAACTGGAGCGGAAAAGCTTTTCGCTAAGATGTAGGCGAGCAGAGAGGCAGAATACGCAGCTCCGCAGCTGGCCGAAAGCAAGTGCCGCTTCCCGGCGTCTTTCGGCAAAAGCGGCGCTCCGGAGCTCACCGCTACCGCTCCAGTGATCTGTGCGCGAAGTAGCCGCTTCTTGGCCTCCGGCAGCCGGAGATCGCGGTAGCTTGCAAGAGGCGAAGAACGAAGCCGCGAAGAAGCCGGCTTGTGTGCGAAGCTCGCACACAGCTGCAGGACGGTGGCTGCCGCTCTCCTGCCTCTTGAATTCACCCTTGGCATGCCAATGGAAGCTGTTCCAGGACAACCTTCCTGAGTTTTTATTTTAGTTTTCATGCATCCCACCTTGGAAATTCTTGTTGCTCCCCAGAGGCTCCGAGATGCAGAGAACACGGTGGCAGCTGCTGAAAAGAAGGGCAACTGTGAGTTGGTCAAGAACCAAGAACACAGGCAGCTGCCTGTGCTTGGCAAGGAGCAGCTGCTGGATTCTTGCAATTGCCTGCAGTGCGCACAGAAGCCCGCTGCTCTGCTGCTTGGTTTTTCGCCTTCAGTCAATTACACACTGCTGAAGCTGAGGCAGGCAGTTCAGCTTTGCTGCTTTTCAGCATCTCAGCTGCCCTTCTGCTCTGTGACAGCTCTCCAGGTTTCTTGCCTTCGCCAGGCTGCAACGTGCCCGCTAGTACCAAGAACTGGGCAGGAGTGGGCAGAGAGCAGGGCCATCTGCCAGCAGGTTGCAGCTTGCCCAGGAAAATGCAGTGTCCTTGGAATGTGCAGCAAATCTTATTTCCTGGCAAGGTCGGGCTAAGTGAGCAGTGCTGGTACACTTTCTCCTTGAGAACTGGAGCGGAAAAGCTTTTCGCTAAGATGTAGGCGAGCAGAGAGGCAGAATACGCAGCTCCGCAGCTGGCCGAAAGCAAGTGCCGCTTCCCGGCGTCTTTCGGCAAAAGCGGCGCTCCGGAGCTCACCGCTACCGCTCCACTGATCTGTGCGCGAAGTAGCCGCTTCTTGGCCTCCGGCAGCCGGAGATCGCGGTAGCTTGCAAGAGGCGAAGAACGAAGCCGCGAAGAAGCCGGCTTGTGTGCGAAGCTCGCACACAGCTGCAGGACGGTGGCTGCCGCTCTCCTGCCTCTTGAATTCACCCTTGGCATGCCAATGGAAGGTGTTCCAGGACAACCTTCCTGAGTTTTTATTTTAGTTTTCATGCATCCCACCTTGGAAATTCTCGTTGCTCCCCAGAGGCTCCGAGATGCAGAGAACACGGTGGCAGCTGCTGAAAAGAAGGGCAACTGTGAGTTGGTCAAGAAGCAAGAACCTAGGCAGCTGCCTGTGCTTAGCAAGGAGCAGCTGCTGGATTCTTGCAATTGCCTTCAGTGCGCACAGAAGCCCGCTGCTCTGCTGCTTGGTTTTTCGCCTTCAGTCAATTGCACATTGCTGAAGCTGAGGCAGGCTGTTCAGCTTTGCTGCTTTTCAGCATCTCAGCTGCTTTCTGCTCTGTGACAGCTCTCGAGATGAAATAGAGATTTTTAGAGTTGGGTTAACAAAATGAATTAAGCATTTCTAATTTAGCTTGTAGAGTTATGTGTTGAATTTTCAACCTTTTGCTTAAGAAACCTCTGCCTAGTACAATGGGCAAAGGAAAATGCAAATTTCTGAAGCTTCTTGCATAAAGAACAATACCAGAAGAAGCAAAGAACCCAGATAAAGAAGCTCCTCTGTCTCCAAGCCTATCAAGACTTACAGACGTACTCAGAGAAGCACCAAAGGACCAAAAGCGCACGCGCAGAGAGGAAAAGTTCAAAAGTTCAATCATGAGGAAGACCACAATCTTCAGCCTCAGGACCACCAAGAGACCCCCGTACGACCACCACAGCAAACCACGCATGCCCAGAAGGCCGTGGACTTACTTAGCATGAGAAGCGAGGACAGGCGGGGCCAGGGGTTGAATATGCATGAAAAAGTTGTGCAATGTATTGCATATGGAACGTCTTTAAGAATAAAAGTGTGGGTCAGACTGAGGCTCGGGGCACAAGTTTTGGAGAGCTATCTCACTTGTGCCGGGCGCTGACATACATACCCACTTCATAACTACCCCAGGTCATGGAGTCTATTGATTTCTTCCGCGTATCGTTTCAGTTGGCGACCACGAAGGGACTGCTCTGCTCACCCGCAGGTCCGGTTGGGAGCAGACACCCTCAGGCGCCACGGGGCTTTTCCCCGGAGGGACTCTGCGCCTCGGCTGTACACTGCGGGGAGCAGACCACGGCCCGTTGACTAGCGGATGAAAGCGGTATGTGTTAATTTATTTTCTTACGGTTGGCACTGATAAGTCGCAAAAAGATGTTTTTGCGCGCAGGTTTGCCTAGGGGCTTGCAAGCAGACCGCCATCGGGGGAGAGGCCGGCGGCGGGAGGACCTCCCCAGCTGATAGCGCGGCTCGGGGAGGGCGAAATCGCGATTTCAGTGTGTGGTGTGTGTCCTGATTGCAGTGTAGTGTGTCTGTTACGTCCGGACGTGCGTGCTTGTGCGTGTGTGTGTATGTGTGAGTGGAACGGTGAAGCACGGTGCGGCCTTGCTAAGATACAGAGAGGCGGCGCGGCGGTGCTAGAGAGCGCATGCGCAGGGCAGCTCTCAGCCCACACTACCTGATAGTGCGGGTAGTGCGCACTCTACCTGATAGAGCGGGTGGTGCGCATGCGTGGCACGGGCTGTCTCTGGCGAGCTGGGGGAGCGCGGCGCGGGGCTTAAGTCGGGGCTTGCAAAGTTGCTTTAGGCGTGGCCCAGCTGATAGCGCAGCGGGCGCGCGGGCACAAGCCGCGGTTTGAGGAGCCGCTTTGAACCCCGCTAGCTGATAGCGCAGCTAGTGGGAGCGTGGTACAAGCTAGGAGTTACAAGCACCGCTTACAAGCATCGCTAGTTGGTAAAAAGCTTGCAAAAGTAGCCAGCGAGCCCGGCTGGGCTAAGAGTTAAGTGTTTGTTATACAATAGCACTGCCCTTCAGTGTTAAAAGCTGTCACTGGGGCAGGAGGAGGGGTTGGGGAAGGCAGTCTAGGGTTGCCATGGGAAACAGCAGTTGTATGAGTTCTCCACCCCCTTTTGGAAGAGAATTGTACCCTCCCCCTGTCCTGTCAGTTATTGTTCAAGTCTGCCCCTTAGCCTAGAATCTTCTCTGTTCCACGTTTTCCCTTTGGTTCTTCCACCAAGAACACTCCTTTCCCTTTTCCCCACTGGTTAATGTTATATTTCCCCTCCCTTTAGCCTTCTCCCGATTGTACCCTCGAATGCTAAACCCTCCTACCCCTACGCAGTAAAAGAATCCTCAGCCCGCCCTTCGGGGCTCTCGGAATCTGCCTCCCTTCTGCTTCGTTGTCTCCCTGTTTGCCCCTTCTGCGACCCTTCAATCAACGAGCAGGATTTCAGCAGCCCGAGTGTCCCTCCCGTTCTTCTGGTGGACCCTCAGATGTACCAGCTATCCGAGCTTCGTGCCGAGTGGCTAAAAGCCCCCACGGCTCGGCAACTGGGAGATCCTTTGCATTACAGGGCGAATAAAGGGGGGATGAATGTGTGTGAATGAGAGGCTGTAAGAGCCCGTCTGAAGCCCCTCATTTTCCATTCTGCCTTCCGATTGCCACAAGAAAGAATCCCTTCCCCCACTGTAGTTCCGGCTTAGAACAGGACACAGCACAGGTGGAACCACTGAACCGTCATGCTGGCTGTTCCCAACAAGGCCTGGTAAGAACTTGGCAAGGACTTGGCAAGGACTTGGCAAAGACCTGACATGGAGCCAGCACGGGACAGCCTGATGCGCGGCCTGCTTCTAATCTCCGTTCTTAAGCCAAATGAACTTTTGGGGTGACTCTCGCGGTCCTTCATTGAAGACCCCTCATCTGCCTCGTTACCACTGTGACAAAGAAAGAATGAGAACCCTCCTCCCAAGGACTGAGACTGAGACCCCTGCTATAGGGAGGAGGGGAAATTGGTGGTCTGACCACTAATGACATGACCTGTTTCCCTTCAGTGATTCAAATGGACTTATTCTTCATTGTGTATTCGTCTTGCTTTGGTGGTTTCTGTGGACTCACCCGTTCCCTCGGGGCGATTACAATGGACTTGTTCCCCCCCTCTCTCCTCTGTGGACTATAATTGGAGCCCCGAGTCGACCAGAACTTCGAAGACTCCCCCGACACGACAGAGGGATCCCCATCGTCCGGAGCACTGAGGATCTCGCCTGTGTTGGTAGCTATTCCCATATCCCTCTTCTCTCTCTAACCTTTTATCTCCTTTCAGATCCCCACTATCGCGTTTACTGTTTTGGCTCCTACTAAAGGTGCATTTGTTGTGATTAACTGATAGTCCCTTGTTGTTTGCCTTTGTTGCACTTTTGGGATGGGTGAAAAGAACCATCACGACACCCCGCAAGAAGCGGATCGTGACAGAGGCGGGCTGGTTACCCCAGACCTGCTAAGCGAGAGCGGCAGTCTCCCATGCTGCGTTTCCGTCTTTTTCGCGAGAAAAGCGGCCAGTAAAGAGACGAAGCGAGTGATAAAAAGAGTGAGAGAACCCCCCCTGGGACTGGGTCTCGGAGAAAGAGTGGGACCCCTTAGTGGGGGGGGGGGGGGGGGGAGTAAAAGGTAATTAATTAGAAAAAAAAATGAATTAAAAGGTAAAAAGAGGGTCTTCTTGGCATAATCTATTGGGGAAAAATAAAAGGTAAAATGTGTAGGAGGGGCCCCTAAAAATTCTGCTGGATTGAGGGATAAGAATGCCCATGAACATCCAAGATCAAACCTGCTGGATTGAGGGATTAATGTTCCAAGAGCATCCAGGGTTGATTCAAACCTGCTGGATTGAGGGATTAATGTTCCAAGAGCATCCAGGGTTAAGTCAAACCTGCTGGGTTGAGGGATTAACATTGCAAGAGCACCCAGAATTAAGTTTGCTGGGTTGTTGAGAGCACCCAAGATTGAGTAAAAATTTTGCCAGTTTGAAGAGAAGTCTGACAGGATCTAGAGTTGGGAACCACACAGCTAGATTGAGGGGTATCCAAGAACACTGGGACTAGCCAGGGACACCTACAAGTGTAATAGGTGTGTTGAAAAAGAAAAGGTACCTTGTTGTTGTGGTTGTTTTGTTATGTGTAAGAGTAAGTAAAATAAAGTTAAGTGAATGTAGACGAAGGAAAGTATATGTATGCATCCTGCCCTGTTAAGCAGCCTCACTGTGCTTCCCTGCTGTCACCGACAAACACAAGTTACGAACCCTCAGAACTGAAAAAGTTCAATCAAATATTGCTTCCATTGATGACCATGATATTGTCTATAATACCTTGTTCCAACTTATGTTATGTAAGTGTTAATACCCCTATCCTACCAGTTGGTAAACCTGATGGGTCATACCGGTTAGTACAGGATCTGCGGGCCATAAACAAGGTCACGGAGGATCTGTATCCTGTGGTGGCCAATCCCTACACGTTATTAACTTGCTTAACAGCCGAGCTAACTTGGTTTACCGTTTTAGATTTAAAAGATGCCTTCTTTTGCCTTCCTATCCATGAAGCCAGAAAATTTTTGCATTTGAATGGGAAAATCCTAAGAGCGGGCCAAGAACTCAACTGACATGGACCAGACTCCCACAAGGATTCAAAAACTCACCCACTTTGTTTGGAGAACAACTTGCAAAAGAATTAGAGACCTGAGAAGCCCCTCCAGAGGAAGGGAAGTTGCTAGAGTACGTAGATGACATCCTGATAGCCACACGGACAAGGGAAGCATGCACGGCCTGGACGATAAGCCTCTTGAACTTTTTGGGGCTCCAAGGGTACCGAGTATCAAAGAAAAAAGCCCAAGTAGTAAAAGAGAAAGTAACTTCTCTGGGTTACGAAGTCAGTGCTAGACAACGTACCTTGGGCCAAAGCCGGAAGGAGGCAATATGCCAGACCCCAAAACCTCAGACGGTAAAGGAACTACGAACTTTCCTGAGGATGACAGGGTGGTGCAGGTTATGGATCTATAACTATGGACTGTTTGTTAAGCCCTTCTATGAACTGATTGCAACTGAAAGCAGGAACATCCAAGAGACAAAGGAAGCTACGCAAGCTTTCAACCAGCTGAAAAAAGCCCTCATGTCAGCTCCAGCCCTGAGATTGCCAGACGTGAGTAAGCCTTCCCTTTTATTCTCCCATGAGAAGCAAGGAATCGCCTTAGGAATACTAGCACAGGACCTCGGCCCATATCGGAGAGCAGTGGCTTACTTCTCTAAGCAATTGGATACAGCAGCTAAAGGGTGGCCTGGGTGCCTCAGAGCTGTTGCAGCAGTCGTACTGAACATCCAAGAGGCACACAAATTCACCCTAGGCCAGAAAAGAACTGTGCTAGTGTCTCACACAGTGTCTGCAGTGCTAGAGGTAAAAGGTGGGCATTGGCTTTCCCCACAACGGCTCCTGAGATACCAAGCTATCATAGTGGAGCAAGATGATGTAGAGATAGTAGTGACTAACATTGTCAATCCAGCCTCCTTCCTCAGTAGAAACCAAGGGGAACCAGTGGAACATGACTGCCTGGAGACCATTGAAGCCACCTACTCCAGCTGCCCTGACTCGAAGGACACCCCTCTCAAGAATGCAGAAGTCTCGTTTACTGATGGAAGCAGTTATATCATCAGTGGAAAACGGCACGCCGGGTAGGCAGTTCCAACGTGCAAGGAAGTAATGTCATCTGGGCCCCTGCCAACAAATACCTCTGCACAGAAGGCCGAGATAATTGCTCTAACTGGGGCCCTAGAATTGGCAAGAGGGAAAGAAATAAACATATACACGGACTCGAAGTATGCATTTGGAGTAGTGCATGCTCACAGAGCCATTTAGAAAGAGAGAGGACTGCTGAAGTCTCAAGGGAAAAATATTAAAGATGCATCAGAAGTACTGCGACTTCTAGAAGCAGTCCAGTTGCCAGAGAAAGTAGCGATCATGCACATTAAGGCACATCAGAAGATCAACTCAGAATTGGAAGAAGGAAACGAGCTGGCAGATAGGGAAGCAAAAGAAGCAGCAAGACGGGCACATTTCCCCTAAAGGTAAGCCAAGATACAACAAACCAGAAAAAAAATTAATCTATGAGCAAAAAGGAGACTATAACCAAGAGGGATGGGCCACCATAGAAGGAAAATTAGTTCTACCCTCCTATTTATGATGGTCCCTAATAAAGGAAGAACACCAGAAAACCATTGGGGTATTGATGCTCTAGCATAACTAGACATTTACAACTCGACAATGTGACCTTTGCCTCCAGACCAACCCCAAAAATACTCCCAAACCAAAGCTTAGCCAGATTAGGAAGGGTCATGGGCCGGAGCAGCAATGGCAGATTGATTGTACAGAATTGCCAAGAAAAGGGGGGTATACGTTTTTCCTGGTGCTAACAGATACCTTTTCAGGATGGCCAGAAGCATTCCCCACCAGGACTTCTAAAGCTCAAGAAGTAACTAAGGTATTGGTACAAGAAAACATACCACGCTTTAGAGTCCTGGCCACAATCTCCTCAAATAGAGGACCACATTTTATTGTAAAATTCGTGCAACAAGTTAGCCAATACTTGAACATAGACTGAGAACTTCACACCCCATATAACCCACAATCAAGTGGTCAGGTAAAAAAAATGAATCATTTGATCAAACAACAAATTGTACAATTGGGACAAGAAGCTAATTTGTCATGGACTCAATCCCTCCCATTAGCACTACTGCAGATCCGAACCAAACCCAAGACTAAAGAAAAGCTAAACCACTTTGACTTGCTTTATGAAAAACCATATGGGGTGCGAAAGAGAATGTCTAGCCAAGACATGTCACTAACCTCCTGTATGTTAAGTCTCTTAACTTGGTGTATCCAGCACCAATCACTAGCTAATAAACACAAGTCATAACTAGTGAAATACACTGTTTAGAAGACTTTATGTCACCCAATTATAATTCTATTAATTTTAGTTACTGTAAGTTTAATGATGTCTACTTTAACACTCATGTAGAATTCGAGGATGTTAAAACACATGGCCAGTCTGACATCACTCTCTAGAACTCCTAGAATCTTACTGAAAGAGGACGGTCAAGACAGTAGATGAGAATTTAAATCAAGACCCCTGTAGTAAAAGAATTTACTCTATTTTAAGAAAAGGGGGGACTGAAGCAGAGATTTTTAGAGTTAGGTTAACAAAATGAATGAAGCATTTCTAATTTAGCTTGTAGAGTTATGTGTTGAATTTTCAACCTTTTGCTTAAGAAACCTCTGCCTAGTACAATGGGCATAGGAAAATGCAAATTTCTGAAGCTTCTTGCATAAAGAACAATACCAGAAGAAGCAAAGAACCCAGATAAAGAAGCTCCTCTGTCTCCAAGCCTATCAAGACTGACAGACGTACTCAGAGAAGCACCAAAGGACCAAAAGCGCACGCGCAGAGAGGAAAAGTTCAAAAGTTCAATCGTGAGGAAGACCACAATCTTCAGCCTCAGGACCACCAAGAGACCCCCGTACGACCACCACAGCAAACCACGCATGCCCAGAAGGCCGTGGACTTACTTAGCATGAGAAGCGAGGACAGGCGGGGCCAGGGGTTGAATATGCATGAAAAAGTTGTGCAATGTATTGCATATGGAACGTCTTTAAGAATAAAAGTGTGGGTCAGACTGAGGCTCGGGGCACAAGTTTTGGAGAGCTATCTCACTTGTGCCGGGCGCTAACATACATAGCCACTTCATAACTACCCCAGGTTATGGAGTCTACTGATTTCTTCCGCGTATCGTTTCAGAGGTTTCTTGCCTTCGCCAGGCTGCAACGTGCCCGCTAGTAGCAAGAACTGGGCAGGAGTGGGCAGAGAGCAGGGCCATCTGCCAGCAGGTTGCAGCTTGCCCAGGAAAATGCAGTGTCCTTGGAATGTGCAGCAAATCTTATTTCCTGGCAAGGTCGGGCTAAGTGAGCAGTGCTGGTACACTTTCTCCTTGAGAACTGGAGCGGAAAAGCTTTTCGCTAAGATGTAGGCGAGCAGAGAGGCAGAATACGCAGCTCCGCAGCTGGCCGAAAGCAAGTGCCGCTTCCCGGCGTCTTTCGGCAAAAGCGGCGCTCCGGAGCTCACCGCTGCCGCTACACTAATCTGTGCGCGAAGTAGCCGCTTCTTCGCCTCCGGCAGCCGGAGATCGCGGTAGCTTGCAAGAGGCGAAGAACGAAGCCGCGAAGAAGCCGGCTTGTGTGCGAAGCTCGCACACAGCTGCAGGACGGTGGCTGCCGCTCTCCTGCCTCTTGAATTCACCCTTGGCATGCCAATGGAAGGTGTTCCAGGACAACCTTCCTGAGTTTTTATTTTAGTTTTCATGCATCCCACCTTGGAAATTCTCGTTGCTCCCCAGAGGCTCCGAGATGCAGAGAACACGGTGGCAGCTGCTGAAAAGAAGGGCAACTGTGAGTTGGTCAAGAAGCAAGAACCTAGGCAGCTGCCTGTGCTTGGCAAGGAGCAGCTGCTGGATTCTTGCAATTGCCTTCAGTGCGCACAGAAGCCCGCTGCTCTGCTGCTTGGTTTTTCGCCTTCAGTCAATTACACACTGCTGAAGCTGAGGCAGGCAGTTCAGCTTTGCTGCTTTTCAGCATCTCAGCTGCCCTTCTGCTCTGTGACAGCTCTCCAGGTTTCTTGCCTTCGCCAGGCTGCAACGTGCCCGCTAGTACCAAGAACTGGGCAGGAGTGGGCAGAGAGCACGGCCATCTGCCAGCAGGTTGCAGCTTGCCCAGGAAAATGCAGTGTCCTTGGAATGTGCAGCAAATCTTATTTCCTGGCAAGGTCGGGCTAAGTGAGCACTGCTGGTACACTTTCTCCTTGAGAACTGGAGCGGAAAAGCTTTTCGCTAAGATGTAGGCGAGCAGAGAGGCAGAATACGCAGCTCCGCAGCTGGCCGAAAGCAAGTGCCGCTTCCCGGCGTCTTTCGGCAAAAGCGGCGCTCCGGAGCTCACCGCTACCGCTCCACTGATCTGTGCGCGAAGTAGCCGCTTCTTCGCCTCCGGCAGCCGGAGATCGCGGTAGCTTGCAAGAGGCGAAGAACGAAGCCGCGAAGAAGCCGGCTTGTGTGCGAAGCTCGCACACAGCTGCAGGACGGTGGCTGCCGCTCTCCTGCCTCTTGAATTCACCCTTGGCATGCCAATGGAAGGTGTTCCAGGACAACCTTCCTGAGTTTTTATTTTAGTTTTCATGCATCCCACCTTGGAAATTCTCGTTGCTCCCCAGAGGCTCCGAGATGCAGAGAACACGGTGGCAGCTGCTGAAAAGAAGGGCAACTGTGAGTTGGTCAAGAAGCAAGAACCTAGGCAGCTGCCTGTGCTTGGCAAGGAGCAGCTGCTGGATTCTTGCAATTGCCTTCAGTGCGCACAGAAGCCCGCTGCTCTGCTGCTTGGTTTTTCGCCTTCAGTCAATTACACACTGCTGAAGCTGAGGCAGGCAGTTCAGCTTTGCTGCTTTTCAGCATCTCAGCTGCCCTTCTGCTCTGCGACAGCTCTCCAGGTTTCTTGCCTTCGCCAGGCTGCAACGTGCCCGCTAGTAGCAAGAACTGGGCAGGAGTGGGCAGAGAGCAGGGCCATCTGCCAGCAGGTTGCAGCTTGCCCAGGAAAATGCAGTGTCCTTGGAATGTGCAGCAAATCTTATTTCCTGGCAAGGTCGGGCTAAGTGGGCAGTGCTGGTACACTTTCTCCTTGAGAACTGGAGCGGAAAAGCTTTTCGCTAAGATGTAGGCGAGCAGAGAGGCAGAATACGCAGCTCCGCAGCTGGCCGAAAGCAAGTGCCGCTTCCCGGCGTCTTTCGGCAAAAGCGGCGCTCCGGAGCTCACCGCTACCGCTCCAGTGATCTGTGCGCGAAGTAGCTGCTTCTTGGCCTCCGGCAGCCGGAGATCGCGGTAGCTTGCAAGAGGCGAAGAACGAAGCCGCGAAGAAGCCGGCTTGTGTGCGAAGCTCGCACACAGCTGCAGGACGGTGGCTGCCGCTCTCCTGCCTCTTGAATTCACCCTTGGCATGCCAATGGAAGGTGTTCCAGGACAACCTTCCTGAGTTTTTATTTTAGTTTTCATGCATCCCACCTTGGAAATTCTTGTTGCTCCCCAGAGGCTCCGAGATGCAGAGAACACGGTGGCAGCTGCTGAAAAGAAGGGCAACTGTGAGTTGGTCAAGAACCAAGAACACAGGCAGCTGCCTGTGCTTGGCAAGGAGCAGCTGCTGGATTCTTGCAATTGCCTGCAGTGCGCACAGAAGCCCGCTGCTCTGCTGCTTGGTTTTTCGCCTTCAGTCAATTACACACTGCTGAAGCTGAGGCAGGCAGTTCAGCTTTGCTGCTTTTCAGCATCTCAGCTGCCCTTCTGCTCTGTGACAGCTCTCCAGGTTTCTTGCCTTCGCCAGGCTGCAACGTGCCCGCTAGTAGCAAGAACTGGGCAGGAGTGGGCAGAGAGCAGGGCCATCTGCCAGCAGGTTGCAGCTTGCCCAGGAAAATGCAGTGTCCTTGGAATGTGCAGCAAATCTTATTTCCTGGCAAGGTCGGGCTAAGTGAGCAGTGCTGGTACACTTTCTCCTTGAGAACTGGAGCGGAAAAGCTTTTCGCTAAGATGTAGGCGAGCAGAGAGGCAGAATACGCAGCTCCGCAGCTGGCCGAAAGCAAGTGCCGCTTCCCGGCGTCTTTCGGCAAAAGCGGCGCTCCGGAGCTCACCGCTACCGCTCCACTGATCTGTGCGCGAAGTAGCCGCTTCTTCGCCTCCGGCAGCCGGAGATCGCGGTAGCTTGCAAGAGGCGAAGAACGAAGCCGCGAAGAAGCCGGCTTGTGTGCGAAGCTCGCACACAGCTGCAGGACGGTGGCTGCCGCTCTCCTGCCTCTTGAATTCACCCTTGGCATGCCAATGGAAGGTGTTCCAGGACAACCTTCCTGAGTTTTTATTTTAGTTTTCATGCATCCCACCTTGGAAATTCTCGTTGCTCCCCAGAGGCTCCGAGATGCAGAGAACACGGTGGCAGCTGCTGAAAAGAAGGGCAACTGTGAGTTGGTCAAGAAGCAAGAACCTAGGCAGCTGCCTGTGCTTAGCAAGGAGCAGCTGCTGGATTCTTGCAATTGCCTTCAGTGCGCACAGAAGCCCGCTGCTCTGCTGCTTGGTTTTTCGCCTTCAGTCAATTGCACATTGCTGAAGCTGAGGCAGGCTGTTCAGCTTTGCTGCTTTTCAGCATCTCAGCTGCTTTCTGCTCTGTGACAGCTCTCGAGATGAAATAGAGATTTTTAGAGTTGGGTTAACAAAATGAATTAAGCATTTCTAATTTAGCTTGTAGAGTTATGTGTTGAATTTTCAACCTTTTGCTTAAGAAACCTCTGCCTAGTACAATGGGCAAAGGAAAATGCAAATTTCTGAAGCTTCTTGCATAAAGAACAATACCAGAAGAAGCAAAGAACCCAGATAAAGAAGCTCCTCTGTCTCCAAGCCTATCAAGACTTACAGACGTACTCAGAGAAGCACCAAAGGACCAAAAGCGCACGCGCAGAGAGGAAAAGTTCAAAAGTTCAATCATGAGGAAGACCACAATCTTCAGCCTCAGGACCACCAAGAGACCCCCGTACGACCACCACAGCAAACCACGCATGCCCAGAAGGCCGTGGACTTACTTAGCATGAGAAGCGAGGACAGGCGGGGCCAGGGGTTGAATATGCATGAAAAAGTTGTGCAATGTATTGCATATGGAACGTCTTTAAGAATAAAAGTGTGGGTCAGACTGAGGCTCGGGGCACAAGTTTTGGAGAGCTATCTCACTTGTGCCGGGCGCTGACATACATACCCACTTCATAACTACCCCAGGTCATGGAGTCTATTGATTTCTTCCGCGTATCGTTTCAGTTGGCGACCACGAAGGGACTGCTCTGCTCACCCGCAGGTCCGGTTGGGAGCAGACACCCTCAGGCGCCACGGGGCTTTTCCCCGGAGGGACTCTGCGCCTCGGCTGTACACTGCGGGGAGCAGACCACGGCCCGTTGACTAGCGGATGAAAGCGGTATGTGTTAATTTATTTTCTTACGGTTGGCACTGATAAGTCGCAAAAAGATGTTTTTGCGCGCAGGTTTGCCTAGGGGCTTGCAAGCAGACCGCCATCGGGGGAGAGGCCGGCGGCGGGAGGACCTCCCCAGCTGATAGCGCGGCTCGGGGAGGGCGAAATCGCGATTTCAGTGTGTGGTGTGTGTCCTGATTGCAGTGTAGTGTGTCTGTTACGTCCGGACGTGCGTGCTTGTGCGTGTGTGTGTATGTGTGAGTGGAACGGTGAAGCACGGTGCGGCCTTGCTAAGATACAGAGAGGCGGCGCGGCGGTGCTAGAGAGCGCATGCGCAGGGCAGCTCTCAGCCCACACTACCTGATAGTGCGGGTAGTGCGCACTCTACCTGATAGAGCGGGTGGTGCGCATGCGTGGCACGGGCTGTCTCTGGCGAGCTGGGGGAGCGCGGCGCGGGGCTTAAGTCGGGGCTTGCAAAGTTGCTTTAGGCGCGGCCCAGCTGATAGCGCAGCGGGCGCGCGGGCACAAGCCGCGGTTTGAGGAGCCGCTTTGAACCCCGCTAGCTGATAGCGCAGCTAGTGGGAGCGTGGTACAAGCTAGGAGTTACAAGCACCGCTTACAAGCATCGCTAGTTGGTAAAAAGCTTGCAAAAGTAGCCAGCGAGCCCGGCTGGGCTAAGAGTTAAGTGTTTGTTATACAATAGCACTGCCCTTCAGTGTTAAAAGCTGTCACTGGGGCAGGAGGAGGGGTTGGGGAAGGCAGTCTAGGGTTGCCATGGGAAACAGCAGTTGTATGAGTTCTCCACCCCCTTTTGGAAGAGAATTGTACCCTCCCCCTGTCCTGTCAGTTATTGTTCAAGTCTGCCCCTTAGCCTAGAATCTTCTCTGTTCCACGTTTTCCCTTTGGTTCTTCCACCAAGAACACTCCTTTCCCTTTTCCCCACTGGTTAATGTTATATTTCCCCTCCCTTTAGCCTTCTCCCGATTGTACCCTCGAATGCTAAACCCTCCTACCCCTACGCAGTAAAAGAATCCTCAGCCCGCCCTTCGGGGCTCTCGGAATCTGCCTCCCTTCTGCTTCGTTGTCTCCCTGTTTGCCCCTTCTGCGACCCTTCAATCAACGAGCAGGATTTCAGCAGCCCGAGTGTCCCTCCCGTTCTTCTGGTGGACCCTCAGATGTACCAGCTATCCGAGCTTCGTGCCGAGTGGCTAAAAGCCCCCACGGCTCGGCAACTGGGAGATCCTTTGCATTACAGGGCGAATAAAGGGGGGATGAATGTGTGTGAATGAGAGGCTGTAAGAGCCCGTCTGAAGCCCCTCATTTTCCATTCTGCCTTCCGATTGCCACAAGAAAGAATCCCTTCCCCCACTGTAGTTCCGGCTTAGAACAGGACACAGCACAGGTGGAACCACTGAACCGTCATGCTGGCTGTTCCCAACAAGGCCTGGTAAGAACTTGGCAAGGACTTGGCAAGGACTTGGCAAAGACCTGACATGGAGCCAGCACGGGACAGCCTGATGCGCGGCCTGCTTCTAATCTCCGTTCTTAAGCCAAATGAACTTTTGGGGTGACTCTCGCGGTCCTTCATTGAAGACCCCTCATCTGCCTCGTTACCACTGTGACAAAGAAAGAATGAGAACCCTCCTCCCAAGGACTGAGACTGAGACCCCTGCTATAGGGAGGAGGGGAAATTGGTGGTCTGACCACTAATGACATGACCTGTTTCCCTTCAGTGATTCAAATGGACTTATTCTTCATTGTGTATTCGTCTTGCTTTGGTGGTTTCTGTGGACTCACCCGTTCCCTCGGGGCGATTACAATGGACTTGTTCCCCCCCTCTCTCCTCTGTGGACTATAATTGGAGCCCCGAGTCGACCAGAACTTCGAAGACTCCCCCGACACGACAGAGGGATCCCCATCGTCCGGAGCACTGAGGATCTCGCCTGTGTTGGTAGCTATTCCCATATCCCTCTTCTCTCTCTAACCTTTTATCTCCTTTCAGATCCCCACTATCGCGTTTACTGTTTTGGCTCCTACTAAAGGTGCATTTGTTGTGATTAACTGATAGTCCCTTGTTGTTTGCCTTTGTTGCACTTTTGGGATGGGTGAAAAGAACCATCACGACACCCCGCAAGAAGCGGATCGTGACAGAGGCGGGCTGGTTACCCCAGACCTGCTAAGCGAGAGCGGCAGTCTCCCATGCTGCGTTTCCGTCTTTTTCGCGAGAAAAGCGGCCAGTAAAGAGACGAAGCGAGTGATAAAAAGAGTGAGAGAACCCCCCCTGGGACTGGGTCTCGGAGAAAGAGTGGGACCCCTTAGTGGGGGGGGGGGGGGGGGGGAGTAAAAGGTAATTAATTAGAAAAAAAAATGAATTAAAAGGTAAAAAGAGGGTCTTCTTGGCATAATCTATTGGGGAAAAATAAAAGGTAAAATGTGTAGGAGGGGCCCCTAAAAATTCTGCTGGATTGAGGGATAAGAATGCCCATGAACATCCAAGATCAAACCTGCTGGATTGAGGGATTAATGTTCCAAGAGCATCCAGGGTTGATTCAAACCTGCTGGATTGAGGGATTAATGTTCCAAGAGCATCCAGGGTTAAGTCAAACCTGCTGGGTTGAGGGATTAACATTGCAAGAGCACCCAGAATTAAGTTTGCTGGGTTGTTGAGAGCACCCAAGATTGAGTAAAAATTTTGCCAGTTTGAAGAGAAGTCTGACAGGATCTAGAGTTGGGAACCACACAGCTAGATTGAGGGGTATCCAAGAACACTGGGACTAGCCAGGGACACCTACAAGTGTAATAGGTGTGTTGAAAAAGAAAAGGTACCTTGTTGTTGTGGTTGTTTTGTTATGTGTAAGAGTAAGTAAAATAAAGTTAAGTGAATGTAGACGAAGGAAAGTATATGTATGCATCCTGCCCTGTTAAGCAGCCTCACTGTGCTTCCCTGCTGTCACCGACAAACACAAGTTACGAACCCTCAGAACTGAAAAAGTTCAATCAAATATTGCTTCCATTGATGACCATGATATTGTCTATAATACCTTGTTCCAACTTATGTTATGTAAGTGTTAATACCCCTATCCTACCAGTTGGTAAACCTGATGGGTCATACCGGTTAGTACAGGATCTGCGGGCCATAAACAAGGTCACGGAGGATCTGTATCCTGTGGTGGCCAATCCCTACACGTTATTAACTTGCTTAACAGCCGAGCTAACTTGGTTTACCGTTTTAGATTTAAAAGATGCCTTCTTTTGCCTTCCTATCCATGAAGCCAGAAAATTTTTGCATTTGAATGGGAAAATCCTAAGAGCGGGCCAAGAACTCAACTGACATGGACCAGACTCCCACAAGGATTCAAAAACTCACCCACTTTGTTTGGAGAACAACTTGCAAAAGAATTAGAGACCTGAGAAGCCCCTCCAGAGGAAGGGAAGTTGCTAGAGTACGTAGATGACATCCTGATAGCCACACGGACAAGGGAAGCATGCACGGCCTGGACGATAAGCCTCTTGAACTTTTTGGGGCTCCAAGGGTACCGAGTATCAAAGAAAAAAGCCCAAGTAGTAAAAGAGAAAGTAACTTCTCTGGGTTACGAAGTCAGTGCTAGACAACGTACCTTGGGCCAAAGCCGGAAGGAGGCAATATGCCAGACCCCAAAACCTCAGACGGTAAAGGAACTACGAACTTTCCTGAGGATGACAGGGTGGTGCAGGTTATGGATCTATAACTATGGACTGTTTGTTAAGCCCTTCTATGAACTGATTGCAACTGAAAGCAGGAACATCCAAGAGACAAAGGAAGCTACGCAAGCTTTCAACCAGCTGAAAAAAGCCCTCATGTCAGCTCCAGCCCTGAGATTGCCAGACGTGAGTAAGCCTTCCCTTTTATTCTCCCATGAGAAGCAAGGAATCGCCTTAGGAATACTAGCACAGGACCTCGGCCCATATCGGAGAGCAGTGGCTTACTTCTCTAAGCAATTGGATACAGCAGCTAAAGGGTGGCCTGGGTGCCTCAGAGCTGTTGCAGCAGTCGTACTGAACATCCAAGAGGCACACAAATTCACCCTAGGCCAGAAAAGAACTGTGCTAGTGTCTCACACAGTGTCTGCAGTGCTAGAGGTAAAAGGTGGGCATTGGCTTTCCCCACAACGGCTCCTGAGATACCAAGCTATCATAGTGGAGCAAGATGATGTAGAGATAGTAGTGACTAACATTGTCAATCCAGCCTCCTTCCTCAGTAGAAACCAAGGGGAACCAGTGGAACATGACTGCCTGGAGACCATTGAAGCCACCTACTCCAGCTGCCCTGACTCGAAGGACACCCCTCTCGAGAATGCAGAAGTCTCGTTTACTGATGGAAGCAGTTATATCATCAGTGGAAAACGGCACGCCGGGTAGGCAGTTCCAACGTGCAAGGAAGTAATGTCATCTGGGCCCCTGCCAACAAATACCTCTGCACAGAAGGCCGAGATAATTGCTCTAACTGGGGCCCTAGAATTGGCAAGAGGGAAAGAAATAAACATATACACGGACTCGAAGTATGCATTTGGAGTAGTGCATGCTCACAGAGCCATTTAGAAAGAGAGAGGACTGCTGAAGTCTCAAGGGAAAAATATTAAAGATGCATCAGAAGTACTGCGACTTCTAGAAGCAGTCCAGTTGCCAGAGAAAGTAGCGATCATGCACATTAAGGCACATCAGAAGATCAACTCAGAATTGGAAGAAGGAAACGAGCTGGCAGATAGGGAAGCAAAAGAAGCAGCAAGACGGGCACATTTCCCCTAAAGGTAAGCCAAGATACAACAAACCAGAAAAAAAATTAATCTATGAGCAAAAAGGAGACTATAACCAAGAGGGATGGGCCACCATAGAAGGAAAATTAGTTCTACCCTCCTATTTATGATGGTCCCTAATAAAGGAAGAACACCAGAAAACCATTGGGGTATTGATGCTCTAGCATAACTAGACATTTACAACTCGACAATGTGACCTTTGCCTCCAGACCAACCCCAAAAATACTCCCAAACCAAAGCTTAGCCAGATTAGGAAGGGTCATGGGCCGGAGCAGCAATGGCAGATTGATTGTACAGAATTGCCAAGAAAAGGGGGGTATACGTTTTTCCTGGTGCTAACAGATACCTTTTCAGGATGGCCAGAAGCATTCCCCACCAGGACTTCTAAAGCTCAAGAAGTAACTAAGGTATTGGTACAAGAAAACATACCACGCTTTAGAGTCCTGGCCACAATCTCCTCAAATAGAGGACCACATTTTATTGTAAAATTCGTGCAACAAGTTAGCCAATACTTGAACATAGACTGAGAACTTCACACCCCATATAACCCACAATCAAGTGGTCAGGTAAAAAAAATGAATCATTTGATCAAACAACAAATTGTACAATTGGGACAAGAAGCTAATTTGTCATGGACTCAATCCCTCCCATTAGCACTACTGCAGATCCGAACCAAACCCAAGACTAAAGAAAAGCTAAACCACTTTGACTTGCTTTATGAAAAACCATATGGGGTGCGAAAGAGAATGTCTAGCCAAGACATGTCACTAACCTCCTGTATGTTAAGTCTCTTAACTTGGTGTATCCAGCACCAATCACTAGCTAATAAACACAAGTCATAACTAGTGAAATACACTGTTTAGAAGACTTTATGTCACCCAATTATAATTCTATTAATTTTAGTTACTGTAAGTTTAATGATGTCTACTTTAACACTCATGTAGAATTCGAGGATGTTAAAACACATGGCCAGTCTGACATCACTCTCTAGAACTCCTAGAATCTTACTGAAAGAGGACGGTCAAGACAGTAGATGAGAATTTAAATCAAGACCCCTGTAGTAAAAGAATTTACTCTATTTTAAGAAAAGGGGGGACTGAAGCAGAGATTTTTAGAGTTAGGTTAACAAAATGAATGAAGCATTTCTAATTTAGCTTGTAGAGTTATGTGTTGAATTTTCAACCTTTTGCTTAAGAAACCTCTGCCTAGTACAATGGGCATAGGAAAATGCAAATTTCTGAAGCTTCTTGCATAAAGAACAATACCAGAAGAAGCAAAGAACCCAGATAAAGAAGCTCCTCTGTCTCCAAGCCTATCAAGACTTACAGACGTACTCAGAGAAGCACCAAAGGACCAAAAGCGCACGCGCAGAGAGGAAAAGTTCAAAAGTTCAATCGTGAGGAAGACCACAATCTTCAGCCTCAGGACCACCAAGAGACCCCCGTACGACCACCACAGCAAACCACGCATGCCCAGAAGGACGTGGACTTACTTAGCATGAGAAGCGAGGACAGGCGGGGCCAGGGGTTGAATATGCATGAAAAAGTTGTGCAATGTATTGCATATGGAACGTCTTTAAGAATAAAAGTGTGGGTCAGACTGAGGCTCGGGGCACAAGTTTTGGAGAGCTATCTCACTTGTGCCGGGCGCTAACATACATAGCCACTTCATAACTACCCCAGGTTATGGAGTCTACTGATTTCTTCCGCGTATCGTTTCAGAGGTTTCTTGCCTTCGCCAGGCTGCAACGTGCCCGCTAGTACCAAGAACTGGGCAGGAGTGGGCAGAGAGCAGGGCCATCTGCCAGCAGGTTGCAGCTTGCCCAGGAAAATGCAGTGTCCTTGGAATGTGCAGCAAATCTTATTTCCTGGCAAGGTCGGGCTAAGTGAGCAGTGCTGGTACACTTTCTCCTTGAGAACTGGAGCGGAAAAGCTTTTCGCTAAGATGTAGGCGAGCAGAGAGGCAGAATACGCAGCTCCGCAGCTGGCCGAAAGCAAGTGCCGCTTGCCGGCGTCTTTCGGCAAAAGCGGCGCTTCGGAGCGCACCGCTGCCGCTCCACTGATCTGTGCGCGAAGTAGCCGCTTCTTGGCCTCCGGCAGCCGGAGATCGCGGTAGCTTGCAAGAGGCGAAGAACGAAGCCGCGAAGAAGCCGGCTTGTGTGCGAAGCTCGCACACAGCTGCAGGACGGTGGCTGCCGCTCTCCTGCCTCTTGAATTCACCCTTGGCATGCCAATGGAAGGTGTTCCAGGACAACCTTCCTGAGTTTTTATTTTAGTTTTCATGCATCCCACCTTGGAAATTCTCGTTGCTCCCCAGAGGCTCCGAGATGCAGAGAACACGGTGGCAGCTGCTGAAAAGAAGGGCAACTGTGAGTTGGTCAAGAACCAAGAACACAGGCAGCTGCCTGTGCTTGGCAAGGAGCAGCTGCTGGATTCTTGCAATTGCCTGCAGTGCGCACAGAAGCCCGCTGCTCTGCTGCTTGGTTTTTCGCCTTCAGTCAATTACACACTGCTGAAGCTGAGGCAGGCAGTTCAGCTTTGCTGCTTTTCAGCATCTCAGCTGCCCTTCTGCTCTGTGACAGCTCTCCAGGTTTCTTGCCTTCGCCAGGCTGCAACGTGCCCGCTAGTACCAAGAACTGGGCAGGAGTGGGCAGAGAGCAGGGCCATCTGCCAGCAGGTTGCAGCTTGCCCAGGAAAATGCAGTGTCCTTGGAATGTGCAGCAAATCTTATTTCCTGGCAAGGTCGGGCTAAGTGAGCAGTGCTGGTACACTTTCTCCTTGAGAACTGGAGCGGAAAAGCTTTTCGCTAAGATGTAGGCGAGCAGAGAGGCAGAATACGCAGCTCCGCAGCTGGCCGAAAGCAAGTGCCGCTTCCCGGCGTCTTTCGGCAAAAGCGGCGCTCCGGAGCTCACCGCTACCGCTCCACTGATCTGTGCGCGAAGTAGCCGCTTCTTCGCCTCCGGCAGCCGGAGATCGCGGTAGCTTGCAAGAGGCGAAGAACGAAGCCGCGAAGAAGCCGGCTTGTGTGCGAAGCTCGCACACAGCTGCAGGACGGTGGCTGCCGCTCTCCTGCCTCTTGAATTCACCCTTGGCATGCCAATGGAAGGTGTTCCAGGACAACCTTCCTGAGTTTTTATTTTAGTTTTCATGCATCCCACCTTGGAAATTCTCGTTGCTCCCCAGAGGCTCCGAGATGCAGAGAACACGGTGGCAGCTGCTGAAAAGAAGGGCAACTGTGAGTTGGTCAAGAAGCAAGAACCTAGGCAGCTGCCTGTGCTTAGCAAGGAGCAGCTGCTGGATTCTTGCAATTGCCTTCAGTGCGCACAGAAGCCCGCTGCTCTGCTGCTTGGTTTTTCGCCTTCAGTCAATTGCACATTGCTGAAGCTGAGGCAGGCTGTTCAGCTTTGCTGCTTTTCAGCATCTCAGCTGCTTTCTGCTCTGTGACAGCTCTCGAGATGAAATAGAGATTTTTAGAGTTGGGTTAACAAAATGAATTAAGCATTTCTAATTTAGCTTGTAGAGTTATGTGTTGAATTTTCAACCTTTTGCTTAAGAAACCTCTGCCTAGTACAATGGGCAAAGGAAAATGCAAATTTCTGAAGCTTCTTGCATAAAGAACAATACCAGAAGAAGCAAAGAACCCAGATAAAGAAGCTCCTCTGTCTCCAAGCCTATCAAGACTTACAGACGTACTCAGAGAAGCACCAAAGGACCAAAAGCGCACGCGCAGAGAGGAAAAGTTCAAAAGTTCAATCATGAGGAAGACCACAATCTTCAGCCTCAGGACCACCAAGAGACCCCCGTACGACCACCACAGCAAACCACGCATGCCCAGAAGGCCGTGGACTTACTTAGCATGAGAAGCGAGGACAGGCGGGGCCAGGGGTTGAATATGCATGAAAAAGTTGTGCAATGTATTGCATATGGAACGTCTTTAAGAATAAAAGTGTGGGTCAGACTGAGGCTCGGGGCACAAGTTTTGGAGAGCTATCTCACTTGTGCCGGGCGCTGACATACATACCCACTTCATAACTACCCCAGGTCATGGAGTCTATTGATTTCTTCCGCGTATCGTTTCAGTTGGCGACCACGAAGGGACTGCTCTGCTCACCCGCAGGTCCGGTTGGGAGCAGACACCCTCAGGCGCCACGGGGCTTTTCCCCGGAGGGACTCTGCGCCTCGGCTGTACACTGCGGGGAGCAGACCACGGCCCGTTGACTAGCGGATGAAAGCGGTATGTGTTAATTTATTTTCTTACGGTTGGCACTGATAAGTCGCAAAAAGATGTTTTTGCGCGCAGGTTTGCCTAGGGGCTTGCAAGCAGACCGCCATCGGGGGAGAGGCCGGCGGCGGGAGGACCTCCCCAGCTGATAGCGCGGCTCGGGGAGGGCGAAATCGCGATTTCAGTGTGTGGTGTGTGTCCTGATTGCAGTGTAGTGTGTCTGTTACGTCCGGACGTGCGTGCTTGTGCGTGTGTGTGTATGTGTGAGTGGAACGGTGAAGCACGGTGCGGCCTTGCTAAGATACAGAGAGGCGGCGCGGCGGTGCTAGAGAGCGCATGCGCAGGGCAGCTCTCAGCCCACACTACCTGATAGTGCGGGTAGTGCGCACTCTACCTGATAGAGCGGGTGGTGCGCATGCGTGGCACGGGCTGTCTCTGGCGAGCTGGGGGAGCGCGGCGCGGGGCTTAAGTCGGGGCTTGCAAAGTTGCTTTAGGCGCGGCCCAGCTGATAGCGCAGCGGGCGCGCGGGCACAAGCCGCGGTTTGAGGAGCCGCTTTGAACCCCGCTAGCTGATAGCGCAGCTAGTGGGAGCGTGGTACAAGCTAGGAGTTACAAGCACCGCTTACAAGCATCGCTAGTTGGTAAAAAGCTTGCAAAAGTAGCCAGCGAGCCCGGCTGGGCTAAGAGTTAAGTGTTTGTTATACAATAGCACTGCCCTTCAGTGTTAAAAGCTGTCACTGGGGCAGGAGGAGGGGTTGGGGAAGGCAGTCTAGGGTTGCCATGGGAAACAGCAGTTGTATGAGTTCTCCACCCCCTTTTGGAAGAGAATTGTACCCTCCCCCTGTCCTGTCAGTTATTGTTCAAGTCTGCCCCTTAGCCTAGAATCTTCTCTGTTCCACGTTTTCCCTTTGGTTCTTCCACCAAGAACACTCCTTTCCCTTTTCCCCACTGGTTAATGTTATATTTCCCCTCCCTTTAGCCTTCTCCCGATTGTACCCTCGAATGCTAAACCCTCCTACCCCTACGCAGTAAAAGAATCCTCAGCCCGCCCTTCGGGGCTCTCGGAATCTGCCTCCCTTCTGCTTCGTTGTCTCCCTGTTTGCCCCTTCTGCGACCCTTCAATCAACGAGCAGGATTTCAGCAGCCCGAGTGTCCCTCCCGTTCTTCTGGTGGACCCTCAGATGTACCAGCTATCCGAGCTTCGTGCCGAGTGGCTAAAAGCCCCCACGGCTCGGCAACTGGGAGATCCTTTGCATTACAGGGCGAATAAAGGGGGGATGAATGTGTGTGAATGAGAGGCTGTAAGAGCCCGTCTGAAGCCCCTCATTTTCCATTCTGCCTTCCGATTGCCACAAGAAAGAATCCCTTCCCCCACTGTAGTTCCGGCTTAGAACAGGACACAGCACAGGTGGAACCACTGAACCGTCATGCTGGCTGTTCCCAACAAGGCCTGGTAAGAACTTGGCAAGGACTTGGCAAGGACTTGGCAAAGACCTGACATGGAGCCAGCACGGGACAGCCTGATGCGCGGCCTGCTTCTAATCTCCGTTCTTAAGCCAAATGAACTTTTGGGGTGACTCTCGCGGTCCTTCATTGAAGACCCCTCATCTGCCTCGTTACCACTGTGACAAAGAAAGAATGAGAACCCTCCTCCCAAGGACTGAGACTGAGACCCCTGCTATAGGGAGGAGGGGAAATTGGTGGTCTGACCACTAATGACATGACCTGTTTCCCTTCAGTGATTCAAATGGACTTATTCTTCATTGTGTATTCGTCTTGCTTTGGTGGTTTCTGTGGACTCACCCGTTCCCTCGGGGCGATTACAATGGACTTGTTCCCCCCCTCTCTCCTCTGTGGACTATAATTGGAGCCCCGAGTCGACCAGAACTTCGAAGACTCCCCCGACACGACAGAGGGATCCCCATCGTCCGGAGCACTGAGGATCTCGCCTGTGTTGGTAGCTATTCCCATATCCCTCTTCTCTCTCTAACCTTTTATCTCCTTTCAGATCCCCACTATCGCGTTTACTGTTTTGGCTCCTACTAAAGGTGCATTTGTTGTGATTAACTGATAGTCCCTTGTTGTTTGCCTTTGTTGCACTTTTGGGATGGGTGAAAAGAACCATCACGACACCCCGCAAGAAGCGGATCGTGACAGAGGCGGGCTGGTTACCCCAGACCTGCTAAGCGAGAGCGGCAGTCTCCCATGCTGCGTTTCCGTCTTTTTCGCGAGAAAAGCGGCCAGTAAAGAGACGAAGCGAGTGATAAAAAGAGTGAGAGAACCCCCCCTGGGACTGGGTCTCGGAGAAAGAGTGGGACCCCTTAGTGGGGGGGGGGGGGGGGGGGGGAGTAAAAGGTAATTAATTAGAAAAAAAAATGAATTAAAAAGAGGGTCTTCTTGGCATAATCTATTGGGGAAAAATAAAAGGTAAAATGTGTAGGAGGGGCCCCTAAAAATTCTGCTGGATTGAGGGATAAGAATGCCCATGAACATCCAAGATCAAACCTGCTGGATTGAGGGATTAATGTTCCAAGAGCATCCAGGGTTGATTCAAACCTGCTGGATTGAGGGATTAATGTTCCAAGAGCATCCAGGGTTAAGTCAAACCTGCTGGGTTGAGGGATTAACATTGCAAGAGCACCCAGAATTAAGTTTGCTGGGTTGTTGAGAGCACCCAAGATTGAGTAAAAATTTTGCCAGTTTGAAGAGAAGTCTGACAGGATCTAGAGTTGGGAACCACACAGCTAGATTGAGGGGTATCCAAGAACACTGGGACTAGCCAGGGACACCTACAAGTGTAATAGGTGTGTTGAAAAAGAAAAGGTACCTTGTTGTTGTGGTTGTTTTGTTATGTGTAAGAGTAAGTAAAATAAAGTTAAGTGAATGTAGACGAAGGAAAGTATATGTATGCATCCTGCCCTGTTAAGCAGCCTCACTGTGCTTCCCTGCTGTCACCGACAAACACAAGTTACGAACCCTCAGAACTGAAAAAGTTCAATCAAATATTGCTTCCATTGATGACCATGATATTGTCTATAATACCTTGTTCCAACTTATGTTATGTAAGTGTTAATACCCCTATCCTACCAGTTGGTAAACCTGATGGGTCATACCGGTTAGTACAGGATCTGCGGGCCATAAACAAGGTCACGGAGGATCTGTATCCTGTGGTGGCCAATCCCTACACGTTATTAACTTGCTTAACAGCCGAGCTAACTTGGTTTACCGTTTTAGATTTAAAAGATGCCTTCTTTTGCCTTCCTATCCATGAAGCCAGAAAATTTTTGCATTTGAATGGGAAAATCCTAAGAGCGGGCCAAGAACTCAACTGACATGGACCAGACTCCCACAAGGATTCAAAAACTCACCCACTTTGTTTGGAGAACAACTTGCAAAAGAATTAGAGACCTGAGAAGCCCCTCCAGAGGAAGGGAAGTTGCTAGAGTACGTAGATGACATCCTGATAGCCACACGGACAAGGGAAGCATGCACGGCCTGGACGATAAGCCTCTTGAACTTTTTGGGGCTCCAAGGGTACCGAGTATCAAAGAAAAAAGCCCAAGTAGTAAAAGAGAAAGTAACTTCTCTGGGTTACGAAGTCAGTGCTAGACAACGTACCTTGGGCCAAAGCCGGAAGGAGGCAATATGCCAGACCCCAAAACCTCAGACGGTAAAGGAACTACGAACTTTCCTGAGGATGACAGGGTGGTGCAGGTTATGGATCTATAACTATGGACTGTTTGTTAAGCCCTTCTATGAACTGATTGCAACTGAAAGCAGGAACATCCAAGAGACAAAGGAAGCTACGCAAGCTTTCAACCAGCTGAAAAAAGCCCTCATGTCAGCTCCAGCCCTGAGATTGCCAGACGTGAGTAAGCCTTCCCTTTTATTCTCCCATGAGAAGCAAGGAATCGCCTTAGGAATACTAGCACAGGACCTCGGCCCATATCGGAGAGCAGTGGCTTACTTCTCTAAGCAATTGGATACAGCAGCTAAAGGGTGGCCTGGGTGCCTCAGAGCTGTTGCAGCAGTCGTACTGAACATCCAAGAGGCACACAAATTCACCCTAGGCCAGAAAAGAACTGTGCTAGTGTCTCACACAGTGTCTGCAGTGCTAGAGGTAAAAGGTGGGCATTGGCTTTCCCCACAACGGCTCCTGAGATACCAAGCTATCATAGTGGAGCAAGATGATGTAGAGATAGTAGTGACTAACATTGTCAATCCAGCCTCCTTCCTCAGTAGAAACCAAGGGGAACCAGTGGAACATGACTGCCTGGAGACCATTGAAGCCACCTACTCCAGCTGCCCTGACTCGAAGGACACCCCTCTCGAGAATGCAGAAGTCTCGTTTACTGATGGAAGCAGTTATATCATCAGTGGAAAACGGCACGCCGGGTAGGCAGTTCCAACGTGCAAGGAAGTAATGTCATCTGGGCCCCTGCCAACAAATACCTCTGCACAGAAGGCCGAGATAATTGCTCTAACTGGGGCCCTAGAATTGGCAAGAGGGAAAGAAATAAACATATACACGGACTCGAAGTATGCATTTGGAGTAGTGCATGCTCACAGAGCCATTTAGAAAGAGAGAGGACTGCTGAAGTCTCAAGGGAAAAATATTAAAGATGCATCAGAAGTACTGCGACTTCTAGAAGCAGTCCAGTTGCCAGAGAAAGTAGCGATCATGCACATTAAGGCACATCAGAAGATCAACTCAGAATTGGAAGAAGGAAACGAGCTGGCAGATAGGGAAGCAAAAGAAGCAGCAAGACGGGCACATTTCCCCTAAAGGTAAGCCAAGATACAACAAACCAGAAAAAAAATTAATCTATGAGCAAAAAGGAGACTATAACCAAGAGGGATGGGCCACCATAGAAGGAAAATTAGTTCTACCCTCCTATTTATGATGGTCCCTAATAAAGGAAGAACACCAGAAAACCATTGGGGTATTGATGCTCTAGCATAACTAGACATTTACAACTCGACAATGTGACCTTTGCCTCCAGACCAACCCCAAAAATACTCCCAAACCAAAGCTTAGCCAGATTAGGAAGGGTCATGGGCCGGAGCAGCAATGGCAGATTGATTGTACAGAATTGCCAAGAAAAGGGGGGTATACGTTTTTCCTGGTGCTAACAGATACCTTTTCAGGATGGCCAGAAGCATTCCCCACCAGGACTTCTAAAGCTCAAGAAGTAACTAAGGTATTGGTACAAGAAAACATACCACGCTTTAGAGTCCTGGCCACAATCTCCTCAAATAGAGGACCACATTTTATTGTAAAATTCGTGCAACAAGTTAGCCAATACTTGAACATAGACTGAGAACTTCACACCCCATATAACCCACAATCAAGTGGTCAGGTAAAAAAAATGAATCATTTGATCAAACAACAAATTGTACAATTGGGACAAGAAGCTAATTTGTCATGGACTCAATCCCTCCCATTAGCACTACTGCAGATCCGAACCAAACCCAAGACTAAAGAAAAGCTAAACCACTTTGACTTGCTTTATGAAAAACCATATGGGGTGCGAAAGAGAATGTCTAGCCAAGACATGTCACTAACCTCCTGTATGTTAAGTCTCTTAACTTGGTGTATCCAGCACCAATCACTAGCTAATAAACACAAGTCATAACTAGTGAAATACACTGTTTAGAAGACTTTATGTCACCCAATTATAATTCTATTAATTTTAGTTACTGTAAGTTTAATGATGTCTACTTTAACACTCATGTAGAATTCGAGGATGTTAAAACACATGGCCAGTCTGACATCACTCTCTAGAACTCCTAGAATCTTACTGAAAGAGGACGGTCAAGACAGTAGATGAGAATTTAAATCAAGACCCCTGTAGTAAAAGAATTTACTCTATTTTAAGAAAAGGGGGGACTGAAGCAGAGATTTTTAGAGTTAGGTTAACAAAATGAATGAAGCATTTCTAATTTAGCTTGTAGAGTTATGTGTTGAATTTTCAACCTTTTGCTTAAGAAACCTCTGCCTAGTACAATGGGCATAGGAAAATGCAAATTTCTGAAGCTTCTTGCATAAAGAACAATACCAGAAGAAGCAAAGAACCCAGATAAAGAAGCTCCTCTGTCTCCAAGCCTATCAAGACTGACAGACGTACTCAGAGAAGCACCAAAGGACCAAAAGCGCACGCGCAGAGAGGAAAAGTTCAAAAGTTCAATCGTGAGGAAGACCACAATCTTCAGCCTCAGGACCACCAAGAGACCCCCGTACGACCACCACAGCAAACCACGCATGCCCAGAAGGCCGTGGACTTACTTAGCATGAGAAGCGAGGACAGGCGGGGCCAGGGGTTGAATATGCATGAAAAAGTTGTGCAATGTATTGCATATGGAACGTCTTTAAGAATAAAAGTGTGGGTCAGACTGAGGCTCGGGGCACAAGTTTTGGAGAGCTATCTCACTTGTGCCGGGCGCTAACATACATAGCCACTTCATAACTACCCCAGGTTATGGAGTCTACTGATTTCTTCCGCGTATCGTTTCAGAGGTTTCTTGCCTTCGCCAGGCTGCAACGTGCCCGCTAGTAGCAAGAACTGGGCAGGAGTGGGCAGAGAGCAGGGCCATCTGCCAGCAGGTTGCAGCTTGCCCAGGAAAATGCAGTGTCCTTGGAATGTGCAGCAAATCTTATTTCCTGGCAAGGTCGGGCTAAGTGAGCAGTGCTGGTACACTTTCTCCTTGAGAACTGGAGCGGAAAAGCTTTTCGCTAAGATGTAGGCGAGCAGAGAGGCAGAATACGCAGCTCCGCAGCTGGCCGAAAGCAAGTGCCGCTTCCCGGCGTCTTTCGGCAAAAGCGGCGCTCCGGAGCTCACCGCTGCCGCTACACTAATCTGTGCGCGAAGTAGCCGCTTCTTGGCCTCCGGCAGCCGGAGATCGCGGTAGCTTGCAAGAGGCGAAGAACGAAGCCGCGAAGAAGCCGGCTTGTGTGCGAAGCTCGCACACAGCTGCAGGACGGTGGCTGCCGCTCTCCTGCCTCTTGAATTCACCCTTGGCATGCCAATGGAAGGTGTTCCAGGACAACCTTCCTGAGTTTTTATTTTAGTTTTCATGCATCCCACCTTGGAAATTCTCGTTGCTCCCCAGAGGCTCCGAGATGCAGAGAACACGGTGGCAGCTGCTGAAAAGAAGGGCAACTGTGAGTTGGTCAAGAAGCAAGAACCTAGGCAGCTGCCTGTGCTTGGCAAGGAGCAGCTGCTGGATTCTTGCAATTGCCTTCAGTGCGCACAGAAGCCCGCTGCTCTGCTGCTTGGTTTTTCGCCTTCAGTCAATTACACACTGCTGAAGCTGAGGCAGGCAGTTCAGCTTTGCTGCTTTTCAGCATCTCAGCTGCCCTTCTGCTCTGTGACAGCTCTCCAGGTTTCTTGCCTTCGCCAGGCTGCAACGTGCCCGCTAGTACCAAGAACTGGGCAGGAGTGGGCAGAGAGCACGGCCATCTGCCAGCAGGTTGCAGCTTGCCCAGGAAAATGCAGTGTCCTTGGAATGTGCAGCAAATCTTATTTCCTGGCAAGGTCGGGCTAAGTGAGCACTGCTGGTACACTTTCTCCTTGAGAACTGGAGCGGAAAAGCTTTTCGCTAAGATGTAGGCGAGCAGAGAGGCAGAATACGCAGCTCCGCAGCTGGCCGAAAGCAAGTGCCGCTTCCCGGCGTCTTTCGGCAAAAGCGGCGCTCCGGAGCTCACCGCTACCGCTCCACTGATCTGTGCGCGAAGTAGCCGCTTCTTCGCCTCCGGCAGCCGGAGATCGCGGTAGCTTGCAAGAGGCGAAGAACGAAGCCGCGAAGAAGCCGGCTTGTGTGCGAAGCTCGCACACAGCTGCAGGACGGTGGCTGCCGCTCTCCTGCCTCTTGAATTCACCCTTGGCATGCCAATGGAAGGTGTTCCAGGACAACCTTCCTGAGTTTTTATTTTAGTTTTCATGCATCCCACCTTGGAAATTCTCGTTGCTCCCCAGAGGCTCCGAGATGCAGAGAACACGGTGGCAGCTGCTGAAAAGAAGGGCAACTGTGAGTTGGTCAAGAAGCAAGAACCTAGGCAGCTGCCTGTGCTTGGCAAGGAGCAGCTGCTGGATTCTTGCAATTGCCTTCAGTGCGCACAGAAGCCCGCTGCTCTGCTGCTTGGTTTTTCGCCTTCAGTCAATTACACACTGCTGAAGCTGAGGCAGGCAGTTCAGCTTTGCTGCTTTTCAGCATCTCAGCTGCCCTTCTGCTCTGCGACAGCTCTCCAGGTTTCTTGCCTTCGCCAGGCTGCAACGTGCCCGCTAGTAGCAAGAACCTGGGCAGGAGTGGGCAGAGAGCACGGCCATCTGCCAGCAGGTTGCAGCTTGCCCAGGAAAATGCAGTGTCCTTGGAATGTGCAGCAAATCTTATTTCCTGGCAAGGTCGGGCTAAGTGAGCACTGCTGGTACACTTTCTCCTTGAGAACTGGAGCGGAAAAGCTTTTCGCTAAGATGTAGGCGAGCAGAGAGGCAGAATACGCAGCTCCGCAGCTGGCCGAAAGCAAGTGCCGCTTCCCGGCGTCTTTCGGCAAAAGCGGCGCTCCGGAGCTCACCGCTACCGCTCCACTGATCTGTGCGCGAAGTAGCCGCTTCTTCGCCTCCGGCAGCCGGAGATCGCGGTAGCTTGCAAGAGGCGAAGAACGAAGCCGCGAAGAAGCCGGCTTGTGTGCGAAGCTCGCACACAGCTGCAGGACGGTGGCTGCCGCTCTCCTGCCTCTTGAATTCACCCTTGGCATGCCAATGGAAGGTGTTCCAGGACAACCTTCCTGAGTTTTTATTTTAGTTTTCTTGCATCCCACCTTGGAAATTCTCGTTGCTCCCCAGAGGCTCCGAGATGCAGAGAACACGGTGGCAGCTGCTGAAAAGAAGGGCAACTGTGAGTTGGTCAAGAAGCAAGAACCTAGGCAGCTGCCTGTGCTTGGCAAGGAGCAGCTGCTGGATTCTTGCAATTGCCTTCAGTGCGCACAGAAGCCCGCTGCTCTGCTGCTTGGTTTTTCGCCTTCAGTCAATTGCACATTGCTGAAGCTGAGGCAGGCTGTTCAGCTTTGCTGCTTTTCAGCATCTCAGCTGCTTTCTGCTCTGTGACAGCTCTCGAGATGAAATAGAGATTTTTAGAGTTGGGTTAACAAAATGAATTAAGCATTTCTAATTTAGCTTGTAGAGTTATGTGTTGAATTTTCAACCTTTTGCTTAAGAAACCTCTGCCTAGTACAATGGGCAAAGGAAAATGCAAATTTCTGAAGCTTCTTGCATAAAGAACAATACCAGAAGAAGCAAAGAACCCAGATAAAGAAGCTCCTCTGTCTCCAAGCCTATCAAGACTGACAGACGTACTCAGAGAAGCACCAAAGGACCAAAAGCGCACGCGCAGAGAGGAAAAGTTCAAAAGTTCAATCATGAGGAAGACCACAATCTTCAGCCTCAGGACCACCAAGAGACCCCCGTACGACCACCACAGCAAACCACGCATGCCCAGAAGGCCGTGGACTTACTTAGCATGAGAAGCGAGGACAGGCGGGGCCAGGGGTTGAATATGCATGAAAAAGTTGTGCAATGTATTGCATATGGAACGTCTTTAAGAACAAAAGTGTGGGTCAGACTGAGGCTCGGGGCACAAGTTTTGGAGAGCTATCTCACTTGTGCCGGGCGCTGACATACATACCCACTTCATAACTACCCCAGGTCATGGAGTCTATTGATTTCTTCCGCGTATCGTTTCAGTTGGCGACCACGAAGGGACTGCTCTGCTCACCCGCAGGTCCGGTTGGGAGCAGACACCCTCAGGCGCCACGGGGCTTTTCCCCGGAGGGACTCTGCGCCTCGGCTGTACACTGCGGGGAGCAGACCACGGCCCGTTGACTAGCGGATGAAAGCGGTATGTGTTAATTTATTTTCTTACGGTTGGCACTGATAAGTCGCAAAAAGATGTTTTTGCGCGCAGGTTTGCCTAGGGGCTTGCAAGCAGACCGCCATCGGGGGAGAGGCCGGCGGCGGGAGGACCTCCCCAGCTGATAGCGCGGCTCGGGGAGGGCGAAATCGCGATTTCAGTGTGTGGTGTGTGTCCTGATTGCAGTGTAGTGTGTCTGTTACGTCCGGACGTGCGTGCTTGTGCGTGTGTGTGTATGTGTGAGTGGAACGGTGAAGCGCGGTGCGGCCTTGCTAAGATACAGAGAGGCGGCGCGGCGGTGCTAGAGAGCGCATGCGCAGGGCAGCTCTCAGCCCACACTACCTGATAGTGCGGGTAGTGCGCACTCTACCTGATAGAGCGGGTGGTGCGCATGCGTGGCACGGGCTGTCTCTGGCGAGCTGGGGGAGCGCGGCGCGGGGCTTAAGTCGGGGCTTGCAAAGTTGCTTTAGGCGCGGCCCAGCTGATAGCGCAGCGGGCGCGCGGGCACAAGCCGCGGTTTGAGGAGCCGCTTTGAACCCCGCTAGCTGATAGCGCAGCTAGTGGGAGCGTGGTACAAGCTAGGAGTTACAAGCACCGCTTACAAGCATCGCTAGTTGGTAAAAAGCTTGCAAAAGTAGCCAGCGAGCCCGGCTGGGCTAAGAGTTAAGTGTTTGTTATACAATAGCACTGCCCTTCAGTGTTAAAAGCTGTCACTGGGGCAGGAGGAGGGGTTGGGGAAGGCAGTCTAGGGTTGCCATGGGAAACAGCAGTTGTATGAGTTCTCCACCCCCTTTTGGAAGAGAATTGTACCCTCCCCCTGTCCTGTCAGTTATTGTTCAAGTCTGCCCCTTAGCCTAGAATCTTCTCTGTTCCACGTTTTCCCTTTGGTTCTTCCACCAAGAACACTCCTTTCCCTTTTCCCCACTGGTTAATGTTATATTTCCCCTCCCTTTAGCCTTCTCCCGATTGTACCCTCGAATGCTAAACCCTCCTACCCCTACGCAGTAAAAGAATCCTCAGCCCGCCCTTCGGGGCTCTCGGAATCTGCCTCCCTTCTGCTTCGTTGTCTCCCTGTTTGCCCCTTCTGCGACCCTTCAATCAACGAGCAGGATTTCAGCAGCCCGAGTGTCCCTCCCGTTCTTCTGGTGGACCCTCAGATGTACCAGCTATCCGAGCTTCGTGCCGAGTGGCTAAAAGCCCCCACGGCTCGGCAACTGGGAGATCCTTTGCATTACAGGGCGAATAAAGGGGGGATGAATGTGTGTGAATGAGAGGCTGTAAGAGCCCGTCTGAAGCCCCTCATTTTCCATTCTGCCTTCCGATTGCCACAAGAAAGAATCCCTTCCCCCACTGTAGTTCCGGCTTAGAACAGGACACAGCACAGGTGGAACCACTGAACCGTCATGCTGGCTGTTCCCAACAAGGCCTGGTAAGAACTTGGCAAGGACTTGGCAAGGACTTGGCAAAGACCTGACATGGAGCCAGCACGGGACAGCCTGATGCGCGGCCTGCTTCTAATCTCCGTTCTTAAGCCAAATGAACTTTTGGGGTGACTCTCGCGGTCCTTCATTGAAGACCCCTCATCTGCCTCGTTACCACTGTGACAAAGAAAGAATGAGAACCCTCCTCCCAAGGACTGAGACTGAGACCCCTGCTATAGGGAGGAGGGGAAATTGGTGGTCTGACCACTAATGACATGACCTGTTTCCCTTCAGTGATTCAAATGGACTTATTCTTCATTGTGTATTCGTCTTGCTTTGGTGGTTTCTGTGGACTCACCCGTTCCCTCGGGGCGATTACAATGGACTTGTTCCCCCCCTCTCTCCTCTGTGGACTATAATTGGAGCCCCGAGTCGACCAGAACTTCGAAGACTCCCCCGACACGACAGAGGGATCCCCATCGTCCGGAGCACTGAGGATCTCGCCTGTGTTGGTAGCTATTCCCATATCCCTCTTCTCTCTCTAACCTTTTATCTCCTTTCAGATCCCCACTATCGCGTTTACTGTTTTGGCCCCTACTAAAGGTGCATTTGTTGTGATTAACTGATAGTCCCTTGTTGTTTGCCTTTGTTGCACTTTTGGGATGGGTGAAAAGAACCATCACGACACCCCGCAAGAAGCGGATCGTGACAGAGGCGGGCTGGTTACCCCAGACCTGCTAAGCGAGAGCGGCAGTCTCCCATGCTGCGTTTCCGTCTTTTTCGCGAGAAAAGCGGCCAGTAAAGAGACGAAGCGAGTGATAAAAAGAGTGAGAGAACCCCCCCTGGGACTGGGTCTCGGAGAAAGAGTGGGACCCCTTAGGGGGGGGGGGGGGGGGGGGGGAGTAAAAGGTAATTAATTAGAAAAAAAAATGAATTAAAAGGTAAAAAGAGGGTCTTCTTGGCATAATCTATTGGGGAAAAATAAAAGGTAAAATGTGTAGGAGGGGCCCCTAAAAATTCTGCTGGATTGAGGGATAAGAATGCCCATGAACATCCAAGATCAAACCTGCTGGATTGAGGGATTAATGTTCCAAGAGCATCCAGGGTTGATTCAAACCTGCTGGATTGAGGGATTAATGTTCCAAGAGCATCCAGGGTTAAGTCAAACCTGCTGGGTTGAGGGATTAACATTGCAAGAGCACCCAGAATTAAGTTTGCTGGGTTGTTGAGAGCACCCAAGATTGAGTAAAAATTTTGCCAGTTTGAAGAGAAGTCTGACAGGATCTAGAGTTGGGAACCACACAGCTAGATTGAGGGGTATCCAAGAACACTGGGACTAGCCAGGGACACCTACAAGTGTAATAGGTGTGTTGAAAAAGAAAAGGTACCTTGTTGTTGTGGTTGTTTTGTTATGTGTAAGAGTAAGTAAAATAAAGTTAAGTGAATGTAGACGAAGGAAAGTATATGTATGCATCCTGCCCTGTTAAGCAGCCTCACTGTGCTTCCCTGCTGTCACCGACAAACACAAGTTACGAACCCTCAGAACTGAAAAAGTTCAATCAAATATTGCTTCCATTGATGACCATGATATTGTCTATAATACCTTGTTCCAACTTATGTTATGTAAGTGTTAATACCCCTATCCTACCAGTTGGTAAACCTGATGGGTCATACCGGTTAGTACAGGATCTGCGGGCCATAAACAAGGTCACGGAGGATCTGTATCCTGTGGTGGCCAATCCCTACACGTTATTAACTTGCTTAACAGCCGAGCTAACTTGGTTTACCGTTTTAGATTTAAAAGATGCCTTCTTTTGCCTTCCTATCCATGAAGCCAGAAAATTTTTGCATTTGAATGGGAAAATCCTAAGAGCGGGCCAAGAACTCAACTGACATGGACCAGACTCCCACAAGGATTCAAAAACTCACCCACTTTGTTTGGAGAACAACTTGCAAAAGAATTAGAGACCTGAGAAGCCCCTCCAGAGGAAGGGAAGTTGCTAGAGTACGTAGATGACATCCTGATAGCCACACGGACAAGGGAAGCATGCACGGCCTGGACGATAAGCCTCTTGAACTTTTTGGGGCTCCAAGGGTACCGAGTATCAAAGAAAAAAGCCCAAGTAGTAAAACAGAAAGTAACTTCTCTGGGTTACGAAGTCAGTGCTAGACAACGTACCTTGGGCCAAAGCCGGAAGGAGGCAATATGCCAGACCCCAAAACCTCAGACGGTAAAGGAACTACGAACTTTCCTGAGGATGACAGGGTGGTGCAGGTTATGGATCTAGAACTATGGACTGTTTGTTAAGCCCTTCTATGAACTGATTGCAACTGAAAGCAGGAACATCCAAGAGACAAAGGAAGCTACGCAAGCTTTCAACCAGCTGAAAAAAGCCCTCATGTCAGCTCCAGCCCTGAGATTGCCAGACGTGAGTAAGCCTTCCCTTTTATTCTCCCATGAGAAGCAAGGAATCGCCTTAGGAATACTAGCACAGGACCTCGGCCCATATCGGAGAGCAGTGGCTTACTTCTCTAAGCAATTGGATACAGCAGCTAAAGGGTGGCCTGGGTGCCTCAGAGCTGTTGCAGCAGTCGTACTGAACATCCAAGAGGCACACAAATTCACCCTAGGCCAGAAAAGAACTGTGCTAGTGTCTCACACAGTGTCTGCAGTGCTAGAGGTAAAAGGTGGGCATTGGCTTTCCCCACAACGGCTCCTGAGATACCAAGCTATCATAGTGGAGCAAGATGATGTAGAGATAGTAGTGACTAACATTGTCAATCCAGCCTCCTTCCTCAGTAGAAACCAAGGGGAACCAGTGGAACATGACTGCCTGGAGACCATTGAAGCCACCTACTCCAGCTGCCCTGACTCGAAGGACACCCCTCTCGAGAATGCAGAAGTCTCGTTTACTGATGGAAGCAGTTATATCATCAGTGGAAAACGGCACGCCGGGTAGGCAGTTCCAACGTGCAAGGAAGTAATGTCATCTGGGCCCCTGCCAACAAATACCTCTGCACAGAAGGCCGAGATAATTGCTCTAACTGGGGCCCTAGAATTGGCAAGAGGGAAAGAAATAAACATATACACGGACTCGAAGTATGCATTTGGAGTAGTGCATGCTCACAGAGCCATTTAGAAAGAGAGAGGACTGCTGAAGTCTCAAGGGAAAAATATTAAAGATGCATCAGAAGTACTGCGACTTCTAGAAGCAGTCCAGTTGCCAGAGAAAGTAGCGATCATGCACATTAAGGCACATCAGAAGATCAACTCAGAATTGGAAGAAGGAAACGAGCTGGCAGATAGGGAAGCAAAAGAAGCAGCAAGACGGGCACATTTCCCCTAAAGGTAAGCCAAGATACAACAAACCAGAAAAAAAATTAATCTATGAGCAAAAAGGAGACTATAACCAAGAGGGATGGGCCACCATAGAAGGAAAATTAGTTCTACCCTCCTATTTATGATGGTCCCTAATAAAGGAAGAACACCAGAAAACCATTGGGGTATTGATGCTCTAGCATAACTAGACATTTACAACTCGACAATGTGACCTTTGCCTCCAGACCAACCCCAAAAATACTCCCAAACCAAAGCTTAGCCAGATTAGGAAGGGTCATGGGCCGGAGCAGCAATGGCAGATTGATTGTACAGAATTGCCAAGAAAAGGGGGGTATACGTTTTTCCTGGTGCTAACAGATACCTTTTCAGGATGGCCAGAAGCATTCCCCACCAGGACTTCTAAAGCTCAAGAAGTAACTAAGGTATTGGTACAAGAAAACATACCACGCTTTAGAGTCCTGGCCACAATCTCCTCAAATAGAGGACCACATTTTATTGTAAAATTCGTGCAACAAGTTAGCCAATACTTGAACATAGACTGAGAACTTCACACCCCATATAACCCACAATCAAGTGGTCAGGTAAAAAAAATGAATCATTTGATCAAACAACAAATTGTACAATTGGGACAAGAAGCTAATTTGTCATGGACTCAATCCCTCCCATTAGCACTACTGCAGATCCGAACCAAACCCAAGACTAAAGAAAAGCTAAACCACTTTGACTTGCTTTATGAAAAACCATATGGGGTGCGAAAGAGAATGTCTAGCCAAGACATGTCACTAACCTCCTGTATGTTAAGTCTCTTAACTTGGTGTATCCAGCACCAATCACTAGCTAATAAACACAAGTCATAACTAGTGAAATACACTGTTTAGAAGACTTTATGTCACCCAATTATAATTCTATTAATTTTAGTTACTGTAAGTTTAATGATGTCTACTTTAACACTCATGTAGAATTCGAGGATGTTAAAACACATGGCCAGTCTGACATCACTCTCTAGAACTCCTAGAATCTTACTGAAAGAGGACGGTCAAGACAGTAGATGAGAATTTAAATCAAGACCCCTGTAGTAAAAGAATTTACTCTATTTTAAGAAAAGGGGGGACTGAAGCAGAGATTTTTAGAGTTAGGTTAACAAAATGAATGAAGCATTTCTAATTTAGCTTGTAGAGTTATGTGTTGAATTTTCAACCTTTTGCTTAAGAAACCTCTGCCTAGTACAATGGGCATAGGAAAATGCAAATTTCTGAAGCTTCTTGCATAAAGAACAATACCAGAAGAAGCAAAGAACCCAGATAAAGAAGCTCCTCTGTCTCCAAGCCTATCAAGACTGACAGACGTACTCAGAGAAGCACCAAAGGACCAAAAGCGCACGCGCAGAGAGGAAAAGTTCAAAAGTTCAATCGTGAGGAAGACCACAATCTTCAGCCTCAGGACCACCAAGAGACCCCCGTACGACCACCACAGCAAACCACGCATGCCCAGAAGGCCGTGGACTTACTTAGCATGAGAAGCGAGGACAGGCGGGGCCAGGGGTTGAATATGCATGAAAAAGTTGTGCAATGTATTGCATATGGAACGTCTTTAAGAATAAAAGTGTGGGTCAGACTGAGGCTCGGGGCACAAGTTTTGGAGAGCTATCTCACTTGTGCCGGGCGCTAACATACATAGCCACTTCATAACTACCCCAGGTTATGGAGTCTACTGATTTCTTCCGCGTATCGTTTCAGAGGTTTCTTGCCTTCGCCAGGCTGCAACGTGCCCGCTAGTAGCAAGAACTGGGCAGGAGTGGGCAGAGAGCAGGGCCATCTGCCAGCAGGTTGCAGCTTGCCCAGGAAAATGCAGTGTCCTTGGAATGTGCAGCAAATCTTATTTCCTGGCAAGGTCGGGCTAAGTGAGCAGTGCTGGTACACTTTCTCCTTGAGAACTGGAGCGGAAAAGCTTTTCGCTAAGATGTAGGCGAGCAGAGAGGCAGAATACGGAGCTCCGCAGCTGGCCGAAAGCAAGTGCCGCTTCCCGGCGTCATTCGGCAAAAGCGGCGCTCCGGAGCTCACCGCTACCGCTCCACTGATCTGTGCGCGAAGTAGCCGCTTCTTCGCCTCCGGCAGCCGGAGATCGCGGTAGCTTGCAAGAGGCGAAGAACGAAGCCGCGAAGAAGCCGGCTTGTGTGCGAAGCTCGCACACAGCTGCAGGACGGTGGCTGCCGCTCTCCTGCCTCTTGAATTCACTCTTGGCATGCCAATGGAAGGTGTTCCAGGACAACCTTCCTGAGTTTTTATTTTAGTTTTCATGCATCCCACCTTGGAAATTCTTGTTGCTCCCCAGAGGCTCCGAGATGCAGAGAACACGGTGGCAGCTGCTGAAAAGAAGGGCAACTGTGAGTTGGTCAAGAAGCAAGAACCTAGGCAGCTGCCTGTGCTTGGCAAGGAGCAGCTGCTGGATTCTTGCAATTGCCTTCAGTGCGCACAGAAGCCCGCTGCTCTGCTGCTTGGTTTTTCGCCTTCAGTCAATTACACACTGCTGAAGCTAAGGCAGGCAGTTCAGCTTTGCTGCTTTTCAGCATCTCAGCTGCCCTTCTGCTCTGTGACAGCTCTCCAGGTTTCTTGCCTTCGCCAGGCTGCAACGTGCCCGCTAGTAGCAAGAACTGGGCAGGAGTGGGCAGAGAGCAGGGCCATCTGCCAGCAGGTTGCAGCTTGCCCAGGAAAATGCAGTGTCCTTGGAATGTGCAGCAAATCTTATTTCCTGGCAAGGTCGGGCTAAGTGAGCAGTGCTGGTACACTTTCTCCTTGAGAACTGGAGCGGAAAAGCTTTTCGCTAAGATGTAGGCGAGCAGAGAGGCAGAATACGCAGCTCCGCAGCTGGCCGAAAGCAAGTGCCGCTTCCCGGCGTCTTTCGGCAAAAGCGGCGCTCCGGAGCTCACCGCTACCGCTCCACTGATCTGTGCGCGAAGTAGCCGCTTCTTCGCCTCCGGCAGCCGGAGATCGCGGTAGCTTGCAAGAGGCGAAGAACGAAGCCGCGAAGAAGCCGGCTTGTGTGCGAAGCTCGCACACAGCTGCAGGACGGTGGCTGCCGCTCTCCTGCCTCTTGAATTCACCCTTGGCATGCCAATGGAAGGTGTTCCAGGACAACCTTCCTGAGTTTTTATTTTAGTTTTCATGCATCCCACCTTGGAAATTCTCGTTGCTCCCCAGAGGCTCCGAGATGCAGAGAACACGGTGGCAGCTGCTGAAAAGAAGGGCAACTGTGAGTTGGTCAAAAACCAAGAACCTAGGCAGCTGCCTGTGCTTGGCAAGGAGCAGCTGCTGGATTCTTGCAATTGCCTTCAGTGCGCACAGAAGCCCGCTGCTCTGCTGCTTGGTTTTTCGCCTTCAGTCAATTACACACTGCTGAAGCTGAGGCAGGCAGTTCAGCTTTGCTGCTTTTCAGCATCTCAGCTGCCCTTCTGCTCTGCGACAGCTCTCCAGGTTTCTTGCCTTCGCCAGGCTGCAACGTGCCCGCTAGTAGCAAGAACTGGGCAGGAGTGGGCAGAGAGCAGGGCCATCTGCCAGCAGGTTGCAGCTTGCCCAGGAAAATGCAGTGTCCTTGGAATGTGCAGCAAATCTTATTTCCTGGCAAGGTCGGGCTAAGTGAGCAGTGCTGGTACACTTTCTCCTTGAGAACTGGAGCGGAAAAGCTTTTCGCTAAGATGTAGGCGAGCAGAGAGGCAGAATACGCAGCTCCGCAGCTGGCCGAAAGCAAGTGCCGCTTCCCGGCGTCTTTCGGCAAAAGCGGCGCTCCGGAGCTCACCGCTACCGCTCCACTGATCTGTGCGCGAAGTAGCCGCTTCTTCGCCTCCGGCAGCCGGAGATCGCGGTAGCTTGCAAGAGGCGAAGAACGAAGCCGCGAAGAAGCCGGCTTGTGTGCGAAGCTCGCACACAGCTGCAGGACGGTGGCTGCCGCTCTCCTGCCTCTTGAATTCACCCTTGGCATGCCAATGGAAGGTGTTCCAGGACAACCTTCCTGAGTTTTTATTTTAGTTTTCATGCATCCCACCTTGGAAATTCTCGTTGCTCCCCAGAGGCTCCGAGATGCAGAGAACACGGTGGCAGCTGCTGAAAAGAAGGGCAACTGTGAGTTGGTCAAAAACCAAGAACCTAGGCAGCTGCCTGTGCTTGGCAAGGAGCAGCTGCTGGATTCTTGCAATTGCCTTCAGTGCGCACAGAAGCCCGCTGCTCTGCTGCTTGGTTTTTCGCCTTCAGTCAATTGCACATTGCTGAAGCTGAGGCAGGCTGTTCAGCTTTGCTGCTTTTCAGCATCTCAGCTGCTTTCTGCTCTGTGACAGCTCTCGAGATGAAATAGAGATTTTTAGAGTTGGGTTAACAAAATGAATTAAGCATTTCTAATTTAGCTTGTAGAGTTATGTGTTGAATTTTCAACCTTTTGCTTAAGAAACCTCTGCCTAGTACAATGGGCAAAGGAAAATGCAAATTTCTGAAGCTTCTTGCATAAAGAACAATACCAGAAGAAGCAAAGAACCCAGATAAAGAAGCTCCTCTGTCTCCAAGCCTATCAAGACTGACAGACGTACTCAGAGAAGCACCAAAGGACCAAAAGCGCACGCGCAGAGAGGAAAAGTTCAAAAGTTCAATCATGAGGAAGACCACAATCTTCAGCCTCAGGACCACCAAGAGACCCCCGTACGACCACCACAGCAAACCACGCATGCCCAGAAGGCCGTGGACTTACTTAGCATGAGAAGCGAGGACAGGCGGGGCCAGGGGTTGAATATGCATGAAAAAGTTGTGCAATGTATTGCATATGGAACGTCTTTAAGAATAAAAGTGTGGGTCAGACTGAGGCTCGGGGCACAAGTTTTGGAGAGCTATCTCACTTGTGCCGGGCGCTGACATACATACCCACTTCATAACTACCCCAGGTCATGGAGTCTATTGATTTCTTCCGCGTATCGTTTCAGTTGGCGACCACGAAGGGACTGCTCTGCTCACCCGCAGGTCCGGTTGGGAGCAGACACCCTCAGGCGCCACGGGGCTTTTCCCCGGAGGGACTCTGCGCCTCGGCTGTACACTGCGGGGAGCAGACCACGGCCCGTTGACTAGCGGATGAAAGCGGTATGTGTTAATTTATTTTCTTACGGTTGGCACTGATAAGTCGCAAAAAGATGTTTTTGCGCGCAGGTTTGCCTAGGGGCTTGCAAGCAGACCGCCATCGGGGGAGAGGCCGGCGGCGGGAGGACCTCCCCAGCTGATAGCGCGGCTCGGGGAGGGCGAAATCGCGATTTCAGTGTGTGGTGTGTGTCCTGATTGCAGTGTAGTGTGTCTGTTACGTCCGGACGTGCGTGCTTGTGCGTGTGTGTGTATGTGTGAGTGGAACGGTGAAGCGCGGTGCGGCCTTGCTAAGATACAGAGAGGCGGCGCGGCGGTGCTAGAGAGCGCATGCGCAGGGCAGCTCTCAGCCCACACTACCTGATAGTGCGGGTAGTGCGCACTCTACCTGATAGAGCGGGTGGTGCGCATGCGTGGCACGGGCTGTCTCTGGCGAGCTGGGGGAGCGCGGCGCGGGGCTTAAGTCGGGGCTTGCAAAGTTGCTTTAGGCGCGGCCCAGCTGATAGCGCAGCGGGCGCGCGGGCACAAGCCGCGGTTTGAGGAGCCGCTTTGAACCCCGCTAGCTGATAGCGCAGCTAGTGGGAGCGTGGTACAAGCTAGGAGTTACAAGCACCGCTTACAAGCATCGCTAGTTGGTAAAAAGCTTGCAAAAGTAGCCAGCGAGCCCGGCTGGGCTAAGAGTTAAGTGTTTGTTATACAATAGCACTGCCCTTCAGTGTTAAAAGCTGTCACTGGGGCAGGAGGAGGGGTTGGGGAAGGCAGTCTAGGGTTGCCATGGGAAACAGCAGTTGTATGAGTTCTCCACCCCCTTTTGGAAGAGAATTGTACCCTCCCCCTGTCCTGTCAGTTATTGTTCAAGTCTGCCCCTTAGCCTAGAATCTTCTCTGTTCCACGTTTTCCCTTTGGTTCTTCCACCAAGAACACTCCTTTCCCTTTTCCCCACTGGTTAATGTTATATTTCCCCTCCCTTTAGCCTTCTCCCGATTGTACCCTCGAATGCTAAACCCTCCTACCCCTACGCAGTAAAAGAATCCTCAGCCCGCCCTTCGGGGCTCTCGGAATCTGCCTCCCTTCTGCTTCGTTGTCTCCCTGTTTGCCCCTTCTGCGACCCTTCAATCAACGAGCAGGATTTCAGCAGCCCGAGTGTCCCTCCCGTTCTTCTGGTGGACCCTCAGATGTACCAGCTATCCGAGCTTCGTGCCGAGTGGCTAAAAGCCCCCACGGCTCGGCAACTGGGAGATCCTTTGCATTACAGGGCGAATAAAGGGGGGATGAATGTGTGTGAATGAGAGGCTGTAAGAGCCCGTCTGAAGCCCCTCATTTTCCATTCTGCCTTCCGATTGCCACAAGAAAGAATCCCTTCCCCCACTGTAGTTCCGGCTTAGAACAGGACACAGCACAGGTGGAACCACTGAACCGTCATGCTGGCTGTTCCCAACAAGGCCTGGTAAGAACTTGGCAAGGACTTGGCAAGGACTTGGCAAAGACCTGACATGGAGCCAGCACGGGACAGCCTGATGCGCGGCCTGCTTCTAATCTCCGTTCTTAAGCCAAATGAACTTTTGGGGTGACTCTCGCGGTCCTTCATTGAAGACCCCTCATCTGCCTCGTTACCACTGTGACAAAGAAAGAATGAGAACCCTCCTCCCAAGGACTGAGACTGAGACCCCTGCTATAGGGAGGAGGGGAAATTGGTGGTCTGACCACTAATGACATGACCTGTTTCCCTTCAGTGATTCAAATGGACTTATTCTTCATTGTGTATTCGTCTTGCTTTGGTGGTTTCTGTGGACTCACCCGTTCCCTCGGGGCGATTACAATGGACTTGTTCCCCCCCTCTCTCCTCTGTGGACTATAATTGGAGCCCCGAGTCGACCAGAACTTCGAAGACTCCCCCGACACGACAGAGGGATCCCCATCGTCCGGAGCACTGAGGATCTCGCCTGTGTTGGTAGCTATTCCCATATCCCTCTTCTCTCTCTAACCTTTTATCTCCTTTCAGATCCCCACTATCGCGTTTACTGTTTTGGCTCCTACTAAAGGTGCATTTGTTGTGATTAACTGATAGTCCCTTGTTGTTTGCCTTTGTTGCACTTTTGGGATGGGTGAAAAGAACCATCACGACACCCCGCAAGAAGCGGATCGTGACAGAGGCGGGCTGGTTACCCCAGACCTGCTAAGCGAGAGCGGCAGTCTCCCATGCTGCGTTTCCGTCTTTTTCGCGAGAAAAGCGGCCAGTAAAGAGACGAAGCGAGTGATAAAAAGAGTGAGAGAACCCCCCCTGGGACTGGGTCTCGGAGAAAGAGTGGGACCCCTTAGGGGGGGGGGGGGGGGGGGGGGGAGTAAAAGGTAATTAATTAGAAAAAAAAATGAATTAAAAGGTAAAAAGAGGGTCTTCTTGGCATAATCTATTGGGGAAAAATAAAAGGTAAAATGTGTAGGAGGGGCCCCTAAAAATTCTGCTGGATTGAGGGATAAGAATGCCCATGAACATCCAAGATCAAACCTGCTGGATTGAGGGATTAATGTTCCAAGAGCATCCAGGGTTGATTCAAACCTGCTGGATTGAGGGATTAATGTTCCAAGAGCATCCAGGGTTAAGTCAAACCTGCTGGGTTGAGGGATTAACATTGCAAGAGCACCCAGAATTAAGTTTGCTGGGTTGTTGAGAGCACCCAAGATTGAGTAAAAATTTTGCCAGTTTGAAGAGAAGTCTGACAGGATCTAGAGTTGGGAACCACACAGCTAGATTGAGGGGTATCCAAGAACACTGGGACTAGCCAGGGACACCTACAAGTGTAATAGGTGTGTTGAAAAAGAAAAGGTACCTTGTTGTTGTGGTTGTTTTGTTATGTGTAAGAGTAAGTAAAATAAAGTTAAGTGAATGTAGACGAAGGAAAGTATATGTATGCATCCTGCCCTGTTAAGCAGCCTCACTGTGCTTCCCTGCTGTCACCGACAAACACAAGTTACGAACCCTCAGAACTGAAAAAGTTCAATCAAATATTGCTTCCATTGATGACCATGATATTGTCTATAATACCTTGTTCCAACTTATGTTATGTAAGTGTTAATACCCCTATCCTACCAGTTGGTAAACCTGATGGGTCATACCGGTTAGTACAGGATCTGCGGGCCATAAACAAGGTCACGGAGGATCTGTATCCTGTGGTGGCCAATCCCTACACGTTATTAACTTGCTTAACAGCCGAGCTAACTTGGTTTACCGTTTTAGATTTAAAAGATGCCTTCTTTTGCCTTCCTATCCATGAAGCCAGAAAATTTTTGCATTTGAATGGGAAAATCCTAAGAGCGGGCCAAGAACTCAACTGACATGGACCAGACTCCCACAAGGATTCAAAAACTCACCCACTTTGTTTGGAGAACAACTTGCAAAAGAATTAGAGACCTGAGAAGCCCCTCCAGAGGAAGGGAAGTTGCTAGAGTACGTAGATGACATCCTGATAGCCACACGGACAAGGGAAGCATGCACGGCCTGGACGATAAGCCTCTTGAACTTTTTGGGGCTCCAAGGGTACCGAGTATCAAAGAAAAAAGCCCAAGTAGTAAAACAGAAAGTAACTTCTCTGGGTTACGAAGTCAGTGCTAGACAACGTACCTTGGGCCAAAGCCGGAAGGAGGCAATATGCCAGACCCCAAAACCTCAGACGGTAAAGGAACTACGAACTTTCCTGAGGATGACAGGGTGGTGCAGGTTATGGATCTATAACTATGGACTGTTTGTTAAGCCCTTCTATGAACTGATTGCAACTGAAAGCAGGAACATCCAAGAGACAAAGGAAGCTACGCAAGCTTTCAACCAGCTGAAAAAAGCCCTCATGTCAGCTCCAGCCCTGAGATTGCCAGACGTGAGTAAGCCTTCCCTTTTATTCTCCCATGAGAAGCAAGGAATCGCCTTAGGAATACTAGCACAGGACCTCGGCCCATATCGGAGAGCAGTGGCTTACTTCTCTAAGCAATTGGATACAGCAGCTAAAGGGTGGCCTGGGTGCCTCAGAGCTGTTGCAGCAGTCGTACTGAACATCCAAGAGGCACACAAATTCACCCTAGGCCAGAAAAGAACTGTGCTAGTGTCTCACACAGTGTCTGCAGTGCTAGAGGTAAAAGGTGGGCATTGGCTTTCCCCACAACGGCTCCTGAGATACCAAGCTATCATAGTGGAGCAAGATGATGTAGAGATAGTAGTGACTAACATTGTCAATCCAGCCTCCTTCCTCAGTAGAAACCAAGGGGAACCAGTGGAACATGACTGCCTGGAGACCATTGAAGCCACCTACTCCAGCTGCCCTGACTCGAAGGACACCCCTCTCGAGAATGCAGAAGTCTCGTTTACTGATGGAAGCAGTTATATCATCAGTGGAAAACGGCACGCCGGGTAGGCAGTTCCAACGTGCAAGGAAGTAATGTCATCTGGGCCCCTGCCAACAAATACCTCTGCACAGAAGGCCGAGATAATTGCTCTAACTGGGGCCCTAGAATTGGCAAGAGGGAAAGAAATAAACATATACACGGACTCGAAGTATGCATTTGGAGTAGTGCATGCTCACAGAGCCATTTAGAAAGAGAGAGGACTGCTGAAGTCTCAAGGGAAAAATATTAAAGATGCATCAGAAGTACTGCGACTTCTAGAAGCAGTCCAGTTGCCAGAGAAAGTAGCGATCATGCACATTAAGGCACATCAGAAGATCAACTCAGAATTGGAAGAAGGAAACGAGCTGGCAGATAGGGAAGCAAAAGAAGCAGCAAGACGGGCACATTTCCCCTAAAGGTAAGCCAAGATACAACAAACCAGAAAAAAAATTAATCTATGAGCAAAAAGGAGACTATAACCAAGAGGGATGGGCCACCATAGAAGGAAAATTAGTTCTACCCTCCTATTTATGATGGTCCCTAATAAAGGAAGAACACCAGAAAACCATTGGGGTATTGATGCTCTAGCATAACTAGACATTTACAACTCGACAATGTGACCTTTGCCTCCAGACCAACCCCAAAAATACTCCCAAACCAAAGCTTAGCCAGATTAGGAAGGGTCATGGGCCGGAGCAGCAATGGCAGATTGATTGTACAGAATTGCCAAGAAAAGGGGGGTATACGTTTTTCCTGGTGCTAACAGATACCTTTTCAGGATGGCCAGAAGCATTCCCCACCAGGACTTCTAAAGCTCAAGAAGTAACTAAGGTATTGGTACAAGAAAACATACCACGCTTTAGAGTCCTGGCCACAATCTCCTCAAATAGAGGACCACATTTTATTGTAAAATTCGTGCAACAAGTTAGCCAATACTTGAACATAGACTGAGAACTTCACACCCCATATAACCCACAATCAAGTGGTCAGGTAAAAAAAATGAATCATTTGATCAAACAACAAATTGTACAATTGGGACAAGAAGCTAATTTGTCATGGACTCAATCCCTCCCATTAGCACTACTGCAGATCCGAACCAAACCCAAGACTAAAGAAAAGCTAAACCACTTTGACTTGCTTTATGAAAAACCATATGGGGTGCGAAAGAGAATGTCTAGCCAAGACATGTCACTAACCTCCTGTATGTTAAGTCTCTTAACTTGGTGTATCCAGCACCAATCACTAGCTAATAAACACAAGTCATAACTAGTGAAATACACTGTTTAGAAGACTTTATGTCACCCAATTATAATTCTATTAATTTTAGTTACTGTACGTTTAATGATGTCTACTTTAACACTCATGTAGAATTCGAGGATGTTAAAACACATGGCCAGTCTGACATCACTCTCTAGAACTCCTAGAATCTTACTGAAAGAGGACGGTCAAGACAGTAGATGAGAATTTAAATCAAGACCCCTGTAGTAAAAGAATTTACTCTATTTTAAGAAAAGGGGGGACTGAAGCAGAGATTTTTAGAGTTAGGTTAACAAAATGAATGAAGCATTTCTAATTTAGCTTGTAGAGTTATGTGTTGAATTTTCAACCTTTTGCTTAAGAAACCTCTGCCTAGTACAATGGGCATAGGAAAATGCAAATTTCTGAAGCTTCTTGCATAAAGAACAATACCAGAAGAAGCAAAGAACCCAGATAAAGAAGCTCCTCTGTCTCCAAGCCTATCAAGACTGACAGATGTACTCAGAGAAGCACCAAAGGACCAAAAGCGCACGCGCAGAGAGGAAAAGTTCAAAAGTTCAATCGTGAGGAAGACCACAATCTTCAGCCTCAGGACCACCAAGAGACCCCCGTACGACCACCACAGCAAACCACGCATGCCCAGAAGGCCGTGGACTTACTTAGCATGAGCAGCGAGGACAGGCGGGGCCAGGGGTTGAATATGCATGAAAAAGTTGTGCAATGTATTGCATATGGAACGTCTTTAAGAATAAAAGTGTGGGTCAGACTGAGGCTCGGGGCACAAGTTTTGGAGAGCTATCTCACTTGTGCCGGGCGCTAACATACATAGCCACTTCATAACTACCCCAGGTTATGGAGTCTACTGATTTCTTCCGCGTATCGTTTCAGAGGTTTCTTGCCTTCGCCAGGCTGCAACGTGCCCGCTAGTAGCAAGAACTGGGCAGGAGTGGGCAGAGAGCAGGGCCATCTGCCAGCAGGTTGCAGCTTGCCCAGGAAAATGCAGTGTCCTTGGAATGTGCAGCAAATCTTATTTCCTGGCAAGGTCGGGCTAAGTGAGCAGTGCTGGTACACTTTCTCCTTGAGAACTGGAGCGGAAAAGCTTTTCGCTAAGATGTAGGCGAGCAGAGAGGCAGAATACGCAGCTCCGCAGCTGGCCGAAAGCAAGTGCCGCTTGCCGGCGTCTTTCGGCAAAAGCGGCGCTCCGGAGCTCACCGCTGCCGCTACACTAATCTGTGCGCGAAGTAGCCGCTTCTTGGCCTCCGGCAGCCGGAGATCGCGGTAGCTTGCAAGAGGCGAAGAACGAAGCCGCGAAGAAGCCGGCTTGTGTGCGAAGCTCGCACACAGCTGCAGGACGGTGGCTGCCGCTCTCCTGCCTCTTGAATTCACCCTTGGCATGCCAATGGAAGGTGTTCCAGGACAACCTTCCTGAGTTTTTATTTTAGTTTTCATGCATCCCACCTTGGAAATTCTTGTTGCTCCCCAGAGGCTCCGAGATGCAGAGAACACGGTGGCAGCTGCTGAAAAGAAGGGCAACTGTGAGTTGGTCAAGAAGCAAGAACCTAGGCAGCTGCCTGTGCTTGGCAAGGAGCAGCTGCTGGATTCTTGCAATTGCCTTCAGTGCGCACAGAAGCCCGCTGCTCTGCTGCTTGGTTTTTCGCCTTCAGTCAATTACACACTGCTGAAGCTGAGGCAGGCAGTTCAGCTTTGCTGCTTTTCAGCATCTCAGCTGCCCTTCTGCTCTGTGACAGCTCTCCAGGTTTCTTGCCTTCGCCAGGCTGCAACGTGCCCGCTAGTAGCAAGAACTGGGCAGGAGTGGGCAGAGAGCAGGGCCATCTGCCAGCAGGTTGCAGCTTGCCCAGGAAAATGCAGTGTCCTTGGAATGTGCAGCAAATCTTATTTCCTGGCAAGGTCGGGCTAAGTGAGCAGTGCTGGTACACTTTCTCCTTGAGAACTGGAGCGGAAAAGCTTTTCGCTAAGATGTAGGCGAGCAGAGAGGCAGAATACGCAGCTCCGCAGCTGGCCGAAAGCAAGTGCCGCTTCCCGGCGTCTTTCGGCAAAAGCGGCGCTCCGGAGCTCACCGCTACCGCTCCACTGATCTGTGCGCGAAATAGCCGCTTCTTCGCCTCCGGCAGCCGGAGATCGCGGTAGCTTGCAAGAGGCGAAGAACGAAGCCGCGAAGAAGCCGGCTTGTGTGCGAAGCTCGCACACAGCTGCAGGACGGTGGCTGCCGCTCTCCTGCCTCTTGAATTCACCCTTGGCATGCCAATGGAAGGTGTTCCAGGACAACCTTCCTGAGTTTTTATTTTAGTTTTCATGCATCCCACCTTGGAAATTCTCGTTGCTCCCCAGAGGCTCCGAGATGCAGAGAACACGGTGGCAGCTGCTGAAAAGAAGGGCAACTGTGAGTTGGTCAAAAACCAAGAACCTAGGCAGCTGCCTGTGCTTGGCAAGGAGCAGCTGCTGGATTCTTGCAATTGCCTTCAGTGCGCACAGAAGCCCGCTGCTCTGCTGCTTGGTTTTTCGCCTTCAGTCAATTACACACTGCTGAAGCTGAGGCAGGCAGTTCAGCTTTGCTGCTTTTCAGCATCTCAGCTGCCCTTCTGCTCTGCGACAGCTCTCCAGGTTTCTTGCCTTCGCCAGGCTGCAACGTGCCCGCTAGTACCAAGAACTGGGCAGGAGTGGGCAGAGAGCACGGCCATCTGCCAGCAGGTTGCAGCTTGCCCAGGAAAATGCAGTGTCCTTGGAATGTGCAGCAAATCTTATTTCCTGGCAAGGTCGGGCTAAGTGAGCAGTGCTGGTACACTTTCTCCTTGAGAACTGGAGCGGAAAAGCTTTTCGCTAAGATGTAGGCGAGCAGAGAGGCAGAATACGCAGCTCCGCAGCTGGCCGAAAGCAAGTGCCGCTTCCCGGCGTCTTTCGGCAAAAGCGGCGCTTCGGAGCTCACCGCTGCCGCTCCAGTGATCTGTGCGCGAAGTAGCCGCTTCTTCGCCTCCGGCAGCCGGAGATCGCGGTAGCTTGCAAGAGGCGAAGAACGAAGCCGCGAAGAAGCCGGCTTGTGTGCGAAGCTCGCACACAGCTGCAGGACGGTGGCTGCCGCTCTCCTGCCTCTTGAATTCACCCTTGGCATGCCAATGGAAGGTGTTCCAGGACAACCTTCCTGAGTTTTTATTTTAGTTTTCTTGCATCCCACCTTGGAAATTCTCGTTGCTCCCCAGAGGCTCCGAGATGCAGAGAACACGGTGGCAGCTGCTGAAAAGAAGGGCAACTGTGAGTTGGTCAAGAAGCAAGAACCTAGGCAGCTGCCTGTGCTTGGCAAGGAGCAGCTGCTGGATTCTTGCAATTGCCTTCAGTGCGCACAGAAGCCCGCTGCTCTGCTGCTTGGTTTTTCGCCTTCAGTCAATTACACACTGCTGAAGCTGAGGCAGGCAGTTCAGCTTTGCTGCTTTTCAGCATCTCAGCTGCCCTTCTGCTCTGCGACAGCTCTCCAGGTTTCTTGCCTTCGCCAGGCTGCAACGTGCCCGCTAGTAGCAAGAACTGGGCAGGAGTGGGCAGAGAGCAGGGCCATCTGCCAGCAGGTTGCAGCTTGCCCAGGAAAATGCAGTGTCCTTGGAATGTGCAGCAAATCTTATTTCCTGGCAAGGTCGGGCTAAGTGAGCAGTGCTGGTACACTTTCTCCTTGAGAACTGGAGCGGAAAAGCTTTTCGCTAAGATGTAGGCGAGCAGAGAGGCAGAATACGCAGCTCCGCAGCTGGCCGAAAGCAAGTGCCGCTTCCCGGCGTCTTTCGGCAAAAGCGGCGCTTCGGAGCTCACCGCTGCCGCTCCACTGATCTGTGCGCGAAGTAGCCGCTTCTTCGCCTCCGGCAGCCGGAGATCGCGGTAGCTTGCAAGAGGCGAAGAACGAAGCCGCGAAGAAGCCGGCTTGTGTGCGAAGCTCGCACACAGCTGCAGGACGGTGGCTGCCGCTCTCCTGCCTCTTGAATTCACCCTTGGCATGCCAATGGAAGGTGTTCCAGGACAACCTTCCTGAGTTTTTATTTTAGTTTTCTTGCATCCCACCTTGGAAATTCTCGTTGCTCCCCAGAGGCTCCGAGATGCAGAGAACACGGTGGCAGCTGCTGAAAAGAAGGGCAACTGTGAGTTGGTCAAGAAGCAAGAACCTAGGCAGCTGCCTGTGCTTGGCAAGGAGCAGCTGCTGGATTCTTGCAATTGCCTTCAGTGCGCACAGAAGCCCGCTGCTCTGCTGCTTGGTTTTTCGCCTTCAGTCAATTACACACTGCTGAAGCTGAGGCAGGCAGTTCAGCTTTGCTGCTTTTCAGCATCTCAGCTGCCCTTCTGCTCTGCGACAGCTCTCCAGGTTTCTTGCCTTCGCCAGGCTGCAACGTGCCCGCTAGTACCAAGAACTGGGCAGGAGTGGGCAGAGAGCACGGCCATCTGCCAGCAGGTTGCAGCTTGCCCAGGAAAATGCAGTGTCCTTGGAATGTGCAGCAAATCTTATTTCCTGGCAAGGTCGGGCTAAGTGAGCAGTGCTGGTACACTTTCTCCTTGAGAACTGGAGCGGAAAAGCTTTTCGCTAAGATGTAGGCGAGCAGAGAGGCAGAATACGCAGCTCCGCAGCTGGCCGAAAGCAAGTGCCGCTTCCCGGCGTCTTTCGGCAAAAGCGGCGCTCCGGAGCTCACCGCTACCGCTCCACTGATCTGTGCGCGAAGTAGCCGCTTCGTCGCCTCCGGCAGCCGGAGATCGCGGTAGCTTGCAAGAGGCGAAGAACGAAGCCGCGAAGAAGCCGGCTTGTGTGCGAAGCTCGCACACAGCTGCAGGACGGTGGCTGCCGCTCTCCTGCCTCTTGAATTCACCCTTGGCATGCCAATGGAAGGTGTTCCAGGACAACCTTCCTGAGTTTTTATTTTAGTTTTCATGCATCCCACCTTGGAAATTCTTGTTGCTCCCCAGAGGCTCCGAGATGCAGAGAACACGGTGGCAGCTGCTGAAAAGAAGGGCAACTGTGAGTTGGTCAAGAACCAAGAACACAGGCAGCTGCCTGTGCTTGGCAAGGAGCAGCTGCTGGATTCTTGCAATTGCCTGCAGTGCGCACAGAAGCCCGCTGCTCTGCTGCTTGGTTTTTCGCCTTCAGTCAATTACACACTGCTGAAGCTGAGGCAGGCTGTTCAGCTTTGCTGCTTTTCAGCATCTCAGCTGCCCTTCTGCTCTGTGACAGCTCTCCAGGTTTCTTGCCTTCGCCAGGCTGCAACGTGCCCGCTAGTAGCAAGAACTGGGCAGGAGTGGGCAGAGAGCAGGGCCATCTGCCAGCAGGTTGCAGCTTGCCCAGGAAAATGCAGTGTCCTTGGAATGTGCAGCAAATCTTATTTCCTGGCAAGGTCGGGCTAAGTGAGCAGTGCTGGTACACTTTCTCCTTGAGAACTGGAGCGGAAAAGCTTTTCGCTAAGATGTAGGCGAGCAGAGAGGCAGAATACGCAGCTCCGCAGCTGGCCGAAAGCAAGTGCCGCTTCCCGGCGTCTTTCGGCAAAAGCGGCGCTCCGGAGCTCACCGCTACCGCTCCACTGATCTGTGCGCGAAGTAGCCGCTTCTTGGCCTCCGGCAGCCGGAGATCGCGGTAGCTTGCAAGAGGCGAAGAACGAAGCCGCGAAGAAGCCGGCTTGTGTGCGAAGCTCGCACACAGCTGCAGGACGGTGGCTGCCGCTCTCCTGCCTCTTGAATTCACCCTTGGCATGCCAATGGAAGGTGTTCCAGGACAACCTTCCTGAGTTTTTATTTTAGTTTTCATGCATCCCACCTTGGAAATTCTCGTTGCTCCCCAGAGGCTCCGAGATGCAGAGAACACGGTGGCAGCTGCTGAAAAGAAGGGCAACTGTGAGTTGGTCAAGAAGCAAGAACCTAGGCAGCTGCCTGTGCTTGGCAAGGAGCAGCTGCTGGATTCTTGCAATTGCCTTCAGTGCGCACAGAAGCCCGCTGCTCTGCTGCTTGGTTTTTCGCCTTCAGTCAATTACACACTGCTGAAGCTGAGGCAGGCTGTTCAGCTTTGCTGCTTTTCAGCATCTCAGCTGCCCTTCTGCTCTGTGACAGCTCTCCAGGTTTCTTGCCTTCGCCAGGCTGCAACGTGCCCGCTAGTAGCAAGAACTGGGCAGGAGTGGGCAGAGAGCAGGGCCATCTGCCAGCAGGTTGCAGCTTGCCCAGGAAAATGCAGTGTCCTTGGAATGTGCAGCAAATCTTATTTCCTGGCAAGGTCGGGCTAAGTGAGCAGTGCTGGTACACTTTCTCCTTGAGAACTGGAGCGGAAAAGCTTTTCGCTAAGATGTAGGCGAGCAGAGAGGCAGAATACGCAGCTCCGCAGCTGGCCGAAAGCAAGTGCCGCTTCCCGGCGTCTTTCGGCAAAAGCGGCGCTCCGGAGCTCACCGCTACCGCTCCACTGATCTGTGCGCGAAGTAGCCGCTTCGTCGCCTCCGGCAGCCGGAGATCGCGGTAGCTTGCAAGAGGCGAAGAACGAAGCCGCGAAGAAGCCGGCTTGTGTGCGAAGCTCGCACACAGCTGCAGGACGGTGGCTGCCGCTCTCCTGCCTCTTGAATTCACCCTTGGCATGCCAATGGAAGGTGTTCCAGGACAACCTTCCTGAGTTTTTATTTTAGTTTTCATGCATCCCACCTTGGAAATTCTCGTTGCTCCCCAGAGGCTCCGAGATGCAGAGAACACGGTGGCAGCTGCTGAAAAGAAGGGCAACTGTGAGTTGGTCAAGAAGCAAGAACCTAGGCAGCTGCCTGTGCTTGGCAAGGAGCAGCTGCTGGATTCTTGCAATTGCCTTCAGTGCGCACAGAAGCCCGCTGCTCTGCTGCTTGGTTTTTCGCCTTCAGTCAATTACACACTGCTGAAGCTGAGGCAGGCAGTTCAGCTTTGCTGCTTTTCAGCATCTCAGCTGCCCTTCTGCTCTGCGACAGCTCTCCAGGTTTCTTGCCTTCGCCAGGCTGCAACGTGCCCGCTAGTAGCAAGAACTGGGCAGGAGTGGGCAGAGAGCAGGGCCATCTGCCAGCAGGTTGCAGCTTGCCCAGGAAAATGCAGTGTCCTTGGAATGTGCAGCAAATCTTATTTCCTGGCAAGGTCGGGCTAAGTGAGCAGTGCTGGTACACTTTCTCCTTGAGAACTGGAGCGGAAAAGCTTTTCGCTAAGATGTAGGCGAGCAGAGAGGCAGAATACGGAGCTCCGCAGCTGGCCGAAAGCAAGTGCCGCTTCCCGGCGTCATTCGGCAAAAGCGGCGCTCCGGAGCTCACCGCTACCGCTCCACTGATCTGTGCGCGAAGTAGCCGCTTCTTGGCCTCCGGCAGCCGGAGATCGCGGTAGCTTGCAAGAGGCGAAGAACGAAGCCGCGAAGAAGCCGGCTTGTGTGCGAAGCTCGCACACAGCTGCAGGACGGTGGCTGCCGCTCTCCTGCCTCTTGAATTCACCCTTGGCATGCCAATGGAAGGTGTTCCAGGACAACCTTCCTGAGTTTTTATTTTAGTTTTCATGCATCCCACCTTGGAAATTCTCGTTGCTCCCCAGAGGCTCCGAGATGCAGAGAACACGGTGGCAGCTGCTGAAAAGAAGGGCAACTGTGAGTTGGTCAAGAAGCAAGAACCTAGGCAGCTGCCTGTGCTTGGCAAGGAGCAGCTGCTGGATTCTTGCAATTGCCTTCAGTGCGCACAGAAGCCCGCTGCTCTGCTGCTTGGTTTTTCGCCTTCAGTCAATTACACACTGCTGAAGCTGAGGCAGGCTGTTCAGCTTTGCTGCTTTTCAGCATCTCAGCTGCCCTTCTGCTCTGTGACAGCTCTCCAGGTTTCTTGCCTTCGCCAGGCTGCAACGTGCCCGCTAGTAGCAAGAACTGGGCAGGAGTGGGCAGAGAGCAGGGCCATCTGCCAGCAGGTTGCAGCTTGCCCAGGAAAATGCAGTGTCCTTGGAATGTGCAGCAAATCTTATTTCCTGGCAAGGTCGGGCTAAGTGAGCAGTGCTGGTACACTTTCTCCTTGAGAACTGGAGCGGAAAAGCTTTTCGCTAAGATGTAGGCGAGCAGAGAGGCAGAATACGCAGCTCCGCAGCTGGCCGAAAGCAAGTGCCGCTTCCCGGCGTCTTTCGGCAAAAGCGGCGCTCCGGAGCTCACCGCTACCGCTCCACTGATCTGTGCGCGAAGTAGCCGCTTCGTCGCCTCCGGCAGCCGGAGATCGCGGTAGCTTGCAAGAGGCGAAGAACGAAGCCGCGAAGAAGCCGGCTTGTGTGCGAAGCTCGCACACAGCTGCAGGACGGTGGCTGCCGCTCTCCTGCCTCTTGAATTCACCCTTGGCATGCCAATGGAAGGTGTTCCAGGACAACCTTCCTGAGTTTTTATTTTAGTTTTCATGCATCCCACCTTGGAAATTCTCGTTGCTCCCCAGAGGCTCCGAGATGCAGAGAACACGGTGGCAGCTGCTGAAAAGAAGGGCAACTGTGAGTTGGTCAAAAACCAAGAACCTAGGCAGCTGCCTGTGCTTGGCAAGGAGCAGCTGCTGGATTCTTGCAATTGCCTTCAGTGCGCACAGAAGCCCGCTGCTCTGCTGCTTGGTTTTTCGCCTTCAGTCAATTACACACTGCTGAAGCTGAGGCAGGCAGTTCAGCTTTGCTGCTTTTCAGCATCTCAGCTGCCCTTCTGCTCTGCGACAGCTCTCCAGGTTTCTTGCCTTCGCCAGGCTGCAACGTGCCCGCTAGTAGCAAGAACTGGGCAGGAGTGGGCAGAGAGCAGGGCCATCTGCCAGCAGGTTGCAGCTTGCCCAGGAAAATGCAGTGTCCTTGGAATGTGCAGCAAATCTTATTTCCTGGCAAGGTCGGGCTAAGTGAGCAGTGCTGGTACACTTTCTCCTTGAGAACTGGAGCGGAAAAGCTTTTCGCTAAGATGTAGGCGAGCAGAGAGGCAGAATACGGAGCTCCGCAGCTGGCCGAAAGCAAGTGCCGCTTCCCGGCGTCATTCGGCAAAAGCGGCGCTCCGGAGCTCACCGCTACCGCTCCACTGATCTGTGCGCGAAGTAGCCGCTTCTTCGCCTCCGGCAGCCGGAGATCGCGGTAGCTTGCAAGAGGCGAAGAACGAAGCCGCGAAGAAGCCGGCTTGTGTGCGAAGCTCGCACACAGCTGCAGGACGGTGGCTGCCGCTCTCCTGCCTCTTGAATTCACTCTTGGCATGCCAATGGAAGGTGTTCCAGGACAACCTTCCTGAGTTTTTATTTTAGTTTTCATGCATCCCACCTTGGAAATTCTTGTTGCTCCCCAGAGGCTCCGAGATGCAGAGAACACGGTGGCAGCTGCTGAAAAGAAGGGCAACTGTGAGTTGGTCAAAAACCAAGAACCTAGGCAGCTGCCTGTGCTTGGCAAGGAGCAGCTGCTGGATTCTTGCAATTGCCTTCAGTGCGCACAGAAGCCCGCTGCTCTGCTGCTTGGTTTTTCGCCTTCAGTCAATTACACACTGCTGAAGCTGAGGCAGGCAGTTCAGCTTTGCTGCTTTTCAGCATCTCAGCTGCCCTTCTGCTCTGCGACAGCTCTCCAGGTTTCTTGCCTTCGCCAGGCTGCAACGTGCCCGCTAGTAGCAAGAACTGGGCAGGAGTGGGCAGAGAGCAGGGCCATCTGCCAGCAGGTTGCAGCTTGCCCAGGAAAATGCAGTGTCCTTGGAATGTGCAGCAAATCTTATTTCCTGGCAAGGTCGGGCTAAGTGAGCAGTGCTGGTACACTTTCTCCTTGAGAACTGGAGCGGAAAAGCTTTTCGCTAAGATGTAGGCGAGCAGAGAGGCAGAATACGCAGCTCCGCAGCTGGCCGAAAGCAAGTGCCGCTTCCCGGCGTCATTCGGCAAAAGCGGCGCTCCGGAGCTCACCGCTACCGCTCCACTGATCTGTGCGCGAAGTAGCCGCTTCTTCGCCTCCGGCAGCCGGAGATCGCGGTAGCTTGCAAGAGGCGAAGAACGAAGCCGCGAAGAAGCCGGCTTGTGTGCGAAGCTCGCACACAGCTGCAGGACGGTGGCTGCCGCTCTCCTGCCTCTTGAATTCACTCTTGGCATGCCAATGGAAGGTGTTCCAGGACAACCTTCCTGAGTTTTTATTTTAGTTTTCATGCATCCCACCTTGGAAATTCTTGTTGCTCCCCAGAGGCTCCGAGATGCAGAGAACACGGTGGCAGCTGCTGAAAAGAAGGGCAACTGTGAGTTGGTCAAGAAGCAAGAACCTAGGCAGCTGCCTGTGCTTGGCAAGGAGCAGCTGCTGGATTCTTGCAATTGCCTTCAGTGCGCACAGAAGCCCGCTGCTCTGCTGCTTGGTTTTTCGCCTTCAGTCAATTACACACTGCTGAAGCTGAGGCAGGCAGTTCAGCTTTGCTGCTTTTCAGCATCTCAGCTGCCCTTCTGCTCTGTGACAGCTCTCCAGGTTTCTTGCCTTCGCCAGGCTGCAACGTGCCCGCTAGTAGCAAGAACTTGGCAGGAGTGGGCAGAGAGCAGGGACATCTGCCAGCAGGTTGCAGCTTGCCCAGGAAAATGCAGTGTCCTTGGAATGTGCAGCAAATCTTATTTCCTGGCAAGGTCGGGCTAAGTGAGCAGTGCTGGTACACTTTCTCCTTGAGAACTGGAGCGGAAAAGCTTTTCGCTAAGATGTAGGCGAGCAGAGAGGCAGAATACGCAGCTCCGCAGCTGGCCGAAAGCAAGTGCCGCTTCCCGGCGTCTTTCGGCAAAAGCGGCGCTCCGGAGCTCACCGCTACCGCTCCACTGATCTGTGCGCGAAGTAGCCGCTTCTTCGCCTCCGGCAGCCGGAGATCGCGGTAGCTTGCAAGAGGCGAAGAACGAAGCCGCGAAGAAGCCGGCTTGTGTGCGAAGCTCGCACACAGCTGCAGGACGGTGGCTGCCGCTCTCCTGCCTCTTGAATTCACCCTTGGCATGCCAATGGAAGGTGTTCCAGGACAACCTTCCTGAGTTTTTATTTTAGTTTTCATGCATCCCACCTTGGAAATTCTTGTTGCTCCCCAGAGGCTCCGAGATGCAGAGAACACGGTGGCAGCTGCTGAAAAGGAGGGCAACTGTGAGTTGGTCAAGAACCAAGAACACAGGCAGCTGCCTGTGCTTGGCAAGGAGCAGCTGCTGGATTCTTGCAATTGCCTTCAGTGCGCACAGAAGCCCGCTGCTCTGCTGCTTGGTTTTTCGCCTTCAGTCAATTACACACTGCTGAAGCTGAGGCAGGCAGTTCAGCTTTGCTGCTTTTCAGCATCTCAGCTGCCCTTCTGCTCTGTGACAGCTCTCCAGGTTTCTTGCCTTCGCCAGGCTGCAACGTGCCCGCTAGTAGCAAGAACTGGGCAGGAGTGGGCAGAGAGCAGGGCCATCTGCCAGCAGGTTGCAGCTTGCCCAGGAAAATGCAGTGTCCTTGGAATGTGCAGCAAATCTTATTTCCTGGCAAGGTCGGGCTAAGTGAGCAGTGCTGGTACACTTTCTCCTTGAGAACTGGAGCGGAAAAGCTTTTCGCTAAGATGTAGGCGAGCAGAGAGGCAGAATACGCAGCTCCGCAGCTGGCCGAAAGCAAGTGCCGCTTCCCGGCGTCTTTCGGCAAAAGCGGCGCTCCGGAGCTCACCGCTACCGCTCCACTGATCTGTGCGCGAAGTAGCCGCTTCTTCGCCTCCGGCAGCCGGAGATCGCGGTAGCTTGCAAGAGGCGAAGAACGAAGCCGCGAAGAAGCCGGCTTGTGTGCGAAGCTCGCACACAGCTGCAGGACGGTGGCTGCCGCTCTCCTGCCTCTTGAATTCACCCTTGGCATGCCAATGGAAGGTGTTCCAGGACAACCTTCCTGAGTTTTTATTTTAGTTTTCATGCATCCCACCTTGGAAATTCTCGTTGCTCCCCAGAGGCTCCGAGATGCAGAGAACACGGTGGCAGCTGCTGAAAAGAAGGGCAACTGTGAGTTGGTCAAAAACCAAGAACCTAGGCAGCTGCCTGTGCTTGGCAAGGAGCAGCTGCTGGATTCTTGCAATTGCCTTCAGTGCGCACAGAAGCCCGCTGCTCTGCTGCTTGGTTTTTCGCCTTCAGTCAATTGCACATTGCTGAAGCTGAGGCAGGCTGTTCAGCTTTGCTGCTTTTCAGCATCTCAGCTGCTTTCTGCTCTGTGACAGCTCTCGAGATGAAATAGAGATTTTTAGAGTTGGGTTAACAAAATGAATTAAGCATTTCTAATTTAGCTTGTAGAGTTATGTGTTGAATTTTCAACCTTTTGCTTAAGAAACCTCTGCCTAGTACAATGGGCAAAGGAAAATGCAAATTTCTGAAGCTTCTTGCATAAAGAACAATACCAGAAGAAGCAAAGAACCCAGATAAAGAAGCTCCTCTGTCTCCAAGCCTATCAAGACTGACAGACGTACTCAGAGAAGCACCAAAGGACCAAAAGCGCACGCGCAGAGAGGAAAAGTTCAAAAGTTCAATCATGAGGAAGACCACAATCTTCAGCCTCAGGACCACCAAGAGACCCCCGTACGACCACCACAGCAAACCACGCATGCCCAGAAGGCCGTGGACTTACTTAGCATGAGAAGCGAGGACAGGCGGGGCCAGGGGTTGAATATGCATGAAAAAGTTGTGCAATGTATTGCATATGGAACGTCTTTAAGAACAAAAGTGTGGGTCAGACTGAGGCTCGGGGCACAAGTTTTGGAGAGCTATCTCACTTGTGCCGGGCGCTGACATACATACCCACTTCATAACTACCCCAGGTCATGGAGTCTATTGATTTCTTCCGCGTATCGTTTCAGTTGGCGACCACGAAGGGACTGCTCTGCTCACCCGCAGGTCCGGTTGGGAGCAGACACCCTCAGGCGCCACGGGGCTTTTCCCCGGAGGGACTCTGCGCCTCGGCTGTACACTGCGGGGAGCAGACCACGGCCCGTTGACTAGCGGATGAAAGCGGTATGTGTTAATTTATTTTCTTACGGTTGGCACTGATAAGTCGCAAAAAGATGTTTTTGCGCGCAGGTTTGCCTAGGGGCTTGCAAGCAGACCGCCATCGGGGGAGAGGCCGGCGGCGGGAGGACCTCCCCAGCTGATAGCGCGGCTCGGGGAGGGCGAAATCGCGATTTCAGTGTGTGGTGTGTGTCCTGATTGCAGTGTAGTGTGTCTGTTACGTCCGGACGTGCGTGCTTGTGCGTGTGTGTGTATGTGTGAGTGGAACGGTGAAGCGCGGTGCGGCCTTGCTAAGATACAGAGAGGCGGCGCGGCGGTGCTAGAGAGCGCATGCGCAGGGCAGCTCTCAGCCCACACTACCTGATAGTGCGGGTAGTGCGCACTCTACCTGATAGAGCGGGTGGTGCGCATGCGTGGCACGGGCTGTCTCTGGCGAGCTGGGGGAGCGCGGCGCGGGGCTTAAGTCGGGGCTTGCAAAGTTGCTTTAGGCGCGGCCCAGCTGATAGCGCAGCGGGCGCGCGGGCACAAGCCGCGGTTTGAGGAGCCGCTTTGAACCCCGCTAGCTGATAGCGCAGCTAGTGGGAGCGTGGTACAAGCTAGGAGTTACAAGCACCGCTTACAAGCATCGCTAGTTGGTAAAAAGCTTGCAAAAGTAGCCAGCGAGCCCGGCTGGGCTAAGAGTTAAGTGTTTGTTATACAATAGCACTGCCCTTCAGTGTTAAAAGCTGTCACTGGGGCAGGAGGAGGGGTTGGGGAAGGCAGTCTAGGGTTGCCATGGGAAACAGCAGTTGTATGAGTTCTCCACCCCCTTTTGGAAGAGAATTGTACCCTCCCCCTGTCCTGTCAGTTATTGTTCAAGTCTGCCCCTTAGCCTAGAATCTTCTCTGTTCCACGTTTTCCCTTTGGTTCTTCCACCAAGAACACTCCTTTCCCTTTTCCCCACTGGTTAATGTTATATTTCCCCTCCCTTTAGCCTTCTCCCGATTGTACCCTCGAATGCTAAACCCTCCTACCCCTACGCAGTAAAAGAATCCTCAGCCCGCCCTTCGGGGCTCTCGGAATCTGCCTCCCTTCTGCTTCGTTGTCTCCCTGTTTGCCCCTTCTGCGACCCTTCAATCAACGAGCAGGATTTCAGCAGCCCGAGTGTCCCTCCCGTTCTTCTGGTGGACCCTCAGATGTACCAGCTATCCGAGCTTCGTGCCGAGTGGCTAAAAGCCCCCACGGCTCGGCAACTGGGAGATCCTTTGCATTACAGGGCGAATAAAGGGGGGATGAATGTGTGTGAATGAGAGGCTGTAAGAGCCCGTCTGAAGCCCCTCATTTTCCATTCTGCCTTCCGATTGCCACAAGAAAGAATCCCTTCCCCCACTGTAGTTCCGGCTTAGAACAGGACACAGCACAGGTGGAACCACTGAACCGTCATGCTGGCTGTTCCCAACAAGGCCTGGTAAGAACTTGGCAAGGACTTGGCAAGGACTTGGCAAAGACCTGACATGGAGCCAGCACGGGACAGCCTGATGCGCGGCCTGCTTCTAATCTCCGTTCTTAAGCCAAATGAACTTTTGGGGTGACTCTCGCGGTCCTTCATTGAAGACCCCTCATCTGCCTCGTTACCACTGTGACAAAGAAAGAATGAGAACCCTCCTCCCAAGGACTGAGACTGAGACCCCTGCTATAGGGAGGAGGGGAAATTGGTGGTCTGACCACTAATGACATGACCTGTTTCCCTTCAGTGATTCAAATGGACTTATTCTTCATTGTGTATTCGTCTTGCTTTGGTGGTTTCTGTGGACTCACCCGTTCCCTCGGGGCGATTACAATGGACTTGTTCCCCCCCTCTCTCCTCTGTGGACTATAATTGGAGCCCCGAGTCGACCAGAACTTCGAAGACTCCCCCGACACGACAGAGGGATCCCCATCGTCCGGAGCACTGAGGATCTCGCCTGTGTTGGTAGCTATTCCCATATCCCTCTTCTCTCTCTAACCTTTTATCTCCTTTCAGATCCCCACTATCGCGTTTACTGTTTTGGCTCCTACTAAAGGTGCATTTGTTGTGATTAACTGATAGTCCCTTGTTGTTTGCCTTTGTTGCACTTTTGGGATGGGTGAAAAGAACCATCACGACACCCCGCAAGAAGCGGATCGTGACAGAGGCGGGCTGGTTACCCCAGACCTGCTAAGCGAGAGCGGCAGTCTCCCATGCTGCGTTTCCGTCTTTTTCGCGAGAAAAGCGGCCAGTAAAGAGACGAAGCGAGTGATAAAAAGAGTGAGAGAACCCCCCCTGGGACTGGGTCTCGGAGAAAGAGTGGGACCCCTTGGGGGGGGGGGGGGGGGGGGGGAGTAAAAGGTAATTAATTAGAAAAAAAAATGAATTAAAAGGTAAAAAGAGGGTCTTCTTGGCATAATCTATTGGGGAAAAATAAAAGGTAAAATGTGTAGGAGGGGCCCCTAAAAATTCTGCTGGATTGAGGGATAAGAATGCCCATGAACATCCAAGATCAAACCTGCTGGATTGAGGGATTAATGTTCCAAGAGCATCCAGGGTTGATTCAAACCTGCTGGATTGAGGGATTAATGTTCCAAGAGCATCCAGGGTTAAGTCAAACCTGCTGGGTTGAGGGATTAACATTGCAAGAGCACCCAGAATTAAGTTTGCTGGGTTGTTGAGAGCACCCAAGATTGAGTAAAAATTTTGCCAGTTTGAAGAGAAGTCTGACAGGATCTAGAGTTGGGAACCACACAGCTAGATTGAGGGGTATCCAAGAACACTGGGACTAGCCAGGGACACCTACAAGTGTAATAGGTGTGTTGAAAAAGAAAAGGTACCTTGTTGTTGTGGTTGTTTTGTTATGTGTAAGAGTAAGTAAAATAAAGTTAAGTGAATGTAGACGAAGGAAAGTATATGTATGCATCCTGCCCTGTTAAGCAGCCTCACTGTGCTTCCCTGCTGTCACCGACAAACACAAGTTACGAACCCTCAGAACTGAAAAAGTTCAATCAAATATTGCTTCCATTGATGACCATGATATTGTCTATAATACCTTGTTCCAACTTATGTTATGTAAGTGTTAATACCCCTATCCTACCAGTTGGTAAACCTGATGGGTCATACCGGTTAGTACAGGATCTGCGGGCCATAAACAAGGTCACGGAGGATCTGTATCCTGTGGTGGCCAATCCCTACACGTTATTAACTTGCTTAACAGCCGAGCTAACTTGGTTTACCGTTTTAGATTTAAAAGATGCCTTCTTTTGCCTTCCTATCCATGAAGCCAGAAAATTTTTGCATTTGAATGGGAAAATCCTAAGAGCGGGCCAAGAACTCAACTGACATGGACCAGACTCCCACAAGGATTCAAAAACTCACCCACTTTGTTTGGAGAACAACTTGCAAAAGAATTAGAGACCTGAGAAGCCCCTCCAGAGGAAGGGAAGTTGCTAGAGTACGTAGATGACATCCTGATAGCCACACGGACAAGGGAAGCATGCACGGCCTGGACGATAAGCCTCTTGAACTTTTTGGGGCTCCAAGGGTACCGAGTATCAAAGAAAAAAGCCCAAGTAGTAAAACAGAAAGTAACTTCTCTGGGTTACGAAGTCAGTGCTAGACAACGTACCTTGGGCCAAAGCCGGAAGGAGGCAATATGCCAGACCCCAAAACCTCAGACGGTAAAGGAACTACGAACTTTCCTGAGGATGACAGGGTGGTGCAGGTTATGGATCTATAACTATGGACTGTTTGTTAAGCCCTTCTATGAACTGATTGCAACTGAAAGCAGGAACATCCAAGAGACAAAGGAAGCTACGCAAGCTTTCAACCAGCTGAAAAAAGCCCTCATGTCAGCTCCAGCCCTGAGATTGCCAGACGTGAGTAAGCCTTCCCTTTTATTCTCCCATGAGAAGCAAGGAATCGCCTTAGGAATACTAGCACAGGACCTCGGCCCATATCGGAGAGCAGTGGCTTACTTCTCTAAGCAATTGGATACAGCAGCTAAAGGGTGGCCTGGGTGCCTCAGAGCTGTTGCAGCAGTCGTACTGAACATCCAAGAGGCACACAAATTCACCCTAGGCCAGAAAAGAACTGTGCTAGTGTCTCACACAGTGTCTGCAGTGCTAGAGGTAAAAGGTGGGCATTGGCTTTCCCCACAACGGCTCCTGAGATACCAAGCTATCATAGTGGAGCAAGATGATGTAGAGATAGTAGTGACTAACATTGTCAATCCAGCCTCCTTCCTCAGTAGAAACCAAGGGGAACCAGTGGAACATGACTGCCTGGAGACCATTGAAGCCACCTACTCCAGCTGCCCTGACTTGAAGGACACCCCTCTCGAGAATGCAGAAGTCTCGTTTACTGATGGAAGCAGTTATATCATCAGTGGAAAACGGCACGCCGGGTAGGCAGTTCCAACGTGCAAGGAAGTAATGTCATCTGGGCCCCTGCCAACAAATACCTCTGCACAGAAGGCCGAGATAATTGCTCTAACTGGGGCCCTAGAATTGGCAAGAGGGAAAGAAATAAACATATACACGGACTCGAAGTATGCATTTGGAGTAGTGCATGCTCACAGAGCCATTTAGAAAGAGAGAGGACTGCTGAAGTCTCAAGGGAAAAATATTAAAGATGCATCAGAAGTACTGCGACTTCTAGAAGCAGTCCAGTTGCCAGAGAAAGTAGCGATCATGCACATTAAGGCACATCAGAAGATCAACTCAGAATTGGAAGAAGGAAACGAGCTGGCAGATAGGGAAGCAAAAGAAGCAGCAAGACGGGCACATTTCCCCTAAAGGTAAGCCAAGATACAACAAACCAGAAAAAAAATTAATCTATGAGCAAAAAGGAGACTATAACCAAGAGGGATGGGCCACCATAGAAGGAAAATTAGTTCTACCCTCCTATTTATGATGGTCCCTAATAAAGGAAGAACACCAGAAAACCATTGGGGTATTGATGCTCTAGCATAACTAGACATTTACAACTCGACAATGTGACCTTTGCCTCCAGACCAACCCCAAAAATACTCCCAAACCAAAGCTTAGCCAGATTAGGAAGGGTCATGGGCCGGAGCAGCAATGGCAGATTGATTGTACAGAATTGCCAAGAAAAGGGGGGTATACGTTTTTCCTGGTGCTAACAGATACCTTTTCAGGATGGCCAGAAGCATTCCCCACCAGGACTTCTAAAGCTCAAGAAGTAACTAAGGTATTGGTACAAGAAAACATACCACGCTTTAGAGTCCTGGCCACAATCTCCTCAAATAGAGGACCACATTTTATTGTAAAATTCGTGCAACAAGTTAGCCAATACTTGAACATAGACTGAGAACTTCACACCCCATATAACCCACAATCAAGTGGTCAGGTAAAAAAAATGAATCATTTGATCAAACAACAAATTGTACAATTGGGACAAGAAGCTAATTTGTCATGGACTCAATCCCTCCCATTAGCACTACTGCAGATCCGAACCAAACCCAAGACTAAAGAAAAGCTAAACCACTTTGACTTGCTTTATGAAAAACCATATGGGGTGCGAAAGAGAATGTCTAGCCAAGACATGTCACTAACCTCCTGTATGTTAAGTCTCTTAACTTGGTGTATCCAGCACCAATCACTAGCTAATAAACACAAGTCATAACTAGTGAAATACACTGTTTAGAAGACTTTATGTCACCCAATTATAATTCTATTAATTTTAGTTACTGTAAGTTTAATGATGTCTACTTTAACACTCATGTAGAATTCGAGGATGTTAAAACACATGGCCAGTCTGACATCACTCTCTAGAACTCCTAGAATCTTACTGAAAGAGGACGGTCAAGACAGTAGATGAGAATTTAAATCAAGACCCCTGTAGTAAAAGAATTTACTCTATTTTAAGAAAAGGGGGGACTGAAGCAGAGATTTTTAGAGTTAGGTTAACAAAATGAATGAAGCATTTCTAATTTAGCTTGTAGAGTTATGTGTTGAATTTTCAACCTTTTGCTTAAGAAACCTCTGCCTAGTACAATGGGCATAGGAAAATGCAAATTTCTGAAGCTTCTTGCATAAAGAACAATACCAGAAGAAGCAAAGAACCCAGATAAAGAAGCTCCTCTGTCTCCAAGCCTATCAAGACTGACAGACGTACTCAGAGAAGCACCAAAGGACCAAAAGCGCACGCGCAGAGAGGAAAAGTTCAAAAGTTCAATCGTGAGGAAGACCACAATCTTCAGCCTCAGGACCACCAAGAGACCCCCGTACGACCACCACAGCAAACCACGCATGCCCAGAAGGCCGTGGACTTACTTAGCATGAGAAGCGAGGACAGGCGGGGCCAGGGGTTGAATATGCATGAAAAAGTTGTGCAATGTATTGCATATGGAACGTCTTTAAGAATAAAAGTGTGGGTCAGACTGAGGCTCGGGGCACAAGTTTTGGAGAGCTATCTCACTTGTGCCGGGCGCTAACATACATAGCCACTTCATAACTACCCCAGGTTATGGAGTCTACTGATTTCTTCCGCGTATCGTTTCAGAGGTTTCTTGCCTTCGCCAGGCTGCAACGTGCCCGCTAGTAGCAAGAACTGGGCAGGAGTGGGCAGAGAGCAGGGCCATCTGCCAGCAGGTTGCAGCTTGCCCAGGAAAATGCAGTGTCCTTGGAATGTGCAGCAAATCTTATTTCCTGGCAAGGTCGGGCTAAGTGAGCAGTGCTGGTACACTTTCTCCTTGAGAACTGGAGCGGAAAAGCTTTTCGCTAAGATGTAGGCGAGCAGAGAGGCAGAATACGCAGCTCCGCAGCTGGCCGAAAGCAAGTGCCGCTTCCCGGCGTCTTTCGGCAAAAGCGGCGCTCCGGAGCTCACCGCTGCCGCTACACTAATCTGTGCGCGAAGTAGCCGCTTCTTGGCCTCCGGCAGCCGGAGATCGCGGTAGCTTGCAAGAGGCGAAGAACGAAGCCGCGAAGAAGCCGGCTTGTGTGCGAAGCTCGCACACAGCTGCAGGACGGTGGCTGCCGCTCTCCTGCCTCTTGAATTCACCCTTGGCATGCCAATGGAAGGTGTTCCAGGACAACCTTCCTGAGTTTTTATTTTAGTTTTCATGCATCCCACCTTGGAAATTCTCGTTGCTCCCCAGAGGCTCCGAGATGCAGAGAACACGGTGGCAGCTGCTGAAAAGAAGGGCAACTGTGAGTTGGTCAAGAAGCAAGAACCTAGGCAGCTGCCTGTGCTTGGCAAGGAGCAGCTGCTGGATTCTTGCAATTGCCTTCAGTGCGCACAGAAGCCCGCTGCTCTGCTGCTTGGTTTTTCGCCTTCAGTCAATTACACACTGCTGAAGCTGAGGCAGGCAGTTCAGCTTTGCTGCTTTTCAGCATCTCAGCTGCCCTTCTGCTCTGTGACAGCTCTCCAGGTTTCTTGCCTTCGCCAGGCTGCAACGTGCCCGCTAGTACCAAGAACTGGGCAGGAGTGGGCAGAGAGCACGGCCATCTGCCAGCAGGTTGCAGCTTGCCCAGGAAAATGCAGTGTCCTTGGAATGTGCAGCAAATCTTATTTCCTGGCAAGGTCGGGCTAAGTGAGCACTCCTGGTACACTTTCTCCTTGAGAACTGGAGCGGAAAAGCTTTTCGCTAAGATGTAGGCGAGCAGAGAGGCAGAATACGCAGCTCCGCAGCTGGCCGAAAGCAAGTGCCGCTTCCCGGCGTCTTTCGGCAAAAGCGGCGCTCCGGAGCTCACCGCTACCGCTCCACTGATCTGTGCGCGAAGTAGCCGCTTCTTCGCCTCCGGCAGCCGGAGATCGCGGTAGCTTGCAAGAGGCGAAGAACGAAGCCGCGAAGAAGCCGGCTTGTGTGCGAAGCTCGCACACAGCTGCAGGACGGTGGCTGCCGCTCTCCTGCCTCTTGAATTCACCCTTGGCATGCCAATGGAAGGTGTTCCAGGACAACCTTCCTGAGTTTTTATTTTAGTTTTCATGCATCCCACCTTGGAAATTCTCGTTGCTCCCCAGAGGCTCCGAGATGCAGAGAACACGGTGGCAGCTGCTGAAAAGAAGGGCAACTGTGAGTTGGTCAAAAACCAAGAACCTAGGCAGCTGCCTGTGCTTGGCAAGGAGCAGCTGCTGGATTCTTGCAATTGCCTTCAGTGCGCACAGAAGCCCGCTGCTCTGCTGCTTGGTTTTTCGCCTTCAGTCAATTACACACTGCTGAAGCTGAGGCAGGCAGTTCAGCTTTGCTGCTTTTCAGCATCTCAGCTGCCCTTCTGCTCTGCGACAGCTCTCCAGGTTTCTTGCCTTCGCCAGGCTGCAACGTGCCCGCTAGTAGCAAGAACTGGGCAGGAGTGGGCAGAGAGCAGGGCCATCTGCCAGCAGGTTGCAGCTTGCCCAGGAAAATGCAGTGTCCTTGGAATGTGCAGCAAATCTTATTTCCTGGCAAGGTCGGGCTAAGTGAGCAGTGCTGGTACACTTTCTCCTTGAGAACTGGAGCGGAAAAGCTTTTCGCTAAGATGTAGGCGAGCAGAGAGGCAGAATACGCAGCTCCGCAGCTGGCCGAAAGCAAGTGCCGCTTCCCGGCGTCTTTCGGCAAAAGCGGCGCTCCGGAGCTCACCGCTACCGCTCCAGTGATCTGTGCGCGAAGTAGCCGCTTCTTGGCCTCCGGCAGCCGGAGATCGCGGTAGCTTGCAAGAGGCGAAGAACGAAGCCGCGAAGAAGCCGGCTTGTGTGCGAAGCTCGCACACAGCTGCAGGACGGTGGCTGCCGCTCTCCTGCCTCTTGAATTCACCCTTGGCATGCCAATGGAAGGTGTTCCAGGACAACCTTCCTGAGTTTTTATTTTAGTTTTCATGCATCCCACCTTGGAAATTCTTGTTTCTCCCCAGAGGCTCCGAGATGCAGAGAACACGGTGGCAGCTGCTGAAAAGAAGGGCAACTGTGAGTTGGTCAAGAAGCAAGAACCTAGGCAGCTGCCTGTGCTTGGCAAGGAGCAGCTGCTGGATTCTTGCAATTGCCTTCAGTGCGCACAGAAGCCCGCTGCTCTGCTGCTTGGTTTTTCGCCTTCAGTCAATTACACACTGCTGAAGCTGAGGCAGGCTGTTCAGCTTTGCTGCTTTTCAGCATCTCAGCTGCTTTCTGCTCTGTGACAGCTCTCGAGATGAAATAGAGATTTTTAGAGTTGGGTTAACAAAATGAATTAAGCATTTCTAATTTAGCTTGTAGAGTTATGTGTTGAATTTTCAACCTTTTGCTTAAGAAACCTCTGCCTAGTACAATGGGCAAAGGAAAATGCAAATTTCTGAAGCTTCTTGCATAAAGAACAATACCAGAAGAAGCAAAGAACCCAGATAAAGAAGCTCCTCTGTCTCCAAGCCTATCAAGACTGACAGACGTACTCAGAGAAGCACCAAAGGACCAAAAGCGCACGCGCAGAGAGGAAAAGTTCAAAAGTTCAATCATGAGGAAGACCACAATCTTCAGCCTCAGGACCACCAAGAGACCCCCGTACGACCACCACAGCAAACCACGCATGCCCAGAAGGCCGTGGACTTACTTAGCATGAGAAGCGAGGACAGGCGGGGCCAGGGGTTGAATATGCATGAAAAAGTTGTGCAATGTATTGCATATGGAACGTCTTTAAGAATAAAAGTGTGGGTCAGACTGAGGCTCGGGGCACAAGTTTTGGAGAGCTATCTCACTTGTGCCGGGCGCTGACATACATACCCACTTCATAACTACCCCAGGTCATGGAGTCTATTGATTTCTTCCGCGTATCGTTTCAGTTGGCGACCACGAAGGGACTGCTCTGCTCACCCGCAGGTCCGGTTGGGAGCAGACACCCTCAGGCGCCACGGGGCTTTTCCCCGGAGGGACTCTGCGCCTCGGCTGTACACTGCGGGGAGCAGACCACGGCCCGTTGACTAGCGGATGAAAGCGGTATGTGTTAATTTATTTTCTTACGGTTGGCACTGATAAGTCGCAAAAAGATGTTTTTGCGCGCAGGTTTGCCTAGGGGCTTGCAAGCAGACCGCCATCGGGGGAGAGGCCGGCGGCGGGAGGACCTCCCCAGCTGATAGCGCGGCTCGGGGAGGGCGAAATCGCGATTTCAGTGTGTGGTGTGTGTCCTGATTGCAGTGTAGTGTGTCTGTTACGTCCGGACGTGCGTGCTTGTGCGTGTGTGTGTATGTGTGAGTGGAACGGTGAAGCACGGTGCGGCCTTGCTAAGATACAGAGAGGCGGCGCGGCGGTGCTAGAGAGCGCATGCGCAGGGCAGCTCTCAGCCCACACTACCTGATAGTGCGGGTAGTGCGCACTCTACCTGATAGAGCGGGTGGTGCGCATGCGTGGCACGGGCTGTCTCTGGCGAGCTGGGGGAGCGCGGCGCGGGGCTTAAGTCGGGGCTTGCAAAGTTGCTTTAGGCGTGGCCCAGCTGATAGCGCAGCGGGCGCGCGGGCACAAGCCGCGGTTTGAGGAGCCGCTTTGAACCCCGCTAGCTGATAGCGCAGCTAGTGGGAGCGTGGTACAAGCTAGGAGTTACAAGCACCGCTTACAAGCATCGCTAGTTGGTAAAAAGCTTGCAAAAGTAGCCAGCGAGCCCGGCTGGGCTAAGAGTTAAGTGTTTGTTATACAATAGCACTGCCCTTCAGTGTTAAAAGCTGTCACTGGGGCAGGAGGAGGGGTTGGGGAAGGCAGTCTAGGGTTGCCATGGGAAACAGCAGTTGTATGAGTTCTCCACCCCCTTTTGGAAGAGAATTGTACCCTCCCCCTGTCCTGTCAGTTATTGTTCAAGTCTGCCCCTTAGCCTAGAATCTTCTCTGTTCCACGTTTTCCCTTTGGTTCTTCCACCAAGAACACTCCTTTCCCTTTTCCCCACTGGTTAATGTTATATTTCCCCTCCCTTTAGCCTTCTCCCGATTGTACCCTCGAATGCTAAACCCTCCTACCCCTACGCAGTAAAAGAATCCTCAGCCCGCCCTTCGGGGCTCTCGGAATCTGCCTCCCTTCTGCTTCGTTGTCTCCCTGTTTGCCCCTTCTGCGACCCTTCAATCAACGAGCAGGATTTCAGCAGCCCGAGTGTCCCTCCCGTTCTTCTGGTGGACCCTCAGATGTACCAGCTATCCGAGCTTCGTGCCGAGTGGCTAAAAGCCCCCACGGCTCGGCAACTGGGAGATCCTTTGCATTACAGGGCGAATAAAGGGGGGATGAATGTGTGTGAATGAGAGGCTGTAAGAGCCCGTCTGAAGCCCCTCATTTTCCATTCTGCCTTCCGATTGCCACAAGAAAGAATCCCTTCCCCCACTGTAGTTCCGGCTTAGAACAGGACACAGCACAGGTGGAACCACTGAACCGTCATGCTGGCTGTTCCCAACAAGGCCTGGTAAGAACTTGGCAAGGACTTGGCAAGGACTTGGCAAAGACCTGACATGGAGCCAGCACGGGACAGCCTGATGCGCGGCCTGCTTCTAATCTCCGTTCTTAAGCCAAATGAACTTTTGGGGTGACTCTCGCGGTCCTTCATTGAAGACCCCTCATCTGCCTCGTTACCACTGTGACAAAGAAAGAATGAGAACCCTCCTCCCAAGGACTGAGACTGAGACCCCTGCTATAGGGAGGAGGGGAAATTGGTGGTCTGACCACTAATGACATGACCTGTTTCCCTTCAGTGATTCAAATGGACTTATTCTTCATTGTGTATTCGTCTTGCTTTGGTGGTTTCTGTGGACTCACCCGTTCCCTCGGGGCGATTACAATGGACTTGTTCCCCCCCTCTCTCCTCTGTGGACTATAATTGGAGCCCCGAGTCGACCAGAACTTTGAAGACTCCCCCGACACGACAGAGGGATCCCCATCGTCCGGAGCACTGAGGATCTCGCCTGTGTTGGTAGCTATTCCCATATCCCTCTTCTCTCTCTAACCTTTTATCTCCTTTCAGATCCCCACTATCGCGTTTACTGTTTTGGCTCCTACTAAAGGTGCATTTGTTGTGATTAACTGATAGTCCCTTGTTGTTTGCCTTTGTTGCACTTTTGGGATGGGTGAAAAGAACCATCACGACACCCCGCAAGAAGCGGATCGTGACAGAGGCGGGCTGGTTACCCCAGACCTGCTAAGCGAGAGCGGCAGTCTCCCATGCTGCGTTTCCGTCTTTTTCGCGAGAAAAGCGGCCAGTAAAGAGACGAAGCGAGTGATAAAAAGAGTGAGAGAACCCCCCCTTGGACTGGGTCTCGGAGAAAGAGTGGCACCCCTTAGTGGGGGGGGGGGGGGGGGGGAGTAAAAGGTAATTAATTAGAAAAAAAAATGAATTAAAAGGTAAAAAGAGGGTCTTCTTGGCATAATCTATTGGGGAAAAATAAAAGGTAAAATGTGTAGGAGGGGCCCCTAAAAATTCTGCTGGATTGAGGGATAAGAATGCCCATGAACATCCAAGATCAAACCTGCTGGATTGAGGGATTAATGTTCCAAGAGCATCCAGGGTTGATTCAAACCTGCTGGATTGAGGGATTAATGTTCCAAGAGCATCCAGGGTTAAGTCAAACCTGCTGGGTTGAGGGATTAACATTGCAAGAGCACCCAGAATTAAGTTTGCTGGGTTGTTGAGAGCACCCAAGATTGAGTAAAAATTTTGCCAGTTTGAAGAGAAGTCTGACAGGATCTAGAGTTGGGAACCACACAGCTAGATTGAGGGGTATCCAAGAACACTGGGACTAGCCAGGGACACCTACAAGTGTAATAGGTGTGTTGAAAAAGAAAAGGTACCTTGTTGTTGTGGTTGTTTTGTTATGTGTAAGAGTAAGTAAAATAAAGTTAAGTGAATGTAGACGAAGGAAAGTATATGTATGCATCCTGCCCTGTTAAGCAGCCTCACTGTGCTTCCCTGCTGTCACCGACAAACACAAGTTACGAACCCTCAGAACTGAAAAAGTTCAATCAAATATTGCTTCCATTGATGACCATGATATTGTCTATAATACCTTGTTCCAACTTATGTTATGTAAGTGTTAATACCCCTATCCTACCAGTTGGTAAACCTGATGGGTCATACCGGTTAGTACAGGATCTGCGGGCCATAAACAAGGTCACGGAGGATCTGTATCCTGTGGTGGCCAATCCCTACACGTTATTAACTTGCTTAACAGCCGAGCTAACTTGGTTTACCGTTTTAGATTTAAAAGATGCCTTCTTTTGCCTTCCTATCCATGAAGCCAGAAAATTTTTGCATTTGAATGGGAAAATCCTAAGAGCGGGCCAAGAACTCAACTGACATGGACCAGACTCCCACAAGGATTCAAAAACTCACCCACTTTGTTTGGAGAACAACTTGCAAAAGAATTAGAGACCTGAGAAGCCCCTCCAGAGGAAGGGAAGTTGCTAGAGTACGTAGATGACATCCTGATAGCCACACGGACAAGGGAAGCATGCACGGCCTGGACGATAAGCCTCTTGAACTTTTTGGGGCTCCAAGGGTACCGAGTATCAAAGAAAAAAGCCCAAGTAGTAAAACAGAAAGTAACTTCTCTGGGTTACGAAGTCAGTGCTAGACAACGTACCTTGGGCCAAAGCCGGAAGGAGGCAATATGCCAGACCCCAAAACCTCAGACGGTAAAGGAACTACGAACTTTCCTGAGGATGACAGGGTGGTGCAGGTTATGGATCTATAACTATGGACTGTTTGTTAAGCCCTTCTATGAACTGATTGCAACTGAAAGCAGGAACATCCAAGAGACAAAGGAAGCTACGCAAGCTTTCAACCAGCTGAAAAAAGCCCTCATGTCAGCTCCAGCCCTGAGATTGCCAGACGTGAGTAAGCCTTTCCTTTTATTCTCCCATGAGAAGCAAGGAATCGCCTTAGGAATACTAGCACAGGACCTCGGCCCATATCGGAGAGCAGTGGCTTACTTCTCTAAGCAATTGGATACAGCAGCTAAAGGGTGGCCTGGGTGCCTCAGAGCTGTTGCAGCAGTCGTACTGAACATCCAAGAGGCACACAAATTCACCCTAGGCCAGAAAAGAACTGTGCTAGTGTCTCACACAGTGTCTGCAGTGCTAGAGGTAAAAGGTGGGCATTGGCTTTCCCCACAACGGCTCCTGAGATACCAAGCTATCATAGTGGAGCAAGATGATGTAGAGATAGTAGTGACTAACATTGTCAATCCAGCCTCCTTCCTCAGTAGAAACCAAGGGGAACCAGTGGAACATGACTGCCTGGAGACCATTGAAGCCACCTACTCCAGCTGCCCTGACTCGAAGGACACCCCTCTCGAGAATGCAGAAGTCTCGTTTACTGATGGAAGCAGTTATATCATCAGTGGAAAACGGCACGCCGGGTAGGCAGTTCCAACGTGCAAGGAAGTAATGTCATCTGGGCCCCTGCCAACAAATACCTCTGCACAGAAGGCCGAGATAATTGCTCTAACTGGGGCCCTAGAATTGGCAAGAGGGAAAGAAATAAACATATACACGGACTCGAAGTATGCATTTGGAGTAGTGCATGCTCACAGAGCCATTTAGAAAGAGAGAGGACTGCTGAAGTCTCAAGGGAAAAATATTAAAGATGCATCAGAAGTACTGCGACTTCTAGAAGCAGTCCAGTTGCCAGAGAAAGTAGCGATCATGCACATTAAGGCACATCAGAAGATCAACTCAGAATTGGAAGAAGGAAACGAGCTGGCAGATAGGGAAGCAAAAGAAGCAGCAAGACGGGCACATTTCCCCTAAAGGTAAGCCAAGATACAACAAACCAGAAAAAAAATTAATCTATGAGCAAAAAGGAGACTATAACCAAGAGGGATGGGCCACCATAGAAGGAAAATTAGTTCTACCCTCCTATTTATGATGGTCCCTAATAAAGGAAGAACACCAGAAAACCATTGGGGTATTGATGCTCTAGCATAACTAGACATTTACAACTCGACAATGTGACCTTTGCCTCCAGACCAACCCCAAAAATACTCCCAAACCAAAGCTTAGCCAGATTAGGAAGGGTCATGGGCCGGAGCAGCAATGGCAGATTGATTGTACAGAATTGCCAAGAAAAGGGGGGTATACGTTTTTCCTGGTGCTAACAGATACCTTTTCAGGATGGCCAGAAGCATTCCCCACCAGGACTTCTAAAGCTCAAGAAGTAACTAAGGTATTGGTACAAGAAAACATACCACGCTTTAGAGTCCTGGCCACAATCTCCTCAAATAGAGGACCACATTTTATTGTAAAATTCGTGCAACAAGTTAGCCAATACTTGAACATAGACTGAGAACTTCACACCCCATATAACCCACAATCAAGTGGTCAGGTAAAAAAAATGAATCATTTGATCAAACAACAAATTGTACAATTGGGACAAGAAGCTAATTTGTCATGGACTCAATCCCTCCCATTAGCACTACTGCAGATCCGAACCAAACCCAAGACTAAAGAAAAGCTAAACCACTTTGACTTGCTTTATGAAAAACCATATGGGGTGCGAAAGAGAATGTCTAGCCAAGACATGTCACTAACCTCCTGTATGTTAAGTCTCTTAACTTGGTGTATCCAGCACCAATCACTAGCTAATAAACACAAGTCATAACTAGTGAAATACACTGTTTAGAAGACTTTATGTCACCCAATTATAATTCTATTAATTTTAGTTACTGTAAGTTTAATGATGTCTACTTTAACACTCATGTAGAATTCGAGGATGTTAAAACACATGGCCAGTCTGACATCACTCTCTAGAACTCCTAGAATCTTACTGAAAGAGGACGGTCAAGATAGTAGATGAGAATTTAAATCAAGACCCCTGTAGTAAAAGAATTTACTCTATTTTAAGAAAAGGGGGGACTGAAGCAGAGATTTTTAGAGTTAGGTTAACAAAATGAATGAAGCATTTCTAATTTAGCTTGTAGAGTTATGTGTTGAATTTTCAACCTTTTGCTTAAGAAACCTCTGCCTAGTACAATGGGCATAGGAAAATGCAAATTTCTGAAGCTTCTTGCATAAAGAACAATACCAGAAGAAGCAAAGAACCCAGATAAAGAAGCTCCTCTGTCTCCAAGCCTATCAAGACTGACAGACGTACTCAGAGAAGCACCAAAGGACCAAAAGCGCACGCGCAGAGAGGAAAAGTTCAAAAGTTCAATCGTGAGGAAGACCACAATCTTCAGCCTCAGGACCACCAAGAGACCCCCGTACGACCACCACAGCAAACCACGCATGCCCAGAAGGCCGTGGACTTACTTAGCATGAGCAGCGAGGACAGGCGGGGCCAGGGGTTGAATATGCATGAAAAAGTTGTGCAATGTATTGCATATGGAACGTCTTTAAGAATAAAAGTGTGGGTCAGACTGAGGCTCGGGGCACAAGTTTTGGAGAGCTATCTCACTTGTGCCGGGCGCTAACATACATAGCCACTTCATAACTACCCCAGGTTATGGAGTCTACTGATTTCTTCCGCGTATCGTTTCAGAGGTTTCTTGCCTTCGCCAGGCTGCAACGTGCCCGCTAGTAGCAAGAACTGGGCAGGAGTGGGCAGAGAGCAGGGCCATCTGCCAGCAGGTTGCAGCTTGCCCAGGAAAATGCAGTGTCCTTGGAATGTGCAGCAAATCTTATTTCCTGGCAAGGTCGGGCTAAGTGAGCAGTGCTGGGACACTTTCTCCTTGAGAACTGGAGCGGAAAAGCTTTTCGCTAAGATGTAGGCGAGGAGAGAGGCAGAATACGGAGCTCCGCAGCTGGCCGAAAGCAAGTGCCGCATCCCGGCGTCTTTCGGCAAAAGCGGCGCTTCGGAGCGCACCGCTGCCGCTCCACTGATCTGTGCGCGAAGTAGCCGCTTCTTCGCCTCCGGCAGCCGGAGATCGCGGTAGCTTGCAAGAGGCGAAGAACGAAGCCGCGAAGAAGCCGGCTTGTGTGCGAAGCTCGCACACAGCTGCAGGACGGTGGCTGCCGCTCTCCTGCCTCTTGAATTCACCCTTGGCATGCCAATGGAAGGTGTTCCAGGACAACCTTCCTGAGTTTTTATTTTAGTTTTCATGCATCCCACCTTGGAAATTCTCGTTGCTCCCCAGAGGCTCCGAGATGCAGAGAACACGGTGGCAGCTGCTGAAAAGAAGGGCAACTGTGAGTTGGTCAAGAAGCAAGAACACAGGCAGCTGCCTGTGCTTGGCAAGGAGCAGCTGCTGGATTCTTGCAATTGCCTGCAGTGCGCACAGAAGCCCGCTGCTCTGCTGCTTGGTTTTTCGCCTTCAGTCAATTACACACTGCTGAAGCTGAGGCAGGCAGTTCAGCTTTGCTGCTTTTCAGCATCTCAGCTGCCCTTCTGCTCTGTGACAGCTCTCCAGGTTTCTTGCCTTCGCCAGGCTGCAACGTGCCCGCTAGTAGCAAGAACTGGGCAGGAGTGGGCAGAGAGCAGGGCCATCTGCCAGCAGGTTGCAGCTTGCCCAGGAAAATGCAGTGTCCTTGGAATGTGCAGCAAATCTTATTTCCTGGCAAGGTCGGGCTAAGTGAGCAGTGCTGGTACACTTTCTCCTTGAGAACTGGAGCGGAAAAGCTTTTCGCTAAGATGTAGGCGAGCAGAGAGGCAGAATACGCAGCTCCGCAGCTGGCCGAAAGCAAGTGCCGCTTCCCGGCGTCTTTCGGCAAAAGCGGCGCTCCGGAGCTCACCGCTACCGCTCCACTGATCTGTGCGCGAAGTAGCCGCTTCTTCGCCTCCGGCAGCCGGAGATCGCGGTAGCTTGCAAGAGGCGAAGAACGAAGCCGCGAAGAAGCCGGCTTGTGTGCGAAGCTCGCACACAGCTGCAGGACGGTGGCTGCCGCTCTCCTGCCTCTTGAATTCACCCTTGGCATGCCAATGGAAGGTGTTCCAGGACAACCTTCCTGAGTTTTTATTTTAGTTTTCATGCATCCCACCTTGGAAATTCTTGTTGCTCCCCAGAGGCTCCGAGATGCAGAGAACACGGTGGCAGCTGCTGAAAAGAAGGGCAACTGTGAGTTGGTCAAGAAGCAAGAACACAGGCAGCTGCCTGTGCTTGGCAAGGAGCAGCTGCTGGATTCTTGCAATTGCCTTCAGTGCGCACAGAAGCCCGCTGCTCTGCTGCTTGGTTTTTCGCCTTCAGTCAATTACACACTGCTGAAGCTGAGGCAGGCAGTTCAGCTTTGCTGCTTTTCAGCATCTCAGCTGCCCTTCTGCTCTGTGACAGCTCTCCAGGTTTCTTGCCTTCGCCAGGCTGCAACGTGCCCGCTAGTAGCAAGAACTGGGCAGGAGTGGGAAGAGAGCAGGGCCATCTGCCAGCAGGTTGCAGCTTGCCCAGGAAAATGCAGTGTCCTTGGAATGTGCAGCAAATCTTATTTCCTGGCAAGGTCGGGCTAAGTGAGCACTGCTGGTACACTTTCTCCTTGAGAACTGGAGCGGAAAAGCTTTTCGCTAAGATGTAGGCGAGCAGAGAGGCAGAATACGCAGCTCCGCAGCTGGCCGAAAGCAAGTGCCGCTTCCCGGCGTCTTTCGGCAAAAGCGGCGCTCCGGAGCTCACCGCTACCGCTCCACTGATCTGTGCGCGAAGTAGCCGCTTCTTCGCCTCCGGCAGCCGGAGATCGCGGTAGCTTGCAAGAGGCGAAGAACGAAGCCGCGAAGAAGCCGGCTTGTGTGCGAAGCTCGCACACAGCTGCAGGACGGTGGCTGCCGCTCTCCTGCCTCTTGAATTCACCCTTGGCATGCCAATGGAAGGTGTTCCAGGACAACCTTCCTGAGTTTTTATTTTAGTTTTCATGCATCCCACCTTGGAAATTCTCGTTGCTCCCCAGAGGCTCCGAGATGCAGAGAACACGGTGGCAGCTGCTGAAAAGAAGGGCAACTGTGAGTTGGTCAAGAAGCAAGAACCTAGGCAGCTGCCTGTGCTTGGCAAGGAGCAGCTGCTGGATTCTTGCAATTGCCTGCAGTGCGCACAGAAGCCCGCTGCTCTGCTGCTTGGTTTTTCGCCTTCAGTCAATTACACACTGCTGAAGCTGAGGCAGGCAGTTCAGCTTTGCTGCTTTTCAGCATCTCAGCTGCCCTTCTGCTCTGTGACAGCTCTCCAGGTTTCTTGCCTTCGCCAGGCTGCAACGTGCCCGCTAGTAGCAAGAACTGGGCAGGAGTGGGCAGAGAGCAGGGCCATCTGCCAGCAGGTTGCAGCTTGCCCAGGAAAATGCAGTGTCCTTGGAATGTGCAGCAAATCTTATTTCCTGGCAAGGTCGGGCTAAGTGAGCAGTGCTGGTACACTTTCTCCTTGAGAACTGGAGCGGAAAAGCTTTTCGCTAAGATGTAGGCGAGCAGAGAGGCAGAATACGCAGCTCCGCAGCTGGCCGAAAGCAAGTGCCGCTTCCCGGCGTCTTTCGGCAAAAGCGGCGCTCCGGAGCTCACCGCTACCGCTCCACTGATCTGTGCGCGAAGTAGCCGCTTCTTCGCCTCCGGCAGCCGGAGATCGCGGTAGCTTGCAAGAGGCGAAGAACGAAGCCGCGAAGAAGCCGGCTTGTGTGCGAAGCTCGCACACAGCTGCAGGACGGTGGCTGCCGCTCTCCTGCCTCTTGAATTCACCCTTGGCATGCCAATGGAAGGTGTTCCAGGACAACCTTCCTGAGTTTTTATTTTAGTTTTCATGCATCCCACCTTGGAAATTCTTGTTGCTCCCCAGAGGCTCCGAGATGCAGAGAACACGGTGGCAGCTGCTGAAAAGAAGGGCAACTGTGAGTTGGTCAAGAAGCAAGAACACAGGCAGCTGCCTGTGCTTGGCAAGGAGCAGCTGCTGGATTCTTGCAATTGCCTTCAGTGCGCACAGAAGCCCGCTGCTCTGCTGCTTGGTTTTTCGCCTTCAGTCAATTACACACTGCTGAAGCTGAGGCAGGCAGTTCAGCTTTGCTGCTTTTCAGCATCTCAGCTGCCCTTCTGCTCTGTGACAGCTCTCCAGGTTTCTTGCCTTCGCCAGGCTGCAACGTGCCCGCTAGTGGCAAGAACTGGGCAGGAGTGGGCAGAGAGCAGGGCCATCTGCCAGCAGGTTGCAGCTTGCCCAGGAAAATGCAGTGTCCTTGGAATGTGCAGCAAATCTTATTTCCTGGCAAGGTCGGGCTAAGTGAGCAGTGCTGGTACACTTTCTCCTTGAGAACTGGAGCGGAAAAGCTTTTCGCTAAGATGTAGGCGAGCAGAGAGGCAGAATACGCAGCTCCGCAGCTGGCCGAAAGCAAGTGCCGCTTCCCGGCGTCTTTCGGCAAAAGCGGCGCTCCGGAGCTCACCGCTACCGCTCCACTGATCTGTGCGCGAAGTAGCCGCTTCTTCGCCTCCGGCAGCCGGAGATCGCGGTAGCTTGCAAGAGGCGAAGAACGAAGCCGCGAAGAAGCCGGCTTGTGTGCGAAGCTCGCAGACAGCTGCAGGACGGTGGCTGCCGCTCTCCTGCCTCTTGAATTCACCCTTGGCATGCCAATGGAAGGTGTTCCAGGACAACCTTCCTGAGTTTTTATTTTAGTTTTCATGCATCCCACCTTGGAAATTCTTGTTGCTCCCCAGAGGCTCCGAGATGCAGAGAACACGGTGGCAGCTGCTGAAAAGAAGGGCAACTGTGAGTTGGTCAAGAAGCAAGAACACAGGCAGCTGCCTGTGCTTGGCAAGGAGCAGCTGCTGGATTCTTGCAATTGCCTTCAGTGCGCACAGAAGCCCGCTGCTCTGCTGCTTGGTTTTTCGCCTTCAGTCAATTACACACTGCTGAAGCTGAGGCAGGCAGTTCAGCTTTGCTGCTTTTCAGCATCTCAGCTGCCCTTCTGCTCTGTGACAGCTCTCCAGGTTTCTTGCCTTCGCCAGGCTGCAACGTGCCCGCTAGTGGCAAGAACTGGGCAGGAGTGGGCAGAGAGCAGGGCCATCTGCCAGCAGGTTGCAGCTTGCCCAGGAAAATGCAGTGTCCTTGGCATGTGCAGCAAATACCATTTCTTGGCAAGGTCGGGCTAAGTGAGCACTGCTGGTACACTTTCTCCTTGAGAACTGGAGCGGAAAAGCTTTTCGCTAAGATGTAGGCGAGCAGAGAGGCAGAATACGGAGCTCCGCAGCTGGCCGAAAGCAAATGCCGCTTCCCGGCGTCATTCGGCAAAAGCGGCGCTCCGGAGCTCACCGCTACCGCTCCACTGATCTGTGCGCGAAGTAGCCGCTTCTTCGCCTCCGGCAGCCGGAGATCGCGGTAGCTTGCAAGAGGCGAAGAACGAAGCCGCGAAGAAGCCGGCTTGTGTGCGAAGCTCGCACACAGCTGCAGGACGGTGGCTGCCGCTCTCCTGCCTCTTGAATTCACTCTTGGCATGCCAATGGAAGGTGTTCCAGGACAACCTTCCTGAGTTTTTATTTTAGTTTTCATGCATCCCACCTTGGAAATTCTTGTTGCTCCCCAGAGGCTCCGAGATGCAGAGAACACGGTGGCAGCTGCTGAAAAGAAGGGCAACTGTGAGTTGGTCAAGAAGCAAGAACCTAGGCAGCTGCCTGTGCTTGGCAAGGAGCAGCTGCTGGATTCTTGCAATTGCCTTCAGTGCGCACAGAAGCCCGCTGCTCTGCTGCTTGGTTTTTCGCCTTCAGTCAATTACACACTGCTGAAGCTGAGGCAGGCAGTTCAGCTTTGCTGCTTTTCAGCATCTCAGCTGCCCTTCTGCTCTGTGACAGCTCTCCAGGTTTCTTGCCTTCGCCAGGCTGCAACGTGCCCGCTAGTAGCAAGAACTGGGCAGGAGTGGGCAGAGAGCAGGGCCATCTGCCAGCAGGTTGCAGCTTGCCCAGGAAAATGCAGTGTCCTTGGAATGTGCAGCAAATCTTATTTCCTGGCAAGGTCGGGCTAAGTGAGCAGTGCTGGTACACTTTCTCCTTGAGAACTGGAGCGGAAAAGCTTTTCGCTAAGATGTAGGCGAGCAGAGAGGCAGAATACGCAGCTCCGCAGCTGGCCGAAAGCAAGTGCCGCTTCCCGGCGTCTTTCGGCAAAAGCGGCGCTCCGGAGCTCACCGCTGCCGCTACACTAATCTGTGCGCGAAGTAGCCGCTTCTTGGCCTCCGGCAGCCGGAGATCGCGGTAGCTTGCAAGAGGCGAAGAACGAAGCCGCGAAGAAGCCGGCTTGTGTGCGAAGCTCGCACACAGCTGCAGGACGGTGGCTGCCGCTCTCCTGCCTCTTGAATTCACCCTTGGCATGCCAATGGAAGGTGTTCCAGGACAACCTTCCTGAGTTTTTATTTTAGTTTTCATGCATCCCACCTTGGAAATTCTCGTTGCTCCCCAGAGGCTCCGAGATGCAGAGAACACGGTGGCAGCTGCTGAAAAGAAGGGCAACTGTGAGTTGGTCAAGAAGCAAGAACCTAGGCAGCTGCCTGTGCTTGGCAAGGAGCAGCTGCTGGATTCTTGCAATTGCCTTCAGTGCGCACAGAAGCCCGCTGCTCTGCTGCTTGGTTTTTCGCCTTCAGTCAATTACACACTGCTGAAGCTGAGGCAGGCAGTTCAGCTTTGCTGCTTTTCAGCATCTCAGCTGCCCTTCTGCTCTGTGACAGCTCTCCAGGTTTCTTGCCTTCGCCAGGCTGCAACGTGCCCGCTAGTACCAAGAACTGGGCAGGAGTGGGCAGAGAGCACGGCCATCTGCCAGCAGGTTGCAGCTTGCCCAGGAAAATGCAGTGTCCTTGGAATGTGCAGCAAATCTTATTTCCTGGCAAGGTCGGGCTAAGTGAGCAGTGCTGGTACACTTTCTCCTTGAGAACTGGAGCGGAAAAGCTTTTCGCTAAGATGTAGGCGAGCAGAGAGGCAGAATACGCAGCTCCGCAGCTGGCCGAAAGCAAGTGCCGCTTCCCGGCGTCTTTCGGCAAAAGCGGCGCTCCGGAGCTCACCGCTACCGCTCCAGTGATCTGTGCGCGAAGTAGCCGCTTCTTCGCCTCCGGCAGCCGGAGATCGCGGTAGCTTGCAAGAGGCGAAGAACGAAGCCGCGAAGAAGCCGGCTTGTGTGCGAAGCTCGCACACAGCTGCAGGACGGTGGCTGCCGCTCTCCTGCCTCTTGAATTCACCCTTGGCATGCCAATGGAAGGTGTTCCAGGACAACCTTCCTGAGTTTTTATTTTAGTTTTCATGCATCCCACCTTGGAAATTCTCGTTGCTCCCCAGAGGCTCCGAGATGCAGAGAACACGGTGGCAGCTGCTGAAAAGAAGGGCAACTGTGAGTTGGTCAAAAACCAAGAACCTAGGCAGCTGCCTGTGCTTGGCAAGGAGCAGCTGCTGGATTCTTGCAATTGCCTTCAGTGCGCACAGAAGCCCGCTGCTCTGCTGCTTGGTTTTTCGCCTTCAGTCAATTACACACTGCTGAAGCTGAGGCAGGCAGTTCAGCTTTGCTGCTTTTCAGCATCTCAGCTGCCCTTCTGCTCTGCGACAGCTCTCCAGGTTTCTTGCCTTCGCCAGGCTGCAACGTGCCCGCTAGTAGCAAGAACTGGGCAGGAGTGGGCAGAGAGCAGGGCCATCTGCCAGCAGGTTGCAGCTTGCCCAGGAAAATGCAGTGTCCTTGGAATGTGCAGCAAATCTTATTTCCTGGCAAGGTCGGGCTAAGTGAGCACTGCTGGTACACTTTCTCCTTGAGAACTGGAGCGGAAAAGCTTTTCGCTAAGATGTAGGCGAGCAGAGAGGCAGAATACGCAGCTCCGCAGCTGGCCGAAAGCAAGTGCCGCTTCCCGGCGTCTTTCGGCAAAAGCGGCGCTCCGGAGCTCACCGCTACCGCTCCAGTGATCTGTGCGCGAAGTAGCCGCTTCTTGGCCTCCGGCAGCCGGAGATCGCGGTAGCTTGCAAGAGGCGAAGAACGAAGCCGCGAAGAAGCCGGCTTGTGTGCGAAGCTCGCACACAGCTGCAGGACGGTGGCTGCCGCTCTCCTGCCTCTTGAATTCACCCTTGGCATGCCAATGGAAGGTGTTCCAGGACAACCTTCCTGAGTTTTTATTTTAGTTTTCATGCATCCCACCTTGGAAATTCTTGTTTCTCCCCAGAGGCTCCGAGATGCAGAGAACACGGTGGCAGCTGCTGAAAAGAAGGGCAACTGTGAGTTGGTCAAGAAGCAAGAACCTAGGCAGCTGCCTGTGCTTGGCAAGGAGCAGCTGCTGGATTCTTGCAATTGCCTTCAGTGCGCACAGAAGCCCGCTGCTCTGCTGCTTGGTTTTTCGCCTTCAGTCAATTACACACTGCTGAAGCTGAGGCAGGCTGTTCAGCTTTGCTGCTTTTCAGCATCTCAGCTGCTTTCTGCTCTGTGACAGCTCTCGAGATGAAATAGAGATTTTTAGAGTTGGGTTAACAAAATGAATTAAGCATTTCTAATTTAGCTTGTAGAGTTATGTGTTGAATTTTCAACCTTTTGCTTAAGAAACCTCTGCCTAGTACAATGGGCAAAGGAAAATGCAAATTTCTGAAGCTTCTTGCATAAAGAACAATACCAGAAGAAGCAAAGAACCCAGATAAAGAAGCTCCTCTGTCTCCAAGCCTATCAAGACTGACAGACGTACTCAGAGAAGCACCAAAGGACCAAAAGCGCACGCGCAGAGAGGAAAAGTTCAAAAGTTCAATCATGAGGAAGACCACAATCTTCAGCCTCAGGACCACCAAGAGACCCCCGTACGACCACCACAGCAAACCACGCATGCCCAGAAGGCCGTGGACTTACTTAGCATGAGAAGCGAGGACAGGCGGGGCCAGGGGTTGAATATGCATGAAAAAGTTGTGCAATGTATTGCATATGGAACGTCTTTAAGAATAAAAGTGTGGGTCAGACTGAGGCTCGGGGCACAAGTTTTGGAGAGCTATCTCACTTGTGCCGGGCGCTGACATACATACCCACTTCATAACTACCCCAGGTCATGGAGTCTATTGATTTCTTCCGCGTATCGTTTCAGTTGGCGACCACGAAGGGACTGCTCTGCTCACCCGCAGGTCCGGTTGGGAGCAGACACCCTCAGGCGCCACGGGGCTTTTCCCCGGAGGGACTCTGCGCCTCGGCTGTACACTGCGGGGAGCAGACCACGGCCCGTTGACTAGCGGATGAAAGCGGTATGTGTTAATTTATTTTCTTACGGTTGGCACTGATAAGTCGCAAAAAGATGTTTTTGCGCGCAGGTTTGCCTAGGGGCTTGCAAGCAGACCGCCATCGGGGGAGAGGCCGGCGGCGGGAGGACCTCCCCAGCTGATAGCGCGGCTCGGGGAGGGCGAAATCGCGATTTCAGTGTGTGGTGTGTGTCCTGATTGCAGTGTAGTGTGTCTGTTACGTCCGGACGTGCGTGCTTGTGCGTGTGTGTGTATGTGTGAGTGGAACGGTGAAGCGCGGTGCGGCCTTGCTAAGATACAGAGAGGCGGCGCGGCGGTGCTAGAGAGCGCATGCGCAGGGCAGCTCTCAGCCCACACTACCTGATAGTGCGGGTAGTGCGCACTCTACCTGATAGAGCGGGTGGTGCGCATGCGTGGCACGGGCTGTCTCTGGCGAGCTGGGGGAGCGCGGCGCGGGGCTTAAGTCGGGGCTTGCAAAGTTGCTTTAGGCGCGGCCCAGCTGATAGCGCAGCGGGCGCGCGGGCACAAGCCGCGGTTTGAGGAGCCGCTTTGAACCCCGCTAGCTGATAGCGCAGCTAGTGGGAGCGTGGTACAAGCTAGGAGTTACAAGCACCGCTTACAAGCATCGCTAGTTGGTAAAAAGCTTGCAAAAGTAGCCAGCGAGCCCGGCTGGGCTAAGAGTTAAGTGTTTGTTATACAATAGCACTGCCCTTCAGTGTTAAAAGCTGTCACTGGGGCAGGAGGAGGGGTTGGGGAAGGCAGTCTAGGGTTGCCATGGGAAACAGCAGTTGTATGAGTTCTCCACCCCCTTTTGGAAGAGAATTGTACCCTCCCCCTGTCCTGTCAGTTATTGTTCAAGTCTGCCCCTTAGCCTAGAATCTTCTCTGTTCCACGTTTTCCCTTTGGTTCTTCCACCAAGAACACTCCTTTCCCTTTTCCCCACTGGTTAATGTTATATTTCCCCTCCCTTTAGCCTTCTCCCGATTGTACCCTCGAATGCTAAACCCTCCTACCCCTACGCAGTAAAAGAATCCTCAGCCCGCCCTTCGGGGCTCTCGGAATCTGCCTCCCTTCTGCTTCGTTGTCTCCCTGTTTGCCCCTTCTGCGACCCTTCAATCAACGAGCAGGATTTCAGCAGCCCGAGTGTCCCTCCCGTTCTTCTGGTGGACCCTCAGATGTACCAGCTATCCGAGCTTCGTGCCGAGTGGCTAAAAGCCCCCACGGCTCGGCAACTGGGAGATCCTTTGCATTACAGGGCGAATAAAGGGGGGATGAATGTGTGTGAATGAGAGGCTGTAAGAGCCCGTCTGAAGCCCCTCATTTTCCATTCTGCCTTCCGATTGCCACAAGAAAGAATCCCTTCCCCCACTGTAGTTCCGGCTTAGAACAGGACACAGCACAGGTGGAACCACTGAACCGTCATGCTGGCTGTTCCCAACAAGGCCTGGTAAGAACTTGGCAAGGACTTGGCAAGGACTTGGCAAAGACCTGACATGGAGCCAGCACGGGACAGCCTGATGCGCGGCCTGCTTCTAATCTCCGTTCTTAAGCCAAATGAACTTTTGGGGTGACTCTCGCGGTCCTTCATTGAAGACCCCTCATCTGCCTCGTTACCACTGTGACAAAGAAAGAATGAGAACCCTCCTCCCAAGGACTGAGACTGAGACCCCTGCTATAGGGAGGAGGGGAAATTGGTGGTCTGACCACTAATGACATGACCTGTTTCCCTTCAGTGATTCAAATGGACTTATTCTTCATTGTGTATTCGTCTTGCTTTGGTGGTTTCTGTGGACTCACCCGTTCCCTCGGGGCGATTACAATGGACTTGTTCCCCCCCTCTCTCCTCTGTGGACTATAATTGGAGCCCCGAGTCGACCAGAACTTCGAAGACTCCCCCGACACGACAGAGGGATCCCCATCGTCCGGAGCACTGAGGATCTCGCCTGTGTTGGTAGCTATTCCCATATCCCTCTTCTCTCTCTAACCTTTTATCTCCTTTCAGATCCCCACTATCGCGTTTACTGTTTTGGCTCCTACTAAAGGTGCATTTGTTGTGATTAACTGATAGTCCCTTGTTGTTTGCCTTTGTTGCACTTTTGGGATGGGTGAAAAGAACCATCACGACACCCCGCAAGAAGCGGATCGTGACAGAGGCGGGCTGGTTACCCCAGACCTGCTAAGCGAGAGCGGCAGTCTCCCATGCTGCGTTTCCGTCTTTTTCGCGAGAAAAGCGGCCAGTAAAGAGACGAAGCGAGTGATAAAAAGAGTGAGAGAACCCCCCCTGGGACTGGGTCTCGGAGAAAGAGTGGGACCCCTTAGTGGGGGGGGGGGGGGGGGGGGAGTAAAAGGTAATTAATTAGAAAAAAAAATGAATTAAAAGGTAAAAAGAGGGTCTTCTTGGCATAATCTATTGGGGAAAAATAAAAGGTAAAATGTGTAGGAGGGGCCCCTAAAAATTCTGCTGGATTGAGGGATAAGAATGCCCATGAACATCCAAGATCAAACCTGCTGGATTGAGGGATTAATGTTCCAAGAGCATCCAGGGTTGATTCAAACCTGCTGGATTGAGGGATTAATGTTCCAAGAGCATCCAGGGTTAAGTCAAACCTGCTGGGTTGAGGGATTAACATTGCAAGAGCACCCAGAATTAAGTTTGCTGGGTTGTTGAGAGCACCCAAGATTGAGTAAAAATTTTGCCAGTTTGAAGAGAAGTCTGACAGGATCTAGAGTTGGGAACCACACAGCTAGATTGAGGGGTATCCAAGAACACTGGGACTAGCCAGGGACACCTACAAGTGTAATAGGTGTGTTGAAAAAGAAAAGGTACCTTGTTGTTGTGGTTGTTTTGTTATGTGTAAGAGTAAGTAAAATAAAGTTAAGTGAATGTAGACGAAGGAAAGTATATGTATGCATCCTGCCCTGTTAAGCAGCCTCACTGTGCTTCCCTGCTGTCACCGACAAACACAAGTTACGAACCCTCAGAACTGAAAAAGTTCAATCAAATATTGCTTCCATTGATGACCATGATATTGTCTATAATACCTTGTTCCAACTTATGTTATGTAAGTGTTAATACCCCTATCCTACCAGTTGGTAAACCTGATGGGTCATACCGGTTAGTACAGGATCTGCGGGCCATAAACAAGGTCACGGAGGATCTGTATCCTGTGGTGGCCAATCCCTACACGTTATTAACTTGCTTAACAGCCGAGCTAACTTGGTTTACCGTTTTAGATTTAAAAGATGCCTTCTTTTGCCTTCCTATCCATGAAGCCAGAAAATTTTTGCATTTGAATGGGAAAATCCTAAGAGCGGGCCAAGAACTCAACTGACATGGACCAGACTCCCACAAGGATTCAAAAACTCACCCACTTTGTTTGGAGAACAACTTGCAAAAGAATTAGAGACCTGAGAAGCCCCTCCAGAGGAAGGGAAGTTGCTAGAGTACGTAGATGACATCCTGATAGCCACACGGACAAGGGAAGCATGCACGGCCTGGACGATAAGCCTCTTGAACTTTTTGGGGCTCCAAGGGTACCGAGTATCAAAGAAAAAAGCCCAAGTAGTAAAACAGAAAGTAACTTCTCTGGGTTACGAAGTCAGTGCTAGACAACGTACCTTGGGCCAAAGCCGGAAGGAGGCAATATGCCAGACCCCAAAACCTCAGACGGTAAAGGAACTACGAACTTTCCTGAGGATGACAGGGTGGTGCAGGTTATGGATCTATAACTATGGACTGTTTGTTAAGCCCTTCTATGAACTGATTGCAACTGAAAGCAGGAACATCCAAGAGACAAAGGAAGCTACGCAAGCTTTCAACCAGCTGAAAAAAGCCCTCATGTCAGCTCCAGCCCTGAGATTGCCAGACGTGAGTAAGCCTTCCCTTTTATTCTCCCATGAGAAGCAAGGAATCGCCTTAGGAATACTAGCACAGGACCTCGGCCCATATCGGAGAGCAGTGGCTTACTTCTCTAAGCAATTGGATACAGCAGCTAAAGGGTGGCCTGGGTGCCTCAGAGCTGTTGCAGCAGTCGTACTGAACATCCAAGAGGCACACAAATTCACCCTAGGCCAGAAAAGAACTGTGCTAGTGTCTCACACAGTGTCTGCAGTGCTAGAGGTAAAAGGTGGGCATTGGCTTTCCCCACAACGGCTCCTGAGATACCAAGCTATCATAGTGGAGCAAGATGATGTAGAGATAGTAGTGACTAACATTGTCAATCCAGCCTCCTTCCTCAGTAGAAACCAAGGGGAACCAGTGGAACATGACTGCCTGGAGACCATTGAAGCCACCTACTCCAGCTGCCCTGACTCGAAGGACACCCCTCTCGAGAATGCAGAAGTCTCGTTTACTGATGGAAGCAGTTATATCATCAGTGGAAAACGGCACGCCGGGTAGGCAGTTCCAACGTGCAAGGAAGTAATGTCATCTGGGCCCCTGCCAACAAATACCTCTGCACAGAAGGCCGAGATAATTGCTCTAACTGGGGCCCTAGAATTGGCAAGAGGGAAAGAAATAAACATATACACGGACTCGAAGTATGCATTTGGAGTAGTGCATGCTCACAGAGCCATTTAGAAAGAGAGAGGACTGCTGAAGTCTCAAGGGAAAAATATTAAAGATGCATCAGAAGTACTGCGACTTCTAGAAGCAGTCCAGTTGCCAGAGAAAGTAGCGATCATGCACATTAAGGCACATCAGAAGATCAACTCAGAATTGGAAGAAGGAAACGAGCTGGCAGATAGGGAAGCAAAAGAAGCAGCAAGACGGGCACATTTCCCCTAAAGGTAAGCCAAGATACAACAAACCAGAAAAAAAATTAATCTATGAGCAAAAAGGAGACTATAACCAAGAGGGATGGGCCACCATAGAAGGAAAATTAGTTCTACCCTCCTATTTATGATGGTCCCTAATAAAGGAAGAACACCAGAAAACCATTGGGGTATTGATGCTCTAGCATAACTAGACATTTACAACTCGACAATGTGACCTTTGCCTCCAGACCAACCCCAAAAATACTCCCAAACCAAAGCTTAGCCAGATTAGGAAGGGTCATGGGCCGGAGCAGCAATGGCAGATTGATTGTACAGAATTGCCAAGAAAAGGGGGGTATACGTTTTTCCTGGTGCTAACAGATACCTTTTCAGGATGGCCAGAAGCATTCCCCACCAGGACTTCTAAAGCTCAAGAAGTAACTAAGGTATTGGTACAAGAAAACATACCACGCTTTAGAGTCCTGGCCACAATCTCCTCAAATAGAGGACCACATTTTATTGTAAAATTCGTGCAACAAGTTAGCCAATACTTGAACATAGACTGAGAACTTCACACCCCATATAACCCACAATCAAGTGGTCAGGTAAAAAAAATGAATCATTTGATCAAACAACAAATTGTACAATTGGGACAAGAAGCTAATTTGTCATGGACTCAATCCCTCCCATTAGCACTACTGCAGATCCGAACCAAACCCAAGACTAAAGAAAAGCTAAACCACTTTGACTTGCTTTATGAAAAACCATATGGGGTGCGAAAGAGAATGTCTAGCCAAGACATGTCACTAACCTCCTGTATGTTAAGTCTCTTAACTTGGTGTATCCAGCACCAATCACTAGCTAATAAACACAAGTCATAACTAGTGAAATACACTGTTTAGAAGACTTTATGTCACCCAATTATAATTCTATTAATTTTAGTTACTGTAAGTTTAATGATGTCTACTTTAACACTCATGTAGAATTCGAGGATGTTAAAACACATGGCCAGTCTGACATCACTCTCTAGAACTCCTAGAATCTTACTGAAAGAGGACGGTCAAGATAGTAGATGAGAATTTAAATCAAGACCCCTGTAGTAAAAGAATTTACTCTATTTTAAGAAAAGGGGGGACTGAAGCAGAGATTTTTAGAGTTAGGTTAACAAAATGAATGAAGCATTTCTAATTTAGCTTGTAGAGTTATGTGTTGAATTTTCAACCTTTTGCTTAAGAAACCTCTGCCTAGTACAATGGGCAAAGGAAAATGCAAATTTCTGAAGCTTCTTGCATAAAGAACAATACCAGAAGAAGCAAAGAACCCAGATAAAGAAGCTCCTCTGTCTCCAAGCCTATCAAGACTGACAGACGTACTCAGAGAAGCACCAAAGGACCAAAAGCGCACGCGCAGAGAGGAAAAGTTCAAAAGTTCAATCGTGAGGAAGACCACAATCTTCAGCCTCAGGACCACCAAGAGACCCCCGTACGACCACCACAGCAAACCACGCATGCCCAGAAGGCCGTGGACTTACTTAGCATGAGAAGCGAGGACAGGCGGGGCCAGGGGTTGAATATGCATGAAAAAGTTGTGCAATGTATTGCATATGGAACGTCTTTAAGAATAAAAGTGTGGGTCAGACTGAGGCTCGGGGCACAAGTTTTGGAGAGCTATCTCACTTGTGCCGGGCGCTAACATACATAGCCACTTCATAACTACCCCAGGTTATGGAGTCTACTGATTTCTTCCGCGTATCGTTTCAGAGGTTTCTTGCCTTCGCCAGGCTGCAACGTGCCCGCTAGTAGCAAGAACTGGGCAGGAGTGGGCAGAGAGCAGGGCCATCTGCAAGCAGGTTGCAGCTTGCCCAGGAAAATGCAGTGTCCTTGGAATGTGCAGCAAATCTTATTTCCTGGCAAGGTCGGGCTAAGTGAGCAGTGCTGGGACACTTTCTCCTTGAGAACTGGAGCGGAAAAGCTTTTCGCTAAGATGTAGGCGAGGAGAGAGGCAGAATACGGAGCTCCGCAGCTGGCCGAAAGCAAGTGCCGCATCCCGGCGTCTTTCGGCAAAAGCGGCGCTTCGGAGCGCACCGCTGCCGCTCCACTGATCTGTGCGCGAAGTAGCCGCTTCTTCGCCTCCGGCAGCCGGAGATCGCGGTAGCTTGCAAGAGGCGAAGAACGAAGCCGCGAAGAAGCCGGCTTGTGTGCGAAGCTCGCACACAGCTGCAGGACGGTGGCTGCCGCTCTCCTGCCTCTTGAATTCACCCTTGGCATGCCAATGGAAGGTGTTCCAGGACAACCTTCCTGAGTTTTTATTTTAGTTTTCATGCATCCCACCTTGGAAATTCTCGTTGCTCCCCAGAGGCTCCGAGATGCAGAGAACACGGTGGCAGCTGCTGAAAAGAAGGGCAACTGTGAGTTGGTCAAAAACCAAGAACACAGGCAGCTGCCTGTGCTTGGCAAGGAGCAGCTGCTGGATTCTTGCAATTGCCTTCAGTGCGCACAGAAGCCCGCTGCTCTGCTGCTTGGTTTTTCGCCTTCAGTCAATTACACACTGCTGAAGCTGAGGCAGGCAGTTCAGCTTTGCTGCTTTTCAGCATCTCAGCTGCCCTTCTGCTCTGTGACAGCTCTCCAGGTTTCTTGCCTTCGCCAGGCTGCAACGTGCCCGCTAGTGGCAAGAACTGGGCAGGAGTGGGCAGAGAGCAGGGCCATCTGCCAGCAGGTTGCAGCTTGCCCAGGAAAATGCAGTGTCCTTGGAATGTGCAGCAAATCTTATTTCCTGGCAAGGTCGGGCTAAGTGAGCAGTGCTGGTACACTTTCTCCTTGAGAACTGGAGCGGAAAAGCTTTTCGCTAAGATGTAGGCGAGCAGAGAGGCAGAATACGCAGCTCCGCAGCTGGCCGAAAGCAAGTGCCGCTTCCCGGCGTCTTTCGGCAAAAGCGGCGCTCCGGAGCTCACCGCTACCGCTCCAGTGATCTGTGCGCGAAGTAGCCGCTTCTTGGCCTCCGGCAGCCGGAGATCGCGGTAGCTTGCAAGAGGCGAAGAACGAAGCCGCGAAGAAGCCGGCTTGTGTGCGAAGCTCGCACACAGCTGCAGGACGGTGGCTGCCGCTCTCCTGCCTCTTGAATTCACCCTTGGCATGCCAATGGAAGGTGTTCCAGGACAACCTTCCTGAGTTTTTATTTTAGTTTTCATGCATCCCACCTTGGAAATTCTTGTTGCTCCCCAGAGGCTCCGAGATGCAGAGAACACGGTGGCAGCTGCTGAAAAGAAGGGCAACTGTGAGTTGGTCAAAAACCAAGAACACAGGCAGCTGCCTGTGCTTGGCAAGGAGCAGCTGCTGGATTCTTGCAATTGCCTTCAGTGCGCACAGAAGCCCGCTGCTCTGCTGCTTGGTTTTTCGCCTTCAGTCAATTACACACTGCTGAAGCTGAGGCAGGCAGTTCAGCTTTGCTGCTTTTCAGCATCTCAGCTGCCCTTCTGCTCTGTGACAGCTCTCCAGGTTTCTTGCCTTCGCCAGGCTGCAACGTGCCCGCTAGTAGCAAGAACTGGGCAGGAGTGGGAAGAGAGCAGGGCCATCTGCCAGCAGGTTGCAGCTTGCCCAGGAAAATGCAGTGTCCTTGGAATGTGCAGCAAATCTTATTTCCTGGCAAGGTCGGGCTAAGTGAGCAGTGCTGGTACACTTTCTCCTTGAGAACTGGAGCGGAAAAGCTTTTCGCTAAGATGTAGGCGAGCAGAGAGGCAGAATACGCAGCTCCGCAGCTGGCCGAAAGCAAGTGCCGCTTCCCGGCGTCTTTCGGCAAAAGCGGCGCTCCGGAGCTCACCGCTACCGCTCCACTGATCTGTGCGCGAAGTAGCCGCTTCTTCGCCTCCGGCAGCCGGAGATCGCGGTAGCTTGCAAGAGGCGAAGAACGAAGCCGCGAAGAAGCCGGCTTGTGTGCGAAGCTCGCACACAGCTGCAGGACGGTGGCTGCCGCTCTCCTGCCTCTTGAATTCACCCTTGGCATGCCAATGGAAGGTGTTCCAGGACAACCTTCCTGAGTTTTTATTTTAGTTTTCATGCATCCCACCTTGGAAATTCTCGTTGCTCCCCAGAGGCTCCGAGATGCAGAGAACACGGTGGCAGCTGCTGAAAAGAAGGGCAACTGTGAGTTGGTCAAGAAGCAAGAACCTAGGCAGCTGCCTGTGCTTGGCAAGGAGCAGCTGCTGGATTCTTGCAATTGCCTGCAGTGCGCACAGAAGCCCGCTGCTCTGCTGCTTGGTTTTTCGCCTTCAGTCAATTACACACTGCTGAAGCTGAGGCAGGCAGTTCAGCTTTGCTGCTTTTCAGCATCTCAGCTGCCCTTCTGCTCTGTGACAGCTCTCCAGGTTTCTTGCCTTCGCCAGGCTGCAACGTGCCCGCTAGTACCAAGAACTGGGCAGGAGTGGGCAGAGAGCAGGGCCATCTGCCAGCAGGTTGCAGCTTGCCCAGGAAAATGCAGTGTCCTTGGAATGTGCAGCAAATCTTATTTCCTGGCAAGGTCGGGCTAAGTGAGCAGTGCTGGTACACTTTCTCCTTGAGAACTGGAGCGGAAAAGCTTTTCGCTAAGATGTAGGCGAGCAGAGAGGCAGAATACGCAGCTCCGCAGCTGGCCGAAAGCAAGTGCCGCTTCCCGGCGTCTTTCGGCAAAAGCGGCGCTCCGGAGCTCACCGCTACCGCTCCACTGATCTGTGCGCGAAGTAGCCGCTTCTTCGCCTCCGGCAGCCGGAGATCGCGGTAGCTTGCAAGAGGCGAAGAACGAAGCCGCGAAGAAGCCGGCTTGTGTGCGAAGCTCGCACACAGCTGCAGGACGGTGGCTGCCGCTCTCCTGCCTCTTGAATTCACCCTTGGCATGCCAATGGAAGGTGTTCCAGGACAACCTTCCTGAGTTTTTATTTTAGTTTTCATGCATCCCACCTTGGAAATTCTTGTTGCTCCCCAGAGGCTCCGAGATGCAGAGAACACGGTGGCAGCTGCTGAAAAGAAGGGCAACTGTGAGTTGGTCAAGAACCAAGAACACAGGCAGCTGCCTGTGCTTGGCAAGGAGCAGCTGCTGGATTCTTGCAATTGCCTGCAGTGCGCACAGAAGCCCGCTGCTCTGCTGCTTGGTTTTTCGCCTTCAGTCAATTACACACTGCTGAAGCTGAGGCAGGCAGTTCAGCTTTGCTGCTTTTCAGCATCTCAGCTGCCCTTCTGCTCTGTGACAGCTCTCCAGGTTTCTTGCCTTCGCCAGGCTGCAACGTGCCCGCTAGTACCAAGAACTGGGCAGGAGTGGGCAGAGAGCAGGGCCATCTGCCAGCAGGTTGCAGCTTGCCCAGGAAAATGCAGTGTCCTTGGAATGTGCAGCAAATCTTATTTCCTGGCAAGGTCGGGCTAAGTGAGCAGTGCTGGTACACTTTCTCCTTGAGAACTGGAGCGGAAAAGCTTTTCGCTAAGATGTAGGCGAGCAGAGAGGCAGAATACGCAGCTCCGCAGCTGGCCGAAAGCAAGTGCCGCTTCCCGGCGTCTTTCGGCAAAAGCGGCGCTCCGGAGCTCACCGCTACCGCTCCACTGATCTGTGCGCGAAGTAGCCGCTTCTTCGCCTCCGGCAGCCGGAGATCGCGGTAGCTTGCAAGAGGCGAAGAACGAAGCCGCGAAGAAGCCGGCTTGTGTGCGAAGCTCGCACACAGCTGCAGGACGGTGGCTGCCGCTCTCCTGCCTCTTGAATTCACCCTTGGCATGCCAATGGAAGGTGTTCCAGGACAACCTTCCTGAGTTTTTATTTTAGTTTTCATGCATCCCACCTTGGAAATTCTTGTTGCTCCCCAGAGGCTCCGAGATGCAGAGAACACGGTGGCAGCTGCTGAAAAGAAGGGCAACTGTGAGTTGGTCAAGAAGCAAGAACACAGGCAGCTGCCTGTGCTTGGCAAGGAGCAGCTGCTGGATTCTTGCAATTGCCTTCAGTGCGCACAGAAGCCCGCTGCTCTGCTGCTTGGTTTTTCGCCTTCAGTCAATTACACACTGCTGAAGCTGAGGCAGGCAGTTCAGCTTTGCTGCTTTTCAGCATCTCAGCTGCCCTTCTGCTCTGTGACAGCTCTCCAGGTTTCTTGCCTTCGCCAGGCTGCAACGTGCCCGCTAGTAGCAAGAACTGGGCAGGAGTGGGCAGAGAGCAGGGCCATCTGCCAGCAGGTTGCAGCTTGCCCAGGAAAATGCAGTGTCCTTGGAATGTGCAGCAAATCTTATTTCCTGGCAAGGTCGGGCTAAGTGAGCAGTGCTGGTACACTTTCTCCTTGAGAACTGGAGCGGAAAAGCTTTTCGCTAAGATGTAGGCGAGCAGAGAGGCAGAATACGCAGCTCCGCAGCTGGCCGAAAGCAAGTGCCGCTTCCCGGCGTCTTTCGGCAAAAGCGGCGCTCCGGAGCTCACCGCTACCGCTCCACTGATCTGTGCGCGAAGTAGCCGCTTCTTCGCCTCCGGCAGCCGGAGATCGCGGTAGCTTGCAAGAGGCGAAGAACGAAGCCGCGAAGAAGCCGGCTTGTGTGCGAAGCTCGCACACAGCTGCAGGACGGTGGCTGCCGCTCTCCTGCCTCTTGAATTCACCCTTGGCATGCCAATGGAAGGTGTTCCAGGACAACCTTCCTGAGTTTTTATTTTAGTTTTCATGCATCCCACCTTGGAAATTCTTGTTGCTCCCCAGAGGCTCCGAGATGCAGAGAACACGGTGGCAGCTGCTGAAAAGAAGGGCAACTGTGAGTTGGTCAAGAACCAAGAACACAGGCAGCTGCCTGTGCTTGGCAAGGAGCAGCTGCTGGATTCTTGCAATTGCCTGCAGTGCGCACAGAAGCCCGCTGCTCTGCTGCTTGGTTTTTCGCCTTCAGTCAATTACACACTGCTGAAGCTGAGGCAGGCAGTTCAGCTTTGCTGCTTTTCAGCATCTCAGCTGCCCTTCTGCTCTGTGACAGCTCTCCAGGTTTCTTGCCTTCGCCAGGCTGCAACGTGCCCGCTAGTACCAAGAACTGGGCAGGAGTGGGCAGAGAGCAGGGCCATCTGCCAGCAGGTTGCAGCTTGCCCAGGAAAATGCAGTGTCCTTGGAATGTGCAGCAAATCTTATTTCCTGGCAAGGTCGGGCTAAGTGAGCAGTGCTGGTACACTTTCTCCTTGAGAACTGGAGCGGAAAAGCTTTTCGCTAAGATGTAGGCGAGCAGAGAGGCAGAATACGCAGCTCCGCAGCTGGCCGAAAGCAAGTGCCGCTTCCCGGCGTCTTTCGGCAAAAGCGGCGCTCCGGAGCTCACCGCTACCGCTCCACTGATCTGTGCGCGAAGTAGCCGCTTCTTCGCCTCCGGCAGCCGGAGATCGCGGTAGCTTGCAAGAGGCGAAGAACGAAGCCGCGAAGAAGCCGGCTTGTGTGCGAAGCTCGCACACAGCTGCAGGACGGTGGCTGCCGCTCTCCTGCCTCTTGAATTCACCCTTGGCATGCCAATGGAAGGTGTTCCAGGACAACCTTCCTGAGTTTTTATTTTAGTTTTCATGCATCCCACCTTGGAAATTCTTGTTGCTCCCCAGAGGCTCCGAGATGCAGAGAACACGGTGGCAGCTGCTGAAAAGAAGGGCAACTGTGAGTTGGTCAAGAAGCAAGAACCTAGGCAGCTGCCTGTGCTTGGCAAGGAGCAGCTGCTGGATTCTTGCAATTGCCTTCAGTGCGCACAGAAGCCCGCTGCTCTGCTGCTTGGTTTTTCGCCTTCAGTCAATTACACACTGCTGAAGCTGAGGCAGGCAGTTCAGCTTTGCTGCTTTTCAGCATCTCAGCTGCCCTTCTGCTCTGTGACAGCTCTCCAGGTTTCTTGCCTTCGCCAGGCTGCAACGTGCCCGCTAGTGGCAAGAACTGGGCAGGAGTGGGCAGAGAGCAGGGCCATCTGCCAGCAGGTTGCAGCTTGCCCAGGAAAATGCAGTGTCCTTGGCATGTGCAGCAAATACCATTTCTTGGCAAGGTCGGGCTAAGTGAGCACTGCTGGTACACTTTCTCCTTGAGAACTGGAGCGGAAAAGCTTTTCGCTAAGATGTAGGCGAGCAGAGAGGCAGAATACGGAGCTCCGCAGCTGGCCGAAAGCAAGTGCCGCTTCCCGGCGTCATTCGGCAAAAGCGGCGCTCCGGAGCTCACCGCTACCGCTCCACTGATCTGTGCGCGAAGTAGCCGCTTCTTCGCCTCCGGCAGCCGGAGATCGCGGTAGCTTGCAAGAGGCGAAGAACGAAGCCGCGAAGAAGCCGGCTTGTGTGCGAAGCTCGCACACAGCTGCAGGACGGTGGCTGCCGCTCTCCTGCCTCTTGAATTCACTCTTGGCATGCCAATGGAAGGTGTTCCAGGACAACCTTCCTGAGTTTTTATTTTAGTTTTCATGCATCCCACCTTGGAAATTCTTGTTGCTCCCCAGAGGCTCCGAGATGCAGAGAACACGGTGGCAGCTGCTGAAAAGAAGGGCAACTGTGAGTTGGTCAAGAAGCAAGAACCTAGGCAGCTGCCTGTGCTTGGCAAGGAGCAGCTGCTGGATTCTTGCAATTGCCTTCAGTGCGCACAGAAGCCCGCTGCTCTGCTGCTTGGTTTTTCGCCTTCAGTCAATTACACACTGCTGAAGCTGAGGCAGGCAGTTCAGCTTTGCTGCTTTTCAGCATCTCAGCTGCCCTTCTGCTCTGTGACAGCTCTCCAGGTTTCTTGCCTTCGCCAGGCTGCAACGTGCCCGCTAGTAGCAAGAACTGGGCAGGAGTGGGCAGAGAGCAGGGCCATCTGCCAGCAGGTTGCAGCTTGCCCAGGAAAATGCAGTGTCCTTGGAATGTGCAGCAAATCTTATTTCCTGGCAAGGTCGGGCTAAGTGAGCAGTGCTGGTACACTTTCTCCTTGAGAACTGGAGCGGAAAAGCTTTTCGCTAAGATGTAGGCGAGCAGAGAGGCAGAATACGCAGCTCCGCAGCTGGCCGAAAGCAAGTGCCGCTTCCCGGCGTCTTTCGGCAAAAGCGGCGCTCCGGAGCTCACCGCTGCCGCTACACTAATCTGTGCGCGAAGTAGCCGCTTCTTGGCCTCCGGCAGCCGGAGATCGCGGTAGCTTGCAAGAGGCGAAGAACGAAGCCGCGAAGAAGCCGGCTTGTGTGCGAAGCTCGCACACAGCTGCAGGACGGTGGCTGCCGCTCTCCTGCCTCTTGAATTCACCCTTGGCATGCCAATGGAAGGTGTTCCAGGACAACCTTCCTGAGTTTTTATTTTAGTTTTCATGCATCCCACCTTGGAAATTCTCGTTGCTCCCCAGAGGCTCCGAGATGCAGAGAACACGGTGGCAGCTGCTGAAAAGAAGGGCAACTGTGAGTTGGTCAAGAAGCAAGAACCTAGGCAGCTGCCTGTGCTTGGCAAGGAGCAGCTGCTGGATTCTTGCAATTGCCTTCAGTGCGCACAGAAGCCCGCTGCTCTGCTGCTTGGTTTTTCGCCTTCAGTCAATTACACACTGCTGAAGCTGAGGCAGGCAGTTCAGCTTTGCTGCTTTTCAGCATCTCAGCTGCCCTTCTGCTCTGTGACAGCTCTCCAGGTTTCTTGCCTTCGCCAGGCTGCAACGTGCCCGCTAGTACCAAGAACTGGGCAGGAGTGGGCAGAGAGCACGGCCATCTGCCAGCAGGTTGCAGCTTGCCCAGGAAAATGCAGTGTCCTTGGAATGTGCAGCAAATCTTATTTCCTGGCAAGGTCGGGCTAAGTGAGCAGTGCTGGTACACTTTCTCCTTGAGAACTGGAGCGGAAAAGCTTTTCGCTAAGATGTAGGCGAGCAGAGAGGCAGAATACGCAGCTCCGCAGCTGGCCGAAAGCAAGTGCCGCTTCCCGGCGTCTTTCGGCAAAAGCGGCGCTCCGGAGCTCACCGCTACCGCTCCACTGATCTGTGCGCGAAGTAGCCGCTTCTTCGCCTCCGGCAGCCGGAGATCGCGGTAGCTTGCAAGAGGCGAAGAACGAAGCCGCGAAGAAGCCGGCTTGTGTGCGAAGCTCGCACACAGCTGCAGGACGGTGGCTGCCGCTCTCCTGCCTCTTGAATTCACCCTTGGCATGCCAATGGAAGGTGTTCCAGGACAACCTTCCTGAGTTTTTATTTTAGTTTTCTTGCATCCCACCTTGGAAATTCTCGTTGCTCCCCAGAGGCTCCGAGATGCAGAGAACACGGTGGCAGCTGCTGAAAAGAAGGGCAACTGTGAGTTGGTCAAGAAGCAAGAACCTAGGCAGCTGCCTGTGCTTGGCAAGGAGCAGCTGCTGGATTCTTGCAATTGCCTTCAGTGCGCACAGAAGCCCGCTGCTCTGCTGCTTGGTTTTTCGCCTTCAGTCAATTGCACATTGCTGAAGCTGAGGCAGGCTGTTCAGCTTTGCTGCTTTTCAGCATCTCAGCTGCTTTCTGCTCTGTGACAGCTCTCGAGATGAAATAGAGATTTTTAGAGTTGGGTTAACAAAATGAATTAAGCATTTCTAATTTAGCTTGTAGAGTTATGTGTTGAATTTTCAACCTTTTGCTTAAGAAACCTCTGCCTAGTACAATGGGCAAAGGAAAATGCAAATTTCTGAAGCTTCTTGCATAAAGAACAATACCAGAAGAAGCAAAGAACCCAGATAAAGAAGCTCCTCTGTCTCCAAGCCTATCAAGACTGACAGACGTACTCAGAGAAGCACCAAAGGACCAAAAGCGCACGCGCAGAGAGGAAAAGTTCAAAAGTTCAATCATGAGGAAGACCACAATCTTCAGCCTCAGGACCACCAAGAGACCCCCGTACGACCACCACAGCAAACCACGCATGCCCAGAAGGCCGTGGACTTACTTAGCATGAGAAGCGAGGACAGGCGGGGCCAGGGGTTGAATATGCATGAAAAAGTTGTGCAATGTATTGCATATGGAACGTCTTTAAGAACAAAAGTGTGGGTCAGACTGAGGCTCGGGGCACAAGTTTTGGAGAGCTATCTCACTTGTGCCGGGCGCTGACATACATACCCACTTCATAACTACCCCAGGTCATGGAGTCTATTGATTTCTTCCGCGTATCGTTTCAGTTGGCGACCACGAAGGGACTGCTCTGCTCACCCGCAGGTCCGGTTGGGAGCAGACACCCTCAGGCGCCACGGGGCTTTTCCCCGGAGGGACTCTGCGCCTCGGCTGTACACTGCGGGGAGCAGACCACGGCCCGTTGACTAGCGGATGAAAGCGGTATGTGTTAATTTATTTTCTTACGGTTGGCACTGATAAGTCGCAAAAAGATGTTTTTGCGCGCAGGTTTGCCTAGGGGCTTGCAAGCAGACCGCCATCGGGGGAGAGGCCGGCGGCGGGAGGACCTCCCCAGCTGATAGCGCGGCTCGGGGAGGGCGAAATCGCGATTTCAGTGTGTGGTGTGTGTCCTGATTGCAGTGTAGTGTGTCTGTTACGTCCGGACGTGCGTGCTTGTGCGTGTGTGTGTATGTGTGAGTGGAACGGTGAAGCGCGGTGCGGCCTTGCTAAGATACAGAGAGGCGGCGCGGCGGTGCTAGAGAGCGCATGCGCAGGGCAGCTCTCAGCCCACACTACCTGATAGTGCGGGTAGTGCGCACTCTACCTGATAGAGCGGGTGGTGCGCATGCGTGGCACGGGCTGTCTCTGGCGAGCTGGGGGAGCGCGGCGCGGGGCTTAAGTCGGGGCTTGCAAAGTTGCTTTAGGCGCGGCCCAGCTGATAGCGCAGCGGGCGCGCGGGCACAAGCCGCGGTTTGAGGAGCCGCTTTGAACCCCGCTAGCTGATAGCGCAGCTAGTGGGAGCGTGGTACAAGCTAGGAGTTACAAGCACCGCTTACAAGCATCGCTAGTTGGTAAAAAGCTTGCAAAAGTAGCCAGCGAGCCCGGCTGGGCTAAGAGTTAAGTGTTTGTTATACAATAGCACTGCCCTTCAGTGTTAAAAGCTGTCACTGGGGCAGGAGGAGGGGTTGGGGAAGGCAGTCTAGGGTTGCCATGGGAAACAGCAGTTGTATGAGTTCTCCACCCCCTTTTGGAAGAGAATTGTACCCTCCCCCTGTCCTGTCAGTTATTGTTCAAGTCTGCCCCTTAGCCTAGAATCTTCTCTGTTCCACGTTTTCCCTTTGGTTCTTCCACCAAGAACACTCCTTTCCCTTTTCCCCACTGGTTAATGTTATATTTCCCCTCCCTTTAGCCTTCTCCCGATTGTACCCTCGAATGCTAAACCCTCCTACCCCTACGCAGTAAAAGAATCCTCAGCCCGCCCTTCGGGGCTCTCGGAATCTGCCTCCCTTCTGCTTCGTTGTCTCCCTGTTTGCCCCTTCTGCGACCCTTCAATCAACGAGCAGGATTTCAGCAGCCCGAGTGTCCCTCCCGTTCTTCTGGTGGACCCTCAGATGTACCAGCTATCCGAGCTTCGTGCCGAGTGGCTAAAAGCCCCCACGGCTCGGCAACTGGGAGATCCTTTGCATTACAGGGCGAATAAAGGGGGGATGAATGTGTGTGAATGAGAGGCTGTAAGAGCCCGTCTGAAGCCCCTCATTTTCCATTCTGCCTTCCGATTGCCACAAGAAAGAATCCCTTCCCCCACTGTAGTTCCGGCTTAGAACAGGACACAGCACAGGTGGAACCACTGAACCATCATGCTGGCTGTTCCCAACAAGGCCTGGTAAGAACTTGGCAAGGACTTGGCAAGGACTTGGCAAAGACCTGACATGGAGCCAGCACGGGACAGCCTGATGCGCGGCCTGCTTCTAATCTCCGTTCTTAAGCCAAATGAACTTTTGGGGTGACTCTCGCGGTCCTTCATTGAAGACCCCTCATCTGCCTCGTTACCACTGTGACAAAGAAAGAATGAGAACCCTCCTCCCAAGGACTGAGACTGAGACCCCTGCTATAGGGAGGAGGGGAAATTGGTGGTCTGACCACTAATGACATGACCTGTTTCCCTTCAGTGATTCAAATGGACTTATTCTTCATTGTGTATTCGTCTTGCTTTGGTGGTTTCTGTGGACTCACCCGTTCCCTCGGGGCGATTACAATGGACTTGTTCCCCCCCTCTCTCCTCTGTGGACTATAATTGGAGCCCCGAGTCGACCAGAACTTCGAAGACTCCCCCGACACGACAGAGGGATCCCCATCGTCCGGAGCACTGAGGATCTCGCCTGTGTTGGTAGCTATTCCCATATCCCTCTTCTCTCTCTAACCTTTTATCTCCTTTCAGATCCCCACTATCGCGTTTACTGTTTTGGCTCCTACTAAAGGTGCATTTGTTGTGATTAACTGATAGTCCCTTGTTGTTTGCCTTTGTTGCACTTTTGGGATGGGTGAAAAGAACCATCACGACACCCCGCAAGAAGCGGATCGTGACAGAGGCGGGCTGGTTACCCCAGACCTGCTAAGCGAGAGCGGCAGTCTCCCATGCTGCGTTTCCGTCTTTTTCGCGAGAAAAGCGGCCAGTAAAGAGACGAAGCGAGTGATAAAAAGAGTGAGAGAACCCCCCCTGGGACTGGGTCTCGGAGAAAGAGTGGGACCCCTTAGTGGGGGGGGGGGGGGGGGGGGGAGTAAAAGGTAATTAATTAGAAAAAAAAATGAATTAAAAGGTAAAAAGAGGGTCTTCTTGGCATAATCTATTGGGGAAAAATAAAAGGTAAAATGTGTAGGAGGGGCCCCTAAAAATTCTGCTGGATTGAGGGATAAGAATGCCCATGAACATCCAAGATCAAACCTGCTGGATTGAGGGATTAATGTTCCAAGAGCATCCAGGGTTGATTCAAACCTGCTGGATTGAGGGATTAATGTTCCAAGAGCATCCAGGGTTAAGTCAAACCTGCTGGGTTGAGGGATTAACATTGCAAGAGCACCCAGAATTAAGTTTGCTGGGTTGTTGAGAGCACCCAAGATTGAGTAAAAATTTTGCCAGTTTGAAGAGAAGTCTGACAGGATCTAGAGTTGGGAACCACACAGCTAGATTGAGGGGTATCCAAGAACACTGGGACTAGCCAGGGACACCTACAAGTGTAATAGGTGTGTTGAAAAAGAAAAGGTACCTTGTTGTTGTGGTTGTTTTGTTATGTGTAAGAGTAAGTAAAATAAAGTTAAGTGAATGTAGACGAAGGAAAGTATATGTATGCATCCTGCCCTGTTAAGCAGCCTCACTGTGCTTCCCTGCTGTCACCGACAAACACAAGTTACGAACCCTCAGAACTGAAAAAGTTCAATCAAATATTGCTTCCATTGATGACCATGATATTGTCTATAATACCTTGTTCCAACTTATGTTATGTAAGTGTTAATACCCCTATCCTACCAGTTGGTAAACCTGATGGGTCATACCGGTTAGTACAGGATCTGCGGGCCATAAACAAGGTCACGGAGGATCTGTATCCTGTGGTGGCCAATCCCTACACGTTATTAACTTGCTTAACAGCCGAGCTAACTTGGTTTACCGTTTTAGATTTAAAAGATGCCTTCTTTTGCCTTCCTATCCATGAAGCCAGAAAATTTTTGCATTTGAATGGGAAAATCCTAAGAGCGGGCCAAGAACTCAACTGACATGGACCAGACTCCCACAAGGATTCAAAAACTCACCCACTTTGTTTGGAGAACAACTTGCAAAAGAATTAGAGACCTGAGAAGCCCCTCCAGAGGAAGGGAAGTTGCTAGAGTACGTAGATGACATCCTGATAGCCACACGGACAAGGGAAGCATGCACGGCCTGGACGATAAGCCTCTTGAACTTTTTGGGGCTCCAAGGGTACCGAGTATCAAAGAAAAAAGCCCAAGTAGTAAAACAGAAAGTAACTTCTCTGGGTTACGAAGTCAGTGCTAGACAACGTACCTTGGGCCAAAGCCGGAAGGAGGCAATATGCCAGACCCCAAAACCTCAGACGGTAAAGGAACTACGAACTTTCCTGAGGATGACAGGGTGGTGCAGGTTATGGATCTATAACTATGGACTGTTTGTTAAGCCCTTCTATGAACTGATTGCAACTGAAAGCAGGAACATCCAAGAGACAAAGGAAGCTACGCAAGCTTTCAACCAGCTGAAAAAAGCCCTCATGTCAGCTCCAGCCCTGAGATTGCCAGACGTGAGTAAGCCTTCCCTTTTATTCTCCCATGAGAAGCAAGGAATCGCCTTAGGAATACTAGCACAGGACCTCGGCCCATATCGGAGAGCAGTGGCTTACTTCTCTAAGCAATTGGATACAGCAGCTAAAGGGTGGCCTGGGTGCCTCAGAGCTGTTGCAGCAGTCGTACTGAACATCCAAGAGGCACACAAATTCACCCTAGGCCAGAAAAGAACTGTGCTAGTGTCTCACACAGTGTCTGCAGTGCTAGAGGTAAAAGGTGGGCATTGGCTTTCCCCACAACGGCTCCTGAGATACCAAGCTATCATAGTGGAGCAAGATGATGTAGAGATAGTAGTGACTAACATTGTCAATCCAGCCTCCTTCCTCAGTAGAAACCAAGGGGAACCAGTGGAACATGACTGCCTGGAGACCATTGAAGCCACCTACTCCAGCTGCCCTGACTCGAAGGACACCCCTCTCGAGAATGCAGAAGTCTCGTTTACTGATGGAAGCAGTTATATCATCAGTGGAAAACGGCACGCCGGGTAGGCAGTTCCAACGTGCAAGGAAGTAATGTCATCTGGGCCCCTGCCAACAAATACCTCTGCACAGAAGGCCGAGATAATTGCTCTAACTGGGGCCCTAGAATTGGCAAGAGGGAAAGAAATAAACATATACACGGACTCGAAGTATGCATTTGGAGTAGTGCATGCTCACAGAGCCATTTAGAAAGAGAGAGGACTGCTGAAGTCTCAAGGGAAAAATATTAAAGATGCATCAGAAGTACTGCGACTTCTAGAAGCAGTCCAGTTGCCAGAGAAAGTAGCGATCATGCACATTAAGGCACATCAGAAGATCAACTCAGAATTGGAAGAAGGAAACGAGCTGGCAGATAGGGAAGCAAAAGAAGCAGCAAGACGGGCACATTTCCCCTAAAGGTAAGCCAAGATACAACAAACCAGAAAAAAAATTAATCTATGAGCAAAAAGGAGACTATAACCAAGAGGGATGGGCCACCATAGAAGGAAAATTAGTTCTACCCTCCTATTTATGATGGTCCCTAATAAAGGAAGAACACCAGAAAACCATTGGGGTATTGATGCTCTAGCATAACTAGACATTTACAACTCGACAATGTGACCTTTGCCTCCAGACCAACCCCAAAAATACTCCCAAACCAAAGCTTAGCCAGATTAGGAAGGGTCATGGGCCGGAGCAGCAATGGCAGATTGATTGTACAGAATTGCCAAGAAAAGGGGGGTATACGTTTTTCCTGGTGCTAACAGATACCTTTTCAGGATGGCCAGAAGCATTCCCCACCAGGACTTCTAAAGCTCAAGAAGTAACTAAGGTATTGGTACAAGAAAACATACCACGCTTTAGAGTCCTGGCCACAATCTCCTCAAATAGAGGACCACATTTTATTGTAAAATTCGTGCAACAAGTTAGCCAATACTTGAACATAGACTGAGAACTTCACACCCCATATAACCCACAATCAAGTGGTCAGGTAAAAAAAATGAATCATTTGATCAAACAACAAATTGTACAATTGGGACAAGAAGCTAATTTGTCATGGACTCAATCCCTCCCATTAGCACTACTGCAGATCCGAACCAAACCCAAGACTAAAGAAAAGCTAAACCACTTTGACTTGCTTTATGAAAAACCATATGGGGTGCGAAAGAGAATGTCTAGCCAAGACATGTCACTAACCTCCTGTATGTTAAGTCTCTTAACTTGGTGTATCCAGCACCAATCACTAGCTAATAAACACAAGTCATAACTAGTGAAATACACTGTTTAGAAGACTTTATGTCACCCAATTATAATTCTATTAATTTTAGTTACTGTAAGTTTAATGATGTCTACTTTAACACTCATGTAGAATTCGAGGATGTTAAAACACATGGCCAGTCTGACATCACTCTCTAGAACTCCTAGAATCTTACTGAAAGAGGACGGTCAAGATAGTAGATGAGAATTTAAATCAAGACCCCTGTAGTAAAAGAATTTACTCTATTTTAAGAAAAGGGGGGACTGAAGCAGAGATTTTTAGAGTTAGGTTAACAAAATGAATGAAGCATTTCTAATTTAGCTTGTAGAGTTATGTGTTGAATTTTCAACCTTTTGCTTAAGAAACCTCTGCCTAGTACAATGGGCAAAGGAAAATGCAAATTTCTGAAGCTTCTTGCATAAAGAACAATACCAGAAGAAGCAAAGAACCCAGATAAAGAAGCTCCTCTGTCTCCAAGCCTATCAAGACTGACAGACGTACTCAGAGAAGCACCAAAGGACCAAAAGCGCACGCGCAGAGAGGAAAAGTTCAAAAGTTCAATCGTGAGGAAGACCACAATCTTCAGCCTCAGGACCACCAAGAGACCCCCGTACGACCACCACAGCAAACCACGCATGCCCAGAAGGCCGTGGACTTACTTAGCATGAGAAGCGAGGACAGGCGGGGCCAGGGGTTGAATATGCATGAAAAAGTTGTGCAATGTATTGCATATGGAACGTCTTTAAGAATAAAAGTGTGGGTCAGACTGAGGCTCGGGGCACAAGTTTTGGAGAGCTATCTCACTTGTGCCGGGCGCTAACATACATAGCCACTTCATAACTACCCCAGGTTATGGAGTCTACTGATTTCTTCCGCGTATCGTTTCAGAGGTTTCTTGCCTTCGCCAGGCTGCAACGTGCCCGCTAGTAGCAAGAACTGGGCAGGAGTGGGCAGAGAGCAGGGCCATCTGCAAGCAGGTTGCAGCTTGCCCAGGAAAATGCAGTGTCCTTGGAATGTGCAGCAAATCTTATTTCCTGGCAAGGTCGGGCTAAGTGAGCAGTGCTGGGACACTTTCTCCTTGAGAACTGGAGCGGAAAAGCTTTTCGCTAAGATGTAGGCGAGGAGAGAGGCAGAATACGGAGCTCCGCAGCTGGCCGAAAGCAAGTGCCGCATCCCGGCGTCTTTCGGCAAAAGCGGCGCTTCGGAGCGCACCGCTGCCGCTCCACTGATCTGTGCGCGAAGTAGCCGCTTCTTCGCCTCCGGCAGCCGGAGATCGCGGTAGCTTGCAAGAGGCGAAGAACGAAGCCGCGAAGAAGCCGGCTTGTGTGCGAAGCTCGCACACAGCTGCAGGACGGTGGCTGCCGCTCTCCTGCCTCTTGAATTCACCCTTGGCATGCCAATGGAAGGTGTTCCAGGACAACCTTCCTGAGTTTTTATTTTAGTTTTCATGCATCCCACCTTGGAAATTCTCGTTGCTCCCCAGAGGCTCCGAGATGCAGAGAACACGGTGGCAGCTGCTGAAAAGAAGGGCAACTGTGAGTTGGTCAAAAACCAAGAACACAGGCAGCTGCCTGTGCTTGGCAAGGAGCAGCTGCTGGATTCTTGCAATTGCCTTCAGTGCGCACAGAAGCCCGCTGCTCTGCTGCTTGGTTTTTCGCCTTCAGTCAATTACACACTGCTGAAGCTGAGGCAGGCAGTTCAGCTTTGCTGCTTTTCAGCATCTCAGCTGCCCTTCTGCTCTGTGACAGCTCTCCAGGTTTCTTGCCTTCGCCAGGCTGCAACGTGCCCGCTAGTGGCAAGAACTGGGCAGGAGTGGGCAGAGAGCAGGGCCATCTGCCAGCAGGTTGCAGCTTGCCCAGGAAAATGCAGTGTCCTTGGAATGTGCAGCAAATCTTATTTCCTGGCAAGGTCGGGCTAAGTGAGCAGTGCTGGTACACTTTCTCCTTGAGAACTGGAGCGGAAAAGCTTTTCGCTAAGATGTAGGCGAGCAGAGAGGCAGAATACGCAGCTCCGCAGCTGGCCGAAAGCAAGTGCCGCTTCCCGGCGTCTTTCGGCAAAAGCGGCGCTCCGGAGCTCACCGCTACCGCTCCAGTGATCTGTGCGCGAAGTAGCCGCTTCTTGGCCTCCGGCAGCCGGAGATCGCGGTAGCTTGCAAGAGGCGAAGAACGAAGCCGCGAAGAAGCCGGCTTGTGTGCGAAGCTCGCACACAGCTGCAGGACGGTGGCTGCCGCTCTCCTGCCTCTTGAATTCACCCTTGGCATGCCAATGGAAGGTGTTCCAGGACAACCTTCCTGAGTTTTTATTTTAGTTTTCATGCATCCCACCTTGGAAATTCTTGTTGCTCCCCAGAGGCTCCGAGATGCAGAGAACACGGTGGCAGCTGCTGAAAAGAAGGGCAACTGTGAGTTGGTCAAAAACCAAGAACACAGGCAGCTGCCTGTGCTTGGCAAGGAGCAGCTGCTGGATTCTTGCAATTGCCTTCAGTGCGCACAGAAGCCCGCTGCTCTGCTGCTTGGTTTTTCGCCTTCAGTCAATTACACACTGCTGAAGCTGAGGCAGGCAGTTCAGCTTTGCTGCTTTTCAGCATCTCAGCTGCCCTTCTGCTCTGTGACAGCTCTCCAGGTTTCTTGCCTTCGCCAGGCTGCAACGTGCCCGCTAGTAGCAAGAACTGGGCAGGAGTGGGAAGAGAGCAGGGCCATCTGCCAGCAGGTTGCAGCTTGCCCAGGAAAATGCAGTGTCCTTGGAATGTGCAGCAAATCTTATTTCCTGGCAAGGTCGGGCTAAGTGAGCAGTGCTGGTACACTTTCTCCTTGAGAACTGGAGCGGAAAAGCTTTTCGCTAAGATGTAGGCGAGCAGAGAGGCAGAATACGCAGCTCCGCAGCTGGCCGAAAGCAAGTGCCGCTTCCCGGCGTCTTTCGGCAAAAGCGGCGCTCCGGAGCTCACCGCTACCGCTCCACTGATCTGTGCGCGAAGTAGCCGCTTCTTCGCCTCCGGCAGCCGGAGATCGCGGTAGCTTGCAAGAGGCGAAGAACGAAGCCGCGAAGAAGCCGGCTTGTGTGCGAAGCTCGCACACAGCTGCAGGACGGTGGCTGCCGCTCTCCTGCCTCTTGAATTCACCCTTGGCATGCCAATGGAAGGTGTTCCAGGACAACCTTCCTGAGTTTTTATTTTAGTTTTCATGCATCCCACCTTGGAAATTCTCGTTGCTCCCCAGAGGCTCCGAGATGCAGAGAACACGGTGGCAGCTGCTGAAAAGAAGGGCAACTGTGAGTTGGTCAAGAAGCAAGAACCTAGGCAGCTGCCTGTGCTTGGCAAGGAGCAGCTGCTGGATTCTTGCAATTGCCTGCAGTGCGCACAGAAGCCCGCTGCTCTGCTGCTTGGTTTTTCGCCTTCAGTCAATTACACACTGCTGAAGCTGAGGCAGGCAGTTCAGCTTTGCTGCTTTTCAGCATCTCAGCTGCCCTTCTGCTCTGTGACAGCTCTCCAGGTTTCTTGCCTTCGCCAGGCTGCAACGTGCCCGCTAGTACCAAGAACTGGGCAGGAGTGGGCAGAGAGCAGGGCCATCTGCCAGCAGGTTGCAGCTTGCCCAGGAAAATGCAGTGTCCTTGGAATGTGCAGCAAATCTTATTTCCTGGCAAGGTCGGGCTAAGTGAGCAGTGCTGGTACACTTTCTCCTTGAGAACTGGAGCGGAAAAGCTTTTCGCTAAGATGTAGGCGAGCAGAGAGGCAGAATACGCAGCTCCGCAGCTGGCCGAAAGCAAGTGCCGCTTCCCGGCGTCTTTCGGCAAAAGCGGCGCTCCGGAGCTCACCGCTACCGCTCCACTGATCTGTGCGCGAAGTAGCCGCTTCTTCGCCTCCGGCAGCCGGAGATCGCGGTAGCTTGCAAGAGGCGAAGAACGAAGCCGCGAAGAAGCCGGCTTGTGTGCGAAGCTCGCACACAGCTGCAGGACGGTGGCTGCCGCTCTCCTGCCTCTTGAATTCACCCTTGGCATGCCAATGGAAGGTGTTCCAGGACAACCTTCCTGAGTTTTTATTTTAGTTTTCATGCATCCCACCTTGGAAATTCTTGTTGCTCCCCAGAGGCTCCGAGATGCAGAGAACACGGTGGCAGCTGCTGAAAAGAAGGGCAACTGTGAGTTGGTCAAGAACCAAGAACACAGGCAGCTGCCTGTGCTTGGCAAGGAGCAGCTGCTGGATTCTTGCAATTGCCTGCAGTGCGCACAGAAGCCCGCTGCTCTGCTGCTTGGTTTTTCGCCTTCAGTCAATTACACACTGCTGAAGCTGAGGCAGGCAGTTCAGCTTTGCTGCTTTTCAGCATCTCAGCTGCCCTTCTGCTCTGTGACAGCTCTCCAGGTTTCTTGCCTTCGCCAGGCTGCAACGTGCCCGCTAGTACCAAGAACTGGGCAGGAGTGGGCAGAGAGCAGGGCCATCTGCCAGCAGGTTGCAGCTTGCCCAGGAAAATGCAGTGTCCTTGGAATGTGCAGCAAATCTTATTTCCTGGCAAGGTCGGGCTAAGTGAGCAGTGCTGGTACACTTTCTCCTTGAGAACTGGAGCGGAAAAGCTTTTCGCTAAGATGTAGGCGAGCAGAGAGGCAGAATACGCAGCTCCGCAGCTGGCCGAAAGCAAGTGCCGCTTCCCGGCGTCTTTCGGCAAAAGCGGCGCTCCGGAGCTCACCGCTACCGCTCCACTGATCTGTGCGCGAAGTAGCCGCTTCTTCGCCTCCGGCAGCCGGAGATCGCGGTAGCTTGCAAGAGGCGAAGAACGAAGCCGCGAAGAAGCCGGCTTGTGTGCGAAGCTCGCACACAGCTGCAGGACGGTGGCTGCCGCTCTCCTGCCTCTTGAATTCACCCTTGGCATGCCAATGGAAGGTGTTCCAGGACAACCTTCCTGAGTTTTTATTTTAGTTTTCATGCATCCCACCTTGGAAATTCTTGTTGCTCCCCAGAGGCTCCGAGATGCAGAGAACACGGTGGCAGCTGCTGAAAAGAAGGGCAACTGTGAGTTGGTCAAGAAGCAAGAACACAGGCAGCTGCCTGTGCTTGGCAAGGAGCAGCTGCTGGATTCTTGCAATTGCCTTCAGTGCGCACAGAAGCCCGCTGCTCTGCTGCTTGGTTTTTCGCCTTCAGTCAATTACACACTGCTGAAGCTGAGGCAGGCAGTTCAGCTTTGCTGCTTTTCAGCATCTCAGCTGCCCTTCTGCTCTGTGACAGCTCTCCAGGTTTCTTGCCTTCGCCAGGCTGCAACGTGCCCGCTAGTAGCAAGAACTGGGCAGGAGTGGGCAGAGAGCAGGGCCATCTGCCAGCAGGTTGCAGCTTGCCCAGGAAAATGCAGTGTCCTTGGAATGTGCAGCAAATCTTATTTCCTGGCAAGGTCGGGCTAAGTGAGCAGTGCTGGTACACTTTCTCCTTGAGAACTGGAGCGGAAAAGCTTTTCGCTAAGATGTAGGCGAGCAGAGAGGCAGAATACGCAGCTCCGCAGCTGGCCGAAAGCAAGTGCCGCTTCCCGGCGTCTTTCGGCAAAAGCGGCGCTCCGGAGCTCACCGCTACCGCTCCACTGATCTGTGCGCGAAGTAGCCGCTTCTTCGCCTCCGGCAGCCGGAGATCGCGGTAGCTTGCAAGAGGCGAAGAACGAAGCCGCGAAGAAGCCGGCTTGTGTGCGAAGCTCGCACACAGCTGCAGGACGGTGGCTGCCGCTCTCCTGCCTCTTGAATTCACCCTTGGCATGCCAATGGAAGGTGTTCCAGGACAACCTTCCTGAGTTTTTATTTTAGTTTTCATGCATCCCACCTTGGAAATTCTTGTTGCTCCCCAGAGGCTCCGAGATGCAGAGAACACGGTGGCAGCTGCTGAAAAGAAGGGCAACTGTGAGTTGGTCAAGAACCAAGAACACAGGCAGCTGCCTGTGCTTGGCAAGGAGCAGCTGCTGGATTCTTGCAATTGCCTGCAGTGCGCACAGAAGCCCGCTGCTCTGCTGCTTGGTTTTTCGCCTTCAGTCAATTACACACTGCTGAAGCTGAGGCAGGCAGTTCAGCTTTGCTGCTTTTCAGCATCTCAGCTGCCCTTCTGCTCTGTGACAGCTCTCCAGGTTTCTTGCCTTCGCCAGGCTGCAACGTGCCCGCTAGTACCAAGAACTGGGCAGGAGTGGGCAGAGAGCAGGGCCATCTGCCAGCAGGTTGCAGCTTGCCCAGGAAAATGCAGTGTCCTTGGAATGTGCAGCAAATCTTATTTCCTGGCAAGGTCGGGCTAAGTGAGCAGTGCTGGTACACTTTCTCCTTGAGAACTGGAGCGGAAAAGCTTTTCGCTAAGATGTAGGCGAGCAGAGAGGCAGAATACGCAGCTCCGCAGCTGGCCGAAAGCAAGTGCCGCTTCCCGGCGTCTTTCGGCAAAAGCGGCGCTCCGGAGCTCACCGCTACCGCTCCACTGATCTGTGCGCGAAGTAGCCGCTTCTTCGCCTCCGGCAGCCGGAGATCGCGGTAGCTTGCAAGAGGCGAAGAACGAAGCCGCGAAGAAGCCGGCTTGTGTGCGAAGCTCGCACACAGCTGCAGGACGGTGGCTGCCGCTCTCCTGCCTCTTGAATTCACCCTTGGCATGCCAATGGAAGGTGTTCCAGGACAACCTTCCTGAGTTTTTATTTTAGTTTTCATGCATCCCACCTTGGAAATTCTTGTTGCTCCCCAGAGGCTCCGAGATGCAGAGAACACGGTGGCAGCTGCTGAAAAGAAGGGCAACTGTGAGTTGGTCAAGAAGCAAGAACCTAGGCAGCTGCCTGTGCTTGGCAAGGAGCAGCTGCTGGATTCTTGCAATTGCCTTCAGTGCGCACAGAAGCCCGCTGCTCTGCTGCTTGGTTTTTCGCCTTCAGTCAATTACACACTGCTGAAGCTGAGGCAGGCAGTTCAGCTTTGCTGCTTTTCAGCATCTCAGCTGCCCTTCTGCTCTGTGACAGCTCTCCAGGTTTCTTGCCTTCGCCAGGCTGCAACGTGCCCGCTAGTGGCAAGAACTGGGCAGGAGTGGGCAGAGAGCAGGGCCATCTGCCAGCAGGTTGCAGCTTGCCCAGGAAAATGCAGTGTCCTTGGCATGTGCAGCAAATACCATTTCTTGGCAAGGTCGGGCTAAGTGAGCACTGCTGGTACACTTTCTCCTTGAGAACTGGAGCGGAAAAGCTTTTCGCTAAGATGTAGGCGAGCAGAGAGGCAGAATACGGAGCTCCGCAGCTGGCCGAAAGCAAGTGCCGCTTCCCGGCGTCATTCGGCAAAAGCGGCGCTCCGGAGCTCACCGCTACCGCTCCACTGATCTGTGCGCGAAGTAGCCGCTTCTTCGCCTCCGGCAGCCGGAGATCGCGGTAGCTTGCAAGAGGCGAAGAACGAAGCCGCGAAGAAGCCGGCTTGTGTGCGAAGCTCGCACACAGCTGCAGGACGGTGGCTGCCGCTCTCCTGCCTCTTGAATTCACTCTTGGCATGCCAATGGAAGGTGTTCCAGGACAACCTTCCTGAGTTTTTATTTTAGTTTTCATGCATCCCACCTTGGAAATTCTTGTTGCTCCCCAGAGGCTCCGAGATGCAGAGAACACGGTGGCAGCTGCTGAAAAGAAGGGCAACTGTGAGTTGGTCAAGAAGCAAGAACCTAGGCAGCTGCCTGTGCTTGGCAAGGAGCAGCTGCTGGATTCTTGCAATTGCCTTCAGTGCGCACAGAAGCCCGCTGCTCTGCTGCTTGGTTTTTCGCCTTCAGTCAATTACACACTGCTGAAGCTGAGGCAGGCAGTTCAGCTTTGCTGCTTTTCAGCATCTCAGCTGCCCTTCTGCTCTGTGACAGCTCTCCAGGTTTCTTGCCTTCGCCAGGCTGCAACGTGCCCGCTAGTAGCAAGAACTGGGCAGGAGTGGGCAGAGAGCAGGGCCATCTGCCAGCAGGTTGCAGCTTGCCCAGGAAAATGCAGTGTCCTTGGAATGTGCAGCAAATCTTATTTCCTGGCAAGGTCGGGCTAAGTGAGCAGTGCTGGTACACTTTCTCCTTGAGAACTGGAGCGGAAAAGCTTTTCGCTAAGATGTAGGCGAGCAGAGAGGCAGAATACGCAGCTCCGCAGCTGGCCGAAAGCAAGTGCCGCTTCCCGGCGTCTTTCGGCAAAAGCGGCGCTCCGGAGCTCACCGCTGCCGCTACACTAATCTGTGCGCGAAGTAGCCGCTTCTTGGCCTCCGGCAGCCGGAGATCGCGGTAGCTTGCAAGAGGCGAAGAACGAAGCCGCGAAGAAGCCGGCTTGTGTGCGAAGCTCGCACACAGCTGCAGGACGGTGGCTGCCGCTCTCCTGCCTCTTGAATTCACCCTTGGCATGCCAATGGAAGGTGTTCCAGGACAACCTTCCTGAGTTTTTATTTTAGTTTTCATGCATCCCACCTTGGAAATTCTCGTTGCTCCCCAGAGGCTCCGAGATGCAGAGAACACGGTGGCAGCTGCTGAAAAGAAGGGCAACTGTGAGTTGGTCAAGAAGCAAGAACCTAGGCAGCTGCCTGTGCTTGGCAAGGAGCAGCTGCTGGATTCTTGCAATTGCCTTCAGTGCGCACAGAAGCCCGCTGCTCTGCTGCTTGGTTTTTCGCCTTCAGTCAATTACACACTGCTGAAGCTGAGGCAGGCAGTTCAGCTTTGCTGCTTTTCAGCATCTCAGCTGCCCTTCTGCTCTGTGACAGCTCTCCAGGTTTCTTGCCTTCGCCAGGCTGCAACGTGCCCGCTAGTACCAAGAACTGGGCAGGAGTGGGCAGAGAGCACGGCCATCTGCCAGCAGGTTGCAGCTTGCCCAGGAAAATGCAGTGTCCTTGGAATGTGCAGCAAATCTTATTTCCTGGCAAGGTCGGGCTAAGTGAGCAGTGCTGGTACACTTTCTCCTTGAGAACTGGAGCGGAAAAGCTTTTCGCTAAGATGTAGGCGAGCAGAGAGGCAGAATACGCAGCTCCGCAGCTGGCCGAAAGCAAGTGCCGCTTCCCGGCGTCTTTCGGCAAAAGCGGCGCTCCGGAGCTCACCGCTACCGCTCCACTGATCTGTGCGCGAAGTAGCCGCTTCTTCGCCTCCGGCAGCCGGAGATCGCGGTAGCTTGCAAGAGGCGAAGAACGAAGCCGCGAAGAAGCCGGCTTGTGTGCGAAGCTCGCACACAGCTGCAGGACGGTGGCTGCCGCTCTCCTGCCTCTTGAATTCACCCTTGGCATGCCAATGGAAGGTGTTCCAGGACAACCTTCCTGAGTTTTTATTTTAGTTTTCTTGCATCCCACCTTGGAAATTCTCGTTGCTCCCCAGAGGCTCCGAGATGCAGAGAACACGGTGGCAGCTGCTGAAAAGAAGGGCAACTGTGAGTTGGTCAAGAAGCAAGAACCTAGGCAGCTGCCTGTGCTTGGCAAGGAGCAGCTGCTGGATTCTTGCAATTGCCTTCAGTGCGCACAGAAGCCCGCTGCTCTGCTGCTTGGTTTTTCGCCTTCAGTCAATTGCACATTGCTGAAGCTGAGGCAGGCTGTTCAGCTTTGCTGCTTTTCAGCATCTCAGCTGCTTTCTGCTCTGTGACAGCTCTCGAGATGAAATAGAGATTTTTAGAGTTGGGTTAACAAAATGAATTAAGCATTTCTAATTTAGCTTGTAGAGTTATGTGTTGAATTTTCAACCTTTTGCTTAAGAAACCTCTGCCTAGTACAATGGGCAAAGGAAAATGCAAATTTCTGAAGCTTCTTGCATAAAGAACAATACCAGAAGAAGCAAAGAACCCAGATAAAGAAGCTCCTCTGTCTCCAAGCCTATCAAGACTGACAGACGTACTCAGAGAAGCACCAAAGGACCAAAAGCGCACGCGCAGAGAGGAAAAGTTCAAAAGTTCAATCATGAGGAAGACCACAATCTTCAGCCTCAGGACCACCAAGAGACCCCCGTACGACCACCACAGCAAACCACGCATGCCCAGAAGGCCGTGGACTTACTTAGCATGAGAAGCGAGGACAGGCGGGGCCAGGGGTTGAATATGCATGAAAAAGTTGTGCAATGTATTGCATATGGAACGTCTTTAAGAACAAAAGTGTGGGTCAGACTGAGGCTCGGGGCACAAGTTTTGGAGAGCTATCTCACTTGTGCCGGGCGCTGACATACATACCCACTTCATAACTACCCCAGGTCATGGAGTCTATTGATTTCTTCCGCGTATCGTTTCAGTTGGCGACCACGAAGGGACTGCTCTGCTCACCCGCAGGTCCGGTTGGGAGCAGACACCCTCAGGCGCCACGGGGCTTTTCCCCGGAGGGACTCTGCGCCTCGGCTGTACACTGCGGGGAGCAGACCACGGCCCGTTGACTAGCGGATGAAAGCGGTATGTGTTAATTTATTTTCTTACGGTTGGCACTGATAAGTCGCAAAAAGATGTTTTTGCGCGCAGGTTTGCCTAGGGGCTTGCAAGCAGACCGCCATCGGGGGAGAGGCCGGCGGCGGGAGGACCTCCCCAGCTGATAGCGCGGCTCGGGGAGGGCGAAATCGCGATTTCAGTGTGTGGTGTGTGTCCTGATTGCAGTGTAGTGTGTCTGTTACGTCCGGACGTGCGTGCTTGTGCGTGTGTGTGTATGTGTGAGTGGAACGGTGAAGCGCGGTGCGGCCTTGCTAAGATACAGAGAGGCGGCGCGGCGGTGCTAGAGAGCGCATGCGCAGGGCAGCTCTCAGCCCACACTACCTGATAGTGCGGGTAGTGCGCACTCTACCTGATAGAGCGGGTGGTGCGCATGCGTGGCACGGGCTGTCTCTGGCGAGCTGGGGGAGCGCGGCGCGGGGCTTAAGTCGGGGCTTGCAAAGTTGCTTTAGGCGCGGCCCAGCTGATAGCGCAGCGGGCGCGCGGGCACAAGCCGCGGTTTGAGGAGCCGCTTTGAACCCCGCTAGCTGATAGCGCAGCTAGTGGGAGCGTGGTACAAGCTAGGAGTTACAAGCACCGCTTACAAGCATCGCTAGTTGGTAAAAAGCTTGCAAAAGTAGCCAGCGAGCCCGGCTGGGCTAAGAGTTAAGTGTTTGTTATACAATAGCACTGCCCTTCAGTGTTAAAAGCTGTCACTGGGGCAGGAGGAGGGGTTGGGGAAGGCAGTCTAGGGTTGCCATGGGAAACAGCAGTTGTATGAGTTCTCCACCCCCTTTTGGAAGAGAATTGTACCCTCCCCCTGTCCTGTCAGTTATTGTTCAAGTCTGCCCCTTAGCCTAGAATCTTCTCTGTTCCACGTTTTCCCTTTGGTTCTTCCACCAAGAACACTCCTTTCCCTTTTCCCCACTGGTTAATGTTATATTTCCCCTCCCTTTAGCCTTCTCCCGATTGTACCCTCGAATGCTAAACCCTCCTACCCCTACGCAGTAAAAGAATCCTCAGCCCGCCCTTCGGGGCTCTCGGAATCTGCCTCCCTTCTGCTTCGTTGTCTCCCTGTTTGCCCCTTCTGCGACCCTTCAATCAACGAGCAGGATTTCAGCAGCCCGAGTGTCCCTCCCGTTCTTCTGGTGGACCCTCAGATGTACCAGCTATCCGAGCTTCGTGCCGAGTGGCTAAAAGCCCCCACGGCTCGGCAACTGGGAGATCCTTTGCATTACAGGGCGAATAAAGGGGGGATGAATGTGTGTGAATGAGAGGCTGTAAGAGCCCGTCTGAAGCCCCTCATTTTCCATTCTGCCTTCCGATTGCCACAAGAAAGAATCCCTTCCCCCACTGTAGTTCCGGCTTAGAACAGGACACAGCACAGGTGGAACCACTGAACCATCATGCTGGCTGTTCCCAACAAGGCCTGGTAAGAACTTGGCAAGGACTTGGCAAGGACTTGGCAAAGACCTGACATGGAGCCAGCACGGGACAGCCTGATGCGCGGCCTGCTTCTAATCTCCGTTCTTAAGCCAAATGAACTTTTGGGGTGACTCTCGCGGTCCTTCATTGAAGACCCCTCATCTGCCTCGTTACCACTGTGACAAAGAAAGAATGAGAACCCTCCTCCCAAGGACTGAGACTGAGACCCCTGCTATAGGGAGGAGGGGAAATTGGTGGTCTGACCACTAATGACATGACCTGTTTCCCTTCAGTGATTCAAATGGACTTATTCTTCATTGTGTATTCGTCTTGCTTTGGTGGTTTCTGTGGACTCACCCGTTCCCTCGGGGCGATTACAATGGACTTGTTCCCCCCCTCTCTCCTCTGTGGACTATAATTGGAGCCCCGAGTCGACCAGAACTTCGAAGACTCCCCCGACACGACAGAGGGATCCCCATCGTCCGGAGCACTGAGGATCTCGCCTGTGTTGGTAGCTATTCCCATATCCCTCTTCTCTCTCTAACCTTTTATCTCCTTTCAGATCCCCACTATCGCGTTTACTGTTTTGGCTCCTACTAAAGGTGCATTTGTTGTGATTAACTGATAGTCCCTTGTTGTTTGCCTTTGTTGCACTTTTGGGATGGGTGAAAAGAACCATCACGACACCCCGCAAGAAGCGGATCGTGACAGAGGCGGGCTGGTTACCCCAGACCTGCTAAGCGAGAGCGGCAGTCTCCCATGCTGCGTTTCCGTCTTTTTCGCGAGAAAAGCGGCCAGTAAAGAGACGAAGCGAGTGATAAAAAGAGTGAGAGAACCCCCCCTGGGACTGGGTCTCGGAGAAAGAGTGGGACCCCTTAGTGGGGGGGGGGGGGGGGGGGGGAGTAAAAGGTAATTAATTAGAAAAAAAAATGAATTAAAAGGTAAAAAGAGGGTCTTCTTGGCATAATCTATTGGGGAAAAATAAAAGGTAAAATGTGTAGGAGGGGCCCCTAAAAATTCTGCTGGATTGAGGGATAAGAATGCCCATGAACATCCAAGATCAAACCTGCTGGATTGAGGGATTAATGTTCCAAGAGCATCCAGGGTTGATTCAAACCTGCTGGATTGAGGGATTAATGTTCCAAGAGCATCCAGGGTTAAGTCAAACCTGCTGGGTTGAGGGATTAACATTGCAAGAGCACCCAGAATTAAGTTTGCTGGGTTGTTGAGAGCACCCAAGATTGAGTAAAAATTTTGCCAGTTTGAAGAGAAGTCTGACAGGATCTAGAGTTGGGAACCACACAGCTAGATTGAGGGGTATCCAAGAACACTGGGACTAGCCAGGGACACCTACAAGTGTAATAGGTGTGTTGAAAAAGAAAAGGTACCTTGTTGTTGTGGTTGTTTTGTTATGTGTAAGAGTAAGTAAAATAAAGTTAAGTGAATGTAGACGAAGGAAAGTATATGTATGCATCCTGCCCTGTTAAGCAGCCTCACTGTGCTTCCCTGCTGTCACCGACAAACACAAGTTACGAACCCTCAGAACTGAAAAAGTTCAATCAAATATTGCTTCCATTGATGACCATGATATTGTCTATAATACCTTGTTCCAACTTATGTTATGTAAGTGTTAATACCCCTATCCTACCAGTTGGTAAACCTGATGGGTCATACCGGTTAGTACAGGATCTGCGGGCCATAAACAAGGTCACGGAGGATCTGTATCCTGTGGTGGCCAATCCCTACACGTTATTAACTTGCTTAACAGCCGAGCTAACTTGGTTTACCGTTTTAGATTTAAAAGATGCCTTCTTTTGCCTTCCTATCCATGAAGCCAGAAAATTTTTGCATTTGAATGGGAAAATCCTAAGAGCGGGCCAAGAACTCAACTGACATGGACCAGACTCCCACAAGGATTCAAAAACTCACCCACTTTGTTTGGAGAACAACTTGCAAAAGAATTAGAGACCTGAGAAGCCCCTCCAGAGGAAGGGAAGTTGCTAGAGTACGTAGATGACATCCTGATAGCCACACGGACAAGGGAAGCATGCACGGCCTGGACGATAAGCCTCTTGAACTTTTTGGGGCTCCAAGGGTACCGAGTATCAAAGAAAAAAGCCCAAGTAGTAAAACAGAAAGTAACTTCTCTGGGTTACGAAGTCAGTGCTAGACAACGTACCTTGGGCCAAAGCCGGAAGGAGGCAATATGCCAGACCCCAAAACCTCAGACGGTAAAGGAACTACGAACTTTCCTGAGGATGACAGGGTGGTGCAGGTTATGGATCTATAACTATGGACTGTTTGTTAAGCCCTTCTATGAACTGATTGCAACTGAAAGCAGGAACATCCAAGAGACAAAGGAAGCTACGCAAGCTTTCAACCAGCTGAAAAAAGCCCTCATGTCAGCTCCAGCCCTGAGATTGCCAGACGTGAGTAAGCCTTCCCTTTTATTCTCCCATGAGAAGCAAGGAATCGCCTTAGGAATACTAGCACAGGACCTCGGCCCATATCGGAGAGCAGTGGCTTACTTCTCTAAGCAATTGGATACAGCAGCTAAAGGGTGGCCTGGGTGCCTCAGAGCTGTTGCAGCAGTCGTACTGAACATCCAAGAGGCACACAAATTCACCCTAGGCCAGAAAAGAACTGTGCTAGTGTCTCACACAGTGTCTGCAGTGCTAGAGGTAAAAGGTGGGCATTGGCTTTCCCCACAACGGCTCCTGAGATACCAAGCTATCATAGTGGAGCAAGATGATGTAGAGATAGTAGTGACTAACATTGTCAATCCAGCCTCCTTCCTCAGTAGAAACCAAGGGGAACCAGTGGAACATGACTGCCTGGAGACCATTGAAGCCACCTACTCCAGCTGCCCTGACTCGAAGGACACCCCTCTCGAGAATGCAGAAGTCTCGTTTACTGATGGAAGCAGTTATATCATCAGTGGAAAACGGCACGCCGGGTAGGCAGTTCCAACGTGCAAGGAAGTAATGTCATCTGGGCCCCTGCCAACAAATACCTCTGCACAGAAGGCCGAGATAATTGCTCTAACTGGGGCCCTAGAATTGGCAAGAGGGAAAGAAATAAACATATACACGGACTCGAAGTATGCATTTGGAGTAGTGCATGCTCACAGAGCCATTTAGAAAGAGAGAGGACTGCTGAAGTCTCAAGGGAAAAATATTAAAGATGCATCAGAAGTACTGCGACTTCTAGAAGCAGTCCAGTTGCCAGAGAAAGTAGCGATCATGCACATTAAGGCACATCAGAAGATCAACTCAGAATTGGAAGAAGGAAACGAGCTGGCAGATAGGGAAGCAAAAGAAGCAGCAAGACGGGCACATTTCCCCTAAAGGTAAGCCAAGATACAACAAACCAGAAAAAAAATTAATCTATGAGCAAAAAGGAGACTATAACCAAGAGGGATGGGCCACCATAGAAGGAAAATTAGTTCTACCCTCCTATTTATGATGGTCCCTAATAAAGGAAGAACACCAGAAAACCATTGGGGTATTGATGCTCTAGCATAACTAGACATTTACAACTCGACAATGTGACCTTTGCCTCCAGACCAACCCCAAAAATACTCCCAAACCAAAGCTTAGCCAGATTAGGAAGGGTCATGGGCCGGAGCAGCAATGGCAGATTGATTGTACAGAATTGCCAAGAAAAGGGGGGTATACGTTTTTCCTGGTGCTAACAGATACCTTTTCAGGATGGCCAGAAGCATTCCCCACCAGGACTTCTAAAGCTCAAGAAGTAACTAAGGTATTGGTACAAGAAAACATACCACGCTTTAGAGTCCTGGCCACAATCTCCTCAAATAGAGGACCACATTTTATTGTAAAATTCGTGCAACAAGTTAGCCAATACTTGAACATAGACTGAGAACTTCACACCCCATATAACCCACAATCAAGTGGTCAGGTAAAAAAAATGAATCATTTGATCAAACAACAAATTGTACAATTGGGACAAGAAGCTAATTTGTCATGGACTCAATCCCTCCCATTAGCACTACTGCAGATCCGAACCAAACCCAAGACTAAAGAAAAGCTAAACCACTTTGACTTGCTTTATGAAAAACCATATGGGGTGCGAAAGAGAATGTCTAGCCAAGACATGTCACTAACCTCCTGTATGTTAAGTCTCTTAACTTGGTGTATCCAGCACCAATCACTAGCTAATAAACACAAGTCATAACTAGTGAAATACACTGTTTAGAAGACTTTATGTCACCCAATTATAATTCTATTAATTTTAGTTACTGTACGTTTAATGATGTCTACTTTAACACTCATGTAGAATTCGAGGATGTTAAAACACATGGCCAGTCTGACATCACTCTCTAGAACTCCTAGAATCTTACTGAAAGAGGACGGTCAAGACAGTAGATGAGAATTTAAATCAAGACCCCTGTAGTAAAAGAATTTACTCTATTTTAAGAAAAGGGGGGACTGAAGCAGAGATTTTTAGAGTTAGGTTAACAAAATGAATGAAGCATTTCTAATTTAGCTTGTAGAGTTATGTGTTGAATTTTCAACCTTTTGCTTAAGAAACCTCTGCCTAGTACAATGGGCATAGGAAAATGCAAATTTCTGAAGCTTCTTGCATAAAGAACAATACCAGAAGAAGCAAAGAACCCAGATAAAGAAGCTCCTCTGTCTCCAAGCCTATCAAGACTGACAGACGTACTCAGAGAAGCACCAAAGGACCAAAAGCGCACGCGCAGAGAGGAAAAGTTCAAAAGTTCAATCGTGAGGAAGACCACAATCTTCAGCCTCAGGACCACCAAGAGACCCCCGTACGACCACCACAGCAAACCACGCATGCCCAGAAGGCCGTGGACTTACTTAGCATGAGCAGCGAGGACAGGCGGGGCCAGGGGTTGAATATGCATGAAAAAGTTGTGCAATGTATTGCATATGGAACGTCTTTAAGAATAAAAGTGTGGGTCAGACTGAGGCTCGGGGCACAAGTTTTGGAGAGCTATCTCACTTGTGCCGGGCGCTAACATACATAGCCACTTCATAACTACCCCAGGTTATGGAGTCTACTGATTTCTTCCGCGTATCGTTTCAGAGGTTTCTTGCCTTCGCCAGGCTGCAACGTGCCCGCTAGTAGCAAGAACTGGGCAGGAGTGGGCAGAGAGCAGGGCCATCTGCCAGCAGGTTGCAGCTTGCCCAGGAAAATGCAGTGTCCTTGGAATGTGCAGCAAATCTTATTTCCTGGCAAGGTCGGGCTAAGTGAGCAGTGCTGGTACACTTTCTCCTTGAGAACTGGAGCGGAAAAGCTTTTCGCTAAGATGTAGGCGAGCAGAGAGGCAGAATACGCAGCTCCGCAGCTGGCCGAAAGCAAGTGCCGCTTGCCGGCGTCTTTCGGCAAAAGCGGCGCTCCGGAGCTCACCGCTGCCGCTACACTAATCTGTGCGCGAAGTAGCCGCTTCTTGGCCTCCGGCAGCCGGAGATCGCGGTAGCTTGCAAGAGGCGAAGAACGAAGCCGCGAAGAAGCCGGCTTGTGTGCGAAGCTCGCACACAGCTGCAGGACGGTGGCTGCCGCTCTCCTGCCTCTTGAATTCACCCTTGGCATGCCAATGGAAGGTGTTCCAGGACAACCTTCCTGAGTTTTTATTTTAGTTTTCATGCATCCCACCTTGGAAATTCTTGTTGCTCCCCAGAGGCTCCGAGATGCAGAGAACACGGTGGCAGCTGCTGAAAAGAAGGGCAACTGTGAGTTGGTCAAGAAGCAAGAACACAGGCAGCTGCCTGTGCTTGGCAAGGAGCAGCTGCTGGATTCTTGCAATTGCCTTCAGTGCGCACAGAAGCCCGCTGCTCTGCTGCTTGGTTTTTCGCCTTCAGTCAATTACACACTGCTGAAGCTGAGGCAGGCAGTTCAGCTTTGCTGCTTTTCAGCATCTCAGCTGCCCTTCTGCTCTGTGACAGCTCTCCAGGTTTCTTGCCTTCGCCAGGCTGCAACGTGCCCGCTAGTACCAAGAACTGGGCAGGAGTGGGCAGAGAGCAGGGCCATCTGCCAGCAGGTTGCAGCTTGCCCAGGAAAATGCAGTGTCCTTGGAATGTGCAGCAAATCTTATTTCCTGGCAAGGTCGGGCTAAGTGAGCAGTGCTGGTACACTTTCTCCTTGAGAACTGGAGCGGAAAAGCTTTTCGCTAAGATGTAGGCGAGCAGAGAGGCAGAATACGCAGCTCCGCAGCTGGCCGAAAGCAAGTGCCGCTTCCCGGCGTCTTTCGGCAAAAGCGGCGCTCCGGAGCTCACCGCTACCGCTCCACTGATCTGTGCGCGAAATAGCCGCTTCTTCGCCTCCGGCAGCCGGAGATCGCGGTAGCTTGCAAGAGGCGAAGAACGAAGCCGCGAAGAAGCCGGCTTGTGTGCGAAGCTCGCACACAGCTGCAGGACGGTGGCTGCCGCTCTCCTGCCTCTTGAATTCACCCTTGGCATGCCAATGGAAGGTGTTCCAGGACAACCTTCCTGAGTTTTTATTTTAGTTTTCATGCATCCCACCTTGGAAATTCTCGTTGCTCCCCAGAGGCTCCGAGATGCAGAGAACACGGTGGCAGCTGCTGAAAAGAAGGGCAACTGTGAGTTGGTCAAAAACCAAGAACCTAGGCAGCTGCCTGTGCTTGGCAAGGAGCAGCTGCTGGATTCTTGCAATTGCCTTCAGTGCGCACAGAAGCCCGCTGCTCTGCTGCTTGGTTTTTCGCCTTCAGTCAATTACACACTGCTGAAGCTGAGGCAGGCAGTTCAGCTTTGCTGCTTTTCAGCATCTCAGCTGCCCTTCTGCTCTGCGACAGCTCTCCAGGTTTCTTGCCTTCGCCAGGCTGCAACGTGCCCGCTAGTAGCAAGAACTGGGCAGGAGTGGGCAGAGAGCAGGGCCATCTGCCAGCAGGTTGCAGCTTGCCCAGGAAAATGCAGTGTCCTTGGAATGTGCAGCAAATCTTATTTCCTGGCAAGGTCGGGCTAAGTGAGCAGTGCTGGTACACTTTCTCCTTGAGAACTGGAGCGGAAAAGCTTTTCGCTAAGATGTAGGCGAGCAGAGAGGCAGAATACGCAGCTCCGCAGCTGGCCGAAAGCAAGTGCCGCTTCCCGGCGTCTTTCGGCAAAAGCGGCGCTTCGGAGCTCACCGCTGCCGCTCCACTGATCTGTGCGCGAAGTAGCCGCTTCTTCGCCTCCGGCAGCCGGAGATCGCGGTAGCTTGCAAGAGGCGAAGAACGAAGCCGCGAAGAAGCCGGCTTGTGTGCGAAGCTCGCAGACAGCTGCAGGACGGTGGCTGCCGCTCTCCTGCCTCTTGAATTCACCCTTGGCATGCCAATGGAAGGTGTTCCAGGACAACCTTCCTGAGTTTTTATTTTAGTTTTCTTGCATCCCACCTTGGAAATTCTCGTTGCTCCCCAGAGGCTCCGAGATGCAGAGAACACGGTGGCAGCTGCTGAAAAGAAGGGCAACTGTGAGTTGGTCAAGAAGCAAGAACCTAGGCAGCTGCCTGTGCTTGGCAAGGAGCAGCTGCTGGATTCTTGCAATTGCCTTCAGTGCGCACAGAAGCCCGCTGCTCTGCTGCTTGGTTTTTCGCCTTCAGTCAATTACACACTGCTGAAGCTGAGGCAGGCAGTTCAGCTTTGCTGCTTTTCAGCATCTCAGCTGCCCTTCTGCTCTGCGACAGCTCTCCAGGTTTCTTGCCTTCGCCAGGCTGCAACGTGCCCGCTAGTAGCAAGAACTGGGCAGGAGTGGGCAGAGAGCAGGGCCATCTGCCAGCAGGTTGCAGCTTGCCCAGGAAAATGCAGTGTCCTTGGAATGTGCAGCAAATCTTATTTCCTGGCAAGGTCGGGCTAAGTGAGCAGTGCTGGTACACTTTCTCCTTGAGAACTGGAGCGGAAAAGCTTTTCGCTAAGATGTAGGCGAGCAGAGAGGCAGAATACGCAGCTCCGCAGCTGGCCGAAAGCAAGTGCCGCTTCCCGGCGTCTTTCGGCAAAAGCGGCGCTTCGGAGCTCACCGCTGCCGCTCCACTGATCTGTGCGCGAAGTAGCCGCTTCTTCGCCTCCGGCAGCCGGAGATCGCGGTAGCTTGCAAGAGGCGAAGAACGAAGCCGCGAAGAAGCCGGCTTGTGTGCGAAGCTCGCAGACAGCTGCAGGACGGTGGCTGCCGCTCTCCTGCCTCTTGAATTCACCCTTGGCATGCCAATGGAAGGTGTTCCAGGACAACCTTCCTGAGTTTTTATTTTAGTTTTCTTGCATCCCACCTTGGAAATTCTCGTTGCTCCCCAGAGGCTCCGAGATGCAGAGAACACGGTGGCAGCTGCTGAAAAGAAGGGCAACTGTGAGTTGGTCAAGAAGCAAGAACCTAGGCAGCTGCCTGTGCTTGGCAAGGAGCAGCTGCTGGATTCTTGCAATTGCCTTCAGTGCGCACAGAAGCCCGCTGCTCTGCTGCTTGGTTTTTCGCCTTCAGTCAATTACACACTGCTGAAGCTGAGGCAGGCAGTTCAGCTTTGCTGCTTTTCAGCATCTCAGCTGCCCTTCTGCTCTGCGACAGCTCTCCAGGTTTCTTGCCTTCGCCAGGCTGCAACGTGCCCGCTAGTAGCAAGAACTGGGCAGGAGTGGGCAGAGAGCAGGGCCATCTGCCAGCAGGTTGCAGCTTGCCCAGGAAAATGCAGTGTCCTTGGAATGTGCAGCAAATCTTATTTCCTGGCAAGGTCGGGCTAAGTGAGCAGTGCTGGTACACTTTCTCCTTGAGAACTGGAGCGGAAAAGCTTTTCGCTAAGATGTAGGCGAGCAGAGAGGCAGAATACGCAGCTCCGCAGCTGGCCGAAAGCAAGTGCCGCTTCCCGGCGTCTTTCGGCAAAAGCGGCGCTCCGGAGCTCACCGCTACCGCTCCACTGATCTGTGCGCGAAGTAGCCGCTTCGTCGCCTCCGGCAGCCGGAGATCGCGGTAGCTTGCAAGAGGCGAAGAACGAAGCCGCGAAGAAGCCGGCTTGTGTGCGAAGCTCGCAGACAGCTGCAGGACGGTGGCTGCCGCTCTCCTGCCTCTTGAATTCACCCTTGGCATGCCAATGGAAGGTGTTCCAGGACAACCTTCCTGAGTTTTTATTTTAGTTTTCATGCATCCCACCTTGGAAATTCTTGTTGCTCCCCAGAGGCTCCGAGATGCAGAGAACACGGTGGCAGCTGCTGAAAAGAAGGGCAACTGTGAGTTGGTCAAGAACCAAGAACACAGGCAGCTGCCTGTGCTTGGCAAGGAGCAGCTGCTGGATTCTTGCAATTGCCTGCAGTGCGCACAGAAGCCCGCTGCTCTGCTGCTTGGTTTTTCGCCTTCAGTCAATTACACACTGCTGAAGCTGAGGCAGGCAGTTCAGCTTTGCTGCTTTTCAGCATCTCAGCTGCCCTTCTGCTCTGTGACAGCTCTCCAGGTTTCTTGCCTTCGCCAGGCTGCAACGTGCCCGCTAGTAGCAAGAACTGGGCAGGAGTGGGCAGAGAGCAGGGCCATCTGCCAGCAGGTTGCAGCTTGCCCAGGAAAATGCAGTGTCCTTGGAATGTGCAGCAAATCTTATTTCCTGGCAAGGTCGGGCTAAGTGAGCAGTGCTGGTACACTTTCTCCTTGAGAACTGGAGCGGAAAAGCTTTTCGCTAAGATGTAGGCGAGCAGAGAGGCAGAATACGCAGCTCCGCAGCTGGCCGAAAGCAAGTGCCGCTTGCCGGCGTCTTTCGGCAAAAGCGGCGCTCCGGAGCTCACCGCTGCCGCTACACTAATCTGTGCGCGAAGTAGCCGCTTCTTGGCCTCCGGCAGCCGGAGATCGCGGTAGCTTGCAAGAGGCGAAGAACGAAGCCGCGAAGAAGCCGGCTTGTGTGCGAAGCTCGCACACAGCTGCAGGACGGTGGCTGCCGCTCTCCTGCCTCTTGAATTCACCCTTGGCATGCCAATGGAAGGTGTTCCAGGACAACCTTCCTGAGTTTTTATTTTAGTTTTCATGCATCCCACCTTGGAAATTCTTGTTGCTCCCCAGAGGCTCCGAGATGCAGAGAACACGGTGGCAGCTGCTGAAAAGAAGGGCAACTGTGAGTTGGTCAAGAAGCAAGAACCTAGGCAGCTGCCTGTGCTTGGCAAGGAGCAGCTGCTGGATTCTTGCAATTGCCTTCAGTGCGCACAGAAGCCCGCTGCTCTGCTGCTTGGTTTTTCGCCTTCAGTCAATTACACACTGCTGAAGCTGAGGCAGGCAGTTCAGCTTTGCTGCTTTTCAGCATCTCAGCTGCCCTTCTGCTCTGTGACAGCTCTCCAGGTTTCTTGCCTTCGCCAGGCTGCAACGTGCCCGCTAGTACCAAGAACTGGGCAGGAGTGGGCAGAGAGCAGGGCCATCTGCCAGCAGGTTGCAGCTTGCCCAGGAAAATGCAGTGTCCTTGGAATGTGCAGCAAATCTTATTTCCTGGCAAGGTCGGGCTAAGTGAGCACTGCTGGTACACTTTCTCCTTGAGAACTGGAGCGGAAAAGCTTTTCGCTAAGATGTAGGCGAGCAGAGAGGCAGAATACGCAGCTCCGCAGCTGGCCGAAAGCAAGTGCCGCTTCCCGGCGTCTTTCGGCAAAAGCGGCGCTCCGGAGCTCACCGCTACCGCTCCACTGATCTGTGCGCGAAATAGCCGCTTCTTCGCCTCCGGCAGCCGGAGATCGCGGTAGCTTGCAAGAGGCGAAGAACGAAGCCGCGAAGAAGCCGGCTTGTGTGCGAAGCTCGCACACAGCTGCAGGACGGTGGCTGCCGCTCTCCTGCCTCTTGAATTCACCCTTGGCATGCCAATGGAAGGTGTTCCAGGACAACCTTCCTGAGTTTTTATTTTAGTTTTCTTGCATCCCACCTTGGAAATTCTCGTTGCTCCCCAGAGGCTCCGAGATGCAGAGAACACGGTGGCAGCTGCTGAAAAGAAGGGCAACTGTGAGTTGGTCAAAAACCAAGAACCTAGGCAGCTGCCTGTGCTTGGCAAGGAGCAGCTGCTGGATTCTTGCAATTGCCTTCAGTGCGCACAGAAGCCCGCTGCTCTGCTGCTTGGTTTTTCGCCTTCAGTCAATTACACACTGCTGAAGCTGAGGCAGGCAGTTCAGCTTTGCTGCTTTTCAGCATCTCAGCTGCCCTTCTGCTCTGCGACAGCTCTCCAGGTTTCTTGCCTTCGCCAGGCTGCAACGTGCCCGCTAGTAGCAAGAACTGGGCAGGAGTGGGCAGAGAGCAGGGCCATCTGCCAGCAGGTTGCAGCTTGCCCAGGAAAATGCAGTGTCCTTGGAATGTGCAGCAAATCTTATTTCCTGGCAAGGTCGGGCTAAGTGAGCAGTGCTGGTACACTTTCTCCTTGAGAACTGGAGCGGAAAAGCTTTTCGCTAAGATGTAGGCGAGCAGAGAGGCAGAATACGCAGCTCCGCAGCTGGCCGAAAGCAAGTGCCGCTTCCCGGCGTCTTTCGGCAAAAGCGGCGCTTCGGAGCTCACCGCTGCCGCTCCACTGATCTGTGCGCGAAGTAGCCGCTTCTTCGCCTCCGGCAGCCGGAGATCGCGGTAGCTTGCAAGAGGCGAAGAACGAAGCCGCGAAGAAGCCGGCTTGTGTGCGAAGCTCGCACACAGCTGCAGGACGGTGGCTGCCGCTCTCCTGCCTCTTGAATTCACCCTTGGCATGCCAATGGAAGGTGTTCCAGGACAACCTTCCTGAGTTTTTATTTTAGTTTTCTTGCATCCCACCTTGGAAATTCTCGTTGCTCCCCAGAGGCTCCGAGATGCAGAGAACACGGTGGCAGCTGCTGAAAAGAAGGGCAACTGTGAGTTGGTCAAGAAGCAAGAACCTAGGCAGCTGCCTGTGCTTGGCAAGGAGCAGCTGCTGGATTCTTGCAATTGCCTTCAGTGCGCACAGAAGCCCGCTGCTCTGCTGCTTGGTTTTTCGCCTTCAGTCAATTACACACTGCTGAAGCTGAGGCAGGCAGTTCAGCTTTGCTGCTTTTCAGCATCTCAGCTGCCCTTCTGCTCTGCGACAGCTCTCCAGGTTTCTTGCCTTCGCCAGGCTGCAACGTGCCCGCTAGTAGCAAGAACTGGGCAGGAGTGGGCAGAGAGCAGGGCCATCTGCCAGCAGGTTGCAGCTTGCCCAGGAAAATGCAGTGTCCTTGGAATGTGCAGCAAATCTTATTTCCTGGCAAGGTCGGGCTAAGTGAGCAGTGCTGGTACACTTTCTCCTTGAGAACTGGAGCGGAAAAGCTTTTCGCTAAGATGTAGGCGAGCAGAGAGGCAGAATACGCAGCTCCGCAGCTGGCCGAAAGCAAGTGCCGCTTCCCGGCGTCTTTCGGCAAAAGCGGCGCTTCGGAGCTCACCGCTGCCGCTCCACTGATCTGTGCGCGAAGTAGCCGCTTCTTCGCCTCCGGCAGCCGGAGATCGCGGTAGCTTGCAAGAGGCGAAGAACGAAGCCGCGAAGAAGCCGGCTTGTGTGCGAAGCTCGCACACAGCTGCAGGACGGTGGCTGCCGCTCTCCTGCCTCTTGAATTCACCCTTGGCATGCCAATGGAAGGTGTTCCAGGACAACCTTCCTGAGTTTTTATTTTAGTTTTCTTGCATCCCACCTTGGAAATTCTCGTTGCTCCCCAGAGGCTCCGAGATGCAGAGAACACGGTGGCAGCTGCTGAAAAGAAGGGCAACTGTGAGTTGGTCAAGAAGCAAGAACCTAGGCAGCTGCCTGTGCTTGGCAAGGAGCAGCTGCTGGATTCTTGCAATTGCCTTCAGTGCGCACAGAAGCCCGCTGCTCTGCTGCTTGGTTTTTCGCCTTCAGTCAATTACACACTGCTGAAGCTGAGGCAGGCAGTTCAGCTTTGCTGCTTTTCAGCATCTCAGCTGCCCTTCTGCTCTGCGACAGCTCTCCAGGTTTCTTGCCTTCGCCAGGCTGCAACGTGCCCGCTAGTAGCAAGAACTGGGCAGGAGTGGGCAGAGAGCAGGGCCATCTGCCAGCAGGTTGCAGCTTGCCCAGGAAAATGCAGTGTCCTTGGAATGTGCAGCAAATCTTATTTCCTGGCAAGGTCGGGCTAAGTGAGCAGTGCTGGTACACTTTCTCCTTGAGAACTGGAGCGGAAAAGCTTTTCGCTAAGATGTAGGCGAGCAGAGAGGCAGAATACGGAGCTCCGCAGCTGGCCGAAAGCAAGTGCCGCTTCCCGGCGTCTTTCGGCAAAAGCGGCGCTTCGGAGCTCACCGCTGCCGCTCCACTGATCTGTGCGCGAAGTAGCCGCTTCTTCGCCTCCGGCAGCCGGAGATCGCGGTAGCTTGCAAGAGGCGAAGAACGAAGCCGCGAAGAAGCCGGCTTGTGTGCGAAGCTCGCAGACAGCTGCAGGACGGTGGCTGCCGCTCTCCTGCCTCTTGAATTCACCCTTGGCATGCCAATGGAAGGTGTTCCAGGACAACCTTCCTGAGTTTTTATTTTAGTTTTCTTGCATCCCACCTTGGAAATTCTCGTTGCTCCCCAGAGGCTCCGAGATGCAGAGAACACGGTGGCAGCTGCTGAAAAGAAGGGCAACTGTGAGTTGGTCAAGAAGCAAGAACCTAGGCAGCTGCCTGTGCTTGGCAAGGAGCAGCTGCTGGATTCTTGCAATTGCCTTCAGTGCGCACAGAAGCCCGCTGCTCTGCTGCTTGGTTTTTCGCCTTCAGTCAATTACACACTGCTGAAGCTGAGGCAGGCAGTTCAGCTTTGCTGCTTTTCAGCATCTCAGCTGCCCTTCTGCTCTGCGACAGCTCTCCAGGTTTCTTGCCTTCGCCAGGCTGCAACGTGCCCGCTAGTAGCAAGAACTGGGCAGGAGTGGGCAGAGAGCAGGGCCATCTGCCAGCAGGTTGCAGCTTGCCCAGGAAAATGCAGTGTCCTTGGAATGTGCAGCAAATCTTATTTCCTGGCAAGGTCGGGCTAAGTGAGCAGTGCTGGTACACTTTCTCCTTGAGAACTGGAGCGGAAAAGCTTTTCGCTAAGATGTAGGCGAGCAGAGAGGCAGAATACGCAGCTCCGCAGCTGGCCGAAAGCAAGTGCCGCTTCCCGGCGTCATTCGGCAAAAGCGGCGCTCCGGAGCTCACCGCTACCGCTCCACTGATCTGTGCGCGAAGTAGCCGCTTCTTCGCCTCCGGCAGCCGGAGATCGCGGTAGCTTGCAAGAGGCGAAGAACGAAGCCGCGAAGAAGCCGGCTTGTGTGCGAAGCTCGCACACAGCTGCAGGACGGTGGCTGCCGCTCTCCTGCCTCTTGAATTCACTCTTGGCATGCCAATGGAAGGTGTTCCAGGACAACCTTCCTGAGTTTTTATTTTAGTTTTCATGCATCCCACCTTGGAAATTCTTGTTGCTCCCCAGAGGCTCCGAGATGCAGAGAACACGGTGGCAGCTGCTGAAAAGAAGGGCAACTGTGAGTTGGTCAAGAAGCAAGAACCTAGGCAGCTGCCTGTGCTTGGCAAGGAGCAGCTGCTGGATTCTTGCAATTGCCTTCAGTGCGCACAGAAGCCCGCTGCTCTGCTGCTTGGTTTTTCGCCTTCAGTCAATTACACACTGCTGAAGCTGAGGCAGGCAGTTCAGCTTTGCTGCTTTTCAGCATCTCAGCTGCCCTTCTGCTCTGTGACAGCTCTCCAGGTTTCTTGCCTTCGCCAGGCTGCAACGTGCCCGCTAGTAGCAAGAACTGGGCAGGAGTGGGCAGAGAGCAGGGCCATCTGCCAGCAGGTTGCAGCTTGCCCAGGAAAATGCAGTGTCCTTGGAATGTGCAGCAAATCTTATTTCCTGGCAAGGTCGGGCTAAGTGAGCAGTGCTGGTACACTTTCTCCTTGAGAACTGGAGCGGAAAAGCTTTTCGCTAAGATGTAGGCGAGCAGAGAGGCAGAATACGGAGCTCCGCAGCTGGCCGAAAGCAAGTGCCGCTTCCCGGCGTCTTTCGGCAAAAGCGGCGCTTCGGAGCTCACCGCTGCCGCTCCACTGATCTGTGCGCGAAGTAGCCGCTTCTTCGCCTCCGGCAGCCGGAGATCGCGGTAGCTTGCAAGAGGCGAAGAACGAAGCCGCGAAGAAGCCGGCTAGTGTGCGAAGCTCGCACACAGCTGCAGGACGGTGGCTGCCGCTCTCCTGCCTCTTGAATTCACCCTTGGCATGCCAATGGAAGGTGTTCCAGGACAACCTTCCTGAGTTTTTATTTTAGTTTTCTTGCATCCCACCTTGGAAATTCTCGTTGCTCCCCAGAGGCTCCGAGATGCAGAGAACACGGTGGCAGCTGCTGAAAAGAAGGGCAACTGTGAGTTGGTCAAGAAGCAAGAACCTAGGCAGCTGCCTGTGCTTGGCAAGGAGCAGCTGCTGGATTCTTGCAATTGCCTTCAGTGCGCACAGAAGCCCGCTGCTCTGCTGCTTGGTTTTTCGCCTTCAGTCAATTACACACTGCTGAAGCTGAGGCAGGCAGTTCAGCTTTGCTGCTTTTCAGCATCTCAGCTGCCCTTCTGCTCTGCGACAGCTCTCCAGGTTTCTTGCCTTCGCCAGGCTGCAACGTGCCCGCTAGTAGCAAGAACTGGGCAGGAGTGGGCAGAGAGCAGGGCCATCTGCCAGCAGGTTGCAGCTTGCCCAGGAAAATGCAGTGTCCTTGGAATGTGCAGCAAATCTTATTTCCTGGCAAGGTCGGGCTAAGTGAGCAGTGCTGGTACACTTTCTCCTTGAGAACTGGAGCGGAAAAGCTTTTCGCTAAGATGTAGGCGAGCAGAGAGGCAGAATACGCAGCTCCGCAGCTGGCCGAAAGCAAGTGCCGCTTCCCGGCGTCTTTCGGCAAAAGCGGCGCTCCGGAGCTCACCGCTGCCGCTCCACTGATCTGTGCGCGAAGTAGCCGCTTCTTCGCCTCCGGCAGCCGGAGATCGCGGTAGCTTGCAAGAGGCGAAGAACGAAGCCGCGAAGAAGCCGGCTTGTGTGCGAAGCTCGCACACAGCTGCAGGACGGTGGCTGCCGCTCTCCTGCCTCTTGAATTCACCCTTGGCATGCCAATGGAAGGTGTTCCAGGACAACCTTCCTGAGTTTTTATTTTAGTTTTCTTGCATCCCACCTTGGAAATTCTCGTTGCTCCCCAGAGGCTCCGAGATGCAGAGAACACGGTGGCAGCTGCTGAAAAGAAGGGCAACTGTGAGTTGGTCAAGAAGCAAGAACCTAGGCAGCTGCCTGTGCTTGGCAAGGAGCAGCTGCTGGATTCTTGCAATTGCCTTCAGTGCGCACAGAAGCCCGCTGCTCTGCTGCTTGGTTTTTCGCCTTCAGTCAATTACACACTGCTGAAGCTGAGGCAGGCAGTTCAGCTTTGCTGCTTTTCAGCATCTCAGCTGCCCTTCTGCTCTGCGACAGCTCTCCAGGTTTCTTGCCTTCGCCAGGCTGCAACGTGCCCGCTAGTACCAAGAACTGGGCAGGAGTGGGCAGAGAGCAGGGCCATCTGCCAGCAGGTTGCAGCTTGCCCAGGAAAATGCAGTGTCCTTGGAATGTGCAGCAAATCTTATTTCCTGGCAAGGTCGGGCTAAGTGAGCAGTGCTGGTACACTTTCTCCTTGAGAACTGGAGCGGAAAAGCTTTTCGCTAAGATGTAGGCGAGCAGAGAGGCAGAATACGCAGCTCCGCAGCTGGCCGAAAGCAAGTGCCGCTTCCCGGCGTCTTTCGGCAAAAGCGGCGCTCCGGAGCTCACCGCTACCGCTCCACTGATCTGTGCGCGAACTAGCCGCTTCGTCGCCTCCGGCAGCCGGAGATCGCGGTAGCTTGCAAGAGGCGAAGAACGAAGCCGCGAAGAAGCCGGCTTGTGTGCGAAGCTCGCACACAGCTGCAGGACGGTGGCTGCCGCTCTCCTGCCTCTTGAATTCACCCTTGGCATGCCAATGGAAGGTGTTCCAGGACAACCTTCCTGAGTTTTTATTTTAGTTTTCATGCATCCCACCTTGGAAATTCTTGTTGCTCCCCAGAGGCTCCGAGATGCAGAGAACACGGTGGCAGCTGCTGAAAAGAAGGGCAACTGTGAGTTGGTCAAGAACCAAGAACACAGGCAGCTGCCTGTGCTTGGCAAGGAGCAGCTGCTGGATTCTTGCAATTGCCTGCAGTGCGCACAGAAGCCCGCTGCTCTGCTGCTTGGTTTTTCGCCTTCAGTCAATTACACACTGCTGAAGCTGAGGCAGGCAGTTCAGCTTTGCTGCTTTTCAGCATCTCAGCTGCCCTTCTGCTCTGTGACAGCTCTCCAGGTTTCTTGCCTTCGCCAGGCTGCAACGTGCCCGCTAGTACCAAGAACTGGGCAGGAGTGGGCAGAGAGCAGGGCCATCTGCCAGCAGGTTGCAGCTTGCCCAGGAAAATGCAGTGTCCTTGGAATGTGCAGCAAATCTTATTTCCTGGCAAGGTCGGGCTAAGTGAGCACTGCTGGTACACTTTCTCCTTGAGAACTGGAGCGGAAAAGCTTTTCGCTAAGATGTAGGCGAGCAGAGAGGCAGAATACGCAGCTCCGCAGCTGGCCGAAAGCAAGTGCCGCTTCCCGGCGTCTTTCGGCAAAAGCGGCGCTCCGGAGCTCACCGCTACCGCTCCACTGATCTGTGCGCGAAGTAGCCGCTTCTTGGCCTCCGGCAGCCGGAGATCGCGGTAGCTTGCAAGAGGCGAAGAACGAAGCCGCGAAGAAGCCGGCTTGTGTGCGAAGCTCGCACACAGCTGCAGGACGGTGGCTGCCGCTCTCCTGCCTCTTGAATTCACCCTTGGCATGCCAATGGAAGGTGTTCCAGGACAACCTTCCTGAGTTTTTATTTTAGTTTTCATGCATCCCACCTTGGAAATTCTCGTTGCTCCCCAGAGGCTCCGAGATGCAGAGAACACGGTGGCAGCTGCTGAAAAGAAGGGCAACTGTGAGTTGGTCAAGAAGCAAGAACCTAGGCAGCTGCCTGTGCTTGGCAAGGAGCAGCTGCTGGATTCTTGCAATTGCCTTCAGTGCGCACAGAAGCCCGCTGCTCTGCTGCTTGGTTTTTCGCCTTCAGTCAATTACACACTGCTGAAGCTGAGGCAGGCAGTTCAGCTTTGCTGCTTTTCAGCATCTCAGCTGCCCTTCTGCTCTGCGACAGCTCTCCAGGTTTCTTGCCTTCGCCAGGCTGCAACGTGCCCGCTAGTAGCAAGAACTTGGCAGGAGTGGGCAGAGAGCAGGGCCATCTGCCAGCAGGTTGCAGCTTGCCCAGGAAAATGCAGTGTCCTTGGAATGTGCAGCAAATCTTATTTCCTGGCAAGGTCGGGCTAAGTGAGCAGTGCTGGTACACTTTCTCCTTGAGAACTGGAGCGGAAAAGCTTTTCGCTAAGATGTAGGCGAGCAGAGAGGCAGAATACGCAGCTCCGCAGCTGGCCGAAAGCAAGTGCCGCTTCCCGGCGTCATTCGGCAAAAGCGGCGCTCCGGAGCTCACCGCTACCGCTCCACTGATCTGTGCGCGAAGTAGCCGCTTCTTCGCCTCCGGCAGCCGGAGATCGCGGTAGCTTGCAAGAGGCGAAGAACGAAGCCGCGAAGAAGCCGGCTTGTGTGCGAAGCTCGCACACAGCTGCAGGACGGTGGCTGCCGCTCTCCTGCCTCTTGAATTCACTCTTGGCATGCCAATGGAAGGTGTTCCAGGACAACCTTCCTGAGTTTTTATTTTAGTTTTCATGCATCCCACCTTGGAAATTCTTGTTGCTCCCCAGAGGCTCCGAGATGCAGAGAACACGGTGGCAGCTGCTGAAAAGAAGGGCAACTGTGAGTTGGTCAAGAAGCAAGAACCTAGGCAGCTGCCTGTGCTTGGCAAGGAGCAGCTGCTGGATTCTTGCAATTGCCTTCAGTGCGCACAGAAGCCCGCTGCTCTGCTGCTTGGTTTTTCGCCTTCAGTCAATTACACACTGCTGAAGCTGAGGCAGGCAGTTCAGCTTTGCTGCTTTTCAGCATCTCAGCTGCCCTTCTGCTCTGTGACAGCTCTCCAGGTTTCTTGCCTTCGCCAGGCTGCAACGTGCCCGCTAGTACCAAGAACTGGGCAGGAGTGGGCAGAGAGCAGGGCCATCTGCCAGCAGGTTGCAGCTTGCCCAGGAAAATGCAGTGTCCTTGGAATGTGCAGCAAATCTTATTTCCTGGCAAGGTCGGGCTAAGTGAGCAGTGCTGGTACACTTTCTCCTTGAGAACTGGAGCGGAAAAGCTTTTCGCTAAGATGTAGGCGAGCAGAGAGGCAGAATACGCAGCTCCGCAGCTGGCCGAAAGCAAGTGCCGCTTCCCGGCGTCTTTCGGCAAAAGCGGCGCTCCGGAGCTCACCGCTACCGCTCCACTGATCTGTGCGCGAAGTAGCCGCTTCTTGGCCTCCGGCAGCCGGAGATCGCGGTAGCTTGCAAGAGGCGAAGAACGAAGCCGCGAAGAAGCCGGCTTGTGTGCGAAGCTCGCACACAGCTGCAGGACGGTGGCTGCCGCTCTCCTGCCTCTTGAATTCACCCTTGGCATGCCAATGGAAGGTGTTCCAGGACAACCTTCCTGAGTTTTTATTTTAGTTTTCATGCATCCCACCTTGGAAATTCTCGTTGCTCCCCAGAGGCTCCGAGATGCAGAGAACACGGTGGCAGCTGCTGAAAAGAAGGGCAACTGTGAGTTGGTCAAGAAGCAAGAACCTAGGCAGCTGCCTGTGCTTGGCAAGGAGCAGCTGCTGGATTCTTGCAATTGCCTTCAGTGCGCACAGAAGCCCGCTGCTCTGCTGCTTGGTTTTTCGCCTTCAGTCAATTACACACTGCTGAAGCTGAGGCAGGCAGTTCAGCTTTGCTGCTTTTCAGCATCTCAGCTGCCCTTCTGCTCTGCGACAGCTCTCCAGGTTTCTTGCCTTCGCCAGGCTGCAACGTGCCCGCTAGTACCAAGAACTGGGCAGGAGTGGGCAGAGAGCAGGGCCATCTGCCAGCAGGTTGCAGCTTGCCCAGGAAAATGCAGTGTCCTTGGAATGTGCAGCAAATCTTATTTCCTGGCAAGGTCGGGCTAAGTGAGCAGTGCTGGTACACTTTCTCCTTGAGAACTGGAGCGGAAAAGCTTTTCGCTAAGATGTAGGCGAGCAGAGAGGCAGAATACGGAGCTCCGCAGCTGGCCGAAAGCAAGTGCCGCTTCCCGGCGTCTTTCGGCAAAAGCGGCGCTTCGGAGCTCACCGCTGCCGCTCCACTGATCTGTGCGCGAAGTAGCCGCTTCTTCGCCTCCGGCAGCCGGAGATCGCGGTAGCTTGCAAGAGGCGAAGAACGAAGCCGCGAAGAAGCCGGCTAGTGTGCGAAGCTCGCACACAGCTGCAGGACGGTGGCTGCCGCTCTCCTGCCTCTTGAATTCACCCTTGGCATGCCAATGGAAGGTGTTCCAGGACAACCTTCCTGAGTTTTTATTTTAGTTTTCTTGCATCCCACCTTGGAAATTCTCGTTGCTCCCCAGAGGCTCCGAGATGCAGAGAACACGGTGGCAGCTGCTGAAAAGAAGGGCAACTGTGAGTTGGTCAAGAAGCAAGAACCTAGGCAGCTGCCTGTGCTTGGCAAGGAGCAGCTGCTGGATTCTTGCAATTGCCTTCAGTGCGCACAGAAGCCCGCTGCTCTGCTGCTTGGTTTTTCGCCTTCAGTCAATTACACACTGCTGAAGCTGAGGCAGGCAGTTCAGCTTTGCTGCTTTTCAGCATCTCAGCTGCCCTTCTGCTCTGCGACAGCTCTCCAGGTTTCTTGCCTTCGCCAGGCTGCAACGTGCCCGCTAGTAGCAAGAACTGGGCAGGAGTGGGCAGAGAGCAGGGACATCTGCCAGCAGGTTGCAGCTTGCCCAGGAAAATGCAGTGTCCTTGGAATGTGCAGCAAATCTTATTTCCTGGCAAGGTCGGGCTAAGTGAGCAGTGCTGGTACACTTTCTCCTTGAGAACTGGAGCGGAAAAGCTTTTCGCTAAGATGTAGGCGAGCAGAGAGGCAGAATACGCAGCTCCGCAGCTGGCCGAAAGCAAGTGCCGCTTCCCGGCGTCTTTCGGCAAAAGCGGCGCTCCGGAGCTCACCGCTACCGCTCCAGTGATCTGTGCGCGAAGTAGCCGCTTCTTGGCCTCCGGCAGCCGGAGATCGCGGTAGCTTGCAAGAGGCGAAGAACGAAGCCGCGAAGAAGCCGGCTTGTGTGCGAAGCTCGCACACAGCTGCAGGACGGTGGCTGCCGCTCTCCTGCCTCTTGAATTCACCCTTGGCATGCCAATGGAAGGTGTTCCAGGACAACCTTCCTGAGTTTTTATTTTAGTTTTCATGCATCCCACCTTGGAAATTCTTGTTGCTCCCCAGAGGCTCCGAGATGCAGAGAACACGGTGGCAGCTGCTGAAAAGAAGGGCAACTGTGAGTTGGTCAAGAACCAAGAACACAGGCAGCTGCCTGTGCTTGGCAAGGAGCAGCTGCTGGATTCTTGCAATTGCCTGCAGTGCGCACAGAAGCCCGCTGCTCTGCTGCTTGGTTTTTCGCCTTCAGTCAATTACACACTGCTGAAGCTGAGGCAGGCAGTTCAGCTTTGCTGCTTTTCAGCATCTCAGCTGCCCTTCTGCTCTGTGACAGCTCTCCAGGTTTCTTGCCTTCGCCAGGCTGCAACGTGCCCGCTAGTACCAAGAACTGGGCAGGAGTGGGCAGAGAGCAGGGCCATCTGCCAGCAGGTTGCAGCTTGCCCAGGAAAATGCAGTGTCCTTGGAATGTGCAGCAAATCTTATTTCCTGGCAAGGTCGGGCTAAGTGAGCAGTGCTGGTACACTTTCTCCTTGAGAACTGGAGCGGAAAAGCTTTTCGCTAAGATGTAGGCGAGCAGAGAGGCAGAATACGCAGCTCCGCAGCTGGCCGAAAGCAAGTGCCGCTTCCCGGCGTCTTTCGGCAAAAGCGGCGCTCCGGAGCTCACCGCTACCGCTCCACTGATCTGTGCGCGAAGTAGCCGCTTCTTCGCCTCCGGCAGCCGGAGATCGCGGTAGCTTGCAAGAGGCGAAGAACGAAGCCGCGAAGAAGCCGGCTTGTGTGCGAAGCTCGCACACAGCTGCAGGACGGTGGCTGCCGCTCTCCTGCCTCTTGAATTCACCCTTGGCATGCCAATGGAAGGTGTTCCAGGACAACCTTCCTGAGTTTTTATTTTAGTTTTCATGCATCCCACCTTGGAAATTCTCGTTGCTCCCCAGAGGCTCCGAGATGCAGAGAACACGGTGGCAGCTGCTGAAAAGAAGGGCAACTGTGAGTTGGTCAAGAAGCAAGAACCTAGGCAGCTGCCTGTGCTTAGCAAGGAGCAGCTGCTGGATTCTTGCAATTGCCTTCAGTGCGCACAGAAGCCCGCTGCTCTGCTGCTTGGTTTTTCGCCTTCAGTCAATTGCACATTGCTGAAGCTGAGGCAGGCTGTTCAGCTTTGCTGCTTTTCAGCATCTCAGCTGCTTTCTGCTCTGTGACAGCTCTCGAGATGAAATAGAGATTTTTAGAGTTGGGTTAACAAAATGAATTAAGCATTTCTAATTTAGCTTGTAGAGTTATGTGTTGAATTTTCAACCTTTTGCTTAAGAAACCTCTGCCTAGTACAATGGGCAAAGGAAAATGCAAATTTCTGAAGCTTCTTGCATAAAGAACAATACCAGAAGAAGCAAAGAACCCAGATAAAGAAGCTCCTCTGTCTCCAAGCCTATCAAGACTGACAGACGTACTCAGAGAAGCACCAAAGGACCAAAAGCGCACGCGCAGAGAGGAAAAGTTCAAAAGTTCAATCATGAGGAAGACCACAATCTTCAGCCTCAGGACCACCAAGAGACCCCCGTACGACCACCACAGCAAACCACGCATGCCCAGAAGGCCGTGGACTTACTTAGCATGAGAAGCGAGGACAGGCGGGGCCAGGGGTTGAATATGCATGAAAAAGTTGTGCAATGTATTGCATATGGAACGTCTTTAAGAATAAAAGTGTGGGTCAGACTGAGGCTCGGGGCACAAGTTTTGGAGAGCTATCTCACTTGTGCCGGGCGCTGACATACATACCCACTTCATAACTACCCCAGGTCATGGAGTCTATTGATTTCTTCCGCGTATCGTTTCAGTTGGCGACCACGAAGGGACTGCTCTGCTCACCCGCAGGTCCGGTTGGGAGCAGACACCCTCAGGCGCCACGGGGCTTTTCCCCGGAGGGACTCTGCGCCTCGGCTGTACACTGCGGGGAGCAGACCACGGCCCGTTGACTAGCGGATGAAAGCGGTATGTGTTAATTTATTTTCTTACGGTTGGCACTGATAAGTCGCAAAAAGATGTTTTTGCGCGCAGGTTTGCCTAGGGGCTTGCAAGCAGACCGCCATCGGGGGAGAGGCCGGCGGCGGGAGGACCTCCCCAGCTGATAGCGCGGCTCGGGGAGGGCGAAATCGCGATTTCAGTGTGTGGTGTGTGTCCTGATTGCAGTGTAGTGTGTCTGTTACGTCCGGACGTGCGTGCTTGTGCGTGTGTGTGTATGTGTGAGTGGAACGGTGAAGCGCGGTGCGGCCTTGCTAAGATACAGAGAGGCGGCGCGGCGGTGCTAGAGAGCGCATGCGCAGGGCAGCTCTCAGCCCACACTACCTGATAGTGCGGGTAGTGCGCACTCTACCTGATAGAGCGGGTGGTGCGCATGCGTGGCACGGGCTGTCTCTGGCGAGCTGGGGGAGCGCGGCGCGGGGCTTAAGTCGGGGCTTGCAAAGTTGCTTTAGGCGCGGCCCAGCTGATAGCGCAGCGGGCGCGCGGGCACAAGCCGCGGTTTGAGGAGCCGCTTTGAACCCCGCTAGCTGATAGCGCAGCTAGTGGGAGCGTGGTACAAGCTAGGAGTTACAAGCACCGCTTACAAGCATCGCTAGTTGGTAAAAAGCTTGCAAAAGTAGCCAGCGAGCCCGGCTGGGCTAAGAGTTAAGTGTTTGTTATACAATAGCACTGCCCTTCAGTGTTAAAAGCTGTCACTGGGGCAGGAGGAGGGGTTGGGGAAGGCAGTCTAGGGTTGCCATGGGAAACAGCAGTTGTATGAGTTCTCCACCCCCTTTTGGAAGAGAATTGTACCCTCCCCCTGTCCTGTCAGTTATTGTTCAAGTCTGCCCCTTAGCCTAGAATCTTCTCTGTTCCACGTTTTCCCTTTGGTTCTTCCACCAAGAACACTCCTTTCCCTTTTCCCCACTGGTTAATGTTATATTTCCCCTCCCTTTAGCCTTCTCCCGATTGTACCCTCGAATGCTAAACCCTCCTACCCCTACGCAGTAAAAGAATCCTCAGCCCGCCCTTCGGGGCTCTCGGAATCTGCCTCCCTTCTGCTTCGTTGTCTCCCTGTTTGCCCCTTCTGCGACCCTTCAATCAACGAGCAGGATTTCAGCAGCCCGAGTGTCCCTCCCGTTCTTCTGGTGGACCCTCAGATGTACCAGCTATCCGAGCTTCGTGCCGAGTGGCTAAAAGCCCCCACGGCTCGGCAACTGGGAGATCCTTTGCATTACAGGGCGAATAAAGGGGGGATGAATGTGTGTGAATGAGAGGCTGTAAGAGCCCGTCTGAAGCCCCTCATTTTCCATTCTGCCTTCCGATTGCCACAAGAAAGAATCCCTTCCCCCACTGTAGTTCCGGCTTAGAACAGGACACAGCACAGGTGGAACCACTGAACCGTCATGCTGGCTGTTCCCAACAAGGCCTGGTAAGAACTTGGCAAGGACTTGGCAAGGACTTGGCAAAGACCTGACATGGAGCCAGCACGGGACAGCCTGATGCGCGGCCTGCTTCTAATCTCCGTTCTTAAGCCAAATGAACTTTTGGGGTGACTCTCGCGGTCCTTCATTGAAGACCCCTCATCTGCCTCGTTACCACTGTGACAAAGAAAGAATGAGAACCCTCCTCCCAAGGACTGAGACTGAGACCCCTGCTATAGGGAGGAGGGGAAATTGGTGGTCTGACCACTAATGACATGACCTGTTTCCCTTCAGTGATTCAAATGGACTTATTCTTCATTGTGTATTCGTCTTGCTTTGGTGGTTTCTGTGGACTCACCCGTTCCCTCGGGGCGATTACAATGGACTTGTTCCCCCCCTCTCTCCTCTGTGGACTATAATTGGAGCCCCGAGTCGACCAGAACTTCGAAGACTCCCCCGACACGACAGAGGGATCCCCATCGTCCGGAGCACTGAGGATCTCGCCTGTGTTGGTAGCTATTCCCATATCCCTCTTCTCTCTCTAACCTTTTATCTCCTTTCAGATCCCCACTATCGCGTTTACTGTTTTGGCCCCTACTAAAGGTGCATTTGTTGTGATTAACTGATAGTCCCTTGTTGTTTGCCTTTGTTGCACTTTTGGGATGGGTGAAAAGAACCATCACGACACCCCGCAAGAAGCGGATCGTGACAGAGGCGGGCTGGTTACCCCAGACCTGCTAAGCGAGAGCGGCAGTCTCCCATGCTGCGTTTCCGTCTTTTTCGCGAGAAAAGCGGCCAGTAAAGAGACGAAGCGAGTGATAAAAAGAGTGAGAGAACCCCCCCTGGGACTGGGTCTCGGAGAAAGAGTGGGACCCCTTAGTGGGGGGGGGGGGGGGGGAGTAAAAGGTAATTAATTAGAAAAAAAAATGAATTAAAAGGTAAAAAGAGGGTCTTCTTGGCATAATCTATTGGGGAAAAATAAAAGGTAAAATGTGTAGGAGGGGCCCCTAAAAATTCTGCTGGATTGAGGGATAAGAATGCCCATGAACATCCAAGATCAAACCTGCTGGATTGAGGGATTAATGTTCCAAGAGCATCCAGGGTTGATTCAAACCTGCTGGATTGAGGGATTAATGTTCCAAGAGCATCCAGGGTTAAGTCAAACCTGCTGGGTTGAGGGATTAACATTGCAAGAGCACCCAGAATTAAGTTTGCTGGGTTGTTGAGAGCACCCAAGATTGAGTAAAAATTTTGCCAGTTTGAAGAGAAGTCTGACAGGATCTAGAGTTGGGAACCACACAGCTAGATTGAGGGGTATCCAAGAACACTGGGACTAGCCAGGGACACCTACAAGTGTAATAGGTGTGTTGAAAAAGAAAAGGTACCTTGTTGTTGTGGTTGTTTTGTTATGTGTAAGAGTAAGTAAAATAAAGTTAAGTGAATGTAGACGAAGGAAAGTATATGTATGCATCCTGCCCTGTTAAGCAGCCTCACTGTGCTTCCCTGCTGTCACCGACAAACACAAGTTACGAACCCTCAGAACTGAAAAAGTTCAATCAAATATTGCTTCCATTGATGACCATGATATTGTCTATAATACCTTGTTCCAACTTATGTTATGTAAGTGTTAATACCCCTATCCTACCAGTTGGTAAACCTGATGGGTCATACCGGTTAGTACAGGATCTGCGGGCCATAAACAAGGTCACGGAGGATCTGTATCCTGTGGTGGCCAATCCCTACACGTTATTAACTTGCTTAACAGCCGAGCTAACTTGGTTTACCGTTTTAGATTTAAAAGATGCCTTCTTTTGCCTTCCTATCCATGAAGCCAGAAAATTTTTGCATTTGAATGGGAAAATCCTAAGAGCGGGCCAAGAACTCAACTGACATGGACCAGACTCCCACAAGGATTCAAAAACTCACCCACTTTGTTTGGAGAACAACTTGCAAAAGAATTAGAGACCTGAGAAGCCCCTCCAGAGGAAGGGAAGTTGCTAGAGTACGTAGATGACATCCTGATAGCCACACGGACAAGGGAAGCATGCACGGCCTGGACGATAAGCCTCTTGAACTTTTTGGGGCTCCAAGGGTACCGAGTATCAAAGAAAAAAGCCCAAGTAGTAAAACAGAAAGTAACTTCTCTGGGTTACGAAGTCAGTGCTAGACAACGTACCTTGGGCCAAAGCCGGAAGGAGGCAATATGCCAGACCCCAAAACCTCAGACGGTAAAGGAACTACGAACTTTCCTGAGGATGACAGGGTGGTGCAGGTTATGGATCTATAACTATGGACTGTTTGTTAAGCCCTTCTATGAACTGATTGCAACTGAAAGCAGGAACATCCAAGAGACAAAGGAAGCTACGCAAGCTTTCAACCAGCTGAAAAAAGCCCTCATGTCAGCTCCAGCCCTGAGATTGCCAGACGTGAGTAAGCCTTCCCTTTTATTCTCCCATGAGAAGCAAGGAATCGCCTTAGGAATACTAGCACAGGACCTCGGCCCATATCGGAGAGCAGTGGCTTACTTCTCTAAGCAATTGGATACAGCAGCTAAAGGGTGGCCTGGGTGCCTCAGAGCTGTTGCAGCAGTCGTACTGAACATCCAAGAGGCACACAAATTCACCCTAGGCCAGAAAAGAACTGTGCTAGTGTCTCACACAGTGTCTGCAGTGCTAGAGGTAAAAGGTGGGCATTGGCTTTCCCCACAACGGCTCCTGAGATACCAAGCTATCATAGTGGAGCAAGATGATGTAGAGATAGTAGTGACTAACATTGTCAATCCAGCCTCCTTCCTCAGTAGAAACCAAGGGGAACCAGTGGAACATGACTGCCTGGAGACCATTGAAGCCACCTACTCCAGCTGCCCTGACTCGAAGGACACCCCTCTCGAGAATGCAGAAGTCTCGTTTACTGATGGAAGCAGTTATATCATCAGTGGAAAACGGCACGCCGGGTAGGCAGTTCCAACGTGCAAGGAAGTAATGTCATCTGGGCCCCTGCCAACAAATACCTCTGCACAGAAGGCCGAGATAATTGCTCTAACTGGGGCCCTAGAATTGGCAAGAGGGAAAGAAATAAACATATACACGGACTCGAAGTATGCATTTGGAGTAGTGCATGCTCACAGAGCCATTTAGAAAGAGAGAGGACTGCTGAAGTCTCAAGGGAAAAATATTAAAGATGCATCAGAAGTACTGCGACTTCTAGAAGCAGTCCAGTTGCCAGAGAAAGTAGCGATCATGCACATTAAGGCACATCAGAAGATCAACTCAGAATTGGAAGAAGGAAACGAGCTGGCAGATAGGGAAGCAAAAGAAGCAGCAAGACGGGCACATTTCCCCTAAAGGTAAGCCAAGATACAACAAACCAGAAAAAAAATTAATCTATGAGCAAAAAGGAGACTATAACCAAGAGGGATGGGCCACCATAGAAGGAAAATTAGTTCTACCCTCCTATTTATGATGGTCCCTAATAAAGGAAGAACACCAGAAAACCATTGGGGTATTGATGCTCTAGCATAACTAGACATTTACAACTCGACAATGTGACCTTTGCCTCCAGACCAACCCCAAAAATACTCCCAAACCAAAGCTTAGCCAGATTAGGAAGGGTCATGGGCCGGAGCAGCAATGGCAGATTGATTGTACAGAATTGCCAAGAAAAGGGGGGTATACGTTTTTCCTGGTGCTAACAGATACCTTTTCAGGATGGCCAGAAGCATTCCCCACCAGGACTTCTAAAGCTCAAGAAGTAACTAAGGTATTGGTACAAGAAAACATACCACGCTTTAGAGTCCTGGCCACAATCTCCTCAAATAGAGGACCACATTTTATTGTAAAATTCGTGCAACAAGTTAGCCAATACTTGAACATAGACTGAGAACTTCACACCCCATATAACCCACAATCAAGTGGTCAGGTAAAAAAAATGAATCATTTGATCAAACAACAAATTGTACAATTGGGACAAGAAGCTAATTTGTCATGGACTCAATCCCTCCCATTAGCACTACTGCAGATCCGAACCAAACCCAAGACTAAAGAAAAGCTAAACCACTTTGACTTGCTTTATGAAAAACCATATGGGGTGCGAAAGAGAATGTCTAGCCAAGACATGTCACTAACCTCCTGTATGTTAAGTCTCTTAACTTGGTGTATCCAGCACCAATCACTAGCTAATAAACACAAGTCATAACTAGTGAAATACACTGTTTAGAAGACTTTATGTCACCCAATTATAATTCTATTAATTTTAGTTACTGTAAGTTTAATGATGTCTACTTTAACACTCATGTAGAATTCGAGGATGTTAAAACACATGGCCAGTCTGACATCACTCTCTAGAACTCCTAGAATCTTACTGAAAGAGGACGGTCAAGACAGTAGATGAGAATTTAAATCAAAACCCCTGTAGTAAAAGAATTTACTCTATTTTAAGAAAAGGGGGGACTGAAGCAGAGATTTTTAGAGTTAGGTTAACAAAATGAATGAAGCATTTCTAATTTAGCTTGTAGAGTTATGTGTTGAATTTTCAACCTTTTGCTTAAGAAACCTCTGCCTAGTACAATGGGCATAGGAAAATGCAAATTTCTGAAGCTTCTTGCATAAAGAACAATACCAGAAGAAGCAAAGAACCCAGATAAAGAAGCTCCTCTGTCTCCAAGCCTATCAAGACTGACAGACGTACTCAGAGAAGCACCAAAGGACCAAAAGCGCACGCGCAGAGAGGAAAAGTTCAAAAGTTCAATCGTGAGGAAGACCACAATCTTCAGCCTCAGGACCACCAAGAGACCCCCGTACGACCACCACAGCAAACCACGCATGCCCAGAAGGCCGTGGACTTACTTAGCATGAGAAGCGAGGACAGGCGGGGCCAGGGGTTGAATATGCATGAAAAAGTTGTGCAATGTATTGCATATGGAACGTCTTTAAGAATAAAAGTGTGGGTCAGACTGAGGCTCGGGGCACAAGTTTTGGAGAGCTATCTCACTTGTGCCGGGCGCTAACATACATAGCCACTTCATAACTACCCCAGGTTATGGAGTCTACTGATTTCTTCCGCGTATCGTTTCAGAGGTTTCTTGCCTTCGCCAGGCTGCAACGTGCCCGCTAGTAGCAAGAACTGGGCAGGAGTGGGCAGAGAGCAGGGCCATCTGCCAGCAGGTTGCAGCTTGCCCAGGAAAATGCAGTGTCCTTGGAATGTGCAGCAAATCTTATTTCCTGGCAAGGTCGGGCTAAGTGAGCAGTGCTGGTACACTTTCTCCTTGAGAACTGGAGCGGAAAAGCTTTTCGCTAAGATGTAGGCGAGCAGAGAGGCAGAATACGCAGCTCCGCAGCTGGCCGAAAGCAAGTGCCGCTTCCCGGCGTCTTTCGGCAAAAGCGGCGCTCCGGAGCTCACCGCTGCCGCTACACTAATCTGTGCGCGAAGTAGCCGCTTCTTGGCCTCCGGCAGCCGGAGATCGCGGTAGCTTGCAAGAGGCGAAGAACGAAGCCGCGAAGAAGCCGGCTTGTGTGCGAAGCTCGCACACAGCTGCAGGACGGTGGCTGCCGCTCTCCTGCCTCTTGAATTCACCCTTGGCATGCCAATGGAAGCTGTTCCAGGACAACCTTCCTGAGTTTTTATTTTAGTTTTCATGCATCCCACCTTGGAAATTCTCGTTGCTCCCCAGAGGCTCCGAGATGCAGAGAACACGGTGGCAGCTGCTGAAAAGAAGGGCAACTGTGAGTTGGTCAAGAAGCAAGAACCTAGGCAGCTGCCTGTGCTTGGCAAGGAGCAGCTGCTGGATTCTTGCAATTGCCTTCAGTGCGCACAGAAGCCCGCTGCTCTGCTGCTTGGTTTTTCGCCTTCAGTCAATTACACACTGCTGAAGCTGAGGCAGGCAGTTCAGCTTTGCTGCTTTTCAGCATCTCAGCTGCCCTTCTGCTCTGTGACAGCTCTCCAGGTTTCTTGCCTTCGCCAGGCTGCAACGTGCCCGCTAGTAGCAAGAACTGGGCAGGAGTGGGCAGAGAGCAGGGCCATCTGCCAGCAGGTTGCAGCTTGCCCAGGAAAATGCAGTGTCCTTGGAATGTGCAGCAAATCTTATTTCCTGGCAAGGTCGGGCTAAGTGAGCAGTGCTGGTACACTTTCTCCTTGAGAACTGGAGCGGAAAAGCTTTTCGCTAAGATGTAGGCGAGCAGAGAGGCAGAATACGCAGCTCCGCAGCTGGCCGAAAGCAAGTGCCGCTTCCCGGCGTCTTTTGGCAAAAGCGGCGCTCCGGAGCTCACCGCTACCGCTCCACTGATCTGTGCGCGAAGTAGCCGCTTCTTCGCCTCCGGCAGCCGGAGATCGCGGTAGCTTGCAAGAGGCGAAGAACGAAGCCGCGAAGAAGCCGGCTTGTGTGCGAAGCTCGCACACAGCTGCAGGACGGTGGCTGCCGCTCTCCTGCCTCTTGAATTCACCCTTGGCATGCCAATGGAAGGTGTTCCAGGACAACCTTCCTGAGTTTTTATTTTAGTTTTCATGCATCCCACCTTGGAAATTCTCGTTGCTCCCCAGAGGCTCCGAGATGCAGAGAACACGGTGGCAGCTGCTGAAAAGAAGGGCAACTGTGAGTTGGTCAAAAACCAAGAACCTAGGCAGCTGCCTGTGCTTGGCAAGGAGCAGCTGCTGGATTCTTGCAATTGCCTTCAGTGCGCACAGAAGCCCGCTGCTCTGCTGCTTGGTTTTTCGCCTTCAGTCAATTACACACTGCTGAAGCTGAGGCAGGCAGTTCAGCTTTGCTGCTTTTCAGCATCTCAGCTGCCCTTCTGCTCTGCGACAGCTCTCCAGGTTTCTTGCCTTCGCCAGGCTGCAACGTGCCCGCTAGTAGCAAGAACTGGGCAGGAGTGGGCAGAGAGCAGGGCCATCTGCCAGCAGGTTGCAGCTTGCCCAGGAAAATGCAGTGTCCTTGGAATGTGCAGCAAATCTTATTTCCTGGCAAGGTCGGGCTAAGTGAGCAGTGCTGGTACACTTTCTCCTTGAGAACTGGAGCGGAAAAGCTTTTCGCTAAGATGTAGGCGAGCAGAGAGGCAGAATACGCAGCTCCGCAGCTGGCCGAAAGCAAGTGCCGCTTCCCGGCGTCTTTCGGCAAAAGCGGCGCTCCGGAGCTCACCGCTACCGCTCCACTGATCTGTGCGCGAAGTAGCCGCTTCTTCGCCTCCGGCAGCCGGAGATCGCGGTAGCTTGCAAGAGGCGAAGAACGAAGCCGCGAAGAAGCCGGCTTGTGTGCGAAGCTCGCACACAGCTGCAGGACGGTGGCTGCCGCTCTCCTGCCTCTTGAATTCACCCTTGGCATGCCAATGGAAGGTGTTCCAGGACAACCTTCCTGAGTTTTTATTTTAGTTTTCATGCATCCCACCTTGGAAATTCTTGTTTCTCCCCAGAGGCTCCGAGATGCAGAGAACACGGTGGCAGCTGCTGAAAAGAAGGGCAACTGTGAGTTGGTCAAGAACCAAGAACACAGGCAGCTGCCTGTGCTTGGCAAGGAGCAGCTGCTGGATTCTTGCAATTGCCTGCAGTGCGCACAGAAGCCCGCTGCTCTGCTGCTTGGTTTTTCGCCTTCAGTCAATTACACACTGCTGAAGCTGAGGCAGGCAGTTCAGCTTTGCTGCTTTTCAGCATCTCAGCTGCCCTTCTGCTCTGTGACAGCTCTCCAGGTTTCTTGCCTTCGCCAGGCTGCAACGTGCCCGCTAGTAGCAAGAACTGGGCAGGAGTGGGCAGAGAGCAGGGCCATCTGCCAGCAGGTTGCAGCTTGCCCAGGAAAATGCAGTGTCCTTGGAATGTGCAGCAAATCTTATTTCCTGGCAAGGTCGGGCTAAGTGAGCAGTGCTGGTACACTTTCTCCTTGAGAACTGGAGCGGAAAAGCTTTTCGCTAAGATGTAGGCGAGCAGAGAGGCAGAATACGCAGCTCCGCAGCTGGCCGAAAGCAAGTGCCGCTTCCCGGCGTCTTTCGGCAAAAGCGGCGCTCCGGAGCTCACCGCTACCGCTCCAGTGATCTGTGCGCGAAGTAGCCGCTTCTTGGCCTCCGGCAGCCGGAGATCGCGGTAGCTTGCAAGAGGCGAAGAACGAAGCCGCGAAGAAGCCGGCTTGTGTGCGAAGCTCGCACACAGCTGCAGGACGGTGGCTGCCGCTCTCCTGCCTCTTGAATTCACCCTTGGCATGCCAATGGAAGGTGTTCCAGGACAACCTTCCTGAGTTTTTATTTTAGTTTTCATGCATCCCACCTTGGAAATTCTCGTTGCTCCCCAGAGGCTCCGAGATGCAGAGAACACGGTGGCAGCTGCTGAAAAGAAGGGCAACTGTGAGTTGGTCAAGAAGCAAGAACCTAGGCAGCTGCCTGTGCTTGGCAAGGAGCAGCTGCTGGATTCTTGCAATTGCCTTCAGTGCGCACAGAAGCCCGCTGCTCTGCTGCTTGGTTTTTCGCCTTCAGTCAATTACACACTGCTGAAGCTGAGGCAGGCAGTTCAGCTTTGCTGCTTTTCAGCATCTCAGCTGCCCTTCTGCTCTGCGACAGCTCTCCAGGTTTCTTGCCTTCGCCAGGCTGCAACGTGCCCGCTAGTAGCAAGAACTGGGCAGGAGTGGGCAGAGAGCAGGGCCATCTGCCAGCAGGTTGCAGCTTGCCCAGGAAAATGCAGTGTCCTTGGAATGTGCAGCAAATCTTATTTCCTGGCAAGGTCGGGCTAAGTGAGCAGTGCTGGTACACTTTCTCCTTGAGAACTGGAGCGGAAAAGCTTTTCGCTAAGATGTAGGCGAGCAGAGAGGCAGAATACGGAGCTCCGCAGCTGGCCGAAAGCAAGTGCCGCTTCCCGGCGTCTTTCGGCAAAAGCGGCGCTTCGGAGCTCACCGCTGCCGCTCCACTGATCTGTGCGCGAAGTAGCCGCTTCTTCGCCTCCGGCAGCCGGAGATCGCGGTAGCTTGCAAGAGGCGAAGAACGAAGCCGCGAAGAAGCCGGCTAGTGTGCGAAGCTCGCACACAGCTGCAGGACGGTGGCTGCCGCTCTCCTGCCTCTTGAATTCACCCTTGGCATGCCAATGGAAGGTGTTCCAGGACAACCTTCCTGAGTTTTTATTTTAGTTTTCTTGCATCCCACCTTGGAAATTCTCGTTGCTCCCCAGAGGCTCCGAGATGCAGAGAACACGGTGGCAGCTGCTGAAAAGAAGGGCAACTGTGAGTTGGTCAAGAAGCAAGAACCTAGGCAGCTGCCTGTGCTTGGCAAGGAGCAGCTGCTGGATTCTTGCAATTGCCTTCAGTGCGCACAGAAGCCCGCTGCTCTGCTGCTTGGTTTTTCGCCTTCAGTCAATTACACACTGCTGAAGCTGAGGCAGGCAGTTCAGCTTTGCTGCTTTTCAGCATCTCAGCTGCCCTTCTGCTCTGCGACAGCTCTCCAGGTTTCTTGCCTTCGCCAGGCTGCAACGTGCCCGCTAGTAGCAAGAACTGGGCAGGAGTGGGCAGAGAGCAGGGCCATCTGCCAGCAGGTTGCAGCTTGCCCAGGAAAATGCAGTGTCCTTGGAATGTGCAGCAAATCTTATTTCCTGGCAAGGTCGGGCTAAGTGAGCAGTGCTGGTACACTTTCTCCTTGAGAACTGGAGCGGAAAAGCTTTTCGCTAAGATGTAGGCGAGCAGAGAGGCAGAATACGCAGCTCCGCAGCTGGCCGAAAGCAAGTGCCGCTTCCCGGCGTCTTTCGGCAAAAGCGGCGCTCCGGAGCTCACCGCTACCGCTCCAGTGATCTGTGCGCGAAGTAGCCGCTTCTTGGCCTCCGGCAGCCGGAGATCGCGGTAGCTTGCAAGAGGCGAAGAACGAAGCCGCGAAGAAGCCGGCTTGTGTGCGAAGCTCGCACACAGCTGCAGGACGGTGGCTGCCGCTCTCCTGCCTCTTGAATTCACCCTTGGCATGCCAATGGAAGGTGTTCCAGGACAACCTTCCTGAGTTTTTATTTTAGTTTTCATGCATCCCACCTTGGAAATTCTTGTTGCTCCCCAGAGGCTCCGAGATGCAGAGAACACGGTGGCAGCTGCTGAAAAGAAGGGCAACTGTGAGTTGGTCAAGAACCAAGAACACAGGCAGCTGCCTGTGCTTGGCAAGGAGCAGCTGCTGGATTCTTGCAATTGCCTGCAGTGCGCACAGAAGCCCGCTGCTCTGCTGCTTGGTTTTTCGCCTTCAGTCAATTACACACTGCTGAAGCTGAGGCAGGCAGTTCAGCTTTGCTGCTTTTCAGCATCTCAGCTGCCCTTCTGCTCTGTGACAGCTCTCCAGGTTTCTTGCCTTCGCCAGGCTGCAACGTGCCCGCTAGTACCAAGAACTGGGCAGGAGTGGGCAGAGAGCAGGGCCATCTGCCAGCAGGTTGCAGCTTGCCCAGGAAAATGCAGTGTCCTTGGAATGTGCAGCAAATCTTATTTCCTGGCAAGGTCGGGCTAAGTGAGCAGTGCTGGTACACTTTCTCCTTGAGAACTGGAGCGGAAAAGCTTTTCGCTAAGATGTAGGCGAGCAGAGAGGCAGAATACGCAGCTCCGCAGCTGGCCGAAAGCAAGTGCCGCTTCCCGGCGTCTTTTGGCAAAAGCGGCGCTCCGGAGCTCACCGCTACCGCTCCACTGATCTGTGCGCGAAGTAGCCGCTTCTTCGCCTCCGGCAGCCGGAGATCGCGGTAGCTTGCAAGAGGCGAAGAACGAAGCCGCGAAGAAGCCGGCTTGTGTGCGAAGCTCGCACACAGCTGCAGGACGGTGGCTGCCGCTCTCCTGCCTCTTGAATTCACCCTTGGCATGCCAATGGAAGGTGTTCCAGGACAACCTTCCTGAGTTTTTATTTTAGTTTTCATGCATCCCACCTTGGAAATTCTTGTTGCTCCCCAGAGGCTCCGAGATGCAGAGAACACGGTGGCAGCTGCTGAAAAGAAGGGCAACTGTGAGTTGGTCAAGAACCAAGAACACAGGCAGCTGCCTGTGCTTGGCAAGGAGCAGCTGCTGGATTCTTGCAATTGCCTGCAGTGCGCACAGAAGCCCGCTGCTCTGCTGCTTGGTTTTTCGCCTTCAGTCAATTACACACTGCTGAAGCTGAGGCAGGCAGTTCAGCTTTGCTGCTTTTCAGCATCTCAGCTGCCCTTCTGCTCTGTGACAGCTCTCCAGGTTTCTTGCCTTCGCCAGGCTGCAACGTGCCCGCTAGTACCAAGAACTGGGCAGGAGTGGGCAGAGAGCAGGGTGCCAGCAGGTTGCAGCTTGCCCAGGTAAATGCAGTGTCCTTGGAATGTGCAGCAAATCTTATTCCTGGCAAGGTCGGGCTAAGTGAGCAGTGCTTGGTACACTTTCTCCTTGAGAACTGGAGCGGAAAAGCTTTTCGCTAAGATGTAGGCGAGCAGAGAGGCAGAATACGCCAGCTCCGCAGCTGGCCGAAAGCAAGTGCCGCTTCCCGGCGTCTTTCGGCAAAAGCGGCGCTCCGGAGCTCACCGCTACCGCTCCACTGATCTGTGCGCGAAGTAGCCGCTTCTTCGCCTCCGGCAGCCGGGAGATCGCGGTAGCTTGCAAGAGGCGAAGAACGAAGCCGCGAAGAAGCGGCTTGTGTGCGAAGCTCGCACACGCTGCAGGACGGTGGCTGCCGCTCTCCTGCCTCTTGAATCACCCTTGGCATGCCAATGGAAGTGTTCCAGGACAACCTTCCTGAGTTTTTATTTTAGTTTTCATGCATCCCACCTTGGAAATTCTCGTTGCTCCCCAGAGGCTCCGAGATGCAGAGAACACGGTGGCAGCTGCTGAAAAGAAGGGCAACTGTGAGTTGGTCAAGAAGCAAGAACCTAGGGCAGCTGCCTGTGCTTAGCAAGGAGCAGCTGCTGGATTCTTGCAATTGCTTCAGTGCGCACAGAAGCCCGCTGCTCTGCTGCTTGGTTTTTCGCCTTCAGTCAATTGCACATTGCTGAAGCTGAGCAGGCTGTTCAGCTTTGCTGCTTTTCAGCATCTCAGCTGCTTTCTGCTCTGTGACAGCTCTCGAGATGAAATAGAGATTTTTAGAGTTGGGTTAACAAAATGAATTAAGCATTTCTAATTTAGCTTGTAGAGTTATGTGTTGAATTTTCAACCTTTTGCTTAAGAAACCTCTGCCTTAGTACAATGGGCAAAGGAAAATGCAAATTTCTGAAGCTTCTTGCATAAAGAACAATACCAGAAGAAGCAAAGAACCAGATAAAGAAGCTCCTCTGTCTCCAAGCCTATCAAGACGGGACAGACGTACTCAGAGAAGCACCAAAGGACCAAAAGCGCACGCGCAGAGAGGAAAAGTTCAAAAGTTCAATCATGAGGAAGACCACAATCTTCAGCCTCAGGACCACCAAGAGACCCCCGTACGACCACCACAGCAAACCACGCATGCCCAGAAGGCCGTGGACTTACTTAGCATGAGAAGCGAGGACAGGCGGGGCCAGGGGTTGAATATGCATGAAAAAGTTGTGCAATGTATTGCATATGGAACGTCTTTAAGAATAAAAGTGTGGGTCAGACTGAGGCTCGGGGCACAAGTTTTGGAGAGCTATCTCACTTGTGCCGGGCGCTGACATACATACCCACTTCATAACTACCCCAGGTCATGGAGTCTATTGATTCTTCCGGTATCGTTTCAGTTGGCGACCACGAAGGGACTGCTCTGCTCACCCGCAGGTCCGGTTGGGAGCAGACACCCTCAGGCGCCACGGGGCTTTTCCCCGGAGGGACTCTGCGCCTCGGCTGTACACTGCGGGGAGCAGACCACGGCCCGTTGACTAGCGGATGAAAGCGGTATGTGTTAATTTATTTTCCTTACGGTTGGCACTGATAGTCGCAAAAAGATGTTTTGCGCGCAGGTTTGCCTAGGGGCTTGCAAGCAGACCGCCATCGGGGAGGAGGCCGGCGGCGGGAGGACCTCCCCTGCTGATAGCGCGGCTCGGGGAGGGCGAAATCGCGATTTCAGTGTGTGGGTGTGTGTCCTGATTGCAGTGTAGTGTGTCTGTTACGTCCCGGACGTGCGTGCTTGTGCGTGTGTGTGTATGTGTGAGTGGAACGGTGAAGCGCGGTGCGGCCTTGCTAAGATACAGAGAGGCGGCGCGGCGGTGCTAGAGAGCGCATGCGCAGGGCAGCTCTCAGCCCACACTACCTGATAGTGCGGGTAGTGCGCACTCTACCTGATAGAGCGGGTGTGCGCATGCGTGGCACGGGCTGTCTCTGGCGAGCTGGGGGAGCGCGGCGCGGGGTCTTAAGTCGGGGCTTGCAAGTTGCTTTAGGCGCCGCCCAGCTGATAGCGCAGCGGGCGCGCGGGCACAAGCCGCGGTTTGAGGAGCCGCTTTGAACCCCGCTAGCTGATAGCGCCGCTAGTGGGAGCGTGGGTACAAGCTAGGAGTTACAAGCACCGCTTACAAGCATCGCTAGTTGTAAAAAGCTTGCAAAAGTAGCCAGCGAGCCCGGCTGGGCTAAGAGTTAAGTGTTTGTTATACAATAGCACTGCCCTTCAGTGTTAAAAGCTGTCACTGGGGCAGGAGGAGGGGTTGGGGAAGGCAGTCTAGGGTTGCCATGGGAAACAGCAGTTGTATGAGTTCTCCACCCCCTTTTGGAAGAGAATTGTACCCTCCCCCTGTCCTGTCAGTTATTGTTCAAGTCTGCCCTTAGCCTAGAATCTTCTCTGTTCCACGTTTTCCCTTTGGTTCTTCCACCAAGAACACTCCTTTCCCTTTTCCCCACTGGTTAATGTTATATTTCCCCTCCCTTTAGCCTTCTCCCGATTGTACCCTCGAATGCTAAACCCTCCTACCCCTACGCAGTAAAAGAATCCTCAGCCCGCCCTTCGGGGCTCTCGGAATCTGCCTCCCTTCTGCTTCGTTGTCTCCCTGTTTGCCCCTTCTGCGACCCTTCAATCAACGAGCAGGATTTCAGCAGCCCGAGTGTCCCTCCCGTTCTTCTGGTGGACCCTCAGATGTACCAGCTATCCGAGCTTCGTGCCGAGTGGCTAAAAGCCCCCACGGCTCGGCAACTGGGAGATCCTTTGCATTACAGGGCGAATAAAGGGGGATGAATGTGTGTGAATGAGAGGCTGTAAGAGCCCGTCTGAAGCCCCTCATTTTCCATTCTGCCTTCCGATTGCCACAAGAAAAGAATCCCTTCCCCCACTGGTAGTTCCGGCTTAGAACAGGACACAGCACAGGTGGAACCACTGAACCGTCATGCTGGCTGTTCCCAACAAGGCCTGGTAAGAACTTGCAAGGACTTGGCAAGGACTTGGCAAAGACCTGACATGGAGCCAGCACGGGACAGCCTGATGCGCGGCCTGCTTCTAATCTCCGTTCTTAAGCCAAATGAACTTTTGGGGTGACTCTCGCGGTCCTTCATTGAAGACCCCTCATCTGCCTCGTTACCACTGTGACAAAGAAAGAATGAGAACCCTCCTCCCAAGGACTGAGACTGAGACCCCTGCTATAGGGAGGAGGGGAAATTGGTGGTCTGACCACTAATGACATGACCTGTTTTCCCTTCAGTGATTCAAATGGACTTATTCTTCATTGTGTATTCGTCTTGCTTTGGTGGTTTCTGTGGACTCACCCGTTCCCTCGGGGCGATTACAATGGACTTGTTCCCCCCCTCTCTCCTCTGTGGACTATAATTGGAGCCCCGAGTCGACCGCAAAGGGGGGAAACTTCGAAGACTCCCCCGACACGACAGAGGGATCCCCATCGTCCGGAGCACTGAGGATCTCGCCTGTGTTGGTAGCTATTCCCATATCCCTCTTCTCTCTCTAACCTTTTATCTCCTTTCAGATCCCCACTATCGCGTTTACTGTTTTGGCTCCTACTAAAGGTGCATTTGTTGTGATTAACTGATAGTCCCTTGTTGTTTGCCTTTGTTGCACTTTTGGGATGGGTGAAAAGAACCATCACGACACCCCGCAAGAAGCGGATCGTGACAGAGGCGGGCTGGTTACCCCAGACCTGCTAAGCGAGAGCGGCAGTCTCCCATGCTGCGTTTCCGTCTTTTTTCGCGAGAAAAGCGGCCAGTAAGAGACGAAGCGTGTGATAAAAAGAGTGAGAGAACCCCCCCTGGGACTGGGTCTCGGAGAAAGAGTGGGACCCCTTAGTGGGGGGGGGGGGGGGGGGGAGTAAAGGTAATTAATTAGAAAAAAAAATGAATTAAAAGGTAAAAAGAGGGTCTTCTTGGCATAATCTATTGGGGGAAAAATAAAAGGTAAAATGTGTAGGAGGGGCCCCTAAAAATTCTGCTGGATTGAGGGATAAGAATGCCCATGAACATCCAAGATCAAACCTGCTGGATTGAGGGATTAATGTTCCAAGAGCATCCAGGGTTGATTCAAACCTGCTGGATTGAGGGATTAATGTTCCAAGAGCATCCAGGGTTAAGTCAAACCTGCTGGGTTGAGGGATTAACATTGCAAGAGCACCCAGAATTAAGTTTGCTGGGTTGTTGAGAGCACCCAAGATTGAGTAAAAATTTTGCCAGTTTGAAGAGAAGTCTGACAGGATCTAGAGTTGGGAACCACACAGCTAGATTGAGGGGTATCCAAGAACACTGGGACTAGCCAGGGACACCTACAAGTGTAATAGGTGTGTTGAAAAAGAAAAGGTACCTTGTTGTTGTGGTTGTTTTGTTATGTGTAAGAGTAAGTAAAATAAAGTTAAGTGAATGTAGACGAAGGAAAGTATATGTATGCATCCTGCCCTGTTAAGCAGCCTCACTGTGCTTCCCTGCTGTCACCGACAAACACAAGTTACGAACCCTCAGAACTGAAAAAGTTCAATCAAATATTGCTTCCATTGATGACCATGATATTGTCTATAATACCTTGTTCCAACTTATGTTATGTAAGTGTTAATACCCCTATCCTACCAGTTGGTAAACCTGATGGGTCATACCGGTTAGTACAGGATCTGCGGGCCATAAACAAGGTCACGGAGGATCTGTATCCTGTGGTGGCCAATCCCTACACGTTATTAACTTGCTTAACAGCCGAGCTAACTTGGTTTACCGTTTTAGATTTAAAAGATGCCTTCTTTTGCCTTCCTATCCATGAAGCCAGAAAATTTTTGCATTTGAATGGGAAAATCCTAAGAGCGGGCCAAGAACTCAACTGACATGGACCAGACTCCCACAAGGATTCAAAAACTCACCCACTTTGTTTGGAGAACAACTTGCAAAAGAATTAGAGACCTGAGAAGCCCCTCCAGAGGAAGGGAAGTTGCTAGAGTACGTAGATGACATCCTGATAGCCACACGGACAAGGGAAGCATGCACGGCCTGGACGATAAGCCTCTTGAACTTTTTGGGGCTCCAAGGGTACCGAGTATCAAAGAAAAAAGCCCAAGTAGTAAAACAGAAAGTAACTTCTCTGGGTTACGAAGTCAGTGCTAGACAACGTACCTTGGGCCAAAGCCGGAAGGAGGCAATATGCCAGACCCCAAAACCTCAGACGGTAAAGGAACTACGAACTTTCCTGAGGATGACAGGGTGGTGCAGGTTATGGATCTATAACTATGGACTGTTTGTTAAGCCCTTCTATGAACTGATTGCAACTGAAAGCAGGAACATCCAAGAGACAAAGGAAGCTACGCAAGCTTTCAACCAGCTGAAAAAAGCCCTCATGTCAGCTCCAGCCCTGAGATTGCCAGACGTGAGTAAGCCTTCCCTTTTATTCTCCCATGAGAAGCAAGGAATCGCCTTAGGAATACTAGCACAGGACCTCGGCCCATATCGGAGAGCAGTGGCTTACTTCTCTAAGCAATTGGATACAGCAGCTAAAGGGTGGCCTGGGTGCCTCAGAGCTGTTGCAGCAGTCGTACTGAACATCCAAGAGGCACACAAATTCACCCTAGGCCAGAAAAGAACTGTGCTAGTGTCTCACACAGTGTCTGCAGTGCTAGAGGTAAAAGGTGGGCATTGGCTTTCCCCACAACGGCTCCTGAGATACCAAGCTATCATAGTGGAGCAAGATGATGTAGAGATAGTAGTGACTAACATTGTCAATCCAGCCTCCTTCCTCAGTAGAAACCAAGGGGAACCAGTGGAACATGACTGCCTGGAGACCATTGAAGCCACCTACTCCAGCTGCCCTGACTCGAAGGACACCCCTCTCGAGAATGCAGAAGTCTCGTTTACTGATGGAAGCAGTTATATCATCAGTGGAAAACGGCACGCCGGGTAGGCAGTTCCAACGTGCAAGGAAGTAATGTCATCTGGGCCCCTGCCAACAAATACCTCTGCACAGAAGGCCGAGATAATTGCTCTAACTGGGGCCCTAGAATTGGCAAGAGGGAAAGAAATAAACATATACACGGACTCGAAGTATGCATTTGGAGTAGTGCATGCTCACAGAGCCATTTAGAAAGAGAGAGGACTGCTGAAGTCTCAAGGGAAAAATATTAAAGATGCATCAGAAGTACTGCGACTTCTAGAAGCAGTCCAGTTGCCAGAGAAAGTAGCGATCATGCACATTAAGGCACATCAGAAGATCAACTCAGAATTGGAAGAAGGAAACGAGCTGGCAGATAGGGAAGCAAAAGAAGCAGCAAGACGGGCACATTTCCCCTAAAGGTAAGCCAAGATACAACAAACCAGAAAAAAAATTAATCTATGAGCAAAAAGGAGACTATAACCAAGAGGGATGGGCCACCATAGAAGGAAAATTAGTTCTACCCTCCTATTTATGATGGTCCCTAATAAAGGAAGAACACCAGAAAACCATTGGGGTATTGATGCTCTAGCATAACTAGACATTTACAACTCGACAATGTGACCTTTGCCTCCAGACCAACCCCAAAAATACTCCCAAACCAAAGCTTAGCCAGATTAGGAAGGGTCATGGGCCGGAGCAGCAATGGCAGATTGATTGTACAGAATTGCCAAGAAAAGGGGGGTATACGTTTTTCCTGGTGCTAACAGATACCTTTTCAGGATGGCCAGAAGCATTCCCCACCAGGACTTCTAAAGCTCAAGAAGTAACTAAGGTATTGGTACAAGAAAACATACCACGCTTTAGAGTCCTGGCCACAATCTCCTCAAATAGAGGACCACATTTTATTGTAAAATTCGTGCAACAAGTTAGCCAATACTTGAACATAGACTGAGAACTTCACACCCCATATAACCCACAATCAAGTGGTCAGGTAAAAAAAATGAATCATTTGATCAAACAACAAATTGTACAATTGGGACAAGAAGCTAATTTGTCATGGACTCAATCCCTCCCATTAGCACTACTGCAGATCCGAACCAAACCCAAGACTAAAGAAAAGCTAAACCACTTTGACTTGCTTTATGAAAAACCATATGGGGTGCGAAAGAGAATGTCTAGCCAAGACATGTCACTAACCTCCTGTATGTTAAGTCTCTTAACTTGGTGTATCCAGCACCAATCACTAGCTAATAAACACAAGTCATAACTAGTGAAATACACTGTTTAGAAGACTTTATGTCACCCAATTATAATTCTATTAATTTTAGTTACTGTAAGTTTAATGATGTCTACTTTAACACTCATGTAGAATTCGAGGATGTTAAAACACATGGCCAGTCTGACATCACTCTCTAGAACTCCTAGAATCTTACTGAAAGAGGACGGTCAAGACAGTAGATGAGAATTTAAATCAAGACCCCTGTAGTAAAAGAATTTACTCTATTTTAAGAAAAGGGGGGACTGAAGCAGAGATTTTTAGAGTTAGGTTAACAAAATGAATGAAGCATTTCTAATTTAGCTTGTAGAGTTATGTGTTGAATTTTCAACCTTTTGCTTAAGAAACCTCTGCCTAGTACAATGGGCATAGGAAAATGCAAATTTCTGAAGCTTCTTGCATAAAGAACAATACCAGAAGAAGCAAAGAACCCAGATAAAGAAGCTCCTCTGTCTCCAAGCCTATCAAGACTGACAGACGTACTCAGAGAAGCACCAAAGGACCAAAAGCGCACGCGCAGAGAGGAAAAGTTCAAAAGTTCAATCGTGAGGAAGACCACAATCTTCAGCCTCAGGACCACCAAGAGACCCCCGTACGACCACCACAGCAAACCACGCATGCCCAGAAGGCCGTGGACTTACTTAGCATGAGAAGCGAGGACAGGCGGGGCCAGGGGTTGAATATGCATGAAAAAGTTGTGCAATGTATTGCATATGGAACGTCTTTAAGAATAAAAGTGTGGGTCAGACTGAGGCTCGGGGCACAAGTTTTGGAGAGCTATCTCACTTGTGCCGGGCGCTAACATACATAGCCACTTCATAACTACCCCAGGTTATGGAGTCTACTGATTTCTTCCGCGTATCGTTTCAGAGGTTTCTTGCCTTCGCCAGGCTGCAACGTGCCCGCTAGTAGCAAGAACTGGGCAGGAGTGGGCAGAGAGCAGGGCCATCTGCCAGCAGGTTGCAGCTTGCCCAGGAAAATGCAGTGTCCTTGGAATGTGCAGCAAATCTTATTTCCTGGCAAGGTCGGGCTAAGTGAGCAGTGCTGGTACACTTTCTCCTTGAGAACTGGAGCGGAAAAGCTTTTCGCTAAGATGTAGGCGAGCAGAGAGGCAGAATACGCAGCTCCGCAGCTGGCCGAAAGCAAGTGCCGCTTCCCGGCGTCTTTCGGCAAAAGCGGCGCTCCGGAGCTCACCGCTGCCGCTACACTAATCTGTGCGCGAAGTAGCCGCTTCTTGGCCTCCGGCAGCCGGAGATCGCGGTAGCTTGCAAGAGGCGAAGAACGAAGCCGCGAAGAAGCCGGCTTGTGTGCGAAGCTCGCACACAGCTGCAGGACGGTGGCTGCCGCTCTCCTGCCTCTTGAATTCACCCTTGGCATGCCAATGGAAGGTGTTCCAGGACAACCTTCCTGAGTTTTTATTTTAGTTTTCATGCATCCCACCTTGGAAATTCTCGTTGCTCCCCAGAGGCTCCGAGATGCAGAGAACACGGTGGCAGCTGCTGAAAAGAAGGGCAACTGTGAGTTGGTCAAGAAGCAAGAACCTAGGCAGCTGCCTGTGCTTGGCAAGGAGCAGCTGCTGGATTCTTGCAATTGCCTTCAGTGCGCACAGAAGCCCGCTGCTCTGCTGCTTGGTTTTTCGCCTTCAGTCAATTACACACTGCTGAAGCTGAGGCAGGCAGTTCAGCTTTGCTGCTTTTCAGCATCTCAGCTGCCCTTCTGCTCTGCGACAGCTCTCCAGGTTTCTTGCCTTCGCCAGGCTGCAACGTGCCCGCTAGTAGCAAGAACTGGGCAGGAGTGGGCAGAGAGCAGGGCCATCTGCCAGCAGGTTGCAGCTTGCCCAGGAAAATGCAGTGTCCTTGGAATGTGCAGCAAATCTTATTTCCTGGCAAGGTCGGGCTAAGTGAGCAGTGCTGGTACACTTTCTCCTTGAGAACTGGAGCGGAAAAGCTTTTCGCTAAGATGTAGGCGAGCAGAGAGGCAGAATACGCAGCTCCGCAGCTGGCCGAAAGCAAGTGCCGCTTCCCGGCGTCTTTCGGCAAAAGCGACGCTCCGGAGCTCACCGCTACCGCTCCACTGATCTGTGCGCGAAGTAGCCGCTTCTTCGCCTCCGGCAGCCGGAGATCGCGGTAGCTTGCAAGAGGCGAAGAACGAAGCCGCGAAGAAGCCGGCTTGTGTGCGAAGCTCGCACACAGCTGCAGGACGGTGGCTGCCGCTCTCCTGCCTCTTGAATTCACCCTTGGCATGCCAATGGAAGGTGTTCCAGGACAACCTTCCTGAGTTTTTATTTTAGTTTTCATGCATCCCACCTTGGAAATTCTTGTTTCTCCCCAGAGGCTCCGAGATGCAGAGAACACGGTGGCAGCTGCTGAAAAGAAGGGCAACTGTGAGTTGGTCAAGAACCAAGAACACAGGCAGCTGCCTGTGCTTGGCAAGGAGCAGCTGCTGGATTCTTGCAATTGCCTGCAGTGCGCACAGAAGCCCGCTGCTCTGCTGCTTGGTTTTTCGCCTTCAGTCAATTACACACTGCTGAAGCTGAGGCAGGCAGTTCAGCTTTGCTGCTTTTCAGCATCTCAGCTGCCCTTCTGCTCTGTGACAGCTCTCCAGGTTTCTTGCCTTCGCCAGGCTGCAACGTGCCCGCTAGTACCAAGAACTGGGCAGGAGTGGGCAGAGAGCAGGGCCATCTGCCAGCAGGTTGCAGCTTGCCCAGGAAAATGCAGTGTCCTTGGAATGTGCAGCAAATCTTATTTCCTGGCAAGGTCGGGCTAAGTGAGCAGTGCTGGTACACTTTCTCCTTGAGAACTGGAGCGGAAAAGCTTTTCGCTAAGATGTAGGCGAGCAGAGAGGCAGAATACGCAGCTCCGCAGCTGGCCGAAAGCAAGTGCCGCTTCCCGGCGTCTTTCGGCAAAAGCGGCGCTCCGGAGCTCACCGCTACCGCTCCAGTGATCTGTGCGCGAAGTAGCCGCTTCTTGGCCTCCGGCAGCCGGAGATCGCGGTAGCTTGCAAGAGGCGAAGAACGAAGCCGCGAAGAAGCCGGCTTGTGTGCGAAGCTCGCACACAGCTGCAGGACGGTGGCTGCCGCTCTCCTGCCTCTTGAATTCACCCTTGGCATGCCAATGGAAGGTGTTCCAGGACAACCTTCCTGAGTTTTTATTTTAGTTTTCATGCATCCCACCTTGGAAATTCTCGTTGCTCCCCAGAGGCTCCGAGATGCAGAGAACACGGTGGCAGCTGCTGAAAAGAAGGGCAACTGTGAGTTGGTCAAGAAGCAAGAACCTAGGCAGCTGCCTGTGCTTGGCAAGGAGCAGCTGCTGGATTCTTGCAATTGCCTTCAGTGCGCACAGAAGCCCGCTGCTCTGCTGCTTGGTTTTTCGCCTTCAGTCAATTACACACTGCTGAAGCTGAGGCAGGCAGTTCAGCTTTGCTGCTTTTCAGCATCTCAGCTGCCCTTCTGCTCTGTGACAGCTCTCCAGGTTTCTTGCCTTCGCCAGGCTGCAACGTGCCCGCTAGTAGCAAGAACTGGGCAGGAGTGGGCAGAGAGCAGGGCCATCTGCCAGCAGGTTGCAGCTTGCCCAGGAAAATGCAGTGTCCTTGGAATGTGCAGCAAATCTTATTTCCTGGCAAGGTCGGGCTAAGTGAGCAGTGCTGGTACACTTTCTCCTTGAGAACTGGAGCGGAAAAGCTTTTCGCTAAGATGTAGGCGAGCAGAGAGGCAGAATACGCAGCTCCGCAGCTGGCCGAAAGCAAGTGCCGCTTCCCGGCGTCTTTCGGCAAAAGCGGCGCTCCGGAGCTCACCGCTACCGCTCCAGTGATCTGTGCGCGAAGTAGCCGCTTCTTGGCCTCCGGCAGCCGGAGATCGCGGTAGCTTGCAAGAGGCGAAGAACGAAGCCGCGAAGAAGCCGGCTTGTGTGCGAAGCTCGCACACAGCTGCAGGACGGTGGCTGCCGCTCTCCTGCCTCTTGAATTCACCCTTGGCATGCCAATGGAAGGTGTTCCAGGACAACCTTCCTGAGTTTTTATTTTAGTTTTCATGCATCCCACCTTGGAAATTCTCGTTGCTCCCCAGAGGCTCCGAGATGCAGAGAACACGGTGGCAGCTGCTGAAAAGAAGGGCAACTGTGAGTTGGTCAAGAAGCAAGAACCTAGGCAGCTGCCTGTGCTTGGCAAGGAGCAGCTGCTGGATTCTTGCAATTGCCTTCAGTGCGCACAGAAGCCCGCTGCTCTGCTGCTTGGTTTTTCGCCTTCAGTCAATTACACACTGCTGAAGCTGAGGCAGGCAGTTCAGCTTTGCTGCTTTTCAGCATCTCAGCTGCCCTTCTGCTCTGCGACAGCTCTCCAGGTTTCTTGCCTTCGCCAGGCTGCAACGTGCCCGCTAGTAGCAAGAACTGGGCAGGAGTGGGCAGAGAGCAGGGCCATCTGCCAGCAGGTTGCAGCTTGCCCAGGAAAATGCAGTGTCCTTGGAATGTGCAGCAAATCTTATTTCCTGGCAAGGTCGGGCTAAGTGAGCAGTGCTGGTACACTTTCTCCTTGAGAACTGGAGCGGAAAAGCTTTTCGCTAAGATGTAGGCGAGCAGAGAGGCAGAATACGGAGCTCCGCAGCTGGCCGAAAGCAAGTGCCGCTTCCCGGCGTCTTTCGGCAAAAGCGGCGCTTCGGAGCTCACCGCTGCCGCTCCACTGATCTGTGCGCGAAGTAGCCGCTTCTTCGCCTCCGGCAGCCGGAGATCGCGGTAGCTTGCAAGAGGCGAAGAACGAAGCCGCGAAGAAGCCGGCTAGTGTGCGAAGCTCGCACACAGCTGCAGGACGGTGGCTGCCGCTCTCCTGCCTCTTGAATTCACCCTTGGCATGCCAATGGAAGGTGTTCCAGGACAACCTTCCTGAGTTTTTATTTTAGTTTTCTTGCATCCCACCTTGGAAATTCTCGTTGCTCCCCAGAGGCTCCGAGATGCAGAGAACACGGTGGCAGCTGCTGAAAAGAAGGGCAACTGTGAGTTGGTCAAGAAGCAAGAACCTAGGCAGCTGCCTGTGCTTGGCAAGGAGCAGCTGCTGGATTCTTGCAATTGCCTTCAGTGCGCACAGAAGCCCGCTGCTCTGCTGCTTGGTTTTTCGCCTTCAGTCAATTACACACTGCTGAAGCTGAGGCAGGCAGTTCAGCTTTGCTGCTTTTCAGCATCTCAGCTGCCCTTCTGCTCTGCGACAGCTCTCCAGGTTTCTTGCCTTCGCCAGGCTGCAACGTGCCCGCTAGTAGCAAGAACTGGGCAGGAGTGGGCAGAGAGCAGGGCCATCTGCCAGCAGGTTGCAGCTTGCCCAGGAAAATGCAGTGTCCTTGGAATGTGCAGCAAATCTTATTTCCTGGCAAGGTCGGGCTAAGTGAGCAGTGCTGGTACACTTTCTCCTTGAGAACTGGAGCGGAAAAGCTTTTCGCTAAGATGTAGGCGAGCAGAGAGGCAGAATACGCAGCTCCGCAGCTGGCCGAAAGCAAGTGCCGCTTCCCGGCGTCTTTCGGCAAAAGCGGCGCTCCGGAGCTCACCGCTACCGCTCCAGTGATCTGTGCGCGAAGTAGCCGCTTCTTGGCCTCCGGCAGCCGGAGATCGCGGTAGCTTGCAAGAGGCGAAGAACGAAGCCGCGAAGAAGCCGGCTTGTGTGCGAAGCTCGCACACAGCTGCAGGACGGTGGCTGCCGCTCTCCTGCCTCTTGAATTCACCCTTGGCATGCCAATGGAAGGTGTTCCAGGACAACCTTCCTGAGTTTTTATTTTAGTTTTCATGCATCCCACCTTGGAAATTCTTGTTGCTCCCCAGAGGCTCCGAGATGCAGAGAACACGGTGGCAGCTGCTGAAAAGAAGGGCAACTGTGAGTTGGTCAAGAACCAAGAACACAGGCAGCTGCCTGTGCTTGGCAAGGAGCAGCTGCTGGATTCTTGCAATTGCCTGCAGTGCGCACAGAAGCCCGCTGCTCTGCTGCTTGGTTTTTCGCCTTCAGTCAATTACACACTGCTGAAGCTGAGGCAGGCAGTTCAGCTTTGCTGCTTTTCAGCATCTCAGCTGCCCTTCTGCTCTGTGACAGCTCTCCAGGTTTCTTGCCTTCGCCAGGCTGCAACGTGCCCGCTAGTACCAAGAACTGGGCAGGAGTGGGCAGAGAGCAGGGCCATCTGCCAGCAGGTTGCAGCTTGCCCAGGAAAATGCAGTGTCCTTGGAATGTGCAGCAAATCTTATTTCCTGGCAAGGTCGGGCTAAGTGAGCAGTGCTGGTACACTTTCTCCTTGAGAACTGGAGCGGAAAAGCTTTTCGCTAAGATGTAGGCGAGCAGAGAGGCAGAATACGGAGCTCCGCAGCTGGCCGAAAGCAAGTGCCGCTTCCCGGCGTCTTTCGGCAAAAGCGGCGCTCCGGAGCTCACCGCTACCGCTCCACTGATCTGTGCGCGAAGTAGCCGCTTCTTCGCCTCCGGCAGCCGGAGATCGCGGTAGCTTGCAAGAGGCGAAGAACGAAGCCGCGAAGAAGCCGGCTTGTGTGCGAAGCTCGCACACAGCTGCAGGACGGTGGCTGCCGCTCTCCTGCCTCTTGAATTCACCCTTGGCATGCCAATGGAAGGTGTTCCAGGACAACCTTCCTGAGTTTTTATTTTAGTTTTCATGCATCCCACCTTGGAAATTCTCGTTGCTCCCCAGAGGCTCCGAGATGCAGAGAACACGGTGGCAGCTGCTGAAAAGAAGGGCAACTGTGAGTTGGTCAAGAAGCAAGAACCTAGGCAGCTGCCTGTGCTTAGCAAGGAGCAGCTGCTGGATTCTTGCAATTGCCTTCAGTGCGCACAGAAGCCCGCTGCTCTGCTGCTTGGTTTTTCGCCTTCAGTCAATTGCACATTGCTGAAGCTGAGGCAGGCTGTTCAGCTTTGCTGCTTTTCAGCATCTCAGCTGCTTTCTGCTCTGTGACAGCTCTCGAGATGAAATAGAGATTTTTAGAGTTGGGTTAACAAAATGAATTAAGCATTTCTAATTTAGCTTGTAGAGTTATGTGTTGAATTTTCAACCTTTTGCTTAAGAAACCTCTGCCTAGTACAATGGGCAAAGGAAAATGCAAATTTCTGAAGCTTCTTGCATAAAGAACAATACCAGAAGAAGCAAAGAACCCAGATAAAGAAGCTCCTCTGTCTCCAAGCCTATCAAGACTGACAGACGTACTCAGAGAAGCACCAAAGGACCAAAAGCGCACGCGCAGAGAGGAAAAGTTCAAAAGTTCAATCATGAGGAAGACCACAATCTTCAGCCTCAGGACCACCAAGAGACCCCCGTACGACCACCACAGCAAACCACGCATGCCCAGAAGGCCGTGGACTTACTTAGCATGAGAAGCGAGGACAGGCGGGGCCAGGGGTTGAATATGCATGAAAAAGTTGTGCAATGTATTGCATATGGAACGTCTTTAAGAATAAAAGTGTGGGTCAGACTGAGGCTCGGGGCACAAGTTTTGGAGAGCTATCTCACTTGTGCCGGGCGCTGACATACATACCCACTTCATAACTACCCCAGGTCATGGAGTCTATTGATTTCTTCCGCGTATCGTTTCAGTTGGCGACCACGAAGGGACTGCTCTGCTCACCCGCAGGTCCGGTTGGGAGCAGACACCCTCAGGCGCCACGGGGCTTTTCCCCGGAGGGACTCTGCGCCTCGGCTGTACACTGCGGGGAGCAGACCACGGCCCGTTGACTAGCGGATGAAAGCGGTATGTGTTAATTTATTTTCTTACGGTTGGCACTGATAAGTCGCAAAAAGATGTTTTTGCGCGCAGGTTTGCCTAGGGGCTTGCAAGCAGACCGCCATCGGGGGAGAGGCCGGCGGCGGGAGGACCTCCCCAGCTGATAGCGCGGCTCGGGGAGGGCGAAATCGCGATTTCAGTGTGTGGTGTGTGTCCTGATTGCAGTGTAGTGTGTCTGTTACGTCCGGACGTGCGTGCTTGTGCGTGTGTGTGTATGTGTGAGTGGAACGGTGAAGCGCGGTGCGGCCTTGCTAAGATACAGAGAGGCGGCGCGGCGGTGCTAGAGAGCGCATGCGCAGGGCAGCTCTCAGCCCACACTACCTGATAGTGCGGGTAGTGCGCACTCTACCTGATAGAGCGGGTGGTGCGCATGCGTGGCACGGGCTGTCTCTGGCGAGCTGGGGGAGCGCGGCGCGGGGCTTAAGTCGGGGCTTGCAAAGTTGCTTTAGGCGCCGCCCAGCTGATAGCGCAGCGGGCGCGCGGGCACAAGCCGCGGTTTGAGGAGCCGCTTTGAACCCCGCTAGCTGATAGCGCAGCTAGTGGGAGCGTGGTACAAGCTAGGAGTTACAAGCACCGCTTACAAGCATCGCTAGTTGGTAAAAAGCTTGCAAAAGTAGCCAGCGAGCCCGGCTGGGCTAAGAGTTAAGTGTTTGTTATACAATAGCACTGCCCTTCAGTGTTAAAAGCTGTCACTGGGGCAGGAGGAGGGGTTGGGGAAGGCAGTCTAGGGTTGCCATGGGAAACAGCAGTTGTATGAGTTCTCCACCCCCTTTTGGAAGAGAATTGTACCCTCCCCCTGTCCTGTCAGTTATTGTTCAAGTCTGCCCCTTAGCCTAGAATCTTCTCTGTTCCACGTTTTCCCTTTGGTTCTTCCACCAAGAACACTCCTTTCCCTTTTCCCCACTGGTTAATGTTATATTTCCCCTCCCTTTAGCCTTCTCCCGATTGTACCCTCGAATGCTAAACCCTCCTACCCCTACGCAGTAAAAGAATCCTCAGCCCGCCCTTCGGGGCTCTCGGAATCTGCCTCCCTTCTGCTTCGTTGTCTCCCTGTTTGCCCCTTCTGCGACCCTTCAATCAACGAGCAGGATTTCAGCAGCCCGAGTGTCCCTCCCGTTCTTCTGGTGGACCCTCAGATGTACCAGCTATCCGAGCTTCGTGCCGAGTGGCTAAAAGCCCCCACGGCTCGGCAACTGGGAGATCCTTTGCATTACAGGGCGAATAAAGGGGGGATGAATGTGTGTGAATGAGAGGCTGTAAGAGCCCGTCTGAAGCCCCTCATTTTCCATTCTGCCTTCCGATTGCCACAAGAAAGAATCCCTTCCCCCACTGTAGTTCCGGCTTAGAACAGGACACAGCACAGGTGGAACCACTGAACCGTCATGCTGGCTGTTCCCAACAAGGCCTGGTAAGAACTTGGCAAGGACTTGGCAAGGACTTGGCAAAGACCTGACATGGAGCCAGCACGGGACAGCCTGATGCGCGGCCTGCTTCTAATCTCCGTTCTTAAGCCAAATGAACTTTTGGGGTGACTCTCGCGGTCCTTCATTGAAGACCCCTCATCTGCCTCGTTACCACTGTGACAAAGAAAGAATGAGAACCCTCCTCCCAAGGACTGAGACTGAGACCCCTGCTATAGGGAGGAGGGGAAATTGGTGGTCTGACCACTAATGACATGACCTGTTTCCCTTCAGTGATTCAAATGGACTTATTCTTCATTGTGTATTCGTCTTGCTTTGGTGGTTTCTGTGGACTCACCCGTTCCCTCGGGGCGATTACAATGGACTTGTTCCCCCCCTCTCTCCTCTGTGGACTATAATTGGAGCCCCGAGTCGACCAGAACTTCGAAGACTCCCCCGACACGACAGAGGGATCCCCATCGTCCGGAGCACTGAGGATCTCGCCTGTGTTGGTAGCTATTCCCATATCCCTCTTCTCTCTCTAACCTTTTATCTCCTTTCAGATCCCCACTATCGCGTTTACTGTTTTGGCTCCTACTAAAGGTGCATTTGTTGTGATTAACTGATAGTCCCTTGTTGTTTGCCTTTGTTGCACTTTTGGGATGGGTGAAAAGAACCATCACGACACCCCGCAAGAAGCGGATCGTGACAGAGGCGGGCTGGTTACCCCAGACCTGCTAAGCGAGAGCGGCAGTCTCCCATGCTGCGTTTCCGTCTTTTTCGCGAGAAAAGCGGCCAGTAAAGAGACGAAGCGAGTGATAAAAAGAGTGAGAGAACCCCCCCTGGGACTGGGTCTCGGAGAAAGAGTGGGACCCCTTAGTGGGGGGGGGGGGGGGGGGGGGAGTAAAAGGTAATTAATTAGAAAAAAAAATGAATTAAAAGGTAAAAAGAGGGTCTTCTTGGCATAATCTATTGGGGAAAAATAAAAGGTAAAATGTGTAGGAGGGGCCCCTAAAAATTCTGCTGGATTGAGGGATAAGAATGCCCATGAACATCCAAGATCAAACCTGCTGGATTGAGGGATTAATGTTCCAAGAGCATCCAGGGTTGATTCAAACCTGCTGGATTGAGGGATTAATGTTCCAAGAGCATCCAGGGTTAAGTCAAACCTGCTGGGTTGAGGGATTAACATTGCAAGAGCACCCAGAATTAAGTTTGCTGGGTTGTTGAGAGCACCCAAGATTGAGTAAAAATTTTGCCAGTTTGAAGAGAAGTCTGACAGGATCTAGAGTTGGGAACCACACAGCTAGATTGAGGGGTATCCAAGAACACTGGGACTAGCCAGGGACACCTACAAGTGTAATAGGTGTGTTGAAAAAGAAAAGGTACCTTGTTGTTGTGGTTGTTTTGTTATGTGTAAGAGTAAGTAAAATAAAGTTAAGTGAATGTAGACGAAGGAAAGTATATGTATGCATCCTGCCCTGTTAAGCAGCCTCACTGTGCTTCCCTGCTGTCACCGACAAACACAAGTTACGAACCCTCAGAACTGAAAAAGTTCAATCAAATATTGCTTCCATTGATGACCATGATATTGTCTATAATACCTTGTTCCAACTTATGTTATGTAAGTGTTAATACCCCTATCCTACCAGTTGGTAAACCTGATGGGTCATACCGGTTAGTACAGGATCTGCGGGCCATAAACAAGGTCACGGAGGATCTGTATCCTGTGGTGGCCAATCCCTACACGTTATTAACTTGCTTAACAGCCGAGCTAACTTGGTTTACCGTTTTAGATTTAAAAGATGCCTTCTTTTGCCTTCCTATCCATGAAGCCAGAAAATTTTTGCATTTGAATGGGAAAATCCTAAGAGCGGGCCAAGAACTCAACTGACATGGACCAGACTCCCACAAGGATTCAAAAACTCACCCACTTTGTTTGGAGAACAACTTGCAAAAGAATTAGAGACCTGAGAAGCCCCTCCAGAGGAAGGGAAGTTGCTAGAGTACGTAGATGACATCCTGATAGCCACACGGACAAGGGAAGCATGCACGGCCTGGACGATAAGCCTCTTGAACTTTTTGGGGCTCCAAGGGTACCGAGTATCAAAGAAAAAAGCCCAAGTAGTAAAACAGAAAGTAACTTCTCTGGGTTACGAAGTCAGTGCTAGACAACGTACCTTGGGCCAAAGCCGGAAGGAGGCAATATGCCAGACCCCAAAACCTCAGACGGTAAAGGAACTACGAACTTTCCTGAGGATGACAGGGTGGTGCAGGTTATGGATCTATAACTATGGACTGTTTGTTAAGCCCTTCTATGAACTGATTGCAACTGAAAGCAGGAACATCCAAGAGACAAAGGAAGCTACGCAAGCTTTCAACCAGCTGAAAAAAGCCCTCATGTCAGCTCCAGCCCTGAGATTGCCAGACGTGAGTAAGCCTTCCCTTTTATTCTCCCATGAGAAGCAAGGAATCGCCTTAGGAATACTAGCACAGGACCTCGGCCCATATCGGAGAGCAGTGGCTTACTTCTCTAAGCAATTGGATACAGCAGCTAAAGGGTGGCCTGGGTGCCTCAGAGCTGTTGCAGCAGTCGTACTGAACATCCAAGAGGCACACAAATTCACCCTAGGCCAGAAAAGAACTGTGCTAGTGTCTCACACAGTGTCTGCAGTGCTAGAGGTAAAAGGTGGGCATTGGCTTTCCCCACAACGGCTCCTGAGATACCAAGCTATCATAGTGGAGCAAGATGATGTAGAGATAGTAGTGACTAACATTGTCAATCCAGCCTCCTTCCTCAGTAGAAACCAAGGGGAACCAGTGGAACATGACTGCCTGGAGACCATTGAAGCCACCTACTCCAGCTGCCCTGACTCGAAGGACACCCCTCTCGAGAATGCAGAAGTCTCGTTTACTGATGGAAGCAGTTATATCATCAGTGGAAAACGGCACGCCGGGTAGGCAGTTCCAACGTGCAAGGAAGTAATGTCATCTGGGCCCCTGCCAACAAATACCTCTGCACAGAAGGCCGAGATAATTGCTCTAACTGGGGCCCTAGAATTGGCAAGAGGGAAAGAAATAAACATATACACGGACTCGAAGTATGCATTTGGAGTAGTGCATGCTCACAGAGCCATTTAGAAAGAGAGAGGACTGCTGAAGTCTCAAGGGAAAAATATTAAAGATGCATCAGAAGTACTGCGACTTCTAGAAGCAGTCCAGTTGCCAGAGAAAGTAGCGATCATGCACATTAAGGCACATCAGAAGATCAACTCAGAATTGGAAGAAGGAAACGAGCTGGCAGATAGGGAAGCAAAAGAAGCAGCAAGACGGGCACATTTCCCCTAAAGGTAAGCCAAGATACAACAAACCAGAAAAAAAATTAATCTATGAGCAAAAAGGAGACTATAACCAAGAGGGATGGGCCACCATAGAAGGAAAATTAGTTCTACCCTCCTATTTATGATGGTCCCTAATAAAGGAAGAACACCAGAAAACCATTGGGGTATTGATGCTCTAGCATAACTAGACATTTACAACTCGACAATGTGACCTTTGCCTCCAGACCAACCCCAAAAATACTCCCAAACCAAAGCTTAGCCAGATTAGGAAGGGTCATGGGCCGGAGCAGCAATGGCAGATTGATTGTACAGAATTGCCAAGAAAAGGGGGGTATACGTTTTTCCTGGTGCTAACAGATACCTTTTCAGGATGGCCAGAAGCATTCCCCACCAGGACTTCTAAAGCTCAAGAAGTAACTAAGGTATTGGTACAAGAAAACATACCACGCTTTAGAGTCCTGGCCACAATCTCCTCAAATAGAGGACCACATTTTATTGTAAAATTCGTGCAACAAGTTAGCCAATACTTGAACATAGACTGAGAACTTCACACCCCATATAACCCACAATCAAGTGGTCAGGTAAAAAAAATGAATCATTTGATCAAACAACAAATTGTACAATTGGGACAAGAAGCTAATTTGTCATGGACTCAATCCCTCCCATTAGCACTACTGCAGATCCGAACCAAACCCAAGACTAAAGAAAAGCTAAACCACTTTGACTTGCTTTATGAAAAACCATATGGGGTGCGAAAGAGAATGTCTAGCCAAGACATGTCACTAACCTCCTGTATGTTAAGTCTCTTAACTTGGTGTATCCAGCACCAATCACTAGCTAATAAACACAAGTCATAACTAGTGAAATACACTGTTTAGAAGACTTTATGTCACCCAATTATAATTCTATTAATTTTAGTTACTGTAAGTTTAATGATGTCTACTTTAACACTCATGTAGAATTCGAGGATGTTAAAACACATGGCCAGTCTGACATCACTCTCTAGAACTCCTAGAATCTTACTGAAAGAGGACGGTCAAGACAGTAGATGAGAATTTAAATCAAGACCCCTGTAGTAAAAGAATTTACTCTATTTTAAGAAAAGGGGGGACTGAAGCAGAGATTTTTAGAGTTAGGTTAACAAAATGAATGAAGCATTTCTAATTTAGCTTGTAGAGTTATGTGTTGAATTTTCAACCTTTTGCTTAAGAAACCTCTGCCTAGTACAATGGGCATAGGAAAATGCAAATTTCTGAAGCTTCTTGCATAAAGAACAATACCAGAAGAAGCAAAGAACCCAGATAAAGAAGCTCCTCTGTCTCCAAGCCTATCAAGACTGACAGACGTACTCAGAGAAGCACCAAAGGACCAAAAGCGCACGCGCAGAGAGGAAAAGTTCAAAAGTTCAATCGTGAGGAAGACCACAATCTTCAGCCTCAGGACCACCAAGAGACCCCCGTACGACCACCACAGCAAACCACGCATGCCCAGAAGGCCGTGGACTTACTTAGCATGAGAAGCGAGGACAGGCGGGGCCAGGGGTTGAATATGCATGAAAAAGTTGTGCAATGTATTGCATATGGAACGTCTTTAAGAATAAAAGTGTGGGTCAGACTGAGGCTCGGGGCACAAGTTTTGGAGAGCTATCTCACTTGTGCCGGGCGCTAACATACATAGCCACTTCATAACTACCCCAGGTTATGGAGTCTACTGATTTCTTCCGCGTATCGTTTCAGAGGTTTCTTGCCTTCGCCAGGCTGCAACGTGCCCGCTAGTAGCAAGAACTGGGCAGGAGTGGGCAGAGAGCAGGGCCATCTGCCAGCAGGTTGCAGCTTGCCCAGGAAAATGCAGTGTCCTTGGAATGTGCAGCAAATCTTATTTCCTGGCAAGGTCGGGCTAAGTGAGCAGTGCTGGTACACTTTCTCCTTGAGAACTGGAGCGGAAAAGCTTTTCGCTAAGATGTAGGCGAGCAGAGAGGCAGAATACGCAGCTCCGCAGCTGGCCGAAAGCAAGTGCCGCTTCCCGGCGTCTTTCGGCAAAAGCGGCGCTCCGGAGCTCACCGCTGCCGCTACACTAATCTGTGCGCGAAGTAGCCGCTTCTTGGCCTCCGGCAGCCGGAGATCGCGGTAGCTTGCAAGAGGCGAAGAACGAAGCCGCGAAGAAGCCGGCTTGTGTGCGAAGCTCGCACACAGCTGCAGGACGGTGGCTGCCGCTCTCCTGCCTCTTGAATTCACCCTTGGCATGCCAATGGAAGGTGTTCCAGGACAACCTTCCTGAGTTTTTATTTTAGTTTTCATGCATCCCACCTTGGAAATTCTCGTTGCTCCCCAGAGGCTCCGAGATGCAGAGAACACGGTGGCAGCTGCTGAAAAGAAGGGCAACTGTGAGTTGGTCAAGAAGCAAGAACCTAGGCAGCTGCCTGTGCTTGGCAAGGAGCAGCTGCTGGATTCTTGCAATTGCCTTCAGTGCGCACAGAAGCCCGCTGCTCTGCTGCTTGGTTTTTCGCCTTCAGTCAATTACACACTGCTGAAGCTGAGGCAGGCAGTTCAGCTTTGCTGCTTTTCAGCATCTCAGCTGCCCTTCTGCTCTGCGACAGCTCTCCAGGTTTCTTGCCTTCGCCAGGCTGCAACGTGCCCGCTAGTAGCAAGAACTGGGCAGGAGTGGGCAGAGAGCAGGGCCATCTGCCAGCAGGTTGCAGCTTGCCCAGGAAAATGCAGTGTCCTTGGAATGTGCAGCAAATCTTATTTCCTGGCAAGGTCGGGCTAAGTGAGCAGTGCTGGTACACTTTCTCCTTGAGAACTGGAGCGGAAAAGCTTTTCGCTAAGATGTAGGCGAGCAGAGAGGCAGAATACGCAGCTCCGCAGCTGGCCGAAAGCAAGTGCCGCTTCCCGGCGTCTTTCGGCAAAAGCGACGCTCCGGAGCTCACCGCTACCGCTCCACTGATCTGTGCGCGAAGTAGCCGCTTCTTCGCCTCCGGCAGCCGGAGATCGCGGTAGCTTGCAAGAGGCGAAGAACGAAGCCGCGAAGAAGCCGGCTTGTGTGCGAAGCTCGCACACAGCTGCAGGACGGTGGCTGCCGCTCTCCTGCCTCTTGAATTCACCCTTGGCATGCCAATGGAAGGTGTTCCAGGACAACCTTCCTGAGTTTTTATTTTAGTTTTCATGCATCCCACCTTGGAAATTCTTGTTTCTCCCCAGAGGCTCCGAGATGCAGAGAACACGGTGGCAGCTGCTGAAAAGAAGGGCAACTGTGAGTTGGTCAAGAACCAAGAACACAGGCAGCTGCCTGTGCTTGGCAAGGAGCAGCTGCTGGATTCTTGCAATTGCCTGCAGTGCGCACAGAAGCCCGCTGCTCTGCTGCTTGGTTTTTCGCCTTCAGTCAATTACACACTGCTGAAGCTGAGGCAGGCAGTTCAGCTTTGCTGCTTTTCAGCATCTCAGCTGCCCTTCTGCTCTGTGACAGCTCTCCAGGTTTCTTGCCTTCGCCAGGCTGCAACGTGCCCGCTAGTACCAAGAACTGGGCAGGAGTGGGCAGAGAGCAGGGCCATCTGCCAGCAGGTTGCAGCTTGCCCAGGAAAATGCAGTGTCCTTGGAATGTGCAGCAAATCTTATTTCCTGGCAAGGTCGGGCTAAGTGAGCAGTGCTGGTACACTTTCTCCTTGAGAACTGGAGCGGAAAAGCTTTTCGCTAAGATGTAGGCGAGCAGAGAGGCAGAATACGCAGCTCCGCAGCTGGCCGAAAGCAAGTGCCGCTTCCCGGCGTCTTTCGGCAAAAGCGGCGCTCCGGAGCTCACCGCTACCGCTCCAGTGATCTGTGCGCGAAGTAGCCGCTTCTTGGCCTCCGGCAGCCGGAGATCGCGGTAGCTTGCAAGAGGCGAAGAACGAAGCCGCGAAGAAGCCGGCTTGTGTGCGAAGCTCGCACACAGCTGCAGGACGGTGGCTGCCGCTCTCCTGCCTCTTGAATTCACCCTTGGCATGCCAATGGAAGGTGTTCCAGGACAACCTTCCTGAGTTTTTATTTTAGTTTTCATGCATCCCACCTTGGAAATTCTCGTTGCTCCCCAGAGGCTCCGAGATGCAGAGAACACGGTGGCAGCTGCTGAAAAGAAGGGCAACTGTGAGTTGGTCAAGAAGCAAGAACCTAGGCAGCTGCCTGTGCTTGGCAAGGAGCAGCTGCTGGATTCTTGCAATTGCCTTCAGTGCGCACAGAAGCCCGCTGCTCTGCTGCTTGGTTTTTCGCCTTCAGTCAATTACACACTGCTGAAGCTGAGGCAGGCTGTTCAGCTTTGCTGCTTTTCAGCATCTCAGCTGCTTTCTGCTCTGTGACAGCTCTCGAGATGAAATAGAGATTTTTAGAGTTGGGTTAACAAAATGAATTAAGCATTTCTAATTTAGCTTGTAGAGTTATGTGTTGAATTTTCAACCTTTTGCTTAAGAAACCTCTGCCTAGTACAATGGGCAAAGGAAAATGCAAATTTCTGAAGCTTCTTGCATAAAGAACAATACCAGAAGAAGCAAAGAACCCAGATAAAGAAGCTCCTCTGTCTCCAAGCCTATCAAGACTGACAGACGTACTCAGAGAAGCACCAAAGGACCAAAAGCGCACGCGCAGAGAGGAAAAGTTCAAAAGTTCAATCATGAGGAAGACCACAATCTTCAGCCTCAGGACCACCAAGAGACCCCCGTACGACCACCACAGCAAACCACGCATGCCCAGAAGGCCGTGGACTTACTTAGCATGAGAAGCGAGGACAGGCGGGGCCAGGGGTTGAATATGCATGAAAAAGTTGTGCAATGTATTGCATATGGAACGTCTTTAAGAATAAAAGTGTGGGTCAGACTGAGGCTCGGGGCACAAGTTTTGGAGAGCTATCTCACTTGTGCCGGGCGCTGACATACATACCCACTTCATAACTACCCCAGGTCATGGAGTCTATTGATTTCTTCCGCGTATCGTTTCAGTTGGCGACCACGAAGGGACTGCTCTGCTCACCCGCAGGTCCGGTTGGGAGCAGACACCCTCAGGCGCCACGGGGCTTTTCCCCGGAGGGACTCTGCGCCTCGGCTGTACACTGCGGGGAGCAGACCACGGCCCGTTGACTAGCGGATGAAAGCGGTATGTGTTAATTTATTTTCTTACGGTTGGCACTGATAAGTCGCAAAAAGATGTTTTTGCGCGCAGGTTTGCCTAGGGGCTTGCAAGCAGACCGCCATCGGGGGAGAGGCCGGCGGCGGGAGGACCTCCCCAGCTGATAGCGCGGCTCGGGGAGGGCGAAATCGCGATTTCAGTGTGTGGTGTGTGTCCTGATTGCAGTGTAGTGTGTCTGTTACGTCCGGACGTGCGTGCTTGTGCGTGTGTGTGTATGTGTGAGTGGAACGGTGAAGCACGGTGCGGCCTTGCTAAGATACAGAGAGGCGGCGCGGCGGTGCTAGAGAGCGCATGCGCAGGGCAGCTCTCAGCCCACACTACCTGATAGTGCGGGTAGTGCGCACTCTACCTGATAGAGCGGGTGGTGCGCATGCGTGGCACGGGCTGTCTCTGGCGAGCTGGGGGAGCGCGGCGCGGGGCTTAAGTCGGGGCTTGCAAAGTTGCTTTAGGCGTGGCCCAGCTGATAGCGCAGCGGGCGCGCGGGCACAAGCCGCGGTTTGAGGAGCCGCTTTGAACCCCGCTAGCTGATAGCGCAGCTAGTGGGAGCGTGGTACAAGCTAGGAGTTACAAGCACCGCTTACAAGCATCGCTAGTTGGTAAAAAGCTTGCAAAAGTAGCCAGCGAGCCCGGCTGGGCTAAGAGTTAAGTGTTTGTTATACAATAGCACTGCCCTTCAGTGTTAAAAGCTGTCACTGGGGCAGGAGGAGGGGTTGGGGAAGGCAGTCTAGGGTTGCCATGGGAAACAGCAGTTGTATGAGTTCTCCACCCCCTTTTGGAAGAGAATTGTACCCTCCCCCTGTCCTGTCAGTTATTGTTCAAGTCTGCCCCTTAGCCTAGAATCTTCTCTGTTCCACGTTTTCCCTTTGGTTCTTCCACCAAGAACACTCCTTTCCCTTTTCCCCACTGGTTAATGTTATATTTCCCCTCCCTTTAGCCTTCTCCCGATTGTACCCTCGAATGCTAAACCCTCCTACCCCTACGCAGTAAAAGAATCCTCAGCCCGCCCTTCGGGGCTCTCGGAATCTGCCTCCCTTCTGCTTCGTTGTCTCCCTGTTTGCCCCTTCTGCGACCCTTCAATCAACGAGCAGGATTTCAGCAGCCCGAGTGTCCCTCCCGTTCTTCTGGTGGACCCTCAGATGTACCAGCTATCCGAGCTTCGTGCCGAGTGGCTAAAAGCCCCCACGGCTCGGCAACTGGGAGATCCTTTGCATTACAGGGCGAATAAAGGGGGGATGAATGTGTGTGAATGAGAGGCTGTAAGAGCCCGTCTGAAGCCCCTCATTTTCCATTCTGCCTTCCGATTGCCACAAGAAAGAATCCCTTCCCCCACTGTAGTTCCGGCTTAGAACAGGACACAGCACAGGTGGAACCACTGAACCATCATGCTGGCTGTTCCCAACAAGGCCTGGTAAGAACTTGGCAAGGACTTGGCAAGGACTTGGCAAAGACCTGACATGGAGCCAGCACGGGACAGCCTGATGCGCGGCCTGCTTCTAATCTCCGTTCTTAAGCCAAATGAACTTTTGGGGTGACTCTCGCGGTCCTTCATTGAAGACCCCTCATCTGCCTCGTTACCACTGTGACAAAGAAAGAATGAGAACCCTCCTCCCAAGGACTGAGACTGAGACCCCTGCTATAGGGAGGAGGGGAAATTGGTGGTCTGACCACTAATGACATGACCTGTTTCCCTTCAGTGATTCAAATGGACTTATTCTTCATTGTGTATTCGTCTTGCTTTGGTGGTTTCTGTGGACTCACCCGTTCCCTCGGGGCGATTACAATGGACTTGTTCCCCCCCTCTCTCCTCTGTGGACTATAATTGGAGCCCCGAGTCGACCAGAACTTCGAAGACTCCCCCGACACGACAGAGGGATCCCCATCGTCCGGAGCACTGAGGATCTCGCCTGTGTTGGTAGCTATTCCCATATCCCTCTTCTCTCTCTAACCTTTTATCTCCTTTCAGATCCCCACTATCGCGTTTACTGTTTTGGCTCCTACTAAAGGTGCATTTGTTGTGATTAACTGATAGTCCCTTGTTGTTTGCCTTTGTTGCACTTTTGGGATGGGTGAAAAGAACCATCACGACACCCCGCAAGAAGCGGATCGTGACAGAGGCGGGCTGGTTACCCCAGACCTGCTAAGCGAGAGCGGCAGTCTCCCATGCTGCGTTTCCGTCTTTTTCGCGAGAAAAGCGGCCAGTAAAGAGACGAAGCGAGTGATAAAAAGAGTGAGAGAACCCCCCCTGGGACTGGGTCTCGGAGAAAGAGTGGGACCCCTTAGTGGGGGGGGGGGGGGGGGAGTAAAAGGTAATTAATTAGAAAAAAAAATGAATTAAAAGGTAAAAAGAGGGTCTTCTTGGCATAATCTATTGGGGAAAAATAAAAGGTAAAATGTGTAGGAGGGGCCCCTAAAAATTCTGCTGGATTGAGGGATAAGAATGCCCATGAACATCCAAGATCAAACCTGCTGGATTGAGGGATTAATGTTCCAAGAGCATCCAGGGTTGATTCAAACCTGCTGGATTGAGGGATTAATGTTCCAAGAGCATCCAGGGTTAAGTCAAACCTGCTGGGTTGAGGGATTAACATTGCAAGAGCACCCAGAATTAAGTTTGCTGGGTTGTTGAGAGCACCCAAGATTGAGTAAAAATTTTGCCAGTTTGAAGAGAAGTCTGACAGGATCTAGAGTTGGGAACCACACAGCTAGATTGAGGGGTATCCAAGAACACTGGGACTAGCCAGGGACACCTACAAGTGTAATAGGTGTGTTGAAAAAGAAAAGGTACCTTGTTGTTGTGGTTGTTTTGTTATGTGTAAGAGTAAGTAAAATAAAGTTAAGTGAATGTAGACGAAGGAAAGTATATGTATGCATCCTGCCCTGTTAAGCAGCCTCACTGTGCTTCCCTGCTGTCACCGACAAACACAAGTTACGAACCCTCAGAACTGAAAAAGTTCAATCAAATATTGCTTCCATTGATGACCATGATATTGTCTATAATACCTTGTTCCAACTTATGTTATGTAAGTGTTAATACCCCTATCCTACCAGTTGGTAAACCTGATGGGTCATACCGGTTAGTACAGGATCTGCGGGCCATAAACAAGGTCACGGAGGATCTGTATCCTGTGGTGGCCAATCCCTACACGTTATTAACTTGCTTAACAGCCGAGCTAACTTGGTTTACCGTTTTAGATTTAAAAGATGCCTTCTTTTGCCTTCCTATCCATGAAGCCAGAAAATTTTTGCATTTGAATGGGAAAATCCTAAGAGCGGGCCAAGAACTCAACTGACATGGACCAGACTCCCACAAGGATTCAAAAACTCACCCACTTTGTTTGGAGAACAACTTGCAAAAGAATTAGAGACCTGAGAAGCCCCTCCAGAGGAAGGGAAGTTGCTAGAGTACGTAGATGACATCCTGATAGCCACACGGACAAGGGAAGCATGCACGGCCTGGACGATAAGCCTCTTGAACTTTTTGGGGCTCCAAGGGTACCGAGTATCAAAGAAAAAAGCCCAAGTAGTAAAACAGAAAGTAACTTCTCTGGGTTACGAAGTCAGTGCTAGACAACGTACCTTGGGCCAAAGCCGGAAGGAGGCAATATGCCAGACCCCAAAACCTCAGACGGTAAAGGAACTACGAACTTTCCTGAGGATGACAGGGTGGTGCAGGTTATGGATCTATAACTATGGACTGTTTGTTAAGCCCTTCTATGAACTGATTGCAACTGAAAGCAGGAACATCCAAGAGACAAAGGAAGCTACGCAAGCTTTCAACCAGCTGAAAAAAGCCCTCATGTCAGCTCCAGCCCTGAGATTGCCAGACGTGAGTAAGCCTTCCCTTTTATTCTCCCATGAGAAGCAAGGAATCGCCTTAGGAATACTAGCACAGGACCTCGGCCCATATCGGAGAGCAGTGGCTTACTTCTCTAAGCAATTGGATACAGCAGCTAAAGGGTGGCCTGGGTGCCTCAGAGCTGTTGCAGCAGTCGTACTGAACATCCAAGAGGCACACAAATTCACCCTAGGCCAGAAAAGAACTGTGCTAGTGTCTCACACAGTGTCTGCAGTGCTAGAGGTAAAAGGTGGGCATTGGCTTTCCCCACAACGGCTCCTGAGATACCAAGCTATCATAGTGGAGCAAGATGATGTAGAGATAGTAGTGACTAACATTGTCAATCCAGCCTCCTTCCTCAGTAGAAACCAAGGGGAACCAGTGGAACATGACTGCCTGGAGACCATTGAAGCCACCTACTCCAGCTGCCCTGACTCGAAGGACACCCCTCTCGAGAATGCAGAAGTCTCGTTTACTGATGGAAGCAGTTATATCATCAGTGGAAAACGGCACGCCGGGTAGGCAGTTCCAACGTGCAAGGAAGTAATGTCATCTGGGCCCCTGCCAACAAATACCTCTGCACAGAAGGCCGAGATAATTGCTCTAACTGGGGCCCTAGAATTGGCAAGAGGGAAAGAAATAAACATATACACGGACTCGAAGTATGCATTTGGAGTAGTGCATGCTCACAGAGCCATTTAGAAAGAGAGAGGACTGCTGAAGTCTCAAGGGAAAAATATTAAAGATGCATCAGAAGTACTGCGACTTCTAGAAGCAGTCCAGTTGCCAGAGAAAGTAGCGATCATGCACATTAAGGCACATCAGAAGATCAACTCAGAATTGGAAGAAGGAAACGAGCTGGCAGATAGGGAAGCAAAAGAAGCAGCAAGACGGGCACATTTCCCCTAAAGGTAAGCCAAGATACAACAAACCAGAAAAAAAATTAATCTATGAGCAAAAAGGAGACTATAACCAAGAGGGATGGGCCACCATAGAAGGAAAATTAGTTCTACCCTCCTATTTATGATGGTCCCTAATAAAGGAAGAACACCAGAAAACCATTGGGGTATTGATGCTCTAGCATAACTAGACATTTACAACTCGACAATGTGACCTTTGCCTCCAGACCAACCCCAAAAATACTCCCAAACCAAAGCTTAGCCAGATTAGGAAGGGTCATGGGCCGGAGCAGCAATGGCAGATTGATTGTACAGAATTGCCAAGAAAAGGGGGGTATACGTTTTTCCTGGTGCTAACAGATACCTTTTCAGGATGGCCAGAAGCATTCCCCACCAGGACTTCTAAAGCTCAAGAAGTAACTAAGGTATTGGTACAAGAAAACATACCACGCTTTAGAGTCCTGGCCACAATCTCCTCAAATAGAGGACCACATTTTATTGTAAAATTCGTGCAACAAGTTAGCCAATACTTGAACATAGACTGAGAACTTCACACCCCATATAACCCACAATCAAGTGGTCAGGTAAAAAAAATGAATCATTTGATCAAACAACAAATTGTACAATTGGGACAAGAAGCTAATTTGTCATGGACTCAATCCCTCCCATTAGCACTACTGCAGATCCGAACCAAACCCAAGACTAAAGAAAAGCTAAACCACTTTGACTTGCTTTATGAAAAACCATATGGGGTGCGAAAGAGAATGTCTAGCCAAGACATGTCACTAACCTCCTGTATGTTAAGTCTCTTAACTTGGTGTATCCAGCACCAATCACTAGCTAATAAACACAAGTCATAACTAGTGAAATACACTGTTTAGAAGACTTTATGTCACCCAATTATAATTCTATTAATTTTAGTTACTGTAAGTTTAATGATGTCTACTTTAACACTCATGTAGAATTCGAGGATGTTAAAACACATGGCCAGTCTGACATCACTCTCTAGAACTCCTAGAATCTTACTGAAAGAGGACGGTCAAGACAGTAGATGAGAATTTAAATCAAGACCCCTGTAGTAAAAGAATTTACTCTATTTTAAGAAAAGGGGGGACTGAAGCAGAGATTTTTAGAGTTAGGTTAACAAAATGAATGAAGCATTTCTAATTTAGCTTGTAGAGTTATGTGTTGAATTTTCAACCTTTTGCTTAAGAAACCTCTGCCTAGTACAATGGGCATAGGAAAATGCAAATTTCTGAAGCTTCTTGCATAAAGAACAATACCAGAAGAAGCAAAGAACCCAGATAAAGAAGCTCCTCTGTCTCCAAGCCTATCAAGACTGACAGACGTACTCAGAGAAGCACCAAAGGACCAAAAGCGCACGCGCAGAGAGGAAAAGTTCAAAAGTTCAATCGTGAGGAAGACCACAATCTTCAGCCTCAGGACCACCAAGAGACCCCCGTACGACCACCACAGCAAACCACGCATGCCCAGAAGGACGTGGACTTACTTAGCATGAGAAGCGAGGACAGGCGGGGCCAGGGGTTGAATATGCATGAAAAAGTTGTGCAATGTATTGCATATGGAACGTCTTTAAGAATAAAAGTGTGGGTCAGACTGAGGCTCGGGGCACAAGTTTTGGAGAGCTATCTCACTTGTGCCGGGCGCTAACATACATACCCACTTCATAACTACCCCAGGTTATGGAGTCTACTGATTTCTTCCGCGTATCGTTTCAGAGGTTTCTTGCCTTCGCCAGGCTGCAACGTGCCCGCTAGTAGCAAGAACTGGGCAGGAGTGGGCAGAGAGCAGGGCCATCTGCCAGCAGGTTGCAGCTTGCCCAGGAAAATGCAGTGTCCTTGGAATGTGCAGCAAATCTTATTTCCTGGCAAGGTCGGGCTAAGTGAGCAGTGCTGGTACACTTTCTCCTTGAGAACTGGAGCGGAAAAGCTTTTCGCTAAGATGTAGGCGAGCAGAGAGGCAGAATACGCAGCTCCGCAGCTGGCCGAAAGCAAGTGCCGCTTCCCGGCGTCTTTCGGCAATAGCGGCGCTTCGGAGCTCACCGCTGCCGCTCCACTGATCTGTGCGCGAAGTAGCCGCTTCTTCGCCTCCGGCAGCCGGAGATCGCGGTAGCTTGCAAGAGGCGAAGAACGAAGCCGCGAAGAAGCCGGCTTGTGTGCGAAGCTCGCACACAGCTGCAGGACGGTGGCTGCCGCTCTCCTGCCTCTTGAATTCACCCTTGGCATGCCAATGGAAGGTGTTCCAGGACAACCTTCCTGAGTTTTTATTTTAGTTTTCATGCATCCCACCTTGGAAATTCTCGTTGCTCCCCAGAGGCTCCGAGATGCAGAGAACACGGTGGCAGCTGCTGAAAAGAAGGGCAACTGTGAGTTGGTCAAGAAGCAAGAACCTAGGCAGCTGCCTGTGCTTGGCAAGGAGCAGCTGCTGGATTCTTGCAATTGCCTTCAGTGCGCACAGAAGCCCGCTGCTCTGCTGCTTGGTTTTTCGCCTTCAGTCAATTACACACTGCTGAAGCTGAGGCAGGCAGTTCAGCTTTGCTGCTTTTCAGCATCTCAGCTGCCCTTCTGCTCTGTGACAGCTCTCCAGGTTTCTTGCCTTCGCCAGGCTGCAACGTGCCCGCTAGTGGCAAGAACTGGGCAGGAGTGGGCAGAGAGCAGGGCCATCTGCCAGCAGGTTGCAGCTTGCCCAGGAAAATGCAGTGTCCTTGGAATGTGCAGCAAATCTTATTTCCTGGCAAGGTCGGGCTAAGTGAGCAGTGCTGGTACACTTTCTCCTTGAGAACTGGAGCGGAAAAGCTTTTCGCTAAGATGTAGGCGAGCAGAGAGGCAGAATACGCAGCTCCGCAGCTGGCCGAAAGCAAGTGCCGCTTCCCGGCGTCTTTCGGCAAAAGCGGCGCTCCGGAGCTCACCGCTACCGCTCCACTGATCTGTGCGCGAAGTAGTCGCTTCTTCGCCTCCGGCAGCCGGAGATCGCGGTAGCTTGCAAGAGGCGAAGAACGAAGCCGCGAAGAAGCCGGCTTGTGTGCGAAGCTCGCACACAGCTGCAGGACGGTGGCTGCCGCTCTCCTGCCTCTTGAATTCACCCTTGGCATGCCAATGGAAGGTGTTCCAGGACAACCTTCCTGAGTTTTTATTTTAGTTTTCATGCATCCCACCTTGGAAATTCTCGTTGCTCCCCAGAGGCTCCGAGATGCAGAGAACACGGTGGCAGCTGCTGAAAAGAAGGGCAACTGTGAGTTGGTCAAAAACCAAGAACACAGGCAGCTGCCTGTGCTTGGCAAGGAGCAGCTGCTGGATTCTTGCAATTGCCTTCAGTGCGCACAGAAGCCCGCTGCTCTGCTGCTTGGTTTTTCGCCTTCAGTCAATTACACACTGCTGAAGCTGAGGCAGGCAGTTCAGCTTTGCTGCTTTTCAGCATCTCAGCTGCCCTTCTGCTCTGCGACAGCTCTCCAGGTTTCTTGCCTTCGCCAGGCTGCAACGTGCCCGCTAGTAGCAAGAACTGGGCAGGAGTGGGCAGAGAGCAGGGCCATCTGCCAGCAGGTTGCAGCTTGCCCAGGAAAATGCAGTGTCCTTGGAATGTGCAGCAAATCTTATTTCCTGGCAAGGTCGGGCTAAGTGAGCAGTGCTGGTACACTTTCTCCTTGAGAACTGGAGCGGGAAAGCTTTTCGCTAAGATGTAGGCGAGCAGAGAGGCAGAATACGCAGCTCCGCAGCTGGCCGAAAGCAAGTGCCGCTTCCCGGCGTCTTTCGGCAAAAGCGGCGCTCCGGAGCTCACCGCTACCGCTCCAGTGATCTGTGCGCGAAGTAGCCGCTTCTTCGCCTCCGGCAGCCGGAGATCGCGGTAGCTTGCAAGAGGCGAAGAACGAAGCCGCGAAGAAGCCGGCTTGTGTGCGAAGCTCGCACACAGCTGCAGGACGGTGGCTGCCGCTCTCCTGCCTCTTGAATTCACTCTTGGCATGCCAATGGAAGGTGTTCCAGGACAACCTTCCTGAGTTTTTATTTTAGTTTTCATGCATCCCACCTTGGAAATTCTTGTTGCTCCCCAGAGGCTCCGAGATGCAGAGAACACGGTGGCAGCTGCTGAAAAGAAGGGCAACTGTGAGTTGGTCAAGAAGCAAGAACCTAGGCAGCTGCCTGTGCTTGGCAAGGAGCAGCTGCTGGATTCTTGCAATTGCCTTCAGTGCGCACAGAAGCCCACTGCTCTGCTGCTTGGTTTTTCGCCTTCAGTCAATTACACACTGCTGAAGCTGAGGCAGGCAGTTCAGCTTTGCTGCTTTTCAGCATCTCAGCTGCCCTTCTGCTCTGCGACAGCTCTCCAGGTTTCTTGCCTTCGCCAGGCTGCAACGTGCCCGCTAGTAGCAAGAACTGGGCAGGAGTGGGCAGAGAGCAGGGCCATCTGCCAGCAGGTTGCAGCTTGCCCAGGAAAATGCAGTGTCCTTGGAATGTGCAGCAAATCTTATTTCCTGGCAAGGTCGGGCTAAGTGAGCAGTGCTGGTACACTTTCTCCTTGAGAACTGGAGCGGAAAAGCTTTTCGCTAAGATGTAGGCGAGCAGAGAGGCAGAATACGGAGCTCCGCAGCTGGCCGAAAGCAAGTGCCGCTTCCCGGCGTCATTCGGCAAAAGCGGCGCTCCGGAGCTCACCGCTACCGCTCCACTGATCTGTGCGCGAAGTAGCCGCTTCTTCGCCTCCGGCAGCCGGAGATCGCGGTAGCTTGCAAGAGGCGAAGAACGAAGCCGCGAAGAAGCCGGCTTGTGTGCGAAGCTCGCAGACAGCTGCAGGACGGTGGCTGCCGCTCTCCTGCCTCTTGAATTCACCCTTGGCATGCCAATGGAAGGTGTTCCAGGACAACCTTCCTGAGTTTTTATTTTAGTTTTCTTGCATCCCACCTTGGAAATTCTCGTTGCTCCCCAGAGGCTCCGAGATGCAGAGAACACGGTGGCAGCTGCTGAAAAGAAGGGCAACTGTGAGTTGGTCAAGAAGCAAGAACACAGGCAGCTGCCTGTGCTTGGCTAGGAGCAGCTGCTGGATTCTTGCAATTGCCTTCAGTGCGCACAGAAGCCCGCTGCTCTGCTGCTTGGTTTTTCGCCTTCAGTCAATTACACACTGCTGAAGCTGAGGCAGGCAGTTCAGCTTTGCTGCTTTTCAGCATCTCAGCTGCCCTTCTGCTCTGTGACAGCTCTCCAGGTTTCTTGCCTTCGCCAGGCTGCAACGTGCCCGCTAGTACCAAGAACTGGGCAGGAGTGGGCAGAGAGCAGGGCCATCTGCCAGCAGGTTGCAGCTTGCCCAGGAAAATGCAGTGTCCTTGGAATGTGCAGCAAATCTTATTTCCTGGCAAGGTCGGGCTAAGTGAGCAGTGCTGGTACACTTTCTCCTTGAGAACTGGAGCGGAAAAGCTTTTCGCTAAGATGTAGGCGACTCGAGAGGCAGAATACGGAGCTCCGCAGCTGGCCGAAAGCAAGTGCCGCTTCCCGGCGTCATTCGGCAAAAGCGGCGCTCCGGAGCTCACCGCTACCGCTCCACTGATCTGTGCGCGAAGTAGCCGCTTCTTCGCCTCCGGCAGCCGGAGATCGCGGTAGCTTGCAAGAGGCGAAGAACGAAGCCGCGAAGAAGCCGGCTTGTGTGCGAAGCTCGCACACAGCTGCAGGACGGTGGCTGCCGCTCTCCTGCCTCTTGAATTCACTCTTGGCATGCCAATGGAAGCTGTTCCAGGACAACCTTCCTGAGTTTTTATTTTAGTTTTCATGCATCCCACCTTGGAAATTCTCGTTGCTCCCCAGAGGCTCCGAGATGCAGAGAACACGGTGGCAGCTGCTGAAAAGAAGGGCAACTGTGAGTTGGTCAAGAAGCAAGAACCTAGGCAGCTGCCTGTGCTTGGCAAGGAGCAGCTGCTGGATTCTTGCAATTGCCTTCAGTGCGCACAGAAGCCCGCTGCTCTGCTGCTTGGATTTTCGCCTTCAGTCAATTACACACTGCTGAAGCTGAGGCAGGCAGTTCAGCTTTGCTGCTTTTCAGCATCTCAGCTGCCCTTCTGCTCTGCGACAGCTCTCCAGGTTTCTTGCCTTCGCCAGGCTGCAACGTGCCCGCTAGTAGCAAGAACTGGGCAGGAGTGGGCAGAGAGCAGGGCCATCTGCCAGCAGGTTGCAGCTTGCCCAGGAAAATGCAGTGTCCTTGGAATGTGCAGCAAATCTTATTTCCTGGCAAGGTCGGGCTAAGTGAGCAGTGCTGGTACACTTTCTCCTTGAGAACTGGAGCGGAAAAGCTTTTCGCTAAGATGTAGGCGAGCAGAGAGGCAGAATACGCAGCTCCGCAGCTGGCCGAAAGCAAGTGCCGCTTCCCGGCGTCTTTCGGCAAAAGCGGCGCTCCGGAGCTCACCGCTACCGCTCCAGTGATCTGTGCGCGAAGTAGCCGCTTCTTGGCCTCCGGCAGCCGGAGATCGCGGTAGCTTGCAAGAGGCGAAGAACGAAGCCGCGAAGAAGCCGGCTTGTGTGCGAAGCTCGCACACAGCTGCAGGACGGTGGCTGCCGCTCTCCTGCCTCTTGAATTCACTCTTGGCATGCCAATGGAAGGTGTTCCAGGACAACCTTCCTGAGTTTTTATTTTAGTTTTCATGCATCCCACCTTGGAAATTCTTGTTGCTCCCCAGAGGCTCCGAGATGCAGAGAACACGGTGGCAGCTGCTGAAAAGAAGGGCAACTGTGAGTTGGTCAAGAAGCAAGAACCTAGGCAGCTGCCTGTGCTTGGCAAGGAGCAGCTGCTGGATTCTTGCAATTGCCTGCAGTGCGCACAGAAGCCCGCTGCTCTGCTGCTTGGTTTTTCGCCTTCAGTCAATTACACACTGCTGAAGCTGAGGCAGGCAGTTCAGCTTTGCTGCTTTTCAGCATCTCAGCTGCCCTTCTGCTCTGCGACAGCTCTCCAGGTTTCTTGCCTTCGCCAGGCTGCAACGTGCCCGCTAGTAGCAAGAACTGGGCAGGAGTGGGCAGAGAGCAGGGCCATCTGCCAGCAGGTTGCAGCTTGCCCAGGAAAATGCAGTGTCCTTGGAATGTGCAGCAAATCTTATTTCCTGGCAAGGTCGGGCTAAGTGAGCAGTGCTGGTACACTTTCTCCTTGAGAACTGGAGCGGAAAAGCTTTTCGCTAAGATGTAGGCGAGCAGAGAGGCAGAATACGCAGCTCCGCAGCTGGCCGAAAGCAAGTGCCGCTTCCCGGCGTCTTTCGGCAAAAGCGGCGCTCCGGAGCTCACCGCTACCGCTCCAGTGATCTGTGCGCGAAGTAGCCGCTTCTTGGCCTCCGGCAGCCGGAGATCGCGGTAGCTTGCAAGAGGCGAAGAACGAAGCCGCGAAGAAGCCGGCTTGTGTGCGAAGCTCGCACACAGCTGCAGGACGGTGGCTGCCGCTCTCCTGCCTCTTGAATTCACTCTTGGCATGCCAATGGAAGGTGTTCCAGGACAACCTTCCTGAGTTTTTATTTTAGTTTTCTTGCATCCCACCTTGGAAATTCTTGTTGCTCCCCAGAGGCTCCGAGATGCAGAGAACACGGTGGCAGCTGCTGAAAAGAAGGGCAACTGTGAGTTGGTCAAGAAGCAAGAACCTAGGCAGCTGCCTGTGCTTGGCAAGGAGCAGCTGCTGGATTCTTGCAATTGCCTTCAGTGCGCACAGAAGCCCGCTGCTCTGCTGCTTGGTTTTTCGCCTTCAGTCAATTACACACTGCTGAAGCTGAGGCAGGCAGTTCAGCTTTGCTGCTTTTCAGCATCTCAGCTGCCCTTCTGCTCTGCGACAGCTCTCCAGGTTTCTTGCCTTCGCCAGGCTGCAACGTGCCCGCTAGTAGCAAGAACTGGGCAGGAGTGGGCAGAGAGCAGGGCCATCTGCCAGCAGGTTGCAGCTTGCCCAGGAAAATGCAGTGTCCTTGGAATGTGCAGCAAATCTTATTTCCTGGCAAGGTCGGGCTAAGTGAGCAGTGCTGGTACACTTTCTCCTTGAGAACTGGAGCGGAAAAGCTTTTCGCTAAGATGTAGGCGAGCAGAGAGGCAGAATACGCAGCTCCGCAGCTGGCCGAAAGCAAGTGCCGCTTCCCGGCGTCTTTCGGCAAAAGCGGCGCTCCGGAGCTCACCGCTACCGCTCCACTGATCTGTGCGCGAAGTAGCCGCTTCTTGGCCTCCGGCAGCCGGAGATCGCGGTAGCTTGCAAGAGGCGAAGAACGAAGCCGCGAAGAAGCCGGCTTGTGTGCGAAGCTCGCACACAGCTGCAGGACGGTGGCTGCCGCTCTCCTGCCTCTTGAATTCACCCTTGGCATGCCAATGGAAGGTGTTCCAGGACAACCTTCCTGAGTTTTTATTTTAGTTTTCATGCATCCCACCTTGGAAATTCTTGTTGCTCCCCAGAGGCTCCGAGATGCAGAGAACACGGTGGCAGCTGCTGAAAAGAAGGGCAACTGTGAGTTGGTCAAGAAGCAAGAACCTAGGCAGCTGCCTGTGCTTGGCAAGGAGCAGCTGCTGGATTCTTGCAATTGCCTTCAGTGCGCACAGAAGCCCGCTGCTCTGCTGCTTGGATTTTCGCCTTCAGTCAATTACACACTGCTGAAGCTGAGGCAGGCAGTTCAGCTTTGCTGCTTTTCAGCATCTCAGCTGCCCTTCTGCTCTGTGACAGCTCTCCAGGTTTCTTGCCTTCGCCAGGCTGCAACGTGCCCGCTAGTACCAAGAACTGGGCAGGAGTGGGCAGAGAGCAGGGCCATCTGCCAGCAGGTTGCAGCTTGCCCAGGAAAATGCAGTGTCCTTGGCATGTGCAGCAAATACCATTTCTTGGCAAGGTCGGGCTAAGTGAGCAGTGCTGGTACACTTTCTCCTTGAGAACTGGAGCGGAAAAGCTTTTCGCTAAGATGTAGGCGACTCGAGAGGCAGAATACGGAGCTCCGCAGCTGGCCGAAAGCAAGTGCCGCTTCCCGGCGTCATTCGGCAAAAGCGGCGCTCCGGAGCTCACCGCTACCGCTCCACTGATCTGTGCGCGAAGTAGCCGCTTCTTCGCCTCCGGCAGCCGGAGATCGCGGTAGCTTGCAAGAGGCGAAGAACGAAGCCGCGAAGAAGCCGGCTTGTGTGCGAAGCTCGCACACAGCTGCAGGACGGTGGCTGCCGCTCTCCTGCCTCTTGAATTCACTCTTGGCATGCCAATGGAAGCTGTTCCAGGACAACCTTCCTGAGTTTTTATTTTAGTTTTCATGCATCCCACCTTGGAAATTCTCGTTGCTCCCCAGAGGCTCCGAGATGCAGAGAACACGGTGGCAGCTGCTGAAAAGAAGGGCAACTGTGAGTTGGTCAAGAAGCAAGAACCTAGGCAGCTGCCTGTGCTTGGCAAGGAGCAGCTGCTGGATTCTTGCAATTGCCTTCAGTGCGCACAGAAGCCCGCTGCTCTGCTGCTTGGATTTTCGCCTTCAGTCAATTACACACTGCTGAAGCTGAGGCAGGCAGTTCAGCTTTGCTGCTTTTCAGCATCTCAGCTGCCCTTCTGCTCTGCGACAGCTCTCCAGGTTTCTTGCCTTCGCCAGGCTGCAACGTGCCCGCTAGTAGCAAGAACTGGGCAGGAGTGGGCAGAGAGCAGGGCCATCTGCCAGCAGGTTGCAGCTTGCCCAGGAAAATGCAGTGTCCTTGGAATGTGCAGCAAATCTTATTTCCTGGCAAGGTCGGGCTAAGTGAGCAGTGCTGGTACACTTTCTCCTTGAGAACTGGAGCGGAAAAGCTTTTCGCTAAGATGTAGGCGGGCAGAGAGGCAGAATACGCAGCTCCGCAGCTGGCCGAAAGCAAGTGCCGCTTCCCGGCGTCTTTCGGCAAAAGCGGCGCTCTGGAGCTCACCGCTACCGCTCCACTGATCTGTGCGCGAAGTAGCCGCTTCTTGGCCTCCGGCAGCCGGAGATCGCGGTAGCTTGCAAGAGGCGAAGAACGAAGCCGCGAAGAAGCCGGCTTGTGTGCGAAGCTCGCACACAGCTGCAGGACGGTGGCTGCCGCTCTCCTGCCTCTTGAATTCACTCTTGGCATGCCAATGGAAGGTGTTCCAGGACAACCTTCCTGAGTTTTTATTTTAGTTTTCATGCATCCCACCTTGGAAATTCTTGTTGCTCCCCAGAGGCTCCGAGATGCAGAGAACACGGTGGCAGCTGCTGAAAAGAAGGGCAACTGTGAGTTGGTCAAGAAGCAAGAACCTAGGCAGCTGCCTGTGCTTGGCAAGGAGCAGCTGCTGGATTCTTGCAATTGCCTGCAGTGCGCACAGAAGCCCGCTGCTCTGCTGCTTGGTTTTTCGCCTTCAGTCAATTACACACTGCTGAAGCTGAGGCAGGCAGTTCAGCTTTGCTGCTTTTCAGCATCTCAGCTGCCCTTCTGCTCTGTGACAGCTCTCCAGGTTTCTTGCCTTCGCCAGGCTGCAACGTGCCCGCTAGTAGCAAGAACTGGGCAGGAGTGGGCAGAGAGCAGGGCCATCTGCCAGCAGGTTGCAGCTTGCCCAGGAAAATGCAGTGTCCTTGGAATGTGCAGCAAATCTTATTTCCTGGCAAGGTCGGGCTAAGTGAGCAGTGCTGGTACACTTTCTCCTTGAGAACTGGAGCGGAAAAGCTTTTCGCTAAGATGTAGGCGAGCAGAGAGGCAGAATACGCAGCTCCGCAGCTGGCCGAAAGCAAGTGCCGCTTCCCGGCGTCTTTCGGCAAAAGCGGCGCTCCGGAGCTCACCGCTACCGCTCCACTGATCTGTGCGCGAAGTAGCCGCTTCTTCGCCTCCGGCAGCCGGAGATCGCGGTAGCTTGCAAGAGGCGAAGAACGAAGCCGCGAAGAAGCCGGCTTGTGTGCGAAGCTCGCACACAGCTGCAGGACGGTGGCTGCCGCTCTCCTGCCTCTTGAATTCACTCTTGGCATGCCAATGGAAGGTGTTCCAGGACAACCTTCCTGAGTTTTTATTTTAGTTTTCTTGCATCCCACCTTGGAAATTCTTGTTGCTCCCCAGAGGCTCCGAGATGCAGAGAACACGGTGGCAGCTGCTGAAAAGAAGGGCAACTGTGAGTTGGTCAAGAAGCAAGAACCTAGGCAGCTGCCTGTGCTTGGCAAGGAGCAGCTGCTGGATTCTTGCAATTGCCTTCAGTGCGCACAGAAGCCCGCTGCTCTGCTGCTTGGTTTTTCGCCTTCAGTCAATTACACACTGCTGAAGCTGAGGCAGGCAGTTCAGCTTTGCTGCTTTTCAGCATCTCAGCTGCCCTTCTGCTCTGCGACAGCTCTCCAGGTTTCTTGCCTTCGCCAGGCTGCAACGTGCCCGCTAGTAGCAAGAACTGGGCAGGAGTGGGCAGAGAGCAGGGCCATCTGCCAGCAGGTTGCAGCTTGCCCAGGAAAATGCAGTGTCCTTGGAATGTGCAGCAAATCTTATTTCCTGGCAAGGTCGGGCTAAGTGAGCAGTGCTGGTACACTTTCTCCTTGAGAACTGGAGCGGAAAAGCTTTTCGCTAAGATGTAGGCGAGCAGAGAGGCAGAATACGCAGCTCCGCAGCTGGCCGAAAGCAAGTGCCGCTTCCCGGCGTCTTTCGGCAAAAGCGGCGCTCCGGAGCTCACCGCTACCGCTCCAGTGATCTGTGCGCGAAGTAGCCGCTTCTTGGCCTCCGGCAGCCGGAGATCGCGGTAGCTTGCAAGAGGCGAAGAACGAAGCCGCGAAGAAGCCGGCTTGTGTGCGAAGCTCGCACACAGCTGCAGGACGGTGGCTGCCGCTCTCCTGCCTCTTGAATTCACCCTTGGCATGCCAATGGAAGGTGTTCCAGGACAACCTTCCTGAGTTTTTATTTTAGTTTTCATGCATCCCACCTTGGAAATTCTTGTTGCTCCCCAGAGGCTCCGAGATGCAGAGAACACGGTGGCAGCTGCTGAAAAGAAGGGCAACTGTGAGTTGGTCAAGAAGCAAGAACCTAGGCAGCTGCCTGTGCTTGGCAAGGAGCAGCTGCTGGATTCTTGCAATTGCCTTCAGTGCGCACAGAAGCCCGCTGCTCTGCTGCTTGGTTTTTCGCCTTCAGTCAATTACACACTGCTGAAGCTGAGGCAGGCAGTTCAGCTTTGCTGCTTTTCAGCATCTCAGCTGCCCTTCTGCTCTGTGACAGCTCTCCAGGTTTCTTGCCTTCGCCAGGCTGCAACGTGCCCGCTAGTAGCAAGAACTGGGCAGGAGTGGGCAGAGAGCAGGGCCATCTGCCAGCAGGTTGCAGCTTGCCCAGGAAAATGCAGTGTCCTTGGCATGTGCAGCAAATACCATTTCTTGGCAAGGTCGGGCTAAGTGAGCAGTGCTGGTACACTTTCTCCTTGAGAACTGGAGCGGAAAAGCTTTTCGCTAAGATGTAGGCGACTCGAGAGGCAGAATACGGAGCTCCGCAGCTGGCCGAAAGCAAGTGCCGCTTCCCGGCGTCATTCGGCAAAAGCGGCGCTCCGGAGCTCACCGCTACCGCTCCACTGATCTGTGCGCGAAGTAGCCGCTTCTTCGCCTCCGGCAGCCGGAGATCGCGGTAGCTTGCAAGAGGCGAAGAACGAAGCCGCGAAGAAGCCGGCTTGTGTGCGAAGCTCGCACACAGCTGCAGGACGGTGGCTGCCGCTCTCCTGCCTCTTGAATTCACTCTTGGCATGCCAATGGAAGCTGTTCCAGGACAACCTTCCTGAGTTTTTATTTTAGTTTTCATGCATCCCACCTTGGAAATTCTCGTTGCTCCCCAGAGGCTCCGAGATGCAGAGAACACGGTGGCAGCTGCTGAAAAGAAGGGCAACTGTGAGTTGGTCAAGAAGCAAGAACCTAGGCAGCTGCCTGTGCTTGGCAAGGAGCAGCTGCTGGATTCTTGCAATTGCCTTCAGTGCGCACAGAAGCCCGCTGCTCTGCTGCTTGGATTTTCGCCTTCAGTCAATTACACACTGCTGAAGCTGAGGCAGGCAGTTCAGCTTTGCTGCTTTTCAGCATCTCAGCTGCCCTTCTGCTCTGCGACAGCTCTCCAGGTTTCTTGCCTTCGCCAGGCTGCAACGTGCCCGCTAGTAGCAAGAACTGGGCAGGAGTGGGCAGAGAGCAGGGCCATCTGCCAGCAGGTTGCAGCTTGCCCAGGAAAATGCAGTGTCCTTGGAATGTGCAGCAAATCTTATTTCCTGGCAAGGTCGGGCTAAGTGAGCAGTGCTGGTACACTTTCTCCTTGAGAACTGGAGCGGAAAAGCTTTTCGCTAAGATGTAGGCGAGCAGAGAGGCAGAATACGCAGCTCCGCAGCTGGCCGAAAGCAAGTGCCGCTTCCCGGCGTCTTTCGGCAAAAGCGGCGCTCCGGAGCTCACCGCTACCGCTCCAGTGATCTGTGCGCGAAGTAGCCGCTTCTTGGCCTCCGGCAGCCGGAGATCGCGGTAGCTTGCAAGAGGCGAAGAACGAAGCCGCGAAGAAGCCGGCTTGTGTGCGAAGCTCGCACACAGCTGCAGGACGGTGGCTGCCGCTCTCCTGCCTCTTGAATTCACTCTTGGCATGCCAATGGAAGGTGTTCCAGGACAACCTTCCTGAGTTTTTATTTTAGTTTTCATGCATCCCACCTTGGAAATTCTTGTTGCTCCCCAGAGGCTCCGAGATGCAGAGAACACGGTGGCAGCTGCTGAAAAGAAGGGCAACTGTGAGTTGGTCAAGAAGCAAGAACCTAGGCAGCTGCCTGTGCTTGGCAAGGAGCAGCTGCTGGATTCTTGCAATTGCCTTCAGTGCGCACAGAAGCCCGCTGCTCTGCTGCTTGGTTTTTCGCCTTCAGTCAATTACACACTGCTGAAGCTGAGGCAGGCAGTTCAGCTTTGCTGCTTTTCAGCATCTCAGCTGCCCTTCTGCTCTGTGACAGCTCTCCAGGTTTCTTGCCTTCGCCAGGCTGCAACGTGCCCGCTAGTAGCAAGAACTGGGCAGGAGTGGGCAGAGAGCACGGCCATCTGCCAGCAGGTTGCAGCTTGCCCAGGAAAATGCAGTGTCCTTGGAATGTGCAGCAAATCTTATTTCCTGGCAAGGTCGGGCTAAGTGAGCAGTGCTGGTACACTTTTTCCTTGAGAACTGGAGCGGAAAAGCTTTTCGCTAAGATGTAGGCGAGCAGAGAGGCAGAATACGCAGCTCCGCAGCTGGCCGAAAGCAAGTGCCGCTTCCCGGCGTCTTTCGGCAAAAGCGGCGCTTCGGAGCTCACCGCTGCCGCTCAACTGATCTGTGCGCGAAGTAGCCGCTTCTTGGCCTCCGGCAGCCGGAGATCGCGGTAGCTTGCAAGAGGCGAAGAACGAAGCCGCGAAGAAGCCGGCTTGTGTGCGAAGCTCGCACACAGCTGCAGGACGGTGGCTGCCGCTCTCCTGCCTCTTGAATTCACCCTTGGCATGCCAATGGAAGGTGTTCCAGGACAACCTTCCTGAGTTTTTATTTTAGTTTTCTTGCATCCCACCTTGGAAATTCTCGTTGCTCCCCAGAGGCTCCGAGATGCAGAGAACACGGTGGCAGCTGCTGAAAAGAAGGGCAACTGTGAGTTGGTCAAGAAGCAAGAACCTAGGCAGCTGCCTGTGCTTGGCAAGGAGCAGCTGCTGGATTCTTGCAATTGCCTTCAGTGCGCACAGAAGCCCGCTGCTCTGCTGCTTGGTTTTTCGCCTTCAGTCAATTACACACTGCTGAAGCTGAGGCAGGCAGTTCAGCTTTGCTGCTTTTCAGCATCTCAGCTGCCCTTCTGCTCTGCGACAGCTCTCCAGGTTTCTTGCCTTCGCCAGGCTGCAACGTGCCCGCTAGTAGCAAGAACTGGGCAGGAGTGGGCAGAGAGCAGGGACATCTGCCAGCAGGTTGCAGCTTGCCCAGGAAAATGCAGTGTCCTTGGAATGTGCAGCAAATCTTATTTCCTGGCAAGGTCGGGCTAAGTGAGCAGTGCTGGTACACTTTCTCCTTGAGAACTGGAGCGGAAAAGCTTTTCGCTAAGATGTAGGCGAGCAGAGAGGCAGAATACGCAGCTCCGCAGCTGGCCGAAAGCAAGTGCCGCTTCCCGGCGTCTTTCGGCAAAAGCGGCGCTCCGGAGCTCACCGCTACCGCTCCACTGATCTGTGCGCGAAGTAGCCGCTTCTTCGCCTCCGGCAGCCGGAGATCGCGGTAGCTTGCAAGAGGCGAAGAACGAAGCCGCGAAGAAGCCGGCTTGTGTGCGAAGCTCGCACACAGCTGCAGGACGGTGGCTGCCGCTCTCCTGCCTCTTGAATTCACCCTTGGCATGCCAATGGAAGGTGTTCCAGGACAACCTTCCTGAGTTTTTATTTTAGTTTTCATGCATCCCACCTTGGAAATTCTTGTTGCTCCCCAGAGGCTCCGAGATGCAGAGAACACGGTGGCAGCTGCTGAAAAGAAGGGCAACTGTGAGTTGGTCAAGAAGCAAGAACCTAGGCAGCTGCCTGTGCTTGGCAAGGAGCAGCTGCTGGATTCTTGCAATTGCCTTCAGTGCGCACAGAAGCCCGCTGCTCTGCTGCTTGGTTTTTCGCCTTCAGTCAATTACACACTGCTGAAGCTGAGGCAGGCAGTTCAGCTTTGCTGCTTTTCAGCATCTCAGCTGCCCTTCTGCTCTGTGACAGCTCTCCAGGTTTCTTGCCTTCGCCAGGCTGCAACGTGCCCGCTAGTAGCAAGAACTGGGCAGGAGTGGGCAGAGAGCACGGCCATCTGCCAGCAGGTTGCAGCTTGCCCAGGAAAATGCAGTGTCCTTGGAATGTGCAGCAAATCTTATTTCCTGGCAAGGTCGGGCTAAGTGAGCAGTGCTGGTACACTTTTTCCTTGAGAACTGGAGCGGAAAAGCTTTTCGCTAAGATGTAGGCGAGCAGAGAGGCAGAATACGCAGCTCCGCAGCTGGCCGAAAGCAAGTGCCGCTTCCCGGCGTCTTTCGGCAAAAGCGGCGCTTCGGAGCTCACCGCTGCCGCTCCACTGATCTGTGCGCGAAGTAGCCGCTTCTTCGCCTCCGGCAGCCGGAGATCGCGGTAGCTTGCAAGAGGCGAAGAACGAAGCCGCGAAGAAGCCGGCTTGTGTGCGAAGCTCGCACACAGCTGCAGGACGGTGGCTGCCGCTCTCCTGCCTCTTGAATTCACTCTTGGCATGCCAATGGAAGGTGTTCCAGGACAACCTTCCTGAGTTTTTATTTTAGTTTTCTTGCATCCCACCTTGGAAATTCTTGTTGCTCCCCAGAGGCTCCGAGATGCAGAGAACACGGTGGCAGCTGCTGAAAAGAAGGGCAACTGTGAGTTGGTCAAGAAGCAAGAACCTAGGCAGCTGCCTGTGCTTGGCAAGGAGCAGCTGCTGGATTCTTGCAATTGCCTTCAGTGCGCACAGAAGCCCGCTGCTCTGCTGCTTGGTTTTTCGCCTTCAGTCAATTACACACTGCTGAAGCTGAGGCAGGCAGTTCAGCTTTGCTGCTTTTCAGCATCTCAGCTGCCCTTCTGCTCTGCGACAGCTCTCCAGGTTTCTTGCCTTCGCCAGGCTGCAACGTGCCCGCTAGTAGCAAGAACTGGGCAGGAGTGGGCAGAGAGCAGGGCCATCTGCCAGCAGGTTGCAGCTTGCCCAGGAAAATGCAGTGTCCTTGGAATGTGCAGCAAATCTTATTTCCTGGCAAGGTCGGGCTAAGTGAGCAGTGCTGGTACACTTTCTCCTTGAGAACTGGAGCGGAAAAGCTTTTCGCTAAGATGTAGGCGAGCAGAGAGGCAGAATACGCAGCTCCGCAGCTGGCCGAAAGCAAGTGCCGCTTCCCGGCGTCTTTCGGCAAAAGCGGCGCTCCGGAGCTCACCGCTACCGCTCCAGTGATCTGTGCGCGAAGTAGCCGCTTCTTGGCCTCCGGCAGCCGGAGATCGCGGTAGCTTGCAAGAGGCGAAGAACGAAGCCGCGAAGAAGCCGGCTTGTGTGCGAAGCTCGCACACAGCTGCAGGACGGTGGCTGCCGCTCTCCTGCCTCTTGAATTCACCCTTGGCATGCCAATGGAAGGTGTTCCAGGACAACCTTCCTGAGTTTTTATTTTAGTTTTCATGCATCCCACCTTGGAAATTCTTGTTGCTCCCCAGAGGCTCCGAGATGCAGAGAACACGGTGGCAGCTGCTGAAAAGAAGGGCAACTGTGAGTTGGTCAAGAAGCAAGAACCTAGGCAGCTGCCTGTGCTTGGCAAGGAGCAGCTGCTGGATTCTTGCAATTGCCTTCAGTGCGCACAGAAGCCCGCTGCTCTGCTGCTTGGTTTTTCGCCTTCAGTCAATTACACACTGCTGAAGCTGAGGCAGGCAGTTCAGCTTTGCTGCTTTTCAGCATCTCAGCTGCCCTTCTGCTCTGTGACAGCTCTCCAGGTTTCTTGCCTTCGCCAGGCTGCAACGTGCCCGCTAGTAGCAAGAACTGGGCAGGAGTGGGCAGAGAGCAGGGCCATCTGCCAGCAGGTTGCAGCTTGCCCAGGAAAATGCAGTGTCCTTGGCATGTGCAGCAAATACCATTTCTTGGCAAGGTCGGGCTAAGTGAGCAGTGCTGGTACACTTTCTCCTTGAGAACTGGAGCGGAAAAGCTTTTCGCTAAGATGTAGGCGACTCGAGAGGCAGAATACGGAGCTCCGCAGCTGGCCGAAAGCAAGTGCCGCTTCCCGGCGTCATTCGGCAAAAGCGGCGCTCCGGAGCTCACCGCTACCGCTCCACTGATCTGTGCGCGAAGTAGCCGCTTCTTCGCCTCCGGCAGCCGGAGATCGCGGTAGCTTGCAAGAGGCGAAGAACGAAGCCGCGAAGAAGCCGGCTTGTGTGCGAAGCTCGCACACAGCTGCAGGACGGTGGCTGCCGCTCTCCTGCCTCTTGAATTCACTCTTGGCATGCCAATGGAAGCTGTTCCAGGACAACCTTCCTGAGTTTTTATTTTAGTTTTCATGCATCCCACCTTGGAAATTCTCGTTGCTCCCCAGAGGCTCCGAGATGCAGAGAACACGGTGGCAGCTGCTGAAAAGAAGGGCAACTGTGAGTTGGTCAAGAAGCAAGAACCTAGGCAGCTGCCTGTGCTTGGCAAGGAGCAGCTGCTGGATTCTTGCAATTGCCTTCAGTGCGCACAGAAGCCCGCTGCTCTGCTGCTTGGATTTTCGCCTTCAGTCAATTACACACTGCTGAAGCTGAGGCAGGCAGTTCAGCTTTGCTGCTTTTCAGCATCTCAGCTGCCCTTCTGCTCTGCGACAGCTCTCCAGGTTTCTTGCCTTCGCCAGGCTGCAACGTGCCCGCTAGTAGCAAGAACTGGGCAGGAGTGGGCAGAGAGCAGGGCCATCTGCCAGCAGGTTGCAGCTTGCCCAGGAAAATGCAGTGTCCTTGGAATGTGCAGCAAATCTTATTTCCTGGCAAGGTCGGGCTAAGTGAGCAGTGCTGGTACACTTTCTCCTTGAGAACTGGAGCGGAAAAGCTTTTCGCTAAGATGTAGGCGAGCAGAGAGGCAGAATACGCAGCTCCGCAGCTGGCCGAAAGCAAGTGCCGCTTCCCGGCGTCTTTCGGCAAAAGCGGCGCTCCGGAGCTCACCGCTACCGCTCCAGTGATCTGTGCGCGAAGTAGCCGCTTCTTGGCCTCCGGCAGCCGGAGATCGCGGTAGCTTGCAAGAGGCGAAGAACGAAGCCGCGAAGAAGCCGGCTTGTGTGCGAAGCTCGCACACAGCTGCAGGACGGTGGCTGCCGCTCTCCTGCCTCTTGAATTCACTCTTGGCATGCCAATGGAAGGTGTTCCAGGACAACCTTCCTGAGTTTTTATTTTAGTTTTCATGCATCCCACCTTGGAAATTCTTGTTGCTCCCCAGAGGCTCCGAGATGCAGAGAACACGGTGGCAGCTGCTGAAAAGAAGGGCAACTGTGAGTTGGTCAAGAAGCAAGAACCTAGGCAGCTGCCTGTGCTTGGCAAGGAGCAGCTGCTGGATTCTTGCAATTGCCTTCAGTGCGCACAGAAGCCCGCTGCTCTGCTGCTTGGTTTTTCGCCTTCAGTCAATTACACACTGCTGAAGCTGAGGCAGGCAGTTCAGCTTTGCTGCTTTTCAGCATCTCAGCTGCCCTTCTGCTCTGTGACAGCTCTCCAGGTTTCTTGCCTTCGCCAGGCTGCAACGTGCCCGCTAGTAGCAAGAACTGGGCAGGAGTGGGCAGAGAGCACGGCCATCTGCCAGCAGGTTGCAGCTTGCCCAGGAAAATGCAGTGTCCTTGGAATGTGCAGCAAATCTTATTTCCTGGCAAGGTCGGGCTAAGTGAGCAGTGCTGGTACACTTTTTCCTTGAGAACTGGAGCGGAAAAGCTTTTCGCTAAGATGTAGGCGAGCAGAGAGGCAGAATACGCAGCTCCGCAGCTGGCCGAAAGCAAGTGCCGCTTCCCGGCGTCTTTCGGCAAAAGCGGCGCTTCGGAGCTCACCGCTGCCGCTCAACTGATCTGTGCGCGAAGTAGCCGCTTCTTGGCCTCCGGCAGCCGGAGATCGCGGTAGCTTGCAAGAGGCGAAGAACGAAGCCGCGAAGAAGCCGGCTTGTGTGCGAAGCTCGCACACAGCTGCAGGACGGTGGCTGCCGCTCTCCTGCCTCTTGAATTCACCCTTGGCATGCCAATGGAAGGTGTTCCAGGACAACCTTCCTGAGTTTTTATTTTAGTTTTCTTGCATCCCACCTTGGAAATTCTCGTTGCTCCCCAGAGGCTCCGAGATGCAGAGAACACGGTGGCAGCTGCTGAAAAGAAGGGCAACTGTGAGTTGGTCAAGAAGCAAGAACCTAGGCAGCTGCCTGTGCTTGGCAAGGAGCAGCTGCTGGATTCTTGCAATTGCCTTCAGTGCGCACAGAAGCCCGCTGCTCTGCTGCTTGGTTTTTCGCCTTCAGTCAATTACACACTGCTGAAGCTGAGGCAGGCAGATCAGCTTTGCTGCTTTTCAGCATCTCAGCTGCCCTTCTGCTCTGCGACAGCTCTCCAGGTTTCTTGCCTTCGCCAGGCTGCAACGTGCCCGCTAGTAGCAAGAACTGGGCAGGAGTGGGCAGAGAGCAGGGACATCTGCCAGCAGGTTGCAGCTTGCCCAGGAAAATGCAGTGTCCTTGGAATGTGCAGCAAATCTTATTTCCTGGCAAGGTCGGGCTAAGTGAGCAGTGCTGGTACACTTTCTCCTTGAGAACTGGAGCGGAAAAGCTTTTCGCTAAGATGTAGGCGAGCAGAGAGGCAGAATACGCAGCTCCGCAGCTGGCCGAAAGCAAGTGCCGCTTCCCGGCGTCTTTCGGCAAAAGCGGCGCTCCGGAGCTCACCGCTACCGCTCCACTGATCTGTGCGCGAAGTAGCCGCTTCTTCGCCTCCGGCAGCCGGAGATCGCGGTAGCTTGCAAGAGGCGAAGAACGAAGCCGCGAAGAAGCCGGCTTGTGTGCGAAGCTCGCACACAGCTGCAGGACGGTGGCTGCCGCTCTCCTGCCTCTTGAATTCACCCTTGGCATGCCAATGGAAGGTGTTCCAGGACAACCTTCCTGAGTTTTTATTTTAGTTTTCATGCATCCCACCTTGGAAATTCTTGTTGCTCCCCAGAGGCTCCGAGATGCAGAGAACACGGTGGCAGCTGCTGAAAAGAAGGGCAACTGTGAGTTGGTCAAGAAGCAAGAACCTAGGCAGCTGCCTGTGCTTGGCAAGGAGCAGCTGCTGGATTCTTGCAATTGCCTTCAGTGCGCACAGAAGCCCGCTGCTCTGCTGCTTGGTTTTTCGCCTTCAGTCAATTACACACTGCTGAAGCTGAGGCAGGCAGTTCAGCTTTGCTGCTTTTCAGCATCTCAGCTGCCCTTCTGCTCTGTGACAGCTCTCCAGGTTTCTTGCCTTCGCCAGGCTGCAACGTGCCCGCTAGTAGCAAGAACTGGGCAGGAGTGGGCAGAGAGCACGGCCATCTGCCAGCAGGTTGCAGCTTGCCCAGGAAAATGCAGTGTCCTTGGAATGTGCAGCAAATCTTATTTCCTGGCAAGGTCGGGCTAAGTGAGCAGTGCTGGTACACTTTTTCCTTGAGAACTGGAGCGGAAAAGCTTTTCGCTAAGATGTAGGCGAGCAGAGAGGCAGAATACGCAGCTCCGCAGCTGGCCGAAAGCAAGTGCCGCTTCCCGGCGTCTTTCGGCAAAAGCGGCGCTTCGGAGCTCACCGCTGCCGCTCCACTGATCTGTGCGCGAAGTAGCCGCTTCTTCGCCTCCGGCAGCCGGAGATCGCGGTAGCTTGCAAGAGGCGAAGAACGAAGCCGCGAAGAAGCCGGCTTGTGTGCGAAGCTCGCACACAGCTGCAGGACGGTGGCTGCCGCTCTCCTGCCTCTTGAATTCACCCTTGGCATGCCAATGGAAGGTGTTCCAGGACAACCTTCCTGAGTTTTTATTTTAGTTTTCTTGCATCCCACCTTGGAAATTCTCGTTGCTCCCCAGAGGCTCCGAGATGCAGAGAACACGGTGGCAGCTGCTGAAAAGAAGGGCAACTGTGAGTTGGTCAAGAAGCAAGAACCTAGGCAGCTGCCTGTGCTTGGCAAGGAGCAGCTGCTGGATTCTTGCAATTGCCTTCAGTGCGCACAGAAGCCCGCTGCTCTGCTGCTTGGTTTTTCGCCTTCAGTCAATTACACACTGCTGAAGCTGAGGCAGGCAGTTCAGCTTTGCTGCTTTTCAGCATCTCAGCTGCCCTTCTGCTCTGCGACAGCTCTCCAGGTTTCTTGCCTTCGCCAGGCTGCAACGTGCCCGCTAGTACCAAGAACTGGGCAGGAGTGGGCAGAGAGCAGGGCCATCTGCCAGCAGGTTGCAGCTTGCCCAGGAAAATGCAGTGTCCTTGGAATGTGCAGCAAATCTTATTTCCTGGCAAGGTCGGGCTAAGTGAGCAGTGCTGGTACACTTTCTCCTTGAGAACTGGAGCGGAAAAGCTTTTCGCTAAGATGTAGGCGAGCAGAGAGGCAGAATACGCAGCTCCGCAGCTGGCCGAAAGCAAGTGCCGCTTCCCGGCGTCTTTCGGCAAAAGCGGCGCTCCGGAGCTCACCGCTACCGCTCCAGTGATCTGTGCGCGAAGTAGCCGCTTCTTGGCCTCCGGCAGCCGGAGATCGCGGTAGCTTGCAAGAGGCGAAGAACGAAGCCGCGAAGAAGCCGGCTTGTGTGCGAAGCTCGCACACAGCTGCAGGACGGTGGCTGCCGCTCTCCTGCCTCTTGAATTCACTCTTGGCATGCCAATGGAAGGTGTTCCAGGACAACCTTCCTGAGTTTTTATTTTAGTTTTCTTGCATCCCACCTTGGAAATTCTTGTTGCTCCCCAGAGGCTCCGAGATGCAGAGAACACGGTGGCAGCTGCTGAAAAGAAGGGCAACTGTGAGTTGGTCAAGAAGCAAGAACCTAGGCAGCTGCCTGTGCTTGGCAAGGAGCAGCTGCTGGATTCTTGCAATTGCCTTCAGTGCGCACAGAAGCCCGCTGCTCTGCTGCTTGGTTTTTCGCCTTCAGTCAATTACACACTGCTGAAGCTGAGGCAGGCAGTTCAGCTTTGCTGCTTTTCAGCATCTCAGCTGCCCTTCTGCTCTGCGACAGCTCTCCAGGTTTCTTGCCTTCGCCAGGCTGCAACGTGCCCGCTAGTAGCAAGAACTGGGCAGGAGTGGGCAGAGAGCAGGGCCATCTGCCAGCAGGTTGCAGCTTGCCCAGGAAAATGCAGTGTCCTTGGAATGTGCAGCAAATCTTATTTCCTGGCAAGGTCGGGCTAAGTGAGCAGTGCTGGTACACTTTCTCCTTGAGAACTGGAGCGGAAAAGCTTTTCGCTAAGATGTAGGCGAGCAGAGAGGCAGAATACGCAGCTCCGCAGCTGGCCGAAAGCAAGTGCCGCTTCCCGGCGTCTTTCGGCAAAAGCGGCGCTCCGGAGCTCACCGCTACCGCTCCAGTGATCTGTGCGCGAAGTAGCCGCTTCTTCGCCTCCGGCAGCCGGAGATCGCGGTAGCTTGCAAGAGGCGAAGAACGAAGCCGCGAAGAAGCCGGCTTGTGTGCGAAGCTCGCACACAGCTGCAGGACGGTGGCTGCCGCTCTCCTGCCTCTTGAATTCACTCTTGGCATGCCAATGGAAGGTGTTCCAGGACAACCTTCCTGAGTTTTTATTTTAGTTTTCATGCATCCCACCTTGGAAATTCTTGTTGCTCCCCAGAGGCTCCGAGATGCAGAGAACACGGTGGCAGCTGCTGAAAAGAAGGGCAACTGTGAGTTGGTCAAGAAGCAAGAACCTAGGCAGCTGCCTGTGCTTGGCAAGGAGCAGCTGCTGGATTCTTGCAATTGCCTTCAGTGCGCACAGAAGCCCGCTGCTCTGCTGCTTGGTTTTTCGCCTTCAGTCAATTACACACTGCTGAAGCTGAGGCAGGCAGTTCAGCTTTGCTGCTTTTCAGCATCTCAGCTGCCCTTCTGCTCTGTGACAGCTCTCCAGGTTTCTTGCCTTCGCCAGGCTGCAACGTGCCCGCTAGTAGCAAGAACTGGGCAGGAGTGGGCAGAGAGCACGGCCATCTGCCAGCAGGTTGCAGCTTGCCCAGGAAAATGCAGTGTCCTTGGAATGTGCAGCAAATCTTATTTCCTGGCAAGGTCGGGCTAAGTGAGCAGTGCTGGTACACTTTTTCCTTGAGAACTGGAGCGGAAAAGCTTTTCGCTAAGATGTAGGCGAGCAGAGAGGCAGAATACGCAGCTCCGCAGCTGGCCGAAAGCAAGTGCCGCTTCCCGGCGTCTTTCGGCAAAAGCGGCGCTTCGGAGCTCACCGCTGCCGCTCAACTGATCTGTGCGCGAAGTAGCCGCTTCTTGGCCTCCGGCAGCCGGAGATCGCGGTAGCTTGCAAGAGGCGAAGAACGAAGCCGCGAAGAAGCCGGCTTGTGTGCGAAGCTCGCACACAGCTGCAGGACGGTGGCTGCCGCTCTCCTGCCTCTTGAATTCACCCTTGGCATGCCAATGGAAGGTGTTCCAGGACAACCTTCCTGAGTTTTTATTTTAGTTTTCTTGCATCCCACCTTGGAAATTCTCGTTGCTCCCCAGAGGCTCCGAGATGCAGAGAACACGGTGGCAGCTGCTGAAAAGAAGGGCAACTGTGAGTTGGTCAAGAAGCAAGAACCTAGGCAGCTGCCTGTGCTTGGCAAGGAGCAGCTGCTGGATTCTTGCAATTGCCTTCAGTGCGCACAGAAGCCCGCTGCTCTGCTGCTTGGTTTTTCGCCTTCAGTCAATTACACACTGCTGAAGCTGAGGCAGGCAGTTCAGCTTTGCTGCTTTTCAGCATCTCAGCTGCCCTTCTGCTCTGCGACAGCTCTCCAGGTTTCTTGCCTTCGCCAGGCTGCAACGTGCCCGCTAGTAGCAAGAACTGGGCAGGAGTGGGCAGAGAGCAGGGACATCTGCCAGCAGGTTGCAGCTTGCCCAGGAAAATGCAGTGTCCTTGGAATGTGCAGCAAATCTTATTTCCTGGCAAGGTCGGGCTAAGTGAGCAGTGCTGGTACACTTTCTCCTTGAGAACTGGAGCGGAAAAGCTTTTCGCTAAGATGTAGGCGAGCAGAGAGGCAGAATACGCAGCTCCGCAGCTGGCCGAAAGCAAGTGCCGCTTCCCGGCGTCTTTCGGCAAAAGCGGCGCTCCGGAGCTCACCGCTACCGCTCCACTGATCTGTGCGCGAAGTAGCCGCTTCTTCGCCTCCGGCAGCCGGAGATCGCGGTAGCTTGCAAGAGGCGAAGAACGAAGCCGCGAAGAAGCCGGCTTGTGTGCGAAGCTCGCACACAGCTGCAGGACGGTGGCTGCCGCTCTCCTGCCTCTTGAATTCACCCTTGGCATGCCAATGGAAGGTGTTCCAGGACAACCTTCCTGAGTTTTTATTTTAGTTTTCATGCATCCCACCTTGGAAATTCTTGTTGCTCCCCAGAGGCTCCGAGATGCAGAGAACACGGTGGCAGCTGCTGAAAAGAAGGGCAACTGTGAGTTGGTCAAGAAGCAAGAACCTAGGCAGCTGCCTGTGCTTGGCAAGGAGCAGCTGCTGGATTCTTGCAATTGCCTTCAGTGCGCACAGAAGCCCGCTGCTCTGCTGCTTGGTTTTTCGCCTTCAGTCAATTACACACTGCTGAAGCTGAGGCAGGCAGTTCAGCTTTGCTGCTTTTCAGCATCTCAGCTGCCCTTCTGCTCTGTGACAGCTCTCCAGGTTTCTTGCCTTCGCCAGGCTGCAACGTGCCCGCTAGTACCAAGAACTGGGCAGGAGTGGGCAGAGAGCACGGCCATCTGCCAGCAGGTTGCAGCTTGCCCAGGAAAATGCAGTGTCCTTGGAATGTGCAGCAAATCTTATTTCCTGGCAAGGTCGGGCTAAGTGAGCAGTGCTGGTACACTTTTTCCTTGAGAACTGGAGCGGAAAAGCTTTTCGCTAAGATGTAGGCGAGCAGAGAGGCAGAATACGCAGCTCCGCAGCTGGCCGAAAGCAAGTGCCGCTTCCCGGCGTCTTTCGGCAAAAGCGGCGCTTCGGAGCTCACCGCTGCCGCTCCACTGATCTGTGCGCGAAGTAGCCGCTTCTTCGCCTCCGGCAGCCGGAGATCGCGGTAGCTTGCAAGAGGCGAAGAACGAAGCCGCGAAGAAGCCGGCTTGTGTGCGAAGCTCGCACACAGCTGCAGGACGGTGGCTGCCGCTCTCCTGCCTCTTGAATTCACCCTTGGCATGCCAATGGAAGGTGTTCCAGGACAACCTTCCTGAGTTTTTATTTTAGTTTTCTTGCATCCCACCTTGGAAATTCTCGTTGCTCCCCAGAGGCTCCGAGATGCAGAGAACACGGTGGCAGCTGCTGAAAAGAAGGGCAACTGTGAGTTGGTCAAGAAGCAAGAACCTAGGCAGCTGCCTGTGCTTGGCAAGGAGCAGCTGCTGGATTCTTGCAATTGCCTTCAGTGCGCACAGAAGCCCGCTGCTCTGCTGCTTGGTTTTTCGCCTTCAGTCAATTACACACTGCTGAAGCTGAGGCAGGCAGTTCAGCTTTGCTGCTTTTCAGCATCTCAGCTGCCCTTCTGCTCTGCGACAGCTCTCCAGGTTTCTTGCCTTCGCCAGGCTGCAACGTGCCCGCTAGTAGCAAGAACTGGGCAGGAGTGGGCAGAGAGCAGGGCCATCTGCCAGCAGGTTGCAGCTTGCCCAGGAAAATGCAGTGTCCTTGGAATGTGCAGCAAATCTTATTTCCTGGCAAGGTCGGGCTAAGTGAGCAGTGCTGGTACACTTTCTCCTTGAGAACTGGAGCGGAAAAGCTTTTCGCTAAGATGTAGGCGAGCAGAGAGGCAGAATACGCAGCTCCGCAGCTGGCCGAAAGCAAGTGCCGCTTCCCGGCGTCTTTCGGCAAAAGCGGCGCTCCGGAGCTCACCGCTACCGCTCCAGTGATCTGTGCGCGAAGTAGCCGCTTCTTGGCCTCCGGCAGCCGGAGATCGCGGTAGCTTGCAAGAGGCGAAGAACGAAGCCGCGAAGAAGCCGGCTTGTGTGCGAAGCTCGCACACAGCTGCAGGACGGTGGCTGCCGCTCTCCTGCCTCTTGAATTCACTCTTGGCATGCCAATGGAAGGTGTTCCAGGACAACCTTCCTGAGTTTTTATTTTAGTTTTCTTGCATCCCACCTTGGAAATTCTTGTTGCTCCCCAGAGGCTCCGAGATGCAGAGAACACGGTGGCAGCTGCTGAAAAGAAGGGCAACTGTGAGTTGGTCAAGAAGCAAGAACCTAGGCAGCTGCCTGTGCTTGGCAAGGAGCAGCTGCTGGATTCTTGCAATTGCCTTCAGTGCGCACAGAAGCCCGCTGCTCTGCTGCTTGGTTTTTCGCCTTCAGTCAATTACACACTGCTGAAGCTGAGGCAGGCAGTTCAGCTTTGCTGCTTTTCAGCATCTCAGCTGCCCTTCTGCTCTGCGACAGCTCTCCAGGTTTCTTGCCTTCGCCAGGCTGCAACGTGCCCGCTAGTAGCAAGAACTGGGCAGGAGTGGGCAGAGAGCACGGCCATCTGCCAGCAGGTTGCAGCTTGCCCAGGAAAATGCAGTGTCCTTGGAATGTGCAGCAAATCTTATTTCCTGGCAAGGTCGGGCTAAGTGAGCAGTGCTGGTACACTTTCTCCTTGAGAACTGGAGCGGAAAAGCTTTTCGCTAAGATGTAGGCGAGCAGAGAGGCAGAATACGCAGCTCCGCAGCTGGCCGAAAGCAAGTGCCGCTTCCCGGCGTCTTTCGGCAAAAGCGGCGCTCCGGAGCTCACCGCTACCGCTCCACTGATCTGTGCGCGAAGTAGCCGCTTCTTCGCCTCCGGCAGCCGGAGATCGCGGTAGCTTGCAAGAGGCGAAGAACGAAGCCGCGAAGAAGCCGGCTTGTGTGCGAAGCTCGCACACAGCTGCAGGACGGTGGCTGCCGCTCTCCTGCCTCTTGAATTCACCCTTGGCATGCCAATGGAAGGTGTTCCAGGACAACCTTCCTGAGTTTTTATTTTAGTTTTCATGCATCCCACCTTGGAAATTCTTGTTGCTCCCCAGAGGCTCCGAGATGCAGAGAACACGGTGGCAGCTGCTGAAAAGAAGGGCAACTGTGAGTTGGTCAAGAAGCAAGAACCTAGGCAGCTGCCTGTGCTTGGCAAGGAGCAGCTGCTGGATTCTTGCAATTGCCTTCAGTGCGCACAGAAGCCCGCTGCTCTGCTGCTTGGTTTTTCGCCTTCAGTCAATTACACACTGCTGAAGCTGAGGCAGGCAGTTCAGCTTTGCTGCTTTTCAGCATCTCAGCTGCCCTTCTGCTCTGTGACAGCTCTCCAGGTTTCTTGCCTTCGCCAGGCTGCAACGTGCCCGCTAGTACCAAGAACTGGGCAGGAGTGGGCAGAGAGCACGGCCATCTGCCAGCAGGTTGCAGCTTGCCCAGGAAAATGCAGTGTCCTTGGCATGTGCAGCAAATACCATTTCTTGGCAAGGTCGGGCTAAGTGAGCACTGCTGGTACACTTTCTCCTTGAGAACTGGAGCGGAAAAGCTTTTCGCTAAGATGTAGGCGAGCAGAGAGGCAGAATACGGAGCTCCGCAGCTGGCCGAAAGCAAGTGCCGCTTCCCGGCGTCATTCGGCAAAAGCGGCGCTCCGGAGCTCACCGCCACCGCTCCACTGATCTGTGCGCGAAGTAGCCGCTTCTTCGCCTCCGGCAGCCGGAGATCGCGGTAGTTTGCAAGAGGCGAAGAACGAAGCCGCGAAGAAGCCGGCTTGTGTGCGAAGCTCGCACACAGCTGCAGGACGGTGGCTGCCGCTCTCCTGCCTCTTGAATTCACTCTTGGCATGCCAATGGAAGGTGTTCCAGGACAACCTTCCTGAGTTTTTATTTTAGTTTTCATGCATCCCACCTTGGAAATTCTTGTTGCTCCCCAGAGGCTCCGAGATGCAGAGAACACGGTGGCAGCTGCTGAAAAGAAGGGCAACTGTGAGTTGGTCAAGAAGCAAGAACCTAGGCAGCTGCCTGTGCTTGGCAAGGAGCAGCTGCTGGATTCTTGCAATTGCCTTCAGTGCGCACAGAAGCCCGCTGCTCTGCTGCTTGGTTTTTCGCCTTCAGTCAATTACACACTGCTGAAGCTGAGGCAGGCAGTTCAGCTTTGCTGCTTTTCAGCATCTCAGCTGCCCTTCTGCTCTGTGACAGCTCTCCAGGTTTCTTGCCTTCGCCAGGCTGCAACGTGCCCGCTAGTAGCAAGAACTGGGCAGGAGTGGGCAGAGAGCACGGCCATCTGCCAGCAGGTTGCAGCTTGCCCAGGAAAATGCAGTGTCCTTGGAATGTGCAGCAAATCTTATTTCCTGGCAAGGCCGGGCTAAGTGAGCAGTGCTGGTACACTTTTTCCTTGAGAACTGGAGCGGAAAAGCTTTTCGCTAAGATGTAGGCGAGCAGAGAGGCAGAATACGCAGCTCCGCAGCTGGCCGAAAGCAAGTGCCGCTTCCCGGCGTCTTTCGGCAAAAGCGGCGCTTCGGAGCTCACCGCTGCCGCTCCACTGATCTGTGCGCGAAGTAGCCGCTTCTTCGCCTCCGGCAGCCGGAGATCGCGGTAGCTTGCAAGAGGCGAAGAACGAAGCCGCGAAGAAGCCGGCTTGTGTGCGAAGCTCGCACACAGCTGCAGGACGGTGGCTGCCGCTCTCCTGCCTCTTGAATTCACCCTTGGCATGCCAATGGAAGGTGTTCCAGGACAACCTTCCTGAGTTTTTATTTTAGTTTTCTTGCATCCCACCTTGGAAATTCTCGTTGCTCCCCAGAGGCTCCGAGATGCAGAGAACACGGTGGCAGCTGCTGAAAAGAAGGGCAACTGTGAGTTGGTCAAGAAGCAAGAACCTAGGCAGCTGCCTGTGCTTGGCAAGGAGCAGCTGCTGGATTCTTGCAATTGCCTTCAGTGCGCACAGAAGCCCGCTGCTCTGCTGCTTGGTTTTTCGCCTTCAGTCAATTACACACTGCTGAAGCTGAGGCAGGCAGTTCAGCTTTGCTGCTTTTCAGCATCTCAGCTGCCCTTCTGCTCTGCGACAGCTCTCCAGGTTTCTTGCCTTCGCCAGGCTGCAACGTGCCCGCTAGTAGCAAGAACTGGGCAGGAGTGGGCAGAGAGCAGGGACATCTGCCAGCAGGTTGCAGCTTGCCCAGGAAAATGCAGTGTCCTTGGAATGTGCAGCAAATCTTATTTCCTGGCAAGGTCGGGCTAAGTGAGCAGTGCTGGTACACTTTCTCCTTGAGAACTGGAGCGGAAAAGCTTTTCGCTAAGATGTAGGCGAGCAGAGAGGCAGAATACGCAGCTCCGCAGCTGGCCGAAAGCAAGTGCCGCTTCCCGGCGTCTTTCGGCAAAAGCGGCGCTCCGGAGCTCACCGCTACCGCTCCAGTGATCTGTGCGCGAAGTAGCCGCTTCTTCGCCTCCGGCAGCCGGAGATCGCGGTAGCTTGCAAGAGGCGAAGAACGAAGCCGCGAAGAAGCCGGCTTGTGTGCGAAGCTCGCACACAGCTGCAGGACGGTGGCTGCCGCTCTCCTGCCTCTTGAATTCACTCTTGGCATGCCAATGGAAGGTGTTCCAGGACAACCTTCCTGAGTTTTTATTTTAGTTTTCTTGCATCCCACCTTGGAAATTCTTGTTGCTCCCCAGAGGCTCCGAGATGCAGAGAACACGGTGGCAGCTGCTGAAAAGAAGGGCAACTGTGAGTTGGTCAAGAAGCAAGAACCTAGGCAGCTGCCTGTGCTTGGCAAGGAGCAGCTGCTGGATTCTTGCAATTGCCTTCAGTGCGCACAGAAGCCCGCTGCTCTGCTGCTTGGTTTTTCGCCTTCAGTCAATTACACACTGCTGAAGCTGAGGCAGGCAGTTCAGCTTTGCTGCTTTTCAGCATCTCAGCTGCCCTTCTGCTCTGCGACAGCTCTCCAGGTTTCTTGCCTTCGCCAGGCTGCAACGTGCCCGCTAGTAGCAAGAACTGGGCAGGAGTGGGCAGAGAGCAGGGCCATCTGCCAGCAGGTTGCAGCTTGCCCAGGAAAATGCAGTGTCCTTGGAATGTGCAGCAAATCTTATTTCCTGGCAAGGTCGGGCTAAGTGAGCAGTGCTGGTACACTTTCTCCTTGAGAACTGGAGCGGAAAAGCTTTTCGCTAAGATGTAGGCGAGCAGAGAGGCAGAATACGCAGCTCCGCAGCTGGCCGAAAGCAAGTGCCGCTTCCCGGCGTCTTTCGGCAAAAGCGGCGCTCCGGAGCTCACCGCTACCGCTCCACTGATCTGTGCGCGAAGTAGCCGCTTCTTCGCCTCCGGCAGCCGGAGATCGCGGTAGCTTGCAAGAGGCGAAGAACGAAGCCGCGAAGAAGCCGGCTTGTGTGCGAAGCTCGCACACAGCTGCAGGACGGTGGCTGCCGCTCTCCTGCCTCTTGAATTCACCCTTGGCATGCCAATGGAAGGTGTTCCAGGACAACCTTCCTGAGTTTTTATTTTAGTTTTCATGCATCCCACCTTGGAAATTCTTGTTGCTCCCCAGAGGCTCCGAGATGCAGAGAACACGGTGGCAGCTGCTGAAAAGAAGGGCAACTGTGAGTTGGTCAAGAAGCAAGAACCTAGGCAGCTGCCTGTGCTTGGCAAGGAGCAGCTGCTGGATTCTTGCAATTGCCTTCAGTGCGCACAGAAGCCCGCTGCTCTGCTGCTTGGTTTTTCGCCTTCAGTCAATTACACACTGCTGAAGCTGAGGCAGGCAGTTCAGCTTTGCTGCTTTTCAGCATCTCAGCTGCCCTTCTGCTCTGTGACAGCTCTCCAGGTTTCTTGCCTTCGCCAGGCTGCAACGTGCCCGCTAGTACCAAGAACTGGGCAGGAGTGGGCAGAGAGCACGGCCATCTGCCAGCAGGTTGCAGCTTGCCCAGGAAAATGCAGTGTCCTTGGCATGTGCAGCAAATACCATTTCTTGGCAAGGTCGGGCTAAGTGAGCACTGCTGGTACACTTTCTCCTTGAGAACTGGAGCGGAAAAGCTTTTCGCTAAGATGTAGGCGAGCAGAGAGGCAGAATACGCAGCTCCGCAGCTGGCCGAAAGCAAGTGCCGCTTCCCGGCGTCTTTCGGCAAAAGCGGCGCTTCGGAGCTCACCGCTGCCGCTCCAGTGATCTGTGCGCGAAGTAGCCGCTTCTTGGCCTCCGGCAGCCGGAGATCGCGGTAGCTTGCAAGAGGCGAAGAACGAAGCCGCGAAGAAGCCGGCTTGTGTGCGAAGCTCGCACACAGCTGCAGGACGGTGGCTGCCGCTCTCCTGCCTCTTGAATTCACCCTTGGCATGCCAATGGAAGGTGTTCCAGGACAACCTTCCTGAGTTTTTATTTTAGTTTTCTTGCATCCCACCTTGGAAATTCTCGTTGCTCCCCAGAGGCTCCGAGATGCAGAGAACACGGTGGCAGCTGCTGAAAAGAAGGGCAACTGTGAGTTGGTCAAGAAGCAAGAACCTAGGCAGCTGCCTGTGCTTGGCAAGGAGCAGCTGCTGGATTCTTGCAATTGCCTTCAGTGCGCACAGAAGCCCGCTGCTCTGCTGCTTGGTTTTTCGCCTTCAGTCAATTACACACTGCTGAAGCTGAGGCAGGCAGTTCAGCTTTGCTGCTTTTCAGCATCTCAGCTGCCCTTCTGCTCTGCGACAGCTCTCCAGGTTTCTTGCCTTCGCCAGGCTGCAACGTGCCCGCTAGTAGCAAGAACTGGGCAGGAGTGGGCAGAGAGCAGGGACATCTGCCAGCAGGTTGCAGCTTGCCCAGGAAAATGCAGTGTCCTTGGAATGTGCAGCAAATCTTATTTCCTGGCAAGGTCGGGCTAAGTGAGCAGTGCTGGTACACTTTCTCCTTGAGAACTGGAGCGGAAAAGCTTTTCGCTAAGATGTAGGCGAGCAGAGAGGCAGAATACGCAGCTCCGCAGCTGGCCGAAAGCAAGTGCCGCTTCCCGGCGTCTTTCGGCAAAAGCGGCGCTCCGGAGCTCACCGCTACCGCTCCAGTGATCTGTGCGCGAAGTAGCCGCTTCTTGGCCTCCGGCAGCCGGAGATCGCGGTAGCTTGCAAGAGGCGAAGAACGAAGCCGCGAAGAAGCCGGCTTGTGTGCGAAGCTCGCACACAGCTGCAGGACGGTGGCTGCCGCTCTCCTGCCTCTTGAATTCACCCTTGGCATGCCAATGGAAGGTGTTCCAGGACAACCTTCCTGAGTTTTTATTTTAGTTTTCATGCATCCCACCTTGGAAATTCTTGTTGCTCCCCAGAGGCTCCGAGATGCAGAGAACACGGTGGCAGCTGCTGAAAAGAAGGGCAACTGTGAGTTGGTCAAGAAGCAAGAACCTAGGCAGCTGCCTGTGCTTGGCAAGGAGCAGCTGCTGGATTCTTGCAATTGCCTTCAGTGCGCACAGAAGCCCGCTGCTCTGCTGCTTGGTTTTTCGCCTTCAGTCAATTACACACTGCTGAAGCTGAGGCAGGCAGTTCAGCTTTGCTGCTTTTCAGCATCTCAGCTGCCCTTCTGCTCTGTGACAGCTCTCCAGGTTTCTTGCCTTCGCCAGGCTGCAACGTGCCCGCTAGTAGCAAGAACTGGGCAGGAGTGGGCAGAGAGCACGGCCATCTGCCAGCAGGTTGCAGCTTGCCCAGGAAAATGCAGTGTCCTTGGAATGTGCAGCAAATCTTATTTCCTGGCAAGGTCGGGCTAAGTGAGCAGTGCTGGTACACTTTTTCCTTGAGAACTGGAGCGGAAAAGCTTTTCGCTAAGATGTAGGCGAGCAGAGAGGCAGAATACGCAGCTCCGCAGCTGGCCGAAAGCAAGTGCCGCTTCCCGGCGTCTTTCGGCAAAAGCGGCGCTTCGGAGCTCACCGCTGCCGCTCCACTGATCTGTGCGCGAAGTAGCCGCTTCTTCGCCTCCGGCAGCCGGAGATCGCGGTAGCTTGCAAGAGGCGAAGAACGAAGCCGCGAAGAAGCCGGCTTGTGTGCGCAGCTCGCACACAGCTGCAGGACGGTGGCTGCCGCTCTCCTGCCTCTTGAATTCACCCTTGGCATGCCAATGGAAGGTGTTCCAGGACAACCTTCCTGAGTTTTTATTTTAGTTTTCTTGCATCCCACCTTGGAAATTCTCGTTGCTCCCCAGAGGCTCCGAGATGCAGAGAACACGGTGGCAGCTGCTGAAAAGAAGGGCAACTGTGAGTTGGTCAAGAAGCAAGAACCTAGGCAGCTGCCTGTGCTTGGCAAGGAGCAGCTGCTGGATTCTTGCAATTGCCTTCAGTGCGCACAGAAGCCCGCTGCTCTGCTGCTTGGTTTTTCGCCTTCAGTCAATTACACACTGCTGAAGCTGAGGCAGGCAGTTCAGCTTTGCTGCTTTTCAGCATCTCAGCTGCCCTTCTGCTCTGCGACAGCTCTCCAGGTTTCTTGCCTTCGCCAGGCTGCAACGTGCCCGCTAGTAGCAAGAACTGGGCAGGAGTGGGCAGAGAGCAGGGCCATCTGCCAGCAGGTTGCAGCTTGCCCAAGAAAATGCAGTGTCCTTGGAATGTGCAGCAAATCTTATTTCCTGGCAAGGTCGGGCTAAGTGAGCAGTGCTGGTACACTTTCTCCTTGAGAACTGGAGCGGAAAAGCTTTTCGCTAAGATGTAGGCGAGCAGAGAGGCAGAATACGCAGCTCCGCAGCTGGCCGAAAGCAAGTGCCGCTTCCCGGCGTCTTTCGGCAAAAGCGGCGCTCCGGAGCTCACCGCTACCGCTCCACTGATCTGTGCGCGAAGTAGCCGCTTCTTCGCCTCCGGCAGCCGGAGATCGCGGTAGCTTGCAAGAGGCGAAGAACGAAGCCGCGAAGAAGCCGGCTTGTGTGCGAAGCTCGCACACAGCTGCAGGACGGTGGCTGCCGCTCTCCTGCCTCTTGAAATCACCCTTGGCATGCCAATGGAAGGTGTTCCAGGACAACCTTCCTGAGTTTTTATTTTAGTTTTCATGCATCCCACCTTGGAAATTCTTGTTGCTCCCCAGAGGCTCCGAGATGCAGAGAACACGGTGGCAGCTGCTGAAAAGAAGGGCAACTGTGAGTTGGTCAAGAAGCAAGAACCTAGGCAGCTGCCTGTGCTTGGCAAGGAGCAGCTGCTGGATTCTTGCAATTGCCTGCAGTGCGCACAGAAGCCCGCTGCTCTGCTGCTTGGTTTTTCGCCTTCAGTCAATTACACACTGCTGAAGCTGAGGCAGGCAGTTCAGCTTTGCTGCTTTTCAGCATCTCAGCTGCCCTTCTGCTCTGCGACAGCTCTCCAGGTTTCTTGCCTTCGCCAGGCTGCAACGTGCCCGCTAGTAGCAAGAACTGGGCAGGAGTGGGCAGAGAGCAGGGACATCTGCCAGCAGGTTGCAGCTTGCCCAGGAAAATGCAGTGTCCTTGGAATGTGCAGCAAATTTTATTTCCTGGCAAGGTCGGGCTAAGTGAGCAGTGCTGGTACACTTTCTCCTTGAGAACTGGAGCGGAAAAGCTTTTCGCTAAGATGTAGGCGAGCAGAGAGGCAGAATACGCAGCTCCGCAGCTGGCCGAAAGCAAGTGCCGCTTCCCGGCGTCTTTCGGCAAAAGCGGCGCTTCGGAGCTCACCGCTGCCGCTCCACTGATCTGTGCGCGAAGTAGCCGCTTCTTCGCCTCCGGCAGCCGGAGATCGCGGTAGCTTGCAAGAGGCGAAGAACGAAGCCGCGAAGAAGACGGCTTGTGTGCGAAGCTCGCAGACAGCTGCAGGACGGTGGCTGCCGCTCTCCTGCCTCTTGAATTCACCCTTGGCATGCCAATGGAAGGTGTTCCAGGACAACCTTCCTGAGTTTTTATTTTAGTTTTCTTGCATCCCACCTTGGAAATTCTCGTTGCTCCCCAGAGGCTCCGAGATGCAGAGAACACGGTGGCAGCTGCTGAAAAGAAGGGCAACTGTGAGTTGGTCAAGAAGCAAGAACCTAGGCAGCTGCCTGTGCTTGGCAAGGAGCAGCTGCTGGATTCTTGCAATTGCCTTCAGTGCGCACAGAAGCCCGCTGCTCTGCTGCTTGGTTTTTCGCCTTCAGTCAATTACACACTGCTGAAGCTGAGGCAGGCAGTTCAGCTTTGCTGCTTTTCAGCATCTCAGCTGCCCTTCTGCTCTGTGACAGCTCTCCAGGTTTCTTGCCTTCGCCAGGCTGCAACGTGCCCGCTAGTAGCAAGAACTGGGCAGGAGTGGGCAGAGAGCACGGCCATCTGCCAGCAGGTTGCAGCTTGCCCAGGAAAATGCAGTGTCCTTGGAATGTGCAGCAAATCTTATTTCCTGGCAAGGTCGGGCTAAGTGAGCACTGCTGGTACACTTTCTCCTTGAGAACTGGAGCGGAAAAGCTTTTCGCTAAGATGTAGGCGAGCAGAGAAGCAGAATACGCAGCTCCGCAGCTGGCCGAAAGCAAGTGCCGCTTCCCGGCGTCTTTCGGCAAAAGCGGCGCTCCGGAGCTCACCGCTACCGCTCCACTGATCTGTGCGCGAAGTAGCCGCTTCTTGGCCTCCGGCAGCCGGAGATCGCGGTAGCTTGCAAGAGGCGAAGAACGAAGCCGCGAAGAAGCCGGCTTGTGTGCGAAGCTCGCACACAGCTGCAGGACGGTGGCTGCCGCTCTCCTGCCTCTTGAATTCACCCTTGGCATGCCAATGGAAGGTGTTCCAGGACAACCTTCCTGAGTTTTTATTTTAGTTTTCATGCATCCCACCTTGGAAATTCTCGTTGCTCCCCAGAGGCTCCGAGATGCAGAGAACACGGTGGCAGCTGCTGAAAAGAAGGGCAACTGTGAGTTGGTCAAGAAGCAAGAACCTAGGCAGCTGCCTGTGCTTGGCAAGGAGCAGCTGCTGGATTCTTGCAATTGCCTTCAGTGCGCACAGAAGTCCGCTGCTCTGCTGCTTGGTTTTTCGCCTTCAGTCAATTACACACTGCTGAAGCTGAGGCAGGCTGTTCAGCTTTGCTGCTTTTCAGCATCTCAGCTGCTTTCTGCTCTGTGACAGCTCTCGAGATGAAATAGAGATTTTTAGAGTTGGGTTAACAAAATGAATTAAGCATTTCTAATTTAGCTTGTAGAGTTATGTGTTGAATTTTCAACCTTTTGCTTAAGAAACCTCTGCCTAGTACAATGGGCAAAGGAAAATGCAAATTTCTGAAGCTTCTTGCATAAAGAACAATACCAGAAGAAGCAAAGAACCCAGATAAAGAAGCTCCTCTGTCTCCAAGCCTATCAAGACTGACAGACGTACTCAGAGAAGCACCAAAGGACCAAAAGCGCACGCGCAGAGAGGAAAAGTTCAAAAGTTCAATCATGAGGAAGACCACAATCTTCAGCCTCAGGACCACCAAGAGACCCCCGTACGACCACCACAGCAAACCACGCATGCCCAGAAGGCCGTGGACTTACTTAGCATGAGAAGCGAGGACAGGCGGGGCCAGGGGTTGAATATGCATGAAAAAGTTGTGCAATGTATTGCATATGGAACGTCTTTAAGAATAAAAGTGTGGGTCAGACTGAGGCTCGGGGCACAAGTTTTGGAGAGCTATCTCACTTGTGCCGGGCGCTGACATACATACCCACTTCATAACTACCCCAGGTCATGGAGTTTATTGATTTCTTCCGCGTATCGTTTCAGTTGGCGACCACGAAGGGACTGCTCTGCTCACCCGCAGGTCCGGTTGGGAGCAGACACCCTCAGGCGCCACGGGGCTTTTCCCCGGAGGGACTCTGCGCCTCGGCTGTACACTGCGGGGAGCAGACCACGGCCCGTTGACTAGCGGATGAAAGCGGTATGTGTTAATTTATTTTCTTACGGTTGGCACTGATAAGTCGCAAAAAGATGTTTTTGCGCGCAGGTTTGCCTAGGGGCTTGCAAGCAGACCGCCATCGGGGGAGAGGCCGGCGGCGGGAGGACCTCCCCAGCTGATAGCGCGGCTCGGGGAGGGCGAAATCGCGATTTCAGTGTGTGGTGTGTGTCCTGATTGCAGTGTAGTGTGTCTGTTACGTCCGGACGTGCGTGCTTGTGCGTGTGTGTGTATGTGTGAGTGGAACGGTGAAGCACGGTGCGGCCTTGCTAAGATACAGAGAGGCGGCGCGGCGGTGCTAGAGAGCGCATGCGCAGGGCAGCTCTCAGCCCACACTACCTGATAGTGCGGGTAGTGCGCACTCTACCTGATAGAGCGGGTGGTGCGCATGCGTGGCACGGGCTGTCTCTGGCGAGCTGGGGGAGCGCGGCGCGGGGCTTAAGTCGGGGCTTGCAAAGTTGCTTTAGGCGTGGCCCAGCTGATAGCGCAGCGGGCGCGCGGGCACAAGCCGCGGTTTGAGGAGCCGCTTTGAACCCCGCTAGCTGATAGCGCAGCTAGTGGGAGCGTGGTACAAGCTAGGAGTTACAAGCACCGCTTACAAGCATCGCTAGTTGGTAAAAAGCTTGCAAAAGTAGCCAGCGAGCCCGGCTGGGCTAAGAGTTAAGTGTTTGTTATACAATAGCACTGCCCTTCAGTGTTAAAAGCTGTCACTGGGGCAGGAGGAGGGGTTGGGGAAGGCAGTCTAGGGTTGCCATGGGAAACAGCAGTTGTATGAGTTCTCCACCCCCTTTTGGAAGAGAATTGTACCCTCCCCCTGTCCTGTCAGTTATTGTTCAAGTCTGCCCCTTAGCCTAGAATCTTCTCTGTTCCACGTTTTCCCTTTGGTTCTTCCACCAAGAACACTCCTTTCCCTTTTCCCCACTGGTTAATGTTATATTTCCCCTCCCTTTAGCCTTCTCCCGATTGTACCCTCGAATGCTAAACCCTCCTACCCCTACGCAGTAAAAGAATCCTCAGCCCGCCCTTCGGGGCTCTCGGAATCTGCCTCCCTTCTGCTTCGTTGTCTCCCTGTTTGCCCCTTCTGCGACCCTTCAATCAACGAGCAGGATTTCAGCAGCCCGAGTGTCCCTCCCGTTCTTCTGGTGGACCCTCAGATGTACCAGCTATCCGAGCTTCGTGCCGAGTGGCTAAAAGCCCCCACGGCTCGGCAACTGGGAGATCCTTTGCATTACAGGGCGAATAAAGGGGGGATGAATGTGTGTGAATGAGAGGCTGTAAGAGCCCGTCTGAAGCCCCTCATTTTCCATTCTGCCTTCCGATTGCCACAAGAAAGAATCCCTTCCCCCACTGTAGTTCCGGCTTAGAACAGGACACAGCACAGGTGGAACCACTGAACCATCATGCTGGCTGTTCCCAACAAGGCCTGGTAAGAACTTGGCAAGGACTTGGCAAGGACTTGGCAAAGACCTGACATGGAGCCAGCACGGGACAGCCTGATGCGCGGCCTGCTTCTAATCTCCGTTCTTAAGCCAAATGAACTTTTGGGGTGACTCTCGCGGTCCTTCATTGAAGACCCCTCATCTGCCTCGTTACCACTGTGACAAAGAAAGAATGAGAACCCTCCTCCCAAGGACTGAGACTGAGACCCCTGCTATAGGGAGGAGGGGAAATTGGTGGTCTGACCACTAATGACATGACCTGTTTCCCTTCAGTGATTCAAATGGACTTATTCTTCATTGTGTATTCGTCTTGCTTTGGTGGTTTCTGTGGACTCACCCGTTCCCTCGGGGCGATTACAATGGACTTGTTCCCCCCCTCTCTCCTCTGTGGACTATAATTGGAGCCCCGAGTCGACCAGAACTTCGAAGACTCCCCCGACACGACAGAGGGATCCCCATCGTCCGGAGCACTGAGGATCTCGCCTGTGTTGGTAGCTATTCCCATATCCCTCTTCTCTCTCTAACCTTTTATCTCCTTTCAGATCCCCACTATCGCGTTTACTGTTTTGGCTCCTACTAAAGGTGCATTTGTTGTGATTAACTGATAGTCCCTTGTTGTTTGCCTTTGTTGCACTTTTGGGATGGGTGAAAAGAACCATCACGACACCCCGCAAGAAGCGGATCGTGACAGAGGCGGGCTGGTTACCCCAGACCTGCTAAGCGAGAGCGGCAGTCTCCCATGCTGCGTTTCCGTCTTTTTCGCGAGAAAAGCGGCCAGTAAAGAGACGAAGCGAGTGATAAAAAGAGTGAGAGAACCCCCCCTGGGACTGGGTCTCGGAGAAAGAGTGGGACCCCTTAGTGGGGGGGGGGGGGGGGGGGGGAGTAAAAGGTAATTAATTAGAAAAAAAAATGAATTAAAAGGTAAAAAGAGGGTCTTCTTGGCATAATCTATTGGGGAAAAATAAAAGGTAAAATGTGTAGGAGGGGCCCCTAAAAATTCTGCTGGATTGAGGGATAAGAATGCCCATGAACATCCAAGATCAAACCTGCTGGATTGAGGGATTAATGTTCCAAGAGCATCCAGGGTTGATTCAAACCTGCTGGATTGAGGGATTAATGTTCCAAGAGCATCCAGGGTTAAGTCAAACCTGCTGGGTTGAGGGATTAACATTGCAAGAGCACCCAGAATTAAGTTTGCTGGGTTGTTGAGAGCACCCAAGATTGAGTAAAAATTTTGCCAGTTTGAAGAGAAGTCTGACAGGATCTAGAGTTGGGAACCACACAGCTAGATTGAGGGGTATCCAAGAACACTGGGACTAGCCAGGGACACCTACAAGTGTAATAGGTGTGTTGAAAAAGAAAAGGTACCTTGTTGTTGTGGTTGTTTTGTTATGTGTAAGAGTAAGTAAAATAAAGTTAAGTGAATGTAGACGAAGGAAAGTATATGTATGCATCCTGCCCTGTTAAGCAGCCTCACTGTGCTTCCCTGCTGTCACCGACAAACACAAGTTACGAACCCTCAGAACTGAAAAAGTTCAATCAAATATTGCTTCCATTGATGACCATGATATTGTCTATAATACCTTGTTCCAACTTATGTTATGTAAGTGTTAATACCCCTATCCTACCAGTTGGTAAACCTGATGGGTCATACCGGTTAGTACAGGATCTGCGGGCCATAAACAAGGTCACGGAGGATCTGTATCCTGTGGTGGCCAATCCCTACACGTTATTAACTTGCTTAACAGCCGAGCTAACTTGGTTTACCGTTTTAGATTTAAAAGATGCCTTCTTTTGCCTTCCTATCCATGAAGCCAGAAAATTTTTGCATTTGAATGGGAAAATCCTAAGAGCGGGCCAAGAACTCAACTGACATGGACCAGACTCCCACAAGGATTCAAAAACTCACCCACTTTGTTTGGAGAACAACTTGCAAAAGAATTAGAGACCTGAGAAGCCCCTCCAGAGGAAGGGAAGTTGCTAGAGTACGTAGATGACATCCTGATAGCCACACGGACAAGGGAAGCATGCACGGCCTGGACGATAAGCCTCTTGAACTTTTTGGGGCTCCAAGGGTACCGAGTATCAAAGAAAAAAGCCCAAGTAGTAAAACAGAAAGTAACTTCTCTGGGTTACGAAGTCAGTGCTAGACAACGTACCTTGGGCCAAAGCCGGAAGGAGGCAATATGCCAGACCCCAAAACCTCAGACGGTAAAGGAACTACGAACTTTCCTGAGGATGACAGGGTGGTGCAGGTTATGGATCTATAACTATGGACTGTTTGTTAAGCCCTTCTATGAACTGATTGCAACTGAAAGCAGGAACATCCAAGAGACAAAGGAAGCTACGCAAGCTTTCAACCAGCTGAAAAAAGCCCTCATGTCAGCTCCAGCCCTGAGATTGCCAGACGTGAGTAAGCCTTCCCTTTTATTCTCCCATGAGAAGCAAGGAATCGCCTTAGGAATACTAGCACAGGACCTCGGCCCATATCGGAGAGCAGTGGCTTACTTCTCTAAGCAATTGGATACAGCAGCTAAAGGGTGGCCTGGGTGCCTCAGAGCTGTTGCAGCAGTCGTACTGAACATCCAAGAGGCACACAAATTCACCCTAGGCCAGAAAAGAACTGTGCTAGTGTCTCACACAGTGTCTGCAGTGCTAGAGGTAAAAGGTGGGCATTGGCTTTCCCCACAACGGCTCCTGAGATACCAAGCTATCATAGTGGAGCAAGATGATGTAGAGATAGTAGTGACTAACATTGTCAATCCAGCCTCCTTCCTCAGTAGAAACCAAGGGGAACCAGTGGAACATGACTGCCTGGAGACCATTGAAGCCACCTACTCCAGCTGCCCTGACTCGAAGGACACCCCTCTCGAGAATGCAGAAGTCTCGTTTACTGATGGAAGCAGTTATATCATCAGTGGAAAACGGCACGCCGGGTAGGCAGTTCCAACGTGCAAGGAAGTAATGTCATCTGGGCCCCTGCCAACAAATACCTCTGCACAGAAGGCCGAGATAATTGCTCTAACTGGGGCCCTAGAATTGGCAAGAGGGAAAGAAATAAACATATACACGGACTCGAAGTATGCATTTGGAGTAGTGCATGCTCACAGAGCCATTTAGAAAGAGAGAGGACTGCTGAAGTCTCAAGGGAAAAATATTAAAGATGCATCAGAAGTACTGCGACTTCTAGAAGCAGTCCAGTTGCCAGAGAAAGTAGCGATCATGCACATTAAGGCACATCAGAAGATCAACTCAGAATTGGAAGAAGGAAACGAGCTGGCAGATAGGGAAGCAAAAGAAGCAGCAAGACGGGCACATTTCCCCTAAAGGTAAGCCAAGATACAACAAACCAGAAAAAAAATTAATCTATGAGCAAAAAGGAGACTATAACCAAGAGGGATGGGCCACCATAGAAGGAAAATTAGTTCTACCCTCCTATTTATGATGGTCCCTAATAAAGGAAGAACACCAGAAAACCATTGGGGTATTGATGCTCTAGCATAACTAGACATTTACAACTCGACAATGTGACCTTTGCCTCCAGACCAACCCCAAAAATACTCCCAAACCAAAGCTTAGCCAGATTAGGAAGGGTCATGGGCCGGAGCAGCAATGGCAGATTGATTGTACAGAATTGCCAAGAAAAGGGGGGTATACGTTTTTCCTGGTGCTAACAGATACCTTTTCAGGATGGCCAGAAGCATTCCCCACCAGGACTTCTAAAGCTCAAGAAGTAACTAAGGTATTGGTACAAGAAAACATACCACGCTTTAGAGTCCTGGCCACAATCTCCTCAAATAGAGGACCACATTTTATTGTAAAATTCGTGCAACAAGTTAGCCAATACTTGAACATAGACTGAGAACTTCACACCCCATATAACCCACAATCAAGTGGTCAGGTAAAAAAAATGAATCATTTGATCAAACAACAAATTGTACAATTGGGACAAGAAGCTAATTTGTCATGGACTCAATCCCTCCCATTAGCACTACTGCAGATCCGAACCAAACCCAAGACTAAAGAAAAGCTAAACCACTTTGACTTGCTTTATGAAAAACCATATGGGGTGCGAAAGAGAATGTCTAGCCAAGACATGTCACTAACCTCCTGTATGTTAAGTCTCTTAACTTGGTGTATCCAGCACCAATCACTAGCTAATAAACACAAGTCATAACTAGTGAAATACACTGTTTAGAAGACTTTATGTCACCCAATTATAATTCTATTAATTTTAGTTACTGTAAGTTTAATGATGTCTACTTTAACACTCATGTAGAATTCGAGGATGTTAAAACACATGGCCAGTCTGACATCACTCTCTAGAACTCCTAGAATCTTACTGAAAGAGGACGGTCAAGACAGTAGATGAGAATTTAAATCAAGACCCCTGTAGTAAAAGAATTTACTCTATTTTAAGAAAAGGGGGGACTGAAGCAGAGATTTTTAGAGTTAGGTTAACAAAATGAATGAAGCATTTCTAATTTAGCTTGTAGAGTTATGTGTTGAATTTTCAACCTTTTGCTTAAGAAACCTCTGCCTAGTACAATGGGCATAGGAAAATGCAAATTTCTGAAGCTTCTTGCATAAAGAACAATACCAGAAGAAGCAAAGAACCCAGATAAAGAAGCTCCTCTGTCTCCAAGCCTATCAAGACTGACAGACGTACTCAGAGAAGCACCAAAGGACCAAAAGCGCACGCGCAGAGAGGAAAAGTTCAAAAGTTCAATCGTGAGGAAGACCACAATCTTCAGCCTCAGGACCACCAAGAGACCCCCGTACGACCACCACAGCAAACCACGCATGCCCAGAAGGACGTGGACTTACTTAGCATGAGAAGCGAGGACAGGCGGGGCCAGGGGTTGAATATGCATGAAAAAGTTGTGCAATGTATTGCATATGGAACGTCTTTAAGAATAAAAGTGTGGGTCAGACTGAGGCTCGGGGCACAAGTTTTGGAGAGCTATCTCACTTGTGCCGGGCGCTAACATACATACCCACTTCATAACTACCCCAGGTTATGGAGTCTACTGATTTCTTCCGCGTATCGTTTCAGAGGTTTCTTGCCTTCGCCAGGCTGCAACGTGCCCGCTAGTAGCAAGAACTGGGCAGGAGTGGGCAGAGAGCAGGGCCATCTGCCAGCAGGTTGCAGCTTGCCCAGGAAAATGCAGTGTCCTTGGAATGTGCAGCAAATCTTATTTCCTGGCAAGGTCGGGCTAAGTGAGCAGTGCTGGTACACTTTCTCCTTGAGAACTGGAGCGGAAAAGCTTTTCGCTAAGATGTAGGCGAGCAGAGAGGCAGAATACGCAGCTCCGCAGCTGGCCGAAAGCAAGTGCCGCTTCCCGGCGTCTTTCGGCAATAGCGGCGCTTCGGAGCTCACCGCTGCCGCTCCACTGATCTGTGCGCGAAGTAGCCGCTTCTTCGCCTCCGGCAGCCGGAGATCGCGGTAGCTTGCAAGAGGCGAAGAACGAAGCCGCGAAGAAGCCGGCTTGTGTGCGAAGCTCGCACACAGCTGCAGGACGGTGGCTGCCGCTCTCCTGCCTCTTGAATTCACCCTTGGCATGCCAATGGAAGGTGTTCCAGGACAACCTTCCTGAGTTTTTATTTTAGTTTTCATGCATCCCACCTTGGAAATTCTCGTTGCTCCCCAGAGGCTCCGAGATGCAGAGAACACGGTGGCAGCTGCTGAAAAGAAGGGCAACTGTGAGTTGGTCAAGAAGCAAGAACCTAGGCAGCTGCCTGTGCTTGGCAAGGAGCAGCTGCTGGATTCTTGCAATTGCCTTCAGTGCGCACAGAAGCCCGCTGCTCTGCTGCTTGGTTTTTCGCCTTCAGTCAATTACACACTGCTGAAGCTGAGGCAGGCAGTTCAGCTTTGCTGCTTTTCAGCATCTCAGCTGCCCTTCTGCTCTGTGACAGCTCTCCAGGTTTCTTGCCTTCGCCAGGCTGCAACGTGCCCGCTAGTGGCAAGAACTGGGCAGGAGTGGGCAGAGAGCAGGGCCATCTGCCAGCAGGTTGCAGCTTGCCCAGGAAAATGCAGTGTCCTTGGAATGTGCAGCAAATCTTATTTCCTGGCAAGGTCGGGCTAAGTGAGCAGTGCTGGTACACTTTCTCCTTGAGAACTGGAGCGGAAAAGCTTTTCGCTAAGATGTAGGCGAGCAGAGAGGCAGAATACGCAGCTCCGCAGCTGGCCGAAAGCAAGTGCCGCTTCCCGGCGTCTTTCGGCAAAAGCGGCGCTCCGGAGCTCACCGCTACCGCTCCACTGATCTGTGCGCGAAGTAGTCGCTTCTTCGCCTCCGGCAGCCGGAGATCGCGGTAGCTTGCAAGAGGCGAAGAACGAAGCCGCGAAGAAGCCGGCTTGTGTGCGAAGCTCGCACACAGCTGCAGGACGGTGGCTGCCGCTCTCCTGCCTCTTGAATTCACCCTTGGCATGCCAATGGAAGGTGTTCCAGGACAACCTTCCTGAGTTTTTATTTTAGTTTTCATGCATCCCACCTTGGAAATTCTCGTTGCTCCCCAGAGGCTCCGAGATGCAGAGAACACGGTGGCAGCTGCTGAAAAGAAGGGCAACTGTGAGTTGGTCAAAAACCAAGAACACAGGCAGCTGCCTGTGCTTGGCAAGGAGCAGCTGCTGGATTCTTGCAATTGCCTTCAGTGCGCACAGAAGCCCGCTGCTCTGCTGCTTGGTTTTTCGCCTTCAGTCAATTACACACTGCTGAAGCTGAGGCAGGCAGTTCAGCTTTGCTGCTTTTCAGCATCTCAGCTGCCCTTCTGCTCTGCGACAGCTCTCCAGGTTTCTTGCCTTCGCCAGGCTGCAACGTGCCCGCTAGTAGCAAGAACTGGGCAGGAGTGGGCAGAGAGCAGGGCCATCTGCCAGCAGGTTGCAGCTTGCCCAGGAAAATGCAGTGTCCTTGGAATGTGCAGCAAATCTTATTTCCTGGCAAGGTCGGGCTAAGTGAGCAGTGCTGGTACACTTTCTCCTTGAGAACTGGAGCGGAAAAGCTTTTCGCTAAGATGTAGGCGAGCAGAGAGGCAGAATACGCAGCTCCGCAGCTGGCCGAAAGCAAGTGCCGCTTCCCGGCGTCTTTCGGCAAAAGCGGCGCTCCGGAGCTCACCGCTACCGCTCCAGTGATCTGTGCGCGAAGTAGCCGCTTCTTCGCCTCCGGCAGCCGGAGATCGCGGTAGCTTGCAAGAGGCGAAGAACGAAGCCGCGAAGAAGCCGGCTTGTGTGCGAAGCTCGCACACAGCTGCAGGACGGTGGCTGCCGCTCTCCTGCCTCTTGAATTCACTCTTGGCATGCCAATGGAAGGTGTTCCAGGACAACCTTCCTGAGTTTTTATTTTAGTTTTCATGCATCCCACCTTGGAAATTCTTGTTGCTCCCCAGAGGCTCCGAGATGCAGAGAACACGGTGGCAGCTGCTGAAAAGAAGGGCAACTGTGAGTTGGTCAAGAAGCAAGAACCTAGGCAGCTGCCTGTGCTTGGCAAGGAGCAGCTGCTGGATTCTTGCAATTGCCTTCAGTGCGCACAGAAGCCCACTGCTCTGCTGCTTGGTTTTTCGCCTTCAGTCAATTACACACTGCTGAAGCTGAGGCAGGCAGTTCAGCTTTGCTGCTTTTCAGCATCTCAGCTGCCCTTCTGCTCTGCGACAGCTCTCCAGGTTTCTTGCCTTCGCCAGGCTGCAACGTGCCCGCTAGTAGCAAGAACTGGGCAGGAGTGGGCAGAGAGCAGGGCCATCTGCCAGCAGGTTGCAGCTTGCCCAGGAAAATGCAGTGTCCTTGGAATGTGCAGCAAATCTTATTTCCTGGCAAGGTCGGGCTAAGTGAGCAGTGCTGGTACACTTTCTCCTTGAGAACTGGAGCGGAAAAGCTTTTCGCTAAGATGTAGGCGAGCAGAGAGGCAGAATACGCAGCTCCGCAGCTGGCCGAAAGCAAGTGCCGCTTCCCGGCGTCTTTCGGCAAAAGCGGCGCTCCGGAGCTCACCGCTACCGCTCCAGTGATCTGTGCGCGAAGTAGCCGCTTCTTGGCCTCCGGCAGCCGGAGATCGCGGTAGCTTGCAAGAGGCGAAGAACGAAGCCGCGAAGAAGCCGGCTTGTGTGCGAAGCTCGCACACAGCTGCAGGACGGTGGCTGCCGCTCTCCTGCCTCTTGAATTCACTCTTGGCATGCCAATGGAAGGTGTTCCAGGACAACCTTCCTGAGTTTTTATTTTAGTTTTCATGCATCCCACCTTGGAAATTCTTGTTGCTCCCCAGAGGCTCCGAGATGCAGAGAACACGGTGGCAGCTGCTGAAAAGAAGGGCAACTGTGAGTTGGTCAAGAAGCAAGAACCTAGGCAGCTGCCTGTGCTTGGCAAGGAGCAGCTGCTGGATTCTTGCAATTGCCTGCAGTGCGCACAGAAGCCCGCTGCTCTGCTGCTTGGTTTTTCGCCTTCAGTCAATTACACACTGCTGAAGCTGAGGCAGGCAGTTCAGCTTTGCTGCTTTTCAGCATCTCAGCTGCCCTTCTGCTCTGCGACAGCTCTCCAGGTTTCTTGCCTTCGCCAGGCTGCAACGTGCCCGCTAGTAGCAAGAACTGGGCAGGAGTGGGCAGAGAGCAGGGCCATCTGCCAGCAGGTTGCAGCTTGCCCAGGAAAATGCAGTGTCCTTGGAATGTGCAGCAAATCTTATTTCCTGGCAAGGTCGGGCTAAGTGAGCAGTGCTGGTACACTTTCTCCTTGAGAACTGGAGCGGAAAAGCTTTTCGCTAAGATGTAGGCGAGCAGAGAGGCAGAATACGCAGCTCCGCAGCTGGCCGAAAGCAAGTGCCGCTTCCCGGCGTCTTTCGGCAAAAGCGGCGCTCCGGAGCTCACCGCTACCGCTCCAGTGATCTGTGCGCGAAGTAGCCGCTTCTTCGCCTCCGGCAGCCGGAGATCGCGGTAGCTTGCAAGAGGCGAAGAACGAAGCCGCGAAGAAGCCGGCTTGTGTGCGAAGCTCGCACACAGCTGCAGGACGGTGGCTGCCGCTCTCCTGCCTCTTGAATTCACTCTTGGCATGCCAATGGAAGGTGTTCCAGGACAACCTTCCTGAGTTTTTATTTTAGTTTTCTTGCATCCCACCTTGGAAATTCTTGTTGCTCCCCAGAGGCTCCGAGATGCAGAGAACACGGTGGCAGCTGCTGAAAAGAAGGGCAACTGTGAGTTGGTCAAGAAGCAAGAACCTAGGCAGCTGCCTGTGCTTGGCAAGGAGCAGCTGCTGGATTCTTGCAATTGCCTTCAGTGCGCACAGAAGCCCGCTGCTCTGCTGCTTGGTTTTTCGCCTTCAGTCAATTACACACTGCTGAAGCTGAGGCAGGCAGTTCAGCTTTGCTGCTTTTCAGCATCTCAGCTGCCCTTCTGCTCTGCGACAGCTCTCCAGGTTTCTTGCCTTCGCCAGGCTGCAACGTGCCCGCTAGTAGCAAGAACTGGGCAGGAGTGGGCAGAGAGCAGGGCCATCTGCCAGCAGGTTGCAGCTTGCCCAGGAAAATGCAGTGTCCTTGGAATGTGCAGCAAATCTTATTTCCTGGCAAGGTCGGGCTAAGTGAGCAGTGCTGGTACACTTTCTCCTTGAGAACTGGAGCGGAAAAGCTTTTCGCTAAGATGTAGGCGAGCAGAGAGGCAGAATACGCAGCTCCGCAGCTGGCCGAAAGCAAGTGCCGCTTCCCGGCGTCTTTCGGCAAAAGCGGCGCTCCGGAGCTCACCGCTACCGCTCCACTGATCTGTGCGCGAAGTAGCCGCTTCTTGGCCTCCGGCAGCCGGAGATCGCGGTAGCTTGCAAGAGGCGAAGAACGAAGCCGCGAAGAAGCCGGCTTGTGTGCGAAGCTCGCACACAGCTGCAGGACGGTGGCTGCCGCTCTCCTGCCTCTTGAATTCACCCTTGGCATGCCAATGGAAGGTGTTCCAGGACAACCTTCCTGAGTTTTTATTTTAGTTTTCATGCATCCCACCTTGGAAATTCTTGTTGCTCCCCAGAGGCTCCGAGATGCAGAGAACACGGTGGCAGCTGCTGAAAAGAAGGGCAACTGTGAGTTGGTCAAGAAGCAAGAACCTAGGCAGCTGCCTGTGCTTGGCAAGGAGCAGCTGCTGGATTCTTGCAATTGCCTTCAGTGCGCACAGAAGCCCGCTGCTCTGCTGCTTGGTTTTTCGCCTTCAGTCAATTACACACTGCTGAAGCTGAGGCAGGCAGTTCAGCTTTGCTGCTTTTCAGCATCTCAGCTGCCCTTCTGCTCTGTGACAGCTCTCCAGGTTTCTTGCCTTCGCCAGGCTGCAACGTGCCCGCTAGTACCAAGAACTGGGCAGGAGTGGGCAGAGAGCAGGGCCATCTGCCAGCAGGTTGCAGCTTGCCCAGGAAAATGCAGTGTCCTTGGCATGTGCAGCAAATACCATTTCTTGGCAAGGTCGGGCTAAGTGAGCAGTGCTGGTACACTTTCTCCTTGAGAACTGGAGCGGAAAAGCTTTTCGCTAAGATGTAGGCGACTCGAGAGGCAGAATACGGAGCTCCGCAGCTGGCCGAAAGCAAGTGCCGCTTCCCGGCGTCATTCGGCAAAAGCGGCGCTCCGGAGCTCACCGCTACCGCTCCACTGATCTGTGCGCGAAGTAGCCGCTTCTTCGCCTCCGGCAGCCGGAGATCGCGGTAGCTTGCAAGAGGCGAAGAACGAAGCCGCGAAGAAGCCGGCTTGTGTGCGAAGCTCGCACACAGCTGCAGGACGGTGGCTGCCGCTCTCCTGCCTCTTGAATTCACTCTTGGCATGCCAATGGAAGCTGTTCCAGGACAACCTTCCTGAGTTTTTATTTTAGTTTTCATGCATCCCACCTTGGAAATTCTCGTTGCTCCCCAGAGGCTCCGAGATGCAGAGAACACGGTGGCAGCTGCTGAAAAGAAGGGCAACTGTGAGTTGGTCAAGAAGCAAGAACCTAGGCAGCTGCCTGTGCTTGGCAAGGAGCAGCTGCTGGATTCTTGCAATTGCCTTCAGTGCGCACAGAAGCCCGCTGCTCTGCTGCTTGGATTTTCGCCTTCAGTCAATTACACACTGCTGAAGCTGAGGCAGGCAGTTCAGCTTTGCTGCTTTTCAGCATCTCAGCTGCCCTTCTGCTCTGCGACAGCTCTCCAGGTTTCTTGCCTTCGCCAGGCTGCAACGTGCCCGCTAGTAGCAAGAACTGGGCAGGAGTGGGCAGAGAGCAGGGCCATCTGCCAGCAGGTTGCAGCTTGCCCAGGAAAATGCAGTGTCCTTGGAATGTGCAGCAAATCTTATTTCCTGGCAAGGTCGGGCTAAGTGAGCAGTGCTGGTACACTTTCTCCTTGAGAACTGGAGCGGAAAAGCTTTTCGCTAAGATGTAGGCGAGCAGAGAGGCAGAATACGCAGCTCCGCAGCTGGCCGAAAGCAAGTGCCGCTTCCCGGCGTCTTTCGGCAAAAGCGGCGCTCCGGAGCTCACCGCTACCGCTCCAGTGATCTGTGCGCGAAGTAGCCGCTTCTTGGCCTCCGGCAGCCGGAGATCGCGGTAGCTTGCAAGAGGCGAAGAACGAAGCCGCGAAGAAGCCGGCTTGTGTGCGAAGCTCGCACACAGCTGCAGGACGGTGGCTGCCGCTCTCCTGCCTCTTGAATTCACTCTTGGCATGCCAATGGAAGGTGTTCCAGGACAACCTTCCTGAGTTTTTATTTTAGTTTTCATGCATCCCACCTTGGAAATTCTTGTTGCTCCCCAGAGGCTCCGAGATGCAGAGAACACGGTGGCAGCTGCTGAAAAGAAGGGCAACTGTGAGTTGGTCAAGAAGCAAGAACCTAGGCAGCTGCCTGTGCTTGGCAAGGAGCAGCTGCTGGATTCTTGCAATTGCCTGCAGTGCGCACAGAAGCCCGCTGCTCTGCTGCTTGGTTTTTCGCCTTCAGTCAATTACACACTGCTGAAGCTGAGGCAGGCAGTTCAGCTTTGCTGCTTTTCAGCATCTCAGCTGCCCTTCTGCTCTGCGACAGCTCTCCAGGTTTCTTGCCTTCGCCAGGCTGCAACGTGCCCGCTAGTAGCAAGAACTGGGCAGGAGTGGGCAGAGAGCAGGGCCATCTGCCAGCAGGTTGCAGCTTGCCCAGGAAAATGCAGTGTCCTTGGAATGTGCAGCAAATCTTATTTCCTGGCAAGGTCGGGCTAAGTGAGCAGTGCTGGTACACTTTCTCCTTGAGAACTGGAGCGGAAAAGCTTTTCGCTAAGATGTAGGCGAGCAGAGAGGCAGAATACGCAGCTCCGCAGCTGGCCGAAAGCAAGTGCCGCTTCCCGGCGTCTTTCGGCAAAAGCGGCGCTCCGGAGCTCACCGCTACCGCTCCAGTGATCTGTGCGCGAAGTAGCCGCTTCTTGGCCTCCGGCAGCCGGAGATCGCGGTAGCTTGCAAGAGGCGAAGAACGAAGCCGCGAAGAAGCCGGCTTGTGTGCGAAGCTCGCACACAGCTGCAGGACGGTGGCTGCCGCTCTCCTGCCTCTTGAATTCACTCTTGGCATGCCAATGGAAGGTGTTCCAGGACAACCTTCCTGAGTTTTTATTTTAGTTTTCTTGCATCCCACCTTGGAAATTCTTGTTGCTCCCCAGAGGCTCCGAGATGCAGAGAACACAGTGGCAGCTGCTGAAAAGAAGGGCAACTGTGAGTTGGTCAAGAAGCAAGAACCTAGGCAGCTGCCTGTGCTTGGCAAGGAGCAGCTGCTGGATTCTTGCAATTGCCTTCAGTGCGCACAGAAGCCCGCTGCTCTGCTGCTTGGTTTTTCGCCTTCAGTCAATTACACACTGCTGAAGCTGAGGCAGGCAGTTCAGCTTTGCTGCTTTTCAGCATCTCAGCTGCCCTTCTGCTCTGCGACAGCTCTCCAGGTTTCTTGCCTTCGCCAGGCTGCAACGTGCCCGCTAGTAGCAAGAACTGGGCAGGAGTGGGCAGAGAGCAGGGCCATCTGCCAGCAGGTTGCAGCTTGCCCAGGAAAATGCAGTGTCCTTGGAATGTGCAGCAAATCTTATTTCCTGGCAAGGTCGGGCTAAGTGAGCAGTGCTGGTACACTTTCTCCTTGAGAACTGGAGCGGAAAAGCTTTTCGCTAAGATGTAGGCGAGCAGAGAGGCAGAATACGCAGCTCCGCAGCTGGCCGAAAGCAAGTGCCGCTTCCCGGCGTCTTTCGGCAAAAGCGGCGCTCCGGAGCTCACCGCTACCGCTCCACTGATCTGTGCGCGAAGTAGCCGCTTCTTGGCCTCCGGCAGCCGGAGATCGCGGTAGCTTGCAAGAGGCGAAGAACGAAGCCGCGAAGAAGCCGGCTTGTGTGCGAAGCTCGCACACAGCTGCAGGACGGTGGCTGCCGCTCTCCTGCCTCTTGAATTCACCCTTGGCATGCCAATGGAAGGTGTTCCAGGACAACCTTCCTGAGTTTTTATTTTAGTTTTCATGCATCCCACCTTGGAAATTCTCGTTGCTCCCCAGAGGCTCCGAGATGCAGAGAACACGGTGGCAGCTGCTGAAAAGAAGGGCAACTGTGAGTTGGTCAAGAAGCAAGAACCTAGGCAGCTGCCTGTGCTTGGCAAGGAGCAGCTGCTGGATTCTTGCAATTGCCTTCAGTGCGCACAGAAGCCCGCTGCTCTGCTGCTTGGTTTTTCGCCTTCAGTCAATTACACACTGCTGAAGCTGAGGCAGGCAGTTCAGCTTTGCTGCTTTTCAGCATCTCAGCTGCCCTTCTGCTCTGTGACAGCTCTCCAGGTTTCTTGCCTTCGCCAGGCTGCAACGTGCCCGCTAGTACCAAGAACTGGGCAGGAGTGGGCAGAGAGCAGGGCCATCTGCCAGCAGGTTGCAGCTTGCCCAGGAAAATGCAGTGTCCTTGGCATGTGCAGCAAATACCATTTCTTGGCAAGGTCGGGCTAAGTGAGCACTGCTGGTACACTTTCTCCTTGAGAACTGGAGCGGAAAAGCTTTTCGCTAAGATGTAGGCGAGCAGAGAGGCAGAATACGCAGCTCCGCAGCTGGCCGAAAGCAAGTGCCGCTTCCCGGCGTCATTCGGCAAAAGCGGCGCTCCGGAGCTCACCGCCACCGCTCCACTGATCTGTGCGCGAAGTAGCCGCTTCTTGGCCTCCGGCAGCCGGAGATCGCGGTAGTTTGCAAGAGGCGAAGAACGAAGCCGCGAAGAAGCCGGCTTGTGTGCGAAGCTCGCACACAGCTGCAGGACGGTGGCTGCCGCTCTCCTGCCTCTTGAATTCACTCTTGGCATGCCAATGGAAGGTGTTCCAGGACAACCTTCCTGAGTTTTTATTTTAGTTTTCATGCATCCCACCTTGGAAATTCTTGTTGCTCCCCAGAGGCTCCGAGATGCAGAGAACACGGTGGCAGCTGCTGAAAAGAAGGGCAACTGTGAGTTGGTCAAGAAGCAAGAACCTAGGCAGCTGCCTGTGCTTGGCAAGGAGCAGCTGCTGGATTCTTGCAATTGCCTTCAGTGCGCACAGAAGCCCGCTGCTCTGCTGCTTGGTTTTTCGCCTTCAGTCAATTACACACTGCTGAAGATGAGGCAGGCAGTTCAGCTTTGCTGCTTTTCAGCATCTCAGCTGCCCTTCTGCTCTGTGACAGCTCTCCAGGTTTCTTGCCTTCGCCAGGCTGCAACGTGCCCGCTAGTAGCAAGAACTGGGCAGGAGTGGGCAGAGAGCACGGCCATCTGCCAGCAGGTTGCAGCTTGCCCAGGAAAATGCAGTGTCCTTGGAATGTGCAGCAAATCTTATTTCCTGGCAAGGTCGGGCTAAGTGAGCAGTGCTGGTACACTTTTTCCTTGAGAACTGGAGCGGAAAAGCTTTTCGCTAAGATGTAGGCGAGCAGAGAGGCAGAATACGCAGCTCCGCAGCTGGCCGAAAGCAAGTGCCGCTTCCCGGCGTCTTTCGGCAAAAGCGGCGCTTCGGAGCTCACCGCTGCCGCTCAACTGATCTGTGCGCGAAGTAGCCGCTTCTTGGCCTCCGGCAGCCGGAGATCGCGGTAGCTTGCAAGAGGCGAAGAACGAAGCCGCGAAGAAGCCGGCTTGTGTGCGAAGCTCGCACACAGCTGCAGGACGGTGGCTGCCGCTCTCCTGCCTCTTGAATTCACCCTTGGCATGCCAATGGAAGGTGTTCCAGGACAACCTTCCTGAGTTTTTATTTTAGTTTTCTTGCATCCCACCTTGGAAATTCTCGTTGCTCCCCAGAGGCTCCGAGATGCAGAGAACACGGTGGCAGCTGCTGAAAAGAAGGGCAACTGTGAGTTGGTCAAGAAGCAAGAACCTAGGCAGCTGCCTGTGCTTGGCAAGGAGCAGCTGCTGGATTCTTGCAATTGCCTTCAGTGCGCACAGAAGCCCGCTGCTCTGCTGCTTGGTTTTTCGCCTTCAGTCAATTACACACTGCTGAAGCTGAGGCAGGCAGTTCAGCTTTGCTGCTTTTCAGCATCTCAGCTGCCCTTCTGCTCTGCGACAGCTCTCCAGGTTTCTTGCCTTCGCCAGGCTGCAACGTGCCCGCTAGTAGCAAGAACTGGGCAGGAGTGGGCAGAGAGCAGGGACATCTGCCAGCAGGTTGCAGCTTGCCCAGGAAAATGCAGTGTCCTTGGAATGTGCAGCAAATCTTATTTCCTGGCAAGGTCGGGCTAAGTGAGCAGTGCTGGTACACTTTCTCCTTGAGAACTGGAGCGGAAAAGCTTTTCGCTAAGATGTAGGCGAGCAGAGAGGCAGAATACGCAGCTCCGCAGCTGGCCGAAAGCAAGTGCCGCTTCCCGGCGTCTTTCGGCAAAAGCGGCGCTCCGGAGCTCACCGCTACCGCTCCAGTGATCTGTGCGCGAAGTAGCCGCTTCTTCGCCTCCGGCAGCCGGAGATCGCGGTAGCTTGCAAGAGGCGAAGAACGAAGCCGCGAAGAAGCCGGCTTGTGTGCGAAGCTCGCACACAGCTGCAGGACGGTGGCTGCCGCTCTCCTGCCTCTTGAATTCACCCTTGGCATGCCAATGGAAGGTGTTCCAGGACAACCTTCCTGAGTTTTTATTTTAGTTTTCATGCATCCCACCTTGGAAATTCTTGTTGCTCCCCAGAGGCTCCGAGATGCAGAGAACACGGTGGCAGCTGCTGAAAAGAAGGGCAACTGTGAGTTGGTCAAGAAGCAAGAACCTAGGCAGCTGCCTGTGCTTGGCAAGGAGCAGCTGCTGGATTCTTGCAATTGCCTTCAGTGCGCACAGAAGCCCGCTGCTCTGCTGCTTGGTTTTTCGCCTTCAGTCAATTACACACTGCTGAAGCTGAGGCAGGCAGTTCAGCTTTGCTGCTTTTCAGCATCTCAGCTGCCCTTCTGCTCTGTGACAGCTCTCCAGGTTTCTTGCCTTCGCCAGGCTGCAACGTGCCCGCTAGTAGCAAGAACTGGGCAGGAGTGGGCAGAGAGCACGGCCATCTGCCAGCAGGTTGCAGCTTGCCCAGGAAAATGCAGTGTCCTTGGAATGTGCAGCAAATCTTATTTCCTGGCAAGGTCGGGCTAAGTGAGCAGTGCTGGTACACTTTTTCCTTGAGAACTGGAGCGGAAAAGCTTTTCGCTAAGATGTAGGCGAGCAGAGAGGCAGAATACGCAGCTCCGCAGCTGGCCGAAAGCAAGTGCCGCTTCCCGGCGTCTTTCGGCAAAAGCGGCGCTTCGGAGCTCACCGCTGCCGCTCCACTGATCTGTGCGCGAAGTAGCCGCTTCTTCGCCTCCGGCAGCCGGAGATCGCGGTAGCTTGCAAGAGGCGAAGAACGAAGCCGCGAAGAAGCCGGCTTGTGTGCGAAGCTCGCAGACAGCTGCAGGACGGTGGCTGCCGCTCTCCTGCCTCTTGAATTCACCCTTGGCATGCCAATGGAAGGTGTTCCAGGACAACCTTCCTGAGTTTTTATTTTAGTTTTCTTGCATCCCACCTTGGAAATTCTCGTTGCTCCCCAGAGGCTCCGAGATGCAGAGAACACGGTGGCAGCTGCTGAAAAGAAGGGCAACTGTGAGTTGGTCAAGAAGCAAGAACCTAGGCAGCTGCCTGTGCTTGGCAAGGAGCAGCTGCTGGATTCTTGCAATTGCCTTCAGTGCGCACAGAAGCCCGCTGCTCTGCTGCTTGGTTTTTCGCCTTCAGTCAATTACACACTGCTGAAGCTGAGGCAGGCAGTTCAGCTTTGCTGCTTTTCAGCATCTCAGCTGCCCTTCTGCTCTGCGACAGCTCTCCAGGTTTCTTGCCTTCGCCAGGCTGCAACGTGCCCGCTAGTAGCAAGAACTGGGCAGGAGTGGGCAGAGAGCAGGGCCATCTGCCAGCAGGTTGCAGCTTGCCCAGGAAAATGCAGTGTCCTTGGAATGTGCAGCAAATCTTATTTCCTGGCAAGGTCGGGCTAAGTGAGCAGTGCTGGTACACTTTCTCCTTGAGAACTGGAGCGGAAAAGCTTTTCGCTAAGATGTAGGCGAGCAGAGAGGCAGAATACGCAGCTCCGCAGCTGGCCGAAAGCAAGTGCCGCTTCCCGGCGTCTTTCGGCAAAAGCGGCGCTCCGGAGCTCACCGCTACCGCTCCAGTGATCTGTGCGCGAAGTAGCCGCTTCTTGGCCTCCGGCAGCCGGAGATCGCGGTAGCTTGCAAGAGGCGAAGAACGAAGCCGCGAAGAAGCCGGCTTGTGTGCGAAGCTCGCACACAGCTGCAGGACGGTGGCTGCCGCTCTCCTGCCTCTTGAATTCACTCTTGGCATGCCAATGGAAGGTGTTCCAGGACAACCTTCCTGAGTTTTTATTTTAGTTTTCTTGCATCCCACCTTGGAAATTCTCGTTGCTCCCCAGAGGCTCCGAGATGCAGAGAACACGGTGGCAGCTGCTGAAAAGAAGGGCAACTGTGAGTTGGTCAAGAAGCAAGAACCTAGGCAGCTGCCTGTGCTTGGCAAGGAGCAGCTGCTGGATTCTTGCAATTGCCTTCAGTGCGCACAGAAGCCCGCTGCTCTGCTGCTTGGTTTTTCGCCTTCAGTCAATTACACACTGCTGAAGCTGAGGCAGGCAGTTCAGCTTTGCTGCTTTTCAGCATCTCAGCTGCCCTTCTGCTCTGCGACAGCTCTCCAGGTTTCTTGCCTTCGCCAGGCTGCAACGTGCCCGCTAGTAGCAAGAACTGGGCAGGAGTGGGCAGAGAGCAGGGCCATCTGCCAGCAGGTTGCAGCTTGCCCAGGAAAATGCAGTGTCCTTGGAATGTGCAGCAAATCTTATTTCCTGGCAAGGTCGGGCTAAGTGAGCAGTGCTGGTACACTTTCTCCTTGAGAACTGGAGCGGAAAAGCTTTTCGCTAAGATGTAGGCGAGCAGAGAGGCAGAATACGCAGCTCCGCAGCTGGCCGAAAGCAAGTGCCGCTTCCCGGCGTCTTTCGGCAAAAGCGGCGCTCCGGAGCTCACCGCTACCGCTCCACTGATCTGTGCGCGAAGTAGCCGCTTCTTCGCCTCCGGCAGCCGGAGATCGCGGTAGCTTGCAAGAGGCGAAGAACGAAGCCGCGAAGAAGCCGGCTTGTGTGCGAAGCTCGCACACAGCTGCAGGACGGTGGCTGCCGCTCTCCTGCCTCTTGAATTCACCCTTGGCATGCCAATGGAAGGTGTTCCAGGACAACCTTCCTGAGTTTTTATTTTAGTTTTCATGCATCCCACCTTGGAAATTCTTGTTGCTCCCCAGAGGCTCCGAGATGCAGAGAACACGGTGGCAGCTGCTGAAAAGAAGGGCAACTGTGAGTTGGTCAAGAAGCAAGAACCTAGGCAGCTGCCTGTGCTTGGCAAGGAGCAGCTGCTGGATTCTTGCAATTGCCTTCAGTGCGCACAGAAGCCCGCTGCTCTGCTGCTTGGTTTTTCGCCTTCAGTCAATTACACACTGCTGAAGCTGAGGCAGGCAGTTCAGCTTTGCTGCTTTTCAGCATCTCAGCTGCCCTTCTGCTCTGTGACAGCTCTCCAGGTTTCTTGCCTTCGCCAGGCTGCAACGTGCCCGCTAGTAGCAAGAACTGGGCAGGAGTGGGCAGAGAGCACGGCCATCTGCCAGCAGGTTGCAGCTTGCCCAGGAAAATGCAGTGTCCTTGGAATGTGCAGCAAATCTTATTTCCTGGCAAGGTCGGGCTAAGTGAGCAGTGCTGGTACACTTTTTCCTTGAGAACTGGAGCGGAAAAGCTTTTCGCTAAGATGTAGGCGAGCAGAGAGGCAGAATACGCAGCTCCGCAGCTGGCCGAAAGCAAGTGCCGCTTCCCGGCGTCTTTCGGCAAAAGCGGCGCTTCGGAGCTCACCGCTGCCGCTCCACTGATCTGTGCGCGAAGTAGCCGCTTCTTCGCCTCCGGCAGCCGGAGATCGCGGTAGCTTGCAAGAGGCGAAGAACGAAGCCGCGAAGAAGCCGGCTTGTGTGCGAAGCTCGCACACAGCTGCAGGACGGTGGCTGCCGCTCTCCTGCCTCTTGAATTCACCCTTGGCATGCCAATGGAAGGTGTTCCAGGACAACCTTCCTGAGTTTTTATTTTAGTTTTCTTGCATCCCACCTTGGAAATTCTCGTTGCTCCCCAGAGGCTCCGAGATGCAGAGAACACGGTGGCAGCTGCTGAAAAGAAGGGCAACTGTGAGTTGGTCAAGAAGCAAGAACCTAGGCAGCTGCCTGTGCTTGGCAAGGAGCAGCTGCTGGATTCTTGCAATTGCCTTCAGTGCGCACAGAAGCCCGCTGCTCTGCTGCTTGGTTTTTCGCCTTCAGTCAATTACACACTGCTGAAGCTGAGGCAGGCAGTTCAGCTTTGCTGCTTTTCAGCATCTCAGCTGCCCTTCTGCTCTGTGACAGCTCTCCAGGTTTCTTGCCTTCGCCAGGCTGCAACGTGCCCGCTAGTAGCAAGAACTGGGCAGGAGTGGGCAGAGAGCACGGCCATCTGCCAGCAGGTTGCAGCTTGCCCAGGAAAATGCAGTGTCCTTGGAATGTGCAGCAAATCTTATTTCCTGGCAAGGTCGGGCTAAGTGAGCAGTGCTGGTACACTTTTTCCTTGAGAACTGGAGCGGAAAAGCTTTTCGCTAAGATGTAGGCGAGCAGAGAGGCAGAATACGCAGCTCCGCAGCTGGCCGAAAGCAAGTGCCGCTTCCCGGCGTCTTTCGGCAAAAGCGGCGCTTCGGAGCTCACCGCTGCCGCTCCACTGATCTGTGCGCGAAGTAGCCGCTTCTTCGCCTCCGGCAGCCGGAGATCGCGGTAGCTTGCAAGAGGCGAAGAACGAAGCCGCGAAGAAGCCGGCTTGTGTGCGAAGCTCGCACACAGCTGCAGGACGGTGGCTGCCGCTCTCCTGCCTCTTGAATTCACCCTTGGCATGCCAATGGAAGGTGTTCCAGGACAACCTTCCTGAGTTTTTATTTTAGTTTTCTTGCATCCCACCTTGGAAATTCTCGTTGCTCCCCAGAGGCTCCGAGATGCAGAGAACACGGTGGCAGCTGCTGAAAAGAAGGGCAACTGTGAGTTGGTCAAGAAGCAAGAACCTAGGCAGCTGCCTGTGCTTGGCAAGGAGCAGCTGCTGGATTCTTGCAATTGCCTTCAGTGCGCACAGAAGCCCGCTGCTCTGCTGCTTGGTTTTTCGCCTTCAGTCAATTACACACTGCTGAAGCTGAGGCAGGCAGTTCAGCTTTGCTGCTTTTCAGCATCTCAGCTGCCCTTCTGCTCTGCGACAGCTCTCCAGGTTTCTTGCCTTCGCCAGGCTGCAACGTGCCCGCTAGTAGCAAGAACTGGGCAGGAGTGGGCAGAGAGCAGGGACATCTGCCAGCAGGTTGCAGCTTGCCCAGGAAAATGCAGTGTCCTTGGAATGTGCAGCAAATCTTATTTCCTGGCAAGGTCGGGCTAAGTGAGCAGTGCTGGTACACTTTCTCCTTGAGAACTGGAGCGGAAAAGCTTTTCGCTAAGATGTAGGCGAGCAGAGAGGCAGAATACGCAGCTCCGCAGCTGGCCGAAAGCAAGTGCCGCTTCCCGGCGTCTTTCGGCAAAAGCGGCGCTCCGGAGCTCACCGCTACCGCTCCAGTGATCTGTGCGCGAAGTAGCCGCTTCTTCGCCTCCGGCAGCCGGAGATCGCGGTAGCTTGCAAGAGGCGAAGAACGAAGCCGCGAAGAAGCCGGCTTGTGTGCGAAGCTCGCACACAGCTGCAGGACGGTGGCTGCCGCTCTCCTGCCTCTTGAATTCACTCTTGGCATGCCAATGGAAGGTGTTCCAGGACAACCTTCCTGAGTTTTTATTTTAGTTTTCTTGCATCCCACCTTGGAAATTCTTGTTGCTCCCCAGAGGCTCCGAGATGCAGAGAACACGGTGGCAGCTGCTGAAAAGAAGGGCAACTGTGAGTTGGTCAAGAAGCAAGAACCTAGGCAGCTGCCTGTGCTTGGCAAGGAGCAGCTGCTGGATTCTTGCAATTGCCTTCAGTGCGCACAGAAGCCCGCTGCTCTGCTGCTTGGTTTTTCGCCTTCAGTCAATTACACACTGCTGAAGCTGAGGCAGGCAGTTCAGCTTTGCTGCTTTTCAGCATCTCAGCTGCCCTTCTGCTCTGCGACAGCTCTCCAGGTTTCTTGCCTTCGCCAGGCTGCAACGTGCCCGCTAGTAGCAAGAACTGGGCAGGAGTGGGCAGAGAGCAGGGCCATCTGCCAGCAGGTTGCAGCTTGCCCAGGAAAATGCAGTGTCCTTGGAATGTGCAGCAAATCTTATTTCCTGGCAAGGTCGGGCTAAGTGAGCAGTGCTGGTACACTTTCTCCTTGAGAACTGGAGCGGAAAAGCTTTTCGCTAAGATGTAGGCGAGCAGAGAGGCAGAATACGCAGCTCCGCAGCTGGCCGAAAGCAAGTGCCGCTTCCCGGCGTCTTTCGGCAAAAGCGGCGCTCCGGAGCTCACCGCTACCGCTCCACTGATCTGTGCGCGAAGTAGCCGCTTCTTCGCCTCCGGCAGCCGGAGATCGCGGTAGCTTGCAAGAGGCGAAGAACGAAGCCGCGAAGAAGCCGGCTTGTGTGCGAAGCTCGCACACAGCTGCAGGACGGTGGCTGCCGCTCTCCTGCCTCTTGAATTCACCCTTGGCATGCCAATGGAAGGTGTTCCAGGACAACCTTCCTGAGTTTTTATTTTAGTTTTCATGCATCCCACCTTGGAAATTCTTGTTGCTCCCCAGAGGCTCCGAGATGCAGAGAACACGGTGGCAGCTGCTGAAAAGAAGGGCAACTGTGAGTTGGTCAAGAAGCAAGAACCTAGGCAGCTGCCTGTGCTTGGCAAGGAGCAGCTGCTGGATTCTTGCAATTGCCTTCAGTGCGCACAGAAGCCCGCTGCTCTGCTGCTTGGTTTTTCGCCTTCAGTCAATTACACACTGCTGAAGCTGAGGCAGGCAGTTCAGCTTTGCTGCTTTTCAGCATCTCAGCTGCCCTTCTGCTCTGTGACAGCTCTCCAGGTTTCTTGCCTTCGCCAGGCTGCAACGTGCCCGCTAGTACCAAGAACTGGGCAGGAGTGGGCAGAGAGCACGGCCATCTGCCAGCAGGTTGCAGCTTGCCCAGGAAAATGCAGTGTCCTTGGCATGTGCAGCAAATACCATTTCTTGGCAAGGTCGGGCTAAGTGAGCACTGCTGGTACACTTTCTCCTTGAGAACTGGAGCGGAAAAGCTTTTCGCTAAGATGTAGGCGAGCAGAGAGGCAGAATACGCAGCTCCGCAGCTGGCCGAAAGCAAGTGCCGCTTCCCGGCGTCTTTCGGCAAAAGCGGCGCTTCGGAGCTCACCGCTGCCGCTCCACTGATCTGTGCGCGAAGTAGCCGCTTCTTCGCCTCCGGCAGCCGGAGATCGCGGTAGCTTGCAAGAGGCGAAGAACGAAGCCGCGAAGAAGCCGGCTTGTGTGCGAAGCTCGCACACAGCTGCAGGACGGTGGCTGCCGCTCTCCTGCCTCTTGAATTCACCCTTGGCATGCCAATGGAAGGTGTTCCAGGACAACCTTCCTGAGTTTTTATTTTAGTTTTCTTGCATCCCACCTTGGAAATTCTCGTTGCTCCCCAGAGGCTCCGAGATGCAGAGAACACGGTGGCAGCTGCTGAAAAGAAGGGCAACTGTGAGTTGGTCAAGAAGCAAGAACCTAGGCAGCTGCCTGTGCTTGGCAAGGAGCAGCTGCTGGATTCTTGCAATTGCCTTCAGTGCGCACAGAAGCCCGCTGCTCTGCTGCTTGGTTTTTCGCCTTCAGTCAATTACACACTGCTGAAGCTGAGGCAGGCAGTTCAGCTTTGCTGCTTTTCAGCATCTCAGCTGCCCTTCTGCTCTGCGACAGCTCTCCAGGTTTCTTGCCTTCGCCAGGCTGCAACGTGCCCGCTAGTAGCAAGAACTGGGCAGGAGTGGGCAGAGAGCAGGGACATCTGCCAGCAGGTTGCAGCTTGCCCAGGAAAATGCAGTGTCCTTGGAATGTGCAGCAAATCTTATTTCCTGGCAAGGTCGGGCTAAGTGAGCAGTGCTGGTACACTTTCTCCTTGAGAACTGGAGCGGAAAAGCTTTTCGCTAAGATGTAGGCGAGCAGAGAGGCAGAATACGCAGCTCCGCAGCTGGCCGAAAGCAAGTGCCGCTTCCCGGCGTCTTTCGGCAAAAGCGGCGCTCCGGAGCTCACCGCTACCGCTCCACTGATCTGTGCGCGAAGTAGCCGCTTCTTCGCCTCCGGCAGCCGGAGATCGCGGTAGCTTGCAAGAGGCGAAGAACGAAGCCGCGAAGAAGCCGGCTTGTGTGCGAAGCTCGCACACAGCTGCAGGACGGTGGCTGCCGCTCTCCTGCCTCTTGAATTCACCCTTGGCATGCCAATGGAAGGTGTTCCAGGACAACCTTCCTGAGTTTTTATTTTAGTTTTCATGCATCCCACCTTGGAAATTCTTGTTGCTCCCCAGAGGCTCCGAGATGCAGAGAACACGGTGGCAGCTGCTGAAAAGAAGGGCAACTGTGAGTTGGTCAAGAAGCAAGAACCTAGGCAGCTGCCTGTGCTTGGCAAGGAGCAGCTGCTGGATTCTTGCAATTGCCTTCAGTGCGCACAGAAGCCCGCTGCTCTGCTGCTTGGTTTTTCGCCTTCAGTCAATTACACACTGCTGAAGCTGAGGCAGGCAGTTCAGCTTTGCTGCTTTTCAGCATCTCAGCTGCCCTTCTGCTCTGTGACAGCTCTCCAGGTTTCTTGCCTTCGCCAGGCTGCAACGTGCCCGCTAGTAGCAAGAACTGGGCAGGAGTGGGCAGAGAGCACGGCCATCTGCCAGCAGGTTGCAGCTTGCCCAGGAAAATGCAGTGTCCTTGGAATGTGCAGCAAATCTTATTTCCTGGCAAGGTCGGGCTAAGTGAGCAGTGCTGGTACACTTTTTCCTTGAGAACTGGAGCGGAAAAGCTTTTCGCTAAGATGTAGGCGAGCAGAGAGGCAGAATACGCAGCTCCGCAGCTGGCCGAAAGCAAGTGCCGCTTCCCGGCGTCTTTCGGCAAAAGCGGCGCTTCGGAGCTCACCGCTGCCGCTCCACTGATCTGTGCGCGAAGTAGCCGCTTCTTCGCCTCCGGCAGCCGGAGATCGCGGTAGCTTGCAAGAGGCGAAGAACGAAGCCGCGAAGAAGCCGGCTTGTGTGCGAAGCTCGCACACAGCTGCAGGACGGTGGCTGCCGCTCTCCTGCCTCTTGAATTCACCCTTGGCATGCCAATGGAAGGTGTTCCAGGACAACCTTCCTGAGTTTTTATTTTAGTTTTCTTGCATCCCACCTTGGAAATTCTCGTTGCTCCCCAGAGGCTCCGAGATGCAGAGAACACGGTGGCAGCTGCTGAAAAGAAGGGCAACTGTGAGTTGGTCAAGAAGCAAGAACCTAGGCAGCTGCCTGTGCTTGGCAAGGAGCAGCTGCTGGATTCTTGCAATTGCCTTCAGTGCGCACAGAAGCCCGCTGCTCTGCTGCTTGGTTTTTCGCCTTCAGTCAATTACACACTGCTGAAGCTGAGGCAGGCAGTTCAGCTTTGCTGCTTTTCAGCATCTCAGCTGCCCTTCTGCTCTGCGACAGCTCTCCAGGTTTCTTGCCTTCGCCAGGCTGCAACGTGCCCGCTAGTAGCAAGAACTGGGCAGGAGTGGGCAGAGAGCAGGGCCATCTGCCAGCAGGTTGCAGCTTGCCCAGGAAAATGCAGTGTCCTTGGAATGTGCAGCAAATCTTATTTCCTGGCAAGGTCGGGCTAAGTGAGCAGTGCTGGTACACTTTCTCCTTGAGAACTGGAGCGGAAAAGCTTTTCGCTAAGATGTAGGCGAGCAGAGAGGCAGAATACGCAGCTCCGCAGCTGGCCGAAAGCAAGTGCCGCTTCCCGGCGTCTTTCGGCAAAAGCGGCGCTCCGGAGCTCACCGCTACCGCTCCACTGATCTGTGCGCGAAGTAGCCGCTTCTTCGCCTCCGGCAGCCGGAGATCGCGGTAGCTTGCAAGAGGCGAAGAACGAAGCCGCGAAGAAGCCGGCTTGTGTGCGAAGCTCGCACACAGCTGCAGGACGGTGGCTGCCGCTCTCCTGCCTCTTGAATTCACCCTTGGCATGCCAATGGAAGGTGTTCCAGGACAACCTTCCTGAGTTTTTATTTTAGTTTTCATGCATCCCACCTTGGAAATTCTTGTTGCTCCCCAGAGGCTCCGAGATGCAGAGAACACGGTGGCAGCTGCTGAAAAGAAGGGCAACTGTGAGTTGGTCAAGAAGCAAGAACCTAGGCAGCTGCCTGTGCTTGGCAAGGAGCAGCTGCTGGATTCTTGCAATTGCCTGCAGTGCGCACAGAAGCCCGCTGCTCTGCTGCTTGGTTTTTCGCCTTCAGTCAATTACACACTGCTGAAGCTGAGGCAGGCAGTTCAGCTTTGCTGCTTTTCAGCATCTCAGCTGCCCTTCTGCTCTGCGACAGCTCTCCAGGTTTCTTGCCTTCGCCAGGCTGCAACGTGCCCGCTAGTAGCAAGAACTGGGCAGGAGTGGGCAGAGAGCAGGGACATCTGCCAGCAGGTTGCAGCTTGCCCAGGAAAATGCAGTGTCCTTGGAATGTGCAGCAAATCTTATTTCCTGGCAAGGTCGGGCTAAGTGAGCAGTGCTGGTACACTTTCTCCTTGAGAACTGGAGCGGAAAAGCTTTTCGCTAAGATGTAGGCGAGCAGAGAGGCAGAATACGCAGCTCCGCAGCTGGCCGAAAGCAAGTGCCGCTTCCCGGCGTCTTTCGGCAAAAGCGGCGCTCCGGAGCTCACCGCTACCGCTCCACTGATCTGTGCGCGAAGTAGCCGCTTCTTCGCCTCCGGCAGCCGGAGATCGCGGTAGCTTGCAAGAGGCGAAGAACGAAGCCGCGAAGAAGCCGGCTTGTGTGCGAAGCTCGCACACAGCTGCAGGACGGTGGCTGCCGCTCTCCTGCCTCTTGAATTCACCCTTGGCATGCCAATGGAAGGTGTTCCAGGACAACCTTCCTGAGTTTTTATTTTAGTTTTCATGCATCCCACCTTGGAAATTCTTGTTGCTCCCCAGAGGCTCCGAGATGCAGAGAACACGGTGGCAGCTGCTGAAAAGAAGGGCAACTGTGAGTTGGTCAAGAAGCAAGAACCTAGGCAGCTGCCTGTGCTTGGCAAGGAGCAGCTGCTGGATTCTTGCAATTGCCTTCAGTGCGCACAGAAGCCCGCTGCTCTGCTGCTTGGTTTTTCGCCTTCAGTCAATTACACACTGCTGAAGCTGAGGCAGGCAGTTCAGCTTTGCTGCTTTTCAGCATCTCAGCTGCCCTTCTGCTCTGTGACAGCTCTCCAGGTTTCTTGCCTTCGCCAGGCTGCAACGTGCCCGCTAGTAGCAAGAACTGGGCAGGAGTGGGCAGAGAGCACGGCCATCTGCCAGCAGGTTGCAGCTTGCCCAGGAAAATGCAGTGTCCTTGGAATGTGCAGCAAATCTTATTTCCTGGCAAGGTCGGGCTAAGTGAGCAGTGCTGGTACACTTTTTCCTTGAGAACTGGAGCGGAAAAGCTTTTCGCTAAGATGTAGGCGAGCAGAGAGGCAGAATACGCAGCTCCGCAGCTGGCCGAAAGCAAGTGCCGCTTCCCGGCGTCTTTCGGCAAAAGCGGCGCTTCGGAGCTCACCGCTGCCGCTCCACTGATCTGTGCGCGAAGTAGCCGCTTCTTCGCCTCCGGCAGCCGGAGATCGCGGTAGCTTGCAAGAGGCGAAGAACGAAGCCGCGAAGAAGCCGGCTTGTGTGCGAAGCTCGCACACAGCTGCAGGACGGTGGCTGCCGCTCTCCTGCCTCTTGAATTCACCCTTGGCATGCCAATGGAAGGTGTTCCAGGACAACCTTCCTGAGTTTTTATTTTAGTTTTCTTGCATCCCACCTTGGAAATTCTCGTTGCTCCCCAGAGGCTCCGAGATGCAGAGAACACGGTGGCAGCTGCTGAAAAGAAGGGCAACTGTGAGTTGGTCAAGAAGCAAGAACCTAGGCAGCTGCCTGTGCTTGGCAAGGAGCAGCTGCTGGATTCTTGCAATTGCCTTCAGTGCGCACAGAAGCCCGCTGCTCTGCTGCTTGGTTTTTCGCCTTCAGTCAATTACACACTGCTGAAGCTGAGGCAGGCAGTTCAGCTTTGCTGCTTTTCAGCATCTCAGCTGCCCTTCTGCTCTGCGACAGCTCTCCAGGTTTCTTGCCTTCGCCAGGCTGCAACGTGCCCGCTAGTAGCAAGAACTGGGCAGGAGTGGGCAGAGAGCAGGGCCATCTGCCAGCAGGTTGCAGCTTGCCCAGGAAAATGCAGTGTCCTTGGAATGTGCAGCAAATCTTATTTCCTGGCAAGGTCGGGCTAAGTGAGCAGTGCTGGTACACTTTCTCCTTGAGAACTGGAGCGGAAAAGCTTTTCGCTAAGATGTAGGCGAGCAGAGAGGCAGAATACGCAGCTCCGCAGCTGGCCGAAAGCAAGTGCCGCTTCCCGGCGTCTTTCGGCAAAAGCGGCGCTCCGGAGCTCACCGCTACCGCTCCACTGATCTGTGCGCGAAGTAGCCGCTTCTTCGCCTCCGGCAGCCGGAGATCGCGGTAGCTTGCAAGAGGCGAAGAACGAAGCCGCGAAGAAGCCGGCTTGTGTGCGAAGCTCGCACACAGCTGCAGGACGGTGGCTGCCGCTCTCCTGCCTCTTGAATTCACCCTTGGCATGCCAATGGAAGGTGTTCCAGGACAACCTTCCTGAGTTTTTATTTTAGTTTTCATGCATCCCACCTTGGAAATTCTTGTTGCTCCCCAGAGGCTCCGAGATGCAGAGAACACGGTGGCAGCTGCTGAAAAGAAGGGCAACTGTGAGTTGGTCAAGAAGCAAGAACCTAGGCAGCTGCCTGTGCTTGGCAAGGAGCAGCTGCTGGATTCTTGCAATTGCCTGCAGTGCGCACAGAAGCCCGCTGCTCTGCTGCTTGGTTTTTCGCCTTCAGTCAATTACACACTGCTGAAGCTGAGGCAGGCAGTTCAGCTTTGCTGCTTTTCAGCATCTCAGCTGCCCTTCTGCTCTGCGACAGCTCTCCAGGTTTCTTGCCTTCGCCAGGCTGCAACGTGCCCGCTAGTAGCAAGAACTGGGCAGGAGTGGGCAGAGAGCAGGGCCATCTGCCAGCAGGTTGCAGCTTGCCCAGGAAAATGCAGTGTCCTTGGAATGTGCAGCAAATTTTATTTCCTGGCAAGGTCGGGCTAAGTGAGCAGTGCTGGTACACTTTCTCCTTGAGAACTGGAGCGGAAAAGCTTTTCGCTAAGATGTAGGCGAGCAGAGAGGCAGAATACGCAGCTCCGCAGCTGGCCGAAAGCAAGTGCCGCTTCCCGGCGTCTTTCGGCAAAAGCGGCGCTTCGGAGCTCACCGCTGCCGCTCCACTGATCTGTGCGCGAAGTAGCCGCTTCTTCGCCTCCGGCAGCCGGAGATCGCGGTAGCTTGCAAGAGGCGAAGAACGAAGCCGCGAAGAAGACGGCTTGTGTGCGAAGCTCGCACACAGCTGCAGGACGGTGGCTGCCGCTCTCCTGCCTCTTGAATTCACCCTTGGCATGCCAATGGAAGGTGTTCCAGGACAACCTTCCTGAGTTTTTATTTTAGTTTTCTTGCATCCCACCTTGGAAATTCTCGTTGCTCCCCAGAGGCTCCGAGATGCAGAGAACACGGTGGCAGCTGCTGAAAAGAAGGGCAACTGTGAGTTGGTCAAGAAGCAAGAACCTAGGCAGCTGCCTGTGCTTGGCAAGGAGCAGCTGCTGGATTCTTGCAATTGCCTTCAGTGCGCACAGAAGCCCGCTGCTCTGCTGCTTGGTTTTTCGCCTTCAGTCAATTACACACTGCTGAAGCTGAGGCAGGCAGTTCAGCTTTGCTGCTTTTCAGCATCTCAGCTGCCCTTCTGCTCTGTGACAGCTCTCCAGGTTTCTTGCCTTCGCCAGGCTGCAACGTGCCCGCTAGTACCAAGAATTGGGCAGGAGTGGGCAGAGAGCACGGCCATCTGCCAGCAGGTTGCAGCTTGCCCAGGAAAATGCAGTGTCCTTGGAATGTGCAGCAAATCTTATTTCCTGGCAAGGTCGGGCTAAGTGAGCACTGCTGGTACACTTTCTCCTTGAGAACTGGAGCGGAAAAGCTTTTCGCTAAGATGTAGGCGAGCAGAGAAGCAGAATACGCAGCTCCGCAGCTGGCCGAAAGCAAGTGCCGCTTCCCGGCGTCTTTCGGCAAAAGCGGCGCTCCGGAGCTCACCGCTACCGCTCCACTGATCTGTGCGCGAAGTAGCCGCTTCTTGGCCTCCGGCAGCCGGAGATCGCGGTAGCTTGCAAGAGGCGAAGAACGAAGCCGCGAAGAAGCCGGCTTGTGTGCGAAGCTCGCACACAGCTGCAGGACGGTGGCTGCCGCTCTCCTGCCTCTTGAATTCACCCTTGGCATGCCAATGGAAGGTGTTCCAGGACAACCTTCCTGAGTTTTTATTTTAGTTTTCATGCATCCCACCTTGGAAATTCTCGTTGCTCCCCAGAGGCTCCGAGATGCAGAGAACACGGTGGCAGCTGCTGAAAAGAAGGGCAACTGTGAGTTGGTCAAGAAGCAAGAACCTAGGCAGCTGCCTGTGCTTGGCGAGGAGCAGCTGCTGGATTCTTGCAATTGCCTTCAGTGCGCACAGAAGCCCGCTGCTCTGCTGCTTGGTTTTTCGCCTTCAGTCAATTACACACTGCTGAAGCTGAGGCAGGCAGTTCAGCTTTGCTGCTTTTCAGCATCTCAGCTGCCCTTCTGCTCTGTGACAGCTCTCCAGGTTTCTTGCCTTCGCCAGGCTGCAACGTGCCCGCTAGTAGCAAGAACTGGGCAGGAGTGGGCAGAGAGCAGGGCCATCTGCCAGCAGGTTGCAGCTTGCCCAGGAAAATGCAGTGTCCTTGGAATGTGCAGCAAATCTTATTTCCTGGCAAGGTCGGGCTAAGTGAGCAGTGCTGGTACACTTTCTCCTTGAGAACTGGAGCGGAAAAGCTTTTCGCTAAGATGTAGGCGAGCAGAGAGGCAGAATACGCAGCTCCGCAGCTGGCCGAAAGCAAGTGCCGCTTCCCGGCGTCTTTCGGCAAAAGCGGCGCTCCGGAGCTCACCGCTACCGCTCCACTGATCTGTGCGCGAAGTAGCCGCTTCTTCGCCTCCGGCAGCCGGAGATCGCGGTAGCTTGCAAGAGGCGAAGAACGAAGCCGCGAAGAAGCCGGCTTGTGTGCGAAGCTCGCAGACAGCTGCAGGACGGTGGCTGCCGCTCTCCTGCCTCTTGAATTCACCCTTGGCATGCCAATGGAAGGTGTTCCAGGACAACCTTCCTGAGTTTTTATTTTAGTTTTCATGCATCCCACCTTGGAAATTCTCGTTGCTCCCCAGAGGCTCCGAGATGCAGAGAACACGGTGGCAGCTGCTGAAAAGAAGGGCAACTGTGAGTTGGTCAAGAAGCAAGAACACAGGCAGCTGCCTGTGCTTGGCGAGGAGCAGCTGCTGGATTCTTGCAATTGCCTTCAGTGCGCACAGAAGCCCGCTGCTCTGCTGCTTGGTTTTTCGCCTTCAGTCAATTACACACTGCTGAAGCTGAGGCAGGCAGTTCAGCTTTGCTGCTTTTCAGCATCTCAGCTGCCCTTCTGCTCTGTGACAGCTCTCCAGGTTTCTTGCCTTCGCCAGGCTGCAACGTGCCCGCTAGTAGCAAGAACTGGGCAGGAGTGGGCAGAGAGCACGGCCATCTGCCAGCAGGTTGCAGCTTGCCCAGGAAAATGCAGTGTCCTTGGAATGTGCAGCAAATCTTATTTCCTGGCAAGGTCGGGCTAAGTGAGCAGTGCTGGTACACTTTCTCCTTGAGAACTGGAGCGGAAAAGCTTTTCGCTAAGATGTAGGCGAGCAGAGAGGCAGAATACGCAGCTCCGCAGCTGGCCGAAAGCAAATGCCGCTTCCCGGCGTCTTTCGGCAAAAGCGGCGCTCCGGAGCTCACCGCTACCGCTCCAGTGATCTGTGCGCGAAGTAGCCGCTTCTTCGCCTCCGGCAGCCGGAGATCGCGGTAGCTTGCAAGAGGCGAAGAACGAAGCCGCGAAGAAGCCGGCTTGTGTGCGAAGCTCGCACACAGCTGCAGGACGGTGGCTGCCGCTCTCCTGCCTCTTGAATTCACCCTTGGCATGCCAATGGAAGGTGTTCCAGGACAACCTTCCTGAGTTTTTATTTTAGTTTTCTTGCATCCCACCTTGGAAATTCTCGTTGCTCCCCAGAGGCTCCGAGATGCAGAGAACACGGTGGCAGCTGCTGAAAAGAAGGGCAACTGTGAGTTGGTCAAGAAGCAAGAACCTAGGCAGCTGCCTGTGCTTGGCAAGGAGCAGCTGCTGGATTCTTGCAATTGCCTTCAGTGCGCACAGAAGCCCGCTGCTCTGCTGCTTGGTTTTTCGCCTTCAGTCAATTACACACTGCTGAAGCTGAGGCAGGCAGTTCAGCTTTGCTGCTTTTCAGCATCTCAGCTGCCCTTCTGCTCTGTGACAGCTCTCCAGGTTTCTTGCCTTCGCCAGGCTGCAACGTGCCCGCTAGTGGCAAGAACTGGGCAGGAGTGGGCAGAGAGCAGGGCCATCTGCCAGCAGGTTGCAGCTTGCCCAGGAAAATGCAGTGTCCTTGGAATGTGCAGCAAATCTTATTTCCTGGCAAGGTCGGGCTAAGTGAGCAGTGCTGGTACACTTTCTCCTTGAGAACTGGAGCGGAAAAGCTTTTCGCTAAGATGTAGGCGAGCAGAGAGGCAGAATACGCAGCTCCGCAGCTGGCCGAAAGCAAGTGCCGCTTCCCGGCGTCTTTCGGCAAAAGCGGCGCTCCGGAGCTCACCGCTACCGCTCCACTGATCTGTGCGCGAAGTAGCCGCTTCTTCGCCTCCGGCAGCCGGAGATCGCGGTAGCTTGCAAGAGGCGAAGAACGAAGCCGCGAAGAAGCCGGCTTGTGTGCGAAGCTCGCAGACAGCTGCAGGACGGTGGCTGCCGCTCTCCTGCCTCTTGAATTCACCCTTGGCATGCCAATGGAAGCTGTTCCAGGACAACCTTCCTGAGTTTTTATTTTAGTTTTCATGCATCCCACCTTGGAAATTCTCGTTGCTCCCCAGAGGCTCCGAGATGCAGAGAACACGGTGGCAGCTGCTGAAAAGAAGGGCAACTGTGAGTTGGTCAAGAAGCAAGAACCTAGGCAGCTGCCTGTGCTTGGCAAGGAGCAGCTGCTGGATTCTTGCAATTGCCTTCAGTGCGCACAGAAGCCCGCTGCTCTGCTGCTTGGTTTTTCGCCTTCAGTCAATTACACACTGCTGAAGCTGAGGCAGGCAGTTCAGCTTTGCTGCTTTTCAGCATCTCAGCTGCCCTTCTGCTCTGTGACAGCTCTCCAGGTTTCTTGCCTTCGCCAGGCTGCAACGTGCCCGCTAGTACCAAGAACTGGGCAGGAGTGGGCAGAGAGCACGGCCATCTGCCAGCAGGTTGCAGCTTGCCCAGGAAAATGCAGTGTCCTTGGAATGTGCAGCAAATCTTATTTCCTGGCAAGGTCGGGCTAAGTGAGCAGTGCTGGTACACTTTCTCCTTGAGAACTGGAGCGGAAAAGCTTTTCGCTAAGATGTAGGCGAGCAGAGAGGCAGAATACGGAGCTCCGCAGCTGGCCGAAAGCAAGTGCCGCTTCCCGGCGTCTTTCGGCAAAAGCGGCGCTCCGGAGCTCACCGCTGCCGCTCCACTGATCTGTGCGCGAAGTAGCCGCTTCTTGGCCTCCGGCAGCCGGAGATCGCGGTAGCTTGCAAGAGGCGAAGAACGAAGCCGCGAAGAAGCCGGCTTGTGTGCGAAGCTCGCACACAGCTGCAGGACGGTGGCTGCCGCTCTCCTGCCTCTTGAATTCACCCTTGGCATGCCAATGGAAGCTGTTCCAGGACAACCTTCCTGAGTTTTTATTTTAGTTTTCATGCATCCCACCTTGGAAATTCTCGTTGCTCCCCAGAGGCTCCGAGATGCAGAGAACACGGTGGCAGCTGCTGAAAAGAAGGGCAACTGTGAGTTGGTCAAGAAGCAAGAACCTAGGCAGCTGCCTGTGCTTGGCAAGGAGCAGCTGCTGGATTCTTGCAATTGCCTTCAGTGCGCACAGAAGCCCGCTGCTCTGCTGCTTGGTTTTTCGCCTTCAGTCAATTACACACTGCTGAAGCTGAGGCAGGCAGTTCAGCTTTGCTGCTTTTCAGCATCTCAGCTGCCCTTCTGCTCTGTGACAGCTCTCCAGGTTTCTTGCCTTCGCCAGGCTGCAACGTGCCCGCTAGTAGCAAGAACTGGGCAGGAGTGGGCAGAGAGCAGGGTCATCTGCCAGCAGGTTGCAGCTTGCCCAGGAAAATGCAGTGTCCTTGGAATGTGCAGCAAATCTTATTTCCTGGCAAGGTCGGGCTAAGTGAGCAGTGCTGGTACACTTTCTCCTTGAGAACTGGAGCGGAAAAGCTTTTCGCTAAGATGTAGGCGAGCAGAGAGGCAGAATACGCAGCTCCGCAGCTGGCCGAAAGCAAGTGCCGCTTCCCGGCGTCTTTCGGCAAAAGCGGCGCTCCGGAGCTCACCGCTACCGCTCCACTGATCTGTGCGCGAAGTAGCCGCTTCTTCGCCTCCGGCAGCCGGAGATCGCGGTAGCTTGCAAGAGGCGAAGAACGAAGCCGCGAAGAAGCCGGCTTGTGTGCGAAGCTCGCAGAAAGCTGCAGGACGGTGGCTGCCGCTCTCCTGCCTCTTGAATTCACCCTTGGCATGCCAATGGAAGGTGTTCCAGGACAACCTTCCTGAGTTTTTATTTTAGTTTTCATGCATCCCACCTTGGAAATTCTCGTTGCTCCCCAGAGGCTCCGAGATGCAGAGAACACGGTGGCAGCTGCTGAAAAGAAGGGCAACTGTGAGTTGGTCAAGAAGCAAGAACCTAGGCAGCTGCCTGTGCTTGGCGAGGAGCAGCTGCTGGATTCTTGCAATTGCCTTCAGTGCGCACAGAAGCCCGCTGCTCTGCTGCTTGGTTTTTCGCCTTCAGTCAATTACACACTGCTGAAGCTGAGGCAGGCAGTTCAGCTTTGCTGCTTTTCAGCATCTCAGCTGCCCTTCTGCTCTGTGACAGCTCTCCAGGTTTCTTGCCTTCGCCAGGCTGCAACGTGCCCGCTAGTAGCAAGAACTGGGCAGGAGTGGGCAGAGAGCAGGGCCATCTGCCAGCAGGTTGCAGCTTGCCCAGGAAAATGCAGTGTCCTTGGAATGTGCAGCAAATCTTATTTCCTGGCAAGGTCGGGCTAAGTGAGCAGTGCTGGTACACTTTCTCCTTGAGAACTGGAGCGGAAAAGCTTTTCGCTAAGATGTAGGCGAGCAGAGAGGCAGAATACGCAGCTCCGCAGCTGGCCGAAAGCAAGTGCCGCTTCCCGGCGTCTTTCGGCAAAAGCGGCGCTCCGGAGCTCACCGCTACCGCTCCACTGATCTGTGCGCGAAGTAGCCGCTTCTTGGCCTCCGGCAGCCGGAGATCGCGGTAGCTTGCAAGAGGCGAAGAACGAAGCCGCGAAGAAGCCGGCTTGTGTGCGAAGCTCGCACACAGCTGCAGGACGGTGGCTGCCGCTCTCCTGCCTCTTGAATTCACCCTTGGCATGCCAATGGAAGGTGTTCCAGGACAACCTTCCTGAGTTTTTATTTTAGTTTTCTTGCATCCCACCTTGGAAATTCTCGTTGCTCCCCAGAGGCTCCGAGATGCAGAGAACACGGTGGCAGCTGCTGAAAAGAAGGGCAACTGTGAGTTGGTCAAGAAGCAAGAACCTAGGCAGCTGCCTGTGCTTGGCAAGGAGCAGCTGCTGGATTCTTGCAATTGCCTTCAGTGCGCACAGAAGCCCGCTGCTCTGCTGCTTGGTTTTTCGCCTTCAGTCAATTACACACTGCTGAAGCTGAGGCAGGCAGTTCAGCTTTGCTGCTTTTCAGCATCTCAGCTGCCCTTCTGCTCTGTGACAGCTCTCCAGGTTTCTTGCCTTCGCCAGGCTGCAACGTGCCCGCTAGTGGCAAGAACTGGGCAGGAGTGGGCAGAGAGCAGGGCCATCTGCCAGCAGGTTGCAGCTTGCCCAGGAAAATGCAGTGTCCTTGGAATGTGCAGCAAATCTTATTTCCTGGCAAGGTCGGGCTAAGTGAGCAGTGCTGGTACACTTTCTCCTTGAGAACTGGAGCGGAAAAGCTTTTCGCTAAGATGTAGGCGAGCAGAGAGGCAGAATACGGAGCTCCGCAGCTGGCCGAAAGCAAGTGCCGCTTCCCGGCGTCTTTCGGCAAAAGCGGCGCTTCGGAGCTCACCGCTGCCGCTCCAGGGATCTGTGCGCGAAGTAGCCGCTTCTTGGCCTCCGGCAGCCGGAGATCGCGGTAGCTTGCAAGAGGCGAAGAACGAAGCCGCGAAGAAGCCGGCTTGTGTGCGAAGCTCGCACACAGCTGCAGGACGGTGGCTGCCGCTCTCCTGCCTCTTGAATTCACCCTTGGCATGCCAATGGAAGGTGTTCCAGGACAACCTTCCTGAGTTTTTATTTTAGTTTTCATGCATCCCACCTTGGAAATTCTCGTTGCTCCCCAGAGGCTCCGAGATGCAGAGAACACGGTGGCAGCTGCTGAAAAGAAGGGCAACTGTGAGTTGGTCAAGAAGCAAGAACCTAGGCAGCTGCCTGTGCTTGGCAAGGAGCAGCTGCTGGATTCTTGCAATTGCCTTCAGTGCGCACAGAAGCCCGCTGCTCTGCTGCTTGGTTTTTCGCCTTCAGTCAATTACACACTGCTGAAGCTGAGGCAGGCAGTTCAGCTTTGCTGCTTTTCAGCATCTCAGCTGCCCTTCTGCTCTGTGACAGCTCTCCAGGTTTCTTGCCTTCGCCAGGCTGCAACGTGCCCGCTAGTACCAAGAACTGGGCAGGAGTGGGCAGAGAGCACGGCCATCTGCCAGCAGGTTGCAGCTTGCCCAGGAAAATGCAGTGTCCTTGGAATGTGCAGCAAATCTTATTTCCTGGCAAGGTCGGGCTAAGTGAGCAGTGCTGGTACACTTTCTCCTTGAGAACTGGAGCGGAAAAGCTTTTCGCTAAGATGTAGGCGAGCAGAGAGGCAGAATACGCAGCTCCGCAGCTGGCCGAAAGCAAGTGCCGCTTCCCGGCGTCTTTCGGCAAAAGCGGCGCTCCGGAGCTCACCGCTGCCGCTCCACTGATCTGTGCGCGAAGTAGCCGCTTCTTGGCCTCCGGCAGCCGGAGATCGCGGTAGCTTGCAAGAGGCGAAGAACGAAGCCGCGAAGAAGCCGGCTTGTGTGCGAAGCTCGCACACAGCTGCAGGACGGTGGCTGCCGCTCTCCTGCCTCTTGAATTCACCCTTGGCATGCCAATGGAAGGTGTTCCAGGACAACCTTCCTGAGTTTTTATTTTAGTTTTCATGCATCCCACCTTGGAAATTCTCGTTGCTCCCCAGAGGCTCCGAGATGCAGAGAACACGGTGGCAGCTGCTGAAAAGAAGGGCAACTGTGAGTTGGTCAAGAAGCAAGAACCTAGGCAGCTGCCTGTGCTTGGCAAGGAGCAGCTGCTGGATTCTTGCAATTGCCTTCAGTGCGCACAGAAGCCCGCTGCTCTGCTGCTTGGTTTTTCGCCTTCAGTCAATTACACACTGCTGAAGCTGAGGCAGGCAGTTCAGCTTTGCTGCTTTTCAGCATCTCAGCTGCCCTTCTGCTCTGTGACAGCTCTCCAGGTTTCTTGCCTTCGCCAGGCTGCAACGTGCCCGCTAGTGGCAAGAACTGGGCAGGAGTGGGCAGAGAGCACGGCCATCTGCCAGCAGGTTGCAGCTTGCCCAGGAAAATGCAGTGTCCTTGGAATGTGCAGCAAATCTTATTTCCTGGCAAGGTCGGGCTAAGTGAGCAGTGCTGGTACACTTTCTCCTTGAGAACTGGAGCGGAAAAGCTTTTCGCTAAGATGTAGGCGAGCAGAGAGGCAGAATACGCAGCTCCGCAGCTGGCCGAAAGCAAGTGCCGCTTCCCGGCGTCTTTCGGCAAAAGCGGCGCTCCGGAGCTCACCGCTGCCGCTCCACTGATCTGTGCGCGAAGTAGCCGCTTCTTGGCCTCCGGCAGCCGGAGATCGCGGTAGCTTGCAAGAGGCGAAGAACGAAGCCGCGAAGAAGCCGGCTTGTGTGCGAAGCTCGCACACAGCTGCAGGACGGTGGCTGCCGCTCTCCTGCCTCTTGAATTCACCCTTGGCATGCCAATGGAAGGTGTTCCAGGACAACCTTCCTGAGTTTTTATTTTAGTTTTCTTGCATCCCACCTTGGAAATTCTCGTTGCTCCCCAGAGGCTCCGAGATGCAGAGAACACGGTGGCAGCTGCTGAAAAGAAGGGCAACTGTGAGTTGGTCAAGAAGCAAGAACCTAGGCAGCTGCCTGTGCTTGGCAAGGAGCAGCTGCTGGATTCTTGCAATTGCCTTCAGTGCGCACAGAAGCCCGCTGCTCTGCTGCTTGGTTTTTCGCCTTCAGTCAATTACACACTGCTGAAGCTGAGGCAGGCAGTTCAGCTTTGCTGCTTTTCAGCATCTCAGCTGCCCTTCTGCTCTGCGACAGCTCTCCAGGTTTCTTGCCTTCGCCAGGCTGCAACGTGCCCGCTAGTACCAAGAACTGGGCAGGAGTGGGCAGAGAGCAGGGCCATCTGCCAGCAGGTTGCAGCTTGCCCAGGAAAATGCAGTGTCCTTGGAATGTGCAGCAAATCTTATTTCCTGGCAAGGTCGGGCTAAGTGAGCAGTGCTGGTACACTTTCTCCTTGAGAACTGGAGCGGAAAAGCTTTTCGCTAAGATGTAGGCGAGCAGAGAGGCAGAATACGGAGCTCCGCAGCTGGCCGAAAGCAAGTGCCGCTTGCCGGCGTCTTTCGGCAAAAGCGGCGCTCCGGAGCTCACCGCTACCGCTCCACTGATCTGTGCGCGAAGTAGCCGCTTCTTGGCCTCCGGCAGCCGGAGATCGCGGTAGCTTGCAAGAGGCGAAGAACGAAGCCGCGAAGAAGCCGGCTTGTGTGCGAAGCTCGCAGACAGCTGCAGGACGGTGGCTGCCGCTCTCCTGCCTCTTGAATTCACCCTTGGCATGCCAATGGAAGGTGTTCCAGGACAACCTTCCTGAGTTTTTATTTTAGTTTTCATGCATCCCACCTTGGAAATTCTTGTTGCTCCCCAGAGGCTCCGAGATGCAGAGAACACGGTGGCAGCTGCTGAAAAGAAGGGCAACTGTGAGTTGGTCAAGAACCAAGAACACAGGCAGCTGCCTGTGCTTGGCAAGGAGCAGCTGCTGGATTCTTGCAATTGCCTGCAGTGCGCACAGAAGCCCGCTGCTCTGCTGCTTGGTTTTTCGCCTTCAGTCAATTGCACATTGCTGAAGCTGAGGCAGGCTGTTCAGCTTTGCTGCTTTTCAGCATCTCAGCTGCTTTCTGCTCTGTGACAGCTCTCGAGATGAAATAGAGATTTTTAGAGTTGGGTTAACAAAATGAATTAAGCATTTCTAATTTAGCTTGTAGAGTTATGTGTTGAATTTTCAACCTTTTGCTTAAGAAACCTCTGCCTAGTACAATGGGCAAAGGAAAATGCAAATTTCTGAAGCTTCTTGCATAAAGAACAATACCAGAAGAAGCAAAGAACCCAGAAAAAGAAGCTCCTCTGTCTCCAAGCCTATCAAGACTGACAGACGTACTCAGAGAAGCACCAAAGGACCAAAAGCGCACGCGCAGAGAGGAAAAGTTCAAAAGTTCAATCATGAGGAAGACCACAATCTTCAGCCTCAGGACCACCAAGAGACCCCCGTACGACCACCACAGCAAACCACGCATGCCCAGAAGGCCGTGGACTTACTTAGCATGAGAAGCGAGGACAGGCGGGGCCAGGGGTTGAATATGCATGAAAAAGTTGTGCAATGTATTGCATATGGAACGTCTTTAAGAATAAAAGTGTGGGTCAGACTGAGGCTCGGGGCACAAGTTTTGGAGAGCTATCTCACTTGTGCCGGGCGCTGACATACATACCCACTTCATAACTACCCCAGGTCATTGAGTCTATTGATTTCTTCCGCGTATCGTTTCAGTTGGCGACCACGAAGGGACTGCTCTGCTCACCCGCAGGTCCGGTTGGGAGCAGACACCCTCAGGCGCCACGGGGCTTTTCCCCGGAGGGACTCTGCGCCTCGGCTGTACACTGCGGGGAGCAGACCACGGCCCGTTGACTAGCGGATGAAAGCGGTATGTGTTAATTTATTTTCTTACGGTTGGCACTGATAAGTCGCAAAAAGATGTTTTTGCGCGCAGGTTTGCCTAGGGGCTTGCAAGCAGACCGCCATCGGGGGAGAGGCCGGCGGCGGGAGGACCTCCCCAGCTGATAGCGCGGCTCGGGGAGGGCGAAATCGCGATTTCAGTGTGTGGTGTGTGTCCTGATTGCAGTGTAGTGTGTCTGTTACGTCCGGACGTGCGTGCTTGTGCGTGTGTGTGTATGTGTGAGTGGAACGGTGAAGCGCGGTGCGGCCTTGCTAAGATACAGAGAGGCGGCGCGGCGGTGCTAGAGAGCGCATGCGCAGGGCAGCTCTCAGCCCACACTACCTGATAGTGCGGGTAGTGCGCACTCTACCTGATAGAGCGGGTGGTGCGCATGCGTGGCACGGGCTGTCTCTGGCGAGCTGGGGGAGCGCGGCGCGGGGCTTAAGTCGGGGCTTGCAAAGTTGCTTTAGGCGCGGCCCAGCTGATAGCGCAGCGGGCGCGCGGGCACAAGCCGCGGTTTGAGGAGCCGCTTTGAACCCCGCTAGCTGATAGCGCAGCTAGTGGGAGCGTGGTACAAGCTAGGAGTTACAAGCACCGCTTACAAGCATCGCTAGTTGGTAAAAAGCTTGCAAAAGTAGCCAGCGAGCCCGGCTGGGCTAAGAGTTAAGTGTTTGTTATACAATAGCACTGCCCTTCAGTGTTAAAAGCTGTCACTGGGGCAGGAGGAGGGGTTGGGGAAGGCAGTCTAGGGTTGCCATGGGAAACAGCAGTTGTATGAGTTCTCCACCCCCTTTTGGAAGAGAATTGTACCCTCCCCCTGTCCTGTCAGTTATTGTTCAAGTCTGCCCCTTAGCCTAGAATCTTCTCTGTTCCACGTTTTCCCTTTGGTTCTTCCACCAAGAACACTCCTTTCCCTTTTCCCCACTGGTTAATGTTATATTTCCCCTCCCTTTAGCCTTCTCCCGATTGTACCCTCGAATGCTAAACCCTCCTACCCCTACGCAGTAAAAGAATCCTCAGCCCGCCCTTCGGGGCTCTCGGAATCTGCCTCCCTTCTGCTTCGTTGTCTCCCTGTTTGCCCCTTCTGCGACCCTTCAATCAACGAGCAGGATTTCAGCAGCCCGAGTGTCCCTCCCGTTCTTCTGGTGGACCCTCAGATGTACCAGCTATCCGAGCTTCGTGCCGAGTGGCTAAAAGCCCCCACGGCTCGGCAACTGGGAGATCCTTTGCATTACAGGGCGAATAAAGGGGGGATGAATGTGTGTGAATGAGAGGCTGTAAGAGCCCGTCTGAAGCCCCTCATTTTCCATTCTGCCTTCCGATTGCCACAAGAAAGAATCCCTTCCCCCACTGTAGTTCCGGCTTAGAACAGGACACAGCACAGGTGGAACCACTGAACCGTCATGCTGGCTGTTCCCAACAAGGCCTGGTAAGAACTTGGCAAGGACTTGGCAAGGACTTGGCAAAGACCTGACATGGAGCCAGCACGGGACAGCCTGATGCGCGGCCTGCTTCTAATCTCCGTTCTTAAGCCAAATGAACTTTTGGGGTGACTCTCGCGGTCCTTCATTGAAGACCCCTCATCTGCCTCGTTACCACTGTGACAAAGAAAGAATGAGAACCCTCCTCCCAAGGACTGAGACTGAGACCCCTGCTATAGGGAGGAGGGGAAATTGGTGGTCTGACCACTAATGACATGACCTGTTTCCCTTCAGTGATTCAAATGGACTTATTCTTCATTGTGTATTCGTCTTGCTTTGGTGGTTTCTGTGGACTCACCCGTTCCCTCGGGGCGATTACAATGGACTTGTTCCCCCCCTCTCTCCTCTGTGGACTATAATTGGAGCCCCGAGTCGACCAGAACTTCGAAGACTCCCCCGACACGACAGAGGGATCCCCATCGTCCGGAGCACTGAGGATCTCGCCTGTGTTGGTAGCTATTCCCATATCCCTCTTCTCTCTCTAACCTTTTATCTCCTTTCAGATCCCCACTATCGCGTTTACTGTTTTGGCCCCTACTAAAGGTGCATTTGTTGTGATTAACTGATAGTCCCTTGTTGTTTGCCTTTGTTGCACTTTTGGGATGGGTGAAAAGAACCATCACGACACCCCGCAAGAAGCGGATCGTGACAGAGGCGGGCTGGTTACCCCAGACCTGCTAAGCGAGAGCGGCAGTCTCCCATGCTGCGTTTCCGTCTTTTTCGCGAGAAAAGCGGCCAGTAAAGAGACGAAGCGAGTGATAAAAAGAGTGAGAGAACCCCCCCTGGGACTGGGTCTCGGAGAAAGAGTGGGACCCCTTAGTGGGGGGGGGGGGGGGGGGGAGTAAAAGGTAATTAATTAGAAAAAAAAATGAATTAAAAGGTAAAAAGAGGGTCTTCTTGGCATAATCTATTGGGGAAAAATAAAAGGTAAAATGTGTAGGAGGGGCCCCTAAAAATTCTGCTGGATTGAGGGATAAGAATGCCCATGAACATCCAAGATCAAACCTGCTGGATTGAGGGATTAATGTTCCAAGAGCATCCAGGGTTGATTCAAACCTGCTGGATTGAGGGATTAATGTTCCAAGAGCATCCAGGGTTAAGTCAAACCTGCTGGGTTGAGGGATTAACATTGCAAGAGCACCCAGAATTAAGTTTGCTGGGTTGTTGAGAGCACCCAAGATTGAGTAAAAATTTTGCCAGTTTGAAGAGAAGTCTGACAGGATCTAGAGTTGGGAACCACACAGCTAGATTGAGGGGTATCCAAGAACACTGGGACTAGCCAGGGACACCTACAAGTGTAATAGGTGTGTTGAAAAAGAAAAGGTACCTTGTTGTTGTGGTTGTTTTGTTATGTGTAAGAGTAAGTAAAATAAAGTTAAGTGAATGTAGACGAAGGAAAGTATATGTATGCATCCTGCCCTGTTAAGCAGCCTCACTGTGCTTCCCTGCTGTCACCGACAAACACAAGTTACGAACCCTCAGAACTGAAAAAGTTCAATCAAATATTGCTTCCATTGATGACCATGATATTGTCTATAATACCTTGTTCCAACTTATGTTATGTAAGTGTTAATACCCCTATCCTACCAGTTGGTAAACCTGATGGGTCATACCGGTTAGTACAGGATCTGCGGGCCATAAACAAGGTCACGGAGGATCTGTATCCTGTGGTGGCCAATCCCTACACGTTATTAACTTGCTTAACAGCCGAGCTAACTTGGTTTACCGTTTTAGATTTAAAAGATGCCTTCTTTTGCCTTCCTATCCATGAAGCCAGAAAATTTTTGCATTTGAATGGGAAAATCCTAAGAGCGGGCCAAGAACTCAACTGACATGGACCAGACTCCCACAAGGATTCAAAAACTCACCCACTTTGTTTGGAGAACAACTTGCAAAAGAATTAGAGACCTGAGAAGCCCCTCCAGAGGAAGGGAAGTTGCTAGAGTACGTAGATGACATCCTGATAGCCACACGGACAAGGGAAGCATGCACGGCCTGGACGATAAGCCTCTTGAACTTTTTGGGGCTCCAAGGGTACCGAGTATCAAAGAAAAAAGCCCAAGTAGTAAAACAGAAAGTAACTTCTCTGGGTTACGAAGTCAGTGCTAGACAACGTACCTTGGGCCAAAGCCGGAAGGAGGCAATATGCCAGACCCCAAAACCTCAGACGGTAAAGGAACTACGAACTTTCCTGAGGATGACAGGGTGGTGCAGGTTATGGATCTAGAACTATGGACTGTTTGTTAAGCCCTTCTATGAACTGATTGCAACTGAAAGCAGGAACATCCAAGAGACAAAGGAAGCTACGCAAGCTTTCAACCAGCTGAAAAAAGCCCTCATGTCAGCTCCAGCCCTGAGATTGCCAGACGTGAGTAAGCCTTCCCTTTTATTCTCCCATGAGAAGCAAGGAATCGCCTTAGGAATACTAGCACAGGACCTCGGCCCATATCGGAGAGCAGTGGCTTACTTCTCTAAGCAATTGGATACAGCAGCTAAAGGGTGGCCTGGGTGCCTCAGAGCTGTTGCAGCAGTCGTACTGAACATCCAAGAGGCACACAAATTCACCCTAGGCCAGAAAAGAACTGTGCTAGTGTCTCACACAGTGTCTGCAGTGCTAGAGGTAAAAGGTGGGCATTGGCTTTCCCCACAACGGCTCCTGAGATACCAAGCTATCATAGTGGAGCAAGATGATGTAGAGATAGTAGTGACTAACATTGTCAATCCAGCCTCCTTCCTCAGTAGAAACCAAGGGGAACCAGTGGAACATGACTGCCTGGAGACCATTGAAGCCACCTACTCCAGCTGCCCTGACTCGAAGGACACCCCTCTCGAGAATGCAGAAGTCTCGTTTACTGATGGAAGCAGTTATATCATCAGTGGAAAACGGCACGCCGGGTAGGCAGTTCCAACGTGCAAGGAAGTAATGTCATCTGGGCCCCTGCCAACAAATACCTCTGCACAGAAGGCCGAGATAATTGCTCTAACTGGGGCCCTAGAATTGGCAAGAGGGAAAGAAATAAACATATACACGGACTCGAAGTATGCATTTGGAGTAGTGCATGCTCACAGAGCCATTTAGAAAGAGAGAGGACTGCTGAAGTCTCAAGGGAAAAATATTAAAGATGCATCAGAAGTACTGCGACTTCTAGAAGCAGTCCAGTTGCCAGAGAAAGTAGCGATCATGCACATTAAGGCACATCAGAAGATCAACTCAGAATTGGAAGAAGGAAACGAGCTGGCAGATAGGGAAGCAAAAGAAGCAGCAAGACGGGCACATTTCCCCTAAAGGTAAGCCAAGATACAACAAACCAGAAAAAAAATTAATCTATGAGCAAAAAGGAGACTATAACCAAGAGGGATGGGCCACCATAGAAGGAAAATTAGTTCTACCCTCCTATTTATGATGGTCCCTAATAAAGGAAGAACACCAGAAAACCATTGGGGTATTGATGCTCTAGCATAACTAGACATTTACAACTCGACAATGTGACCTTTGCCTCCAGACCAACCCCAAAAATACTCCCAAACCAAAGCTTAGCCAGATGAGGAAGGGTCATGGGCCGGAGCAGCAATGGCAGATTGATTGTACAGAATTGCCAAGAAAAGGGGGGTATACGTTTTTCCTGGTGCTAACAGATACCTTTTCAGGATGGCCAGAAGCATTCCCCACCAGGACTTCTAAAGCTCAAGAAGTAACTAAGGTATTGGTACAAGAAAACATACCACGCTTTAGAGTCCTGGCCACAATCTCCTCAAATAGAGGACCACATTTTATTGTAAAATTCGTGCAACAAGTTAGCCAATACTTGAACATAGACTGAGAACTTCACACCCCATATAACCCACAATCAAGTGGTCAGGTAAAAAAAATGAATCATTTGATCAAACAACAAATTGTACAATTGGGACAAGAAGCTAATTTGTCATGGACTCAATCCCTCCCATTAGCACTACTGCAGATCCGAACCAAACCCAAGACTAAAGAAAAGCTAAACCACTTTGACTTGCTTTATGAAAAACCATATGGGGTGCGAAAGAGAATGTCTAGCCAAGACATGTCACTAACCTCCTGTATGTTAAGTCTCTTAACTTGGTGTATCCAGCACCAATCACTAGCTAATAAACACAAGTCATAACTAGTGAAATACACTGTTTAGAAGACTTTATGTCACCCAATTATAATTCTATTAATTTTAGTTACTGTAAGTTTAATGATGTCTACTTTAACACTCATGTAGAATTCGAGGATGTTAAAACACATGGCCAGTCTGACATCACTCTCTAGAACTCCTAGAATCTTACTGAAAGAGGACGGTCAAGATAGTAGATGAGAATTTAAATCAAGACCCCTGTAGTAAAAGAATTTACTCTATTTTAAGAAAAGGGGGGACTGAAGCAGAGATTTTTAGAGTTAGGTTAACAAAATGAATGAAGCATTTCTAATTTAGCTTGTAGAGTTATGTGTTGAATTTTCAACCTTTTGCTTAAGAAACCTCTGCCTAGTACAATGGGCATAGGAAAATGCAAATTTCTGAAGCTTCTTGCATAAAGAACAATACCAGAAGAAGCAAAGAACCCAGATAAAGAAGCTCCTCTGTCTCCAAGCCTATCAAGACTGACAGACGTACTCAGAGAAGCACCAAAGGACCAAAAGCGCACGCGCAGAGAGGAAAAGTTCAAAAGTTCAATCGTGAGGAAGACCACAATCTTCAGCCTCAGGACCACCAAGAGACCCCCGTACGACCACCACAGCAAACCACGCATGCCCAGAAGGCCGTGGACTTACTTAGCATGAGAAGCGAGGACAGGCGGGGCCAGGGGTTGAATATGCATGAAAAAGTTGTGCAATGTATTGCATATGGAACGTCTTTAAGAATAAAAGTGTGGGTCAGACTGAGGCTCGGGGCACAAGTTTTGGAGAGCTATCTCACTTGCGCCGGGCGCTAACATACATACCCACTTCATAACTACCCCAGGTTATGGAGTCTACTGATTTCTTCCGCGTATCGTTTCAGAGGTTTCTTGCCTTCGCCAGGCTGCAACGTGCCCGCTAGTAGCAAGAACTGGGCAGGAGTGGGCAGAGAGCAGGGCCATCTGCCAGCAGGTTGCAGCTTGCCCAGGAAAATGCAGTGTCCTTGGAATGTGCAGCAAATCTTATTTCCTGGCAAGGTCGGGCTAAGTGAGCAGTGCTGGTACACTTTCTCCTTGAGAACTGGAGCGGAAAAGCTTTTCGCTAAGATGTAGGCGAGCAGAGAGGCAGAATACGCAGCTCCGCAGCTGGCCGAAAGCAAGTGCCGCTTCCCGGCGTCTTTCGGCAAAAGCGGCGCTCCGGAGCGCACCGCTGCCGCTCCACTGATCTGTGCGCGAAGTAGCCGCTTCTTGGCCTCCGGCAGCCGGAGATCGCGGTAGCTTGCAAGAGGCGAAGAACGAAGCCGCGAAGAAGCCGGCTTGTGTGCGTAGCTCGCACACAGCTGCAGGACGGTGGCTGCCGCTCTCCTGCCTCTTGAATTCACCCTTGGCATGCCAATGGAAGCTGTTCCAGGACAACCTTCCTGAGTTTTTATTTTAGTTTTCATGCATCCCACCTTGGAAATTCTCGTTGCTCCCCAGAGGCTCCGAGATGCAGAGAACACGGTGGCAGCTGCTGAAAAGAAGGGCAACTGTGAGTTGGTCAAGAAGCAAGAACCTAGGCAGCTGCCTGTGCTTGGCAAGGAGCAGCTGCTGGATTCTTGCAATTGCCTTCAGTGCGCACAGAAGCCCGCTGCTCTGCTGCTTGGTTTTTCGCCTTCAGTCAATTACACACTGCTGAAGCTGAGGCAGGCAGTTCAGCTTTGCTGCTTTTCAGCATCTCAGCTGCCCTTCTGCTCTGTGACAGCTCTCCAGGTTTCTTGCCTTCGCCAGGCTGCAACGTGCCCGCTAGTACCAAGAACTGGGCAGGAGTGGGCAGAGAGCAGGGCCATCTGCCAGCAGGTTGCAGCTTGCCCAGGAAAATGCAGTGTCCTTGGAATGTGCAGCAAATCTTATTTCCTGGCAAGGTCGGGCTAAGTGAGCAGTGCTGGTACACTTTCTCCTTGAGAACTGGAGCGGAAAAGCTTTTCGCTAAGATGTAGGCGAGCAGAGAGGCAGAATACGCAGCTCCGCAGCTGGCCGAAAGCAAGTGCCGCTTCCCGGCGTCTTTCGGCAAAAGCGGCGCTCCGGAGCTCACCGCTGCCGCTCCACTGATCTGTGCGCGAAGTAGCCGCTTCTTGGCCTCCGGCAGCCGGAGATCGCGGTAGCTTGCAAGAGGCGAAGAACGAAGCCGCAAAGAAGCCGGCTTGTGTGCCAAGCTCGCACACAGCTGCAGGACGGTGGCTGCCGCTCTCCTGCCTCTTGAATTCACCCTTGGCATGCCAATGGGAGGTGTTCCAGGACAACCTTCCTGAGTTTTTATTTTAGTTTTCATGCATCCCACCTTGGAAATTCTCGTTGCTCCCCAGAGGCTCCGAGATGCAGAGAACACGGTGGCAGCTGCTGAAAAGAAGGGCAACTGTGAGTTGGTCAAGAAGCAAGAACACAGGCAGCTGCCTGTGCTTGGCGAGGAGCAGCTGCTGGATTCTTGCAATTGCCTTCAGTGCGCACAGAAGCCCGCTGCTCTGCTGCTTGGTTTTTCGCCTTCAGTCAATTACACACTGCTGAAGCTGAGGCAGGCAGTTCAGCTTTGCTGCTTTTCAGCATCTCAGCTGCCCTTCTGCTCTGTGACAGCTCTCCAGGTTTCTTGCCTTCGCCAGGCTGCAACGTGCCCGCTAGTACCAAGAACTGGGCAGGAGTGGGCAGAGAGCACGGCCATCTGCCAGCAGGTTGCAGCTTGCCCAGGAAAATGCAGTGTCCTTGGAATGTGCAGCAAATCTTATTTCCTGGCAAGGTCGGGCTAAGTGAGCAGTGCTGGTACACTTTCTCCTTGAGAACTGGAGCGGAAAAGCTTTTCGCTAAGATGTAGGCGAGCAGAGAGGCAGAATACGCAGCTCCGCAGCTGGCCGAAAGCAAATGCCGCTTCCCGGCGTCTTTCGGCAAAAGCGGCGCTCCGGAGCTCACCGCTACCGCTCCAGTGATCTGTGCGCGAAGTAGCCGCTTCTTCGCCTCCGGCAGCCGGAGATCGCGGTAGCTTGCAAGAGGCGAAGAACGAAGCCGCGAAGAAGCCGGCTTGTGTGCGAAGCTCGCACACAGCTGCAGGACGGTGGCTGCCGCTCTCCTGCCTCTTGAATTCACCCTTGGCATGCCAATGGAAGGTGTTCCAGGACAACCTTCCTGAGTTTTTATTTTAGTTTTCTTGCATCCCACCTTGGAAATTCTCGTTGCTCCCCAGAGGCTCCGAGATGCAGAGAACACGGTGGCAGCTGCTGAAAAGAAGGGCAACTGTGAGTTGGTCAAGAAGCAAGAACCTAGGCAGCTGCCTGTGCTTGGCAAGGAGCAGCTGCTGGATTCTTGCAATTGCCTTCAGTGCGCACAGAAGCCCGCTGCTCTGCTGCTTGGTTTTTCGCCTTCAGTCAATTACACACTGCTGAAGCTGAGGCAGGCAGTTCAGCTTTGCTGCTTTTCAGCATCTCAGCTGCCCTTCTGCTCTGTGACAGCTCTCCAGGTTTCTTGCCTTCGCCAGGCTGCAACGTGCCCGCTAGTGGCAAGAACTGGGCAGGAGTGGGCAGAGAGCAGGGCCATCTGCCAGCAGGTTGCAGCTTGCCCAGGAAAATGCAGTGTCCTTGGAATGTGCAGCAAATCTTATTTCCTGGCAAGGTCGGGCTAAGTGAGCAGTGCTGGTACACTTTCTCCTTGAGAACTGGAGCGGAAAAGCTTTTCGCTAAGATGTAGGCGAGCAGAGAGGCAGAATACGCAGCTCCGCAGCTGGCCGAAAGCAAGTGCCGCTTCCCGGCGTCTTTCGGCAAAAGCGGCGCTCCGGAGCTCACCGCTACCGCTCCACTGATCTGTGCGCGAAGTAGCCGCTTCTTCGCCTCCGGCAGCCGGAGATCGCGGTAGCTTGCAAGAGGCGAAGAACGAAGCCGCGAAGAAGCCGGCTTGTGTGCGAAGCTCGCAGACAGCTGCAGGACGGTGGCTGCCGCTCTCCTGCCTCTTGAATTCACCCTTGGCATGCCAATGGAAGCTGTTCCAGGACAACCTTCCTGAGTTTTTATTTTAGTTTTCATGCATCCCACCTTGGAAATTCTTTTTGCTCCCCAGAGGCTCCGAGATGCAGAGAACACGGTGGCAGCTGCTGAAAAGAAGGGCAACTGTGAGTTGGTCAAGAAGCAAGAACCTAGGCAGCTGCCTGTGCTTGGCAAGGAGCAGCTGCTGGATTCTTGCAATTGCCTTCAGTGCGCACAGAAGCCCGCTGCTCTGCTGCTTGGTTTTTCGCCTTCAGTCAATTACACACTGCTGAAGCTGAGGCAGGCAGTTCAGCTTTGCTGCTTTTCAGCATCTCAGCTGCCCTTCTGCTCTGTGACAGCTCTCCAGGTTTCTTGCCTTCGCCAGGCTGCAACGTGCCCGCTAGTACCAAGAACTGGGCAGGAGTGGGCAGAGAGCACGGCCATCTGCCAGCAGGTTGCAGCTTGCCCAGGAAAATGCAGTGTCCTTGGAATGTGCAGCAAATCTTATTTCCTGGCAAGGTCGGGCTAAGTGAGCAGTGCTGGTACACTTTCTCCTTGAGAACTGGAGCGGAAAAGCTTTTCGCTAAGATGTAGGCGAGCAGAGAGGCAGAATACGGAGCTCCGCAGCTGGCCGAAAGCAAGTGCCGCTTCCCGGCGTCTTTCGGCAAAAGCGGCGCTCCGGAGCTCACCGCTGCCGCTCCACTGATCTGTGCGCGAAGTAGCCGCTTCTTGGCCTCCGGCAGCCGGAGATCGCGGTAGCTTGCAAGAGGCGAAGAACGAAGCCGCGAAGAAGCCGGCTTGTGTGCGAAGCTCGCACACAGCTGCAGGACGGTGGCTGCCGCTCTCCTGCCTCTTGAATTCACCCTTGGCATGCCAATGGAAGCTGTTCCAGGACAACCTTCCTGAGTTTTTATTTTAGTTTTCATGCATCCCACCTTGGAAATTCTCGTTGCTCCCCAGAGGCTCCGAGATGCAGAGAACACGGTGGCAGCTGCTGAAAAGAAGGGCAACTGTGAGTTGGTCAAGAAGCAAGAACCTAGGCAGCTGCCTGTGCTTGGCAAGGAGCAGCTGCTGGATTCTTGCAATTGCCTTCAGTGCGCACAGAAGCCCGCTGCTCTGCTGCTTGGTTTTTCGCCTTCAGTCAATTACACACTGCTGAAGCTGAGGCAGGCAGTTCAGCTTTGCTGCTTTTCAGCATCTCAGCTGCCCTTCTGCTCTGTGACAGCTCTCCAGGTTTCTTGCCTTCGCCAGGCTGCAACGTGCCCGCTAGTAGCAAGAACTGGGCAGGAGTGGGCAGAGAGCAGGGTCATCTGCCAGCAGGTTGCAGCTTGCCCAGGAAAATGCAGTGTCTTTGGAATGTGCAGCAAATCTTATTTCCTGGCAAGGTCGGGCTAAGTGAGCAGTGCTGGTACACTTTCTCCTTGAGAACTGGAGCGGAAAAGCTTTTCGCTAAGATGTAGGCGAGCAGAGAGGCAGAATACGCAGCTCCGCAGCTGGCCGAAAGCAAGTGCCGCTTCCCGGCGTCTTTCGGCAAAAGCGGCGCTCCGGAGCTCACCGCTACCGCTCCACTGATCTGTGCGCGAAGTAGCCGCTTCTTCGCCTCCGGCAGCCGGAGATCGCGGTAGCTTGCAAGAGGCGAAGAACGAAGCCGCGAAGAAGCCGGCTTGTGTGCGAAGCTCGCAGAAAGCTGCAGGACGGTGGCTGCCGCTCTCCTGCCTCTTGAATTCACCCTTGGCATGCCAATGGAAGGTGTTCCAGGACAACCTTCCTGAGTTTTTATTTTAGTTTTCATGCATCCCACCTTGGAAATTCTCGTTGCTCCCCAGAGGCTCCGAGATGCAGAGAACACGGTGGCAGCTGCTGAAAAGAAGGGCAACTGTGAGTTGGTCAAGAAGCAAGAACCTAGGCAGCTGCCTGTGCTTGGCGAGGAGCAGCTGCTGGATTCTTGCAATTGCCTTCAGTGCGCACAGAAGCCCGCTGCTCTGCTGCTTGGTTTTTCGCCTTCAGTCAATTACACACTGCTGAAGCTGAGGCAGGCAGTTCAGCTTTGCTGCTTTTCAGCATCTCAGCTGCCCTTCTGCTCTGTGACAGCTCTCCAGGTTTCTTGCCTTCGCCAGGCTGCAACGTGCCCGCTAGTAGCAAGAACTGGGCAGGAGTGGGCAGAGAGCAGGGCCATCTGCCAGCAGGTTGCAGCTTGCCCAGGAAAATGCAGTGTCCTTGGAATGTGCAGCAAATCTTATTTCCTGGCAAGGTCGGGCTAAGTGAGCAGTGCTGGTACACTTTCTCCTTGAGAACTGGAGCGGAAAAGCTTTTCGCTAAGATGTAGGCGAGCAGAGAGGCAGAATACGCAGCTCCGCAGCTGGCCGAAAGCAAGTGCCGCTTCCCGGCGTCTTTCGGCAAAAGCGGCGCTCCGGAGCTCACCGCTACCGCTCCACTGATCTGTGCGCGAAGTAGCCGCTTCTTGGCCTCCGGCAGCCGGAGATCGCGGTAGCTTGCAAGAGGCGAAGAACGAAGCCGCGAAGAAGCCGGCTTGTGTGCGAAGCTCGCACACAGCTGCAGGACGGTGGCTGCCGCTCTCCTGCCTCTTGAATTCACCCTTGGCATGCCAATGGAAGGTGTTCCAGGACAACCTTCCTGAGTTTTTATTTTAGTTTTCTTGCATCCCACCTTGGAAATTCTCGTTGCTCCCCAGAGGCTCCGAGATGCAGAGAACACGGTGGCAGCTGCTGAAAAGAAGGGCAACTGTGAGTTGGTCAAGAAGCAAGAACCTAGGCAGCTGCCTGTGCTTGGCAAGGAGCAGCTGCTGGATTCTTGCAATTGCCTTCAGTGCGCACAGAAGCCCGCTGCTCTGCTGCTTGGTTTTTCGCCTTCAGTCAATTACACACTGCTGAAGCTGAGGCAGGCAGTTCAGCTTTGCTGCTTTTCAGCATCTCAGCTGCCCTTCTGCTCTGTGACAGCTCTCCAGGTTTCTTGCCTTCGCCAGGCTGCAACGTGCCCGCTAGTGGCAAGAACTGGGCAGGAGTGGGCAGAGAGCAGGGCCATCTGCCAGCAGGTTGCAGCTTGCCCAGGAAAATGCAGTGTCCTTGGAATGTGCAGCAAATCTTATTTCCTGGCAAGGTCGGGCTAAGTGAGCAGTGCTGGTACACTTTCTCCTTGAGAACTGGAGCGGAAAAGCTTTTCGCTAAGATGTAGGCGAGCAGAGAGGCAGAATACGGAGCTCCGCAGCTGGCCGAAAGCAAGTGCCGCTTCCCGGCGTCTTTCGGCAAAAGCGGCGCTTCGGAGCTCACCGCTGCCGCTCCAGGGATCTGTGCGCGAAGTAGCCGCTTCTTGGCCTCCGGCAGCCGGAGATCGCGGTAGCTTGCAAGAGGCGAAGAACGAAGCCGCGAAGAAGCCGGCTTGTGTGCGAAGCTCGCACACAGCTGCAGGACGGTGGCTGCCGCTCTCCTGCCTCTTGAATTCACCCTTGGCATGCCAATGGAAGGTGTTCCAGGACAACCTTCCTGAGTTTTTATTTTAGTTTTCATGCATCCCACCTTGGAAATTCTCGTTGCTCCCCAGAGGCTCCGAGATGCAGAGAACACGGTGGCAGCTGCTGAAAAGAAGGGCAACTGTGAGTTGGTCAAGAAGCAAGAACCTAGGCAGCTGCCTGTGCTTGGCAAGGAGCAGCTGCTGGATTCTTGCAATTGCCTTCAGTGCGCACAGAAGCCCGCTGCTCTGCTGCTTGGTTTTTCGCCTTCAGTCAATTACACACTGCTGAAGCTGAGGCAGGCAGTTCAGCTTTGCTGCTTTTCAGCATCTCAGCTGCCCTTCTGCTCTGTGACAGCTCTCCAGGTTTCTTGCCTTCGCCAGGCTGCAACGTGCCCGCTAGTACCAAGAACTGGGCAGGAGTGGGCAGAGAGCAGGGCCATCTGCCAGCAGGTTGCAGCTTGCCCAGGAAAATGCAGTGTCCTTGGAATGTGCAGCAAATCTTATTTCCTGGCAAGGTCGGGCTAAGTGAGCAGTGCTGGTACACTTTCTCCTTGAGAACTGGAGCGGAAAAGCTTTTCGCTAAGATGTAGGCGAGCAGAGAGGCAGAATACGCAGCTCCGCAGCTGGCCGAAAGCAAGTGCCGCTTCCCGGCGTCTTTCGGCAAAAGCGGCGCTCCGGAGCTCACCGCTGCCGCTCCACTGATCTGTGCGCGAAGTAGCCGCTTCTTGGCCTCCGGCAGCCGGAGATCGCGGTAGCTTGCAAGAGGCGAAGAACGAAGCCGCGAAGAAGCCGGCTTGTGTGCGAAGCTCGCACACAGCTGCAGGACGGTGGCTGCCGCTCTCCTGCCTCTTGAATTCACCCTTGGCATGCCAATGGAAGGTGTTCCAGGACAACCTTCCTGAGTTTTTATTTTAGTTTTCATGCATCCCACCTTGGAAATTCTCGTTGCTCCCCAGAGGCTCCGAGATGCAGAGAACACGGTGGCAGCTGCTGAAAAGAAGGGCAACTGTGAGTTGGTCAAGAAGCAAGAACCTAGGCAGCTGCCTGTGCTTGGCAAGGAGCAGCTGCTGGATTCTTGCAATTGCCTTCAGTGCGCACAGAAGCCCGCTGCTCTGCTGCTTGGTTTTTCGCCTTCAGTCAATTACACACTGCTGAAGCTGAGGCAGGCAGTTCAGCTTTGCTGCTTTTCAGCATCTCAGCTGCCCTTCTGCTCTGTGACAGCTCTCCAGGTTTCTTGCCTTCGCCAGGCTGCAACGTGCCCGCTAGTGGCAAGAACTGGGCAGGAGTGGGCAGAGAGCACGGCCATCTGCCAGCAGGTTGCAGCTTGCCCAGGAAAATGCAGTGTCCTTGGAATGTGCAGCAAATCTTATTTCCTGGCAAGGTCGGGCTAAGTGAGCAGTGCTGGTACACTTTCTCCTTGAGAACTGGAGCGGAAAAGCTTTTCGCTAAGATGTAGGCGAGCAGAGAGGCAGAATACGGAGCTCCGCAGCTGGCCGAAAGCAAGTGCCGCTTCCCGGCGTCTTTCGGCAAAAGCGGCGCTCCGGAGCTCACCGCTGCCGCTCCACTGATCTGTGCGCGAAGTAGCCGCTTCTTGGCCTCCGGCAGCCGGAGATCGCGGTAGCTTGCAAGAGGCGAAGAACGAAGCCGCGAAGAAGCCGGCTTGTGTGCGAAGCTCGCACACAGCTGCAGGACGGTGGCTGCCGCTCTCCTGCCTCTTGAATTCACCCTTGGCATGCCAATGGAAGGTGTTCCAGGACAACCTTCCTGAGTTTTTATTTTAGTTTTCTTGCATCCCACCTTGGAAATTCTCGTTGCTCCCCAGAGGCTCCGAGATGCAGAGAACACGGTGGCAGCTGCTGAAAAGAAGGGCAACTGTGAGTTGGTCAAGAAGCAAGAACCTAGGCAGCTGCCTGTGCTTGGCAAGGAGCAGCTGCTGGATTCTTGCAATTGCCTTCAGTGCGCACAGAAGCCCGCTGCTCTGCTGCTTGGTTTTTCGCCTTCAGTCAATTACACACTGCTGAAGCTGAGGCAGGCAGTTCAGCTTTGCTGCTTTTCAGCATCTCAGCTGCCCTTCTGCTCTGCGACAGCTCTCCAGGTTTCTTGCCTTCGCCAGGCTGCAACGTGCCCGCTAGTACCAAGAACTGGGCAGGAGTGGGCAGAGAGCACGGCCATCTGCCAGCAGGTTGCAGCTTGCCCAGGAAAATGCAGTGTCCTTGGAATGTGCAGCAAATCTTATTTCCTGGCAAGGTCGGGCTAAGTGAGCAGTGCTGGTACACTTTCTCCTTGAGAACTGGAGCGGAAAAGCTTTTCGCTAAGATGTAGGCGAGCAGAGAGGCAGAATACGCAGCTCCGCAGCTGGCCGAAAGCAAGTGCCGCTTCCCGGCGTCTTTCGGCAAAAGCGGCGCTCCGGAGCTCACCGCTACCGCTCCACTGATCTGTGCGCGAAGTAGCCGCTTCTTGGCCTCCGGCAGCCGGAGATCGCGGTAGCTTGCAAGAGGCGAAGAACGAAGCCGCGAAGAAGCCGGCTTGTGTGCGAAGCTCGCAGACAGCTGCAGGACGGTGGCTGCCGCTCTCCTGCCTCTTGAATTCACCCTTGGCATGCCAATGGAAGGTGTTCCAGGACAACCTTCCTGAGTTTTTATTTTAGTTTTCATGCATCCCACCTTGGAAATTCTTGTTGCTCCCCAGAGGCTCCGAGATGCAGAGAACACGGTGGCAGCTGCTGAAAAGAAGGGCAACTGTGAGTTGGTCAAGAACCAAGAACACAGGCAGCTGCCTGTGCTTGGCAAGGAGCAGCTGCTGGATTCTTGCAATTGCCTGCAGTGCGCACAGAAGCCCGCTGCTCTGCTGCTTGGTTTTTCGCCTTCAGTCAATTGCACATTGCTGAAGCTGAGGCAGGCTGTTCAGCTTTGCTGCTTTTCAGCATCTCAGCTGCTTTCTGCTCTGTGACAGCTCTCGAGATGAAATAGAGATTTTTAGAGTTGGGTTAACAAAATGAATTAAGCATTTCTAATTTAGCTTGTAGAGTTATGTGTTGAATTTTCAACCTTTTGCTTAAGAAACCTCTGCCTAGTACAATGGGCAAAGGAAAATGCAAATTTCTGAAGCTTCTTGCATAAAGAACAATACCAGAAGAAGCAAAGAACCCAGAAAAAGAAGCTCCTCTGTCTCCAAGCCTATCAAGACTGACAGACGTACTCAGAGAAGCACCAAAGGACCAAAAGCGCACGCGCAGAGAGGAAAAGTTCAAAAGTTCAATCATGAGGAAGACCACAATCTTCAGCCTCAGGACCACCAAGAGACCCCCGTACGACCACCACAGCAAACCACGCATGCCCAGAAGGCCGTGGACTTACTTAGCATGAGAAGCGAGGACAGGCGGGGCCAGGGGTTGAATATGCATGAAAAAGTTGTGCAATGTATTGCATATGGAACGTCTTTAAGAATAAAAGTGTGGGTCAGACTGAGGCTCGGGGCACAAGTTTTGGAGAGCTATCTCACTTGTGCCGGGCGCTGACATACATACCCACTTCATAACTACCCCAGGTCATGGAGTCTATTGATTTCTTCCGCGTATCGTTTCAGTTGGCGACCACGAAGGGACTGCTCTGCTCACCCGCAGGTCCGGTTGGGAGCAGACACCCTCAGGCGCCACGGGGCTTTTCCCCGGAGGGACTCTGCGCCTCGGCTGTACACTGCGGGGAGCAGACCACGGCCCGTTGACTAGCGGATGAAAGCGGTATGTGTTAATTTATTTTCTTACGGTTGGCACTGATAAGTCGCAAAAAGATGTTTTTGCGCGCAGGTTTGCCTAGGGGCTTGCAAGCAGACCGCCATCGGGGGAGAGGCCGGCGGCGGGAGGACCTCCCCAGCTGATAGCGCGGCTCGGGGAGGGCGAAATCGCGATTTCAGTGTGTGGTGTGTGTCCTGATTGCAGTGTAGTGTGTCTGTTACGTCCGGACGTGCGTGCTTGTGCGTGTGTGTGTATGTGTGAGTGGAACGGTGAAGCGCGGTGCGGCCTTGCTAAGATACAGAGAGGCGGCGCGGCGGTGCTAGAGAGCGCATGCGCAGGGCAGCTCTCAGCCCACACTACCTGATAGTGCGGGTAGTGCGCACTCTACCTGATAGAGCGGGTGGTGCGCATGCGTGGCACGGGCTGTCTCTGGCGAGCTGGGGGAGCGCGGCGCGGGGCTTAAGTCGGGGCTTGCAAAGTTGCTTTAGGCGCGGCCCAGCTGATAGCGCAGCGGGCGCGCGGGCACAAGCCGCGGTTTGAGGAGCCGCTTTGAACCCCGCTAGCTGATAGCGCAGCTAGTGGGAGCGTGGTACAAGCTAGGAGTTACAAGCACCGCTTACAAGCATCGCTAGTTGGTAAAAAGCTTGCAAAAGTAGCCAGCGAGCCCGGCTGGGCTAAGAGTTAAGTGTTTGTTATACAATAGCACTGCCCTTCAGTGTTAAAAGCTGTCACTGGGGCAGGAGGAGGGGTTGGGGAAGGCAGTCTAGGGTTGCCATGGGAAACAGCAGTTGTATGAGTTCTCCACCCCCTTTTGGAAGAGAATTGTACCCTCCCCCTGTCCTGTCAGTTATTGTTCAAGTCTGCCCCTTAGCCTAGAATCTTCTCTGTTCCACGTTTTCCCTTTGGTTCTTCCACCAAGAACACTCCTTTCCCTTTTCCCCACTGGTTAATGTTATATTTCCCCTCCCTTTAGCCTTCTCCCGATTGTACCCTCGAATGCTAAACCCTCCTACCCCTACGCAGTAAAAGAATCCTCAGCCCGCCCTTCGGGGCTCTCGGAATCTGCCTCCCTTCTGCTTCGTTGTCTCCCTGTTTGCCCCTTCTGCGACCCTTCAATCAACGAGCAGGATTTCAGCAGCCCGAGTGTCCCTCCCGTTCTTCTGGTGGACCCTCAGATGTACCAGCTATCCGAGCTTCGTGCCGAGTGGCTAAAAGCCCCCACGGCTCGGCAACTGGGAGATCCTTTGCATTACAGGGCGAATAAAGGGGGGATGAATGTGTGTGAATGAGAGGCTGTAAGAGCCCGTCTGAAGCCCCTCATTTTCCATTCTGCCTTCCGATTGCCACAAGAAAGAATCCCTTCCCCCACTGTAGTTCCGGCTTAGAACAGGACACAGCACAGGTGGGACCACTGAACCGTCATGCTGGCTGTTCCCAACAAGGCCTGGTAAGAACTTGGCAAGGAGTTGGCAAGGACTTGGCAAAGACCTGACATGGAGCCAGCACGGGACAGCCTGATGCGCGGCCTGCTTCTAATCTCCGTTCTTAAGCCAAATGAACTTTTGGGGTGACTCTCGCGGTCCTTCATTGAAGACCCCTCATCTGCCTCGTTACCACTGTGACAAAGAAAGAATGAGAACCCTCCTCCCAAGGACTGAGACTGAGACCCCTGCTATAGGGAGGAGGGGAAATTGGTGGTCTGACCACTAATGACATGACCTGTTTCCCTTCAGTGATTCAAATGGACTTATTCTTCATTGTGTATTCGTCTTGCTTTGGTGGTTTCTGTGGACTCACCCGTTCCCTCGGGGCGATTACAATGGACTTGTTCCCCCCCTCTCTCCTCTGTGGACTATAATTGGAGCCCCGAGTCGACCAGAACTTCGAAGACTCCCCCGACACGACAGAGGGATCCCCATCGTCCGGAGCACTGAGGATCTCGCCTGTGTTGGTAGCTATTCCCATATCCCTCTTCTCTCTCTAACCTTTTATCTCCTTTCAGATCCCCACTATCGCGTTTACTGTTTTGGCCCCTACTAAAGGTGCATTTGTTGTGATTAACTGATAGTCCCTTGTTGTTTGCCTTTGTTGCACTTTTGGGATGGGTGAAAAGAACCATCACGACACCCCGCAAGAAGCGGATCGTGACAGAGGCGGGCTGGTTACCCCAGACCTGCTAAGCGAGAGCGGCAGTCTCCCATGCTGCGTTTCCGTCTTTTTCGCGAGAAAAGCGGCCAGTAAAGAGACGAAGCGAGTGATAAAAAGAGTGAGAGAACCCCCCCTGGGACTGGGTCTCGGAGAAAGAGTGGGACCCCTTAGTGGGGGGGGGGGGGGGGGGGGGAGTAAAAGGTAATTAATTAGAAAAAAAAATGAATTAAAAGGTAAAAAGAGGGTCTTCTTGGCATAATCTATTGGGGAAAAATAAAAGGTAAAATGTGTAGGAGGGGCCCCTAAAAATTCTGCTGGATTGAGGGATAAGAATGCCCATGAACATCCAAGATCAAACCTGCTGGATTGAGGGATTAATGTTCCAAGAGCATCCAGGGTTGATTCAAACCTGCTGGATTGAGGGATTAATGTTCCAAGAGCATCCAGGGTTAAGTCAAACCTGCTGGGTTGAGGGATTAACATTGCAAGAGCACCCAGAATTAAGTTTGCTGGGTTGTTGAGAGCACCCAAGATTGAGTAAAAATTTTGCCAGTTTGAAGAGAAGTCTGACAGGATCTAGAGTTGGGAACCACACAGCTAGATTGAGGGGTATCCAAGAACACTGGGACTAGCCAGGGACACCTACAAGTGTAATAGGTGTGTTGAAAAAGAAAAGGTACCTTGTTGTTGTGGTTGTTTTGTTATGTGTAAGAGTAAGTAAAATAAAGTTAAGTGAATGTAGACGAAGGAAAGTATATGTATGCATCCTGCCCTGTTAAGCAGCCTCACTGTGCTTCCCTGCTGTCACCGACAAACACAAGTTACGAACCCTCAGAACTGAAAAAGTTCAATCAAATATTGCTTCCATTGATGACCATGATATTGTCTATAATACCTTGTTCCAACTTATGTTATGTAAGTGTTAATACCCCTATCCTACCAGTTGGTAAACCTGATGGGTCATACCGGTTAGTACAGGATCTGCGGGCCATAAACAAGGTCACGGAGGATCTGTATCCTGTGGTGGCCAATCCCTACACGTTATTAACTTGCTTAACAGCCGAGCTAACTTGGTTTACCGTTTTAGATTTAAAAGATGCCTTCTTTTGCCTTCCTATCCATGAAGCCAGAAAATTTTTGCATTTGAATGGGAAAATCCTAAGAGCGGGCCAAGAACTCAACTGACATGGACCAGACTCCCACAAGGATTCAAAAACTCACCCACTTTGTTTGGAGAACAACTTGCAAAAGAATTAGAGACCTGAGAAGCCCCTCCAGAGGAAGGGAAGTTGCTAGAGTACGTAGATGACATCCTGATAGCCACACGGACAAGGGAAGCATGCACGGCCTGGACGATAAGCCTCTTGAACTTTTTGGGGCTCCAAGGGTACCGAGTATCAAAGAAAAAAGCCCAAGTAGTAAAACAGAAAGTAACTTCTCTGGGTTACGAAGTCAGTGCTAGACAACGTACCTTGGGCCAAAGCCGGAAGGAGGCAATATGCCAGACCCCAAAACCTCAGACGGTAAAGGAACTACGAACTTTCCTGAGGATGACAGGGTGGTGCAGGTTATGGATCTATAACTATGGACTGTTTGTTAAGCCCTTCTATGAACTGATTGCAACTGAAAGCAGGAACATCCAAGAGACAAAGGAAGCTACGCAAGCTTTCAACCAGCTGAAAAAAGCCCTCATGTCAGCTCCAGCCCTGAGATTGCCAGACGTGAGTAAGCCTTCCCTTTTATTCTCCCATGAGAAGCAAGGAATCGCCTTAGGAATACTAGCACAGGACCTCGGCCCATATCGGAGAGCAGTGGCTTACTTCTCTAAGCAATTGGATACAGCAGCTAAAGGGTGGCCTGGGTGCCTCAGAGCTGTTGCAGCAGTCGTACTGAACATCCAAGAGGCACACAAATTCACCCTAGGCCAGAAAAGAACTGTGCTAGTGTCTCACACAGTGTCTGCAGTGCTAGAGGTAAAAGGTGGGCATTGGCTTTCCCCACAACGGCTCCTGAGATACCAAGCTATCATAGTGGAGCAAGATGATGTAGAGATAGTAGTGACTAACATTGTCAATCCAGCCTCCTTCCTCAGTAGAAACCAAGGGGAACCAGTGGAACATGACTGCCTGGAGACCATTGAAGCCACCTACTCCAGCTGCCCTGACTCGAAGGACACCCCTCTCGAGAATGCAGAAGTCTCGTTTACTGATGGAAGCAGTTATATCATCAGTGGAAAACGGCACGCCGGGTAGGCAGTTCCAACGTGCAAGGAAGTAATGTCATCTGGGCCCCTGCCAACAAATACCTCTGCACAGAAGGCCGAGATAATTGCTCTAACTGGGGCCCTAGAATTGGCAAGAGGGAAAGAAATAAACATATACACGGACTCGAAGTATGCATTTGGAGTAGTGCATGCTCACAGAGCCATTTAGAAAGAGAGAGGACTGCTGAAGTCTCAAGGGAAAAATATTAAAGATGCATCAGAAGTACTGCGACTTCTAGAAGCAGTCCAGTTGCCAGAGAAAGTAGCGATCATGCACATTAAGGCACATCAGAAGATCAACTCAGAATTGGAAGAAGGAAACGAGCTGGCAGATAGGGAAGCAAAAGAAGCAGCAAGACGGGCACATTTCCCCTAAAGGTAAGCCAAGATACAACAAACCAGAAAAAAAATTAATCTATGAGCAAAAAGGAGACTATAACCAAGAGGGATGGGCCACCATAGAAGGAAAATTAGTTCTACCCTCCTATTTATGATGGTCCCTAATAAAGGAAGAACACCAGAAAACCATTGGGGTATTGATGCTCTAGCATAACTAGACATTTACAACTCGACAATGTGACCTTTGCCTCCAGACCAACCCCAAAAATACTCCCAAACCAAAGCTTAGCCAGATGAGGAAGGGTCATGGGCCGGAGCAGCAATGGCAGATTGATTGTACAGAATTGCCAAGAAAAGGGGGGTATACGTTTTTCCTGGTGCTAACAGATACCTTTTCAGGATGGCCAGAAGCATTCCCCACCAGGACTTCTAAAGCTCAAGAAGTAACTAAGGTATTGGTACAAGAAAACATACCACGCTTTAGAGTCCTGGCCACAATCTCCTCAAATAGAGGACCACATTTTATTGTAAAATTCGTGCAACAAGTTAGCCAATACTTGAACATAGACTGAGAACTTCACACCCCATATAACCCACAATCAAGTGGTCAGGTAAAAAAAATGAATCATTTGATCAAACAACAAATTGTACAATTGGGACAAGAAGCTAATTTGTCATGGACTCAATCCCTCCCATTAGCACTACTGCAGATCCGAACCAAACCCAAGACTAAAGAAAAGCTAAACCACTTTGACTTGCTTTATGAAAAACCATATGGGGTGCGAAAGAGAATGTCTAGCCAAGACATGTCACTAACCTCCTGTATGTTAAGTCTCTTAACTTGGTGTATCCAGCACCAATCACTAGCTAATAAACACAAGTCATAACTAGTGAAATACACTGTTTAGAAGACTTTATGTCACCCAATTATAATTCTATTAATTTTAGTTACTGTAAGTTTAATGATGTCTACTTTAACACTCATGTAGAATTCGAGGATGTTAAAACACATGGCCAGTCTGACATCACTCTCTAGAACTCCTAGAATCTTACTGAAAGAGGACGGTCAAGATAGTAGATGAGAATTTAAATCAAGACCCCTGTAGTAAAAGAATTTACTCTATTTTAAGAAAAGGGGGGACTGAAGCAGAGATTTTTAGAGTTAGGTTAACAAAATGAATGAAGCATTTCTAATTTAGCTTGTAGAGTTATGTGTTGAATTTTCAACCTTTTGCTTAAGAAACCTCTGCCTAGTACAATGGGCATAGGAAAATGCAAATTTCTGAAGCTTCTTGCATAAAGAACAATACCAGAAGAAGCAAAGAACCCAGATAAAGAAGCTCCTCTGTCTCCAAGCCTATCAAGACTGACAGACGTACTCAGAGAAGCACCAAAGGACCAAAAGCGCACGCGCAGAGAGGAAAAGTTCAAAAGTTCAATCGTGAGGAAGACCACAATCTTCAGCCTCAGGACCACCAAGAGACCCCCGTACGACCACCACAGCAAACCACGCATGCCCAGAAGGCCGTGGACTTACTTAGCATGAGAAGCGAGGACAGGCGGGGCCAGGGGTTGAATATGCATGAAAAAGTTGTGCAATGTATTGCATATGGAACGTCTTTAAGAATAAAAGTGTGGGTCAGACTGAGGCTCGGGGCACAAGTTTTGGAGAGCTATCTCACTTGCGCCGGGCGCTAACATACATACCCACTTCATAACTACCCCAGGTTATGGAGTCTACTGATTTCTTCCGCGTATCGTTTCAGAGGTTTCTTGCCTTCGCCAGGCTGCAACGTGCCCGCTAGTAGCAAGAACTGGGCAGGAGTGGGCAGAGAGCAGGGCCATCTGCCAGCAGGTTGCAGCTTGCCCAGGAAAATGCAGTGTCCTTGGAATGTGCAGCAAATCTTATTTCCTGGCAAGGTCGGGCTAAGTGAGCAGTGCTGGTACACTTTCTCCTTGAGAACTGGAGCGGAAAAGCTTTTCGCTAAGATGTAGGCGAGCAGAGAGGCAGAATACGCAGCTCCGCAGCTGGCCGAAAGCAAGTGCCGCTTGCCGGCGTCTTTCGGCAAAAGCGGCGCTCCGGAGCGCACCGCTGCCGCTCCACTGATCTGTGCGCGAAGTAGCCGCTTCTTGGCCTCCGGCAGCCGGAGATCGCGGTAGCTTGCAAGAGGCGAAGAACGAAGCCGCGAAGAAGCCGGCTTGTGTGCGTAGCTCGCACACAGCTGCAGGACGGTGGCTGCCGCTCTCCTGCCTCTTGAATTCACCCTTGGCATGCCAATGGAAGCTGTTCCAGGACAACCTTCCTGAGTTTTTATTTTAGTTTTCATGCATCCCACCTTGGAAATTCTCGTTGCTCCCCAGAGGCTCCGAGATGCAGAGAACACGGTGGCAGCTGCTGAAAAGAAGGGCAACTGTGAGTTGGTCAAGAAGCAAGAACCTAGGCAGCTGCCTGTGCTTGGCAAGGAGCAGCTGCTGGATTCTTGCAATTGCCTTCAGTGCGCACAGAAGCCCGCTGCTCTGCTGCTTGGTTTTTCGCCTTCAGTCAATTACACACTGCTGAAGCTGAGGCAGGCAGTTCAGCTTTGCTGCTTTTCAGCATCTCAGCTGCCCTTCTGCTCTGTGACAGCTCTCCAGGTTTCTTGCCTTCGCCAGGCTGCAACGTGCCCGCTAGTACCAAGAACTGGGCAGGAGTGGGCAGAGAGCAGGGCCATCTGCCAGCAGGTTGCAGCTTGCCCAGGAAAATGCAGTGTCCTTGGAATGTGCAGCAAATCTTATTTCCTGGCAAGGTCGGGCTAAGTGAGCAGTGCTGGTACACTTTCTCCTTGAGAACTGGAGCGGAAAAGCTTTTCGCTAAGATGTAGGCGAGCAGAGAGGCAGAATACGCAGCTCCGCAGCTGGCCGAAAGCAAGTGCCGCTTCCCGGCGTCTTTCGGCAAAAGCGGCGCTCCGGAGCTCACCGCTGCCGCTCCACTGATCTGTGCGCGAAGTAGCCGCTTCTTGGCCTCCGGCAGCCGGAGATCGCGGTAGCTTGCAAGAGGCGAAGAACGAAGCCGCGAAGAAGCCGGCTTGTGTGCGAAGCTCGCACACAGCTGCAGGACGGTGGCTGCCGCTCTCCTGCCTCTTGAATTCACCCTTGGCATGCCAATGGAAGGTGTTCCAGGACAACCTTCCTGAGTTTTTATTTTAGTTTTCTTGCATCCCACCTTGGAAATTCTCGTTGCTCCCCAGAGGCTCCGAGATGCAGAGAACACGGTGGCAGCTGCTGAAAAGAAGGGCAACTGTGAGTTGGTCAAGAAGCAAGAACCTAGGCAGCTGCCTGTGCTTGGCAAGGAGCAGCTGCTGGATTCTTGCAATTGCCTTCAGTGCGCACAGAAGCCCGCTGCTCTGCTGCTTGGTTTTTCGCCTTCAGTCAATTACACACTGCTGAAGCTGAGGCAGGCAGTTCAGCTTTGCTGCTTTTCAGCATCTCAGCTGCCCTTCTGCTCTGCGACAGCTCTCCAGGTTTCTTGCCTTCGCCAGGCTGCAACGTGCCCGCTAGTACCAAGAACTGGGCAGGAGTGGGCAGAGAGCACGGCCATCTGCCAGCAGGTTGCAGCTTGCCCAGGAAAATGCAGTGTCCTTGGAATGTGCAGCAAATCTTATTTCCTGGCAAGGTCGGGCTAAGTGAGCAGTGCTGGTACACTTTCTCCTTGAGAACTGGAGCGGAAAAGCTTTTCGCTAAGATGTAGGCGAGCAGAGAGGCAGAATACGGAGCTCCGCAGCTGGCCGAAAGCAAGTGCCGCTTGCCGGCGTCTTTCGGCAAAAGCGGCGCTCCGGAGCTCACCGCTACCGCTCCACTGATCTGTGCGCGAAGTAGCCGCTTCTTGGCCTCCGGCAGCCGGAGATCGCGGTAGCTTGCAAGAGGCGAAGAACGAAGCCGCGAAGAAGCCGGCTTGTGTGCGAAGCTCGCAGACAGCTGCAGGACGGTGGCTGCCGCTCTCCTGCCTCTTGAATTCACCCTTGGCATGCCAATGGAAGGTGTTCCAGGACAACCTTCCTGAGTTTTTATTTTAGTTTTCATGCATCCCACCTTGGAAATTCTTGTTGCTCCCCAGAGGCTCCGAGATGCAGAGAACACGGTGGCAGCTGCTGAAAAGAAGGGCAACTGTGAGTTGGTCAAGAACCAAGAACACAGGCAGCTGCCTGTGCTTGGCAAGGAGCAGCTGCTGGATTCTTGCAATTGCCTGCAGTGCGCACAGAAGCCCGCTGCTCTGCTGCTTGGTTTTTCGCCTTCAGTCAATTGCACATTGCTGAAGCTGAGGCAGGCTGTTCAGCTTTGCTGCTTTTCAGCATCTCAGCTGCTTTCTGCTCTGTGACAGCTCTCGAGATGAAATAGAGATTTTTAGAGTTGGGTTAACAAAATGAATTAAGCATTTCTAATTTAGCTTGTAGAGTTATGTGTTGAATTTTCAACCTTTTGCTTAAGAAACCTCTGCCTAGTACAATGGGCAAAGGAAAATGCAAATTTCTGAAGCTTCTTGCATAAAGAACAATACCAGAAGAAGCAAAGAACCCAGAAAAAGAAGCTCCTCTGTCTCCAAGCCTATCAAGACTGACAGACGTACTCAGAGAAGCACCAAAGGACCAAAAGCGCACGCGCAGAGAGGAAAAGTTCAAAAGTTCAATCATGAGGAAGACCACAATCTTCAGCCTCAGGACCACCAAGAGACCCCCGTACGACCACCACAGCAAACCACGCATGCCCAGAAGGCCGTGGACTTACTTAGCATGAGAAGCGAGGACAGGCGGGGCCAGGGGTTGAATATGCATGAAAAAGTTGTGCAATGTATTGCATATGGAACGTCTTTAAGAATAAAAGTGTGGGTCAGACTGAGGCTCGGGGCACAAGTTTTGGAGAGCTATCTCACTTGTGCCGGGCGCTGACATACATACCCACTTCATAACTACCCCAGGTCATGGAGTCTATTGATTTCTTCCGCGTATCGTTTCAGTTGGCGACCACGAAGGGACTGCTCTGCTCACCCGCAGGTCCGGTTGGGAGCAGACACCCTCAGGCGCCACGGGGCTTTTCCCCGGAGGGACTCTGCGCCTCGGCTGTACACTGCGGGGAGCAGACCACGGCCCGTTGACTAGCGGATGAAAGCGGTATGTGTTAATTTATTTTCTTACGGTTGGCACTGATAAGTCGCAAAAAGATGTTTTTGCGCGCAGGTTTGCCTAGGGGCTTGCAAGCAGACCGCCATCGGGGGAGAGGCCGGCGGCGGGAGGACCTCCCCAGCTGATAGCGCGGCTCGGGGAGGGCGAAATCGCGATTTCAGTGTGTGGTGTGTGTCCTGATTGCAGTGTAGTGTGTCTGTTACGTCCGGACGTGCGTGCTTGTGCGTGTGTGTGTATGTGTGAGTGGAACGGTGAAGCGCGGTGCGGCCTTGCTAAGATACAGAGAGGCGGCGCGGCGGTGCTAGAGAGCGCATGCGCAGGGCAGCTCTCAGCCCACACTACCTGATAGTGCGGGTAGTGCGCACTCTACCTGATAGAGCGGGTGGTGCGCATGCGTGGCACGGGCTGTCTCTGGCGAGCTGGGGGAGCGCGGCGCGGGGCTTAAGTCGGGGCTTGCAAAGTTGCTTTAGGCGCGGCCCAGCTGATAGCGCAGCGGGCGCGCGGGCACAAGCCGCGGTTTGAGGAGCCGCTTTGAACCCCGCTAGCTGATAGCGCAGCTAGTGGGAGCGTGGTACAAGCTAGGAGTTACAAGCACCGCTTACAAGCATCGCTAGTTGGTAAAAAGCTTGCAAAAGTAGCCAGCGAGCCCGGCTGGGCTAAGAGTTAAGTGTTTGTTATACAATAGCACTGCCCTTCAGTGTTAAAAGCTGTCACTGGGGCAGGAGGAGGGGTTGGGGAAGGCAGTCTAGGGTTGCCATGGGAAACAGCAGTTGTATGAGTTCTCCACCCCCTTTTGGAAGAGAATTGTACCCTCCCCCTGTCCTGTCAGTTATTGTTCAAGTCTGCCCCTTAGCCTAGAATCTTCTCTGTTCCACGTTTTCCCTTTGGTTCTTCCACCAAGAACACTCCTTTCCCTTTTCCCCACTGGTTAATGTTATATTTCCCCTCCCTTTAGCCTTCTCCCGATTGTACCCTCGAATGCTAAACCCTCCTACCCCTACGCAGTAAAAGAATCCTCAGCCCGCCCTTCGGGGCTCTCGGAATCTGCCTCCCTTCTGCTTCGTTGTCTCCCTGTTTGCCCCTTCTGCGACCCTTCAATCAACGAGCAGGATTTCAGCAGCCCGAGTGTCCCTCCCGTTCTTCTGGTGGACCCTCAGATGTACCAGCTATCCGAGCTTCGTGCCGAGTGGCTAAAAGCCCCCACGGCTCGGCAACTGGGAGATCCTTTGCATTACAGGGCGAATAAAGGGGGGATGAATGTGTGTGAATGAGAGGCTGTAAGAGCCCGTCTGAAGCCCCTCATTTTCCATTCTGCCTTCCGATTGCCACAAGAAAGAATCCCTTCCCCCACTGTAGTTCCGGCTTAGAACAGGACACAGCACAGGTGGAACCACTGAACCGTCATGCTGGCTGTTCCCAACAAGGCCTGGTAAGAACTTGGCAAGGACTTGGCAAGGACTTGGCAAAGACCTGACATGGAGCCAGCACGGGACAGCCTGATGCGCGGCCTGCTTCTAATCTCCGTTCTTAAGCCAAATGAACTTTTGGGGTGACTCTCGCGGTCCTTCATTGAAGACCCCTCATCTGCCTCGTTACCACTGTGACAAAGAAAGAATGAGAACCCTCCTCCCAAGGACTGAGACTGAGACCCCTGCTATAGGGAGGAGGGGAAATTGGTGGTCTGACCACTAATGACATGACCTGTTTCCCTTCAGTGATTCAAATGGACTTATTCTTCATTGTGTATTCGTCTTGCTTTGGTGGTTTCTGTGGACTCACCCGTTCCCTCGGGGCGATTACAATGGACTTGTTCCCCCCCTCTCTCCTCTGTGGACTATAATTGGAGCCCCGAGTCGACCAGAACTTCGAAGACTCCCCCGACACGACAGAGGGATCCCCATCGTCCGGAGCACTGAGGATCTCGCCTGTGTTGGTAGCTATTCCCATATCCCTCTTCTCTCTCTAACCTTTTATCTCCTTTCAGATCCCCACTATCGCGTTTACTGTTTTGGCCCCTACTAAAGGTGCATTTGTTGTGATTAACTGATAGTCCCTTGTTGTTTGCCTTTGTTGCACTTTTGGGATGGGTGAAAAGAACCATCACGACACCCCGCAAGAAGCGGATCGTGACAGAGGCGGGCTGGTTACCCCAGACCTGCTAAGCGAGAGCGGCAGTCTCCCATGCTGCGTTTCCGTCTTTTTCGCGAGAAAAGCGGCCAGTAAAGAGACGAAGCGAGTGATAAAAAGAGTGAGAGAACCCCCCCTGGGACTGGGTCTCGGAGAAAGAGTGGGACCCCTTAGTGGGGGGGGGGGGGGGGGGGGAGTAAAAGGTAATTAATTAGAAAAAAAAATGAATTAAAAGGTAAAAAGAGGGTCTTCTTGGCATAATCTATTGGGGAAAAATAAAAGGTAAAATGTGTAGGAGGGGCCCCTAAAAATTCTGCTGGATTGAGGGATAAGAATGCCCATGAACATCCAAGATCAAACCTGCTGGATTGAGGGATTAATGTTCCAAGAGCATCCAGGGTTGATTCAAACCTGCTGGATTGAGGGATTAATGTTCCAAGAGCATCCAGGGTTAAGTCAAACCTGCTGGGTTGAGGGATTAACATTGCAAGAGCACCCAGAATTAAGTTTGCTGGGTTGTTGAGAGCACCCAAGATTGAGTAAAAATTTTGCCAGTTTGAAGAGAAGTCTGACAGGATCTAGAGTTGGGAACCACACAGCTAGATTGAGGGGTATCCAAGAACACTGGGACTAGCCAGGGACACCTACAAGTGTAATAGGTGTGTTGAAAAAGAAAAGGTACCTTGTTGTTGTGGTTGTTTTGTTATGTGTAAGAGTAAGTAAAATAAAGTTAAGTGAATGTAGACGAAGGAAAGTATATGTATGCATCCTGCCCTGTTAAGCAGCCTCACTGTGCTTCCCTGCTGTCACCGACAAACACAAGTTACGAACCCTCAGAACTGAAAAAGTTCAATCAAATATTGCTTCCATTGATGACCATGATATTGTCTATAATACCTTGTTCCAACTTATGTTATGTAAGTGTTAATACCCCTATCCTACCAGTTGGTAAACCTGATGGGTCATACCGGTTAGTACAGGATCTGCGGGCCATAAACAAGGTCACGGAGGATCTGTATCCTGTGGTGGCCAATCCCTACACGTTATTAACTTGCTTAACAGCCGAGCTAACTTGGTTTACCGTTTTAGATTTAAAAGATGCCTTCTTTTGCCTTCCTATCCATGAAGCCAGAAAATTTTTGCATTTGAATGGGAAAATCCTAAGAGCGGGCCAAGAACTCAACTGACATGGACCAGACTCCCACAAGGATTCAAAAACTCACCCACTTTGTTTGGAGAACAACTTGCAAAAGAATTAGAGACCTGAGAAGCCCCTCCAGAGGAAGGGAAGTTGCTAGAGTACGTAGATGACATCCTGATAGCCACACGGACAAGGGAAGCATGCACGGCCTGGACGATAAGCCTCTTGAACTTTTTGGGGCTCCAAGGGTACCGAGTATCAAAGAAAAAAGCCCAAGTAGTAAAACAGAAAGTAACTTCTCTGGGTTACGAAGTCAGTGCTAGACAACGTACCTTGGGCCAAAGCCGGAAGGAGGCAATATGCCAGACCCCAAAACCTCAGACGGTAAAGGAACTACGAACTTTCCTGAGGATGACAGGGTGGTGCAGGTTATGGATCTATAACTATGGACTGTTTGTTAAGCCCTTCTATGAACTGATTGCAACTGAAAGCAGGAACATCCAAGAGACAAAGGAAGCTACGCAAGCTTTCAACCAGCTGAAAAAAGCCCTCATGTCAGCTCCAGCCCTGAGATTGCCAGACGTGAGTAAGCCTTCCCTTTTATTCTCCCATGAGAAGCAAGGAATCGCCTTAGGAATACTAGCACAGGACCTCGGCCCATATCGGAGAGCAGTGGCTTACTTCTCTAAGCAATTGGATACAGCAGCTAAAGGGTGGCCTGGGTGCCTCAGAGCTGTTGCAGCAGTCGTACTGAACATCCAAGAGGCACACAAATTCACCCTAGGCCAGAAAAGAACTGTGCTAGTGTCTCACACAGTGTCTGCAGTGCTAGAGGTAAAAGGTGGGCATTGGCTTTCCCCACAACGGCTCCTGAGATACCAAGCTATCATAGTGGAGCAAGATGATGTAGAGATAGTAGTGACTAACATTGTCAATCCAGCCTCCTTCCTCAGTAGAAACCAAGGGGAACCAGTGGAACATGACTGCCTGGAGACCATTGAAGCCACCTACTCCAGCTGCCCTGACTCGAAGGACACCCCTCTCGAGAATGCAGAAGTCTCGTTTACTGATGGAAGCAGTTATATCATCAGTGGAAAACGGCACGCCGGGTAGGCAGTTCCAACGTGCAAGGAAGTAATGTCATCTGGGCCCCTGCCAACAAATACCTCTGCACAGAAGGCCGAGATAATTGCTCTAACTGGGGCCCTAGAATTGGCAAGAGGGAAAGAAATAAACATATACACGGACTCGAAGTATGCATTTGGAGTAGTGCATGCTCACAGAGCCATTTAGAAAGAGAGAGGACTGCTGAAGTCTCAAGGGAAAAATATTAAAGATGCATCAGAAGTACTGCGACTTCTAGAAGCAGTCCAGTTGCCAGAGAAAGTAGCGATCATGCACATTAAGGCACATCAGAAGATCAACTCAGAATTGGAAGAAGGAAACGAGCTGGCAGATAGGGAAGCAAAAGAAGCAGCAAGACGGGCACATTTCCCCTAAAGGTAAGCCAAGATACAACAAACCAGAAAAAAAAATTAATCTATGAGCAAAAAGGAGACTATAACCAAGAGGGATGGGCCACCATAGAAGGAAAATTAGTTCTACCCTCCTATTTATGATGGTCCCTAATAAAGGAAGAACACCAGAAAACCATTGGGGTATTGATGCTCTAGCATAACTAGACATTTACAACTCGACAATGTGACCTTTGCCTCCAGACCAACCCCAAAAATACTCCCAAACCAAAGCTTAGCCAGATGAGGAAGGGTCATGGGCCGGAGCAGCAATGGCAGATTGATTGTACAGAATTGCCAAGAAAAGGGGGGTATACGTTTTTCCTGGTGCTAACAGATACCTTTTCAGGATGGCCAGAAGCATTCCCCACCAGGACTTCTAAAGCTCAAGAAGTAACTAAGGTATTGGTACAAGAAAACATACCACGCTTTAGAGTCCTGGCCACAATCTCCTCAAATAGAGGACCACATTTTATTGTAAAATTCGTGCAACAAGTTAGCCAATACTTGAACATAGACTGAGAACTTCACACCCCATATAACCCACAATCAAGTGGTCAGGTAAAAAAAATGAATCATTTGATCAAACAACAAATTGTACAATTGGGACAAGAAGCTAATTTGTCATGGACTCAATCCCTCCCATTAGCACTACTGCAGATCCGAACCAAACCCAAGACTAAAGAAAAGCTAAACCACTTTGACTTGCTTTATGAAAAACCATATGGGGTGCGAAAGAGAATGTCTAGCCAAGACATGTCACTAACCTCCTGTATGTTAAGTCTCTTAACTTGGTGTATCCAGCACCAATCACTAGCTAATAAACACAAGTCATAACTAGTGAAATACACTGTTTAGAAGACTTTATGTCACCCAATTATAATTCTATTAATTTTAGTTACTGTAAGTTTAATGATGTCTACTTTAACACTCATGTAGAATTCGAGGATGTTAAAACACATGGCCAGTCTGACATCACTCTCTAGAACTCCTAGAATCTTACTGAAAGAGGACGGTCAAGATAGTAGATGAGAATTTAAATCAAGACCCCTGTAGTAAAAGAATTTACTCTATTTTAAGAAAAGGGGGGACTGAAGCAGAGATTTTTAGAGTTAGGTTAACAAAATGAATGAAGCATTTCTAATTTAGCTTGTAGAGTTATGTGTTGAATTTTCAACCTTTTGCTTAAGAAACCTCTGCCTAGTACAATGGGCATAGGAAAATGCAAATTTCTGAAGCTTCTTGCATAAAGAACAATACCAGAAGAAGCAAAGAACCCAGATAAAGAAGCTCCTCTGTCTCCAAGCCTATCAAGACTGACAGACGTACTCAGAGAAGCACCAAAGGACCAAAAGCGCACGCGCAGAGAGGAAAAGTTCAAAAGTTCAATCGTGAGGAAGACCACAATCTTCAGCCTCAGGACCACCAAGAGACCCCCGTACGACCACCACAGCAAACCACGCATGCCCAGAAGGCCGTGGACTTACTTAGCATGAGAAGCGAGGACAGGCGGGGCCAGGGGTTGAATATGCATGAAAAAGTTGTGCAATGTATTGCATATGGAACGTCTTTAAGAATAAAAGTGTGGGTCAGACTGAGGCTCGGGGCACAAGTTTTGGAGAGCTATCTCACTTGCGCCGGGCGCTAACATACATACCCACTTCATAACTACCCCAGGTTATGGAGTCTACTGATTTCTTCCGCGTATCGTTTCAGAGGTTTCTTGCCTTCGCCAGGCTGCAACGTGCCCGCTAGTAGCAAGAACTGGGCAGGAGTGGGCAGAGAGCAGGGCCATCTGCCAGCAGGTTGCAGCTTGCCCAGGAAAATGCAGTGTCCTTGGAATGTGCAGCAAATCTTATTTCCTGGCAAGGTCGGGCTAAGTGAGCAGTGCTGGTACACTTTCTCCTTGAGAACTGGAGCGGAAAAGCTTTTCGCTAAGATGTAGGCGAGCAGAGAGGCAGAATACGCAGCTCCGCAGCTGGCCGAAAGCAAGTGCCGCTTCCCGGCGTCTTTCGGCAAAAGCGGCGCTCCGGAGCGCACCGCTGCCGCTCCACTGATCTGTGCGCGAAGTAGCCGCTTCTTGGCCTCCGGCAGCCGGAGATCGCGGTAGCTTGCAAGAGGCGAAGAACGAAGCCGCGAAGAAGCCGGCTTGTGTGCGTAGCTCGCACACAGCTGCAGGACGGTGGCTGCCGCTCTCCTGCCTCTTGAATTCACCCTTGGCATGCCAATGGAAGCTGTTCCAGGACAACCTTCCTGAGTTTTTATTTTAGTTTTCATGCATCCCACCTTGGAAATTCTCGTTGCTCCCCAGAGGCTCCGAGATGCAGAGAACACGGTGGCAGCTGCTGAAAAGAAGGGCAACTGTGAGTTGGTCAAGAAGCAAGAACCTAGGCAGCTGCCTGTGCTTGGCAAGGAGCAGCTGCTGGATTCTTGCAATTGCCTTCAGTGCGCACAGAAGCCCGCTGCTCTGCTGCTTGGTTTTTCGCCTTCAGTCAATTACACACTGCTGAAGCTGAGGCAGGCAGTTCAGCTTTGCTGCTTTTCAGCATCTCAGCTGCCCTTCTGCTCTGTGACAGCTCTCCAGGTTTCTTGCCTTCGCCAGGCTGCAACGTGCCCGCTAGTACCAAGAACTGGGCAGGAGTGGGCAGAGAGCAGGGCCATCTGCCAGCAGGTTGCAGCTTGCCCAGGAAAATGCAGTGTCCTTGGAATGTGCAGCAAATCTTATTTCCTGGCAAGGTCGGGCTAAGTGAGCAGTGCTGGTACACTTTCTCCTTGAGAACTGGAGCGGAAAAGCTTTTTGCTAAGATGTAGGCGAGCAGAGAGGCAGAATACGCAGCTCCGCAGCTGGCCGAAAGCAAGTGCCGCTTCCCGGCGTCTTTCGGCAAAAGCGGCGCTCCGGAGCTCACCGCTGCCGCTCCACTGATCTGTGCGCGAAGTAGCCGCTTCTTGGCCTCCGGCAGCCGGAGATCGCGGTAGCTTGCAAGAGGCGAAGAACGAAGCCGCAAAGAAGCCGGCTTGTGTGCCAAGCTCGCACACAGCTGCAGGACGGTGGCTGCCGCTCTCCTGCCTCTTGAATTCACCCTTGGCATGCCAATGGGAGGTGTTCCAGGACAACCTTCCTGAGTTTTTATTTTAGTTTTCATGCATCCCACCTTGGAAATTCTCGTTGCTCCCCAGAGGCTCCGAGATGCAGAGAACACGGTGGCAGCTGCTGAAAAGAAGGGCAACTGTGAGTTGGTCAAAAACCAAGAACCCAGGCAGCTGCCTGTGCTTGGCAAGGAGCAGCTGCTGGATTCTTGCAATTGCCTTCAGTGCGCACAGAAGCCCGCTGCTCTGCTGCTTGGTTTTTCGCCTTCAGTCAATTACACACTGCTGAAGCTGAGGCAGGCAGTTCAGCTTTGCTGCTTTTCAGCATCTCAGCTGCCCTTCTGCTCTGTGACAGCTCTCCAGGTTTCTTGCCTTCGCTAGGCTGCAACGTGCCCGCTAGTAGCAAGAACTGGGCAGGAGTGGGCAGAGAGCAGGGCCATCTGCCAGCAGGTTGCAGCTTGCCCAGGAAAATGCAGTGTCCTTGGAATGTGCAGCAAATCTTATTTCCTGGCAAGGTCGGGCTAAGTGAGCAGTGCTGGTACACTTTCTCCTTGAGAACTGGAGCGGAAAAGCTTTTCGCTAAGATGTAGGCGAGCAGAGAGGCAGAATACGCAGCTCCGCAGCTGGCCGAAAGCAAGTGCCGCTTCCCGGCGTCTTTCGGCAAAAGCGGCGCTCCGGAGCGCACCGCTGCCGCTCCAGTCATCTGTGCGCGAAGTAGCCGCTTCTTGGCCTCCGGCAGCCGGAGATCGCGGTAGCTTGCAAGAGGCGAAGAACGAAGCCGCGAAGAAGCCGGCTTGTGTGCGAAGCTCGCACACAGCTGCAGGACGGTGGCTGCCGCTCTCCTGCCTCTTGAATTCACCCTTGGCATGCCAATGGAAGGTGTTCCAGGACAACCTTCCTGAGTTTTTATTTTAGTTTTCATGCATCCCACCTTGGAAATTCTCGTTGCTCCCCAGAGGCTCCGAGATGCAGAGAACACGGTGGCAGCTGCTGAAAAGAAGGGCAACTGTGAGTTGGTCAAGAAGCAAGAACCTAGGCAGCTGCCTGTGCTTGGCAAGGAGCAGCTGCTGGATTCTTGCAATTGCCTTCAGTGCGCACAGAAGCCCGCTGCTCTGCTGCTTGGTTTTTCGCCTTCAGTCAATTGCACATTGCTGAAGCTGAGGCAGGCAGTTCAGCTTTGCTGCTTTTCAGCATCTCAGCTGCTTTCTGCTCTGTGACAGCTCTCGAGATGAAATAGAGATTTTTAGAGTTGGGTTAACAAAATGAATTAAGCATTTCTAATTTAGCTTGTAGAGTTATGTGTTGAATTTTCAACCTTTTGCTTAAGAAACCTCTGCCTAGTACAATGGGCAAAGGAAAATGCAAATTTCTGAAGCTTCTTGCATAAAGAACAATACCAGAAGAAGCAAAGAACCCAGATAAAGAAGCTCCTCTGTCTCCAAGCCTATCAAGACTGACAGACGTACTCAGAGAAGCACCAAAGGACCAAAAGCGCACGCGCAGAGAGGAAAAGTTCAAAAGTTCAATCATGAGGAAGACCACAATCTTCAGCCTCAGGACCACCAAGAGACCCCCGTACGACCACCACAGCAAACCACGCATGCCCAGAAGGCCGTGGACTTACTTAGCATGAGAAGCGAGGACAGGCGGGGCCAGGGGTTGAATATGCATGAAAAAGTTGTGCAATGTATTGCATATGGAACGTCTTTAAGAATAAAAGTGTGGGTCAGACTGAGGCTCGGGGCACAAGTTTTGGAGAGCTATCTCACTTGTGCCGGGCGCTGACATACATACCCACTTCATAACTACCCCAGGTCATGGAGTCTATTGATTTCTTCCGCGTATCGTTTCAGTTGGCGACCACGAAGGGACTGCTCTGCTCACCCGCAGGTCCGGTTGGGAGCAGACACCCTCAGGCGCCACGGGGCTTTTCCCCGGAGGGACTCTGCGCCTCGGCTGTACACTGCGGGGAGCAGACCACGGCCCGTTGACTAGCGGATGAAAGCGGTATGTGTTAATTTATTTTCTTACGGTTGGCACTGATAAGTCGCAAAAAGATGTTTTTGCGCGCAGGTTTGCCTAGGGGCTTGCAAGCAGACCGCCATCGGGGGAGAGGCCGGCGGCGGGAGGACCTCCCCAGCTGATAGCGCGGCTCGGGGAGGGCGAAATCGCGATTTCAGTGTGTGGTGTGTGTCCTGATTGCAGTGTAGTGTGTCTGTTACGTCCGGACGTGCGTGCTTGTGCGTGTGTGTGTATGTGTGAGTGGAACGGTGAAGCGCGGTGCGGCCTTGCTAAGATACAGAGAGGCGGCGCGGCGGTGCTAGAGAGCGCATGCGCAGGGCAGCTCTCAGCCCACACTACCTGATAGTGCGGGTAGTGCGCACTCTACCTGATAGAGCGGGTGGTGCGCATGCGTGGCACGGGCTGTCTCTGGCGAGCTGGGGGAGCGCGGCGCGGGGCTTAAGTCGGGGCTTGCAAAGTTGCTTTAGGCGCGGCCCAGCTGATAGCGCAGCGGGCGCGCGGGCACAAGCCGCGGTTTGAGGAGCCGCTTTGAACCCCGCTAGCTGATAGCGCAGCTAGTGGGAGCGTGGTACAAGCTAGGAGTTACAAGCACCGCTTACAAGCATCGCTAGTTGGTAAAAAGCTTGCAAAAGTAGCCAGCGAGCCCGGCTGGGCTAAGAGTTAAGTGTTTGTTATACAATAGCACTGCCCTTCAGTGTTAAAAGCTGTCACTGGGGCAGGAGGAGGGGTTGGGGAAGGCAGTCTAGGGTTGCCATGGGAAACAGCAGTTGTATGAGTTCTCCACCCCCTTTTGGAAGAGAATTGTACCCTCCCCCTGTCCTGTCAGTTATTGTTCAAGTCTGCCCCTTAGCCTAGAATCTTCTCTGTTCCACGTTTTCCCTTTGGTTCTTCCACCAAGAACACTCCTTTCCCTTTTCCCCACTGGTTAATGTTATATTTCCCCTCCCTTTAGCCTTCTCCCGATTGTACCCTCGAATGCTAAACCCTCCTACCCCTACGCAGTAAAAGAATCCTCAGCCCGCCCTTCGGGGCTCTCGGAATCTGCCTCCCTTCTGCTTCGTTGTCTCCCTGTTTGCCCCTTCTGCGACCCTTCAATCAACGAGCAGGATTTCAGCAGCCCGAGTGTCCCTCCCGTTCTTCTGGTGGACCCTCAGATGTACCAGCTATCCGAGCTTCGTGCCGAGTGGCTAAAAGCCCCCACGGCTCGGCAACTGGGAGATCCTTTGCATTACAGGGCGAATAAAGGGGGGATGAATGTGTGTGAATGAGAGGCTGTAAGAGCCCGTCTGAAGCCCCTCATTTTCCATTCTGCCTTCCGATTGCCACAAGAAAGAATCCCTTCCCCCACTGTAGTTCCGGCTTAGAACAGGACACAGCACAGGTGGAACCACTGAACCGTCATGCTGGCTGTTCCCAACAAGGCCTGGTAAGAACTTGGCAAGGACTTGGCAAGGACTTGGCAAAGACCTGACATGGAGCCAGCACGGGACAGCCTGATGCGCGGCCTGCTTCTAATCTCCGTTCTTAAGCCAAATGAACTTTTGGGGTGACTCTCGCGGTCCTTCATTGAAGACCCCTCATCTGCCTCGTTACCACTGTGACAAAGAAAGAATGAGAACCCTCCTCCCAAGGACTGAGACTGAGACCCCTGCTATAGGGAGGAGGGGAAATTGGTGGTCTGACCACTAATGACATGACCTGTTTCCCTTCAGTGATTCAAATGGACTTATTCTTCATTGTGTATTCGTCTTGCTTTGGTGGTTTCTGTGGACTCACCCGTTCCCTCGGGGCGATTACAATGGACTTGTTCCCCCCCTCTCTCCTCTGTGGACTATAATTGGAGCCCCGAGTCGACCAGAACTTCGAAGACTCCCCCGACACGACAGAGGGATCCCCATCGTCCGGAGCACTGAGGATCTCGCCTGTGTTGGTAGCTATTCCCATATCCCTCTTCTCTCTCTAACCTTTTATCTCCTTTCAGATCCCCACTATCGCGTTTACTGTTTTGGCCCCTACTAAAGGTGCATTTGTTGTGATTAACTGATAGTCCCTTGTTGTTTGCCTTTGTTGCACTTTTGGGATGGGTGAAAAGAACCATCACGACACCCCGCAAGAAGCGGATCGTGACAGAGGCGGGCTGGTTACCCCAGACCTGCTAAGCGAGAGCGGCAGTCTCCCATGCTGCGTTTCCGTCTTTTTCGCGAGAAAAGCGGCCAGTAAAGAGACGAAGCGAGTGATAAAAAGAGTGAGAGAACCCCCCCTGGGACTGGGTCTCGGAGAAAGAGTGGGACCCCTTAGTGGGGGGGGGGGGGGGGGGGAGTAAAAGGTAATTAATTAGAAAAAAAAATGAATTAAAAGGTAAAAAGAGGGTCTTCTTGGCATAATCTATTGGGGAAAAATAAAAGGTAAAATGTGTAGGAGGGGCCCCTAAAAATTCTGCTGGATTGAGGGATAAGAATGCCCATGAACATCCAAGATCAAACCTGCTGGATTGAGGGATTAATGTTCCAAGAGCATCCAGGGTTGATTCAAACCTGCTGGATTGAGGGATTAATGTTCCAAGAGCATCCAGGGTTAAGTCAAACCTGCTGGGTTGAGGGATTAACATTGCAAGAGCACCCAGAATTAAGTTTGCTGGGTTGTTGAGAGCACCCAAGATTGAGTAAAAATTTTGCCAGTTTGAAGAGAAGTCTGACAGGATCTAGAGTTGGGAACCACACAGCTAGATTGAGGGGTATCCAAGAACACTGGGACTAGCCAGGGACACCTACAAGTGTAATAGGTGTGTTGAAAAAGAAAAGGTACCTTGTTGTTGTGGTTGTTTTGTTATGTGTAAGAGTAAGTAAAATAAAGTTAAGTGAATGTAGACGAAGGAAAGTATATGTATGCATCCTGCCCTGTTAAGCAGCCTCACTGTGCTTCCCTGCTGTCACCGACAAACACAAGTTACGAACCCTCAGAACTGAAAAAGTTCAATCAAATATTGCTTCCATTGATGACCATGATATTGTCTATAATACCTTGTTCCAACTTATGTTATGTAAGTGTTAATACCCCTATCCTACCAGTTGGTAAACCTGATGGGTCATACCGGTTAGTACAGGATCTGCGGGCCATAAACAAGGTCACGGAGGATCTGTATCCTGTGGTGGCCAATCCCTACACGTTATTAACTTGCTTAACAGCCGAGCTAACTTGGTTTACCGTTTTAGATTTAAAAGATGCCTTCTTTTGCCTTCCTATCCATGAAGCCAGAAAATTTTTGCATTTGAATGGGAAAATCCTAAGAGCGGGCCAAGAACTCAACTGACATGGACCAGACTCCCACAAGGATTCAAAAACTCACCCACTTTGTTTGGAGAACAACTTGCAAAAGAATTAGAGACCTGAGAAGCCCCTCCAGAGGAAGGGAAGTTGCTAGAGTACGTAGATGACATCCTGATAGCCACACGGACAAGGGAAGCATGCACGGCCTGGACGATAAGCCTCTTGAACTTTTTGGGGCTCCAAGGGTACCGAGTATCAAAGAAAAAAGCCCAAGTAGTAAAACAGAAAGTAACTTCTCTGGGTTACGAAGTCAGTGCTAGACAACGTACCTTGGGCCAAAGCCGGAAGGAGGCAATATGCCAGACCCCAAAACCTCAGACGGTAAAGGAACTACGAACTTTCCTGAGGATGACAGGGTGGTGCAGGTTATGGATCTATAACTATGGACTGTTTGTTAAGCCCTTCTATGAACTGATTGCAACTGAAAGCAGGAACATCCAAGAGACAAAGGAAGCTACGCAAGCTTTCAACCAGCTGAAAAAAGCCCTCATGTCAGCTCCAGCCCTGAGATTGCCAGACGTGAGTAAGCCTTCCCTTTTATTCTCCCATGAGAAGCAAGGAATCGCCTTAGGAATACTAGCACAGGACCTCGGCCCATATCGGAGAGCAGTGGCTTACTTCTCTAAGCAATTGGATACAGCAGCTAAAGGGTGGCCTGGGTGCCTCAGAGCTGTTGCAGCAGTCGTACTGAACATCCAAGAGGCACACAAATTCACCCTAGGCCAGAAAAGAACTGTGCTAGTGTCTCACACAGTGTCTGCAGTGCTAGAGGTAAAAGGTGGGCATTGGCTTTCCCCACAACGGCTCCTGAGATACCAAGCTATCATAGTGGAGCAAGATGATGTAGAGATAGTAGTGACTAACATTGTCAATCCAGCCTCCTTCCTCAGTAGAAACCAAGGGGAACCAGTGGAACATGACTGCCTGGAGACCATTGAAGCCACCTACTCCAGCTGCCCTGACTCGAAGGACACCCCTCTCGAGAATGCAGAAGTCTCGTTTACTGATGGAAGCAGTTATATCATCAGTGGAAAACGGCACGCCGGGTAGGCAGTTCCAACGTGCAAGGAAGTAATGTCATCTGGGCCCCTGCCAACAAATACCTCTGCACAGAAGGCCGAGATAATTGCTCTAACTGGGGCCCTAGAATTGGCAAGAGGGAAAGAAATAAACATATACACGGACTCGAAGTATGCATTTGGAGTAGTGCATGCTCACAGAGCCATTTAGAAAGAGAGAGGACTGCTGAAGTCTCAAGGGAAAAATATTAAAGATGCATCAGAAGTACTGCGACTTCTAGAAGCAGTCCAGTTGCCAGAGAAAGTAGCGATCATGCACATTAAGGCACATCAGAAGATCAACTCAGAATTGGAAGAAGGAAACGAGCTGGCAGATAGGGAAGCAAAAGAAGCAGCAAGACGGGCACATTTCCCCTAAAGGTAAGCCAAGATACAACAAACCAGAAAAAAAATTAATCTATGAGCAAAAAGGAGACTATAACCAAGAGGGATGGGCCACCATAGAAGGAAAATTAGTTCTACCCTCCTATTTATGATGGTCCCTAATAAAGGAAGAACACCAGAAAACCATTGGGGTATTGATGCTCTAGCATAACTAGACATTTACAACTCGACAATGTGACCTTTGCCTCCAGACCAACCCCAAAAATACTCCCAAACCAAAGCTTAGCCAGATTAGGAAGGGTCATGGGCCGGAGCAGCAATGGCAGATTGATTGTACAGAATTGCCAAGAAAAGGGGGGTATACGTTTTTCCTGGTGCTAACAGATACCTTTTCAGGATGGCCAGAAGCATTCCCCACCAGGACTTCTAAAGCTCAAGAAGTAACTAAGGTATTGGTACAAGAAAACATACCACGCTTTAGAGTCCTGGCCACAATCTCCTCAAATAGAGGACCACATTTTATTGTAAAATTCGTGCAACAAGTTAGCCAATACTTGAACATAGACTGAGAACTTCACACCCCATATAACCCACAATCAAGTGGTCAGGTAAAAAAAATGAATCATTTGATCAAACAACAAATTGTACAATTGGGACAAGAAGCTAATTTGTCATGGACTCAATCCCTCCCATTAGCACTACTGCAGATCCGAACCAAACCCAAGACTAAAGAAAAGCTAAACCACTTTGACTTGCTTTATGAAAAACCATATGGGGTGCGAAAGAGAATGTCTAGCCAAGACATGTCACTAACCTCCTGTATGTTAAGTCTCTTAACTTGGTGTATCCAGCACCAATCACTAGCTAATAAACACAAGTCATAACTAGTGAAATACACTGTTTAGAAGACTTTATGTCACCCAATTATAATTCTATTAATTTTAGTTACTGTACGTTTAATGATGTCTACTTTAACACTCATGTAGAATTCGAGGATGTTAAAACACATGGCCAGTCTGACATCACTCTCTAGAACTCCTAGAATCTTACTGAAAGAGGACGGTCAAGACAGTAGATGAGAATTTAAATCAAGACCCCTGTAGTAAAAGAATTTACTCTATTTTAAGAAAAGGGGGGACTGAAGCAGAGATTTTTAGAGTTAGGTTAACAAAATGAATGAAGCATTTCTAATTTAGCTTGTAGAGTTATGTGTTGAATTTTCAACCTTTTGCTTAAGAAACCTCTGCCTAGTACAATGGGCATAGGAAAATGCAAATTTCTGAAGCTTCTTGCATAAAGAACAATACCAGAAGAAGCAAAGAACCCAGATAAAGAAGCTCCTCTGTCTCCAAGCCTATCAAGACTGACAGACGTACTCAGAGAAGCACCAAAGGACCAAAAGCGCACGCGCAGAGAGGAAAAGTTCAAAAGTTCAATCGTGAGGAAGACCACAATCTTCAGCCTCAGGACCACCAAGAGACCCCCGTACGACCACCACAGCAAACCACGCATGCCCAGAAGGCCGTGGACTTACTTAGCATGAGAAGCGAGGACAGGCGGGGCCAGGGGTTGAATATGCATGAAAAAGTTGTGCAATGTATTGCATATGGAACGTCTTTAAGAATAAAAGTGTGGGTCAGACTGAGGCTCGGGGCACAAGTTTTGGAGAGCTATCTCACTTGTGCCGGGCGCTAACATACATAGCCACTTCATAACTACCCCAGGTTATGGAGTCTACTGATTTCTTCCGCGTATCGTTTCAGAGGTTTCTTGCCTTCGCCAGGCTGCAACGTGCCCGCTAGTAGCAAGAACTGGGCAGGAGTGGGCAGAGAGCAGGGCCATCTGCCAGCAGGTTGCAGCTTGCCCAGGAAAATGCAGTGTCCTTGGAATGTGCAGCAAATCTTATTTCCTGGCAAGGTCGGGCTAAGTGAGCACTGCTGGTACACTTTCTCCTTGAGAACTGGAGCGGAAAAGCTTTTCGCTAAGATGTAGGCGAGCAGAGAGGCAGAATACGCAGCTCCGCAGCTGGCCGAAAGCAAGTGCCGCTTCCCGGCGTCTTTCGGCAAAAGCGGCGCTCCGGAGCGCACCGCTGCCGCTCCAGTCATCTGTGCGCGAAGTAGCCGCTTCTTCGCCTCCGGCAGCCGGAGATCGCGGTAGCTTGCAAGAGGCGAAGAACGAAGCCGCGAAGAAGCCGGCTTGTGTGTGAAGCTCGCACACAGCTGCAGGACGGTGGCTGCCGCTCTCCTGCCTCTTGAATTCACCCTTGGCATGCCAATGGAAGGTGTTCCAGGACAACCTTCCTGAGTTTTTATTTTAGTTTTCATGCATCCCACCTTGGAAATTCTCGTTGCTCCCCAGAGGCTCCGAGATGCAGAGAACACGGTGGCAGCTGCTGAAAAGAAGGGCAACTGTGAGTTGGTCAAGAAGCAAGAACCTAGGCAGCTGCCTGTGCTTGGCAAGGAGCAGCTGCTGGATTCTTGCAATTGCCTTCAGTGCGCACAGAAGCCCGCTGCTCTGCTGCTTGGTTTTTCGCCTTCAGTCAATTACACACTGCTGAAGCTGAGGCAGGCAGTTCAGCTTTGCTGCTTTTCAGCATCTCAGCTGCCCTTCTGCTCTGTGACAGCTCTCCAGGTTCCTTGCCTTCGCCAGGCTGCAACGTGCCCGCTAGTACCAAGAACTGGGCAGGAGTGGGCAGAGAGCACGGCCATCTGCCAGCAGGTTGCAGCTTGCCCAGGAAAATGCAGTGTCCTTGGAATGTGCAGCAAATCTTATTTCCTGGCAAGGTCGGGCTAAGTGAGCAGTGCTGGTACACTTTCTCCTTGAGAACTGGAGCGGAAAAGCTTTTCGCTAAGATGTAGGCGAGCAGAGAGGCAGAATACGCAGCTCCGCAGCTGGCCGAAAGCAAGTGCCGCTTCCCGGCGTCTTTCGGCAAAAGCGGCGCTCCGGAGCGCACCGCTGCCGCTCCACTGATCTGTGCGCGAAGTAGCCGCTTCTTGGCCTCCGGCAGCCGGAGATCGCGGTAGCTTGCAAGAGGCGAAGAACGAAGCCGCGAAGAAGCCGGCTTGTGTGCGTAGCTCGCACACAGCTGCAGGACGGTGGCTGCCGCTCTCCTGCCTCTTGAATTCACCCTTGGCATGCCAATGGAAGCTGTTCCAGGACAACCTTCCTGAGTTTTTATTTTAGTTTTCATGCATCCCACCTTGGAAATTCTCGTTGCTCCCCAGAGGCTCCGAGATGCAGAGAACACGGTGGCAGCTGCTGAAAAGAAGGGCAACTGTGAGTTGGTCAAGAAGCAAGAACCTAGGCAGCTGCCTGTGCTTGGCAAGGAGCAGCTGCTGGATTCTTGCAATTGCCTTCAGTGCGCACAGAAGCCCGCTGCTCTGCTGCTTGGTTTTTCGCCTTCAGTCAATTACACACTGCTGAAGCTGAGGCAGGCAGTTCAGCTTTGCTGCTTTTCAGCATCTCAGCTGCCCTTCTGCTCTGTGACAGCTCTCCAGGTTTCTTGCCTTCGCCAGGCTGCAACGTGCCCGCTAGTACCAAGAACTGGGCAGGAGTGGGCAGAGAGCAGGGCCATCTGCCAGCAGGTTGCAGCTTGCCCAGGAAAATGCAGTGTCCTTGGAATGTGCAGCAAATCTTATTTCCTGGCAAGGTCGGGCTAAGTGAGCAGTGCTGGTACACTTTCTCCTTGAGAACTGGAGCGGAAAAGCTTTTTGCTAAGATGTAGGCGAGCAGAGAGGCAGAATACGCAGCTCCGCAGCTGGCCGAAAGCAAGTGCCGCTTCCCGGCGTCTTTCGGCAAAAGCGGCGCTCCGGAGCTCACCGCTGCCGCTCCACTGATCTGTGCGCGAAGTAGCCGCTTCTTGGCCTCCGGCAGCCGGAGATCGCGGTAGCTTGCAAGAGGCGAAGAACGAAGCCGCAAAGAAGCCGGCTTGTGTGCCAAGCTCGCACACAGCTGCAGGACGGTGGCTGCCGCTCTCCTGCCTCTTGAATTCACCCTTGGCATGCCAATGGGAGGTGTTCCAGGACAACCTTCCTGAGTTTTTATTTTAGTTTTCATGCATCCCACCTTGGAAATTCTCGTTGCTCCCCAGAGGCTCCGAGATGCAGAGAACACGGTGGCAGCTGCTGAAAAGAAGGGCAACTGTGAGTTGGTCAAAAACCAAGAACCCAGGCAGCTGCCTGTGCTTGGCAAGGAGCAGCTGCTGGATTCTTGCAATTGCCTTCAGTGCGCACAGAAGCCCGCTGCTCTGCTGCTTGGTTTTTCGCCTTCAGTCAATTACACACTGCTGAAGCTGAGGCAGGCAGTTCAGCTTTGCTGCTTTTCAGCATCTCAGCTGCCCTTCTGCTCTGTGACAGCTCTCCAGGTTTCTTGCCTTCGCTAGGCTGCAACGTGCCCGCTAGTAGCAAGAACTGGGCAGGAGTGGGCAGAGAGCAGGGCCATCTGCCAGCAGGTTGCAGCTTGCCCAGGAAAATGCAGTGTCCTTGGAATGTGCAGCAAATCTTATTTCCTGGCAAGGTCGGGCTAAGTGAGCAGTGCTGGTACACTTTCTCCTTGAGAACTGGAGCGGAAAAGCTTTTCGCTAAGATGTAGGCGAGCAGAGAGGCAGAATACGCAGCTCCGCAGCTGGCCGAAAGCAAGTGCCGCTTCCCGGCGTCTTTCGGCAAAAGCGGCGCTCCGGAGCGCACCGCTGCCGCTCCAGTCATCTGTGCGCGAAGTAGCCGCTTCTTGGCCTCCGGCAGCCGGAGATCGCGGTAGCTTGCAAGAGGCGAAGAACGAAGCCGCGAAGAAGCCGGCTTGTGTGCGAAGCTCGCACACAGCTGCAGGACGGTGGCTGCCGCTCTCCTGCCTCTTGAATTCACCCTTGGCATGCCAATGGAAGGTGTTCCAGGACAACCTTCCTGAGTTTTTATTTTAGTTTTCATGCATCCCACCTTGGAAATTCTCGTTGCTCCCCAGAGGCTCCGAGATGCAGAGAACACGGTGGCAGCTGCTGAAAAGAAGGGCAACTGTGAGTTGGTCAAGAAGCAAGAACCTAGGCAGCTGCCTGTGCTTGGCAAGGAGCAGCTGCTGGATTCTTGCAATTGCCTTCAGTGCGCACAGAAGCCCGCTGCTCTGCTGCTTGGTTTTTCGCCTTCAGTCAATTGCACATTGCTGAAGCTGAGGCAGGCAGTTCAGCTTTGCTGCTTTTCAGCATCTCAGCTGCTTTCTGCTCTGTGACAGCTCTCGAGATGAAATAGAGATTTTTAGAGTTGGGTTAACAAAATGAATTAAGCATTTCTAATTTAGCTTGTAGAGTTATGTGTTGAATTTTCAACCTTTTGCTTAAGAAACCTCTGCCTAGTACAATGGGCAAAGGAAAATGCAAATTTCTGAAGCTTCTTGCATAAAGAACAATACCAGAAGAAGCAAAGAACCCAGATAAAGAAGCTCCTCTGTCTCCAAGCCTATCAAGACTGACAGACGTACTCAGAGAAGCACCAAAGGACCAAAAGCGCACGCGCAGAGAGGAAAAGTTCAAAAGTTCAATCATGAGGAAGACCACAATCTTCAGCCTCAGGACCACCAAGAGACCCCCGTACGACCACCACAGCAAACCACGCATGCCCAGAAGGCCGTGGACTTACTTAGCATGAGAAGCGAGGACAGGCGGGGCCAGGGGTTGAATATGCATGAAAAAGTTGTGCAATGTATTGCATATGGAACGTCTTTAAGAATAAAAGTGTGGGTCAGACTGAGGCTCGGGGCACAAGTTTTGGAGAGCTATCTCACTTGTGCCGGGCGCTGACATACATACCCACTTCATAACTACCCCAGGTCATGGAGTCTATTGATTTCTTCCACGTATCGTTTCAGTTGGCGACCACGAAGGGACTGCTCTGCTCACCCGCAGGTCCGGTTGGGAGCAGACACCCTCAGGCGCCACGGGGCTTTTCCCCGGAGGGACTCTGCGCCTCGGCTGTACACTGCGGGGAGCAGACCACGGCCCGTTGACTAGCGGATGAAAGCGGTATGTGTTAATTTATTTTCTTACGGTTGGCACTGATAAGTCGCAAAAAGATGTTTTTGCGCGCAGGTTTGCCTAGGGGCTTGCAAGCAGACCGCCATCGGGGGAGAGGCCGGCGGCGGGAGGACCTCCCCAGCTGATAGCGCGGCTCGGGGAGGGCGAAATCGCGATTTCAGTGTGTGGTGTGTGTCCTGATTGCAGTGTAGTGTGTCTGTTACGTCCGGACGTGCGTGCTTGTGCGTGTGTGTGTATGTGTGAGTGGAACGGTGAAGCGCGGTGCGGCCTTGCTAAGATACAGAGAGGCGGCGCGGCGGTGCTAGAGAGCGCATGCGCAGGGCAGCTCTCAGCCCACACTACCTGATAGTGCGGGTAGTGCGCACTCTACCTGATAGAGCGGGTGGTGCGCATGCGTGGCACGGGCTGTCTCTGGCGAGCTGGGGGAGCGCGGCGCGGGGCTTAAGTCGGGGCTTGCAAAGTTGCTTTAGGCGCGGCCCAGCTGATAGCGCAGCGGGCGCGCGGGCACAAGCCGCGGTTTGAGGAGCCGCTTTGAACCCCGCTAGCTGATAGCGCAGCTAGTGGGAGCGTGGTACAAGCTAGGAGTTACAAGCACCGCTTACAAGCATCGCTAGTTGGTAAAAAGCTTGCAAAAGTAGCCAGCGAGCCCGGCTGGGCTAAGAGTTAAGTGTTTGTTATACAATAGCACTGCCCTTCAGTGTTAAAAGCTGTCACTGGGGCAGGAGGAGGGGTTGGGGAAGGCAGTCTAGGGTTGCCATGGGAAACAGCAGTTGTATGAGTTCTCCACCCCCTTTTGGAAGAGAATTGTACCCTCCCCCTGTCCTGTCAGTTATTGTTCAAGTCTGCCCCTTAGCCTAGAATCTTCTCTGTTCCACGTTTTCCCTTTGGTTCTTCCACCAAGAACACTCCTTTCCCTTTTCCCCACTGGTTAATGTTATATTTCCCCTCCCTTTAGCCTTCTCCCGATTGTACCCTCGAATGCTAAACCCTCCTACCCCTACGCAGTAAAAGAATCCTCAGCCCGCCCTTCGGGGCTCTCGGAATCTGCCTCCCTTCTGCTTCGTTGTCTCCCTGTTTGCCCCTTCTGCGACCCTTCAATCAACGAGCAGGATTTCAGCAGCCCGAGTGTCCCTCCCGTTCTTCTGGTGGACCCTCAGATGTACCAGCTATCCGAGCTTCGTGCCGAGTGGCTAAAAGCCCCCACGGCTCGGCAACTGGGAGATCCTTTGCATTACAGGGCGAATAAAGGGGGGATGAATGTGTGTGAATGAGAGGCTGTAAGAGCCCGTCTGAAGCCCCTCATTTTCCATTCTGCCTTCCGATTGCCACAAGAAAGAATCCCTTCCCCCACTGTAGTTCCGGCTTAGAACAGGACACAGCACAGGTGGAACCACTGAACCGTCATGCTGGCTGTTCCCAACAAGGCCTGGTAAGAACTTGGCAAGGACTTGGCAAGGACTTGGCAAAGACCTGACATGGAGCCAGCACGGGACAGCCTGATGCGCGGCCTGCTTCTAATCTCCGTTCTTAAGCCAAATGAACTTTTGGGGTGACTCTCGCGGTCCTTCATTGAAGACCCCTCATCTGCCTCGTTACCACTGTGACAAAGAAAGAATGAGAACCCTCCTCCCAAGGACTGAGACTGAGACCCCTGCTATAGGGAGGAGGGGAAATTGGTGGTCTGACCACTAATGACATGACCTGTTTCCCTTCAGTGATTCAAATGGACTTATTCTTCATTGTGTATTCGTCTTGCTTTGGTGGTTTCTGTGGACTCACCCGTTCCCTCGGGGCGATTACAATGGACTTGTTCCCCCCCTCTCTCCTCTGTGGACTATAATTGGAGCCCCGAGTCGACCAGAACTTCGAAGACTCCCCCGACACGACAGAGGGATCCCCATCGTCCGGAGCACTGAGGATCTCGCCTGTGTTGGTAGCTATTCCCATATCCCTCTTCTCTCTCTAACCTTTTATCTCCTTTCAGATCCCCACTATCGCGTTTACTGTTTTGGCCCCTACTAAAGGTGCATTTGTTGTGATTAACTGATAGTCCCTTGTTGTTTGCCTTTGTTGCACTTTTGGGATGGGTGAAAAGAACCATCACGACACCCCGCAAGAAGCGGATCGTGACAGAGGCGGGCTGGTTACCCCAGACCTGCTAAGCGAGAGCGGCAGTCTCCCATGCTGCGTTTCCGTCTTTTTCGCGAGAAAAGCGGCCAGTAAAGAGACGAAGCGAGTGATAAAAAGAGTGAGAGAACCCCCCCTGGGACTGGGTCTCGGAGAAAGAGTGGGACCCCTTAGTGGGGGGGGGGGGGGGGGGGAGTAAAAGGTAATTAATTAGAAAAAAAAATGAATTAAAAGGTAAAAAGAGGGTCTTCTTGGCATAATCTATTGGGGAAAAATAAAAGGTAAAATGTGTAGGAGGGGCCCCTAAAAATTCTGCTGGATTGAGGGATAAGAATGCCCATGAACATCCAAGATCAAACCTGCTGGATTGAGGGATTAATGTTCCAAGAGCATCCAGGGTTGATTCAAACCTGCTGGATTGAGGGATTAATGTTCCAAGAGCATCCAGGGTTAAGTCAAACCTGCTGGGTTGAGGGATTAACATTGCAAGAGCACCCAGAATTAAGTTTGCTGGGTTGTTGAGAGCACCCAAGATTGAGTAAAAATTTTGCCAGTTTGAAGAGAAGTCTGACAGGATCTAGAGTTGGGAACCACACAGCTAGATTGAGGGGTATCCAAGAACACTGGGACTAGCCAGGGACACCTACAAGTGTAATAGGTGTGTTGAAAAAGAAAAGGTACCTTGTTGTTGTGGTTGTTTTGTTATGTGTAAGAGTAAGTAAAATAAAGTTAAGTGAATGTAGACGAAGGAAAGTATATGTATGCATCCTGCCCTGTTAAGCAGCCTCACTGTGCTTCCCTGCTGTCACCGACAAACACAAGTTACGAACCCTCAGAACTGAAAAAGTTCAATCAAATATTGCTTCCATTGATGACCATGATATTGTCTATAATACCTTGTTCCAACTTATGTTATGTAAGTGTTAATACCCCTATCCTACCAGTTGGTAAACCTGATGGGTCATACCGGTTAGTACAGGATCTGCGGGCCATAAACAAGGTCACGGAGGATCTGTATCCTGTGGTGGCCAATCCCTACACGTTATTAACTTGCTTAACAGCCGAGCTAACTTGGTTTACCGTTTTAGATTTAAAAGATGCCTTCTTTTGCCTTCCTATCCATGAAGCCAGAAAATTTTTGCATTTGAATGGGAAAATCCTAAGAGCGGGCCAAGAACTCAACTGACATGGACCAGACTCCCACAAGGATTCAAAAACTCACCCACTTTGTTTGGAGAACAACTTGCAAAAGAATTAGAGACCTGAGAAGCCCCTCCAGAGGAAGGGAAGTTGCTAGAGTACGTAGATGACATCCTGATAGCCACACGGACAAGGGAAGCATGCACGGCCTGGACGATAAGCCTCTTGAACTTTTTGGGGCTCCAAGGGTACCGAGTATCAAAGAAAAAAGCCCAAGTAGTAAAACAGAAAGTAACTTCTCTGGGTTACGAAGTCAGTGCTAGACAACGTACCTTGGGCCAAAGCCGGAAGGAGGCAATATGCCAGACCCCAAAACCTCAGACGGTAAAGGAACTACGAACTTTCCTGAGGATGACAGGGTGGTGCAGGTTATGGATCTATAACTATGGACTGTTTGTTAAGCCCTTCTATGAACTGATTGCAACTGAAAGCAGGAACATCCAAGAGACAAAGGAAGCTACGCAAGCTTTCAACCAGCTGAAAAAAGCCCTCATGTCAGCTCCAGCCCTGAGATTGCCAGACGTGAGTAAGCCTTCCCTTTTATTCTCCCATGAGAAGCAAGGAATCGCCTTAGGAATACTAGCACAGGACCTCGGCCCATATCGGAGAGCAGTGGCTTACTTCTCTAAGCAATTGGATACAGCAGCTAAAGGGTGGCCTGGGTGCCTCAGAGCTGTTGCAGCAGTCGTACTGAACATCCAAGAGGCACACAAATTCACCCTAGGCCAGAAAAGAACTGTGCTAGTGTCTCACACAGTGTCTGCAGTGCTAGAGGTAAAAGGTGGGCATTGGCTTTCCCCACAACGGCTCCTGAGATACCAAGCTATCATAGTGGAGCAAGATGATGTAGAGATAGTAGTGACTAACATTGTCAATCCAGCCTCCTTCCTCAGTAGAAACCAAGGGGAACCAGTGGAACATGACTGCCTGGAGACCATTGAAGCCACCTACTCCAGCTGCCCTGACTCGAAGGACACCCCTCTCGAGAATGCAGAAGTCTCGTTTACTGATGGAAGCAGTTATATCATCAGTGGAAAACGGCACGCCGGGTAGGCAGTTCCAACGTGCAAGGAAGTAATGTCATCTGGGCCCCTGCCAACAAATACCTCTGCACAGAAGGCCGAGATAATTGCTCTAACTGGGGCCCTAGAATTGGCAAGAGGGAAAGAAATAAACATATACACGGACTCGAAGTATGCATTTGGAGTAGTGCATGCTCACAGAGCCATTTAGAAAGAGAGAGGACTGCTGAAGTCTCAAGGGAAAAATATTAAAGATGCATCAGAAGTACTGCGACTTCTAGAAGCAGTCCAGTTGCCAGAGAAAGTAGCGATCATGCACATTAAGGCACATCAGAAGATCAACTCAGAATTGGAAGAAGGAAACGAGCTGGCAGATAGGGAAGCAAAAGAAGCAGCAAGACGGGCACATTTCCCCTAAAGGTAAGCCAAGATACAACAAACCAGAAAAAAAATTAATCTATGAGCAAAAAGGAGACTATAACCAAGAGGGATGGGCCACCATAGAAGGAAAATTAGTTCTACCCTCCTATTTATGATGGTCCCTAATAAAGGAAGAACACCAGAAAACCATTGGGGTATTGATGCTCTAGCATAACTAGACATTTACAACTCGACAATGTGACCTTTGCCTCCAGACCAACCCCAAAAATACTCCCAAACCAAAGCTTAGCCAGATTAGGAAGGGTCATGGGCCGGAGCAGCAATGGCAGATTGATTGTACAGAATTGCCAAGAAAAGGGGGGTATACGTTTTTCCTGGTGCTAACAGATACCTTTTCAGGATGGCCAGAAGCATTCCCCACCAGGACTTCTAAAGCTCAAGAAGTAACTAAGGTATTGGTACAAGAAAACATACCACGCTTTAGAGTCCTGGCCACAATCTCCTCAAATAGAGGACCACATTTTATTGTAAAATTCGTGCAACAAGTTAGCCAATACTTGAACATAGACTGAGAACTTCACACCCCATATAACCCACAATCAAGTGGTCAGGTAAAAAAAATGAATCATTTGATCAAACAACAAATTGTACAATTGGGACAAGAAGCTAATTTGTCATGGACTCAATCCCTCCCATTAGCACTACTGCAGATCCGAACCAAACCCAAGACTAAAGAAAAGCTAAACCACTTTGACTTGCTTTATGAAAAACCATATGGGGTGCGAAAGAGAATGTCTAGCCAAGACATGTCACTAACCTCCTGTATGTTAAGTCTCTTAACTTGGTGTATCCAGCACCAATCACTAGCTAATAAACACAAGTCATAACTAGTGAAATACACTGTTTAGAAGACTTTATGTCACCCAATTATAATTCTATTAATTTTAGTTACTGTACGTTTAATGATGTCTACTTTAACACTCATGTAGAATTCGAGGATGTTAAAACACATGGCCAGTCTGACATCACTCTCTAGAACTCCTAGAATCTTACTGAAAGAGGACGGTCAAGACAGTAGATGAGAATTTAAATCAAGACCCCTGTAGTAAAAGAATTTACTCTATTTTAAGAAAAGGGGGGACTGAAGCAGAGATTTTTAGAGTTAGGTTAACAAAATGAATGAAGCATTTCTAATTTAGCTTGTAGAGTTATGTGTTGAATTTTCAACCTTTTGCTTAAGAAACCTCTGCCTAGTACAATGGGCATAGGAAAATGCAAATTTCTGAAGCTTCTTGCATAAAGAACAATACCAGAAGAAGCAAAGAACCCAGATAAAGAAGCTCCTCTGTCTCCAAGCCTATCAAGACTGACAGACGTACTCAGAGAAGCACCAAAGGACCAAAAGCGCACGCGCAGAGAGGAAAAGTTCAAAAGTTCAATCGTGAGGAAGACCACAATCTTCAGCCTCAGGACCACCAAGAGACCCCCGTACGACCACCACAGCAAACCACGCATGCCCAGAAGGCCGTGGACTTACTTAGCATGAGAAGCGAGGACAGGCGGGGCCAGGGGTTGAATATGCATGAAAAAGTTGTGCAATGTATTGCATATGGAACGTCTTTAAGAATAAAAGTGTGGGTCAGACTGAGGCTCGGGGCACAAGTTTTGGAGAGCTATCTCACTTGTGCCGGGCGCTAACATACATAGCCACTTCATAACTACCCCAGGTTATGGAGTCTACTGATTTCTTCCGCGTATCGTTTCAGAGGTTTCTTGCCTTCGCCAGGCTGCAACGTGCCCGCTAGTAGCAAGAACTGGGCAGGAGTGGGCAGAGAGCACGGCCATCTGCCAGCAGGTTGCAGCTTGCCCAGGAAAATGCAGTGTCCTTGGAATGTGCAGCAAATCTTATTTCCTGGCAAGGTCGGGCTAAGTGAGCAGTGCTGGTACACTTTCTCCTTGAGAACTGGAGCGGAAAAGCTTTTCGCTAAGATGTAGGCGAGCAGAGAGGCAGAATACGCAGCTCCGCAGCTGGCCGAAAGCAAGTGCCGCTTCCCGGCGTCTTTCGGCAAAAGCGGCGCTCCGGAGCTCACCGCTGCCGCTCCACTGATCTGTGCGCGAAGTAGCCGCTTCTTGGCCTCCGGCAGCCGGAGATCGCGGTAGCTTGCAAGAGGCGAAGAACGAAGCCGCGAAGAAGCCGGCTTGTGTGCGAAGCTCGCACACAGCTGCAGGACGGTGGCTGCCGCTCTCCTGCCTCTTGAATTCACCCTTGGCATGCCAATGGAAGGTGTTCCAGGACAACCTTCCTGAGTTTTTATTTTAGTTTTCATGCATCCCACCTTGGAAATTCTCGTTGCTCCCCAGAGGCTCCGAGATGCAGAGAACACGGTGGCAGCTGCTGAAAAGAAGGGCAACTGTGAGTTGGTCAAAAACCAAGAACCCAGGCAGCTGCCTGTGCTTGGCAAGGAGCAGCTGCTGGATTCTTGCAATTGCCTTCAGTGCGCACAGAAGCCCGCTGCTCTGCTGCTTGGTTTTTCGCCTTCAGTCAATTACACACTGCTGAAGCTGAGGCAGGCAGTTCAGCTTTGCTGCTTTTCAGCATCTCAGCTGCCCTTCTGCTCTGTGACAGCTCTCCAGGTTCCTTGCCTTCGCCAGGCTGCAACGTGCCCGCTAGTACCAAGAACTGGGCAGGAGTGGGCAGAGAGCACGGCCATCTGCCAGCAGGTTGCAGCTTGCCCAGGAAAATGCAGTGTCCTTGGAATGTGCAGCAAATCTTATTTCCTGGCAAGGTCGGGCTAAGTGAGCACTGCTGGTACACTTTCTCCTTGAGAACTGGAGCGGAAAAGCTTTTCGCTAAGATGTAGGCGAGCAGAGAGGCAGAATACGCAGCTCCGCAGCTGGCCGAAAGCAAGTGCCGCTTCCCGGCGTCTTTCGCCAAAAGCGGCGCTCCGGAGCTCACCGCTGCCGCTCCAGTCATCTGTGCGCGAAGTAGCCGCTTCTTGGCCTCCGGCAGCCGGAGATCGCGGTAGCTTGCAAGAGGCGAAGAACGAAGCCGCGAAGAAGCCGGCTTGTGTGCGAAGCTCGCACACAGCTGCAGGACGGTGGCTGCCGCTCTCCTGCCTCTTGAATTCACCCTTGGCATGCCAATGGGAGGTGTTCCAGGGCAACCTTCCTGAGTTTTTATTTTAGTTTTCATGCATCCCACCTTGGAAATTCTCGTTGCTCCCCAGAGGCTCCGAGATGCAGAGAACACGGTGGCAGCTGCTGAAAAGAAGGGCAACTGTGAGTTGGTCAAGAAGCAAGAACCTAGGCAGCTGCCTGTGCTTGGCAAGGAGCAGCTGCTGGATTCTTGCAATTGCCTTCAGTGCGCACAGAAGCCCGCTGCTCTGCTGCTTGGTTTTTCGCCTTCAGTCAATTACACACTGCTGAAGCTGAGGCAGGCAGTTCAGCTTTGCTGCTTTTCAGCATCTCAGCTGCCCTTCTGCTCTGTGACAGCTCTCCAGGTTTCTTGCCTTCGCCAGGCTGCAACGTGCCCGCTAGTGGCAAGAACTGGGCAGGAGTGGGCAGAGAGCACGGCCATCTGCCAGCAGGTTGCAGCTTGCCCAGGAAAATGCAGTGTCCTTGGAATGTGCAGCAAATCTTATTTCCTGGCAAGGTCGGGCTAAGTGAGCAGTGCTGGTACACTTTCTCCTTGAGAACTGGAGCGGAAAAGCTTTTCGCTAAGATGTAGGCGACTCGAGAGGCAGAATACGGAGCTCCGCAGCTGGCCGAAAGCAAGTGCCGCTTCCCGGCGTCTTTCGGCAAAAGCGGCGCTCCGGAGCTCACCGCTGCCGCTCCACTGATCTGTGCGCGAAGTAGCCGCTTCTTGGCCTCCGGCAGCCGGAGATCGCGGTAGCTTGCAAGAGGCGAAGAACGAAGCCGCGAAGAAGCCGGCTTGTGTGCGAAGCTCGCACACAGCTGCAGGACGGTGGCTGCCGCTCTCCTGCCTCTTGAATTCACCCTTGGCATGCCAATGGAAGGTGTTCCAGGACAACCTTCCTGAGTTTTTATTTTAGTTTTCATGCATCCCACCTTGGAAATTCTCGTTGCTCCCCAGAGGCTCCGAGATGCAGAGAACACGGTGGCAGCTGCTGAAAAGAAGGGCAACTGTGAGTTGGTCAAAAACCAAGAACCCAGGCAGCTGCCTGTGCTTGGCAAGGAGCAGCTGCTGGATTCTTGCAATTGCCTTCAGTGCGCACAGAAGCCCGCTGCTCTGCTGCTTGGTTTTTCGCCTTCAGTCAATTACACACTGCTGAAGCTGAGGCAGGCAGTTCAGCTTTGCTGCTTTTCAGCATCTCAGCTGCCCTTCTGCTCTGTGACAGCTCTCCAGGTTTCTTGCCTTCGCCAGGCTGCAACGTGCCCGCTAGTACCAAGAACTGGGCAGGAGTGGGCAGAGAGCACGGCCATCTGCCAGCAGGTTGCAGCTTGCCCAGGAAAATGCAGTGTCCTTGGAATGTGCAGCAAATCTTATTTCCTGGCAAGGTCGGGCTAAGTGAGCAGTGCTGGTACACTTTCTCCTTGAGAACTGGAGCGGAAAAGCTTTTCGCTAAGATGTATGCGACTCGAGAGGCAGAATACGGAGCTCCGCAGCTGGCCGAAAGCAAGTGCCGCTTCCCGGCGTCTTTCGGCAAAAGCGGCGCTTCGGAGCTCACCGCTGCCGCTCCAGGGATCTGTGCGCGAAGTAGCCGCTTCTTGGCCTCCGGCAGCCGGAGATCGCGGTAGCTTGCAAGAGGCGAAGAACGAAGCCGCGAAGAAGCCGGCTTGTGTGCGAAGCTCGCACACAGCTGCAGGACGGTGGCTGCCGCTCTCCTGCCTCTTGAATTCACCCTTGGCATGCCAATGGAAGGTGTTCCAGGACAACCTTCCTGAGTTTTTATTTTAGTTTTCATGCATCCCACCTTGGAAATTCTCGTTGCTCCCCAGAGGCTCCGAGATGCAGAGAACACGGTGGCAGCTGCTGAAAAGAAGGGCAACTGTGAGTTGGTCAAGAAGCAAGAACCTAGGCAGCTGCCTGTGCTTGGCAAGGAGCAGCTGCTGGATTCTTGCAATTGCCTTCAGTGCGCACAGAAGCCCGCTGCTCTGCTGCTTGGTTTTTCGCCTTCAGTCAATTACACACTGCTGAAGCTGAGGCAGGCAGTTCAGCTTTGCTGCTTTTCAGCATCTCAGCTGCCTTTCTGCTCTGTGACAGCTCTCCAGGTTTCTTGCCTTTGCCAGGCTGCAACGTGCCCGCTAGTAGCAAGAACTGGGCAGGAGTGGGCAGAGAGCAGGGCCATCTGCCAGCAGGTTGCAGCTTGCCCAGGAAAATGCAGTGTCCTTGGAATGTGCAGCAAATCTTATTTCCTGGCAAGGTCGGGCTAAGTGAGCAGTGCTGGTACACTTTCTCCTTGAGAACTGGAGCGGAAAAGCTTTTCGCTAAGATGTAGGCGAGCAGAGAGGCAGAATACGCAGCTCCGCAGCTGGCCGAAAGCAAGTGCCGCTTCCCGGCGTCTTTCGGCAAAAGCGGCGCTCCGGAGCTCACCGCTGCCGCTCCACTGATCTGTGCGCGAAGTAGCCGCTTCTTCGCCTCCGGCAGCCGGAGATCGCGGTAGCTTGCAAGAGGCGAAGAACGAAGCCGCGAAGAAGCCGGCTTGTGTGCGAAGCTCGCACACAGCTGCAGGACGGTGGCTGCCGCTCTCCTGCCTCTTGAATTCACCCTTGGCATGCCAATGGAAGGTGTTCCAGGACAACCTTCCTGAGTTTTTATTTTAGTTTTCATGCATCCCACCTTGGAAATTCTTGTTGCTCCCCAGAGGCTCCGAGATGCAGAGAACACGGTGGCAGCTGCTGAAAAGAAGGGCAACTGTGAGTTGGTCAAAAACCAAGAACACAGGCAGCTGCCTGTGCTTGGCAAGGAGCAGCCGCTGGATTCTTGCAATTGCCTTCAATGCGCACAGAAGCCCGCTGCTCTGCTGCTTGGTTTTTCGCCTTCAGTCAATTACACACTGCTGAAGCTGAGGCAGGCAGTTCAGCTTTGCTGCTTTTCAGCATCTCAGCTGCCCTTCTGCTCTGTGACAGCTCTCCAGGTTTCTTGCCTTCGCCAGGCTGCAACGTGCCCGCTAGTACCAAGAACTGGGCAGGAGTGGGCAGAGAGCACGGCCATCTGCCAGCAGGTTGCAGCTTGCCCAGGAAAATGCAGTGTCCTTGGAATGTGCAGCAAATCTTATTTCCTGGCAAGGTCGGGCTAAGTGAGCAGTGCTGGTACACTTTCTCCTTGAGAACTGGAGCGGAAAAGCTTTTCGCTAAGATGTAGGCGAGCAGAGAGGCAGAATACGGAGCTCCGCAGCTGGCCGAAAGCAAGTGCCGCTTGCCGGCGTCTTTCGGCAAAAGCGGCGCTCCGGAGCTCACCGCTACCGCTCCACTGATCTGTGCGCGAAGTAGCCGCTTCTTGGCCTCCGGCAGCCGGAGATCGCGGTAGCTTGCAAGAGGCGAAGAACGAAGCCGCGAAGAAGCCGGCTTGTGTGCGAAGCTCGCACACAGCTGCAGGACGGTGGCTGCCGCTCTCCTGCCTCTTGAATTCACCCTTGGCATGCCAATGGAAGGTGTTCCAGGACAACCTTCCTGAGTTTTTATTTTAGTTTTCATGCATCCCACCTTGGAAATTCTCGTTGCTCCCCAGAGGCTCCGAGATGCAGAGAACACGGTGGCAGCTGCTGAAAAGAAGGGCAACTGTGAGTTGGTCAAAAACCAAGAACCCAGGCAGCTGCCTGTGCTTGGCAAGGAGCAGCTGCTGGATTCTTGCAATTGCCTTCAGTGCGCACAGAAGCCCGCTGCTCTGCTGCTTGGTTTTTCGCCTTCAGTCAATTACACACTGCTGAAGCTGAGGCAGGCAGTTCAGCTTTGCTGCTTTTCAGCATCTCAGCTGCCCTTCTGCTCTGTGACAGCTCTCCAGGTTTCTTGCCTTCGCCAGGCTGCAACGTGCCCGCTAGTAGCAAGAACTGGGCAGGAGTGGGCAGAGAGCAGGGCCATCTGCCAGCAGGTTGCAGCTTGCCCAGGAAAATGCAGTGTCCTTGGAATGTGCAGCAAATCTTATTTCCTGGCAAGGTCGGGCTAAGTGAGCAGTGCTGGTACACTTTCTCCTTGAGAACTGGAGCGGAAAAGCTTTTCGCTAAGATGTAGGCGAGCAGAGAGGCAGAATACGCAGCTCCGCAGCTGGCCGAAAGCAAGTGCCGCTTCCCGGCGTCTTTCGGCAAAAGCGGCGCTCCGGAGCTCACCGCTACCGCTCCACTGATCTGTGCGCGAAGTAGCCGCTTCTTGGCCTCCGGCAGCCGGAGATCGCGGTAGCTTGCAAGAGGCGAAGAACGAAGCCGCGAAGAAGCCGGCTTGTGTGCGAAGCTCGCACACAGCTGCAGGACGGTGGCTGCCGCTCTCCTGCCTCTTGAATTCACCCTTGGCATGCCAATGGAAGGTGTTCCAGGACAACCTTCCTGAGTTTTTATTTTAGTTTTCTTGCATCCCACCTTGGAAATTCTTGTTGCTCCCCAGAGGCTCCGAGATGCAGAGAACACGGTGGCAGCTGCTGAAAAGAAGGGCAACTGTGAGTTGGTCAAGAAGCAAGAACCTAGGCAGCTGCCTGTGCTTGGCAAGGAGCAGCTGCTGGATTCTTGCAATTGCCTTCAGTGCGCACAGAAGCCCGCTGCTCTGCTGCTTGGTTTTTCGCCTTCAGTCAATTACACACTGCTGAAGCTGAGGCAGGCAGTTCAGCTTTGCTGCTTTTCAGCATCTCAGCTGCCCTTCTGCTCTGTGACAGCTCTCCAGGTTTCTTGCCTTCGCCAGGCTGCAACGTGCCCGCTAGTGGCAAGAACTGGGCAGGAGTGGGCAGAGAGCAGGGCCATCTGCCAGCAGGTTGCAGCTTGCCCAGGAAAATGCAGTGTCCTTGGAATGTGCAGCAAATCTTATTTCCTGGCAAGGTCGGGCTAAGTGAGCAGTGCTGGTACACTTTCTCCTTGAGAACTGGAGCGGAAAAGCTTTTCGCTAAGATGTAGGCGAGCAGAGAGGCAGAATACGGAGCTCCGCAGCTGGCCGAAAGCAAGTGCCGCTTCCCGGCGTCTTTCGGCAAAAGCGGCGCTTCGGAGCTCACCGCTGCCGCTCCAGGGATCTGTGCGCGAAGTAGCCGCTTCTTGGCCTCCGGCAGCCGGAGATCGCGGTAGCTTGCAAGAGGCGAAGAACGAAGCCGCGAAGAAGCCGGCTTGTGTGCGAAGCTCGCACACAGCTGCAGGACGGTGGCTGCCGCTCTCCTGCCTCTTGAATTCACCCTTGGCATGCCAATGGAAGGTGTTCCAGGACAACCTTCCTGAGTTTTTATTTTAGTTTTCATGCATCCCACCTTGGAAATTCTCGTTGCTCCCCAGAGGCTCCGAGATGCAGAGAACACGGTGGCAGCTGCTGAAAAGAAGGGCAACTGTGAGTTGGTCAAGAAGCAAGAACCTAGGCAGCTGCCTGTGCTTGGCAAGGAGCAGCTGCTGGATTCTTGCAATTGCCTTCAGTGCGCACAGAAGCCCGCTGCTCTGCTGCTTGGTTTTTCGCCTTCAGTCAATTACACACTGCTGAAGCTGAGGCAGGCAGTTCAGCTTTGCTGCTTTTCAGCATCTCAGCTGCCCTTCTGCTCTGTGACAGCTCTCCAGGTTTCTTGCCTTCGCCAGGCTGCAACGTGCCCGCTAGTAGCAAGAACTGGGCAGGAGTGGGCAGAGAGCAGGGCCATCTGCCAGCAGGTTGCAGCTTGCCCAGGAAAATGCAGTGTCCTTGGAATGTGCAGCAAATCTTATTTCCTGGCAAGGTCGGGCTAAGTGAGCAGTGCTGGTACACTTTCTCCTTGAGAACTGGAGCGGAAAAGCTTTTCGCTAAGATGTAGGCGAGCAGAGAGGCAGAATACGCAGCTCCGCAGCTGGCCGAAAGCAAGTGCCGCTTCCCGGCGTCTTTCGGCAAAAGCGGCGCTCCGGAGCTCACCGCTGCCGCTCCACTGATCTGTGCGCGAAGTAGCCGCTTCTTGGCCTCCGGCAGCCGGAGATCGCGGTAGCTTGCAAGAGGCGAAGAACGAAGCCGCGAAGAAGCCGGCTTGTGTGCGAAGCTCGCACACAGCTGCAGGACGGTGGCTGCCGCTCTCCTGCCTCTTGAACTCACCCTTGGCATGCCAATGGAAGGTGTTCCAGGACAACCTTCCTGAGTTTTTATTTTAGTTTTCATGCATCCCACCTTGGAAATTCTCGTTGCTCCCCAGAGGCTCCGAGATGCAGAGAACACGGTGGCAGCTGCTGAAAAGAAGGGCAACTGTGAGTTGGTCAAGAAGCAAGAACCTAGGCAGCTGCCTGTGCTTGGCAAGGAGCAGCTGCTGGATTCTTGCAATTGCCTTCAGTGCGCACAGAAGCCCGCTGCTCTGCTGCTTGGTTTTTCGCCTTCAGTCAATTACACACTGCTGAAGCTGAGGCAGGCAGTTCAGCTTTGCTGCTTTTCAGCATCTCAGCTGCCCTTCTGCTCTGTGACAGCTCTCCAGGTTTCTTGCCTTCGCCAGGCTGCAACGTGCCCGCTAGTAGCAAGAACTGGGCAGGAGTGGGCAGAGAGCAGGGCCATCTGCCAGCAGGTTGCAGCTTGCCCAGGAAAATGCAGTGTCCTTGGAATGTGCAGCAAATCTTATTTCCTGGCAAGGTCGGGCTAAGTGAGCAGTGCTGGTACACTTTCTCCTTGAGAACTGGAGCGGAAAAGCTTTTCGCTAAGATGTAGGCGAGCAGAGAGGCAGAATACGCAGCTCCGCAGCTGGCCGAAAGCAAGTGCCGCTTCCCGGCGTCTTTCGGCAAAAGCGGCGCTCCGGAGCTCACCGCTACCGCTCCACTGATCTGTGCGCGAAGTAGCCGCTTCTTGGCCTCCGGCAGCCGGAGATCGCGGTAGCTTGCAAGAGGCGAAGAACGAAGCCGCGAAGAAGCCGGCTTGTGTGCGAAGCTCGCAGACAGCTGCAGGACGGTGGCTGCCGCTCTCCTGCCTCTTGAATTCACCCTTGGCATGCCAATGGGAGGTGTTCCAGGACAACCTTCCTGAGTTTTTATTTTAGTTTTCATGCATCCCACCTTGGAAATTCTTGTTGCTCCCCAGAGGCTCCGAGATGCAGAGAACACGGTGGCAGCTGCTGAAAAGAAGGGCAACTGTGAGTTGGTCAAGAAGCAAGAACCTAGGCAGCTGCCTGTGCTTGGCAAGGAGCAGCTGCTGGATTCTTGCAATTGCCTTCAGTGCGCACAGAAGCCCGCTGCTCTGCTGCTTGGTTTTTCGCCTTCAGTCAATTACACACTGCTGAAGCTGAGGCAGGCAGTTCAGCTTTGCTGCTTTTCAGCATCTCAGCTGCCCTTCTGCTCTGTGACAGCTCTCCAGGTTTCTTGCCTTCGCCAGGCTGCAACGTGCCCGCTAGTGGCAAGAACTGGGCAGGAGTGGGCAGAGAGCACGGCCATCTGCCAGCAGGTTGCAGCTTGCCCAGGAAAATGCAGTGTCCTTGGAATGTGCAGCAAATCTTATTTCCTGGCAAGGTCGGGCTAAGTGAGCAGTGCTGGTACACTTTCTCCTTGAGAACTGGAGCGGAAAAGCTTTTCGCTAAGATGTAGGCGAGCAGAGAGGCAGAATACGGAGCTCCGCAGCTGGCCGAAAGCAAGTGCCGCTTGCCGGCGTCTTTCGGCAAAAGCGGCGCTCCGGAGCTCACCGCTACCGCTCCACTGATCTGTGCGCGAAGTAGCCGCTTCTTCGCCTCCGGCAGCCGGAGATCGCGGTAGCTTGCAAGAGGCGAAGAACGAAGCCGCGAAGAAGCCGGCTTGTGTGCGAAGCTCGCACACAGCTGCAGGACGGTGGCTGCCGCTCTCCTGCCTCTTGAATTCACCCTTGGCATGCCAATGGAAGGTGTTCCAGGACAACCTTCCTGAGTTTTTATTTTAGTTTTCATGCATCCCACCTTGGAAATTCTTGTTGCTCCCCAGAGGCTCCGAGATGCAGAGAACACGGTGGCAGCTGCTGAAAAGAAGGGCAACTGTGAGTTGGTCAAGAACCAAGAACACAGGCAGCTGCCTGTGCTTGGCAAGGAGCAGCTGCTGGATTCTTGCAATTGCCTGCAGTGCGCACAGAAGCCCGCTGCTCTGCTGCTTGGTTTTTCGCCTTCAGTCAATTGCACATTGCTGAAGCTGAGGCAGGCTGTTCAGCTTTGCTGCTTTTCAGCATCTCAGCTGCTTTCTGCTCTGTGACAGCTCTCGAGATGAAATAGAGATTTTTAGAGTTGGGTTAACAAAATGAATTAAGCATTTCTAATTTAGCTTGTAGAGTTATGTGTTGAATTTTCAACCTTTTGCTTAAGAAACCTCTGCCTAGTACAATGGGCAAAGGAAAATGCAAATTTCTGAAGCTTCTTGCATAAAGAACAATACCAGAAGAAGCAAAGAACCCAGATAAAGAAGCTCCTCTATCTCCAAGCCTATCAAGACTGACAGACGTACTCAGAGAAGCACCAAAGGACCAAAAGCGCACGCGCAGAGAGGAAAAGTTCAAAAGTTCAATCATGAGGAAGACCACAATCTTCAGCCTCAGGACCACCAAGAGACCCCCGTACGACCACCACAGCAAACCACGCATGCCCAGAAGGCCGTGGACTTACTTAGCATGAGAAGCGAGGACAGGCGGGGCCAGGGGTTGAATATGCATGAAAAAGTTGTGCAATGTATTGCATATGGAACGTCTTTAAGAATAAAAGTGTGGGTCAGACTGAGGCTCGGGGCACAAGTTTTGGAGAGCTATCTCACTTGTGCCGGGCGCTGACATACATACCCACTTCATAACTACCCCAGGTCATGGAGTCTATTGATTTCTTCCGCGTATCGTTTCAGTTGGCGACCACGAAGGGACTGCTCTGCTCACCCGCAGGTCCGGTTGGGAGCAGACACCCTCAGGCGCCACGGGGCTTTTCCCCGGAGGGACTCTGCGCCTCGGCTGTACACTGCGGGGAGCAGACCACGGCCCGTTGACTAGCGGATGAAAGCGGTATGTGTTAATTTATTTTCTTACGGTTGGCACTGATAAGTCGCAAAAAGATGTTTTTGCGCGCAGGTTTGCCTAGGGGCTTGCAAGCAGACCGCCATCGGGGGAGAGGCCGGCGGCGGGAGGACCTCCCCAGCTGATAGCGCGGCTCGGGGAGGGCGAAATCGCGATTTCAGTGTGTGGTGTGTGTCCTGATTGCAGTGTAGTGTGTCTGTTACGTCCGGACGTGCGTGCTTGTGCGTGTGTGTGTATGTGTGAGTGGAACGGTGAAGCGCGGTGCGGCCTTGCTAAGATACAGAGAGGCGGCGCGGCGGTGCTAGAGAGCGCATGCGCAGGGCAGCTCTCAGCCCACACTACCTGATAGTGCGGGTAGTGCGCACTCTACCTGATAGAGCGGGTGGTGCGCATGCGTGGCACGGGCTGTCTCTGGCGAGCTGGGGGAGCGCGGCGCGGGGCTTAAGTCGGGGCTTGCAAAGTTGCTTTAGGCGCGGCCCAGCTGATAGCGCAGCGGGCGCGCGGGCACAAGCCGCGGTTTGAGGAGCCGCTTTGAACCCCGCTAGCTGATAGCGCAGCTAGTGGGAGCGTGGTACAAGCTAGGAGTTACAAGCACCGCTTACAAGCATCGCTAGTTGGTAAAAAGCTTGCAAAAGTAGCCAGCGAGCCCGGCTGGGCTAAGAGTTAAGTGTTTGTTATACAATAGCACTGCCCTTCAGTGTTAAAAGCTGTCACTGGGGCAGGAGGAGGGGTTGGGGAAGGCAGTCTAGGGTTGCCATGGGAAACAGCAGTTGTATGAGTTCTCCACCCCCTTTTGGAAGAGAATTGTACCCTCCCCCTGTCCTGTCAGTTATTGTTCAAGTCTGCCCCTTAGCCTAGAATCTTCTCTGTTCCACGTTTTCCCTTTGGTTCTTCCACCAAGAACACTCCTTTCCCTTTTCCCCACTGGTTAATGTTATATTTCCCCTCCCTTTAGCCTTCTCCCGATTGTACCCTCGAATGCTAAACCCTCCTACCCCTACGCAGTAAAAGAATCCTCAGCCCGCCCTTCGGGGCTCTCGGAATCTGCCTCCCTTCTGCTTCGTTGTCTCCCTGTTTGCCCCTTCTGCGACCCTTCAATCAACGAGCAGGATTTCAGCAGCCCGAGTGTCCCTCCCGTTCTTCTGGTGGACCCTCAGATGTACCAGCTATCCGAGCTTCGTGCCGAGTGGCTAAAAGCCCCCACGGCTCGGCAACTGGGAGATCCTTTGCATTACAGGGCGAATAAAGGGGGGATGAATGTGTGTGAATGAGAGGCTGTAAGAGCCCGTCTGAAGCCCCTCATTTTCCATTCTGCCTTCCGATTGCCACAAGAAAGAATCCCTTCCCCCACTGTAGTTCCGGCTTAGAACAGGACACAGCACAGGTGGAACCACTGAACCGTCATGCTGGCTGTTCCCAACAAGGCCTGGTAAGAACTTGGCAAGGACTTGGCAAGGACTTGGCAAAGACCTGACATGGAGCCAGCACGGGACAGCCTGATGCGCGGCCTGCTTCTAATCTCCGTTCTTAAGCCAAATGAACTTTTGGGGTGACTCTCGCGGTCCTTCATTGAAGACCCCTCATCTGCCTCGTTACCACTGTGACAAAGAAAGAATGAGAACCCTCCTCCCAAGGACTGAGACTGAGACCCCTGCTATAGGGAGGAGGGGAAATTGGTGGTCTGACCACTAATGACATGACCTGTTTCCCTTCAGTGATTCAAATGGACTTATTCTTCATTGTGTATTCGTCTTGCTTTGGTGGTTTCTGTGGACTCACCCGTTCCCTCGGGGCGATTACAATGGACTTGTTCCCCCCCTCTCTCCTCTGTGGACTATAATTGGAGCCCCGAGTCGACCAGAACTTCGAAGACTCCCCCGACACGACAGAGGGATCCCCATCGTCCGGAGCACTGAGGATCTCGCCTGTGTTGGTAGCTATTCCCATATCCCTCTTCTCTCTCTAACCTTTTATCTCCTTTCAGATCCCCACTATCGCGTTTACTGTTTTGGCCCCTACTAAAGGTGCATTTGTTGTGATTAACTGATAGTCCCTTGTTGTTTGCCTTTGTTGCACTTTTGGGATGGGTGAAAAGAACCATCACGACACCCCGCAAGAAGCGGATCGTGACAGAGGCGGGCTGGTTACCCCAGACCTGCTAAGCGAGAGCGGCAGTCTCCCATGCTGCGTTTCCGTCTTTTTCGCGAGAAAAGCGGCCAGTAAAGAGACGAAGCGAGTGATAAAAAGAGTGAGAGAACCCCCCCTGGGACTGGGTCTCGGAGAAAGAGTGGGACCCCTTAGTGGGGGGGGGGGGGGGGAGTAAAAGGTAATTAATTAGAAAAAAAAATGAATTAAAAGGTAAAAAGAGGGTCTTCTTGGCATAATCTATTGGGGAAAAATAAAAGGTAAAATGTGTAGGAGGGGCCCCTAAAAATTCTGCTGGATTGAGGGATAAGAATGCCCATGAACATCCAAGATCAAACCTGCTGGATTGAGGGATTAATGTTCCAAGAGCATCCAGGGTTGATTCAAACCTGCTGGATTGAGGGATTAATGTTCCAAGAGCATCCAGGGTTAAGTCAAACCTGCTGGGTTGAGGGATTAACATTGCAAGAGCACCCAGAATTAAGTTTGCTGGGTTGTTGAGAGCACCCAAGATTGAGTAAAAATTTTGCCAGTTTGAAGAGAAGTCTGACAGGATCTAGAGTTGGGAACCACACAGCTAGATTGAGGGGTATCCAAGAACACTGGGACTAGCCAGGGACACCTACAAGTGTAATAGGTGTGTTGAAAAAGAAAAGGTACCTTGTTGTTGTGGTTGTTTTGTTATGTGTAAGAGTAAGTAAAATAAAGTTAAGTGAATGTAGACGAAGGAAAGTATATGTATGCATCCTGCCCTGTTAAGCAGCCTCACTGTGCTTCCCTGCTGTCACCGACAAACACAAGTTACGAACCCTCAGAACTGAAAAAGTTCAATCAAATATTGCTTCCATTGATGACCATGATATTGTCTATAATACCTTGTTCCAACTTATGTTATGTAAGTGTTAATACCCCTATCCTACCAGTTGGTAAACCTGATGGGTCATACCGGTTAGTACAGGATCTGCGGGCCATAAACAAGGTCACGGAGGATCTGTATCCTGTGGTGGCCAATCCCTACACGTTATTAACTTGCTTAACAGCCGAGCTAACTTGGTTTACCGTTTTAGATTTAAAAGATGCCTTCTTTTGCCTTCCTATCCATGAAGCCAGAAAATTTTTGCATTTGAATGGGAAAATCCTAAGAGCGGGCCAAGAACTCAACTGACATGGACCAGACTCCCACAAGGATTCAAAAACTCACCCACTTTGTTTGGAGAACAACTTGCAAAAGAATTAGAGACCTGAGAAGCCCCTCCAGAGGAAGGGAAGTTGCTAGAGTACGTAGATGACATCCTGATAGCCACACGGACAAGGGAAGCATGCACGGCCTGGACGATAAGCCTCCTGAACTTTTTGGGGCTCCAAGGGTACCGAGTATCAAAGAAAAAAGCCCAAGTAGTAAAACAGAAAGTAACTTCTCTGGGTTACGAAGTCAGTGCTAGACAACGTACCTTGGGCCAAAGCCGGAAGGAGGCAATATGCCAGACCCCAAAACCTCAGACGGTAAAGGAACTACGAACTTTCCTGAGGATGACAGGGTGGTGCAGGTTATGGATCTATAACTATGGACTGTTTGTTAAGCCCTTCTATGAACTGATTGCAACTGAAAGCAGGAACATCCAAGAGACAAAGGAAGCTACGCAAGCTTTCAACCAGCTGAAAAAAGCCCTCATGTCAGCTCCAGCCCTGAGATTGCCAGACGTGAGTAAGCCTTCCCTTTTATTCTCCCATGAGAAGCAAGGAATCGCCTTAGGAATACTAGCACAGGACCTCGGCCCATATCGGAGAGCAGTGGCTTACTTCTCTAAGCAATTGGATACAGCAGCTAAAGGGTGGCCTGGGTGCCTCAGAGCTGTTGCAGCAGTCGTACTGAACATCCAAGAGGCACACAAATTCACCCTAGGCCAGAAAAGAACTGTGCTAGTGTCTCACACAGTGTCTGCAGTGCTAGAGGTAAAAGGTGGGCATTGGCTTTCCCCACAACGGCTCCTGAGATACCAAGCTATCATAGTGGAGCAAGATGATGTAGAGATAGTAGTGACTAACATTGTCAATCCAGCCTCCTTCCTCAGTAGAAACCAAGGGGAACCAGTGGAACATGACTGCCTGGAGACCATTGAAGCCACCTACTCCAGCTGCCCTGACTCGAAGGACACCCCTCTCGAGAATGCAGAAGTCTCGTTTACTGATGGAAGCAGTTATATCATCAGTGGAAAACGGCACGCCGGGTAGGCAGTTCCAACGTGCAAGGAAGTAATGTCATCTGGGCCCCTGCCAACAAATACCTCTGCACAGAAGGCCGAGATAATTGCTCTAACTGGGGCCCTAGAATTGGCAAGAGGGAAAGAAATAAACATATACACGGACTCGAAGTATGCATTTGGAGTAGTGCATGCTCACAGAGCCATTTAGAAAGAGAGAGGACTGCTGAAGTCTCAAGGGAAAAATATTAAAGATGCATCAGAAGTACTGCGACTTCTAGAAGCAGTCCAGTTGCCAGAGAAAGTAGCGATCATGCACATTAAGGCACATCAGAAGATCAACTCAGAATTGGAAGAAGGAAACGAGCTGGCAGATAGGGAAGCAAAAGAAGCAGCAAGACGGGCACATTTCCCCTAAAGGTAAGCCAAGATACAACAAACTAGAAAAAAAATTAATCTATGAGCAAAAAGGAGACTATAACCAAGAGGGATGGGCCACCATAGAAGGAAAATTAGTTCTACCCTCCTATTTATGATGGTCCCTAATAAAGGAAGAACACCAGAAAACCATTGGGGTATTGATGCTCTAGCATAACTAGACATTTACAACTCGACAATGTGACCTTTGCCTCCAGACCAACCCCAAAAATACTCCCAAACCAAAGCTTAGCCAGATGAGGAAGGGTCATGGGCCGGAGCAGCAATGGCAGATTGATTGTACAGAATTGCCAAGAAAAGGGGGGTATACGTTTTTCCTGGTGCTAACAGATACCTTTTCAGGATGGCCAGAAGCATTCCCCACCAGGACTTCTAAAGCTCAAGAAGTAACTAAGGTATTGGTACAAGAAAACATACCACGCTTTAGAGTCCTGGCCACAATCTCCTCAAATAGAGGACCACATTTTATTGTAAAATTCGTGCAACAAGTTAGCCAATACTTGAACATAGACTGAGAACTTCACACCCCATATAACCCACAATCAAGTGGTCAGGTAAAAAAAATGAATCATTTGATCAAACAACAAATTGTACAATTGGGACAAGAAGCTAATTTGTCATGGACTCAATCCCTCCCATTAGCACTACTGCAGATCCGAACCAAACCCAAGACTAAAGAAAAGCTAAACCACTTTGACTTGCTTTATGAAAAACCATATGGGGTGCGAAAGAGAATGTCTAGCCAAGACATGTCACTAACCTCCTGTATGTTAAGTCTCTTAACTTGGTGTATCCAGCACCAATCACTAGCTAATAAACACAAGTCATAACTAGTGAAATACACTGTTTAGAAGACTTTATGTCACCCAATTATAATTCTATTAATTTTAGTTACTGTAAGTTTAATGATGTCTACTTTAACACTCATGTAGAATTCGAGGATGTTAAAACACATGGCCAGTCTGACATCACTCTCTAGAACTCCTAGAATCTTACTGAAAGAGGACGGTCAAGATAGTAGATGAGAATTTAAATCAAGACCCCTGTAGTAAAAGAATTTACTCTATTTTAAGAAAAGGGGGGACTGAAGCAGAGATTTTTAGAGTTAGGTTAACAAAATGAATGAAGCATTTCTAATTTAGCTTGTAGAGTTATGTGTTGAATTTTCAACCTTTTGCTTAAGAAACCTCTGCCTAGTACAATGGGCATAGGAAAATGCAAATTTCTGAAGCTTCTTGCATAAAGAACAATACCAGAAGAAGCAAAGAACCCAGATAAAGAAGCTCCTCTGTCTCCAAGCCTATCAAGACTGACAGACGTACTCAGAGAAGCACCAAAGGACCAAAAGCGCACGCGCAGAGAGGAAAAGTTCAAAAGTTCAATCGTGAGGAAGACCACAATCTTCAGCCTCAGGACCACCAAGAGACCCCCGTACGACCACCACAGCAAACCACGCATGCCCAGAAGGCCGTGGACTTACTTAGCATGAGAAGCGAGGACAGGCGGGGCCAGGGGTTGAATATGCATGAAAAAGTTGTGCAATGTATTGCATATGGAACGTCTTTAAGAATAAAAGTGTGGGTCAGACTGAGGCTCGGGGCACAAGTTTTGGAGAGCTATCTCACTTGCGCCGGGCGCTAACATACATACCCACTTCATAACTACCCCAGGTTATGGAGTCTACTGATTTCTTCCGCGTATCGTTTCAGAGGTTTCTTGCCTTCGCCAGGCTGCAACGTGCCCGCTAGTAGCAAGAACTGGGCAGGAGTGGGCAGAGAGCAGGGCCATCTGCCAGCAGGTTGCAGCTTGCCCAGGAAAATGCAGTGTCCTTGGAATGTGCAGCAAATCTTATTTCCTGGCAAGGTCGGGCTAAGTGAGCAGTGCTGGTACACTTTCTCCTTGAGAACTGGAGCGGAAAAGCTTTTCGCTAAGATGTAGGCGAGCAGAGAGGCAGAATACGCAGCTCCGCAGCTGGCCGAAAGCAAGTGCCGCTTCCCGGCGTCTTTCGGCAAAAGCGGCGCTCCGGAGCGCACCGCTGCCGCTCCACTGATCTGTGCGCGAAGTAGCCGCTTCTTGGCCTCCGGCAGCCGGAGATCGCGGTAGCTTGCAAGAGGCGAAGAACGAAGCCGCGAAGAAGCCGGCTTGTGTGCGTAGCTCGCACACAGCTGCAGGACGGTGGCTGCCGCTCTCCTGCCTCTTGAATTCACCCTTGGCATGCCAATGGAAGCTGTTCCAGGACAACCTTCCTGAGTTTTTATTTTAGTTTTCATGCATCCCACCTTGGAAATTCTCGTTGCTCCCCAGAGGCTCCGAGATGCAGAGAACACGGTGGCAGCTGCTGAAAAGAAGGGCAACTGTGAGTTGGTCAAGAAGCAAGAACCTAGGCAGCTGCCTGTGCTTGGCAAGGAGCAGCTGCTGGATTCTTGCAATTGCCTTCAGTGCGCACAGAAGCCCGCTGCTCTGCTGCTTGGTTTTTCGCCTTCAGTCAATTACACACTGCTGAAGCTGAGGCAGGCAGTTCAGCTTTGCTGCTTTTCAGCATCTCAGCTGCCCTTCTGCTCTGTGACAGCTCTCCAGGTTTCTTGCCTTCGCCAGGCTGCAACGTGCCCGCTAGTACCAAGAACTGGGCAGGAGTGGGCAGAGAGCAGGGCCATCTGCCAGCAGGTTGCAGCTTGCCCAGGAAAATGCAGTGTCCTTGGAATGTGCAGCAAATCTTATTTCCTGGCAAGGTCGGGCTAAGTGAGCAGTGCTGGTACACTTTCTCCTTGAGAACTGGAGCGGAAAAGCTTTTCGCTAAGATGTAGGCGAGCAGAGAGGCAGAATACGCAGCTCCGCAGCTGGCCGAAAGCAAGTGCCGCTTCCCGGCGTCTTTCGGCAAAAGCGGCGCTCCGGAGCTCACCGCTGCCGCTCCACTGATCTGTGCGCGAAGTAGCCGCTTCTTGGCCTCCGGCAGCCGGAGATCGCGGTAGCTTGCAAGAGGCGAAGAACGAAGCCGCAAAGAAGCCGGCTTGTGTGCCAAGCTCGCACACAGCTGCAGGACGGTGGCTGCCGCTCTCCTGCCTCTTGAATTCACCCTTGGCATGCCAATGGGAGGTGTTCCAGGACAACCTTCCTGAGTTTTTATTTTAGTTTTCATGCATCCCACCTTGGAAATTCTCGTTGCTCCCCAGAGGCTCCGAGATGCAGAGAACACGGTGGCAGCTGCTGAAAAGAAGGGCAACTGTGAGTTGGTCAAAAACCAAGAACCCAGGCAGCTGCCTGTGCTTGGCAAGGAGCAGCTGCTGGATTCTTGCAATTGCCTTCAGTGCGCACAGAAGCCCGCTGCTCTGCTGCTTGGTTTTTCGCCTTCAGTCAATTACACACTGCTGAAGCTGAGGCAGGCAGTTCAGCTTTGCTGCTTTTCAGCATCTCAGCTGCCCTTCTGCTCTGTGACAGCTCTCCAGGTTTCTTGCCTTCGCTAGGCTGCAACGTGCCCGCTAGTAGCAAGAACTGGGCAGGAGTGGGCAGAGAGCAGGGCCATCTGCCAGCAGGTTGCAGCTTGCCCAGGAAAATGCAGTGTCCTTGGAATGTGCAGCAAATCTTATTTCCTGGCAAGGTCGGGCTAAGTGAGCAGTGCTGGTACACTTTCTCCTTGAGAACTGGAGCGGAAAAGCTTTTCGCTAAGATGTAGGCGAGCAGAGAGGCAGAATACGCAGCTCCGCAGCTGGCCGAAAGCAAGTGCCGCTTCCCGGCGTCTTTCGGCAAAAGCGGCGCTCCGGAGCGCACCGCTGCCGCTCCAGTCATCTGTGCGCGAAGTAGCCGCTTCTTGGCCTCCGGCAGCCGGAGATCGCGGTAGCTTGCAAGAGGCGAAGAACGAAGCCGCGAAGAAGCCGGCTTGTGTGCGAAGCTCGCACACAGCTGCAGGACGGTGGCTGCCGCTCTCCTGCCTCTTGAATTCACCCTTGTTATGCCAATGGAAGGTGTTCCAGGACAACCTTCCTGAGTTTTTATTTTAGTTTTCATGCATCCCACCTTGGAAATTCTCGTTGCTCCCCAGAGGCTCCGAGATGCAGAGAACACGGTGGCAGCTGCTGAAAAGAAGGGCAACTGTGAGTTGGTCAAGAAGCAAGAACCTAGGCAGCTGCCTGTGCTTGGCAAGGAGCAGCTGCTGGATTCTTGCAATTGCCTTCAGTGCGCACAGAAGCCCGCTGCTCTGCTGCTTGGTTTTTCGCCTTCAGTCAATTGCACATTGCTGAAGGTGAGGCAGGCAGTTCAGCTTTGCTGCTTTTCAGCATCTCAGCTGCTTTCTGCTCTGTGACAGCTCTCGAGATGAAATAGAGATTTTTAGAGTTGGGTTAACAAAATGAATTAAGCATTTCTAATTTAGCTTGTAGAGTTATGTGTTGAATTTTCAACCTTTTGCTTAAGAAACCTCTGCCTAGTACAATGGGCAAAGGAAAATGCAAATTTCTGAAGCTTCTTGCATAAAGAACAATACCAGAAGAAGCAAAGAACCCAGATAAAGAAGCTCCTCTGTCTCCAAGCCTATCAAGACTGACAGACGTACTCAGAGAAGCACCAAAGGACCAAAAGCGCACGCGCAGAGAGGAAAAGTTCAAAAGTTCAATCATGAGGAAGACCACAATCTTCAGCCTCAGGACCACCAAGAGACCCCCGTACGACCACCACAGCAAACCACGCATGCCCAGAAGGCCGTGGACTTACTTAGCATGAGAAGCGAGGACAGGCGGGGCCAGGGGTTGAATATGCATGAAAAAGTTGTGCAATGTATTGCATATGGAACGTCTTTAAGAATAAAAGTGTGGGTCAGACTGAGGCTCGGGGCACAAGTTTTGGAGAGCTATCTCACTTGTGCCGGGCGCTGACATACATACCCACTTCATAACTACCCCAGGTCATGGAGTCTATTGATTTCTTCCACGTATCGTTTCAGTTGGCGACCACGAAGGGACTGCTCTGCTCACCCGCAGGTCCGGTTGGGAGCAGACACCCTCAGGCGCCACGGGGCTTTTCCCCGGAGGGACTCTGCGCCTCGGCTGTACACTGCGGGGAGCAGACCACGGCCCGTTGACTAGCGGATGAAAGCGGTATGTGTTAATTTATTTTCTTACGGTTGGCACTGATAAGTCGCAAAAAGATGTTTTTGCGCGCAGGTTTGCCTAGGGGCTTGCAAGCAGACCGCCATCGGGGGAGAGGCCGGCGGCGGGAGGACCTCCCCAGCTGATAGCGCGGCTCGGGGAGGGCGAAATCGCGATTTCAGTGTGTGGTGTGTGTCCTGATTGCAGTGTAGTGTGTCTGTTACGTCCGGACGTGCGTGCTTGTGCGTGTGTGTGTATGTGTGAGTGGAACGGTGAAGCGCGGTGCGGCCTTGCTAAGATACAGAGAGGCGGCGCGGCGGTGCTAGAGAGCGCATGCGCAGGGCAGCTCTCAGCCCACACTACCTGATAGTGCGGGTAGTGCGCACTCTACCTGATAGAGCGGGTGGTGCGCATGCGTGGCACGGGCTGTCTCTGGCGAGCTGGGGGAGCGCGGCGCGGGGCTTAAGTCGGGGCTTGCAAAGTTGCTTTAGGCGCGGCCCAGCTGATAGCGCAGCGGGCGCGCGGGCACAAGCCGCGGTTTGAGGAGCCGCTTTGAACCCCGCTAGCTGATAGCGCAGCTAGTGGGAGCGTGGTACAAGCTAGGAGTTACAAGCACCGCTTACAAGCATCGCTAGTTGGTAAAAAGCTTGCAAAAGTAGCCAGCGAGCCCGGCTGGGCTAAGAGTTAAGTGTTTGTTATACAATAGCACTGCCCTTCAGTGTTAAAAGCTGTCACTGGGGCAGGAGGAGGGGTTGGGGAAGGCAGTCTAGGGTTGCCATGGGAAACAGCAGTTGTATGAGTTCTCCACCCCCTTTTGGAAGAGAATTGTACCCTCCCCCTGTCCTGTCAGTTATTGTTCAAGTCTGCCCCTTAGCCTAGAATCTTCTCTGTTCCACGTTTTCCCTTTGGTTCTTCCACCAAGAACACTCCTTTCCCTTTTCCCCACTGGTTAATGTTATATTTCCCCTCCCTTTAGCCTTCTCCCGATTGTACCCTCGAATGCTAAACCCTCCTACCCCTACGCAGTAAAAGAATCCTCAGCCCGCCCTTCGGGGCTCTCGGAATCTGCCTCCCTTCTGCTTCGTTGTCTCCCTGTTTGCCCCTTCTGCGACCCTTCAATCAACGAGCAGGATTTCAGCAGCCCGAGTGTCCCTCCCGTTCTTCTGGTGGACCCTCAGATGTACCAGCTATCCGAGCTTCGTGCCGAGTGGCTAAAAGCCCCCACGGCTCGGCAACTGGGAGATCCTTTGCATTACAGGGCGAATAAAGGGGGGATGAATGTGTGTGAATGAGAGGCTGTAAGAGCCCGTCTGAAGCCCCTCATTTTCCATTCTGCCTTCCGATTGCCACAAGAAAGAATCCCTTCCCCCACTGTAGTTCCGGCTTAGAACAGGACACAGCACAGGTGGAACCACTGAACCGTCATGCTGGCTGTTCCCAACAAGGCCTGGTAAGAACTTGGCAAGGACTTGGCAAGGACTTGGCAAAGACCTGACATGGAGCCAGCACGGGACAGCCTGATGCGCGGCCTGCTTCTAATCTCCGTTCTTAAGCCAAATGAACTTTTGGGGTGACTCTCGCGGTCCTTCATTGAAGACCCCTCATCTGCCTCGTTACCACTGTGACAAAGAAAGAATGAGAACCCTCCTCCCAAGGACTGAGACTGAGACCCCTGCTATAGGGAGGAGGGGAAATTGGTGGTCTGACCACTAATGACATGACCTGTTTCCCTTCAGTGATTCAAATGGACTTATTCTTCATTGTGTATTCGTCTTGCTTTGGTGGTTTCTGTGGACTCACCCGTTCCCTCGGGGCGATTACAATGGACTTGTTCCCCCCCTCTCTCCTCTGTGGACTATAATTGGAGCCCCGAGTCGACCAGAACTTCGAAGACTCCCCCGACACGACAGAGGGATCCCCATCGTCCGGAGCACTGAGGATCTCGCCTGTGTTGGTAGCTATTCCCATATCCCTGTTCTCTCTCTAACCTTTTATCTCCTTTCAGATCCCCACTATCGCGTTTACTGTTTTGGCCCCTACTAAAGGTGCATTTGTTGTGATTAACTGATAGTCCCTTGTTGTTTGCCTTTGTTGCACTTTTGGGATGGGTGAAAAGAACCATCACGACACCCCGCAAGAAGCGGATCGTGACAGAGGCGGGCTGGTTACCCCAGACCTGCTAAGCGAGAGCGGCAGTCTCCCATGCTGCGTTTCCGTCTTTTTCGCGAGAAAAGCGGCCAGTAAAGAGACGAAGCGAGTGATAAAAAGAGTGAGAGAACCCCCCCTGGGACTGGGTCTCGGAGAAAGAGTGGGACCCCTTAGTGGGGGGGGGGGGGGGGGAGTAAAAGGTAATTAATTAGAAAAAAAAATGAATTAAAAGGTAAAAAGAGGGTCTTCTTGGCATAATCTATTGGGGAAAAATAAAAGGTAAAATGTGTAGGAGGGGCCCCTAAAAATTCTGCTGGATTGAGGGATAAGAATGCCCATGAACATCCAAGATCAAACCTGCTGGATTGAGGGATTAATGTTCCAAGAGCATCCAGGGTTGATTCAAACCTGCTGGATTGAGGGATTAATGTTCCAAGAGCATCCAGGGTTAAGTCAAACCTGCTGGGTTGAGGGATTAACATTGCAAGAGCACCCAGAATTAAGTTTGCTGGGTTGTTGAGAGCACCCAAGATTGAGTAAAAATTTTGCCAGTTTGAAGAGAAGTCTGACAGGATCTAGAGTTGGGAACCACACAGCTAGATTGAGGGGTATCCAAGAACACTGGGACTAGCCAGGGACACCTACAAGTGTAATAGGTGTGTTGAAAAAGAAAAGGTACCTTGTTGTTGTGGTTGTTTTGTTATGTGTAAGAGTAAGTAAAATAAAGTTAAGTGAATGTAGACGAAGGAAAGTATATGTATGCATCCTGCCCTGTTAAGCAGCCTCACTGTGCTTCCCTGCTGTCACCGACAAACACAAGTTACGAACCCTCAGAACTGAAAAAGTTCAATCAAATATTGCTTCCATTGATGACCATGATATTGTCTATAATACCTTGTTCCAACTTATGTTATGTAAGTGTTAATACCCCTATCCTACCAGTTGGTAAACCTGATGGGTCATACCGGTTAGTACAGGATCTGCGGGCCATAAACAAGGTCACGGAGGATCTGTATCCTGTGGTGGCCAATCCCTACACGTTATTAACTTGCTTAACAGCCGAGCTAACTTGGTTTACCGTTTTAGATTTAAAAGATGCCTTCTTTTGCCTTCCTATCCATGAAGCCAGAAAATTTTTGCATTTGAATGGGAAAATCCTAAGAGCGGGCCAAGAACTCAACTGACATGGACCAGACTCCCACAAGGATTCAAAAACTCACCCACTTTGTTTGGAGAACAACTTGCAAAAGAATTAGAGACCTGAGAAGCCCCTCCAGAGGAAGGGAAGTTGCTAGAGTACGTAGATGACATCCTGATAGCCACACGGACAAGGGAAGCATGCACGGCCTGGACGATAAGCCTCTTGAACTTTTTGGGGCTCCAAGGGTACCGAGTATCAAAGAAAAAAGCCCAAGTAGTAAAACAGAAAGTAACTTCTCTGGGTTACGAAGTCAGTGCTAGACAACGTACCTTGGGCCAAAGCCGGAAGGAGGCAATATGCCAGACCCCAAAACCTCAGACGGTAAAGGAACTACGAACTTTCCTGAGGATGACAGGGTGGTGCAGGTTATGGATCTATAACTATGGACTGTTTGTTAAGCCCTTCTATGAACTGATTGCAACTGAAAGCAGGAACATCCAAGAGACAAAGGAAGCTACGCAAGCTTTCAACCAGCTGAAAAAAGCCCTCATGTCAGCTCCAGCCCTGAGATTGCCAGACGTGAGTAAGCCTTCCCTTTTATTCTCCCATGAGAAGCAAGGAATCGCCTTAGGAATACTAGCACAGGACCTCGGCCCATATCGGAGAGCAGTGGCTTACTTCTCTAAGCAATTGGATACAGCAGCTAAAGGGTGGCCTGGGTGCCTCAGAGCTGTTGCAGCAGTCGTACTGAACATCCAAGAGGCACACAAATTCACCCTAGGCCAGAAAAGAACTGTGCTAGTGTCTCACACAGTGTCTGCAGTGCTAGAGGTAAAAGGTGGGCATTGGCTTTCCCCACAACGGCTCCTGAGATACCAAGCTATCATAGTGGAGCAAGATGATGTAGAGATAGTAGTGACTAACATTGTCAATCCAGCCTCCTTCCTCAGTAGAAACCAAGGGGAACCAGTGGAACATGACTGCCTGGAGACCATTGAAGCCACCTACTCCAGCTGCCCTGACTCGAAGGACACCCCTCTCGAGAATGCAGAAGTCTCGTTTACTGATGGAAGCAGTTATATCATCAGTGGAAAACGGCACGCCGGGTAGGCAGTTCCAACGTGCAAGGAAGTAATGTCATCTGGGCCCCTGCCAACAAATACCTCTGCACAGAAGGCCGAGATAATTGCTCTAACTGGGGCCCTAGAATTGGCAAGAGGGAAAGAAATAAACATATACACGGACTCGAAGTATGCATTTGGAGTAGTGCATGCTCACAGAGCCATTTAGAAAGAGAGAGGACTGCTGAAGTCTCAAGGGAAAAATATTAAAGATGCATCAGAAGTACTGCGACTTCTAGAAGCAGTCCAGTTGCCAGAGAAAGTAGCGATCATGCACATTAAGGCACATCAGAAGATCAACTCAGAATTGGAAGAAGGAAACGAGCTGGCAGATAGGGAAGCAAAAGAAGCAGCAAGACGGGCACATTTCCCCTAAAGGTAAGCCAAGATACAACAAACCAGAAAAAAAATTAATCTATGAGCAAAAAGGAGACTATAACCAAGAGGGATGGGCCACCATAGAAGGAAAATTAGTTCTACCCTCCTATTTATGATGGTCCCTAATAAAGGAAGAACACCAGAAAACCATTGGGGTATTGATGCTCTAGCATAACTAGACATTTACAACTCGACAATGTGACCTTTGCCTCCAGACCAACCCCAAAAATACTCCCAAACCAAAGCTTAGCCAGATTAGGAAGGGTCATGGGCCGGAGCAGCAATGGCAGATTGATTGTACAGAATTGCCAAGAAAAGGGGGGTATACGTTTTTCCTGGTGCTAACAGATACCTTTTCAGGATGGCCAGAAGCATTCCCCACCAGGACTTCTAAAGCTCAAGAAGTAACTAAGGTATTGGTACAAGAAAACATACCACGCTTTAGAGTCCTGGCCACAATCTCCTCAAATAGAGGACCACATTTTATTGTAAAATTCGTGCAACAAGTTAGCCAATACTTGAACATAGACTGAGAACTTCACACCCCATATAACCCACAATCAAGTGGTCAGGTAAAAAAAATGAAGCATTTGATCAAACAACAAATTGTACAATTGGGACAAGAAGCTAATTTGTCATGGACTCAATCCCTCCCATTAGCACTACTGCAGATCCGAACCAAACCCAAGACTAAAGAAAAGCTAAACCACTTTGACTTGCTTTATGAAAAACCATATGGGGTGCGAAAGAGAATGTCTAGCCAAGACATGTCACTAACCTCCTGTATGTTAAGTCTCTTAACTTGGTGTATCCAGCACCAATCACTAGCTAATAAACACAAGTCATAACTAGTGAAATACACTGTTTAAAAGACTTTATGTCACCCAATTATAATTCTATTAATTTTAGTTACTGTAAGTTTAATGATGTCTACTTTAACACTCATGTAGAATTCGAGGATGTTAAAACACATGGCCAGTCTGACATCACTCTCTAGAACTCCTAGAATCTTACTGAAAGAGGACGGTCAAGACAGTAGATGAGAATTTAAATCAAGACCCCTGTAGTAAAAGAATTTACTCTATTTTAAGAAAAGGGGGGACTGAAGCAGAGATTTTTAGAGTTAGGTTAACAAAATGAATGAAGCATTTCTAATTTAGCTTGTAGAGTTATGTGTTGAATTTTCAACCTTTTGCTTAAGAAACCTCTGCCTAGTACAATGGGCATAGGAAAATGCAAATTTCTGAAGCTTCTTGCATAAAGAACAATACCAGAAGAAGCAAAGAACCCAGATAAAGAAGCTCCTCTGTCTCCAAGCCTATCAAGACTGACAGACGTACTCAGAGAAGCACCAAAGGACCAAAAGCGCACGCGCAGAGAGGAAAAGTTCAAAAGTTCAATCGTGAGGAAGACCACAATCTTCAGCCTCAGGACCACCAAGAGACCCCCGTACGACCACCACAGCAAACCACGCATGCCCAGAAGGCCGTGGACTTACTTAGCATGAGAAGCGAGGACAGGCGGGGCCAGGGGTTGAATATGCATGAAAAAGTTGTGCAATGTATTGCATATGGAACGTCTTTAAGAATAAAAGTGTGGGTCAGACTGAGGCTCGGGGCACAAGTTTTGGAGAGCTATCTCACTTGTGCCGGGCGCTAACATACATAGCCACTTCATAACTACCCCAGGTTATGGAGTCTACTGATTTCTTCCGCGTATCGTTTCAGAGGTTTCTTGCCTTCGCCAGGCTGCAACGTGCCCGCTAGTACCAAGAACTGGGCAGGAGTGGGCAGAGAGCAGGGCCATCTGCCAGCAGGTTGCAGCTTGCCCAGGAAAATGCAGTGTCCTTGGAATGTGCAGCAAATCTTATTTCCTGGCAAGGTCGGGCTAAGTGAGCAGTGCTGGTACACTTTCTCCTTGAGAACTGGAGCGGAAAAGCTTTTCGCTAAGATGTAGGCGAGCAGAGAGGCAGAATACGGAGCTCCGCAGCTGGCCGAAAGCAAGTGCCGCTTCCCGGCGTCTTTCGGCAAAAGCGGCGCTCCGGAGCTCACCGCTACCGCTCCACTGATCTGTGCGCGAAGTAGCCGCTTCTTGGCCTCCGGCAGCCGGAGATCGCGGTAGCTTGCAAGAGGCGAAGAACGAAGCCGCGAAGAAGCCGGCTTGTGTGCGAAGCTCGCACACAGCTGCAGGACGGTGGCTGCCGCTCTCCTGCCTCTTGAATTCACCCTTGGCATGCCAATGGGAGGTGTTCCAGGACAACCTTCCTGAGTTTTTATTTTAGTTTTCATGCATCCCACCTTGGAAATTCTCGTTGCTCCCCAGAGGCTCCGAGATGCAGAGAACACGGTGGCAGCTGCTGAAAAGAAGTGCAACTGTGAGTTGGTCAAGAACCAAGAACACAGGCAGCTGCCTGTGCTTGGCAAGGAGCAGCTGCTGGATTCTTGCAATTGCCTTCAGTGCGCACAGAAGCCCGCTGCTCTGCTGCTTGGTTTTTCGCCTTCAGTCAATTACACACTGCTGAAGCTGAGGCAGGCAGTTCAGCTTTGCTGCTTTTCAGCATCTCAGCTGCCTTTCTGCTCTGTGACAGCTCTCCAGGTTTCTTGCCTTTGCCAGGCTGCAACGTGCCCGCTAGTAGCAAGAACTGGGCAGGAGTGGGCAGAGAGCAGGGCCATCTGCCAGCAGGTTGCAGCTTGCCCAGGAAAATGCAGTGTCCTTGGAATGTGCAGCAAATCTTATTTCCTGGCAAGGTCGGGCTAAGTGAGCAGTGCTGGTACACTTTCTCCTTGAGAACTGGAGCGGAAAAGCTTTTCGCTAAGATGTAGGCGAGGAGAGAGGCAGAATACGGAGCTCCGCAGCTGGCCGAAAGCAAGTGCCGCTTCCCGGCGTCTTTCGGCAAAAGCGGCGCTCCGGAGCTCACCGCTGCCGCTCCACTGATCTGTGCGCGAAGTAGCCGCTTCTTGGCCTCCGGCAGCCGGAGATCGCGGTAGCTTGCAAGAGGCGAAGAACGAAGCCGCGAAGAAGCCGGCTTGTGTGCAAAGCTCGCACACAGCTGCAGGACGGTGGCTGCCGCTCTCCTGCCTCTTGAATTCACCCTTGGCATGCCAATGGAAGGTGTTCCAGGACAACCTTCCTGAGTTTTTATTTTAGTTTTCATGCATCCCACCTTGGAAATTCTCGTTGCTCCCCAGAGGCTCCGAGATGCAGAGAACACGGTGGCAGCTGCTGAAAAGAAGGGCAACTGTGAGTTGGTCAAGAAGCAAGAACCTAGGCAGCTGCCTGTGCTTGGCAAGGAGCAGCTGCTGGATTCTTGCAATTGCCTTCAGTGCGCACAGAAGCCCGCTGCTCTGCTGCTTGGTTTTTCGCCTTCAGTCAATTGCACATTGCTGAAGCTGAGGCAGGCAGTTCAGCTTTGCTGCTTTTCAGCATCTCAGCTGCTTTCTGCTCTGTGACAGCTCTCGAGATGAAATAGAGATTTTTAGAGTTGGGTTAACAAAATGAATTAAGCATTTCTAATTTAGCTTGTAGAGTTATGTGTTGAATTTTCAACCTTTTGCTTAAGAAACCTCTGCCTAGTACAATGGGCAAAGGAAAATGCAAATTTCTGAAGCTTCTTGCATAAAGAACAATACCAGAAGAAGCAAAGAACCCAGATAAAGAAGCTCCTCTGTCTCCAAGCCTATCAAGACTGACAGACGTACTCAGAGAAGCACCAAAGGACCAAAAGCGCACGCGCAGAGAGGAAAAGTTCAAAAGTTCAATCGTGAGGAAGACCACAATCTTCAGCCTCAGGACCACCAAGAGACCCCCGTACGACCACCACAGCAAACCACGCATGCCCAGAAGGCCGTGGACTTACTTAGCATGAGAAGCGAGGACAGGCGGGGCCAGGGGTTGAATATGCATGAAAAAGTTGTGCAATGTATTGCATATGGAACGTCTTTAAGAATAAAAGTGTGGGTCAGACTGAGGCTCGGGGCACAAGTTTTGGAGAGCTATCTCACTTGTGCCGGGCGCTGACATACATACCCACTTCATAACTACCCCAGGTCATGGAGTCTATTGATTTCTTCCGCGTATCGTTTCAGTTGGCGACCACGAAGGGACTGCTCTGCTCACCCGCAGGTCCGGTTGGGAGCAGACACCCTCAGGCGCCACGGGGCTTTTCCCCGGAGGGACTCTGCGCCTCGGCTGTACACTGCGGGGAGCAGACCACGGCCCGTTGACTAGCGGATGAAAGCGGTATGTGTTAATTTATTTTCTTACGGTTGGCACTGATAAGTCGCAAAAAGATGTTTTTGCGCGCAGGTTTGCCTAGGGGCTTGCAAGCAGACCGCCATCGGGGGAGAGGCCGGCGGCGGGAGGACCTCCCCAGCTGATAGCGCGGCTCGGGGAGGGCGAAATCGCGATTTCAGTGTGTGGTGTGTGTCCTGATTGCAGTGTAGTGTGTCTGTTACGTCCGGACGTGCGTGCTTGTGCGTGTGTGTGTATGTGTGAGTGGAACGGTGAAGCGCGGTGCGGCCTTGCTAAGATACAGAGAGGCGGCGCGGCGGTGCTAGAGAGCGCATGCGCAGGGCAGCTCTCAGCCCACACTACCTGATAGTGCGGGTAGTGCGCACTCTACCTGATAGAGCGGGTGGTGCGCATGCGTGGCACGGGCTGTCTCTGGCGAGCTGGGGGAGCGCGGCGCGGGGCTTAAGTCGGGGCTTGCAAAGTTGCTTTAGGCGCGGCCCAGCTGATAGCGCAGCGGGCGCGCGGGCACAAGCCGCGGTTTGAGGAGCCGCTTTGAACCCCGCTAGCTGATAGCGCAGCTAGTGGGAGCGTGGTACAAGCTAGGAGTTACAAGCACCGCTTACAAGCATCGCTAGTTGGTAAAAAGCTTGCAAAAGTAGCCAGCGAGCCCGGCTGGGCTAAGAGTTAAGTGTTTGTTATACAATAGCACTGCCCTTCAGTGTTAAAAGCTGTCACTGGGGCAGGAGGAGGGGTTGGGGAAGGCAGTCTAGGGTTGCCATGGGAAACAGCAGTTGTATGAGTTCTCCACCCCCTTTTGGAAGAGAATTGTACCCTCCCCCTGTCCTGTCAGTTATTGTTCAAGTCTGCCCCTTAGCCTAGAATCTTCTCTGTTCCACGCTTTCCCTTTGGTTCTTCCACCAAGAACACTCCTTTCCCTTTTCCCCACTGGTTAATGTTATATTTCCCCTCCCTTTAGCCTTCTCCCGATTGTACCCTCGAATGCTAAACCCTCCTACCCCTACGCAGTAAAAGAATCCTCAGCCCGCCCTTCGGGGCTCTCGGAATCTGTCTCCCTTCTGCTTCGTTGTCTCCCTGTTTGCCCCTTCTGCGACCCTTCAATCAACGAGCAGGATTTCAGCAGCCCGAGTGTCCCTCCCGTTCTTCTGGTGGACCCTCAGATGTACCAGCTATCCGAGCTTCGTGCCGAGTGGCTAAAAGCCCCCACGGCTCGGCAACTGGGAGATCCTTTGCATTACAGGGCGAATAAAGGGGGGATGAATGTGTGTGAATGAGAGGCTGTAAGAGCCCGTCTGAAGCCCCTCATTTTCCATTCTGCCTTCCGATTGCCACAAGAAAGAATCCCTTCCCCCACTGTAGTTCCGGCTTAGAACAGGACACAGCACAGGTGGAACCACTGAACCGTCATGCTGGCTGTTCCCAACAAGGCCTGGTAAGAACTTGGCAAGGACTTGGCAAGGACTTGGCAAAGACCTGACATGGAGCCAGCACGGGACAGCCTGATGCGCGGCCTGCTTCTAATCTCCGTTCTTAAGCCAAATGAACTTTTGGGGTGACTCTCGCGGTCCTTCATTGAAGACCCCTCATCTGCCTCGTTACCACTGTGACAAAGAAAGAATGAGAACCCTCCTCCCAAGGACTGAGACTGAGACCCCTGCTATAGGGAGGAGGGGAAATTGGTGGTCTGACCACTAATGACATGACCTGTTTCCCTTCAGTGATTCAAATGGACTTATTCTTCATTGTGTATTCGTCTTGCTTTGGTGGTTTCTGTGGACTCACCCGTTCCCTCGGGGCGATTACAATGGACTTGTTCCCCCCCTCTCTCCTCTGTGGACTATAATTGGAGCCCCGAGTCGACCAGAACTTCGAAGACTCCCCCGACACGACAGAGGGATCCCCATCGTCCGGAGCACTGAGGATCTCGCCTGTGTTGGTAGCTATTCCCATATCCCTCTTCTCTCTCTAACCTTTTATCTCCTTTCAGATCCCCACTATCGCGTTTACTGTTTTGGCCCCTACTAAAGGTGCATTTGTTGTGATTAACTGATAGTCCCTTGTTGTTTGCCTTTGTTGCACTTTTGGGATGGGTGAAAAGAACCATCACGACACCCCGCAAGAAGCGGATCGTGACAGAGGCGGGCTGGTTACCCCAGACCTGCTAAGCGAGAGCGGCAGTCTCCCATGCTGCGTTTCCGTCTTTTTCGCGAGAAAAGCGGCCAGTAAAGAGACGAAGCGAGTGATAAAAAGAGTGAGAGAACCCCCCCTGGGACTGGGTCTCGGAGAAAGAGTGGGACCCCTTAGTGGGGGGGGGGGGGGGGGGGAGTAAAAGGTAATTAATTAGAAAAAAAAATGAATTAAAAGGTAAAAAGAGGGTCTTCTTGGCATAATCTATTGGGGAAAAATAAAAGGTAAAATGTGTAGGAGGGGCCCCTAAAAATTCTGCTGGATTGAGGGATAAGAATGCCCATGAACATCCAAGATCAAACCTGCTGGATTGAGGGATTAATGTTCCAAGAGCATCCAGGGTTGATTCAAACCTGCTGGATTGAGGGATTAATGTTCCAAGAGCATCCAGGGTTAAGTCAAACCTGCTGGGTTGAGGGATTAACATTGCAAGAGCACCCAGAATTAAGTTTGCTGGGTTGTTGAGAGCACCCAAGATTGAGTAAAAATTTTGCCAGTTTGAAGAGAAGTCTGACAGGATCTAGAGTTGGGAACCACACAGCTAGATTGAGGGGTATCCAAGAACACTGGGACTAGCCAGGGACACCTACAAGTGTAATAGGTGTGTTGAAAAAGAAAAGGTACCTTGTTGTTGTGGTTGTTTTGTTATGTGTAAGAGTAAGTAAAATAAAGTTAAGTGAATGTAGACGAAGGAAAGTATATGTATGCATCCTGCCCTGTTAAGCAGCCTCACTGTGCTTCCCTGCTGTCACCGACAAACACAAGTTACGAACCCTCAGAACTGAAAAAGTTCAATCAAATATTGCTTCCATTGATGACCATGATATTGTCTATAATACCTTGTTCCAACTTATGTTATGTAAGTGTTAATACCCCTATCCTACCAGTTGGTAAACCTGATGGGTCATACCGGTTAGTACAGGATCTGCGGGCCATAAACAAGGTCACGGAGGATCTGTATCCTGTGGTGGCCAATCCCTACACGTTATTAACTTGCTTAACAGCCGAGCTAACTTGGTTTACCGTTTTAGATTTAAAAGATGCCTTCTTTTGCCTTCCTATCCATGAAGCCAGAAAATTTTTGCATTTGAATGGGAAAATCCTAAGAGCGAGCCAAGAACTCAACTGACATGGACCAGACTCCCACAAGGATTCAAAAACTCACCCACTTTGTTTGGAGAACAACTTGCAAAAGAATTAGAGACCTGAGAAGCCCCTCCAGAGGAAGGGAAGTTGCTAGAGTACGTAGATGACATCCTGATAGCCACACGGACAAGGGAAGCATGCACGGCCTGGACGATAAGCCTCTTGAACTTTTTGGGGCTCCAAGGGTACCGAGTATCAAAGAAAAAAGCCCAAGTAGTAAAACAGAAAGTAACTTCTCTGGGTTACGAAGTCAGTGCTAGACAACGTACCTTGGGCCAAAGCCGGAAGGAGGCAATATGCCAGACCCCAAAACCTCAGACGGTAAAGGAACTACGAACTTTCCTGAGGATGACAGGGTGGTGCAGGTTATGGATCTATAACTATGGACTGTTTGTTAAGCCCTTCTATGAACTGATTGCAACTGAAAGCAGGAACATCCAAGAGACAAAGGAAGCTACGCAAGCTTTCAACCAGCTGAAAAAAGCCCTCATGTCAGCTCCAGCCCTGAGATTGCCAGACGTGAGTAAGCCTTCCCTTTTATTCTCCCATGAGAAGCAAGGAATCGCCTTAGGAATACTAGCACAGGACCTCGGCCCATATCGGAGAGCAGTGGCTTACTTCTCTAAGCAATTGGATACAGCAGCTAAAGGGTGGCCTGGGTGCCTCAGAGCTGTTGCAGCAGTCGTACTGAACATCCAAGAGGCACACAAATTCACCCTAGGCCAGAAAAGAACTGTGCTAGTGTCTCACACAGTGTCTGCAGTGCTAGAGGTAAAAGGTGGGCATTGGCTTTCCCCACAACGGCTCCTGAGATACCAAGCTATCATAGTGGAGCAAGATGATGTAGAGATAGTAGTGACTAACATTGTCAATCCAGCCTCCTTCCTCAGTAGAAACCAAGGGGAACCAGTGGAACATGACTGCCTGGAGACCATTGAAGCCACCTACTCCAGCTGCCCTGACTCGAAGGACACCCCTCTCGAGAATGCAGAAGTCTCGTTTACTGATGGAAGCAGTTATATCATCAGTGGAAAACGGCACGCCGGGTAGGCAGTTCCAACGTGCAAGGAAGTAATGTCATCTGGGCCCCTGCCAACAAATACCTCTGCACAGAAGGCCGAGATAATTGCTCTAACTGGGGCCCTAGAATTGGCAAGAGGGAAAGAAATAAACATATACACGGACTCGAAGTATGCATTTGGAGTAGTGCATGCTCACAGAGCCATTTAGAAAGAGAGAGGACTGCTGAAGTCTCAAGGGAAAAATATTAAAGATGCATCAGAAGTACTGCGACTTCTAGAAGCAGTCCAGTTGCCAGAGAAAGTAGCGATCATGCACATTAAGGCACATCAGAAGATCAACTCAGAATTGGAAGAAGGAAACGAGCTGGCAGATAGGGAAGCAAAAGAAGCAGCAAGACGGGCACATTTCCCCTAAAGGTAAGCCAAGATACAACAAACTAGAAAAAAAATTAATCTATGAGCAAAAAGGAGACTATAACCAAGAGGGATGGGCCACCATAGAAGGAAAATTAGTTCTACCCTCCTATTTATGATGGTCCCTAATAAAGGAAGAACACCAGAAAACCATTGGGGTATTGATGCTCTAGCATAACTAGACATTTACAACTCGACAATGTGACCTTTGCCTCCAGACCAACCCCAAAAATACTCCCAAACCAAAGCTTAGCCAGATTAGGAAGGGTCATGGGCCGGAGCAGCAATGGCAGATTGATTGTACAGAATTGCCAAGAAAAGGGGGGTATACGTTTTTCCTGGTGCTAACAGATACCTTTTCAGGATGGCCAGAAGCATTCCCCACCAGGACTTCTAAAGCTCAAGAAGTAACTAAGGTATTGGTACAAGAAAACATACCACGCTTTAGAGTCCTGGCCACAATCTCCTCAAATAGAGGACCACATTTTATTGTAAAATTCGTGCAACAAGTTAGCCAATACTTGAACATAGACTGAGAACTTCACACCCCATATAACCCACAATCAAGTGGTCAGGTAAAAAAAATGAAGCATTTGATCAAACAACAAATTGTACAATTGGGACAAGAAGCTAATTTGTCATGGACTCAATCCCTCCCATTAGCACTACTGCAGATCCGAACCAAACCCAAGACTAAAGAAAAGCTAAACCACTTTGACTTGCTTTATGAAAAACCATATGGGGTGCGAAAGAGAATGTCTAGCCAAGACATGTCACTAACCTCCTGTATGTTAAGTCTCTTAACTTGGTGTATCCAGCACCAATCACTAGCTAATAAACACAAGTCATAACTAGTGAAATACACTGTTTAAAAGACTTTATGTCACCCAATTATAATTCTATTAATTTTAGTTACTGTAAGTTTAATGATGTCTACTTTAACACTCATGTAGAATTCGAGGATGTTAAAACACATGGCCAGTCTGACATCACTCTCTAGAACTCCTAGAATCTTACTGAAAGAGGACGGTCAAGACAGTAGATGAGAATTTAAATCAAGACCCCTGTAGTAAAAGAATTTACTCTATTTTAAGAAAAGGGGGGACTGAAGCAGAGATTTTTAGAGTTAGGTTAACAAAATGAATGAAGCATTTCTAATTTAGCTTGTAGAGTTATGTGTTGAATTTTCAACCTTTTGCTTAAGAAACCTCTGCCTAGTACAATGGGCATAGGAAAATGCAAATTTCTGAAGCTTCTTGCATAAAGAACAATACCAGAAGAAGCAAAGAACCCAGATAAAGAAGCTCCTCTGTCTCCAAGCCTATCAAGACTGACAGACGTACTCAGAGAAGCACCAAAGGACCAAAAGCGCACGCGCAGAGAGGAAAAGTTCAAAAGTTCAATCGTGAGGAAGACCACAATCTTCAGCCTCAGGACCACCAAGAGACCCCCGTACGACCACCACAGCAAACCACGCATGCCCAGAAGGCCGTGGACTTACTTAGCATGAGAAGCGAGGACAGGCGGGGCCAGGGGTTGAATATGCATGAAAAAGTTGTGCAATGTATTGCATATGGAACGTCTTTAAGAATAAAAGTGTGGGTCAGACTGAGGCTCGGGGCACAAGTTTTGGAGAGCTATCTCACTTGTGCCGGGCGCTAACATACATAGCCACTTCATAACTACCCCAGGTTATGGAGTCTACTGATTTCTTCCGCGTATCGTTTCAGAGGTTTCTTGCCTTCGCCAGGCTGCAACGTGCCCGCTAGTAGCAAGAACTGGGCAGGAGTGGGCAGAGAGCAGGGCCATCTGCCAGCAGGTTGCAGCTTGCCCAGGAAAATGCAGTGTCCTTGGAATGTGCAGCAAATCTTATTTCCTGGCAAGGTCGGGCTAAGTGAGCAGTGCTGGTACACTTTCTCCTTGAGAACTGGAGCGGAAAAGCTTTTCGCTAAGATGTAGGCGAGCAGAGAGGCAGAATACGGAGCTCCGCAGCTGGCCGAAAGCAAGTGCCGCTTCCCGGCGTCTTTCGGCAAAAGCGGCGCTCCGGAGCTCACCGCTACCGCTCCACTGATCTGTGCGCGAAGTAGCCGCTTCTTGGCCTCCGGCAGCCGGAGATCGCGGTAGCTTGCAAGAGGCGAAGAACGAAGCCGCGAAGAAGCCGGCTTGTGTGCGAAGCTCGCACACAGCTGCAGGACGGTGGCTGCCGCTCTCCTGCCTCTTGAATTCACCCTTGGCATGCCAATGGGAGGTGTTCCAGGACAACCTTCCTGAGTTTTTATTTTAGTTTTCATGCATCCCACCTTGGAAATTCTCGTTGCTCCCCAGAGGCTCCGAGATGCAGAGAACACGGTGGCAGCTGCTGAAAAGAAGTGCAACTGTGAGTTGGTCAAGAACCAAGAACACAGGCAGCTGCCTGTGCTTGGCAAGGAGCAGCTGCTGGATTCTTGCAATTGCCTTCAGTGCGCACAGAAGCCCGCTGCTCTGCTGCTTGGTTTTTCGCCTTCAGTCAATTACACACTGCTGAAGCTGAGGCAGGCAGTTCAGCTTTGCTGCTTTTCAGCATCTCAGCTGCCTTTCTGCTCTGTGACAGCTCTCCAGGTTTCTTGCCTTTGCCAGGCTGCAACGTGCCCGCTAGTAGCAAGAACTGGGCAGGAGTGGGCAGAGAGCAGGGCCATCTGCCAGCAGGTTGCAGCTTGCCCAGGAAAATGCAGTGTCCTTGGAATGTGCAGCAAATCTTATTTCCTGGCAAGGTCGGGCTAAGTGAGCACTGCTGGTACACTTTCTCCTTGAGAACTGGAGCGGAAAAGCTTTTCGCTAAGATGTAGGCGAGGAGAGAGGCAGAATACGGAGCTCCGCAGCTGGCCGAAAGCAAGTGCCGCTTCCCGGCGTCTTTCGGCAAAAGCGGCGCTCCGGAGCTCACCGCTGCCGCTCCACTGATCTGTGCGCGAAGTAGCCGCTTCTTGGCCTCCGGCAGCCGGAGATCGCGGTAGCTTGCAAGAGGCGAAGAACGAAGCCGCGAAGAAGCCGGCTTGTGTGCAAAGCTCGCACACAGCTGCAGGACGGTGGCTGCCGCTCTCCTGCCTCTTGAATTCACCCTTGGCATGCCAATGGAAGGTGTTCCAGGACAACCTTCCTGAGTTTTTATTTTAGTTTTCATGCATCCCACCTTGGAAATTCTCGTTGCTCCCCAGAGGCTCCGAGATGCAGAGAACACGGTGGCAGCTGCTGAAAAGAAGGGCAACTGTGAGTTGGTCAAGAAGCAAGAACCTAGGCAGCTGCCTGTGCTTGGCAAGGAGCAGCTGCTGGATTCTTGCAATTGCCTTCAGTGCGCACAGAAGCCCGCTGCTCTGCTGCTTGGTTTTTCGCCTTCAGTCAATTGCACATTGCTGAAGCTGAGGCAGGCAGTTCAGCTTTGCTGCTTTTCAGCATCTCAGCTGCTTTCTGCTCTGTGACAGCTCTCGAGATGAAATAGAGATTTTTAGAGTTGGGTTAACAAAATGAATTAAGCATTTCTAATTTAGCTTGTAGAGTTATGTGTTGAATTTTCAACCTTTTGCTTAAGAAACCTCTGCCTAGTACAATGGGCAAAGGAAAATGCAAATTTCTGAAGCTTCTTGCATAAAGAACAATACCAGAAGAAGCAAAGAACCCAGATAAAGAAGCTCCTCTGTCTCCAAGCCTATCAAGACTGACAGACGTACTCAGAGAAGCACCAAAGGACCAAAAGCGCACGCGCAGAGAGGAAAAGTTCAAAAGTTCAATCGTGAGGAAGACCACAATCTTCAGCCTCAGGACCACCAAGAGACCCCCGTACGACCACCACAGCAAACCACGCATGCCCAGAAGGCCGTGGACTTACTTAGCATGAGAAGCGAGGACAGGCGGGGCCAGGGGTTGAATATGCATGAAAAAGTTGTGCAATGTATTGCATATGGAACGTCTTTAAGAATAAAAGTGTGGGTCAGACTGAGGCTCGGGGCACAAGTTTTGGAGAGCTATCTCACTTGTGCCGGGCGCTGACATACATACCCACTTCATAACTACCCCAGGTCATGGAGTCTATTGATTTCTTCCGCGTATCGTTTCAGTTGGCGACCACGAAGGGACTGCTCTGCTCACCCGCAGGTCCGGTTGGGAGCAGACACCCTCAGGCGCCACGGGGCTTTTCCCCGGAGGGACTCTGCGCCTCGGCTGTACACTGCGGGGAGCAGACCACGGCCCGTTGACTAGCGGATGAAAGCGGTATGTGTTAATTTATTTTCTTACGGTTGGCACTGATAAGTCGCAAAAAGATGTTTTTGCGCGCAGGTTTGCCTAGGGGCTTGCAAGCAGACCGCCATCGGGGGAGAGGCCGGCGGCGGGAGGACCTCCCCAGCTGATAGCGCGGCTCGGGGAGGGCGAAATCGCGATTTCAGTGTGTGGTGTGTGTCCTGATTGCAGTGTAGTGTGTCTGTTACGTCCGGACGTGCGTGCTTGTGCGTGTGTGTGTATGTGTGAGTGGAACGGTGAAGCGCGGTGCGGCCTTGCTAAGATACAGAGAGGCGGCGCGGCGGTGCTAGAGAGCGCATGCGCAGGGCAGCTCTCAGCCCACACTACCTGATAGTGCGGGTAGTGCGCACTCTACCTGATAGAGCGGGTGGTGCGCATGCGTGGCACGGGCTGTCTCTGGCGAGCTGGGGGAGCGCGGCGCGGGGCTTAAGTCGGGGCTTGCAAAGTTGCTTTAGGCGCGGCCCAGCTGATAGCGCAGCGGGCGCGCGGGCACAAGCCGCGGTTTGAGGAGCCGCTTTGAACCCCGCTAGCTGATAGCGCAGCTAGTGGGAGCGTGGTACAAGCTAGGAGTTACAAGCACCGCTTACAAGCATCGCTAGTTGGTAAAAAGCTTGCAAAAGTAGCCAGCGAGCCCGGCTGGGCTAAGAGTTAAGTGTTTGTTATACAATAGCACTGCCCTTCAGTGTTAAAAGCTGTCACTGGGGCAGGAGGAGGGGTTGGGGAAGGCAGTCTAGGGTTGCCATGGGAAACAGCAGTTGTATGAGTTCTCCACCCCCTTTTGGAAGAGAATTGTACCCTCCCCCTGTCCTGTCAGTTATTGTTCAAGTCTGCCCCTTAGCCTAGAATCTTCTCTGTTCCACGTTTTCCCTTTGGTTCTTCCACCAAGAACACTCCTTTCCCTTTTCCCCACTGGTTAATGTTATATTTCCCCTCCCTTTAGCCTTCTCCCGATTGTACCCTCGAATGCTAAACCCTCCTACCCCTACGCAGTAAAAGAATCCTCAGCCCGCCCTTCGGGGCTCTCGGAATCTGCCTCCCTTCTGCTTCGTTGTCTCCCTGTTTGCCCCTTCTGCGACCCTTCAATCAACGAGCAGGATTTCAGCAGCCCGAGTGTCCCTCCCGTTCTTCTGGTGGACCCTCAGATGTACCAGCTATCCGAGCTTCGTGCCGAGTGGCTAAAAGCCCCCACGGCTCGGCAACTGGGAGATCCTTTGCATTACAGGGCGAATAAAGGGGGGATGAATGTGTGTGAATGAGAGGCTGTAAGAGCCCGTCTGAAGCCCCTCATTTTCCATTCTGCCTTCCGATTGCCACAAGAAAGAATCCCTTCCCCCACTGTAGTTCCGGCTTAGAACAGGACACAGCACAGGTGGAACCACTGAACCGTCATGCTGGCTGTTCCCAACAAGGCCTGGTAAGAACTTGGCAAGGACTTGGCAAGGACTTGGCAAAGACCTGACATGGAGCCAGCACGGGACAGCCTGATGCGCGGCCTGCTTCTAATCTCCGTTCTTAAGCCAAATGAACTTTTGGGGTGACTCTCGCGGTCCTTCATTGAAGACCCCTCATCTGCCTCGTTACCACTGTGACAAAGAAAGAATGAGAACCCTCCTCCCAAGGACTGAGACTGAGACCCCTGCTATAGGGAGGAGGGGAAATTGGTGGTCTGACCACTAATGACATGACCTGTTTCCCTTCAGTGATTCAAATGGACTTATTCTTCATTGTGTATTCGTCTTGCTTTGGTGGTTTCTGTGGACTCACCCGTTCCCTCGGGGCGATTACAATGGACTTGTTCCCCCCCTCTCTCCTCTGTGGACTATAATTGGAGCCCCGAGTCGACCAGAACTTCGAAGACTCCCCCGACACGACAGAGGGATCCCCATCGTCCGGAGCACTGAGGATCTCGCCTGTGTTGGTAGCTATTCCCATATCCCTCTTCTCTCTCTAACCTTTTATCTCCTTTCAGATCCCCACTATCGCGTTTACTGTTTTGGCCCCTACTAAAGGTGCATTTGTTGTGATTAACTGATAGTCCCTTGTTGTTTGCCTTTGTTGCACTTTTGGGATGGGTGAAAAGAACCATCACGACACCCCGCAAGAAGCGGATCGTGACAGAGGCGGGCTGGTTACCCCAGACCTGCTAAGCGAGAGCGGCAGTCTCCCATGCTGCGTTTCCGTCTTTTTCGCGAGAAAAGCGGCCAGTAAAGAGACGAAGCGAGTGATAAAAAGAGTGAGAGAACCCCCCCTGGGACTGGGTCTCGGAGAAAGAGTGGGACCCCTTAGTGGGGGGGGGGGGGGGGGGAGTAAAAGGTAATTAATTAGAAAAAAAAATGAATTAAAAGGTAAAAAGAGGGTCTTCTTGGCATAATCTATTGGGGAAAAATAAAAGGTAAAATGTGTAGGAGGGGCCCCTAAAAATTCTGCTGGATTGAGGGATAAGAATGCCCATGAACATCCAAGATCAAACCTGCTGGATTGAGGGATTAATGTTCCAAGAGCATCCAGGGTTGATTCAAACCTGCTGGATTGAGGGATTAATGTTCCAAGAGCATCCAGGGTTAAGTCAAACCTGCTGGGTTGAGGGATTAACATTGCAAGAGCACCCAGAATTAAGTTTGCTGGGTTGTTGAGAGCACCCAAGATTGAGTAAAAATTTTGCCAGTTTGAAGAGAAGTCTGACAGGATCTAGAGTTGGGAACCACACAGCTAGATTGAGGGGTATCCAAGAACACTGGGACTAGCCAGGGACACCTACAAGTGTAATAGGTGTGTTGAAAAAGAAAAGGTACCTTGTTGTTGTGGTTGTTTTGTTATGTGTAAGAGTAAGTAAAATAAAGTTAAGTGAATGTAGACGAAGGAAAGTATATGTATGCATCCTGCCCTGTTAAGCAGCCTCACTGTGCTTCCCTGCTGTCACCGACAAACACAAGTTACGAACCCTCAGAACTGAAAAAGTTCAATCAAATATTGCTTCCATTGATGACCATGATATTGTCTATAATACCTTGTTCCAACTTATGTTATGTAAGTGTTAATACCCCTATCCTACCAGTTGGTAAACCTGATGGGTCATACCGGTTAGTACAGGATCTGCGGGCCATAAACAAGGTCACGGAGGATCTGTATCCTGTGGTGGCCAATCCCTACACGTTATTAACTTGCTTAACAGCCGAGCTAACTTGGTTTACCGTTTTAGATTTAAAAGATGCCTTCTTTTGCCTTCCTATCCATGAAGCCAGAAAATTTTTGCATTTGAATGGGAAAATCCTAAGAGCGAGCCAAGAACTCAACTGACATGGACCAGACTCCCACAAGGATTCAAAAACTCACCCACTTTGTTTGGAGAACAACTTGCAAAAGAATTAGAGACCTGAGAAGCCCCTCCAGAGGAAGGGAAGTTGCTAGAGTACGTAGATGACATCCTGATAGCCACACGGACAAGGGAAGCATGCACGGCCTGGACGATAAGCCTCTTGAACTTTTTGGGGCTCCAAGGGTACCGAGTATCAAAGAAAAAAGCCCAAGTAGTAAAACAGAAAGTAACTTCTCTGGGTTACGAAGTCAGTGCTAGACAACGTACCTTGGGCCAAAGCCGGAAGGAGGCAATATGCCAGACCCCAAAACCTCAGACGGTAAAGGAACTACGAACTTTCCTGAGGATGACAGGGTGGTGCAGGTTATGGATCTATAACTATGGACTGTTTGTTAAGCCCTTCTATGAACTGATTGCAACTGAAAGCAGGAACATCCAAGAGACAAAGGAAGCTACGCAAGCTTTCAACCAGCTGAAAAAAGCCCTCATGTCAGCTCCAGCCCTGAGATTGCCAGACGTGAGTAAGCCTTCCCTTTTATTCTCCCATGAGAAGCAAGGAATCGCCTTAGGAATACTAGCACAGGACCTCGGCCCATATCGGAGAGCAGTGGCTTACTTCTCTAAGCAATTGGATACAGCAGCTAAAGGGTGGCCTGGGTGCCTCAGAGCTGTTGCAGCAGTCGTACTGAACATCCAAGAGGCACACAAATTCACCCTAGGCCAGAAAAGAACTGTGCTAGTGTCTCACACAGTGTCTGCAGTGCTAGAGGTAAAAGGTGGGCATTGGCTTTCCCCACAACGGCTCCTGAGATACCAAGCTATCATAGTGGAGCAAGATGATGTAGAGATAGTAGTGACTAACATTGTCAATCCAGCCTCCTTCCTCAGTAGAAACCAAGGGGAACCAGTGGAACATGACTGCCTGGAGACCATTGAAGCCACCTACTCCAGCTGCCCTGACTCGAAGGACACCCCTCTCGAGAATGCAGAAGTCTCGTTTACTGATGGAAGCAGTTATATCATCAGTGGAAAACGGCACGCCGGGTAGGCAGTTCCAACGTGCAAGGAAGTAATGTCATCTGGGCCCCTGCCAACAAATACCTCTGCACAGAAGGCCGAGATAATTGCTCTAACTGGGGCCCTAGAATTGGCAAGAGGGAAAGAAATAAACATATACACGGACTCGAAGTATGCATTTGGAGTAGTGCATGCTCACAGAGCCATTTAGAAAGAGAGAGGACTGCTGAAGTCTCAAGGGAAAAATATTAAAGATGCATCAGAAGTACTGCGACTTCTAGAAGCAGTCCAGTTGCCAGAGAAAGTAGCGATCATGCACATTAAGGCACATCAGAAGATCAACTCAGAATTGGAAGAAGGAAACGAGCTGGCAGATAGGGAAGCAAAAGAAGCAGCAAGACGGGCACATTTCCCCTAAAGGTAAGCCAAGATACAACAAACTAGAAAAAAAATTAATCTATGAGCAAAAAGGAGACTATAACCAAGAGGGATGGGCCACCATAGAAGGAAAATTAGTTCTACCCTCCTATTTATGATGGTCCCTAATAAAGGAAGAACACCAGAAAACCATTGGGGTATTGATGCTCTAGCATAACTAGACATTTACAACTCGACAATGTGACCTTTGCCTCCAGACCAACCCCAAAAATACTCCCAAACCAAAGCTTAGCCAGATGAGGAAGGGTCATGGGCCGGAGCAGCAATGGCAGATTGATTGTACAGAATTGCCAAGAAAAGGGGGGTATACGTTTTTCCTGGTGCTAACAGATACCTTTTCAGGATGGCCAGAAGCATTCCCCACCAGGACTTCTAAAGCTCAAGAAGTAACTAAGGTATTGGTACAAGAAAACATACCACCCTTTAGAGTCCTGGCCACAATCTCCTCAAATAGAGGACCACATTTTATTGTAAAATTCGTGCAACAAGTTAGCCAATACTTGAACATAGACTGAGAACTTCACACCCCATATAACCCACAATCAAGTGGTCAGGTAAAAAAAATGAATCATTTGATCAAACAACAAATTGTACAATTGGGACAAGAAGCTAATTTGTCATGGACTCAATCCCTCCCATTAGCACTACTGCAGATCCGAACCAAACCCAAGACTAAAGAAAAGCTAAACCACTTTGACTTGCTTTATGAAAAACCATATGGGGTGCGAAAGAGAATGTCTAGCCAAGACATGTCACTAACCTCCTGTATGTTAAGTCTCTTAACTTGGTGTATCCAGCACCAATCACTAGCTAATAAACACAAGTCATAACTAGTGAAATACACTGTTTAGAAGACTTTATGTCACCCAATTATAATTCTATTAATTTTAGTTACTGTAAGTTTAATGATGTCTACTTTAACACTCATGTAGAATTCGAGGATGTTAAAACACATGGCCAGTCTGACATCACTCTCTAGAACTCCTAGAATCTTACTGAAAGAGGACGGTCAAGACAGTAGATGAGAATTTAAATCAAGACCCCTGTAGTAAAAGAATTTACTCTATTTTAAGAAAAGGGGGGACTGAAGCAGAGATTTTTAGAGTTAGGTTAACAAAATGAATGAAGCATTTCTAATTTAGCTTGTAGAGTTATGTGTTGAATTTTCAACCTTTTGCTTAAGAAACCTCTGCCTAGTACAATGGGCATAGGAAAATGCAAATTTCTGAAGCTTCTTGCATAAAGAACAATACCAGAAGAAGCAAAGAACCCAGATAAAGAAGCTCCTCTGTCTCCAAGCCTATCAAGACTGACAGACGTACTCAGAGAAGCACCAAAGGACCAAAAGCGCACGCGCAGAGAGGAAAAGTTCAAAAGTTCAATCGTGAGGAAGACCACAATCTTCAGCCTCAGGACCACCAAGAGACCCCCGTACGACCACCACAGCAAACCACGCATGCCCAGAAGGACGTGGACTTACTTAGCATGAGAAGCGAGGACAGGCGGGGCCAGGGGTTGAATATGCATGAAAAAGTTGTGCAATGTATTGCATATGGAACGTCTTTAAGAATAAAAGTGTGGGTCAGACTGAGGCTCGGGGCACAAGTTTTGGAGAGCTATCTCACTTGTGCCGGGCGCTAACATACATACCCACTTCATAACTACCCCAGGTTATGGAGTCTACTGATTTCTTCCGCGTATCGTTTCAGAGGTTTCTTGCCTTCGCCAGGCTGCAACGTGCCCGCTAGTAGCAAGAACTGGGCAGGAGTGGGCAGAGAGCAGGGCCATCTGCCAGCAGGTTGCAGCTTGCCCAGGAAAATGCAGTGTCCTTGGAATGTGCAGCAAATCTTATTTCCTGGCAAGGTCGGGCTAAGTGAGCAGTGCTGGTACACTTTCTCCTTGAGAACTGGAGCGGAAAAGCTTTTCGCTAAGATGTAGGCGAGCAGAGAGGCAGAATACGCAGCTCCGCAGCTGGCCGAAAGCAAGTGCCGCTTCCCGGCGTCTTTCGGCAATAGCGGCGCTTCGGAGCTCACCGCTGCCGCTCCACTGATCTGTGCGCGAAGTAGCCGCTTCTTGGCCTCCGGCAGCCGGAGATCGCGGTAGCTTGCAAGAGGCGAAGAACGAAGCCGCGAAGAAGCCGGCTTGTGTGCGAAGCTCGCACACAGCTGCAGGACGGTGGCTGCCGCTCTCCTGCCTCTTGAATTCACCCTTGGCATGCCAATGGAAGGTGTTCCAGGACAACCTTCCTGAGTTTTTATTTTAGTTTTCATGCATCCCACCTTGGAAATTCTCGTTGCTCCCCAGAGGCTCCGAGATGCAGAGAACACGGTGGCAGCTGCTGAAAAGAAGGGCAACTGTGAGTTGGTCAAGAAGCAAGAACCTAGGCAGCTGCCTGTGCTTGGCAAGGAGCAGCTGCTGGATTCTTGCAATTGCCTTCAGTGCGCACAGAAGCCCGCTGCTCTGCTGCTTGGTTTTTCGCCTTCAGTCAATTACACACTGCTGAAGCTGAGGCAGGCAGTTCACCTTTGCTGCTTTTCAGCATCTCAGCTGCCCTTCTGCTCTGTGACAGCTCTCCAGGTTTCTTGCCTTCGCCAGGCTGCAACGTGCCCGCTAGTAGCAAGAACTGGGCAGGAGTGGGCAGAGAGCAGGGCCATCTGCCAGCAGGTTGCAGCTTGCCCAGGAAAATGCAGTGTCCTTGGAATGTGCAGCAAATCTTATTTCCTGGCAAGGTCGGGCTAAGTGAGCAGTGCTGGTACACTTTCTCCTTGAGAACTGGAGCGGAAAAGCTTTTCGCTAAGATGTAGGCGAGCAGAGAGGCAGAATACGCAGCTCCGCAGCTGGCCGAAAGCAAGTGCCGCTTCCCGGCGTCTTTCGGCAAAAGCGGCGCTCCGGAGCTCACCGCTGCCGCTCCACTGATCTGTGCGCGAAGTAGCCGCTTCTTGGCCTCCGGCAGCCGGAGATCGCGGTAGCTTGCAAGAGGCGAAGAACGAAGCCGCGAAGAAGCCGGCTTGTGTGCGAAGCTCGCACACAGCTGCAGGACGGTGGCTGCCGCTCTCCTGCCTCTTGAATTCACCCTTGGCATGCCAATGGGAGGTGTTCCAGGACAACCTTCCTGAGTTTTTATTTTAGTTTTCATGCATCCCACCTTGGAAATTCTCGTTGCTCCCCAGAGGCTCCGAGATGCAGAGAACACGGTGGCAGCTGCTGAAAAGAAGGGCAACTGTGAGTTGGTCAAGAAGCAAGAACCTAGGCAGCTGCCTGTGCTTGGCAAGGAGCAGCTGCTGGATTCTTGCAATTGCCTTCAGTGCGCACAGAAGCCCGCTGCTCTGCTGCTTGGTTTTTCGCCTTCAGTCAATTACACACTGCTGAAGCTGAGGCAGGCAGTTCAGCTTTGCTTCTTTTCAGCATCTCAGCTGCCCTTCTGCTCTGTGACAGCTCTCCAGGTTTCTTGCCTTCGCCAGGCTGCAACGTGCCCGCTAGTACCAAGAACTGGGCAGGAGTGGGCAGAGAGCAGGGCCATCTGCCAGCAGGTTGCAGCTTGCCCAGGAAAATGCAGTGTCCTTGGAATGTGCAGCAAATCTTATTTCCTGGCAAGGTCGGGCTAAGTGAGCAGTGCTGGTACACTTTCTCCTTGAGAACTGGAGCGGAAAAGCTTTTCGCTAAGATGTAGGCGAGCAGAGAGGCAGAATACGCAGCTCCGCAGCTGGCCGAAAGCAAGTGCCGCTTCCCGGCGTCTTTCGGCAAAAGCGGCGCTCCGGAGCTCACCGCTGCCGCTCCACTGATCTGTGCGCGAAGTAGCCGCTTCTTGGCCTCCGGCAGCCGGAGATCGCGGTAGCTTGCAAGAGGCGAAGAACGAAGCCGCGAAGAAGCCGGCTTGTGTGCGAAGCTCGCACACAGCTGCAGGACGGTGGCTGCCGCTCTCCTGCCTCTTGAATTCACCCTTGGCATGCCAATGGGAGGTGTTCCAGGACAACCTTCCTGAGTTTTTATTTTAGTTTTCATGCATCCCACCTTGGAAATTCTCGTTGCTCCCCAGAGGCTCCGAGATGCAGAGAACACGGTGGCAGCTGCTGAAAAGAAGGGCAACTGTGAGTTGGTCAAGAAGCAAGAACCTAGGCAGCTGCCTGTGCTTGGCAAGGAGCAGCTGCTGGATTCTTGCAATTGCCTTCAGTGCGCACAGAAGCCCGCTGCTCTGCTGCTTGGTTTTTCGTCTTCAGTCAATTACACACTGCTGAAGCTGAGGCAGGCAGTTCAGCTTTGCTGCTTTTCAGCATCTCAGCTGCCTTTCTGCTCTGTGACAGCTCTCCAGGTTTCTTGCCTTTGCCAGGCTGCAACGTGCCCGCTAGTAGCAAGAACTGGGCAGGAGTGGGCAGAGAGCAGGGCCATCTGCCAGCAGGTTGCAGCTTGCCCAGGAAAATGCAGTGTCCTTGGAATGTGCAGCAAATCTTATTTCCTGGCAAGGTCGGGCTAAGTGAGCAGTGCTGGTACACTTTCTCCTTGAGAACTGGAGCGGAAAAGCTTTTCGCTAAGATGTAGGCGAGCAGAGAGGCAGAATACACAGCTCCGCAGCTGGCCGAAAGCAAGTGCCGCTTCCCGGCGTCTTTCGGCAAAAGCGGCGCTCCGGAGCTCACCGCTACCGCTCCACTGATCTGTGCGCGAAGTAGCCGCTTCTTCGCCTCCGGCAGCCGGAGATCGCGGTAGCTTGCAAGAGGCGAAGAACGAAGCCGCGAAGAAGCCGGCTTGTGTGCGAAGCTCGCAGACAGCTGCAGGACGGTGGCTGCCGCTCTCCTGCCTCTTGAATTCACCCTTGGCATGCCAATGGAAGGTGTTCCAGGACAACCTTCCTGAGTTTTTATTTTAGTTTTCATGCATCCCACCTTGGAAATTCTTGTTGCTCCCCAGAGGCTCCGAGATGCAGAGAACACGGTGGCAGCTGCTGAAAAGAAGGGCAACTGTGAGTTGGTCAAAAACCAAGAACACAGGCAGCTGCCTGTGCTTGGCAAGGAGCAGCTGCTGGATTCTTGCAATTGCCTTCAGTGCGCACCGAAGCCCGCTGCTCTGCTGCTTGGTTTTTCGCCTTCAGTCAATTACACACTGCTGAAGCTGAAGGCAGGCAGTTCAGCTTTGCTGCTTTTCAGCATCTCAGCTGCCCTTCTGCTCTGTGACAGCTCTCGAGGTTTCTTGCCTTCGCCAGGCTGCAACGTGCCCGCTAGTAGCAAGAACTGGGCAGGAGTGGGCAGAGAGCACGGCCATCTGCCAGCAGGTTGCAGCTTGCCCAGGAAAATGCAGTGTCCTTGGAATGTGCAGCAAATCTTATTTCCTGGCAAGGTCGGGCTAAGTGAGCAGTGCTGGTACACTTTCTCCTTGAGAACTGGAGCGGAAAAGCTTTTCGCTAAGATGTAGGCGAGCAGAGAGGCAGAATACGCAGCTCCGCAGCTGGCCGAAAGCAAGTGCCGCTTCCCGGCGTCTTTCGGCAAAAGCGGCGCTCCGGAGCTCACCGCTGCCGCTCCACTGATCTGTGCGCGAAGTAGCCGCTTCTTGGCCTCCGGCAGCCGGAGATCGCGGTAGCTTGCAAGAGGCGAAGAACGAAGCCGCGAAGAAGCCGGCTTGTGTGCGAAGCTCGCACACAGCTGCAGGACGGTGGCTGCCGCTCTCCTGCCTCTTGAATTCACCCTTGGCATGCCAATGGAAGGTGTTCCAGGACAACCTTCCTGAGTTTTTATTTTAGTTTTCATGCATCCCACCTTGGAAATTCTCGTTGCTCCCCAGAGGCTCCGAGATGCAGAGAACACGGTGGCAGCTGCTGAAAAGAAGGGCAACTGTGAGTTGGTCAAGAAGCAAGAACCTAGGCAGCTGCCTGTGCTTGGCGAGGAGCAGCTGCTGGATTCTTGCAATTGCCTTCAGTGCGCACAGAAGCCCGCTGCTCTGCTGCTTGGTTTTTCGCCTTCAGTCAATTACACACTGCTGAAGCTGAGGCAGGCAGTTCAGCTTTGCTGCTTTTCAGCATCTCAGCTGCCTTTCTGCTCTGTGACAGCTCTCCAGGTTTCTTGCCTTCGCCAGGCTGCAACGTGCCCGCTAGTACCAAGAACTGGGCAGGAGTGGACAGAGAGCAGGGCCATCTGCCAGCAGGTTGCAGCTTGCCCAGGAAAATGCAGTGTCCTTGGAATGTGCAGCAAATCTTATTTCCTGGCAAGGTCGGGCTAAGTGAGCAGTGCTGGTACACTTTCTCCTTGAGAACTGGAGCGGAAAAGCTTTTCGCTAAGATGTAGGCGAGCAGAGAGGCAGAATACACAGCTCCGCAGCTGGCCGAAAGCAAGTGCCGCTTCCCGGCGTCTTTCGGCAAAAGCGGCGCTCCGGAGCTCACCGCTACCGCTCCACTGATCTGTGCGCGAAGTAGCCGCTTCTTGGCCTCCGGCAGCCGGAGATCGCGGTAGCTTGCAAGAGGCGAAGAACGAAGCCGCGAAGAAGCCGGCTTGTGTGCGAAGCTCGCACACAGCTGCAGGACGGTGGCTGCCGCTCTCCTGCCTCTTGAATTCACCCTTGGCATGCCAATGGAAGGTGTTCCAGGACAACCTTCCTGAGTTTTTATTTTAGTTTTCATGCATCCCACCTTGGAAATTCTTGTTGCTCCCCAGAGGCTCCGAGATGCAGAGAACACGGTGGCAGCTGCTGAAAAGAAGGGCAACTGTGAGTTGGTCAAAAACCAAGAACACAGGCAGCTGCCTGTGCTTGGCAAGGAGCAGCTGCTGGATTCTTGCAATTGCCTTCAGTGCGCACAGAAGCCCGCTGCTCTGCTGCTTGGTTTTTCGCCTTCAGTCAATTACACACTGCTGAAGCTGAGGCAGGCAGTTCAGCTTTGCTGCTTTTCAGCATCTCAGCTGCCCTTCTGCTCTGTGACAGCTCTCCAGGTTTCTTGCCTTCGCCAGGCTGCAACGTGCCCGCTAGTGGCAAGAACTGGGCAGGAGTGGGAAGAGAGCAGGGCCATCTGCCAGCAGGTTGCAGCTTGCCCAGGAAAATGCAGTGTCCTTGGAATGTGCAGCAAATCTTATTTCCTGGCAAGGTCGGGCTAAGTGAGCAGTGCTGGTACACTTTCTCCTTGAGAACTGGAGCGGAAAAGCTTTTCGCTAAGATGTAGGCGAGCAGAGAGGCAGAATACGGAGCTCCGCAGCTGGCCGAAAGCAAGTGCCGCTTCCCGGCGTCTTTCGGCAAAAGCGGCGCTCCGGAGCTCACCGCTACCGCTCCACTGATCTGTGCGCGAAGTAGCCGCTTCTTGGCCTCCGGCAGCCGGAGATCGCGGTAGCTTGCAAGAGGCGAAGAACGAAGCCGTGAAGAAGCCGGCTTGTGTGCGAAGCTCGCACACAGCTGCAGGACGGTGGCTGCCGCTCTCCTGCCTCTTGAATTCACCCTTGGCATGCCAATGGGAGGTGTTCCAGGACAACCTTCCTGAGTTTTTATTTTAGTTTTCATGCATCCCACCTTGGAAATTCTCATTGCTCCCCAGAGGCTCCGAGATGCAGAGAACACGGTGGCAGCTGCTGAAAAGAAGGGCAACTGTGAGTTGGTCAAGAAGCAAGAACCTAGGCAGCTGCCTGTGCTTGGCAAGGAGCAGCTGCTGGATTCTTGCAATTGCCTTCAGTGCGCACAGAAGCCCGCTGCTCTGCTGCTTGGTTTTTCGCCTTCAGTCAATTACACACTGCTGAAGCTGAGGCAGGCAGTTCAGCTTTGCTGCTTTTCAGCATCTCAGCTGCCCTTCTGCTCTGCGACAGCTCTCCAGGTTTCTTGCCTTCGCCAGGCTGCAACGTGCCCGCTAGTAGCAAGAACTGGGCAGGAGTGGGCAGAGAGCAGGGCCATCTGCCAGCAGGTTGCAGCTTGCCCAGGAAAATGCAGTGTCCTTGGAATGTGCAGCAAATCTTATTTCCTGGCAAGGTCGGGCTAAGTGAGCACTGCTGGTACACTTTCTCCTTGAGAACTGGAGCGGAAAAGCTTTTCGCTAAGATGTAGGCGAGCAGAGAGGCAGAATACGCAGCTCCGCAGCTGGCCGAAAGCAAGTGCCGCTTCCCGGCGTCTTTCGGCAAAAGCGGCGCTCCGGAGCTCACCGCTGCCGCTCCACTGATCTGTGCGCGAAGTAGCCGCTTCTTGGCCTCCGGCAGCCGGAGATCGCGGTAGCTTGCAAGAGGCGAAGAACGAAGCCGCGAAGAAGCCGGGTTGTGTGCGAAGCTCGCACACAGCTGCAGGACGGTGGCTGCCGCTCTCCTGCCTCTTGAATTCACCCTTGGCATGCCAATGGAAGGTGTTCCAGGACAACCTTCCTGAGTTTTTATTTTAGTTTTCATGCATCCCACCTTGGAAATTCTTGTTGCTCCCCAGAGGCTCCGAGATGCAGAGAACACGGTGGCAGCTGCTGAAAAGAAGGGCAACTGTGAGTTGGTCAAAAACCAAGAACACAGGCAGCTGCCTGTGCTTGGCAAGGAGCAGCTGCTGGATTCTTGCAATTGCCTTCAGTGCGCACAGAAGCCTGCTGCTCTGCTGCTTGGTTTTTCGCCTTCAGTCAATTACACACTGCTGAAGCTGAGGCAGGCAGTTCAGCTTTGCTTCTTTTCAGCATCTCAGCTGCCCTTCTGCTCTGTGACAGCTCTCCAGGTTTCTTGCCTTCGCCAGGCTGCAACGTGCCCGCTAGTACCAAGAACTGGGCAGGAGTGGGAAGAGAGCAGGGCCATCTGCCAGCAGGTTGCAGCTTGCCCAGGAAAATGCAGTGTCCTTGGAATGTGCAGCAAATCTTATTTCCTGGCAAGGTCGGGCTAAGTGAGCAGTGCTGGTACACTTTCTCCTTGAGAACTGGAGCGGAAAAGCTTTTCGCTAAGATGTAGGCGAGCAGAGAGGCAGAATACGCAGCTCCGTAGCTGGCCGAAAGCAAGTGCCGCTTCCCGGCGTCTTTCGGCAAAAGCGGCGCTCCGGAGCTCACCGCTACCGCTCCACTGATCTGTGCGCGAAGTAGCCGCTTCTTGGCCTCCGGCAGCCGGAGATCGCGGTAGCTTGCAAGAGGCGAAGAACGAAGCCGCGAAGAAGCCGGCTTGTGTGCGAAGCTCGCACACAGCTGCAGGACGGTGGCTGCCGCTCTCCTGCCTCTTGAATTCACCCTTGGCATGCCAATGGAAGGTGTTCCAGGACAACCTTCCTGAGTTTTTATTTTAGTTTTCATGCATCCCACCTTGGAAATTCTCGTTGCTCCCCAGAGGCTCCGAGATGCAGAGAACACGGTGGCAGCTGCTGAAAAGAAGGGCAACTGTGAGTTGGTCAAGAAGCAAGAACCTAGGCAGCTGCCTGTGCTTGGCAAGGAGCAGCTGCTGGATTCTTGCAATTGCCTTCAGTGCGCACAGAAGCCCGCTGCTCTGCTGCTTGGTTTTTCGCCTTCAGTCAATTACACACTGCTGAAGCTGAGGCAGGCAGTTCAGCTTTGCTGCTTTTCAGCATCTCAGCTGCCCTTCTGCTCTGTGACAGCTCTCCAGGTTTCTTGCCTTCGCCAGGCTGCAACGTGCCCGCTAGTAGCAAGAACTGGGCAGGAGTGGGCAGGGAGCAGGGCCATCTGCCAGCAGGTTGCAGCTTGCCCAGGAAAATGCAGTGTCCTTGGAATGTGCAGCAAATCTTATTTCCTGGCAAGGTCGGGCTAAGTGAGCAGTGCTGGTACACTTTCTCCTTGAGAACTGGAGCGGAAAAGCTTTTCGCTAAGATGTAGGCGAGCAGAGAGGCAGAATACGCAGCTCCGCAGCTGGCCGAAAGCAAGTGCCGCTTCCCGGCGTCTTTCGGCAAAAGCGGCGCTCCGGAGCGCACCGCTACCGCTCCACTGATCTGTGCGCGAAGTGGCCGCTTCTTGGCCTCCGGCAGCCGGAGATCGCGGTAGCTTGCAAGAGGCGAAGAACGAAGCCGCGAAGAAGCCGGCTTGTGTGCGAAGCTCGCACACAGCTGCAGGACGGTGGCTGCCGCTCTCCTGCCTCTTGAATTCACCCTTGGCATGCCAATGGAAGGTGTTCCAGGACAACCTTCCTGAGTTTTTATTTTAGTTTTCATGCATCCCACCTTGGAAATTCTTGTTGCTCCCCAGAGGCTCCGAGATGCAGAGAACACGGTGGCAGCTGCTGAAAAGAAGGGCAACTGTGAGTTGGTCAAAAACCAAGAACACAGGCAGCTGCCTGTGCTTGGCAAGGAGCAGCTGCTGGATTCTTGCAATTGCCTTCAGTGCGCACAGAAGCCCGCTGCTCTGCTGCTTGGTTTTTCGCCTTCAGTCAATTACACACTGCTGAAGCTGAGGCAGGCAGTTCAGCTTTGCTGCTTTTCAGCATCTCAGCTGCCCTTCTGCTCTGTGACAGCTCTCCAGGTTTCTTGCCTTCGCCAGGCTGCAACGTGCCCGCTAGTGGCAAGAACTGGGCAGGAGTGGGAAGAGAGCAGGGCCATCTGCCAGCAGGTTGCAGCTTGCCCAGGAAAATGCAGTGTCCTTGGAATGTGCAGCAAATCTTATTTCCTGGCAAGGTCGGGCTAAGTGAGCAGTGCTGGTACACTTTCTCCTTGAGAACTGGAGCGGAAAAGCTTTTCGCTAAGATGTAGGCGAGCAGAGAAGCAGAATACGGAGCTCCGCAGCTGGCCGAAAGCAAGTGCCGCTTCCCGGCGTCTTTCGGCAAAAGCGGCGCTCCGGAGCTCACCGCTACCGCTCCAGTGATCTGTGCGCGAAGTAGCCGCTTCTTGGCCTCCGGCAGCCGGAGATCGCGGTAGCTTGCAAGAGGCGAAGAACGAAGCCGTGAAGAAGCCGGCTTGTGTGCGAAGCTCGCACACAGCTGCAGGACGGTGGCTGCCGCTCTCCTGCCTCTTGAATTCACCCTTGGCATGCCAATGGGAGGTGTTCCAGGACAACCTTCCTGAGTTTTTATTTTAGTTTTCATGCATCCCACCTTGGAAATTCTCATTGCTCCCCAGAGGCTCCGAGATGCAGAGAACACGGTGGCAGCTGCTGAAAAGAAGGGCAACTGTGAGTTGGTCAAGAAGCAAGAACCTAGGCAGCTGCCTGTGCTTGGCAAGGAGCAGCTGCTGGATTCTTGCAATTGCCTTCAGTGCGCACAGAAGCCCGCTGCTCTGCTGCTTGGTTTTTCGCCTTCAGTCAATTACACACTGCTGAAGCTGAGGCAGGCAGTTCAGCTTTGCTGCTTTTCAGCATCTCAGCTGCCCTTCTGCTCTGCGACAGCTCTCCAGGTTTCTTGCCTTCGCCAGGCTGCAACGTGCCCGCTAGTAGCAAGAACTGGGCAGGAGTGGGCAGAGAGCAGGGCCATCTGCCAGCAGGTTGCAGCTTGCCCAGGAAAATGCAGTGTCCTTGGAATGTGCAGCAAATCTTATTTCCTGGCAAGGTCGGGCTAAGTGAGCACTGCTGGTACACTTTCTCCTTGAGAACTGGAGCGGAAAAGCTTTTCGCTAAGATGTAGGCGAGCAGAGAGGCAGAATACGCAGCTCCGCAGCTGGCCGAAAGCAAGTGCCGCTTCCCGGCGTCTTTCGGCAAAAGCGGCGCTCCGGAGCTCACCGCTGCCGCTCCACTGATCTGTGCGCGAAGTAGCCGCTTCTTCGCCTCCGGCAGCCGGAGATCGCGGTAGCTTGCAAGAGGCGAAGAACGAAGCCGCGAAGAAGCCGGGTTGTGTGCGAAGCTCGCACACAGCTGCAGGACGGTGGCTGCCGCTCTCCTGCCTCTTGAATTCACCCTTGGCATGCCAATGGAAGGTGTTCCAGGACAACCTTCCTGAGTTTTTATTTTAGTTTTCATGCATCCCACCTTGGAAATTCTTGTTGCTCCCCAGAGGCTCCGAGATGCAGAGAACACGGTGGCAGCTGCTGAAAAGAAGGGCAACTGTGAGTTGGTCAAAAACCAAGAACACAGGCAGCTGCCTGTGCTTGGCAAGGAGCAGCTGCTGGATTCTTGCAATTGCCTTCAGTGCGCACAGAAGCCTGCTGCTCTGCTGCTTGGTTTTTCGCCTTCAGTCAATTACACACTGCTGAAGCTGAGGCAGGCAGTTCAGCTTTGCTTCTTTTCAGCATCTCAGCTGCCCTTCTGCTCTGTGACAGCTCTCCAGGTTTCTTGCCTTCGCCAGGCTGCAACGTGCCCGCTAGTAGCAAGAACTGGGCAGGAGTGGGCAGAGAGCAGGGCCATCTGCCAGCAGGTTGCAGCTTGCCCAGGAAAATGCAGTGTCCTTGGAATGTGCAGCAAATCTTATTTCCTGGCAAGGTCGGGCTAAGTGAGCACTGCTGGTACACTTTCTCCTTGAGAACTGGAGCGGAAAAGCTTTTCGCTAAGATGTAGGCGAGCAGAGAGGCAGAATACGCAGCTCCGCAGCTGGCCGAAAGCAAGTGCCGCTTCCCGGCGTCTTTCGGCAAAAGCGGCGCTTCGGAGCTCACCGCTGCCGCTCCAGTGATCTGTGCGCGAAGTAGCCGCTTCTTGGCCTCCGGCAGCCGGAGATCGCGGTAGCTTGCAAGAGGCGAAGAACGAAGCCGCGAAGAAGCCGGCTTGTGTGCGAAGCTCGCACACAGCTGCATGACGGTGGCTGCCGCTCTCCTGCCTCTTGAATTCACCCTTGGCATGCCAATGGAAGGTGTTCCAGGACAACCTTCCTGAGTTTTTATTTTAGTTTTCATGCATCCCACCTTGGAAATTCTTGTTGCTCCCCAGAGGCTCCGAGATGCAGAGAACACGGTGGCAGCTGCTGAAAAGAAGGGCAACTGTGAGTTGGTCAAAAACCAAGAACACAGGCAGCTGCCTGTGCTTGGCAAGGAGCAGCTGCTGGATTCTTGCAATTGCCTTCAGTGCGCACAGAAGCCCGCTGCTCTGCTGCTTGGTTTTTCGCCTTCAGTCAATTACACACTGCTGAAGCTGAGGCAGGCAGTTCTGCTTTGCTGCTTTTCAGCATCTCAGCTGCCCTTCTGCTCTGTGACAGCTCTCCAGGTTTCTTGCCTTCGCCAGGCTGCAACGTGCCCGCTAGTAGCAAGAACTGGGCAGGAGTGGGCAGAGAGCAGGGCCATCTGCCAGCAGGTTGCAGCTTGCCCAGGAAAATGCAGTGTCCTTGGAATGTGCAGCAAATCTTATTTCCTGGCAAGGTCGGGCTAAGTGAGCAGTGCTGGTACACTTTCTCCTTGAGAACTGGAGCGGAAAAGCTTTTCGCTAAGATGTAGGCGAGCAGAGAGGCAGAATACGCAGCTCCGCAGCTGGCCGAAAGCAAGTGCCGCTTCCCGGCGTCTTTCGGCAAAAGCGGCGCTCCGGAGCTCACCGCTGCCGCTCCACTGATCTGTGCGCGAAGTAGCCGCTTCTTGGCCTCCGGCAGCCGGAGATCGCGGTAGCTTGCAAGAGGCGAAGAACGAAGCCGCGAAGAAGCCGGCTTGTGTGCGAAGCTCGCAGACAGCTGCAGGACGGTGGCTGCCGCTCTCCTGCCTCTTGAATTCACCCTTGGCATGCCAATGGAAGGTGTTCCAGGACAACCTTCCTGAGTTTTTATTTTAGTTTTCATGCATCCCACCTTGGAAATTCTCGTTGCTCCCCAGAGGCTCCGAGATGCAGAGAACACGGTGGCAGCTGCTGAAAAGAAGGGCAACTGTGAGTTGGTCAAGAAGCAAGAACCTAGGCAGCTGCCTGTGCTTGGCAAGGAGCAGCTGCTGGATTCTTGCAATTGCCTTCAGTGCGCACAGAAGCCCGCTGCTCTGCTGCTTGGTTTTTCGCCTTCAGTCAATTACACACTGCTGAAGCTGAGGCAGGCAGTTCAGCTTTGCTGCTTTTCAGCATCTCAGCTGCCCTTCTGCTCTGTGACAGCTCTCCAGGTTTCTTGCCTTCGCCAGGCTGCAACGTGCCCGCTAGTACCAAGAACTGGGCAGGAGTGGGCAGAGAGCAGGGCCATCTGCCAGCAGGTTGCAGCTTGCCCAGGAAAATGCAGTGTCCTTGGAATGTGCAGCAAATCTTATTTCCTGGCAAGGTCGGGCTAAGTGAGCAGTGCTGGTACACTTTCTCCTTGAGAACTGGAGCGGAAAAGCTTTTCGCTAAGATGTAGGCGAGCAGAGAGGCAGAATACGGAGCTCCGCAGCTGGCCGAAAGCAAGTGCCGCTTCCCGGCGTCTTTCGGCAAAAGCGGCGCTCCGGAGCTCACCGCTACCGCTCCACTGATCTGTGCGCGAAGTAGCCGCTTCTTGGCCTCCGGCAGCCGGAGATCGCGGTAGCTTGCAAGAGGCGAAGAACGAAGCCGCGAAGAAGCCGGCTTGTGTGCGAAGCTCGCACACAGCTGCAGGACGGTGGCTGCCGCTCTCCTGCCTCTTGAATTCACCCTTGGCATGCCAATGGAAGGTGTTCCAGGACAACCTTCCTGAGTTTTTATTTTAGTTTTCATGCATCCCACCTTGGAAATTCTCGTTGCTCCCCAGAGGCTCCGAGATGCAGAGAACACGGTGGCAGCTGCTGAAAAGAAGGGCAACTGTGAGTTGGTCAAGAAGCAAGAACCTAGGCAGCTGCCTGTGCTTGGCGAGGAGCAGCTGCTGGATTCTTGCAATTGCCTTCAGTGCGCACAGAAGCCCGCTGCTCTGCTGCTTGGTTTTTCGCCTTCAGTCAATTACACACTGCTGAAGCTGAGGCAGGCAGTTCAGCTTTGCTGCTTTTCAGCATCTCAGCTGCCCTTCTGCTCTGCGACAGCTCTCCAGGTTTCTTGCCTTCGCCAGGCTGCAACGTGCCCGCTAGTAGCAAGAACTGGGCAGGAGTGGGCAGAGAGCAGGGCCATCTGCCAGCAGGTTGCAGCTTGCCCAGGAAAATGCAGTGTCCTTGGAATGTGCAGCAAATCTTATTTCCTGGCAAGGTCGGGCTAAGTGAGCAGTGCTGGTACACTTTCTCCTTGAGAACTGGAGCGGAAAAGCTTTTCGCTAAGATGTAGGCGAGCAGAGAGGCAGAATACGGAGCTCCGCAGCTGGCCGAAAGCAAGTGCCGCTTCCCGGCGTCTTTCGGCAAAAGCGGCGCTCCGGAGCTCACCGCTACCGCTCCACTGATCTGTGCGCGAAGTAGCCGCTTCTTGGCCTCCGGCAGCCGGAGATCGCGGTAGCTTGCAAGAGGCGAAGAACGAAGCCGCGAAGAAGCCGGCTTGTGTGCGAAGCTCGCACACAGCTGCAGGACGGTGGCTGCCGCTCTCCTGCCTCTTGAATTCACCCTTGGCATGCCAATGGAAGGTGTTCCAGGACAACCTTCCTGAGTTTTTATTTTAGTTTTCATGCATCCCACCTTGGAAATTCTCGTTGCTCCCCAGAGGCTCCGAGATGCAGAGAACACGGTGGCAGCTGCTGAAAAGAAGGGCAACTGTGAGTTGGTCAAGAAGCAAGAACCTAGGCAGCTGCCTGTGCTTGGCGAGGAGCAGCTGCTGGATTCTTGCAATTGCCTTCAGTGCGCACAGAAGCCCGCTGCTCTGCTGCTTGGTTTTTCGCCTTCAGTCAATTACACACTGCTGAAGCTGAGGCAGGCAGTTCAGCTTTGCTGCTTTTCAGCATCTCAGCTGCCCTTCTGCTCTGCGACAGCTCTCCAGGTTTCTTGCCTTCGCCAGGCTGCAACGTGCCCGCTAGTAGCAAGAACTGGGCAGGAGTGGGCAGAGAGCAGGGCCATCTGCCAGCAGGTTGCAGCTTGCCCAGGAAAATGCAGTGTCCTTGGAATGTGCAGCAAATCTTATTTCCTGGCAAGGTCGGGCTAAGTGAGCAGTGCTGGTACACTTTCTCCTTGAGAACTGGAGCGGAAAAGCTTTTCGCTAAGATGTAGGCGAGCAGAGAGGCAGAATACGGAGCTCCGCAGCTGGCCGAAAGCAAGTGCCGCTTCCCGGCGTCTTTCGGCAAAAGCGGCGCTCCGGAGCTCACCGCTACCGCTCCACTGATCTGTGCGCGAAGTAGCCGCTTCTTGGCCTCCGGCAGCCGGAGATCGCGGTAGCTTGCAAGAGGCGAAGAACGAAGCCGCGAAGAAGCCGGCTTGTGTGCGAAGCTCGCACACAGTTGCAGGACGGTGGCTGCCGCTCTCCTGCCTCTTGAATTCACCCTTGGCATGCCAATGGGAGGTGTTCCAGGACAACCTTCCTGAGTTTTTATTTTAGTTTTCATGCATCCCACCTTGGAAATTCTCGTTGCTCCCCAGAGGCTCCGAGATGCAGAGAACACGGTGGCAGCTGCTGAAAAGAAGGGCAACTGTGAGTTGGTCAAGAAGCAAGAACCTAGGCAGCTGCCTGTGCTTGGCGAGGAGCAGCTGCTGGATTCTTGCAATTGCCTTCAGTGCGCACAGAAGCCCGCTGCTCTGCTGCTTGGTTTTTCGCCTTCAGTCAATTACACACTGCTGAAGCTGAGGCAGGCAGTTCAGCTTTGCTGCTTTTCAGCATCTCAGCTGCCCTTCTGCTCTGTGACAGCTCTCCAGGTTTCTTGCCTTCGCCAGGCTGCAACGTGCCCGCTAGTACCAAGAACTGGGCAGGAGTGGACAGAGAGCAGGGCCATCTGCCAGCAGGTTGCAGCTTGCCCAGGAAAATGCAGTGTCCTTGGAATGTGCAGCAAATCTTATTTCCTGGCAAGGTCGGGCTAAGTGAGCAGTGCTGGTACACTTTCTCCTTGAGAACTGGAGCGGAAAAGCTTTTCGCTAAGATGTAGGCGAGCAGAGAGGCAGAATACGCAGCTCCGCAGCTGGCCGAAAGCAAGTGCCGCTTGCCGGCGTCTTTCGGCAAAAGCGGCGCTCCGGAGCTCACCGCTACCGCTCCACTGATCTGTGCGCGAAGTAGCCGCTTCTTGGCCTCCGGCAGCCGGAGATCGCGGTAGCTTGCAAGAGGCGAAGAACGAAGCCGCGAAGAAGCCGGCTTGTGTGCGAAGCTCGCAGACAGCTGCAGGACGGTGGCTGCCGCTCTCCTGCCTCTTGAATTCACCCTTGGCATGCCAATGGAAGGTGTTCCAGGACAACCTTCCTGAGTTTTTATTTTAGTTTTCATGCATCCCACCTTGGAAATTCTTGTTGCTCCCCAGAGGCTCCGAGATGCAGAGAACACGGTGGCAGCCGCTGAAAAGAAGGGCAACTGTGAGTTGGTCAAAAACCAAGAACACAGGCAGCTGCCTGTGCTTGGCAAGGAGCAGCTGCTGGATTCTTGCAATTGCCTTCAGTGCGCACAGAAGCCCGCTGCTCTGCTGCTTGGTTTTTCGCCTTCAGTCAATTACACACTGCTGAAGCTGAGGCAGGCAGTTCAGCTTTGCTGCTTTTCAGCATCTCAGCTGCCCTTCTGCTCTGTGACAGCTCTCCAGGTTTCTTGCCTTCGCCAGGCTGCAACGTGCCCGCTAGTAGCAAGAACTGGGCAGGAGTGGGCAGAGAGCAGGGCCATCTGCCAGCAGGTTGCAGCTTGCCCAGGAAAATGCAGTGTCCTTGGAATGTGCAGCAAATCTTATTTCCTGGCAAGGTCGGGCTAAGTGAGCAGTGCTGGTACACTTTCTCCTTGAGAACTGGAGCGGAAAAGCTTTTCGCTAAGATGTAGGCGAGCAGAGAGGCAGAATATGCAGCTCCGCAGCTGGCCGAAAGCAAGTGCCGCTTCCCGGCGTCTTTCGGCAAAAGCGGCGCTCCGGAGCTCACCGCTACCGCTCCACTGATCTGTGCGCGAAGTAGCCGCTTCTTGGCCTCCGGCAGCCGGAGATCGCGGTAGCTTGCAAGAGGCGAAGAACGAAGCCGCGAAGAAGCCGGCTTGTGTGCGAAGCTCGCACACAGCTGCAGGACGGTGGCTGCCGCTCTCCTGCCTCTTGAATTCACCCTTGGCATGCCAATGGAAGGTGTTCCAGGACAACCTTCCTGAGTTTTTATTTTAGTTTTCATGCATCCCACCTTGGAAATTCTCGTTGCTCCCCAGAGGCTCCGAGATGCAGAGAACACGGTGGCAGCTGCTGAAAAGAAGGGCAACTGTGAGTTGGTCAAGAAGCAAGAACCTAGGCAGCTGCCTGTGCTTGGCGAGGAGCAGCTGCTGGATTCTTGCAATTGCCTTCAGTGCGCACAGAAGCCCGCTGCTCTGCTGCTTGGTTTTTCGCCTTCAGTCAATTACACACTGCTGAAGCTGAGGCAGGCAGTTCAGCTTTGCTGCTTTTCAGCATCTCAGCTGCCCTTCTGCTCTGCGACAGCTCTCCAGGTTTCTTGCCTTCGCCAGGCTGCAACGTGCCCGCTAGTACCAAGAACTGGGCAGGAGTGGGCAGAGAGCACGGCCATCTGCCAGCAGGTTGCAGCTTGCCCAGGAAAATGCAGTGTCCTTGGAATGTGCAGCAAATCTTATTTCCTGGCAAGGTCGGGCTAAGTGAGCAGTGCTGGTACACTTTCTCCTTGAGAACTGGAGCGGAAAAGCTTTTCGCTAAGATGTAGGCGAGCAGAGAGGCAGAATACGCAGCTCCGCAGCTGGCCGAAAGCAAGTGCCGCTTCCCGGCGTCTTTCGGCAAAAGCGGCGCTCCGGAGCTCACCGCTACCGCTCCACTGATCTGTGCGCGAAGTAGCCGCTTCTTGGCCTCCGGCAGCCGGAGATCGCGGTAGCTTGCAAGAGGCGAAGAACGAAGCCGCGAAGAAGCCGGCTTGTGTGCGAAGCTCGCAGACAGCTGCAGGACGGTGGCTGCCGCTCTCCTGCCTCTTGAATTCACCCTTGGCATGCCAATGGAAGGTGTTCCAGGACAACCTTCCTGAGTTTTTATTTTAGTTTTCATGCATCCCACCTTGGAAATTCTCGTTGCTCCCCAGAGGCTCCGAGATGCAGAGAACACGGTGGCAGCTGCTGAAAAGAAGGGCAACTGTGAGTTGGTCAAGAAGCAAGAACCTAGGCAGCTGCCTGTGCTTGGCAAGGAGCAGCTGCTGGATTCTTGCAATTGCCTTCAGTGCGCACAGAAGCCCGCTGCTCTGCTGCTTGGTTTTTCGCCTTCAGTCAATTACACACTGCTGAAGCTGAGGCAGGCAGTTCAGCTTTGCTGCTTTTCAGCATCTCAGCTGCCCTTCTGCTCTGCGACAGCTCTCCAGGTTTCTTGCCTTCGCCAGGCTGCAACGTGCCCGCTAGTAGCAAGAACTGGGCAGGAGTGGGCAGAGAGCAGGGCCATCTGCCAGCATGTTGCAGCTTGCCCAGGAAAATGCAGTGTCCTTGGAATGTGCAGCAAATCTTATTTCCTGGCAAGGTCGGGCTAAGTGAGCAGTGCTGGTACACTTTCTCCTTGAGAACTGGAGCGGAAAAGATTTTCGCTAAGATGTAGGCGAGCAGAGAGGCAGAATACGCAGCTCCGCAGCTGGCCGAAAGCAAGTGCCGCTTCCCGGCATCTTTCGGCAAAAGCGGCGCTCCGGAGCTCACCGCTGCCGCTCCAGTGATCTGTGCGCGAAGTAGCCGCTTCTTGGCCTCCGGCAGCCGGAGATCGCAGTAGCTTGCAAGAGGCGAAGAACGAAGCCGCGAAGAAGCCGGCTTGTGTGCGAAGCTCGCACACAGTTGCAGGACGGTGGCTGCCGCTCTCCTGCCTCTTGAATTCACCCTTGGCGTGCCAATGGGAGGTGTTCCAGGACAACCTTCCTGAGTTTTTATTTTAGTTTTCATGCATCCCACCTTGGAAATTCTCGTTGCTCCCCAGAGGCTCCGAGATGCAGAGAACACGGTGGCAGCCGCTGAAAAGAAGGGCAACTGTGAGTTGGTCAAAAACCAAGAACATAGGCAGCTGCCTGTGCTTGGCAAGGAGCAGCTGCTGGATTCTTGCAATTGCCTTCAGTGCGCACAGAAGCCCGCTGCTCTGCTGCTTGGTTTTTCGCCTTCAGTCAATTACACACTGCTGAAGCTGAGGCAGGCAGTTCAGCTTTGCTGCTTTTCAGCATCTCAGCTGCCCTTCTGCTCTGTGACAGCTCTCCAGGTTTCTTGCCTTCGCCAGGCTGCAACGTGCCCGCTAGTACCAAGAACTGGGCAGGAGTGGGCAGAGAGCAGGGCCATCTGCCAGCAGGTTGCAGCTTGCCCAGGAAAATGCAGTGTCCTTGGAATGTGCAGCAAATCTTATTTCCTGGCAAGGTCGGGCTAAGTGAGCAGTGCTGGTACACTTTCTCCTTGAGAACTGGAGCGGAAAAGCTTTTCGCTAAGATGTAGGCGAGCAGAGAGGCAGAATACGCAGCTCCGCAGCTGGCCGAAAGCAAGTGCCGCTTCCCGGCGTCTTTCGGCAAAAGCGGCGCTCCGGAGCTCACCGCTACCGCTCCACTGATCTGTGCGCGAAGTAGCCGCTTCTTCGCCTCCGGCAGTCGGAGATCGCGGTAGCTTGCAAGAGGCGAAGAACGAAGCCGTGAAGAAGCCGGCTTGTGTGCGAAGCTCGCACACAGCTGCAGGACGGTGGCTGCCGCTCTCCTGCCTCTTGAATTCACCCTTGGCATGCCAATGGGAGGTGTTCCACGACAACCTTCCTGAGTTTTTATTTTAGTTTTCATGCATCCCACCTTGGAAATTCTCGTTGCTCCCCAGAGGCTCCGAGATGCAGAGAACACGGTGGCAGCTGCTGAAAAGAAGGGCAACTGTGAGTTGGTCAAAAACCAAGAACACAGGCAGCTGCCTGTGCTTGGCAAGGAGCAGCTGCTGGATTCTTGCAATTGCCTTCAGTGCGCACAGAAGCCCGCTGCTCTGCTGCTTGGTTTTTCGCCTTCAGTCAATTACACACTGCTGAAGCTGAGGCAGGCAGTTCAGCTTTGCTGCTTTTCAGCATCTCAGCTGCCCTTCTGCTCTGTGACAGCTCTCCAGGTTTCTTGCCTTCGCCAGGCTGCAACGTGCCCGCTAGTAGCAAGAACTGGGCAGGAGTGGGAAGAGAGCAGGGCCATCTGCCAGCAGGTTGCAGCTTGCCCAGGAAAATGCAGTGTCCTTGGAATGTGCAGCAAATCTTATTTCCTGGCAAGGTCGGGCTAAGTGAGCAGTGCTGGTACACTTTCTCCTTGAGAACTGGAGCGGAAAAGCTTTTCGCTAAGATGTAGGCGAGCAGAGAGGCAGAATACGCAGCTCCGCAGCTGGCCGAAAGCAAGTGCCGCCTCCCGGCGTCTTTCGGCAAAAGCGGCGCTCCGGAGCTCACCGCTACCGCTCCAGTGATCTGTGCGCGAAGTAGCCGCTTCTTGGCCTCCGGCAGCCGGAGATCGCGGTAGCTTGCAAGAGGCGAAGAACGAAGCCGCGAAGAAGCCGGCTTGTGTGCGAAGCTCGCAGACAGCTGCAGGACGGTGGCTGCCGCTCTCCTGCCTCTTGAATTCACCCTTGGCATGCCAATGGAAGGTGTTCCAGGACAACCTTCCTGAGTTTTTATTTTAGTTTTCATGCATCCCACCTTGGAAATTCTCGTTGCTCCCCAGAGGCTCCGAGATGCAGAGAACACGGTGGCAGCTGCTGAAAAGAAGGGCAACTGTGAGTTGGTCAAGAAGCAAGAACCTAGGCAGCTGCCTGTGCTTGGCAAGGAGCAGCTGCTGGATTCTTGCAATTGCCTTCAGTGCGCACAGAAGCCCGCTGCTCTGCTGCTTGGTTTTTCGCCTTCAGTCAATTACACACTGCTGAAGCTGAGGCAGGCAGTTCAGCTTTGCTGCTTTTCAGCATCTCAGCTGCCCTTCTGCTCTGCGACAGCTCTCCAGGTTTCTTGCCTTCGCCAGGCTGCAACGTGCCCGCTAGTAGCAAGAACTGGGCAGGAGTGGGCAGAGAGCAGGGCCATCTGCCAGCAGGTTGCAGCTTGCCCAGGAAAATGCAGTGTCCTTGGAATGTGCAGCAAATCTTATTTCCTGGCAAGGTCGGGCTAAGTGAGCAGTGCTGGTACACTTTCTCCTTGAGAACTGGAGCGGAAAAGCTTTTCGCTAAGATGTAGGCGAGCAGAGAGGCAGAATACGCAGCTCCGCAGCTGGCCGAAAGCAAGTGCCGCTTCCCGGTGTCTTTCGGCAAAAGCGGCGCTCCGGAGCGCACCGCTACCGCTCTAGTCATCTCTGCGCGAAGTAGCCGCTTCTTGGCCTCCGGCAGCCGGAGATCGCGGTAGCTTGCAAGAGGCGAAGAACGAAGCCGCGAAGAAGCCGGCTTGTGTGCGAAGCTCGCACACAGCTGCAGGACGGTGGCTGCCGCTCTCCTGCCTCTTGAATTCACCCTTGGCATGCCAATGGAAGGTGTTCCAGGACAACCTTCCTGAGTTTTTATTTTAGTTTTCATGCATCCCACCTTGGAAATTCTCGTTGCTCCCCAGAGGCTCCGAGATGCAGAGAACACGGTGGCAGCTGCTGAAAAGAAGGGCAACTGTGAGTTGGTCAAAAACCAAGAACCTAGGCAGCTGCCTGTGCTTGGCAAGGAGCAGCTGCTGGATTCTTGCAATTGCCTTCAGTGCGCACAGAAGCCCGCTGCTCTGCTGCTTGGTTTTTCGCCTTCAGTCAATTACACACTGCTGAAGCTGAGGCAGGCAGTTCAGCTTTGCTGCTTTTCAGCATCTCAGCTGCCCTTCTGCTCTGCGACAGCTCTCCAGGTTTCTTGCCTTCGCCAGGCTGCAACGTGCCCGCTAGTGGCAAGAACTGGGCAGGAGTGGACAGAGAGCAGTGCCATCTGCCAGCAGGTTGCAGCTTGCCCAGGAAAATGCAGTGTCCTTGGAATGTGCAGCAAATCTTATTTCCTGGCAAGGTCGGGCTAAGTGAGCACTGCTGGTACACTTTCTCCTTGAGAACTGGAGCGGAAAAGCTTTTCGCTAAGATGTAGGCGAGCAGAGAGGCAGAATACGCAGCTCCGCAGCTGGCCGAAAGCAAGTGCCGCTTCCCGGCGTCTTTCGGCAAAAGCGGCGCTCCGGAGCTCACCGCTACCGCTCCACTGATCTGTGCGCGAAGTAGCCGCTTCTTGGCCTCCGGCAGCCGGAGATCGCGGTAGCTTGCAAGAGGCGAAGAACGAAGCCGCGAAGAAGCCGGCTTGTGTGCGAAGCTCGCACACAGCTGCAGGACGGTGGCTGCCGCTCTCCTGCCTCTTGAATTCACCCTTGGCATGCCAATGGAAGGTGTTCCAGGACAACCTTCCTGAGTTTTTATTTTAGTTTTCATGCATCCCACCTTGGAAATTCTCGTTGCTCCCCAGAGGCTCCGAGATGCAGAGAACACGGTGGCAGCTGCTGAAAAGAAGGGCAACTGTGAGTTGGTCAAAAACCAAGAACCTAGGCAGCTGCCTGTGCTTGGCAAGGAGCAGCTGCTGGATTCTTGCAATTGCCTTCAGTGCGCACAGAAGCCCGCTGCTCTGCTGCTTGGTTTTTCGCCTTCAGTCAATTACACACTGCTGAAGCTGAGGCAGGCAGTTCAGCTTTGCTGCTTTTCAGCATCTCAGCTGCCTTTCTGCTCTGTGACAGCTCTCCAGGTTTCTTGCCTTTGCCAGGCTGCAACGTGCCCGCTAGTAGCAAGAACTGGGCAGGAGTGGGCAGAGAGCAGGGCCATCTGCCAGCAGGTTGCAGCTTGCCCAGGAAAATGCAGTGTCCTTGGAATGTGCAGCAAATCTTATTTCCTGGCAAGGTCGGGCTAAGTGAGCAGTGCTGGTACACTTTCTCCTTGAGAACTGGAGCGGAAAAGCTTTTCGCTAAGATGTAGGCGAGCAGAGAGGCAGAATACGCAGCTCCGCAGCTGGCCGAAAGCAAGTGCCGCTTCCCGGCGTCTTTCGGCAAAAGCGGCGCTCCGGAGCTCACCGCTACCGCTCCAGTGATCTGTGCGCGAAGTAGCCGCTTCTTGGCCTCCGGCAGCCGGAGATCGCGGTAGCTTGCAAGAGGCGAAGAACGAAGCCGCGAAGAAGCCGGCTTGTGTGCGAAGCTCGCACACAGCTGCAGGACGGTGGCTGCCGCTCTCCTGCCTCTTGAATTCACCCTTGGCATGCCAATGGAAGGTGTTCCAGGACAACCTTCCTGAGTTTTTATTTTAGTTTTCATGCATCCCACCTTGGAAATTCTCGTTGCTCCCCAGAGGCTCCGAGATGCAGAGAACACGGTGGCAGCTGCTGAAAAGAAGGGCAACTGTGAGTTGGTCAAGAAGCAAGAACCTAGGCAGCTGCCTGTGCTTGGCAAGGAGCAGCTGCTGGATTCTTGCAATTGCCTTCAGTGCGCACAGAAGCCCGCTGCTCTGCTGCTTGGTTTTTTGCCTTCAGTCAATTACACACTGCTGAAGCTGAGGCAGGCAGTTCAGCTTTGCTGCTTTTCAGCATCTCAGCTGCCTTTCTGCTCTGTGACAGCTCTCCAGGTTTCTTGCCTTTGCCAGGCTGCAACGTGCCCGCTAGTAGCAAGAACTGGGCAGGAGTGGGCAGAGAGCAGGGCCATCTGCCAGCAGGTTGCAGCTTGCCCAGGAAAATGCAGTGTCCTTGGAATGTGCAGCAAATCTTATTTCCTGGCAAGGTCGGGCTAAGTGAGCAGTGCTGGTACACTTTCTCCTTGAGAACTGGAGTGGAAAAGCTTTTCGCTAAGATGTAGGCGAGCAGAGAGGCAGAATACGCAGCTCCGCAGCTGGCCGAAAGCAAGTGCCGCTTCCCGGCGTCTTTCGGCAAAAGCGGCGCTTCGGAGCTCACCGCTGCCGCTCCACTGATCTGTGCGCGAAGTAGCCGCTTCTTGGCCTCCGGCAGCCGGAGATCGCGGTAGCTTGCAAGAGGCGAAGAACGAAGCCGCGAAGAAGCCGGCTTGTGTGCGAAGCTCGCACACAGCTGCAGGACGGTGGCTGCCGCTCTCCTGCCTCTTGAATTCACCCTTGGCATGCCAATGGAAGGTGTTCCAGGACAACCTTCCTGAGTTTTTATTTTAGTTTTCATGCATCCCACCTTGGAAATTCTCGTTGCTCCCCAGAGGCTCCGAGATGCAGAGAACACGGTGGCAGCTGCTGAAAAGAAGGGCAACTGTGAGTTGGTCAAAAACCAAGAACCTAGGCAGCTGCCTGTGCTTGGCAAGGAGCAGCTGCTGGATTCTTGCAATTGCCTTCAGTGCGCACAGAAGCCCGCTGCTCTGCTGCTTGGTTTTTCGCCTTCAGTCAATTACACACTGCTGAAGCTGAGGCAGGCAGTTCAGCTTTGCTGCTTTTCAGCATCTCAGCTGCCCTTCTGCTCTGCGACAGCTCTCCAGGTTTCTTGCCTTCGCCAGGCTGCAACGTGCCCGCTAGTAGCAAGAACTGGGCAGGAGTGGGCAGAGAGCAGGGCCATCTGCCAGCAGGTTGCAGCTTGCCCAGGAAAATGCAGTGTCCTTGGAATGTGCAGCAAATCTTATTTCCTGGCAAGGTCGGGCTAAGTGAGCAGTGCTGGTACACTTTCTCCTTGAGAACTGGAGCGGAAAAGCTTTTCGCTAAGATGTAGGCGAGCAGAGAGGCAGAATACGCAGCTCCGCAGCTGGCCGAAAGCAAGTGCCGCTTCCCGGTGTCTTTCGGCAAAAGCGGCGCTCCGGAGCGCACCGCTACCGCTCTAGTCATCTCTGCGCGAAGTAGCCGCTTCTTGGCCTCCGGCAGCCGGAGATCGCGGTAGCTTGCAAGAGGCGAAGAACGAAGCCGCGAAGAAGCCGGCTTGTGTGCGAAGCTCGCACACAGCTGCAGGACGGTGGCTGCCGCTCTCCTGCCTCTTGAATTCACCCTTGGCATGCCAATGGAAGGTGTTCCAGGACAACCTTCCTGAGTTTTTATTTTAGTTTTCATGCATCCCACCTTGGAAATTCTCGTTGCTCCCCAGAGGCTCCGAGATGCAGAGAACACGGTGGCAGCTGCTGAAAAGAAGGGCAACTGTGAGTTGGTCAAAAACCAAGAACCTAGGCAGGTGCCTGTGCTTGGCAAGGAGCAGCTGCTGGATTCTTGCAATTGCCTTCAGTGCGCACAGAAGCCCGCTGCTCTGCTGCTTGGTTTTTCGCCTTCAGTCAATTACACACTGCTGAAGCTGAGGCAGGCAGTTCAGCTTTGCTGCTTTTCAGCATCTCAGCTGCCCTTCTGCTCTGCGACAGCTCTCCAGGTTTCTTGCCTTCGCCAGGCTGCAACGTGCCCGCTAGTGGCAAGAACTGGGCAGGAGTGGACAGAGAGCACGGCCATCTGCCAGCAGGTTGCAGCTTGCCCAGGAAAATGCAGTGTCCTTGGAATGTGCAGCAAATCTTATTTCCTGGCAAGGTCGGGCTAAGTGAGCACTGCTGGTACACTTTCTCCTTGAGAACTGGAGCGGAAAAGCTTTTCGCTAAGATGTAGGCGAGCAGAGAGGCAGAATACGCAGCTCCGCAGCTGGCCGAAAGCAAGTGCCGCTTCCCGGCGTCTTTCGGCAAAAGCGGCGCTCCGGAGCGCACCGCTACCGCTCCAGTCATCTCTGCGCGAAGTAGCCGCTTCTTGGCCTCCGGCAGCCGGAGATCGCGGTAGCTTGCAAGAGGCGAAGAACGAAGCCGCGAAGAAGCCGGCTTGTGTGCGAAGCTCGCACACAGCTGCAGGACGGTGGCTGCCGCTCTCCTGCCTCTTGAATTCACCCTTGGCATGCCAATGGAAGGTGTTCCAGGACAACCTTCCTGAGTTTTTATTTTAGTTTTCATGCATCCCACCTTGGAAATTCTTGTTGCTCCCCAGAGGCTCCGAGATGCAGAGAACACGGTGGCAGCTGCTGAAAAGAAGGGCAACTGTGAGTTGGTCAAAAACCAAGAACCCAGGCAGCTGCCTGTGCTTGGCAAGGAGCAGCTGCTGGATTCTTGCAATTGCCTTCAGTGCGCACAGAAGCCCGCTGCTCTGCTGCTTGGTTTTTCGCCTTCAGTCAATTACACACTGCTGAAGCTGAGGCAGGCAGTTCAGCTTTGCTGCTTTTCAGCATCTCAGCTGCCCTTCTGCTCTGCGACAGCTCTCCAGGTTTCTTGCCTTCGCCAGGCTGCAACGTGCCCGCTAGTGGCAAGAACTGGGCAGGAGTGGGAAGAGAGCAGGGCCATCTGCCAGCAGGTTGCAGCTTGCCCAGGAAAATGCAGTGTCCTTGGAATGTGCAGCAAATCTTATTTCCTGGCAAGGTCGGGCTAAGTGAGCAGTGCTGGTACACTTTCTCCTTGAGAACTGGAGCGGAAAAGCTTTTCGCTAAGATGTAGGCGAGCAGAGAGGCAGAATACGCAGCTCCGCAGCTGGCCGAAAGCAAGTGCCGCCTCCCGGCGTCTTTCGGCAAAAGCGGCGCTCCGGAGCTCACCGCTACCGCTCCAGTGATCTGTGCGCGAAGTAGCCGCTTCTTGGCCTCCGGCAGCCGGAGATCGCGGTAGCTTGCAAGAGGCGAAGAACGAAGCCGCGAAGAAGCCGGCTTGTGTGCGAAGCTCGCAGACAGCTGCAGGACGGTGGCTGCCGCTCTCCTGCCTCTTGAATTCACCCTTGGCATGCCAATGGAAGGTGTTCCAGGACAACCTTCCTGAGTTTTTATTTTAGTTTTCATGCATCCCACCTTGGAAATTCTCGTTGCTCCCCAGAGGCTCCGAGATGCAGAGAACACGGTGGCAGCTGCTGAAAAGAAGGGCAACTGTGAGTTGGTCAAGAAGCAAGAACCTAGGCAGCTGCCTGTGCTTGGCAAGGAGCAGCTGCTGGATTCTTGCAATTGCCTTCAGTGCGCACAGAAGCCCGCTGCTCTGCTGCTTGGTTTTTCGCCTTCAGTCAATTACACACTGCTGAAGCTGAGGCAGGCAGTTCAGCTTTGCTGCTTTTCAGCATCTCAGCTGCCCTTCTGCTCTGCGACAGCTCTCCAGGTTTCTTGCCTTCGCCAGGCTGCAACGTGCCCGCTAGTAGCAAGAACTGGGCAGGAGTGGGCAGAGAGCAGGGCCATCTGCCAGCAGGTTGCAGCTTGCCCAGGAAAATGCAGTGTCCTTGGAATGTGCAGCAAATCTTATTTCCTGGCAAGGTCGGGCTAAGTGAGCAGTGCTGGTACACTTTCTCCTTGAGAACTGGAGCGGAAAAGCTTTTCGCTAAGATGTAGGCGAGCAGAGAGGCAGAATACGCAGCTCCGCAGCTGGCCGAAAGCAAGTGCCGCTTCCCGGTGTCTTTCGGCAAAAGCGGCGCTCCGGAGCGCACCGCTACCGCTCTAGTCATCTCTGCGCGAAGTAGCCGCTTCTTGGCCTCCGGCAGCCGGAGATCGCGGTAGCTTGCAAGAGGCGAAGAACGAAGCCGCGAAGAAGCCGGCTTGTGTGCGAAGCTCGCACACAGCTGCAGGACGGTGGCTGCCGCTCTCCTGCCTCTTGAATTCACCCTTGGCATGCCAATGGAAGGTGTTCCAGGACAACCTTCCTGAGTTTTTATTTTAGTTTTCATGCATCCCACCTTGGAAATTCTCGTTGCTCCCCAGAGGCTCCGAGATGCAGAGAACACGGTGGCAGCTGCTGAAAAGAAGGGCAACTGTGAGTTGGTCAAAAACCAAGAACCTAGGCAGCTGCCTGTGCTTGGCAAGGAGCAGCTGCTGGATTCTTGCAATTGCCTTCAGTGCGCACAGAAGCCCGCTGCTCTGCTGCTTGGTTTTTCGCCTTCAGTCAATTACACACTGCTGAAGCTGAGGCAGGCAGTTCAGCTTTGCTGCTTTTCAGCATCTCAGCTGCCTTTCTGCTCTGTGACAGCTCTCCAGGTTTCTTGCCTTTGCCAGGCTGCAACGTGCCCGCTAGTAGCAAGAACTGGGCAGGAGTGGGCAGAGAGCAGGGCCATCTGCCAGCAGGTTGCAGCTTGCCCAGGAAAATGCAGTGTCCTTGGAATGTGCAGCAAATCTTATTTCCTGGCAAGGTCGGGCTAAGTGAGCAGTGCTGGTACACTTTCTCCTTGAGAACTGGAGCGGAAAAGCTTTTCGCTAAGATGTAGGCGAGCAGAGAGGCAGAATACGCAGCTCCGCAGCTGGCCGAAAGCAAGTGCCGCTTCCCGGCGTCTTTCGGCAAAAGCGGCGCTCCGGAGCTCACCGCTACCGCTCCACTGATCTGTGCGCGAAGTAGCCGCTTCTTGGCCTCCGGCAGCCGGAGATCGCGGTAGCTTGCAAGAGGCGAAGAACGAAGCCGCGAAGAAGCCGGCTTGTGTGCGAAGCTCGCACACAGCTGCAGGACGGTGGCTGCCGCTCTCCTGCCTCTTGAATTCACCCTTGGCATGCCAATGGAAGGTGTTCCAGGACAACCTTCCTGAGTTTTTATTTTAGTTTTCATGCATCCCACCTTGGAAATTCTCGTTGCTCCCCAGAGGCTCCGAGATGCAGAGAACACGGTGGCAGCTGCTGAAAAGAAGGGCAACTGTGAGTTGGTCAAGAAGCAAGAACCTAGGCAGCTGCCTGTGCTTGGCAAGGAGCAGCTGCTGGATTCTTGCAATTGCCTTCAGTGCGCACAGAAGCCCGCTGCTCTGCTGCTTGGTTTTTCGCCTTCAGTCAATTACACACTGCTGAAGCTGAGGCAGGCAGTTCAGCTTTGCTGCTTTTCAGCATCTCAGCTGCCCTTCTGCTCTGCGACAGCTCTCCAGGTTTCTTGCCTTCGCCAGGCTGCAACGTGCCCGCTAGTAGCAAGAACTGGGCAGGAGTGGGCAGAGAGCAGGGCCATCTGCCAGCAGGTTGCAGCTTGCCCAGGAAAATGCAGTGTCCTTGGAATGTGCAGCAAATCTTATTTCCTGGCAAGGTCGGGCTAAGTGAGCAGTGCTGGTACACTTTCTCCTTGAGAACTGGAGCGGAAAAGCTTTTCGCTAAGATGTAGGCGAGCAGAGAGGCAGAATACGCAGCTCCGCAGCTGGCCGAAAGCAAGTGCCGCTTCCCGGCGTCTTTCGGCAAAAGCGGCGCTCCGGAGCGCACCGCTACCGCTCCACTGATCTGTGCGCGAAGTAGCCGCTTCTTGGCCTCCGGCAGCCGGAGATCGCGGTAGCTTGCAAGAGGCGAAGAACGAAGCCGCGAAGAAGCCGGCTTGTGTGCGAAGCTCGCACACAGCTGCAGGACGGTGGCTGCCGCTCTCCTGCCTCTTGAATTCACCCTTGGCATGCCAATGGGAGGTGTTCCAGGACAACCTTCCTGAGTTTTTATTTTAGTTTTCATGCATCCCACCTTGGAAATTCTTGTTGCTCCCCAGAGGCTCCGAGATGCAGAGAACACGGTGGCAGCTGCTGAAAAGAAGGGCAACTGTGAGTTGGTCAAAAACCAAGAACACAGGCAGCTGCCTGTGCTTGGCAAGGAGCAGCTGCTGGATTCTTGCAATTGCCTTCAGTGCGCACAGAAGCCCGCTGCTCTGCTGCTTGGTTTTTCGCCTTCAGTCAATTACACACTGCTGAAGCTGAGGCAGGCAGTTCAGCTTTGCTGCTTTTCAGCATCTCAGCTGCCCTTCTGCTCTGCGACAGCTCTCCAGGTTTCTTGCCTTGGCCAGGCTGCAACGTGCCCGCTAGTAGCAAGAACTGGGCAGGAGTGGGCAGAGAGCAGGGCCATCTGCCAGCAGGTTGCAGCTTGCCCAGGAAAATGCAGTGTCCTTGGAATGTGCAGCAAATCTTATTTCCTGGCAAGGTCGGGCTAAGTGAGCAGTGCTGGTACACTTTCTCCTTGAGAACTGGAGCGGAAAAGCTTTTCGCTAAGATGTAGGCGAGCAGAGAGGCAGAATACGCAGCTCCGCAGCTGGCCGAAAGCAAGTGCCGCTTCCCGGCGTCTTTCGGCAAAAGCGGCGCTCCGGAGCTCACCGCTACCGCTCCACTGATCTGTGCGCGAAGTAGCCGCTTCTTGGCCTCCGGCAGCCGGAGATCGCGGTAGCTTGCAAGAGGCGAAGAACGAAGCCGCGAAGAAGCCGGCTTGTGTGCGAAGCTCGCAGACAGCTGCAGGACGGTGGCTGCCGCTCTCCTGCCTCTTGAATTCACCCTTGGCATGCCAATGGAAGGTGTTCCAGGACAACCTTCCTGAGTTTTTATTTTAGTTTTCATGCATCCCACCTTGGAAATTCTTGTTGCTCCCCAGAGGCTCCGAGATGCAGAGAACACGGCGGCAGCTGCTGAAAAGAAGGGCAACTGTGAGTTGGTCAAAAACCAAGAACACAGGCAGCTGCCTGTGCTTGGCAAGGAGCAGCTGCTGGATTCTTGCAATTGCCTTCAGTGCGCACAGAAGCCCGCTGCTCTGCTGCTTGGTTTTTCGCTTTCAGTCAATTACACACTGCTGAAGCTGAGGCAGGCAGTTCAGCTTTGCTGCTTTTCAGCATCTCAGCTGCCCTTCTGCTCTGTGACAGCTCTCCAGGTTTCTTGCCTTCGCCAGGCTGCAACGTGCCCGCTAGTGGCAAGAACTGGGCAGGAGTGGGAAGAGAGCAGGGCCATCTGCCAGCAGGTTGCAGCTTGCCCAGGAAAATGCAGTGTCCTTGGAATGTGCAGCAAATCTTATTTCCTGGCAAGGTCGGGCTAAGTGAGCACTGCTGGTACACTTTCTCCTTGAGAACTGGAGCGGAAAAGCTTTTCGCTAAGATGTAGGCGAGCAGAGAGGCAGAATACGCAGCTCCGCAGCTGGCTGAAAGCAAGTGCCGCTTCCCGGCGTCTTTCGGCAAAAGCGGCGCTTCGGAGCTCACCGCTGCCGCTCCAGTGATCTGTGCGCGAAGTAGCCGCTTCTTGGCCTCCGGCAGCCGGAGATCGCGGTAGCTTGCAAGAGGCGAAGAACGAAGCCGCGAAGAAGCCGGCTTGTGTGCGAAGCTCGCAGACAGCTGCAGGACGGTGGCTGCCGCTCTCCTGCCTCTTGAATTCACCCTTGGCATGCCAATGGAAGGTGTTCCAGGACAACCTTCCTGAGTTTTTATTTTAGTTTTCATGCATCCCACCTTGGAAATTCTCGTTGCTCCCCAGAGGCTCCGAGATGCAGAGAACACGGTGGCAGCTGCTGAAAAGAAGGGCAACTGTGAGTTGGTCAAGAAGCAAGAACCTAGGCAGCTGCCTGTGCTTGGCAAGGAGCAGCTGCTGGATTCTTGCAATTGCCTTCAGTGCGCACAGAAGCCCGCTGCTCTGCTGCTTGGTTTTTCGCCTTCAGTCAATTACACACTGCTGAAGCTGAGGCAGGCAGTTCAGCTTTGCTGCTTTTCAGCATCTCAGCTGCCCTTCTGCTCTGCGACAGCTCTCCAGGTTTCTTGCCTTCGCCAGGCTGCAACGTGCCCGCTAGTAGCAAGAACTGGGCAGGAGTGGGCAGAGAGCAGGGCCATCTGCCAGCAGGTTGCAGCTTGCCCAGGAAAATGCAGTGTCCTTGGAATGTGCAGCAAATCTTATTTCCTGGCAAGGTCGGGCTAAGTGAGCAGTGCTGGTACACTTTCTCCTTGAGAACTGGAGCGGAAAAGCTTTTCGCTAAGATGTAGGCGAGCAGAGAGGCAGAATACGCAGCTCCGCAGCTGGCCGAAAGCAAGTGCCGCTTCCCGGCGTCTTTCGGCAAAAGCGGCGCTCCGGAGCTCACCGCTACCGCTCCACTGATCTGTGCGCGAAGTAGCCGCTTCTTCGCCTCCGGCAGCCGGAGATCGCGGTAGCTTGCAAGAGGCGAAGAACGAAGCCGCGAAGAAGCCGGCTTGTGTGCGAAGCTCGCACACAGCTGCAGGACGGTGGCTGCCGCTCTCCTGCCTCTTGAATTCACCCTTGGCATGCCAATGGAAGGTGTTCCAGGACAACCTTCCTGAGTTTTTATTTTAGTTTTCATGCATCCCACCTTGGAAATTCTCGTTGCTCCCCAGAGGCTCCGAGATGCAGAGAACACGGTGGCAGCTGCTGAAAAGAAGGGCAACTGTGAGTTGGTCAAGAAGCAAGAACCCAGGCAGCTGCCTGTGCTTGGCAAGGAGCAGCTGCTGGATTCTTGCAATTGCCTTCAGTGCGCACAGAAGCCCGCTGCTCTGCTGCTTGGTTTTTCGCCTTCAGTCAATTACACACTGCTGAAGCTGAGGCAGGCAGTTCAGCTTTGCTGCTTTTCAGCATCTCAGCTGCCCTTCTGCTCTGCGACAGCTCTCCAGGTTTCTTGCCTTCGCCAGGCTGCAACGTGCCCGCTAGTACCAAGAACTGGGCAGGAGTGGGCAGAGAGCAGGGCCATCTGCCAGCAGGTTGCAGCTTGCCCAGGAAAATGCAGTGTCCTTGGAATGTGCAGCAAATCTTATTTCCTGGCAAGGTCGGGCTAAGTGAGCAGTGCTGGTACACTTTCTCCTTGAGAACTGGAGCGGAAAAGCTTTTCGCTAAGATGTAGGCGAGCAGAGAGGCAGAATACGCAGCTCCGCAGCTGGCCGAAAGCAAGTGCCGCTTCCCGGCGTCTTTCGGCAAAAGCGGCGCTCCGGAGCTCACCGCTACCGCTCCACTGATCTGTGCGCGAAGTAGCCGCTTCTTGGCCTCCGGCAGCCGGAGATCGCGGTAGCTTGCAAGAGGCGAAGAACGAAGCCGCGAAGAAGCCGGCTTGTGTGCGAAGCTCGCACACAGCTGCAGGACGGTGGCTGCCGCTCTCCTGCCTCTTGAATTCACCCTTGGCATGCCAATGGAAGGTGTTCCAGGACAACCTTCCTGAGTTTTTATTTTAGTTTTCATGCATCCCACCTTGGAAATTCTTGTTGCTCCCCAGAGGCTCCGAGATGCAGAGAACACGGTGGCAGCTGCTGAAAAGAAGGGCAACTGTGAGTTGGTCAAAAACCAAGAACCTAGGCAGCTGCCTGTGCTTGGCAAGGAGCAGCTGCTGGATTCTTGCAATTGCCTTCAGTGCGCACAGAAGCCCGCTGCTCTGCTGCTTGGTTTTTCGCCTTCAGTCAATTACACACTGCTGAAGCTGAGGCAGGCAGTTCAGCTTTGCTGCTTTTCAGCATCTCAGCTGCCTTTCTGCTCTGTGACAGCTCTCCAGGTTTCTTGCCTTTGCCAGGCTGCAACGTGCCCGCTAGTAGCAAGAACTGGGCAGGAGTGGGCAGAGAGCAGGGCCATCTGCCAGCAGGTTGCAGCTTGCCCAGGAAAATGCAGTGTCCTTGGAATGTGCAGCAAATCTTATTTCCTGGCAAGGTCGGGCTAAGTGAGCAGTGCTGGTACACTTTCTCCTTGAGAACTGGAGCGGAAAAGCTTTTCGCTAAGATGTAGGCGAGCAGAGAGGCAGAATACGCAGCTCCGCAGCTGGCCGAAAGCAAGTGCCGCTTCCCGGCGTCTTTCGGCAAAAGCGGCGCTTCGGAGCTCACCGCTGCCGCTCCACTGATCTGTGCGCGAAGTAGCCGCTTCTTGGCCTCCGGCAGCCGGAGATCGCGGTAGCTTGCAAGAGGCGAAGAACGAAGCCGCGAAGAAGCCGGCTTGTGTGCGAAGCTCGCACACAGCTGCAGGACGGTGGCTGCCGCTCTCCTGCCTCTTGAATTCACCCTTGGCATGCCAATGGAAGGTGTTCCAGGACAACCTTCCTGAGTTTTTATTTTAGTTTTCATGCATCCCACCTTGGAAATTCTCGTTGCTCCCCAGAGGCTCCGAGATGCAGAGAACACGGTGGCAGCTGCTGAAAAGAAGGGCAACTGTGAGTTGGTCAAGAAGCAAGAACCTAGGCAGCTGCCTGTGCTTGGCAAGGAGCAGCTGCTGGATTCTTGCAATTGCCTTCAGTGCGCACAGAAGCCCGCTGCTCTGCTGCTTGGTTTTTCGCCTTCAGTCAATTACACACTGCTGAAGCTGAGGCAGGCAGTTCAGCTTTGCTGCTTTTCAGCATCTCAGCTGCCCTTCTGCTCTGCGACAGCTCTCCAGGTTTCTTGCCTTCGCCAGGCTGCAACGTGCCCGCTAGTAGCAAGAACTGGGCAGGAGTGGGCAGAGAGCAGGGCCATCTGCCAGCAGGTTGCAGCTTGCCCAGGAAAATGCAGTGTCCTTGGAATGTGCAGCAAATCTTATTTCCTGGCAAGGTCGGGCTAAGTGAGCAGTGCTGGTACACTTTCTCCTTGAGAACTGGAGCGGAAAAGCTTTTCGCTAAGATGTAGGCGAGCAGAGAGGCAGAATACGCAGCTCCGCAGCTGGCCGAAAGCAAGTGCCGCTTCCCGGCGTCTTTCGGCAAAAGCGGCGCTCCGGAGCTCACCGCTACCGCTCCACTGATCTGTGCGCGAAGTAGCCGCTTCTTGGCCTCCGGCAGCCGGAGATCGCGGTAGCTTGCAAGAGGCGAAGAACGAAGCCGCGAAGAAGCCGGCTTGTGTGCGAAGCTCGCACACAGCTGCAGGACGGTGGCTGCCGCTCTCCTGCCTCTTGAATTCACCCTTGGCATGCCAATGGGAGGTGTTCCAGGACAACCTTCCTGAGTTTTTATTTTAGTTTTCATGCATCCCACCTTGGAAATTCTCGTTGCTCCCCAGAGGCTCCGAGATGCAGAGAACACGGTGGCAGCTGCTGAAAAGAAGGGCAACTGTGAGTTGGTCAAAAACCAAGAACCCAGGCAGCTGCCTGTGCTTGGCAAGGAGCAGCGGCTGGATTCTTGCAATTGCCTCCAGTGCGCACAGAAGCCCGCTGCTCTGCTGCTTGGTTTTTCGCCTTCAGTCAATTACACACTGCTGAAGCTGAGGCAGGCAGTTCAGCTTTGCTGCTTTTCAGCATCTCAGCTGCCCTTCTGCTCTGCGACAGCTCTCCAGGTTTCTTGCCTTCGCCAGGCTGCAACGTGCCCGCTAGTAGCAAGAACTGGGCAGGAGTGGGCAGAGAGCAGGGCCATCTGCCAGCAGGTTGCAGCTTGCCCAGGAAAATGCAGTGTCCTTGGAATGTGCAGCAAATCTTATTTCCTGGCAAGGTCGGGCTAAGTGAGCAGTGCTGGTACACTTTCTCCTTGAGAACTGGAGCGGAAAAGCTTTTCGCTAAGATGTAGGCGAGCAGAGAGGCAGAATACGCAGCTCCGCAGCTGGCCGAAAGCAAGTGCCGCTTCCCGGCGTCTTTCGGCAAAAGCGGCGCTCCGGAGCTCACCGCTACCGCTCCACTGATCTGTGCGCGAAGTAGCCGCTTCTTCGCCTCCGGCAGCCGGAGATCGCGGTAGCTTGCAAGAGGCGAAGAACGAAGCCGCGAAGAAGCCGGCTTGTGTGCGAAGCTCGCAGACAGCTGCAGGACGGTGGCTGCCGCTCTCCTGCCTCTTGAATTCACCCTTGGCATGCCAATGGAAGGTGTTCCAGGACAACCTTCCTGAGTTTTTATTTTAGTTTTCATGCATCCCACCTTGGAAATTCTCGTTGCTCCCCAGAGGCTCCGAGATGCAGAGAACACGGTGGCAGCTGCTGAAAAGAAGGGCAACTGTGAGTTGGTCAAGAAGCAAGAACCTAGGCAGCTGCCTGTGCTTGGCAAGGAGCAGCTGCTGGATTCTTGCAATTGCCTTCAGTGCGCACAGAAGCCCGCTGCTCTGCTGCTTGGTTTTTCGCCTTCAGTCAATTACACACTGCTGAAGCTGAGGCAGGCAGTTCAGCTTTGCTGCTTTTCAGCATCTCAGCTGCCCTTCTGCTCTGTGACAGCTCTCCAGGTTTCTTGCCTTCGCCAGGCTGCAACGTGCCCGCTAGTAGCAAGAACTGGGCAGGAGTGGGCAGAGAGCAGGGCCATCTGCCAGCAGGTTGCAGCTTGCCCAGGAAAATGCAGTGTCCTTGGAATGTGCAGCAAATCTTATTTCCTGGCAAGGTCGGGCTAAGTGAGCAGTGCTGGTACACTTTCTCCTTGAGAACTGGAGCGGAAAAGCTTTTCGCTAAGATGTAGGCGAGCAGAGAGGCAGAATACGCAGCTCCGCAGCTGGCCGAAAGCAAGTGCCGCTTCCCGGCGTCTTTCGGCAAAAGCGGCGCTCCGGAGCTCACCGCTGCCGCTCCACTGATCTGTGCGCGAAGTAGCCGCTTCTTGGCCTCCGGCAGCCGGAGATCGCGGTAGCTTGCAAGAGGCGAAGAACGAAGCCGCGAAGAAGCCGGCTTGTGTGCGAAGCTCGCACACAGCTGCAGGACGGTGGCTGCCGCTCTCCTGCCTCTTGAATTCACCCTTGGCATGCCAATGGAAGGTGTTCCAGGACAACCTTCCTGAGTTTTTATTTTAGTTTTCATGCATCCCACCTTGGAAATTCTCGTTGCTCCCCAGAGGCTCCGAGATGCAGAGAAAACGGTGGCAGCTGCTGAAAAGAAGGGCAACTGTGAGTTGGTCAAAAACCAAGAACACAGGCAGCTGCCTGTGCTTGGCAAGGAGCAGCTGCTGGATTCTTGCAATTGCCTTCAGTGCGCACAGAAGCCCGCTGCTCTGCTGCTTGGTTTTTCGCCTTCAGTCAATTACACACTGCTGAAGCTGAGGCAGGCAGTTCAGCTTTGCTGCTTTTCAGCATCTCAGCTGCCCTTCTGCTCTGTGACAGCTCTCCAGGTTTCTTGCCTTCGCCAGGCTGCAACGTGCCCGCTAGTACCAAGAACTGGGCAGGAGTGGACAGAGAGCAGGGCCATCTGCCAGCAGGTTGCAGCTTGCCCAGGAAAATGCAGTGTCCTTGGAATGTGCAGCAAATCTTATTTCCTGGCAAGGTCGGGCTAAGTGAGCACTGCTGGTACACTTTCTCCTTGAGAACTGGAGCGGAAAAGCTTTTCGCTAAGATGTAGGCGAGCAGAGAGGCAGAATACGCAGCTCCGCAGCTGGCCGAAAGCAAGTGCCGCTTCCCGGCGTCTTTCGGCAAAAGCGGCGCTCCGGAGCGCACCGCTACCGCTTCAGTCATCTCTGCGCGAAGTAGCCGCTTCTTGGCCTCCGGCAGCCGGAGATCGCGGTAGCTTGCAAGAGGCGAAGAACGAAGCCGCGAAGACGCCGGCTTGTGTGCGAAGCTCGCACACAGCTGCAGGACGGTGGCTGCCGCTCTCCTGCCTCTTGAATTCACCCTTGGCATGCCAATGGAAGGTGTTCCAGGACAACCTTCCTGAGTTTTTATTTTAGTTTTCATGCATCCCACCTTGGAAATTCTTGTTGCTCCCCAGAGGCTCCGAGATGCAGAGAACACGGTGGCAGCTGCTGAAAAGAAGGGCAACTGTGAGTTGGTCAAGAAGCAAGAACCTAGGCAGCTGCCTGTGCTTGGCAAGGAGCAGCTGCTGGATTCTTGCAATTGCCTTCAGTGCGCACAGAAGCCCGCTGCTCTGCTGCTTGGTTTTTCGCCTTCAGTCAATTACACACTGCTGAAGCTGAGGCAGGCAGTTCAGCTTTGCTGCTTTTCAGCATCTCAGCTGCCCTTCTGCTCTGCGACAGCTCTCCAGGTTTCTTGCCTTCGCCAGGCTGCAACGTGCCCGCTAGTAGCAAGAACTGGGCAGGAGTGGGCAGAGAGCAGGGCCATCTGCCAGCAGGTTGCAGCTTGCCCAGGAAAATGCAGTGTCCTTGGAATGTGCAGCAAATCTTATTTCCTGGCAAGGTCGGGCTAAGTGAGCACTGCTGGTACACTTTCTCCTTGAGAACTGGAGCGGAAAAGCTTTTCGCTAAGATGTAGGCGAGCAGAGAGGCAGAATACGCAGCTCCGCAGCTGGCCGAAAGCAAGTGCCGCTTCCCGGCGTCTTTCGGCAAAAGCGGCGCTCCGGAGCTCACCGTTGCCGCTCCAGTGATCTGTGCGCGAAGTAGCCGCTTCTTGGCCTCCGGCAGCCGGAGATCGCGGTAGCTTGCAAGAGGCGAAGAACGAAGCCGCGAAGAAGCCGGCTTGTGTGCGAAGCTCGCACACAGCTGCAGGACGGTGGCTGCCGCTCTCCTGCCTCTTGAATTCACCCTTGGCATGCCAATGGAAGGTGTTCCAGGACAACCTTCCTGAGTTTTTATTTTAGTTTTCATGCATCTCACCTTGGAAATTCTCGTTGCTCCCCAGAGGCTCCGAGATGCAGAGAACACGGTGGCAGCTGCTGAAAAGAAGGGCAACTGTGAGTTGGTCAAGAAGCAAGAACCTAGGCAGCTGCCTGTGCTTGGCAAGGAGCAGCTGCTGGATTCTTGCAATTGCCTTCAGTGCGCACAGAAGCCCGCTGCTCTGCTGCTTGGTTTTTCGCCTTCAGTCAATTACACACTGCTGAAGCTGAGGCAGGCAGTTCAGCTTTGCTGCTTTTCAGCATCTCAGCTGCCCTTCTGCTCTGTGACAGCTCTCCAGGTTTCTTGCCTTCGCCAGGCTGCAACGTGCCCGCTAGTACCAAGAACTGGGCAGGAGTGGGCAGAGAGCAGGGCCATCTGCCAGCAGGTTGCAGCTTGCCCAGGAAAATGCAGTGTCCTTGGAATGTGCAGCAAATCTTATTTCCTGGCAAGGTCGGGCTAAGTGAGCAGTGCTGGTACACTTTCTCCTTGAGAACTGGAGCGGAAAAGCTTTTCGCTAAGATGTAGGCGAGCAGAGAGGCAGAATACGCAGCTCCGCAGCTGGCCGAAAGCAAGTGCCGCCTCCCGGCGTCTTTCGGCAAAAGCGGCGCTCCGGAGCTCACCGCTACCGCTCCACTGATCTGTGCGCGAAGTAGCCGCTTCTTGGCCTCCGGCAGCCGGAGATCGCGGTAGCTTGCAAGAGGCGAAGAACGAAGCCGCGAAGAAGCCGGCTTGTGTGCGAAGCTCGCACACAGCTGCAGGACGGTGGCTGCCGCTCTCCTGCCTCTTGAATTCACTCTTGGCATGCCAATGGAAGGTGTTCCAGGACAACCTTCCTGAGTTTTTATTTTAGTTTTCATGCATCCCACCTTGGAAATTCTCGTTGCTCCCCAGAGGCTCCGAGATGCAGAGAACACGGTGGCAGCTGCTGAAAAGAAGGGCAACTGTGAGTTGGTCAAGAAGCAAGAACCTAGGCAGCTGCCTGTGCTTGGCGAGGAGCAGCTGCTGGATTCTTGCAATTGCCTTCAGTGCGCACAGAAGCCCGCTGCTCTGCTGCTTGGTTTTTCGCCTTCAGTCAATTACACACTGCTGAAGCTGAGGCAGGCAGTTCAGCTTTGCTGCTTTTCAGCATCTCAGCTGCCCTTCTGCTCTGTGACAGCTCTCCAGGTTTCTTGCCTTCGCCAGGCTGCAACGTGCCCGCTAGTACCAAGAACTGGGCAGGAGTGGACAGAGAGCAGGGCCATCTGCCAGCAGGTTGCAGCTTGCCCAGGAAAATGCAGTGTCCTTGGAATGTGCAGCAAATCTTATTTCCTGGCAAGGTCGGGCTAAGTGAGCAGTGCTGGTACACTTTCTCCTTGAGAACTGGAGCGGAAAAGCTTTTCGCTAAGATGTAGGCGAGCAGAGAGGCAGAATACGCAGCTCCGCAGCTGGCCGAAAGCAAGTGCCGCTTCCCGGCGTCTTTCGGCAAAAGCGGCGCTCCGGAGCTCACCGCTACCGCTCCACTGATCTGTGCGCGAAGTAGCCGCTTCTTGGCCTCCGGCAGCCGGAGATCGCGGTAGCTTGCAAGAGGTGAAGAACGAAGCCGCGAAGAAGCCGGCTTGTGTGCGAAGCTCGCAGACAGCTGCAGGACGGTGGCTGCCGCTCTCCTGCCTCTTGAATTCACCCTTGGCATGCCAATGGAAGGTGTTCCAGGACAACCTTCCTGAGTTTTTATTTTAGTTTTCATGCATCCCACCTTGGAAATTCTTGTTGCTCCCCAGAGGCTCCGAGATGCAGAGAACACGGTGGCAGCTGCTGAAAAGAAGGGCAACTGTGAGTTGGTCAAAAACCAAGAACACAGGCAGCTGCCTGTGCTTGGCAAGGAGCAGCTGCTGGATTCTTGCAATTGCCTTCAGTGCGCACAGAAGCCCGCTGCTCTGCTGCTTGGTTTTTCGCCTTCAGTCAATTACACACTGCTGAAGCTGAGGCAGGCAGTTCAGCTTTGCTGCTTTTCAGCATCTCAGCTGCCCTTCTGCTCTGTGACAGCTCTCCAGGTTTCTTGCCTTCGCCAGGCTGCAACGTGCCCGCTAGTAGCAAGAACTGGGCAGGAGTGGGCAGAGAGCAGGGCCATCTGCCAGCAGGTTGCAGCTTGCCCAGGAAAATGCAGTGTCCTTGGAATGTGCAGCAAATCTTATTTCCTGGCAAGGTCGGGCTAAGTGAGCACTGCTGGTACACTTTCTCCTTGAGAACTGGAGCGGAAAAGCTTTTCGCTAAGATGTAGGCGAGCAGAGAGGCAGAATACGCAGCTCCGCAGCTGGCCGAAAGCAAGTGCCGCTTCCCGGCGTCTTTCGGCAAAAGCGGCGCTCCGGAGCTCACCGCTACCGCTCCACTGATCTGTGCGCGAAGTAGCCGCTTCTTCGCCTCCGGCAGTCGGAGATCGCGGTAGCTTGCAAGAGGCGAAGAACGAAGCCGTGAAGAAGCCGGCTTGTGTGCGAAGCTCGCACACAGCTGCAGGACGGTGGCTGCCGCTCTCCTGCCTCTTGAATTCACCCTTGGCATGCCAATGGAAGGTGTTCCAGGACAACCTTCCTGAGTTTTTATTTTAGTTTTCATGCATCCCACCTTGGAAATTCTCGTTGCTCCCCAGAGGCTCCGAGATGCAGAGAACACGGTGGCAGCTGCTGAAAAGAAGGGCAACTGTGAGTTGGTCAAAAACCAAGAACCCAGGCAGCTGCCTGTGCTTGGCAAGGAGCAGCTGCTGGATTCTTGCAATTGCCTTCAGTGCGCACAGAAGCCCGCTGCTCTGCTGCTTGGTTTTTCGCCTTCAGTCAATTACATACTGCTGAAGCTGAGGCAGGCAGTTCAGCTTTGCTGCTTTTCAGCATCTCAGCTGCCCTTCTGCTCTGTGACAGCTCTCCAGGTTTCTTGCCTTCGCCAGGCTGCAACGTGCCCGCTAGTACCAAGAACTGGGCAGGAGTGGACAGAGAGCAGGGCCATCTGCCAGCAGGTTGCAGCTTGCCCAGGAAAATGCAGTGTCCTTGCAATGTGCAGCAAATCTTATTTCCTGGCAAGGTCGGGCTAAGTGAGCAGTGCTGGTACACTTTCTCCTTGAGAACTGGAGCGGAAAAGCTTTTCGCTAAGATGTAGGCGAGCAGAGAGGCAGAATACGCAGCTCCGCAGCTGGCCGAAAGCAAGTGCCGCTTCCCGGCGTCTTTCGGCAAAAGCGGCGCTCCGGAGCGCACCGCTACCGCTCCAGTCATCTCTGCGCGAAGTAGCCGCTTCTTAGCCTCCGGCAGCCGGAGATCGCGGTAGCTTGCAAGAGGCGAAGAACGAAGCCGCGAAGAAGCCGGCTTGTGTGCGAAGCTCGCACACAGCTGCAGGACGGTGGCTGCCGCTCTCCTGCCTCTTGAATTCACCCTTGGCATGCCAATGGAAGGTGTTCCAGGACAACCTTCCTGAGTTTTTATTTTAGTTTTCATGCATCCCACCTTGGAAATTCTTGTTGCTCCCCAGAGGCTCCGAGATGCAGCGAACACGGTGGCAGCTGCTGAAAAGAAGGGCAACTGTGAGTTGGTCAAGAAGCAAGAACCTAGGCAGCTGCCTGTGCTTGGCAAGGAGCAGCTGCTGGATTCTTGCAATTGCCTTCAGTGCGCACAGAAGCCCGCTGCTCTGCTGCTTGGTTTTTCACCTTCAGTCAATTACACACTGCTGAAGCTGAGGCAGGCAGTTCAGCTTTGCTGCTTTTCAGCATCTCAGCTGCCCTTCTGCTCTGCGACAGCTCTCCAGGTTTCTTGCCTTCGCCAGGCTGCAACGTGCCCGCTAGTAGCAAGAACTGGGCAGGAGTGGGCAGAGAGCAGGGCCATCTGCCAGCAGGTTGCAGCTTGCCCAGGAAAATGCAGTGTCCTTGGAATGTGCAGCAAATCTTATTTCCTGGCAAGGTCGGGCTAAGTGAGCAGTGCTGGTACACTTTCTCCTTGAGAACTGGAGCGGAAAAGCTTTTCGCTAAGATGTAGGCGAGCAGAGAGGCAGAATACGCAGCTCCGCAGGTGGCCGAAAGCAAGTGCCGCTTCCCGGCGTCTTTCGGCAAAAGCGGCGCTCCGGAGCTCACCGCTGCCGCTCCACTGATCTGTGCGCGAAGTAGCCGCTTCTTGGCCTCCGGCAGCCGGAGATCGCGGTAGCTTGCAAGAGGTGAAGAACGAAGCCGCGAAGAAGCCGGCTTGTGTGCGAAGCTCGCACACAGCTGCAGGACGGTGGCTGCCGCTCTCCTGCCTCTTGAATTCACCCTTGGCATGCCAATGGGAGGTGTTCCAGGACAACCTTCCTGAGTTTTTATTTTAGTTTTCATGCATCCCACCTTGGAAATTCTCGTTGCTCCCCAGAGGCTCCGAGATGCAGAGAACACGGTGGCAGCTGCTGAAAAGAAGGGCAACTGTGAGTTGGTCAAAAACCAAGAACACAGGCAGCTGCCTGTGCTTGGCAAGGAGCAGCTGCTGGATTCTTGCAATTGCCTTCAGTGCGCACAGAAGCCCGCTGCTCTGCTGCTTGGTTTTTCGCCTTCAGTCAATTACACACTGCTGAAGCTGAGGCAGGCAGTTCAGCTTTGCTGCTTTTCAGCATCTCAGCTGCCCTTCTGCTCTGTGACAGCTCTCCAGGTTTCTTGCCTTCGCCAGGCTGCAACGTGCCCGCTAGTAGCAAGAACTGGGCAGGAGTGGGCAGAGAGCAGGGCCATCTGCCAGCAGGTTGCAGCTTGCCCAGGAAAATGCAGTGTCCTTGGCATGTGCAGCAAATCTTATTTCCTGGCAAGGTCGGGCTAAGTGAGCAGTGCTGGTACACTTTCTCCTTGAGAACTGGAGCGGAAAAGCTTTTCGCTAAGATGTAGGCGAGCAGAGAGGCAGAATACGCAGCTCCGCAGCTGGCCGAAAGCAAGTGCCGCTTCCCGGCGTCTTTCGGCAAAAGCGGCGCTCCGGAGCGCACCGCTACCGCTCCACTGATCTGTGCGCGAAGTAGCCGCTTCTTGGCCTCCGGCAGCCGGAGATCGCGGTAGCTTGCAAGAGGCGAAGAACGAAGCCGCGAAGAAGCCGGCTTGTGTGCGAAGCTCGCACACAGCTGCAGGACGGTGGCTGCTGCTCTCCTGCCTCTTGAATTCACCCTTGGCATGCCAATGGGAGGTGTTCCAGGACAACCTTCCTGAGTTTTTATTTTAGTTTTCATGCATCCCACCTTGGAAATTCTCGTTGCTCGCCAGAGGCTCCGAGATGCAGAGAACACGGTGGCAGCTGCTGAAAAGAAGGGCAACTGTGAGTTGGTCAAGAAGCAAGAACACAGGCAGCTGCCTGTGCTTGGCGAGGAGCAGCTGCTGGATTCTTGCAATTGCCTTCAGTGCGCACAGAAGCCCGCTGCTCTGCTGCTTGGTTTTTCACCTTCAGTCAATTACACACTGCTGAAGCTGAGGCAGGCAGTTCAGCTTTGCTGCTTTTCAGCATCTCAGCTGCCCTTCTGCTCTGTGACAGCTCTCCAGGTTTCTTGCCTTCGCCAGGCTGCAACGTGCCCGCTAGTACCAAGAACTGGGCAGGAGTGGACAGAGAGCAGGGCCATCTGCCAGCAGGTTGCAGCTTGCCCAGGAAAATGCAGTGTCCTTGGAATGTGCAGCAAATCTTATTTCCTGGCAAGGTCGGGCTAAGTGAGCAGTGCTGGTACACTTTCTCCTTGAGAACTGGAGCGGAAAAGCTTTTCGCTAAGATGTAGGCGAGCAGAGAGGCAGAATACGCAGCTCCGCAGCTGGCCGAAAGCAAGTGCCGCTTCCCGGCGTCTTTCGGCAAAAGCGGCGCTCCGGAGCTCACCGCTGCCGCTCCACTGATCTGTGCGCGAAGTAGCCGCTTCTTGGCCTCCGGCAGCCGGAGATCGCGGTAGCTTGCAAGAGGCGAAGAACGAAGCCGCGAAGAAGCCGGCTTGTGTGCGAAGCTCGCACACAGCTGCAGGACGGTGGCTGCTGCTCTCCTGCCTCTTGAATTCACCCTTGGCATGCCAATGGGAGGTGTTCCAGGACAACCTTCCTGAGTTTTTATTTTAGTTTTCATGCATCCCACCTTGGAAATTCTCGTTGCTCCCCAGAGGCTCCGAGATGCAGAGAACACGGTGGCAGCTGCTGAAAAGAAGGGCAACTGTGAGTTGGTCAAAAACCAAGAACACAGGCAGCTGCCTGTGCTTGGCGAGGAGCAGCTGCTGGATTCTTGCAATTGCCTTCAGTGCGCACAGAAGCCCGCTGCTCTGCTGCTTGGTTTTTCGCCTTCAGTCAATTACACACTGCTGAAGCTGAGGCAGGCAGTTCAGCTTTGCTGCTTTTCAGCATCTCAGCTGCCCTTCTGCTCTGTGACAGCTCTCCAGGTTTCTTGCCTTCGCCAGGCTGCAACGTGCCCGCTAGTACCAAGAACTGGGCAGGAGTGGACAGAGAGCAGGGCCATCTGCCAGCAGGTTGCAGCTTGCCCAGGAAAATGCAGTGTCCTTGGAATGTGCAGCAAATCTTATTTCCTGGCAAGGTCGGGCTAAGTGAGCAGTGCTGGTACACTTTCTCCTTGAGAACTGGAGCGGAAAAGCTTTTCGCTAAGATGTAGGCGAGCAGAGAGGCAGAATACGCAGCTCCGCAGCTGGCCGAAAGCAAGTGCCGCTTCCCGGCGTCTTTCGGCAAAAGCGGCGCTCCGGAGCTCACCGCTGCCGCTCCAGTCATCTGTGCGCGAAGTAGCCGCTTCTTCGCCTCCGGCAGCCGGAGATCGCGGTAGCTTGCAAGAGGCGAAGAACGAAGCCGCGAAGAAGCCGGCTTGTGTGCGAAGCTCGCACACAGCTGCAGGACGGTGGCTGCCGCTCTCCTGCCTCTTGAATTCACCCTTGGCATGCCAATGGAAGGTGTTCCAGGACAACCTTCCTGAGTTTTTATTTTAGTTTTCATGCATCCCACCTTGGAAATTCTTGTTGCTCCCCAGAGGCTCCGAGATGCAGCGAACACGGTGGCAGCTGCTGAAAAGAAGGGCAACTGTGAGTTGGTCAAGAAGCAAGAACCTAGGCAGCTGCCTGTGCTTGGCAAGGAGCAGCTGCTGGATTCTTGCAATTGCCTTCAGTGCGCACAGAAGCCCGCTGCTCTGCTGCTTGGTTTTTCACCTTCAGTCAATTACACACTGCTGAAGCTGAGGCAGGCAGTTCAGCTTTGCTGCTTTTCAGCATCTCAGCTGCCCTTCTGCTCTGCGACAGCTCTCCAGGTTTCTTGCCTTCGCCAGGCTGCAACGTGCCCGCTAGTAGCAAGAACTGGGCAGGAGTGGGCAGAGAGCAGGGCCATCTGCCAGCAGGTTGCAGCTTGCCCAGGAAAATGCAGTGTCCTTGGAATGTGCAGCAAATCTTATTTCCTGGCAAGGTCGGGCTAAGTGAGCAGTGCTGGTACACTTTCTCCTTGAGAACTGGAGCGGAAAAGCTTTTCGCTAAGATGTAGGCGAGCAGAGAGGCAGAATACGCAGCTCCGCAGGTGGCCGAAAGCAAGTGCCGCTTCCCGGCGTCTTTCGGCAAAAGCGGCGCTCCGGAGCTCACCGCTGCCGCTCCACTGATCTGTGCGCGAAGTAGCCGCTTCTTGGCCTCCGGCAGCCGGAGATCGCGGTAGCTTGCAAGAGGTGAAGAACGAAGCCGCGAAGAAGCCGGCTTGTGTGCGAAGCTCGCACACAGCTGCAGGACGGTGGCTGCCGCTCTCCTGCCTCTTGAATTCACCCTTGGCATGCCAATGGGAGGTGTTCCAGGACAACCTTCCTGAGTTTTTATTTTAGTTTTCATGCATCCCACCTTGGAAATTCTCGTTGCTCCCCAGAGGCTCCGAGATGCAGAGAACACGGTGGCAGCTGCTGAAAAGAAGGGCAACTGTGAGTTGGTCAAAAACCAAGAACACAGGCAGCTGCCTGTGCTTGGCAAGGAGCAGCTGCTGGATTCTTGCAATTGCCTTCAGTGCGCACAGAAGCCCGCTGCTCTGCTGCTTGGTTTTTCGCCTTCAGTCAATTACACACTGCTGAAGCTGAGGCAGGCAGTTCAGCTTTGCTGCTTTTCAGCATCTCAGCTGCCCTTCTGCTCTGTGACAGCTCTCCAGGTTTCTTGCCTTCGCCAGGCTGCAACGTGCCCGCTAGTAGCAAGAACTGGGCAGGAGTGGGCAGAGAGCAGGGCCATCTGCCAGCAGGTTGCAGCTTGCCCAGGAAAATGCAGTGTCCTTGGCATGTGCAGCAAATCTTATTTCCTGGCAAGGTCGGGCTAAGTGAGCAGTGCTGGTACACTTTCTCCTTGAGAACTGGAGCGGAAAAGCTTTTCGCTAAGATGTAGGCGAGCAGAGAGGCAGAATACGCAGCTCCGCAGCTGGCCGAAAGCAAGTGCCGCTTCCCGGCGTCTTTCGGCAAAAGCGGCGCTCCGGAGCGCACCGCTACCGCTCCACTGATCTGTGCGCGAAGTAGCCGCTTCTTGGCCTCCGGCAGCCGGAGATCGCGGTAGCTTGCAAGAGGCGAAGAACGAAGCCGCGAAGAAGCCGGCTTGTGTGCGAAGCTCGCACACAGCTGCAGGACGGTGGCTGCTGCTCTCCTGCCTCTTGAATTCACCCTTGGCATGCCAATGGGAGGTGTTCCAGGACAACCTTCCTGAGTTTTTATTTTAGTTTTCATGCATCCCACCTTGGAAATTCTCGTTGCTCGCCAGAGGCTCCGAGATGCAGAGAACACGGTGGCAGCTGCTGAAAAGAAGGGCAACTGTGAGTTGGTCAAGAAGCAAGAACACAGGCAGCTGCCTGTGCTTGGCGAGGAGCAGCTGCTGGATTCTTGCAATTGCCTTCAGTGCGCACAGAAGCCCGCTGCTCTGCTGCTTGGTTTTTCGCCTTCAGTCAATTACACACTGCTGAAGCTGAGGCAGGCAGTTCAGCTTTGCTGCTTTTCAGCATCTCAGCTGCCCTTCTGCTCTGTGACAGCTCTCCAGGTTTCTTGCCTTCGCCAGGCTGCAACGTGCCCGCTAGTACCAAGAACTGGGCAGGAGTGGACAGAGAGCAGGGCCATCTGCCAGCAGGTTGCAGCTTGCCCAGGAAAATGCAGTGTCCTTGGAATGTGCAGCAAATCTTATTTCCTGGCAAGGTCGGGCTAAGTGAGCAGTGCTGGTACACTTTCTCCTTGAGAACTGGAGCGGAAAAGCTTTTCGCTAAGATGTAGGCGAGCAGAGAGGCAGAATACGCAGCTCCGCAGCTGGCCGAAAGCAAGTGCCGCTTCCCGGCGTCTTTCGGCAAAAGCGGCGCTCCGGAGCTCACCGCTACCGCTCCACTGATCTGTGCGCGAAGTAGCCGCTTCTTCGCCTCCGGCAGCCGGAGATCGCGGTAGCTTGCAAGAGGCGAAGAACGAAGCCGCGAAGAAGCCGGCTTGTGTGCGAAGCTCGCAGACAGCTGCAGGACGGCGGCTGCCGCTCTCCTGCCTCTTGAATTCACCCTTGGCATGCCAATGGAAGGTGTTCCAGGACAACCTTCCTGAGTTTTTATTTTAGTTTTCATGCATCCCACCTTGGAAATTCTTGTTGCTCCCCAGAGGCTCCGAGATGCAGCGAACACGGTGGCAGCTGCTGAAAAGAAGGGCAACTGTGAGTTGGTCAAGAAGCAAGAACCTAGGCAGCTGCCTGTGCTTGGCAAGGAGCAGCTGCTGGATTCTTGCAATTGCCTTCAGTGCGCACAGAAGCCCGCTGCTCTGCTGCTTGGTTTTTCACCTTCAGTCAATTACACACTGCTGAAGCTGAGGCAGGCAGTTCAGCTTTGCTGCTTTTCAGCATCTCAGCTGCCCTTCTGCTCTGCGACAGCTCTCCAGGTTTCTTGCCTTCGCCAGGCTGCAACGTGCCCGCTAGTAGCAAGAACTGGGCAGGAGTGGGCAGAGAGCAGGGCCATCTGCCAGCAGGTTGCAGCTTGCCCAGGAAAATGCAGTGTCCTTGGAATGTGCAGCAAATCTTATTTCCTGGCAAGGTCGGGCTAAGTGAGCACTGCTGGTACACTTTCTCCTTGAGAACTGGAGCGGAAAAGCTTTTCGCTAAGATGTAGGCGAGCAGAGAGGCAGAATACGCAGCTCCGCAGCTGGCCGAAAGCAAGTGCCGCTTCCCGGCGTCTTTCGGCAAAAGCGGCGCTCCGGAGCTCACCGCTGCCGCTCCACTGATCTGTGCGCGAAGTAGCCGCTTCTTCGCCTCCGGCAGCCGGAGATCGCGGTAGCTTGCAAGAGGCGAAGAACGAAGCCGCGAAGAAGCCGGCTTGTGTGCGAAGCTCGCACACAGCTGCAGGACGGTGGCTGCCGCTCTCCTGCCTCTTGAATTCACCCTTGGCATGCCAATGGGAGGTGTTCCAGGACAACCTTCCTGAGTTTTTATTTTAGTTTTCATGCATCCCACCTTGGAAATTCTCGTTGCTCCCCAGAGGCTCCGAGATGCAGAGAACACGGTGGCAGCTGCTGAAAAGAAGGGCAACTGTGAGTTGGTCAAAAACCAAGAACACAGGCAGCTGCCTGTGCTTGGCAAGGAGCAGCTGCTGGATTCTTGCAATTGCCTTCAGTGCGCACAGAAGCCCGCTGCTCTGCTGCTTGGTTTTTCGCCTTCAGTCAATTACACACTGCTGAAGCTGAGGCAGGCAGTTCAGCTTTGCTGCTTTTCAGCATCTCAGCTGCCCTTCTGCTCTGTGACAGCTCTCCAGGTTTCTTGCCTTCGCCAGGCTGCAACGTGCCCGCTAGTAGCAAGAACTGGGCAGGAGTGGGCAGAGAGCAGGGCCATCTGCCAGCAGGTTGCAGCTTGCCCAGGAAAATGCAGTGTCCTTGGCATGTGCAGCAAATCTTATTTCCTGGCAAGGTCGGGCTAAGTGAGCAGTGCTGGTACACTTTCTCCTTGAGAACTGGAGCGGAAAAGCTTTTCGCTAAGATGTAGGCGAGCAGAGAGGCAGAATACGCAGCTCCGCAGCTGGCCGAAAGCAAGTGCCGCTTCCCGGCGTCTTTCGGCAAAAGCGGCGCTCCGGAGCTCACCGCTGCCGCTCCACTGATCTGTGCGCGAAGTAGCCGCTTCTTCGCCTCCGGCAGCCGGAGATCGCGGTAGCTTGCAAGAGGCGAAGAACGAAGCCGCGAAGAAGCCGGCTTGTGTGCGAAGCTCGCACACAGCTGCAGGACGGTGGCTGCTGCTCTCCTGCCTCTTGAATTCACCCTTGGCATGCCAATGGGAGGTGTTCCAGGACAACCTTCCTGAGTTTTTATTTTAGTTTTCATGCATCCCACCTTGGAAATTCTCGTTGCTCCCCAGAGGCTCCGAGATGCAGAGAACACGGTGGCAGCTGCTGAAAAGAAGGGCAACTGTGAGTTGGTCAAAAACCAAGAACACAGGCAGCTGCCTGTGCTTGGCGAGGAGCAGCTGCTGGATTCTTGCAATTGCCTTCAGTGCGCACAGAAGCCCGCTGCTCTGCTGCTTGGTTTTTCGCCTTCAGTCAATTACACACTGCTGAAGCTGAGGCAGGCAGTTCAGCTTTGCTGCTTTTCAGCATCTCAGCTGCCCTTCTGCTCTGTGACAGCTCTCCAGGTTTCTTGCCTTCGCCAGGCTGCAACGTGCCCGCTAGTACCAAGAACTGGGCAGGAGTGGACAGAGAGCAGGGCCATCTGCCAGCAGTTTGCAGCTTGCCCAGGAAAATGCAGTGTCCTTGGAATCTGCAGCAAATCTTATTTCCTGGCAAGGTCGGGCTAAGTGAGCAGTGCTGGTACACTTTCTCCTTGAGAACTGGAGCGGAAAAGCTTTTCGCTAAGATGTAGGCGAGCAGAGAGGCAGAATACGCAGCTCCGCAGCTGGCCGAAAGCAAGTGCCGCTTCCCGGCGTCTTTCGGCAAAAGCGGCGCTCCGGAGCTCACCGCTACCGCTCCACTGATCTGTGCGCGAAGTAGCCGCTTCTTCGCCTCCGGCAGCCGGAGATCGCGGTAGCTTGCAAGAGGCGAAGAACGAAGCCGCGAAGAAGCCGGCTTGTGTGCGAAGCTCGCACACAGCTGCAGGACGGTGGCTGCCGCTCTCCTGCCTCTTGAATTCACCCTTGGCATGCCAATGGAAGGTGTTCCAGGACAACCTTCCTGAGTTTTTATTTTAGTTTTCATGCATCCCACCTTGGAAATTCTTGTTGCTCCCCAGAGGCTCCGAGATGCAGCGAACACGGTGGCAGCTGCTGAAAAGAAGGGCAACTGTGAGTTGGTCAAGAAGCAAGAACCTAGGCAGCTGCCTGTGCTTGGCAAGGAGCAGCTGCTGGATTCTTGCAATTGCCTTCAGTGCGCACAGAAGCCCGCTGCTCTGCTGCTTGGTTTTTCACCTTCAGTCAATTACACACTGCTGAAGCTGAGGCAGGCAGTTCAGCTTTGCTGCTTTTCAGCATCTCAGCTGCCCTTCTGCTCTGCGACAGCTCTCCAGGTTTCTTGCCTTCGCCAGGCTGCAACGTGCCCGCTAGTAGCAAGAACTGGGCAGGAGTGGGCAGAGAGCAGGGCCATCTGCCAGCAGGTTGCAGCTTGCCCAGGAAAATGCAGTGTCCTTGGAATGTGCAGCAAATCTTATTTCCTGGCAAGGTCGGGCTAAGTGAGCACTGCTGGTACACTTTCTCCTTGAGAACTGGAGCGGAAAAGCTTTTCGCTAAGATGTAGGCGAGCAGAGAGGCAGAATACGCAGCTCCGCAGCTGGCCGAAAGCAAGTGCCGCTTCCCGGCGTCTTTCGGCAAAAGCGGCGCTCCGGAGCTCACCGCTGCCGCTCCACTGATCTGTGCGCGAAGTAGCCGCTTCTTGGCCTCCGGCAGCCGGAGATCGCGGTAGCTTGCAAGAGGTGAAGAACGAAGCCGCGAAGAAGCCGGCTTGTGTGCGAAGCTCGCACACAGCTGCAGGACGGTGGCTGCCGCTCTCCTGCCTCTTGAATTCACCCTTGGCATGCCAATGGGAGGTGTTCCAGGACAACCTTCCTGAGTTTTTATTTTAGTTTTCATGCATCCCACCTTGGAAATTCTCGTTGCTCCCCAGAGGCTCCGAGATGCAGAGAACACGGTGGCAGCTGCTGAAAAGAAGGGCAACTGTGAGTTGGTCAAAAACCAAGAACACAGGCAGCTGCCTGTGCTTGGCAAGGAGCAGCTGCTGGATTCTTGCAATTGCCTTCAGTGCGCACAGAAGCCCGCTGCTCTGCTGCTTGGTTTTTCGCCTTCAGTCAATTACACACTGCTGAAGCTGAGGCAGGCAGTTCAGCTTTGCTGCTTTTCAGCATCTCAGCTGCCCTTCTGCTCTGTGACAGCTCTCCAGGTTTCTTGCCTTCGCCAGGCTGCAACGTGCCCGCTAGTAGCAAGAACTGGGCAGGAGTGGGCAGAGAGCAGGGCCATCTGCCAGCAGGTTGCAGCTTGCCCAGGAAAATGCAGTGTCCTTGGCATGTGCAGCAAATCTTATTTCCTGGCAAGGTCGGGCTAAGTGAGCAGTGCTGGTACACTTTCTCCTTGAGAACTGGAGCGGAAAAGCTTTTCGCTAAGATGTAGGCGAGCAGAGAGGCAGAATACGCAGCTCCGCAGCTGGCCGAAAGCAAGTGCCGCTTCCCGGCGTCTTTCGGCAAAAGCGGCGCTCCGGAGCGCACCGCTACCGCTCCACTGATCTGTGCGCGAAGTAGCCGCTTCTTGGCCTCCGGCAGCCGGAGATCGCGGTAGCTTGCAAGAGGCGAAGAACGAAGCCGCGAAGAAGCCGGCTTGTGTGCGAAGCTCGCACACAGCTGCAGGACGGTGGCTGCTGCTCTCCTGCCTCTTGAATTCACCCTTGGCATGCCAATGGGAGGTGTTCCAGGACAACCTTCCTGAGTTTTTATTTTAGTTTTCATGCATCCCACCTTGGAAATTCTCGTTGCTCGCCAGAGGCTCCGAGATGCAGAGAACACGGTGGCAGCTGCTGAAAAGAAGGGCAACTGTGAGTTGGTCAAGAAGCAAGAACACAGGCAGCTGCCTGTGCTTGGCGAGGAGCAGCTGCTGGATTCTTGCAATTGCCTTCAGTGCGCACAGAAGCCCGCTGCTCTGCTGCTTGGTTTTTCGCCTTCAGTCAATTACACACTGCTGAAGCTGAGGCAGGCAGTTCAGCTTTGCTGCTTTTCAGCATCTCAGCTGCCCTTCTGCTCTGTGACAGCTCTCCAGGTTTCTTGCCTTCGCCAGGCTGCAACGTGCCCGCTAGTACCAAGAACTGGGCAGGAGTGGACAGAGAGCAGGGCCATCTGCCAGCAGGTTGCAGCTTGCCCAGGAAAATGCAGTGTCCTTGGAATGTGCAGCAAATCTTATTTCCTGGCAAGGTCGGGCTAAGTGAGCAGTGCTGGTACACTTTCTCCTTGAGAACTGGAGCGGAAAAGCTTTTCGCTAAGATGTAGGCGAGCAGAGAGGCAGAATACGCAGCTCCGCAGCTGGCCGAAAGCAAGTGCCGCTTCCCGGCGTCTTTCGGCAAAAGCGGCGCTCCGGAGCTCACCGCTACCGCTCCACTGATCTGTGCGCGAAGTAGCCGCTTCTTCGCCTCCGGCAGCCGGAGATCGCGGTAGCTTGCAAGAGGCGAAGAACGAAGCCGCGAAGAAGCCGGCTTGTGTGCGAAGCTCGCAGACAGCTGCAGGACGGCGGCTGCCGCTCTCCTGCCTCTTGAATTCACCCTTGGCATGCCAATGGAAGGTGTTCCAGGACAACCTTCCTGAGTTTTTATTTTAGTTTTCATGCATCCCACCTTGGAAATTCTTGTTGCTCCCCAGAGGCTCCGAGATGCAGCGAACACGGTGGCAGCTGCTGAAAAGAAGGGCAACTGTGAGTTGGTCAAGAAGCAAGAACCTAGGCAGCTGCCTGTGCTTGGCAAGGAGCAGCTGCTGGATTCTTGCAATTGCCTTCAGTGCGCACAGAAGCCCACTGCTCTGCTGCTTGGTTTTTCACCTTCAGTCAATTACACACTGCTGAAGCTGAGGCAGGCAGTTCAGCTTTGCTGCTTTTCAGCATCTCAGCTGCCCTTCTGCTCTGCGACAGCTCTCCAGGTTTCTTGCCTTCGCCAGGCTGCAACGTGCCCGCTAGTAGCAAGAACTGGGCAGGAGTGGGCAGAGAGCAGGGCCATCTGCCAGCAGGTTGCAGCTTGCCCAGGAAAATGCAGTGTCCTTGGAATGTGCAGCAAATCTTATTTCCTGGCAAGGTCGGGCTAAGTGAGCAGTGCTGGTACACTTTCTCCTTGAGAACTGGAGCGGAAAAGCTTTTCGCTAAGATGTAGGCGAGCAGAGAGGCAGAATACGCAGCTCCGCAGCTGGCCGAAAGCAAGTGCCGCTTCCCGGCGTCTTTCGGCAAAAGCGGCGCTCCGGAGCTCACCGCTGCCGCTCCACTGATCTGTGCGCGAAGTAGCCGCTTCTTCGCCTCCGGCAGCCGGAGATCGCGGTAGCTTGCAAGAGGCGAAGAACGAAGCCGCGAAGAAGCCGGCTTGTGTGCGAAGCTCGCACACAGCTGCAGGACGGTGGCTGCCGCTCTCCTGCCTCTTGAATTCACCCTTGGCATGCCAATGGGAGGTGTTCCAGGACAACCTTCCTGAGTTTTTATTTTAGTTTTCATGCATCCCACCTTGGAAATTCTCGTTGCTCCCCAGAGGCTCCGAGATGCAGAGAACACGGTGGCAGCTGCTGAAAAGAAGGGCAACTGTGAGTTGGTCAAAAACCAAGAACCTAGGCAGCTGCCTGTGCTTGGCAAGGAGCAGCTGCTGGATTCTTGCAATTGCCTTCAGTGCGCACAGAAGCCCGCTGCTCTGCTGCTTGGTTTTTCGCCTTCAGTCAATTACACACTGCTGAAGCTGAGGCAGGCAGTTCAGCTTTGCTGCTTTTCAGCATCTCAGCTGCCCTTCTGCTCTGTGACAGCTCTCCAGGTTTCTTGCCTTCGCCAGGCTGCAACGTGCCCGCTAGTAGCAAGAACTGGGCAGGAGTGGGCAGAGAGCAGGGCCATCTGCCAGCAGGTTGCAGCTTGCCCAGGAAAATGCAGTGTCCTTGGCATGTGCAGCAAATCTTATTTCCTGGCAAGGTCGGGCTAAGTGAGCAGTGCTGGTACACTTTCTCCTTGAGAACTGGAGCGGAAAAGCTTTTCGCTAAGATGTAGGCGAGCAGAGAGGCAGAATACGCAGCTCCGCAGCTGGCCGAAAGCAAGTGCCGCTTCCCGGCGTCTTTCGGCAAAAGCGGCGCTCCGGAGCGCACCGCTACCGCTCCACTGATCTGTGCGCGAAGTAGCCGCTTCTTGGCCTCCGGCAGTCGGAGATCGCGGTAGCTTGCAAGAGGCGAAGAACGAAGCCGCGAAGAAGCCGGCTTGTGTGCGAAGCTCGCACACAGCTGCAGGACGGTGGCTGCTGCTCTCCTGCCTCTTGAATTCACCCTTGGCATGCCAATGGGAGGTGTTCCAGGACAACCTTCCTGAGTTTTTATTTTAGTTTTCATGCATCCCACCTTGGAAATTCTCGTTGCTCGCCAGAGGCTCCGAGATGCAGAGAACACGGTGGCAGCTGCTGAAAAGAAGGGCAACTGTGAGTTGGTCAAGAAGCAAGAACACAGGCAGCTGCCTGTGCTTGGCGAGGAGCAGCTGCTGGATTCTTGCAATTGCCTTCAGTGCGCACAGAAGCCCGCTGCTCTGCTGCTTGGTTTTTCGCCTTCAGTCAATTACACACTGCTGAAGCTGAGGCAGGCAGTTCAGCTTTGCTGCTTTTCAGCATCTCAGCTGCCCTTCTGCTCTGTGACAGCTCTCCAGGTTTCTTGCCTTCGCCAGGCTGCAACGTGCCCGCTAGTAGCAAGAACTGGGCAGGAGTGGGCAGAGAGCAGGGCCATCTGCCAGCAGGTTGCAGCTTGCCCAGGAAAATGCAGTGTCCTTGGAATGTGCAGCAAATCTTATTTCCTGGCAAGGTCGGGCTAAGTGAGCAGTGCTGGTACACTTTCTCCTTGAGAACTGGAGCGGAAAAGCTTTTCGCTAAGATGTAGGCGAGCAGAGAGGCAGAATACGCAGCTCCGCAGCTGGCCGAAAGCAAGTGCCGCTTCCCGGCGTCTTTCGGCAAAAGCGGCGCTCCGGAGCTCACCGCTACCGCTCCACTGATCTGTGCGCGAAGTAGCCGCTTCTTGGCCTCCGGCAGCCGGAGATCGCGGTAGCTTGCAAGAGGCGAAGAACGAAGCCGCGAAGAAGCCGGCTTGTGTGCGAAGCTCGCAGACAGCTGCAGGACGGTGGCTGCCGCTCTCCTGCCTCTTGAATTCACCCTTGGCATGCCAATGGAAGGTGTTCCAGGACAACCTTCCTGAGTTTTTATTTTAGTTTTCATGCATCCCACCTTGGAAATTCTTGTTGCTCCCCAGAGGCTCCGAGATGCAGCGAACACGGTGGCAGCTGCTGAAAAGAAGGGCAACTGTGAGTTGGTCAAGAAGCAAGAACCTAGGCAGCTGCCTGTGCTTGGCAAGGAGCAGCTGCTGGATTCTTGCAATTGCCTTCAGTGCGCACAGAAGCCCGCTGCTCTGCTGCTTGGTTTTTCACCTTCAGTCAATTACACACTGCTGAAGCTGAGGCAGGCAGTTCAGCTTTGCTGCTTTTCAGCATCTCAGCTGCCCTTCTGCTCTGCGACAGCTCTCCAGGTTTCTTGCCTTCGCCAGGCTGCAACGTGCCCGCTAGTAGCAAGAACTGGGCAGGAGTGGGCAGAGAGCAGGGCCATCTGCCAGCAGGTTGCAGCTTGCCCAGGAAAATGCAGTGTCCTTGGAATGTGCAGCAAATCTTATTTCCTGGCAAGGTCGGGCTAAGTGAGCAGTGCTGGTACACTTTCTCCTTGAGAACTGGAGCGGAAAAGCTTTTCGCTAAGATGTAGGCGAGCAGAGAGGCAGAATACGCAGCTCCGCAGCTGGCCGAAAGCAAGTGCCGCTTCCCGGCGTCTTTCGGCAAAAGCGGCGCTCCGGAGCTCACCGCTGCCGCTCCACTGATCTGTGCGCGAAGTAGCCGCTTCTTGGCCTCCGGCAGCCGGAGATCGCGGTAGCTTGCAAGAGGCGAAGAACGAAGCCGCGAAGAAGCCGGCTTGTGTGCGAAGCTCGCACACAGCTGCAGGACGGTGGCTGCTGCTCTCCTGCCTCTTGAATTCACCCTTGGCATGCCAATGGGAGGTGTTCCAGGACAACCTTCCTGAGTTTTTATTTTAGTTTTCATGCATCCCACCTTGGAAATTCTCGTTGCTCCCCAGAGGCTCCGAGATGCAGAGAACACGGTGGCAGCTGCTGAAAAGAAGGGCAACTGTGAGTTGGTCAAGAACCAAGAACACAGGCAGCTGCCTGTGCTTGGCAAGGAGCAGCTGCTGGATTCTTGCAATTGCCTTCAGTGCGCACAGAAGCCCGCTGCTCTGCTGCTTGGTTTTTCGCCTTCAGTCAATTACACACTGCTGAAGCTGAGGCAGGCAGTTCAGCTTTGCTGCTTTTCAGCATCTCAGCTGCCCTTCTGCTCTGTGACAGCTCTCCAGGTTTCTTGCCTTTGCCAGGCTGCAACGTGCCCGCTAGTACCAAGAACTGGGCAGGAGTGGGCAGAGAGCAGGGCCATCTGCCAGCAGGTTGCAGCTTGCCCAGGAAAATGCAGTGTCCTTGGAATGTGCAGCAAATCTTATTTCCTGGCAAGGTCGGGCTAAGTGAGCAGTGCTGGTACACTTTCTCCTTGAGAACTGGAGCGGAAAAGCTTTTCGCTAAGATGTAGGCGAGCAGAGAGGCAGAATACGCAGCTCCGCAGCTGGCCGAAAGCAAGTGCCGCTTCCCGGCGTCTTTCGGCAAAAGCGGCGCTCCGGAGCTCACCGCTACCGCTCCACTGATCTGTGCGCGAAGTAGCCGCTTCTTCGCCTCCGGCAGCTGGAGATCGCGGTAGCTTGCAAGAGGCGAAGAACGAAGCCGCGAAGAAGCCGGCTTGTGTGCGAAGCTCGCACACAGCTGCAGGACGGTGGCTGCTGCTCTCCTGCCTCTTGAATTCACCCTTGGCATGCCAATGGGAGGTGTTCCAGGACAACCTTCCTGAGTTTTTATTTTAGTTTTCATGCATCCCACCTTGGAAATTCTCGTTGCTCCCCAGAGGCTCCGAGATGCAGAGAACACGGTGGCAGCTGCTGAAAAGAAGGGCAACTGTGAGTTGGTCAAGAACCAAGAACACAGGCAGCTGCCTGTGCTTGGCAAGGAGCAGCTGCTGGATTCTTGCAATTGCCTTCAGTGCGCACAGAAGCCCGCTGCTCTGCTGCTTGGTTTTTCGCCTTCAGTCAATTACACACTGCTGAAGCTGAGGCAGGCAGTTCAGCTTTGCTGCTTTTCAGCATCTCAGCTGCCCTTCTGCTCTGTGACAGCTCTCCAGGTTTCTTGCCTTTGCCAGGCTGCAACGTGCCCGCTAGTACCAAGAACTGGGCAGGAGTGGGCAGAGAGCAGGGCCATCTGCCAGCAGGTTGCAGCTTGCCCAGGAAAATGCAGTGTCCTTGGAATGTGCAGCAAATCTTATTTCCTGGCAAGGTCGGGCTAAGTGAGCAGTGCTGGTACACTTTCTCCTTGAGAACTGGAGCGGAAAAGCTTTTCGCTAAGATGTAGGCGAGCAGAGAGGCAGAATACGCAGCTCCGCAGCTGGCCGAAAGCAAGTGCCGCTTCCCGGCGTCTTTCGGCAAAAGCGGCGCTCCGGAGCTCACCGCTACCGCTCCACTGATCTGTGCGCGAAGTAGCCGCTTCTTCGCCTCCGGCAGCTGGAGATCGCGGTAGCTTGCAAGAGGCGAAGAACGAAGCCGCGAAGAAGCCGGCTTGTGTGCGAAGCTCGCACACAGCTGCAGGACGGTGGCTGCCGCTCTCCTGCCTCTTGAATTCACCCTTGGCATGCCAATGGAAGGTGTTCCAGGACAACCTTCCTGAGTTTTTATTTTAGTTTTCATGCATCCCACCTTGGAAATTCTTGTTGCTCCCAAGAGGCTCCGAGATGCAGAGAACACGGTGGCAGCTGCTGAAAAGAAGGGCAACTGTGAGTTGGTCAAAAACCAAGAACACAGGCAGCTGCCTGTGCTTGGCAAGGAGCAGCTGCTGGATTCTTGCAATTGCCTTCAGTGCGCACAGAAGCCCGCTGCTCTGCTGCTTGGTTTTTCGCCTTCAGTCAATTACACACTGCTGAAGCTGAGGCAGGCAGTTCAGCTTTGCTGCTTTTCAGCATCTCAGCTGCCCTTCTGCTCTGTGACAGCTCTCCAGGTTTCTTGCCTTCGCCAGGCTGCAACGTGCCCGCTAGTGGCAAGAACTGGGCAGGAGTGGGAAGAGAGCAGGGCCATCTGCCAGCAGGTTGCAGCTTGCCCAGGAAAATGCAGTGTCCTTGGAATGTGCAGCAAATCTTATTTCCTGGCAAGGTCGGGCTAAGTGAGCAGTGCTGGTACACTTTCTCCTTGAGAACTGGAGCGGAAAAGCTTTTCGCTAAGATGTAGGCGAGCAGAGAGGCAGAATACGCAGCTCCGCAGCTGGCCGAAAGCAAGTGCCGCTTCCCGGCGTCTTTCGGCAAAAGCGGCGCTCCGGAGCTCACCGCTACCGCTCCACTGATCTGTGCGCGAAGTAGCCGCTTCTTGGCCTCCGGCAGCCGGAGATCGCGGTAGCTTGCAAGAGGCGAAGAACGAAGCCGCGAAGAAGCCGGCTTGTGTGCGAAGCTCGCACACAGCTGCAGGACGGTGGCTGCTGCTCTCCTGCCTCTTGAATTCACCCTTGGCATGCCAATGGGAGGTGTTCCAGGACAACCTTCCTGAGTTTTTATTTTAGTTTTCATGCATCCCACCTTGGAAATTCTCGTTGCTCGCCAGAGGCTCCGAGATGCAGAGAACACGGTGGCAGCTGCTGAAAAGAAGGGCAACTGTGAGTTGGTCAAGAAGCAAGAACACAGGCAGCTGCCTGTGCTTGGCGAGGAGCAGCTGCTGGATTCTTGCAATTGCCTTCAGTGCGCACAGAAGCCCGCTGCTCTGCTGCTTGGTTTTTCACCTTCAGTCAATTACACACTGCTGAAGCTGAGGCAGGCAGTTCAGCTTTGCTGCTTTTCAGCATCTCAGCTGCCCTTCTGCTCTGTGACAGCTCTCCAGGTTTCTTGCCTTCGCCAGGCTGCAACGTGCCCGCTAGTACCAAGAACTGGGCAGGAGTGGACAGAGAGCAGGGCCATCTGCCAGCAGGTTGCAGCTTGCCCAGGAAAATGCAGTGTCCTTGGAATGTGCAGCAAATCTTATTTCCTGGCAAGGTCGGGCTAAGTGAGCAGTGCTGGTACACTTTCTCCTTGAGAACTGGAGCGGAAAAGCTTTTCGCTAAGATGTAGGCGAGCAGAGAGGCAGAATACGCAGCTCCGCAGCTGGCCGAAAGCAAGTGCCGCTTCCCGGCGTCTTTCGGCAAAAGCGGCGCTCCGGAGCTCACCGCTACCGCTCCACTGATCTGTGCGCGAAGTAGCCGCTTCTTCGCCTCCGGCAGCCGGAGATCGCGGTAGCTTGCAAGAGGCGAAGAACGAAGCCGCGAAGAAGCCGGCTTGTGTGCGAAGCTCGCACACAGCTGCAGGACGGTGGCTGCCGCTCTCCTGCCTCTTGAATTCACCCTTGGCATGCCAATGGAAGGTGTTCCAGGACAACCTTCCTGAGTTTTTATTTTAGTTTTCATGCATCCCACCTTGGAAATTCTTGTTGCTCCCCAGCGGCTCCGAGATGCAGCGAACACGGTGGCAGCTGCTGAAAAGAAGGGCAACTGTGAGTTGGTCAAGAAGCAAGAACCTAGGCAGCTGCCTGTGCTTGGCAAGGAGCAGCTGCTGGATTCTTGCAATTGCCTTCAGTGCGCACAGAAGCCCGCTGCTCTGCTGCTTGGTTTTTCACCTTCAGTCAATTACACACTGCTGAAGCTGAGGCAGGCAGTTCAGCTTTGCTGCTTTTCAGCATCTCAGCTGCCCTTCTGCTCTGCGACAGCTCTCCAGGTTTCTTGCCTTCGCCAGGCTGCAACGTGCCCGCTAGTACCAAGAACTGGGCAGGAGTGGACAGAGAGCAGGGCCATCTGCCAGCAGGTTGCAGCTTGCCCAGGAAAATGCAGTGTCCTTGGAATCTGCAGGAAATCTTATTTCCTGGCAAGGTCGGGCTAAGTGAGCAGTGCTGGTACACTTTCTCCTTGAGAACTGGAGCGGAAAAGCTTTTCGCTAAGATGTAGGCGAGCAGAGAGGCAGAATACGGAGCTCCGCAGCTGGCTGAAAGCAAGTGCCGCTTCCCGGCGTCTTTCGGCAAAAGCGGCGCTCCAGAGCTCACCGCTGCCGCTCCAGTGATCTGTGCGCGAAGTAGCCGCTTCTTGGCCTCCGGCAGCCGGAGATCGCGGTAGCTTGCAAGAGGCGAAGAACGAAGCCGCGAAGAAGCCGGCTTGTGTGCGAAGCTCGCACACAGCTGCAGGACGGTGGCTGCCGCTCTCCTGCCTCTTGAATTCACCCTTGGCATGCCAATGGAAGGTGTTCCAGGACAACCTTCCTGAGTTTTTATTTTAGTTTTCATGCATCCCACCTTGGAAATTCTTGTTGCTCCCCAGAGGCTCCGAGATGCAGAGAACACGGTGGCAGCTGCTGAAAAGAAGGGCAACTGTGAGTTGGTCAAGAAGCAAGAACCTAGGCAGCTGCCTGTGCTTGGCAAGGAGCAGCTGCTGGATTCTTGCAATTGCCTTCAGTGCGCACAGAAGCCCGCTGCTCTGCTGCTTGGTTTTTTGCCTTCAGTCAATTACACACTGCTGAAGCTGAGGCAGGCAGTTCAGCTTTGCTGCTTTTCAGCATCTCAGATGCCCTTCTGCTCTGTGACAGCTCTCCAGGTTTCTTGCCTTCGCCAGGCTGCAACGTGCCCGCTAGTAGCAAGAACTGGGCAGGAGTGGGCAGAGAGCACGGCCATCTGTCAGCAGGTTGCAGCTTGCCCAGGAAAATGCAGTGTCCTTGGCATGTGCAGCAAATCCCATTTCTTGCCAAGGTCGGGCTAAGTGAGCTGTTCTGGTACACTTTCTCCTTGAGAACTGGAGCGGAAAAGCTTTTCGCTAAGATGTAGGCGAGCAGAGAGGCAGAATACGGAGCTCCGCAGCTGGCCGAAAGCAAGTGCCGCTTCCCGGCGTCTTTCGGCAAAAGCGGCGCTCCGGAGCTCACCGCTGCCGCTCCAGTGATCTGTGCGCGAAGTAGCCGCTTCTTGGCCTCCGGCAGCCGGAGATCGCGCTAGCTTGCAAGAGGCGAAGAACGAAGCCGCGAAGAAGCCGGCTTGTGTGCGAAGCTCGCAGACAGCTGCAGGACGGTGGCTGCCGCTCTCCTGCCTCTTGAATTGACTCTTGGCATGCCAATGGGAGGTGTTCCAGGACAACCTTCCTGAGTTTTTATTTTAGTTTTCATGCATCCCACCTTGGAAATTCTTGTTGCTCCCCAGAGGCTCCGAAATGCAGAGAACACGGTGGCAGCTGCTGAAAAGAAGGGCAACTGTGAGTTGGTCAAGAAGCAAGAACCTAGGCAGCTGCCTGTGCTTGGCAAGGAGCAGCTGCTGGATTCTTGCAATTGCCTTCAGTGCGCACAGAAGCCCGCTGCTCTGCTGCTTGGTTTTTCGCCTTCAGTCAATTACACACTGCTGAAGCTGAGGCAGGCAGTTCAGCTTTGCTGCTTTTCAGCATCTCAGCTGCCCTTCTGCTCTGTGACAGCTCTCGAGGTTTCTTGCCTTCGCCAGGCTGCAACGTGCCCGCTACTACCCAGAGCTGGGCAGGAGTGGGCAGAGAGCACGGCCATCTGTCAGCAGGTTGCAGCTTGCCCAGGAAAATTCAGTGTCCTTGGCATGTGCAGCAAATCCCATTTCTTGGCAAGGTCGGGCTAAGTGAGCTGTTCTGGTACACTTTCTCCTTGAGAACTGGAGCGGAAAAGCTTTTCACTAAGATGTAGGCGACTAGAGAGGCAGAATACGGAGCTCCGCAGCTGGCCGAAAGCAAGTGCCGCTTCCCGGCGTCTTTCGGCAAAAGCGGCGCTCCGGAGCTCACCGCTGCCGCTCCACTGATCTGTGCGCGAAGTAGCCGCTTCTTCGCCTCCGGCAGCCGGAGATCGCGGTAGCTTCTAAGAGGCGAAGAACGAAGCTGCGAAGAAGCCGGCTTGTGTGCGTAGCTCGCAGACTGCTGCAGGACGGTGGCTGCCGCTCTTCTGCCTCTTGAATTCACCCTTGGCATGCCAATGGAAGCTGTTCCAGGACAACCTTCCTGAGTTTTTATTTTACTTTTCATGCATCCCTCCTTGGAAATTCTTGTTGCTCCCCAGAGTCTCCGAGATGCAGAGAACACGGCGGCAGCTGCTGAAAAGAAGGGCAACTGTGAGTTGGTCAAGAAGCAAGAACCTAGGCAGCTGCCTGTGCTTGGCAAGGAGCAGCTGCTGGATTCTTGCCATTGCCTTCAGTGCGCACAGAAGCCTGCTGCTCTGCTGCTTGGTTTTTCGCCTTCAGTCAATTGCACACTACTGAATCTGAGGCAGGCAGTTCAGCTTTGCTGCTTTTCAGCATCTCAGCTGCCTTTCTGCTCTGCGACAGCTCTCGAGGTTTCTTGCCTTCGCCAGGCTGCAACGTGCCCGCTACTAGCCAGAGCTGGGCAGGAGTGGGCAGAGAGCACGGCCATCTGTCAGCAGGTTGCAGCTTGCCCAGGAAAATGCAGTGTCCTTGGCATGTGCAGCAAATCCCATTTCTTGGCAAGGTCGGGCTAAGTGAGCTGTTCTGGTACACTTTCTCCTTGAGAACTGGAGCGGAAAAGCTTTTCACTAAGATGTACGTGACTAGAGAGGCAGAATACGCGGCTCCGCAGCTGGCCGAAAGCAAGTGCCGCTTCCCGGCGTCTTTCGGCAAAAGCGGCGCTCCGGAGCGCACCGCTGCTGCTCCAGTGATCTGTGCGCGAAGTAGCCGCTTCTTCGCCTCTGGCAGCCAGAGATCGCGGTAGCTTCTAAGAGGCGAAGAACGAAGCCGCGAAGAAGCCGGCTTGTGTGCGTAGCTCGCAGACAGCTGCAGGACGGTGGCTGCCGCTCTTCTGCCTCTTGAATTCACCCTTGGCATGCCAATGGAAGCTGTTCCAGGACAACCTTCCTGAGTTTTTATTTTACTTTTCATGCATCCCTCCTTGGAAATTCTTGTTGCTCCCCAGAGGCTCCGAGATGCAGAGAACACGATGGCAGCTGCTGAAAAGAAGGGCAACTGTGAGTTGGTCAAGAAGCAAGAACCTAGGCAGCTGCCTGTGCTTGGCGAGGAGCAGCTGCTGGATTCTTGCAATTGCCTTCAGTGCGCACAGAAGCCCGCTGCTCTGCTGCTTGGTTTTTCGCCTTCAGTCAATTGCACACTACTGAAGCTGAGGCAGGCTGTTCAGCTTTGCTGCTTTTCAGCATCTCAGCTGCCCATCTGCTCTGTGACAGCTCTCCAGGTTTCTTGCCTTTGCCAGGCTGCAACGTGCCCGCTACTACCCAGAGCTGGGCAGGAGTGGGCAGAGAGCACGGCCATCCGTCAGCAGGTTGCAGCTTGCCCAGGAAAATGCAGTGTCCTTGGCATGTGCAGCAAATCCCATTTCCTGGCAAGGTCGGGCTAAGTGAGCAGTGCTGGTACACTTTCTCCTTGAGAACTGGAGCGGAAAAGCTTTTTGCGAAGATGTAGGCGACTAGAGAGGCAGAATACGGAGCTCCGCAGCTGGCCGAAAGCGAGTGCTGCTTCCCGGCGTCTTTCGGCAAAAGCGGCGCTCCGGAGCGCACCGCTGCCGCTCCAGTCATCTGAGCACAAAGTAGCCGCTTCTTGGCCTCCGGCAGCCGGAGATCGCGGTAGCTTGCAAGAGGCGAAGAACGAAGCCGCGAAGAAGCCGGCTTGTGTGCGTAGCTCGCACACAGCTGCAGGAAGGTGGCTGCCGCTCTCCTGCCTCTTGAATTCACCCTTGGCATGCCAATGGAAGGTGTTCCAGGACAACCTTCCTGAGTTTTTATTTTAGTTTTCATGCATCCCTCCTTGGAAATTCTTGTTGCTCCCCAGAGGCTCCGAGATGCAGAGAACACGGTGGCAGCTGCTGAAAAGAAGGGCAACTGTGAGTTGGTCAAGAAGCAAGAACATAGGCAGCTGCCTGTGCTTGGCGAGGAGCAGCTGCTGGATTCTTGCAATTGCCTTCAGTGCGCACGGAAGCCCGCTGATCTGCTGCTTGGTTTTTCGCCTTCAGTCAATTGCACACTACTGAAGCTGAGGCAGGCTGTTCAGCTTTGCTGCTTTTCAGCATCTCAGCTGCCTTTCTGCTCTGTGACAGCTCTCCAGGTTTCTTGCCTTCGCCAGGCTGCAACGTGCCCGCTACTCCCCAGAGCTGGGCAGGAGTGGGCAGAGAGCACTGCCATCTGTCAGCAGGTTGCAGCTTGCCCAGGAAAATGCAGTGTCCTTGGCATGTGCAGCAAATCCCATTTCTTGGCAAGGTCGGGCTAAGTGAGCTGTTCTGGTACACTTTCTCCTTGAGAACTGGAGCGGAAAAGCTTTTCGCTAAGATGTAGGCGACTAGAGAGGCAGAATACGCGGCTTCGCAGGTGGCCGAAAGCAAGTGCCGCTTGCCGGCGTCTTTCGGCAAAAGCAGTGTTCCGGAGCTCACCGCTGCCGCTCCACTCATCTGTGCACGAAGTAGCCGCTTCTTGGCCTCCGGCAGCCGGAGATCGCGGTAGCTTGCAAGAGGCGAAGAACGAAGCCGCGAAGAAGCCGGCTTGTGTGCGTAGCTCGCAGACTGCTGCAGGACGGTGGCTGCCGCTCTCCTGCCTCTTGAATTCACCCTTGGCATGCCAATGGAAGCTGTTCCAGGACAACCTTCCTGAGTTTTTATTTTACTTTTTATGCATCCCTCCTTGGAAATTCTTGTTGCTCCCCAGAGGCTCCGAGATGCAGAGAACACGATGGCAGCTGCTGAAAAGAAGGGCAACTGTGAGTTGGTCAAGAAGCAAGAACATAGGCAGCTGCCTGTGCTTGGCAAGGAGCAGCTGCTGGATTCTTGCAATTGCCTTCAGTGCGCACAGAAGCCCGCTGCTCTGCTGCTTCGTGTTTCGCCGTCAGTCAATTGCACATTGCTGAAGCTGAGGCAGGCTGTTCAGCTTTGCTGCTTTTCAGCATCTCAGCTGCTTTCTGCTCTGTGACAGCTCTCGAGGTGAAATAGAGATTTTTAGAGTTGGTTTAACAAAATGAATTAAGCATTTCTAATTTAGCTTGTAGAGTTATGTGTTGAATTTTCAACCTTTTGCTTAAGAAACCTCTGCCTAATACAAAGGGCAAAGGAAAATGCAAATTTCTGAAGCTTCTTGCATAAAGAACAATACCAGAAGAAGCAAAAACCCAGATAAAGAAGCTCCTCTGTCTCCAAGCCTATCAAGACTGACAGACGTACTCAGATAAGCACCAAAGGACCAAAAGCGCACGCGCATAGAGGAAAAGTTCAAAAGTTCAATCATGAGGAAGACCACAATCTTCAGCCTCAGGACCACCAAGAGACCCCCGTACGACCACCACAGCAAACCACGCATGCCCAGAAGGCCGTGGACTTACTTAGCATGAGAAGCGAGGACAGGCGGGGCCAGGGGTTGAATATGCATGAAAAAGTTGTGCAATGTATTGCATATGGAACGTCTTTAAGAATAAAAGTGTGGGTCAGACTGAGGCTCGGGGCACAAGTTTTGGAGAGCTATCTCACTTGTGCCGGGCGCTGACATACATACCCACTTCATAACTACCCCAGGTCATGGAGTCTATTGATTTCTTCCGCGTATCGTTTCAGTTGGCGACCACGAAGGGACTGCTCTGCTCACCCGCAGGTCCGGTTGGGAGCAGACACCCTCAGGCGCCACGGGGCTTTTCCCCGGAGGGACTCTGCGCCTCGGCTGTACACTGCGGGGAGCAGACCACGGCCCGTTGACTAGCGGATGAAAGCGGTATGTGTTAATTTATTTTCTTACGGTTGGCACTGATAAGTCGCAAAAAGATGTTTTTGCGCGCAGGTTTGCCTAGGGGCTTGCAAGCAGACCGCCATCGGGGGAGAGGCCGGCGGCGGGAGGACCTCCCCAGCTGATAGCGCGGCTCGGGGAGGGCGAAATCGCGATTTCAGTGTGTGGTGTGTGTCCTGATTGCAGTGTAGTGTGTCTGTTACGTCCGGACGTGCGTGCTTGTGCGTGTGTGTGTATGTGTGAGTGGAACGGTGAAGCGCGGTGCGGCCTTGCTAAGATACAGAGAGGCGGCGCGGCGGTGCTAGAGAGCGCATGCGCAGGGCAGCTCTCAGCCCACACTACCTGATAGTGCGGGTAGTGCGCACTCTACCTGATAGAGCGGGTGGTGCGCATGCGTGGCACGGGCTGTCTCTGGCGAGCTGGGGGAGCGCGGCGCGGGGCTTAAGTCGGGGCTTGCAAAGTTGCTTTAGGCGCGGCCCAGCTGATAGCGCAGCGGGCGCGCGGGCACAAGCCGCGGTTTGAGGAGCCGCTTTGAACCCCGCTAGCTGATAGCGCAGCTAGTGGGAGCGTGGTACAAGCTAGGAGTTACAAGCACCGCTTACAAGCATCGCTAGTTGGTAAAAAGCTAGTTGGCAAAAGTAGCCAGCGAGCCCGGCTGGGCTAAGAGTTAAGTGTTTGTTATACAATAGCACTGCCCTTCAGTGTTAAAAGCTGTCACTGGGGCAGGAGGAGGGGTTGGGGAAGGCAGTCTAGGGTTGCCATGGGAAACAGCAGTTGTATGAGTTCTCCACCCCCTTTTGGAAGAGAATTGTACCCTCCCCCTGTCCTGTCAGTTATTGTTCAAGTCTGCCCCTTAGCCTAGAATCTTCTCTGTTCCACGTTTTCCCTTTGGTTCTTCCACCAAGAACACTCCTTTCCCTTTTCCCCACTGGTTAATGTTATATTTCCCCTCCCTTTAGCCTTCTCCCGATTGTACCCTCGAATGCTAAACCCTCCTACCCCTACGCAGTAAAAGAATCCTCAGCCCGCCCTTCGGGGCTCTCGGAATCTGCCTCCCTTCTGCTTCGTTGTCTCCCTGTTTGCCCCTTCTGCGACCCTTCAATCAACGAGCAGGATTTCAGCAGCCCGAGTGTCCCTCCCGTTCTTCTGGTGGACCCTCAGATGTACCAGCTATCCGAGCTTCGTGCCGAGTGGCTAAAAGCCCCCACGGCTCGGCAACTGGGAGATCCTTTGCATTACAGGGCAAATAAAGGGGGGATGAATGTGTGTGAATGAGAGGCTGTAAGAGCCCGTCTGAAGCCCCTCATTTTCCATTCTGCCTTCCGATTGCCACAAGAAAGAATCCCTTCCCCCACTGTAGTTCCGGCTTAGAACAGGACACAGCACAGGTGGAACCACTGAACCGTCATGCTGGCTGTTCCCAACAAGGCCTGGTAAGAACTTGGCAAGGACTTGGCAAGGACTTGGCAAAGACCTGACATGGAGCCAGCACGGGACAGCCTGATGCGCGGCCTGCTTCTAATCTCCGTTCTTAAGCCAAATGAACTTTTGGGGTGACTCTCGCGGTCCTTCATTGAAGACCCCTCATCTGCCTCGTTACCACTGTGACAAAGAAAGAATGAGAACCCTCCTCCCAAGGACTGAGACTGAGACCCCTGCTATAGGGAGGAGGGGAAATTGGTGGTCTGACCACTAATGACATGACCTGTTTCCCTTCAGTGATTCAAATGGACTTATTCTTCATTGTGTATTCGTCTTGCTTTGGTGGTTTCTGTGGACTCACCCGTTCCCTCGGGGCGATTACAATGGACTTTCATTATTACACTTGTTCCCCCCCTCTCTCCTCTGTGGACTATAATTGGAGCCCCGAGTCGACCAGAACTTCGAAGACTCCCCCGACACGACAGACGGATCCCCATCGTCCGGAGCACTGAGGATCTCGCCTGTGTTGGTAGCTATTCCCATAGCCCTCTTCTCTCTCTAACCTTTTATCTCCTTTCAGATCCCCACTATCGCGTTTACTGTTTTGGCCCCTACTAAAGGTGCATTTCTTGTGATTAACTGATAGTCCCTTGTTGTTTGCCTTTGTTGCACTTTTGGGATCGGTGAAAAGAACCATCACGACACCCCGCAAGAAACGGATCGTGACATTAAAATTGGCGTCACGGACAGGATTTCTGTCTAGACAGAAGGGTTGCAGCTGAAAAGGCACCCATACTGTCTTTGGAAATTCATAAAGGATCCCTTAGTGCAAAAGGCGGGACACTGTTGTTTTGTTGTTGTTGTGTGTATGTGGTCTGGGAAGGAAGGGACAACTTGAAGCAACTAAGCAGAGCCTCCCAGGCAGATTATTGTCCTTTCACCCAGCCAGGGAAGCGAAGGGCGACACAGCGAGGGCTGTGTAGTTTTGTGGAACTTAAGTTTGTAGCTCCCTGTCGTGGTTTTGGTCCCTTCCCAAAATGAGTGACAATCTTAGCCTTGAAATTAAAGCTGAATTTTATGCACTACTAGCCAAACACAATGCCAAACCTTCTACGGAAGGAGAAAAATGGGCACAGAGTAATTGGTTGAACTTAGAAAATGTTATTGATAGAGTGTGTTCATTACAACATGAAACAAAATTCAAACTGGGCAAAAATAAAACTATCTTCTGCTCAGTTTTGGGAGCTTGTCTTATGGCAGCTATAGAAAATGGCTTCGAGCGAAGAAGTGAGGAACATGCTATAATAGACTCCCTTCAAAATCTAGTTGAAATTTTGCAAAAACAGTTCTATGAAGCAAAAAATGTGATCTATGCATTGCGAGCTGCCTTAACAGAGGAACATATTAACAAATCACATCATGCTGATTCCTCTACAGAGCTTGAGGAGAAGGAAACTCCTCACATTAAACAAATCTATCCTCATCAAGAACTTGAAGCAGCAAGTAATTGTGGGGAACATTGCTGCCATCACTTGAGACCCTTGATTAAAACAGAGTAGAACTATCTCAGTGATGATGATCTCGAACCTCACATCACAACCAAACACTGCCACCGAGCTAGCTAAGCTTAAAAGGGAATATGGACACCCTCCACATGAATCAGAAACAGAATATGTTTTCCGGGTGTCCCTCACTGGTGGTGATCAAATTCAATTCACTGAACAGGAAGCCAGTGGGTATTGGGGACATGGTGTCTTCTTAACAACAGGAGAGAAAGGTGACACATGGTCCCTGACACAGCGTGCAGCTTTTTGGGCCGGGGGAACAAGCCCCTTGGAAAGGGGAGATCCCATAGCTAGAATTAGTACCCCCGACCAGCTCTTGGAAAATGCGCACAAAGCTGCTTGCCTGCAAATGACTCACCAAAAGAAATGAATTCCTGGCTTTGAATCCCTGATGCAATTACCTGTGAAGCCCAAGATAATGACCCCTTGAATTTGTGGGCTTCCAGAATCACTCAAACCTACAGCAATTCTCCTTCCAAAAACGATAGCAGCTGTATCTCCTGTAGAAAGACCAGATAGATTTCCTAGTAACTGGAACGACCCATTTGTTCCGCTTTATGACTTGTTGAGGAAAGGGGTGAAATGGGATTGGAGTCTTTCTCAGGAGTCAGCATTGCAATTGCTGATTTTTGAAGCAACAGCTCATCAAGCACTGGGCCCTATCCATCCTACAGATCCTTTCCAGGTGGAATGGGCATTTGCCTCCTCAGGGCTGTCAGTACACATATGGCAGCGGGGTCCTGAGGCTCCGACAAGACCTGTTGGTTTTGATTCCCGTGGTTCCAAAGATGCTGAGAAAAGATACACTACCTGGGAAAAAGGATTGTTGATGGTTATCTTAGCTTTCCTAGAAGTAGAAAAAATTGCACAAAAACAACCAATTGTATTGAGAGGCCCCTTCAAGGTTATTAAGACAGTCACTAGTGGGACTCCCCCTCCTGACGGGGTGGCCCAGAGGGCCTCAGTGAGAAAGTGGTATGCTCAGGTTGAACATTACTGTAACTTCTTCTCAATGACAGAAGGAGCTGTAAAAACTTTAGCAGTCCAAGAAACGGAGAGCTTGGACAAACCTGCCTCTGTAATCAAAGTAACCCCTCCTTTCTGCCCCGAACAATCAGCAAACTCTTGGTTTACTGATGCTTTTGCTAAAGGGGAAGGAAAAGTATGGAAATATAGGGCAGAAGCCCTCCACTTTTCCTCTGGTGAGCAAATGATTACAGAGGGAGAAGGTAGTACACACAGTGGGGAGCTGATAGCTGTCTGGAGTATTTTTCAACAAGAAGCACAGAATTCCTCTTTGGTCTGCATCTACACTGACTCCTATGCTCTGTACCAAATGATCCTAATAATCCAGCTCATGACCCTGGCCAACCTGTTCTGGTGGACCTCTCTTACTATAGGACTAGTAGCACTTGTGCTAAAACCCCCTCTGAAGAAATATGCATGGGAATCCTCTGGTGCTCTAGGGAAAGAGCATTGGACAAATACATGCTGGATAATTCCATCATTCTAACTTTTCTGCCTCTCGGCGGCAGAATTCTGTTGTGTTTACTTTCTCAGAAGAACTCCGAGGGACATGAAGACCACCTAATCCATGATAAAACTGGTAATACTTTTCTGCATCCTACCACAACCCCATGGCCAGAAACCAGCTGAGTGACCGTGGTCTGAACTAATTGTGGTAGCATGCAGAAAAAGTGAAAGGATCTCTTGAAGCACAAAAAGGTTTGTACGCACCCAAGCATACAGGATTGTTGGCACAATTACACATGAACACAAACTGTAGAAGTAGTTTGGTTTTGGTCCAAAAATACTGAAGCACTTTTTTTTGTTTTGTTTTGTTTTTTTGTTTTTGTTTTTTTTTTTTTAAGTTTAAAGTATTGATTCAAATACTGGAGTAGGACTTGATGTTAATGTTGTGACACCTACCACCCAACCACTGGTTACACTTAGCCCGAAAATTTTTGAAATTGGACCATATAGAATCAGGAAAACTGGCCAACAACAGATATTGTTTAATCTGTTATGGTCTCTTAAACAAGTCAAATTGCTGATGCAAAACAATATCTGAGAAATACAACCAGCTTGTTCACCCTTTTTGCAGACCTCTTTTCAGGCTTGGACAACCTGGCTGCGACAGTGGAAGCCTCCTAAAAACCGGGTGCCAAGAGACATAACTGGTCTTGTGGGAACAGGATTGGGAATCCTAAATAGTATTGATTCAGAAGTATGAATGAATAAATTGGCTTCCACAACTAAAGATTTAACCAAAATACAACAACCACTGCAATCGTCCTTATCAGCCTTGGGAACACATCAGTGGTTGCTATCAAACATTCTAGCAAATTGGGAAAAGATAAATGTAAATAATAGCAAATTGATCATTGATGGACTTAATGCCACACAAAGCAACGTTTCCTTAGCTCTTAGCTGTATCCAGGCTCAATTATGGATGCAGTCAGTTGCTGCCTCAATTATAAGAGAAGGTGAAGAAGGCACTTTTCCTACTGAAATGAGGAAAATAGTCTGGGACAGTGCCACTGACTTTGAAAGAGATTTCCAATCCTGGTGGAATTTAGTGAATTTTACCTATGACCCTAACACAAACACAGCCACAGCATTTGCGTTGACCATAAGAAATGCCTAGGTGCATTTGATATTCCCTATCATTGCACTAGGATTAAATCATGATGGACCCACTTTCTACCCTTCTGAACATAGAGAATGGGCCCGTCAAATTGATGACAAATGGCAAACTGTCAATTTAGAGTCCTGTACCATCTGAGAACAACTAGGGTTTATCTGTGAAGGTAATGCAATTGTAGCTCAAGATATTTGTCTGGACACAGAACAAAATAGCTGTCATTTTGATATTCATCCTAACGAGACTTCTGAAACAGTCCTTGTATCTACAGACAATGGGTGTGCCTGCTTCAGAACCGCTTGGGATACTGTGTTTATAGAAAGTACAGTAGTAGATACTAAAAATCATTCAAATTTTTGTGCTTGCAACTTTAGTAAAATTGCAGGATGTGATTTTTCTTTTGTAGCTCCAGTTACTTCACATGAACTTTTAGAATCCAATCTCACGTTGATTCACACGCTACTGCCTACTGCCATTGGGATGAACCTTTCTCTGGTAAAGCAATTATTACTTCATCAAGATCTAATAGAGATCCTAGGAAAAATCAAGGGGAATGGACAGAAAACTCTGGTAACTGTTCATCATCATGTGCAAGAAATACATCGTGTTGTAGAAAGGGTGAAAAGTGATGCCAAGCACAAGTGGTGGGATACCCTTTTCGGGTGGTCACCCACCGCCACCGGTATCCTGAAGAAATTGTGTCATCCCATTGTTGTTCTTCTGATTTTAGTTATGATTGGTTTTGTTTTATCAGTAATCTTACTTATTGTAAATTGGAGAATGATGAAACGATTAACAAAATTAACATCTATAATTAATGCACACCACTTGGCCGACATCCTTTACACTAGAGATGTTCCCAGGACAGTAGACACAAGAAGATGATAAGGTTAGAAGATATGTTTTACATCATTTTCTTTTATGATTTGTTCTAATCGCTGTTTTAATTATTTTTGTTTATTGTTTATAAAATTGTACTGAGTAATATTGATTATACTAGGTTTATTACTTTACTGTTTAATATTGATGATACTGGTTTATTATTTGATCAATTTATTGTTTAATTGATTCATATTGATTATTATTTAAATAACTATTATTGATTTACTAATTGTATTTTGCTTATTGTTTAATTATAATTTGTTGTGATTACTAATATGTTGTGATTGTTTTAGTTTTCCTGTTTTCTCTTTCTTTCCCTTTTCCTCTTCTCTTTTCCCTGGGACGTGCTGCCAACACTTGACGAGTCCTGAAGACTCCACGACGACACCATGGAATCCTGCTGATGAAGATCTTTCGAGGGCAATCGTCAGTCACGGGGTGGTGTAAGAGCCCGTCTGAAGCCCCTCATTTTCCATTCTGCCTTCCGATTGCCACAAGAAAGAATCCCTTCCCCCACTGTAGTTCCGGCTTAGAACAGGACACAGCACAGGTGGAACCACTGAACCGTCATGCTGGCTGTTCCCAACAAGGCCTGGTAAGAACTTGGCAAGGACTTGGCAAGGACTTGGCAAAGACCTGACATGGAGCCAGCACGGGACAGCCTGATGCGCGGCCTGCTTCTAATCTCCGTTCTTAAGCCAAATGAACTTTTGGGGTGACTCTCGCGGTCCTTCATTGAAGACCCCTCATCTGCCTCGTTACCACTGTGACAAAGAAAGAATGAGAACCCTCCTCCCAAGGACTGAGACTGAGACCCCTGCTATAGGGAGGAGGGGAAATTGGTGGTCTGACCACTAATGACATGACCTGTTTCCCTTCAGTGATTCAAATGGACTTATTCTTCATTGTGTATTCGTCTTGCTTTGGTGGTTTCTGTGGACTCACCCGTTCCCTCGGGGCGATTACAATGGACTTTCATTATTACACTTGTTCCCCCCCCTCTCTCCTCTGTGGACTATAATTGGAGCCCCGAGTCGACCAGAACTTCGAAGACTCCCCCGACACGACAGACGGATCCCCATCGTCCGGAGCACTGAGGATCTCGCCTGTGTTGGTAGCTATTCCCATAGCCCTCTTCTCTCTCTAACCTTTTATCTCCTTTCAGATCCCCACTATCGCGTTTACTGTTTTGGCCCCTACTAAAGGTGCATTTGTTGTGATTAACTGATAGTCCCTTGTTGTTTGCCTTTGTTGCACTTTTGGGATGGGTGAAAAGAACCATCACGACACCCCGCAAGAAGCGGATCGTGACAGAGGCGGGCTGGTTACCCCAAACCTGCTAAGCGAGAGCGGCAGTCTCCCATGCTGCGTTTCCGTCTTTTTCGCGAGAAAAGCGGCCAGTAAAGAGACGAAGCGAGTGATAAAAAGAGTGAGAGAACCCCCCCTGGGACTGGGTCTCGGAGAAAGAGTGGGACCCCTTAGTGGGGGGGGGGGGGGGGGGGGGAGTAAAAGGTAATTAATTAGAAAAAAAAATGAATTAAAAGGTAAAAAGAGGGTCTTCTTGGCATAATCTATTGGGGAAAAATAAAAGGTAAAATGTGTAGGAGGGGCCCCTAAAAATTCTGCTGGATTGAGGGATAAGAATGCCCATGAACATCCAAGATCAAACCTGCTGGATTGAGGGATTAATGTTCCAAGAGCATCCAGGGTTGATTCAAACCTGCTGGATTGAGGGATTAATGTTCCAAGAGCATCCAGGGTTAAGTCAAACCTGCTGGGTTGAGGGATTAACATTGCAAGAGCACCCAGAATTAAGTTTGCTGGGTTGTTGAGAGCACCCAAGATTGAGTAAAAATTTTGCCAGTTTGAAGAGAAGTCTGACAGGATCTAGAGTTGGGAACCACACAGCTAGATTGAGGGGTATCCAAGAACACTGGGACTAGCCAGGGACACCTACAAGTGTAATAGGTGTGTTGAAAAAGAAAAGGTACCTTGTTGTTGTGGTTGTTTTGTTATGTGTAAGAGTAAGTAAAATAAAGTTAAGTGAATGTAGACGAAGGAAAGTATATGTATGCATCCTGCCCTGTTAAGCAGCCTCACTGTGCTTCCCTGCTGTCACCGACAAACACAAGTTACGAACCCTCAGAACTGAAAAAGTTCAATCAAATATTGCTTCCATTGATGACCATGATATTGTCTATAATACCTTGTTCCAACTTATGTTATGTAAGTGTTAATACCCCTATCCTACCAGTTGGTAAACCTGATGGGTCATACCGGTTAGTACAGGATCTGCGGGCCATAAACAAGGTCACGGAGGATCTGTATCCTGTGGTGGCCAATCCCTACACGTTATTAACTTGCTTAACAGCCGAGCTAACTTGGTTTACCGTTTTAGATTTAAAAGATGCCTTCTTTTGCCTTCCTATCCACGAAGCCAGAAAATTTTTGCATTTGAATGGGAAAATCCTAAGAGCGGGCCAAGAACTCAACTGACATGGACCAGACTCCCACAAGGATTCAAAAACTCACCCACTTTGTTTGGAGAACAACTTGCAAAAGAATTAGAGACCTGAGAAGCCCCTCCAGAGGAAGGGAAGTTGCTAGAGTACGTAGATGACATCCTGATAGCCACACGGACAAGGGAAGCATGCACGGCCTGGACGATAAGCCTCTTGAACTTTTTGGAGCTCCAAGGGTACCGAGTATCAAAGAAAAAAGCCCAAGTAGTAAAACAGAAAGTAACTTCTCTGGGTTACGAAGTCAGTGCTAGACAACGTACCTTGGGCCAAAGCCGGAAGGAGGCAATATGCCAGACCCCAAAACCTCAGACGGTAAAGGAACTACGAACTTTCCTGAGGATGACAGGGTGGTGCAAGTTATGGATCTATAACTATGGACTGTTTGTTAAGCCCTTCTATGAACTGATTGCAACTGAAAGCAGGAACATCCAAGAGACAAAGGAAGCTACGCAAGCTTTCAACCAGCTGAAAAAAGCCCTCATGTCAGCTCCAGCCCTGAGATTGCCAGACGTGAGTAAGCCTTCCCTTTTATTCTCCCATGAGAAGCAAGGAATCGCCTTAGGAATACTAGCACAGGACCTCGGCCCATATCGGAGAGCAGTGGCTTACTTCTCTAAGCAATTGGATACAGCAGCTAAAGGGTGGCCTGGGTGCCTCAGAGCTGTTGCAGCAGTCGTACTGAACATCCAAGAGGCACACAAATTCACCCTAGGCCAGAAAAGAACTGTGCTAGTGTCTCACACAGTGTCTGCAGTGCTAGAGGTAAAAGGTGGGCATTGGCTTTCCCCACAACGGCTCCTGAGATACCAAGCTATCATAGTGGAGCAAGATGATGTAGAGATAGTAGTGACTAACATTGTCAATCCAGCCTCCTTCCTCAGTAGAAACCAAGGGGAACCAGTGGAACATGACTGCCTGGAGACCATTGAAGCCACCTACTCCAGCTGCCCTGACTCGAAGGACACCCCTCTCGAGAATGCAGAAGTCTCGTTTACTGATGGAAGCAGTTATATCATCAGTGGAAAACGGCACGCCGGGTAGGCAGTTCCAACGTGCAAGGAAGTAATGTCATCTGGGCCCCTGCCAACAAATACCTCTGCACAGAAGGCCGAGATAATTGCTCTAACTGGGGCCCTAGAATTGGCAAGAGGGAAAGAAATAAACATATACACGGACTCGAAGTATGCATTTGGAGTAGTGCATGCTCACAGAGCCATTTAGAAAGAGAGAGGACTGCTGAAGTCTCAAGGGAAAAATATTAAAGATGCATCAGAAGTACTGCGACTTCTAGAAGCAGTCCAGTTGCCAGAGAAAGTAGCGATCATGCACATTAAGGCACATCAGAAGATCAACTCAGAATTGGAAGAAGGAAACGAGCTGGCAGATAGGGAAGCAAAAGAAGCAGCAAGACGGGCACATTTCCCCTAAAGGTAAGCCAAGATACAACAAACTAGAAAAAAAATTAATCTATGAGCAAAAAGGAGACTATAACCAAGAGGGATGGGCCACCATAGAAGGAAAATTAGTTCTACCCTCCTATTTATGATGGTCCCTAATAAAGGAAGAACACCAGAAAACCATTGGGGTATTGATGCTCTAGCATAACTAGACATTTACAACTCGACAATGTGACCTTTGCCTCCAGACCAACCCCAAAAATACTCCCAAACCAAAGCTTAGCCAGATGAGGAAGGGTCATGGGCCGGAGCAGCAATGGCAGATTGATTGTACAGAATTGCCAAGAAAAGGGGGGTATACGTTTTTCCTGGTGCTAACAGATACCTTTTCAGGATGGCCAGAAGCATTCCCCACCAGGACTTCTAAAGCTCAAGAAGTAACTAAGGTATTGGTACAAGAAAACATACCACGCTTTAGAGTCCTGGCCACAATCTCCTCAAATAGAGGACCACATTTTATTGTAAAATTCGTGCAACAAGTTAGCCAATACTTGAACATAGACTGAGAACTTCACACCCCATATAACCCACAATCAAGTGGTCAGGTAAAAAAAATGAATCATTTGATCAAACAACAAATTGTACAATTGGGACAAGAAGCTAATTTGTCATGGACTCAATCCCTCCCATTAGCACTACTGCAGATCCGAACCAAACCCAAGACTAAAGAAAAGCTAAACCACTTTGACTTGCTTTATGAAAAACCATATGGGGTGCGAAAGAGAATGTCTAGCCAAGACATGTCACTAACCTCCTGTATGTTAAGTCTCTTAACTTGGTGTATCCAGCACCAATCACTAGCTAATAAACACAAGTCATAACTAGTGAAATACACTGTTTAGAAGACTTTATGTCACCCAATTATAATTCTATTAATTTTAGTTACTGTAAGTTTAATGATGTCTACTTTAACACTCATGTAGAATTCGAGGATGTTAAAACACATGGCCAGTCTGACATCACTCTCTAGAACTCCTAGAATCTTACTGAAAGAGGACGGTCATGATAGTAGATCAGAATTTAAATCAAGACCCCTGTAGTAAAAGAATTTACTCTATTTTAAGAAAAGGGGGGACTGAAGCAGAGATTTTTAGAGTTAGGTTAACAAAATGAATTAAGCATTTCTAATTTAGCTTGTAGAGTTATGTGTTGAATTTTCAACCTTTTGCTTAAGAAACCTCTGCCTAGTACAAAGGGCATAGGAAAATGCAAATTTCTGAAGCTTCTTGCATAAAGAACAATACCAGAAGAAGCAAAGAACCCAGATAAAGAAGCTCCTCTGTCTCCAAGCCTATCAAGACTGACAGACGTACTCAGAGAAGCACCAAAGGACCAAAAGCGCACGCGCAGAGAGGAAAAGTTCAAAAGTTCAATCATGAGGAAGACCACAATCTTCAGCCTCAGGACCACCAAGAGACCCCCGTACGACCACCACAGCAAACCACGCATGCCCAGAAGGGCGTGGACTTACTTCGCATGAGAAGCGAGGACAGGCGGGGCCAGGGGTTGAATATGCATGAAAAAGTTGTGCAATGTATTGCATATGGAACGTCTTTAAGAATAAAAGTGTGGGTCAGACTGAGGCTCGGGGCACAAGTTTTGGAGAGCTATCTCACTTGTGCCGGGCGCTAACATACATACCCACTTCATAACTACCCCAGGTTATGGAGTCTACTGATTTCTTCCGCGTATCGTTTCAGAGGTTTCTTGCCTTCGCCAGGCTGCAACGTGCCCGCTAGTAGCAAGAACTGGGCAGGAGTGGGCAGAGAGCAGGGCCATCTGCCAGCAGGTTGCAGCTTGCCCAGGAAAATGCAGTGTCCTTGGAATGTGCAGCAAATCTTATTTCCTGGCAAGGTCGGGCTAAGTGAGCAGTGCTGGTACACTTTCTCCTTGAGAACTGGAGCGGAAAAGCTTTTGGCTAAGATGTCGGCGACTAGAGTGGCAGAATACGCGGCTCTGCAGCTGGCCGAAAGCAACTGCCGCTTGCCGGCGTCTTTCGGCAAAAGCGTGGCTTCGGAGCGCACCGCTGCCGCTCCAGTGATCTGTGCGCGAAGTAGCCGCTTCTTGGCCTCCGGCAGCCGGAGATCGCGGTAGCTTGCAAGAGGCGAAGAACGAAGCCGCGAAGAAGCCGGCTTGTGTGCGAAGCTCGCAGACAGCTGCAGGACGGTGGCTGCCAGTCTCCTGCCTCTTGAATTCACTCTTGGCATGCCAATGGGAGGTGTTCCAGGACAACCTTCCTGAGTTTTTATTTTAGTTTTCATGCATCCCACCTTGGAAATTCTTGTTGCTCCCCAGAGGCTCCGAGATGCAGAGAACACGGTGGCAGCTGCTGAAAAGAAGGGCAACTGTGAGTTGGTCAAGAAGCAAGAACCTAGGCAGCTGCCTGTGCTTGGCAAGGAGCAGCTGCTGGATTCTTGCAATTGCCTTCAGTGCGCACAGAAGCCCGCTGCTCTGCTGCTTGGTTTTTCGCCTTCAGTCAATTACACACTGCTGAAGCTGAGGCAGGCAGTTCAGCTTTGCTGCTTTTCAGCATCTCAGCTGCCCTTCTGCTCAGTGACAGCTCTCCAGGTTTCTTGCCTTTGCAAGGCTGCAACGTGCCCGCTAGTACCAAGAACTGGGCAGGAGTGGGCAGAGAGCAGGGCCATCTGCCAGCAGGTTGCAGCTTGCCCAGGAAAATGCAGTGTCCTTGGCATGTGCAGCAAATCTTATTTCCTGGCAAGGTCGGGCTAAGTGAGCAGTGCTGGTACACTTTCTCCTTGAGAACTGGAGCGGAAAAGCTTTTCGCTAAGATGTAGGCGAGCAGAGAGACAGAATACGGAGCTCCGCAGCTGGCCGAAAGCAAGTGCCGCTTGCCGGCGTCTTTCGGCAAAAGCGGCGCTCCGGAGCTCACCGCTGCCGCTCCAGTGATCTGTGCGCGAAGTAGCCGCTTCTTGGCCTCCGGCAGCCGGAGATCGCGGTAGCTTGCAAGAGGCGAAGAACGAAGCCGCGAAGAAGCCGGCTTGTGTGCGAAGCTCGCAGACAGCTGCAGGACGGTGGCTGCCGCTCTCCTGCCTCTTGAATTCACCCTTGGCATGCCAATGGAAGCTGTTCCAGGACAACCTTCCTGAGTTTTTATTTTAGTTTTCATGCATCCCACCTTGGAAATTCTTGTTGCTCCCCAGAGGCTCCGAGATGCAGAGAACACGGTGGCAGCTGCTGAAAAGAAGGGCAACTGTGAGTTGGTCAAGAAGCAAGAACCTAGGCAGCTGCCTGTGCTTGGCAAGGAGCAGCTGCTGGATTGCTTGCAATTGCCTTCAGTGCGCACAGAAGCCCGCTGCTCTGCGGCTTGGTTTTTCGCCTTCAGTCAATTACACACTGCTGAAGCTGAGGCAGGCAGTTCAGCTTTGCTGCTTTTCAGCATCTCAGCTGCCCTTCTGCTCTGTGACAGCTCTCCAGGTTTCTTGCCTTCGCCAGGCTGCAACGTGCCCGCTAGTAGCAAGAACTGGGCAGGAGTGGGCAGAGAGCAGGGCCATCTGCCAGCAGGTTGCAGCTTGCCCAGGAAAATGCAGTGTCCTTGGAATGTGCAGCAAATCTTATTTCCTGGCAAGGTCGGGCTAAGTGAGCAGTGCTGGTACACTTTCTCCTTGAGAACTGGAGCGGAAAAGCTTTTGGCTAAGATGTCGGCGACTAGAGAGGCAGAATACGCGGCTCCGCAGCTGGCCGAAAGCAAGTGCCGCTTCCCGGCGTCTTTCGGCAAAAGCGGCGCTCCTGAGTGCACCGCTGCCGCTCCAATCACCTGTGCGCGAAGTAGCCGCTTCTTGGCCTCCGGCAGCCGGAGATCGCCGTAGCTTGTAAGAGGCGAAGAACGAAGCCGCGAAGAAGCCGGCTTGTGTGCGAAGCTCGCAGACTGCTGCAGGACGGTGGCTGCCGCTCTCCTGCCTCTTGAATTCACTCTTGACATGCCAATGGAAGGTGTTCCAGGACAACCTTCCTGAGTTTTTATTTTAGTTTTCATGCATCCCTCCTTGGAAATTCTTGTTGCTCCCCAGAGTCTCCGAGATGCAGCGAACACGGTGGCAGCTGCTGAAAAGAAGGGCAACTGTGAGTTGGTCAAGAAGCAAGAACATAGGCAGCTGCCTGTGCTTGGCACGGAGCAGCTGCTGGATTCTTGCAATTGCCTTCAGTGCGCACAGAAGCCCGCTGCTCTGCTGCTTGGTTTTTCGCCTTCAGTCAATTGCACACTACTGAAGCTGAGGCAGGCTGTTCAGCTTTGCTGCTTTTCAGCATCTCAGCTGCCCTTCTGCTCTGTGACAGCTCTCCAGGTTTCTTGCCTTCGCCAGGCTGCAGCGTGCCCGCTACTAGCCAGAGCTGGGCAGGAGTGGGCAGAGAGCACGGCCATCTGTCAGCAGTTTGCAGCTTGCCCAGGAAAATGCAGTGTCCTTTGCATGTGCAGCAAATCCCATTTCTTCGCAAGGTCGGGCTAAGTGAGCAGTTCTGGTACACTTTCTCCTTGAGAACTGGAGCGGAAAAGCTTTTCGCTAAGATGTAGGCGAGCAGAGAGGCAGAATACGCGGCTCCGGAGCTGGCCGAAAGCAAGTGCCGCTTCCCGGCGTCTTTAGGCAAAAGCGGCGCTCCGGAGCGCGGCGCTGCCGCTCCAGTCATCTGTGCGCGAAGTAGCCGCTTCTTGGCCTCCGGTAGCCGGACATCGCGGTAGCTTGTAAGAGGCGAAGAACGAAGCCGCGAAGAAGCCGGCTTGTGTGCGAAGCTCGCAGACAGCTGCAGGACGGTGGCTGCCGCTCTCCTGCCTCTTGAATTCACTCTTGACATGCCAATGGAAGGTGTTCCAGGACAACCTTCCTGAGTTTTTATTTTAGTTTTCATGCATCCCTCCTTGGAAATTCTTTTTGCTCCCCAGAGTCTCCGAGATGCAGCGAACACGGTGGCAGCTGCTGAAAAGAAGGGCAACTGTGAGTTGGTCAAGAAGCAAGAACCTAGGCAGCTGCCTGTGCTTGGCAAGGAGCAGCTGCTGGATTCTTGCAATTTCCTTCAGTGCGCTCAGAAGCCCGCTGCTCTGCTGCTTGATTTTTCGCCTTCAGTCAATTGCACACTACTGAAGCTGAGGCAGGCTGTTCAGCTTTGCTGCTTTTCAGCATCTCATCTGCCCTTCTGCTCAGTGACAGCTCTCCAGGTTTCTTGCCTTCGCCAGGCTGCAGCGTGACCGCTACTACCCAGACCTGGGCAGGAGTGGGCAGAGAGCACGGCTATCTGTCAGCAGGTTGCAGCTTGCCCAGGAAAATTAAGTGTCTTTGGCATGTGCAGCAAATTCCATTTCTTGGCAAGGTCGGGCTAAGTGAGCTGTTCTGGTACACTTTCTCCTTGAGAACTGGAGTGGAAAAGCTTTTCGCTAAGATGTAGGCGACTAGAGAGGCAGAATACGCGGCTCCGGAGCTGGCCGAAAGCAAGCGCCGCTTCCCGGCGTCTTTAGGCAAAAGCGGCACTCCGGAGCGCAGCGCTGCCGCTCCAGTCATCTGGGCGCGAAGTAGCCGCTTCTTGGCCTCCGGCAGCCGGAGATTGCGGTAGCTTGCAAGAGGCGAAGAGCGAAGCCGCGAAGAAGCCGGCTTGTGTGCGAAGCTCGCAGACTGCTGCAGGACGGTGGCTGCCGCTCTCCTGCCTCTTGAATTCACTCTTGACATGCCAATGGAAGGTGTTCCAGGACAACCTTCCTGAGTTTTTATTTTAGTTTTCATGCATCCCTCCTTGGAAATTCTTGTTGCTCCCCAGAGTCTCCGAGATGCAGCGAACACGGTGGCAGCTGCTGAAAAGAAGGGCAACTGTGAGTTGGTCAAGAAGCAAGAACATAGGCAGCTGCCTGTGCTTGGCAAGGAGCAGCTGCTGGATTCTTGCAATTGCCTTCAGTGCGCACAGAAGCCCGCTGCTCTGCTGCTTGGTTTTTCGCCTTCAGTCAATTGCACACTGCTGAAGCTGAGGCAGGCTGTTCAGCTTTGCTGCTTTTCAGCATCTCAGCTGCCCTTCTGCTCAGTGACAGCTCTCCAGGTTTCTTGCCTTTGCCAGGCTGCAGCGTGCCGGCTACTACCCAGAGCTGGGCAGGAGTGGGCAGAGAGCACGGCCATCTGTCAGCAGGTTGCAGCTTGCCCAGGAAAATGCAGTGTCCTTGGCATGTGCAGCAAATCCCATTTCTTGGCAAGGTCGGGCTAAGTGACCAGTGCTGGAACAGTTTCTCCTTGAGAACTGGAGCGGAAAAGCTTTTGGCTAAGATGTAGGCGACTAGAGAGGCAGAATACGCGGCTCCGGAGCTGGCCGAAGGGAAGTGCCGCTTCCCGGCGTCTTTCGGCAAAAGCGGCGCTCCGGAGCGCACCGCTGCCGCTCCAGTCATCTGGGCACGAAGTAGCCGCTTCTTGGCCTCCGGCAGCGGGAGATCGCGCTAGCTTGTAAGAGGCGAAGAACGAAGCCGCGAAGAAGCCGGCTTGTGTGCGAAGCTCGCAGACTGCTGCAGGACGGTGGCTGCCGCTCTCCTGCCTCTTGAATTCACTCTTGACATGCCAATGGAAGGTGTTCCAGGACAACCTTCCTGAGTTTTTATTTTAGTTTTCATGCATCCCTCCTTGGAAATTCTTGTTGCTCCCCAGAGGCTCCGAGATGCAGAGAACACGGTGGCAGCTGCTGAAAAGAAGGGCAACTGTGAGTTGGTCAAGAAGCAAGAACATAGGCAGCTGCCTGTGCTTGGCAAGGAGCAGCTGCTGGATTCTTGCAATTGCCATCAGTGCGCACAGAAGCCCGCTGCTCTGCTGCTTGGTTTTTCGCCTTCAGTCAATTGCACACTACTGAAGCTGAGGCAGGCTGTTCAGCTTTGCTGCTTTTCAGCATCTCAGCTGCCCTTCTGCTCAGTGACAGCTCTCCAGGTTTCTTGCCTTTGCCAGGCTGCAGCGTGCCCGCTACTAGCCAGAGCTGGGCAGGAGTGGGCAGAGAGCACGGCCATCTGTCAGCAGGTTGCAGCTTGCCCATGAAAATGCAGTGTCCTTGGCATGTGCAGCAAATCCCATTTCTTGGCAAGGTCCGGCTAAGTGAGCTGTTCTGGTGCACTTTCTCCTTGAGAACTGGAGCGGAAAAGCTTTTTGCTAAGATGTAGGCGACTAGAGAGGCAGAATACGCGGCCCCGGAGCTGGCCGAAGGGAAGTGCCGCTTCCCGGCGTCTTTAGGCAAAAGCGGCGCTCCGGAGCGCAGCGCTGCCGCTCCAGTCATCTGGGCGCGAAGTAGCCGCTTCTTGGCCTCCGGCAGCCGGAGATCGCGCTAGCTTGTAAGAGGCGAAGAACGAAGCCGCGAAGAAGCCGGCTTGTGTGCGAAGCTCGCAGACTGCTGCAGGACGGTGGCTGCCGCTCTCCTGCCTCTTGAATTCACTCTTGACATGCCAATGGAAGGTGTTCCAGGACAACCTTCCTGAGTTTTTATTTTAGTTTTCATGCATCCCTCCTTGGAAATTCTTGTTGCTCCCCAGAGTCTCCGAGATGCAGCGAACACGGTGGCAGCTGCTGAAAAGAAGGGCAACTGTGAGTTGGTCAAGAAGCAAGAACATAGGCAGCTGCCTGTGCTTGGCAAGGAGCAGCTGCTGGATTCTTGCAATTGCCTTCAGTGCGCACAGAAGCCCGCTGCTCTGCTGCTTGGTTTTTCGCCTTCAGTCAATTGCACACTACTGAAGCTGAGGCAGGCTGTTCAGCTTTGCTGCTTTTCAGCATCTCAGCTGCCCTTCTGCTCTGTGACAGCTCTCCAGGTTTCTTGCCTTCGCCAGGCTGCAGCGTGCCCGCTACTAGCCAGAGCTGGGCAGGAGTGGGCAGAGAGCACGGCCATCTGTCAGCAGGTTGCAGCTTGCCCAGGAAAATGCAATGTCCTTGGCATGTGCAGCAAATCCCATTTCTTGGCAAGGTCGGGCTAAGTGAGCTGCTCTGGGACATTTTCTCCTTGAGAACTGGAGCGGAAAAGCTTTTCGCTAAGATGTAGGCGACTAGAGAGGCAGAATACGCGGCTCCGGAGCTGGCCGAAGGGAAGTGCCGCTTCCCGGCGTCTTTAGGCAAAAGCGGCGCTCCGGAGCGCAGCGCTGCCGCTCCAGTCATCTGGGCGCGAAGTAGCCGCTTCTTGGCCTCCGGCAGCCGGAGATCGCGCTAGCTTGTAAGAGGCGAAGAACGAAGCCGCGAAGAAGGCGGCTTGTGTGCGAAGCTCGCAGACTGCTGCAGGACGGTGGCTGCCGCTCTCCTGCCTCTTGAATTCACTCTTGACATGCCAATGGAAGGTGTTCCAGGACAACCTTCCTGAGTTTTTATTTTAGTTTTCATGCATCCCTCCTTGGAAATTCTTGTTGCTCCCCAGAGGCTCCGAGATGCAGCGAACACGGTGGCAGCTGCTGAAAAGAAGGGCAACTGTGAGTTGGTCAAGAAGCAAGAACATAGGCAGCTGCCTGTGCTTGGCACGGAGCAGCTGCTGGATTCTTGCAATTGCCTTCAGTGCGCACAGAAGCCTGCTGCTCTGCTGCTTGGTTTTTCGCCTTCAGTCAATTGCACACTACTGAAGCTGAGGCAGGCTGTTCAGCTTTGCTGCTTTTCAGCATTTCAGCTGCCCTTCTGCTCAGTGACAGCTCTCGAGGTTTCTTGCCTTCGCCAGGCTGCAGCGTGCCCGCTACTACCCAGAGCTGGGCAGGAGTGGGCAGAGAGCACGGCCATCTGTCAGCAGGTTGCAGCTTGCCCAGGAAAATGCAGTGACCTTGGCATGTGCAGCAAATCCCATTTCTTGGCAAGGTCGGGCTAAGTGAGCTGTTCTGGTACACTTTCTCCTTGAGAACTGGAGCGGAAAAGCTTTTCGCTAAGATGTAGGCGACTAGAGAGGCAGAATACGCGGCTCCGGAGCTGGCCAAAAGGAAGTGCCGCTTCCTGGCGTCTTTAGGCAAAAGCTGCGCTCCGGAGCGCAGCGCTGCCGCTCCAGTCATCTGTGCGCGAAGTAGCCGCTTCTTGGCCTCCGGCAGCCGGAGATCGCGGTAGCTTGTAAGAGGCGAAGAACGAAGCCGCGAAGAAGCCGGCTTGTGTGCGAAACTCGCAGACTGGTGCAGGACGGTGGCTGCCGCTCTCCTGCCTCTTGAATTCACTCTTGACATGCCAATGGAAGGTGTTCCAGGACAACCTTCCTGAGTTTTTATTTTAGTTTTCATGCATCCCTCCTTGGAAATTCTTGTTGCTCCCCAGAGTCTCCGAGATGCAGCGAACACGGTGGCAGCTGCTGAAAAGAAGGGCAACTGTGAGTTGGTCAAGAAGCAAGAACCTAGGCAGCTGCCTGTGCTTGGCGAGGAGCAGCTGCTGGATTCTTGCAATTGCCTTCAGTGCGCACAGAAGCCCGCTGCTCTGCTGCTTGGTTTTTCGCCTTCAGTCAATTGCACACTACTGAAGCTGAGGCAGGCTGTTCAGCTTTGCTGCTTTTCAGCATCTCAGCTGCCCTTCTGCTCAGTGACAGCTCTCCAGGTTTCTTGCCTTTGCCAGGCTGCAGCGTGCCGGCTACTACCCAGAGCTGGGCAGGAGTGGGCAGAGAGCACGGCCATCTGTCAGCAGGTTGCAGCTTGCCCAGGAAAATGCAGTGTCCTTGGCATGTGCAACAAATCCCATTTCTTGGCAAGGTCGGGCTAAGTGACCAGTGCTGGAACAGTTTCTCCTTGAGAACTGGAGCGGAAAAGCTTTTGGCTAAGATGTAGGCGACTAGAGAGGCAGAATACGCGGCTCCGGAGCTGGCCGAAAGCAAGTGCCGCTTCCCGGCGTCTTTCGGCAAAAGCGGCGCTCCGGAGCGCAGCGCTGCCGCTCAAGTCATCTGGGCGCGAAGTAGCCGCTTCTTCGCCTCCGGCAGCCGGAGATCGCCGTAGCTTGTAACAGGCGAAGAGCGAAGCCGCGAAGAAGCCGGCTTGTGTGCGAAGCTCGCAGACTGCTGCAGGACGGTGGCTGCTGCTCTCCTGCCTCTTGAATTCACTCTTGACATGCCAATGGAAGGTGTTCCAGGACAACCTTCCTGAGTTTTTATTTTAGTTTTCATGCATCCCTCCTTGGAAATTCTTGTTGCTCCCCAGAGTCTCCGAGATGCAGCGAACACGGTGGCAGCTGCTGAAAAGAAGGGCAACTGTGAGTTGGTCAAGAAGCAAGAACATAGGCAGCTGCCTGTGCTTGGCGAGGAGCAGCTGCTGGATTCTTGCAATTGCCTTCAGTGCGCACAGAAGCCCGCTGCTCTGCTGCTTGGTTTTTCGCCTTCAGTCAATTGCACACTACTGAAGCTGAGGCAGGCTGTTCAGCTTTGCTGCTTTTCAGCATCTCAGCTGCCCTTCTGCTCAGTGACAGCTCTCCAGGTTTCTTGCCTTCGCCAGGCTGCAGCGTGCCCGCTACTACCCAGAGCTGGGCAGGAGTGGGCAGAGAGCACGGCCATCTGTCAGCAGGTTGCAGCTTGCCCAGGAAAATGCAGTGTCCTTTCAATGTGCAGCAAATTCCATTTCTTGGCAAGGTCGGGCTAAGTGAGCTGTTCTGGTACACTTTCTCCTTGAGAACTGGAGCGGAAAAGCTTTTGGCTAAGATGTAGGCGTCTAGAGAGGCAGAATACGCGGCTCCGGAGCTGGCCAAAAGGAAGTGCCGCTTCCCGGCGTCTTTCGGCAAAAGCGGTGCTCCGGAGCGCACCGCTGCCGCTCCAGTGATCTGTGCGCGAAGTAGCTGCTTCTTGGCCTCCGGCAGCCGGAGATCGCGGTAGCTTGTAAGAAGAGAAGAACGAAGCCGCGAAGAAGCCGGCTTGTGTGCGAAGCTCGCAGACTGCTGCAGGACGGTGGCTGCCGCTCTCCTGCCTCTTGAATTCACTCTTGACATGCCAATGGAAGGTGTTCCAGGACAACCTTCCTGAGTTTTTATTTTAGTTTTCATGCATCCCTCCTTGGAAATTCTTGTTGCTCCCCAGAGTCTCCGAGATGCAGCGAACACGGTGGCAGCTGCTGAAAAGAAGGGCAGCGGTGAGTTGGTCAAGAAGCAAGAACATAGGCAGCTGCCTGTGCTTGGCAAGGAGCAGCTGCTGGATTCTTGCAATTGCCTTCAGTGCGCACAGAAGCCTGCTGCTCTGATGCTTGATTTTTCGCCTTCAGTCAATTGCACACTACTGAAGCTGAGGCAGGCTGTTCAGCTTTGCTGCTTTTCAGCATCTCAGCTGCCCTTCTGCTCTGTGACAGCTCTCCAGGTTTCTTGCCTTCGCCAGGCTGCAGCGTGCCCGCTACTAGCCAGAGCTGGGCAGGAGGGCGCAGAGAGCACAGCTATCTGTCAGCAGGTTGCAGCTTGCCCAGGAAAATGAAGTGTCCTTGGTATGTGCAGCAAATCCCATTTCTTGGCAAGGTCGGGCTAAGTGAGCTCTTCTGGTACACTTTTTCCTTGAGAACTGGAGCGGAAAAACTTTTCGCTAAGATGTAGGCGACTAGAGAGGCAGAATACGCGGCTCCGGAGCTGGCCGAAAGCAAGTGCCGCTTCCCGGCGTCTTTCGGCAAAAGCGGCGCTCCGGAGCGCAGCGCTGCCGCTCCAGTCATCTGGGCGCGAAGTAGCCGCTTTTTGGCCTCTGGCTGCCGGAGATCGCGGTAGCTTGCAAGAGGCGAAGAACGAAGCCGCGAAGAAGCCGGCTTGTGTGCGAAGCTCGCAGACTGCTGCAGGACGGTGGCTGCCGCTCTCCTGCCTCTTGAATTCACTCTTGACATGCCAATGGAAGGTGTTCCAGGACAACCTTCCTGAGTTTTTATTTTAGTTTTCATGCATCCCTCCTTGGAAATTCTTGTTGCTCCCCAGAGTCTCCGAGATGCAGCGAACACGGTGGCAGCTGCTGAAAAGAAGGGCAGCGGTGAGTTGGTCAAGAAGCAAGAACATAGGCAGCTGCCTGTGCTTGGCAAGGAGCAGCTGCTGGATTCTTGCAATTGCCTTCAGTGCGCACAGAAGCCCGCTGCTCTGCTGCTTGATTTTTCGCCTTCAGTCAATTGCACACTACTGAAGCTGAGGCAGGCTGTTCAGCTTTGCTGCTTTTCAGCATCTCAGCTGCCCTTCTGCTCTGTGACAGCTCTCCAGGTTTCTTGCCTTCGCCAGGCTGCAGCGTGCCCGCTACTACCCAGAGCTGGGCAGGAGTGGGCAGAGAGCACGGCCATCTGTCAGCAGGTTGCAGCTTGCCCAGGAAAATGCAGTTTCCTTGGCATGTGCAGCAAATCCCATTTCTTGGCAAGGTCGGGCTAAGTGAGCTGTTCTGGTACACTTTCTCCTTGAGAACTGGAGCGGAAAAGCTTTTCACTAAGATGTAGGCGACTAGAGAGGCAGAATACGCGGCTCCGGAGCTGGCCGAAAGCAAGCGCCGCTTCCCGGCGTCTTTCGGCAAAAGCGGCACTCCGGAGCGCACCGCTGCCGCTCCAGTGATCTGGGCGCGAAGTAGCCGCTTCTTGGCCTCCGGCAGCCGCATATCGCGGTAGCTTGCAAGAGGCGAAGAGCGAAGCCGCGAAGAAGCCGGCTTGTGTGCGAAGCTCGCAGACAGCTGCAGGACGGTGGCTGCCGCTCTCCTGCTGTTGAATTCACTCTTGACATGCCAATGGAAGGTGTTCCAGGACAACCTTCCTGAGTTTTTATTTTAGTTTTCATGCATCCCTCCTTGGAAATTCTTGTTGCTCCCCAGAGTCTCCGAGATGAAGCGAACACGGTGGCAGCTGCTGAAAAGAAGGGCAACTGTGAGTTGGTCAAGAAGCAAGAACATAGGCAGCTGCCTGTGCTTGGCGAGGAGCAGCTGCTGGATTCTTGCAATTGCCTTCAGTGCGCACAGAAGCCCGCTGCTCTGCTGCTTGGTTTTTCGCCTTCAGTCAATTGCACACTACTGAAGCTGAGGCAGGCTGTTCAGCTTTGCTGCTTTTCAGCATCTCAGCTGCCCTTCTGCTCAGTGACAGCTCTCCAGGTTTCTTGCCTTCGCCAGGCTGCAGCGTGCCCGCTACTACCCAGAGCTGGGCAGGAGTGGGCAGAGAGCACGGCCATCTGTCAGCAGGTTGCAGCTTGCCCAGGAAAATGCAGTGTCCTTGGCATGTGCAGCAAATCCCATTTCTTGGCAAGGTCGGGCTAAGTGACCAGTGCTGGAACAGTTTCTCCTTGAGAACTGGAGCGGAAAAGCTTTTGGCTAAGATGTAGGCGTCTAGAGAGGCAGAATACGCGGCTCCGGAGCTGGCCAAAAGGAAGTGCCGCTTCCCGGCGTCTTTAGGCAAAAGCGGCGCTCCGGAGCGCAGCGCTGCCGCTCCAGTCATCTGGGCGCGAAGTAGCCGCTTCTTGGCCTCCGGCAGCCGGAGATCGCGGTAGCTTGTAAGAGGCGAAGAACGAAGCCGCGAAGAAGCCGGCTTGTGTGCGAAGCTCGCAGACTGCTGCAGGACGGTGGCTGCCGCTCTCCTGCCTCTTGAATTCACTCTTGACATGCCAATGGAAGGTGTTCCAGGACAACCTTCCTGAGTTTTTATTTTAGTTTTCATGCATCCCTCCTTGGAAATTCTTGTTGCTCCCCAGAGTCTCCGAGATGCAGAGAACACGATGGCAGCTGCTGAAAAGAAGGGCAACTGTGAGTTGGTCAAGAAGCAAGAACATAGGCAGCTGCCTGTGCTTGGCAAGGAGCAGCTGCTGGATTCTTGCAATTGCCTTCAGTGCGCACAGAAGCCCGCTGCTCTGCTGCTTGGTTTTTCGCCTTCAGTCAATTGCACACTACTGAAGCTGAGGCAGGCTGTTCAGCTTTGCTGCTTTTCAGCATCTCAGCTGCCCTTCTGCTCTGTGACAGCTCTCCAGGTTTCTTGCCTTCGCCAGGCTGCAGCGTGCCCGCTACTACCCAGAGCTGGGCAGGAGTGGGCAGAGAGCACGGCCATCTGTCAGCAGGTTGCAGCTTGCCCAGGAAAATGCAGTGTCCTTGGCATGTGCAGCAAATCCCATTTCTTGGCAAGGTCGGGCTAAGTGAGCTGTTCTGGTACACTTTCTCCTTGAGAACTGGAGCGGAAAAGCTTTTCGCTAAGATGTAGGCGACTAGAGAGGCAGAATACGCGGCTCCGGAGCTGGCCGAAAGCAAGTGCCGCTTCCCGGCGTCTTTAGGCAAAAGCGGCGCTCCGGAGCGCAGCGCTGCCGCTCCAGTCATCTGGGCGCGAAGTAGCCGCTTCTTGGCCTCCGGCAGCCGGAGATCGCGCTAGCTTGTAAGAGGCGAAGAACGAAGCCGCGAAGAAGCCGGCTTGTGTGCGAAGCTCGCAGACTGCTGCAGGACGGTGGCTGCCGCTCTCCTGCCTCTTGAATTCACTCTTGACATGCCAATGGAAGGTGTTCCAGGACAACCTTCCTGAGTTTTTATTTTAGTTTTCATGCATCCCTCCTTGGAAATTCTTGTTGCTCCCCAGAGTCTCCGAGATGCAGAGAACACGATGGCAGCTGCTGAAAAGAAGGGCAACTGTGAGTTGGTCAAGAAGCAAGAACATAGGCAGCTGCCTGTGCTTGGCAAGGAGCAGCTGCTGGATTCTTGCAATTGCCTTCAGTGCGCACAGAAGCCCGCTGCTCTGCTGCTTGGTTTTTCGCCTTCAGTCAATTGCACACTACTGAAGCTGAGGCAGGCTGTTCAGCTTTGCTGCTTTTCAGCATCTCAGCTGCCCTTCTGCTCTGTGACAGCTCTCCAGGTTTCTTGCCTTTGCCAGGCTGCAGCGTGCCCGCTACTACCCAGAGCTGGGCAGGAGTGGGCAGAGAGCACGGCCATCTGTCAGCAGGTTGCAGCTTGCCCAGGAAAATGCAGTGTCCTTGGCATGTGCAGCAAATCCCATTTCTTGGCAAGGTCGGGCTAAGTGAGCCGTTCTGGTACACTTTCTCCTTGAGAACTGGAGCGGAAAAGCTTTTCGCTAAGATGTAGGCGACTAGAGAGGCAGAATACGCAGCTCCGGAGCTGGCCGAAAGCAAGTGCCGCTTCCCGGCGTCTTTCGGCAAAAGCGGCGCTCCGGAGCGCTGCGCTGCCGCTCCAGTCATCTGTGCGCGAAGTAGCCGCTTCTTGGCCTCCGGCAGCCGGAGATCGCCGTAGCTTGTAAGAGGCGAAGAACGAAGCCGCGAAGAAGCCGGCTTGTGTGCGAAGCTCGCAGACTGCTGCAGGACGGTGGCTGCCGCTCTCCTGCCTCTTGATTTCACTCTTGACATGCCAATGGAAGGTGTTCTAGGACAACCTTCCTGAGTTTTTATTTTAGTTTTCATGCATCCCTCCTTGGAAATTCTTGTTGCTCCCCAGAGTCTCCGAGATGCAGAGAACACGGTGGCAGCTGCTGAAAAGAAGGGCAACTGTGAGTTGGTCAAGAAGCAAGAACATAGGCAGCTGCCTGTGCTTGGCAAGGAGCAGCTGCTGGATTCCTGCAATTGCCTTCAGTGCACACAGAAGCCCGCTGCTCTGCTGCTTGGTTTTTCGCCTTCAGTCAATTGCACACTACTGAAGCTGAGGCAGGCTGTTCAGCTTTGCTGCTTTTCAGCATCTCAGCTGCCCTTCTGCTCTGTGACAGCTCTCCAGGTTTCTTGCCTTCGCCAGGCTGCAGCGTGACCGCTACTAGCCAGAGCTGGGCAGGAGTGCGCAGAGAGCACGGCCATCTGTCAGCAGGTTGCAGCTTGCCCAGGAAAATGCAGTGTCCTTGGCATGTGCAGCAAATCCCATTTCTTGGCAAGGTCGGGCTAAGTGAGCTGTTCTGGTACACTTTCTCCTTGAGAACTGGAGCGGAAAAGCTTTTCGCTAAGATGTAGGCGACTAGAGAAGCAGAATACGCGGCTCCGCAGCTGGCCGAAAGCAAGTGCCGCTTCCCGGCGTCTTTAGGCAAAAGCTGCGCTCCGGAGCTCAGCGCTGCCGCTCCAGTCATCTGGGCGCGAAGTAGCCGCTTCTTGGCCTCCGGCAGCCGGAGATCGCGGTAGCTTGTAAGAGGCGAAGAACGAAGCCGCGAAGAAGCCGGCTTGTGTGCGAAACTCGCAGACTGCTGCAGGACGGTGGCTGCCGCTCTCCTCCCTCTTGAATTCACTCTTGACATGCCAATGGAAGGTGTTCCAGGACAACCTTCCTGAGTTTTTATTTTACTTTTCATGCATCCCTCCTTGGAAATTCTTGTTGCTCCGCAGAGTCTCCGAGATGCAGCGAACACGGTGGCAGCTGCTGAAAAGAAGGGCAACTGTGAGTTGGTCAAGAAGCAAGAACATAGGCAGCTGCCTGTGCTTGGCAAGGAGCAGCTGCTGGATTCTTGCAATTGCCTTCAGTACGCACAGAAGCCCGCTGCTCTGCTGCTTGGTTTTTCGCCTTCAGTCAATTGCACACTACTGAAGCTGAGGCAGGCTGTTCAGCTTTGCTGCTTTTCAGCATCTCAGCTGCCCTTCTGCTCAGTGACAGCTCTCCAGGTTTCTTGCCTTTGCCAGGCTGCAGCGTGCCCGCTACTAGCCAGAGTTGGGCAGGAGTGGGCAGAGAGCACGGCCATCTGTCAGCAGGTTGCAGCTTGCCCAGGAAAATGCAGTGTCCTTGGCATGTGCAGCAAATCCCATTTCTTGGCAAGGTCGGGCTAAGTGAGCTGTTCTGGTACACTTTCTCCTTGAGAACTGGAGCGGAAAAGCTTTTTGCTAAGATGTAGGCGACTAGAGAGGCAGAATACGCGGCTCCGGAGCTGGCCGAAGGGAAGTGCCGCTTCCCGGCGTCTTTAGGCAAAAGCGGCGCTGCGGAGCGCAGCGCTGCCGCTCCAGTCATCTGGGCGTGAAGTAGTCGCTTCTTGGCCTCCAGCAGCCGGAGATCGCGGTAGCTTGTAAGAGGCGAAGAACGAAGCGGCAAAGAAGCCGGCTTGTGTGCGAAGCTCGCAGACTGCTGCAGGACGGTGGCTGCCGCTCTCCTGCCTCTTGAATTCACTCTTGACATGCCAATGGAAGGTGTTCCAGGACAACCTTCCTGAGTTTTTATTTTAGTTTTCATGCATCCCTCCTTGGAAATTCTTGTTGCTCCCCAGAGTCTCCGAGATGCAGAGAAAACGGTGGCAGCTGCTGAAAAGAAGGGCAACTGTGAGTTGGTCAAGAAGCAAGAACATAGGCAGCTGCCTGTGCTTGGCAAGGAGCAGCTGCTGGATTCTTGCAATTGCCTTCAGTGCACACAGAAGCCCGCTGCTCTGCTGCTTGGTTTTTCGCCTTCAGTCAATTGCACACTACTGAAGCTGAGGCAGGCTGTTCAGCTTTGCTGCTTTTCAGCATCTCAGCTGCCCTTCTGCTCTGTGACAGCTCTCCAGGTTTCTTGCCTTCGCCAGGCTACAGCGTGCCCGTTACTAGCCAGAGCTGGGCAGGAGTGGGTAGAGAGCACGGCCATCTGTCAGCAGGTTGCAGCTTGCCCAGGAAAATGCAATGTCCTTGGCATGTGCAGCAAATCCCATTTCTTGGCAAGGTCGGGCTAAGTGAGCTGTTCTGGTACACTTTCTCCTTGAGAACTGGAGCGGAAAAGCTTTTCGCTAAGATGTAGGCGACTAGAGAGGCAGAATACGCGGCTCCGCAGCTGGCCGAAAGCAAATGCCGCTTCCCGGCGTCTTTAGGCAAAAGCGGCGCTCTGGAGCGCAGCGCTGCCGCTCCAGTCATCTGGGCGCGAAGTAGCCGCTTCTTGGCCTCCGGCAGCCGGAGATCGTGCTAGCTTGTAAGAGGCGAAGAACGAAGCCGCGAAGAAGCCGGCTTGTGTGCGAAGCTCGCAGACTGCTGCAGGACGGTGGCTGCCGCTCTCCTGCCTCTTGAATTCACTCTTGACATGCCAATGGAAGGTGTTCCAGGACAACCTTCCTGAGTTTTTATTTTAGTTTTCATGCATCCCTCCTTGGAAATTCTTGTTGCTCCCCAGAGTCTCCGAGATGCAGCGAACACGGTGGCAGCTGCTGAAAAGAAGGGCAACTGTGAGTTGGTCAAGAAGCAAGAACATAGGCAGCTGCCTGTGCTTGGCACGGAGCAGCTGCTGGATTCTTGCAATTGCCTTCAGTGCGCACAGAAGCCCGCTGCTCTGCTGCTTGGTTTTTCGCCTTCAGTCAATTGCACACTACTGAAGCTGAGGCAGGCTGTTCTGCTTTGCTGCTTTTCAGCATCTCAGCTGCCCTTCTGCTCTGTGACAGCTCTCCAGGTTTCTTGCCTTCGCCAGGCTGCAGCGTGCCCGCTACTACCCAGAGCTGGGCAGGAGTGGGCAGAGAGCACGGCCATCTGTCAGCAGGTTGCAGCTTGCCCAGGAAAATGCAGTGTCCTTGGCATGTGCAGCAAATCCCATTTCTTGGCAAGGTCGGGCTAAGTGACCAGTGCTGGTACACTTTCTCCTTGAGAACTGGAGCGGAAAAGCTTTTTGCTAAGATGTAGGCATCTAGAGAGGCAGAATACGCGGCTCCGGAGCTGGCCAAAAGGAAGTGCCGCTTCCCGGCGTCTTTCGGCAAAAGCGGCGCTCCGGAGCGCTGCGCTGCCGCTCCAGTCATCTGGGCGCGAAGTAGCCGCTTCTTGGCCTCCGGCAGCCGGAGATCGCCGTAGCTTGTAAGAGGCGAAGAACGAAGCCGCGAAGAAGCCGGCTTGTGTGCGAAGCTCGCAGACTGCTGCAGGACGGTGGCTGCCGCTCTCCTGCCTCTTGAATTCACTCTTGACATGCCAATGGAAGGTGTTCCAGGACAACCTTCCTGAGTTTTTATTTTAGTTTTCATGCATCCCTCCTTGGAAATTCTTGCTGCTCCGCAGAGTCTCCGAGATGCAGAGAACACGGTGGCAGCTGCTGAAAAGAAGGGCAACTGTGAGTTGGTCAAGAAGCAAGAACATAGGCAGCTGCCTGTGCTTGGCAAGGAGCAGCTGCTGGATTCCTGCAATTGCCTTCAGTGCACACAGAAGCCCGCTGCTCTGCTGCTTGGTTTTTCGCCTTCAGTCAATTGCACACTACTGAAGCTGAGGCAGGCTGTTCAGCTTTGCTGCTTTTCAGCATCTCAGCTGCCCTTCTGCTCTGTGACAGCTCTCCAGGTTTCTTGCCTTCGCCAGGCTGCAGCGTGACCGCTACTAGCCAGAGCTGGGCAGGAGTGGGCAGAGAGCACGGCCATCTGTCAGCAGGTTGCAGCTTGCCCAGGAAAATGCAGTGTCCTTGCCATGTGCAGCAAATCCCATTTCTTGGCAAGGTCGGGCTAAGTGAGCTGTTCTGGTACACTTTCTCCTTGAGAACTGGAGCGGAAAAGCTTTTTGCTAAGATGTAGGCTACTAGAGAGGCAGAATACGCGGCTCCGGAGCTGGCCGAAGGGAAGTGCCGCTTCCCGGCGTCTTTAGGCAAAAGCGGCGCTCTGGAGCGCAGCGCTGCCGCTCCAGTCATCTGGGCGCGAAGTAGCCGCTTCTTGGCCTCCGGCAGCCGGAGATCGCGGTAGCTTGTAAGAAGAGAAGAACGAAGCCGCGAAGAAGCCGGCTTGTGTGCGAAGCTCGCAGACTGCTGCAGGAGGGGGGCTGCCGCTCTCCTGCCTCTTGAATTCACTCTTGACATGCCAATGGAAGGTGTGCCAGGACAACCTTCCTGAGTTTTTATTTTAGTTTTCATGCATCCCTCCTTGGAAATTCTTGTTGCCCCCCAGAGGCTCCGAGATGCAGCGAACACGGTGGCAGCTGCTGAAAAGAAGGGCAGCGGTGAGTTGGTCAAGAAGCAAGAACATAGGCAGCTGCCTGTGCTTGGCAAGGAGCAGCTGCTGGATTCTTGCAATTGCCTTCAGTGCGCACAGAAGCCTGCTGCTCTGATGCTTGATTTTTCACCTTCAGTCAATTGCACACTACTGAAGCTGAGGCAGGCTGTTCAGCTTTGCTGCTTTTCAGCATCTCAGCTGCCCTTCTGCTCTGTGACAGCTCTCCAGGTTTCTTGCCTTCGCCAGGCTGCAGCGTGCCCGTTACTAGCCAGAGCTGGGCAGGAGTGGGCAGAGAGCACGGCCATCTGTCAGCAGGTTGCAGCTTGCCCAGGAAAATGCAATGTCCTTGGCATGTGCAGCAAATCCCATTTCTTGGCAAGGTCGGGCTAAGTGAGCTGTTCTGGTACACTTTCTCCTTGAGAACTGGAGCGGAAAAGCTTTTTGCTAAGATGTAGGCTACTAGAGAGGCAGAATACGCGGCTCCGGAGCTGGCCGAAGGGAAGTGCCGCTTCCCGGCGTCTTTAGGCAAAAGCGGCGCTCTGGAGCGCAGCGCTGCCGCTCCAGTCATCTGGGCGCGAAGTAGCCGCTTCTTGGCCTCCGGCAGCCGGAGATCGCGGTAGCTTGTAAGAAGAGAAGAACGAAGCCGCGAAGAAGCCGGCTTGTGTGCGAAGCTCGCAGACTGCTGCAGGAGGGTGGCTGCCGCTCTCCTGCCTCTTGAATTCACTCTTGACATGCCAATGGAAGGTGTTCCAGGACAACCTTCCTGAGTTTTTATTTTAGTTTTCATGCATCCCTCCTTGGAAATTCTTGTTGCTCCCCAGAGGCTCCGAGATGCAGCGAACACGGTGGCAGCTGCTGAAAAGAAGGGCAGCGGTGAGTTGGTCAAGAAGCAAGAACACAGGCAGCTGCCTGTGCTTGGCAAGGAGCAGCTGCTGGATTCTTGCAATTGCCTTCAGTGCGCACAGAAGCCTGCTGCTCTGATGCTTGATTTTTCACCTTCAGTCAATTGCACACTACTGAAGCTGAGGCAGGCTGTTCAGCTTTGCTGCTTTTCAGCATCTCAGCTGCCCTTCTGCTCAGTGACAGCTCTCCAGGTTTCTTGCCTTCGCCAGGCTGCAGCGTGCCCGCTACTACCCAGAGCTGGGCAGGAGTGCGCAGAGAGCACAGCTATCTGTCAGCAGGTTGCAGCTTGCCCAGGAAAATGCAGTGTCCTTGGCATGTGCAGCAAATCCCATTTCTTGGCAAGGTCGGGCTAAGTGAGCTGTTCTGGTACACTTTCTCCTTGAGAACTGGAGCGGAAAAACTTTTCGCTAAGATGTAGGCGACTAGAGAGGCAGAATACGCGGCTCCGGAGCTGGCCGAAAGCAAGTGCCGCTTCCCGGCGTCTTTCGGCAAAAGCGGCGCTCCGGAGCGCAGCGCTGCCGCTCCAGTCATCTGGGCGCAAAGTAGCCGCTTCTTGGCCTCCGGCAGCCGGAGATCGTGCTAGCTTGTAAGAGGCGAAGAACGAAGCCGCGAAGAAGCCGGCTTGTGTGCGAAGCTCGCAGACTGCTGCAGGACGGTGGCTGCCGCTCTCCTGCCTCTTGAATTCACTCTTGACATGCCAATGGAAGGTGTTCCAGGACAACCTTCCTGAGTTTTTATTTTAGTTTTCATGCATCCCTCCTTGGAAATTCTTGTTGCTCCCCAGAGTCTCCGAGATGCAGCGAACACGGTGGCAGCTGCTGAAAAGAAGGGCAACTGTGAGTTGGTCAAGAAGCAAGAACATAGGCAGCTGCCTGTGCTTGGCACGGAGCAGCTGCTGGATTCTTGCAATTGCCTTCAGTGCGCACAGAAGCCCGCTGCTCTGCTGCTTGGTTTTTCGCCTTCAGTCAATTGCACACTACTGAAGCTGAGGCAGGCTGTTCTGCTTTGCTGCTTTTCAGCATCTCAGCTGCCCTTCTGCTCTGTGACAGCTCTCCAGGTTTCTTGCCTTCGCCAGGCTGCAGCGTGCCCGCTACTACCCAGAGCTGGGCAGGAGTGGGCAGAGAGCACGGCCATCTGTCAGCAGGTTGCAGCTTGCCCAGGAAAATGCAGTGTCCTTGGCATGTGCAGCAAATCCCATTTCTTGGCAAGGTCGGGCTAAGTGACCAGTGCTGGTACACTTTCTCCTTGAGAACTGGAGCGGAAAAGCTTTTTGCTAAGATGTAGGCGTCTAGAGAGGCAGAATACGCGGCTCCGGAGCTGGCCAAAAGGAAGTGCCGCTTCCCGGCGTCTTTCGGCAAAAGCGGCGCTCCGGAGCGCTGCGCTGCCGCTCCAGTCATCTGGGCGCGAAGTAGCCGCTTCTTGGCCTCCGGCAGCCGGAGATCGCCGTAGCTTGTAAGAGGCGAAGAACGAAGCCGCGAAGAAGCCGGCTTGTGTGCGAAGCTCGCAGACTGCTGCAGGACGGTGGCTGCCGCTCTCCTGCCTCTTGAATTCACTCTTGACATGCCAATGGAAGGTGTTCCAGGACAACCTTCCTGAGTTTTTATTTTAGTTTTCATGCATCCCTCCTTGGAAATTCTTGCTGCTCCGCAGAGTCTCCGAGATGCAGAGAACACGGTGGCAGCTGCTGAAAAGAAGGGCAACTGTGAGTTGGTCAAGAAGCAAGAACATAGGCAGCTGCCTGTGCTTGGCAAGGAGCAGCTGCTGGATTCCTGCAATTGCCTTCAGTGCACACAGAAGCCCGCTGCTCTGCTGCTTGGTTTTTCGCCTTCAGTCAATTGCACACTACTGAAGCTGAGGCAGGCTGTTCAGCTTTGCTGCTTTTCAGCATCTCAGCTGCCCTTCTGCTCTGTGACAGCTCTCCAGGTTTCTTGCCTTCGCCAGGCTGCAGCGTGACCGCTACTAGCCAGAGCTGGGCAGGAGTGGGCAGAGAGCACGGCCATCTGTCAGCAGGTTGCAGCTTGCCCAGGAAAATGCAGTGTCCTTGCCATGTGCAGCAAATCCCATTTCTTGGCAAGGTCGGGCTAAGTGAGCTGTTCTGGTACACTTTCTCCTTGAGAACTGGAGCGGAAAAGCTTTTTGCTAAGATGTAGGCTACTAGAGAGGCAGAATACGCGGCTCCGGAGCTGGCCGAAGGGAAGTGCCGCTTCCCGGCGTCTTTAGGCAAAAGCGGCGCTCTGGAGCGCAGCGCTGCCGCTCCAGTCATCTGGGCGCGAAGTAGCCGCTTCTTGGCCTCCGGCAGCCGGAGATCGCGGTAGCTTGTAAGAAGAGAAGAACGAAGCCGCGAAGAAGCCGGCTTGTGTGCGAAGCTCGCAGACTGCTGCAGGAGGGGGGCTGCCGCTCTCCTGCCTCTTGAATTCACTCTTGACATGCCAATGGAAGGTGTGCCAGGACAACCTTCCTGAGTTTTTATTTTAGTTTTCATGCATCCCTCCTTGGAAATTCTTGTTGCCCCCCAGAGGCTCCGAGATGCAGCGAACACGGTGGCAGCTGCTGAAAAGAAGGGCAGCGGTGAGTTGGTCAAGAAGCAAGAACATAGGCAGCTGCCTGTGCTTGGCAAGGAGCAGCTGCTGGATTCTTGCAATTGCCTTCAGTGCGCACAGAAGCCTGCTGCTCTGATGCTTGATTTTTCACCTTCAGTCAATTGCACACTACTGAAGCTGAGGCAGGCTGTTCAGCTTTGCTGCTTTTCAGCATCTCAGCTGCCCTTCTGCTCTGTGACAGCTCTCCAGGTTTCTTGCCTTCGCCAGGCTGCAGCGTGCCCGTTACTAGCCAGAGCTGGGCAGGAGTGGGCAGAGAGCACGGCCATCTGTCAGCAGGTTGCAGCTTGCCCAGGAAAATGCAATGTCCTTGGCATGTGCAGCAAATCCCATTTCTTGGCAAGGTCGGGCTAAGTGAGCTGTTCTGGTACACTTTCTCCTTGAGAACTGGAGCGGAAAAGCTTTTTGCTAAGATGTAGGCTACTAGAGAGGCAGAATACGCGGCTCCGGAGCTGGCCGAAGGGAAGTGCCGCTTCCCGGCGTCTTTAGGCAAAAGCGGCGCTCTGGAGCGCAGCGCTGCCGCTCCAGTCATCTGGGCGCGAAGTAGCCGCTTCTTGGCCTCCGGCAGCCGGAGATCGCGGTAGCTTGTAAGAAGAGAAGAACGAAGCCGCGAAGAAGCCGGCTTGTGTGCGAAGCTCGCAGACTGCTGCAGGAGGGTGGCTGCCGCTCTCCTGCCTCTTGAATTCACTCTTGACATGCCAATGGAAGGTGTTCCAGGACAACCTTCCTGAGTTTTTATTTTAGTTTTCATGCATCCCTCCTTGGAAATTCTTGTTGCTCCCCAGAGGCTCCGAGATGCAGCGAACACGGTGGCAGCTGCTGAAAAGAAGGGCAGCGGTGAGTTGGTCAAGAAGCAAGAACACAGGCAGCTGCCTGTGCTTGGCAAGGAGCAGCTGCTGGATTCTTGCAATTGCCTTCAGTGCGCACAGAAGCCTGCTGCTCTGATGCTTGATTTTTCACCTTCAGTCAATTGCACACTACTGAAGCTGAGGCAGGCTGTTCAGCTTTGCTGCTTTTCAGCATCTCAGCTGCCCTTCTGCTCAGTGACAGCTCTCCAGGTTTCTTGCCTTCGCCAGGCTGCAGCGTGCCCGCTACTAGCCAGAGCTGGGCAGGAGTGCGCAGAGAGCACAGCTATCTGTCAGCAGGTTGCAGCTTGCCCAGGAAAATGCAGTGTCCTTGGCATGTGCAGCAAATCCCATTTCTTGGCAAGGTCGGGCTAAGTGAGCTGTTCTGGTACACTTTCTCCTTGAGAACTGGAGCGGAAAAACTTTTCGCTAAGATGTAGGCGACTAGAGAGGCAGAATACGCGGCTCCGGAGCTGGCCGAAAGCAAGTGCCGCTTCCCGGCGTCTTTCGGCAAAAGCGGCGCTCCGGAGCGCAGCGCTGCCGCTCCAGTCATCTGGGCGCAAAGTAGCCGCTTTTTGGCCTCTGGCTGCCGGAGATCGCGGTAGCTTGCAAGAGGCGAAGAACGAAGCCGCGAAGAAGCCGGCTTGTGTGCGAAGCTCGCAGACTGCTGCAGGACGGTGGCTGCCGCTCTCCTGCCTCTTGAATTCACTCTTGACATGCCAATGGAAGGTGTTCCAGGACAACCTTCCTGAGTTTTTATTTTAGTTTTCATGCATCCCTCCTTGGAAATTCTTGTTGCTCCCCAGAGTCTCCGAGATGCAGCGAACACGGTGGCAGCTGCTGAAAAGAAGGGCAACTGTGAGTTGGTCAAGAAGCAAGAACATAGGCAGCTGCCTGTGCTTGGCAAGGAGCAGCTGCTGGATTCTTGCAATTGCCTTCAGTGCGCACAGAAGCCCGCTGCTCTGCTGCTTGATTTTTCGCCTTCAGTCAATTGCACACTACTGAAGCTGAGGCAGGCTGTTCAGCTTTGCTGCTTTTCAGCATCTCAGCTGCCCTTCTGCTCTGTGACAGCTCTCCAGGTTTCTTGGCTTCGCCAGGCTGCAGCGTGACCGCTACTACCCAGAGCTGGGCAGGAGTGGGCAGAGAGCACGGCCATCTGTCAGCAGGTTGCAGCTTGCCCAGGAAAATGCAGTGTCCTTGGCATGTGCAGCAAATCCCATTTCTTGGCAAGGTCGGGCTAAGTGAGCTGTTCTGGTACACTTTCTCCTTGAGAACTGGAGCGGAAAAGCTTTTCACTAAGATGTAGGCGACTAGAGAGGCAGAATACGCGGCTCCGGAGCTGGCCGAAAGCAAGTGCCGCTTCCCGGCGTCTTTAGACAAAAGCGGCACTCCGGAGCGCACCGCTGCCGCTCCAGTCATCTGTGCGCGAAGTAGCCGCTTCTTGGCCTCCGGCAGCCGGAGATCGCGGTAGCTTGCAAGAGGCGAAGAACGAAGCCGCGAAGAAGCCGGCTTGTGTGCGAAGCTCGCAGACTGCTGCAGGACGGTGGCTGCCGCTCTCCTGCTGTTGAATTCACTCTTGACATGCCAATGGAAGGTGTTCCAGGACAACCTTCCTGAGTTTTTATTTTAGTTTTCATGCATCCCTCCTTGGAAATTCTTGTTGCTCCCCAGAGTCTCCGAGATGCAGCGAACACGGTGGCAGCTGCTGAAAAGAAGGGCAACTGTGAGTTGGTCAAGAAGCAAGAACATAGGCAGCTGCCTGTGCTTGGCAAGGAGCAGCTGCTGGATTCTTGCAATTGCCTTCAGTGCGCACAGAAGCCCGCTGCTCTGCTGCTTGATTTTTCGCCTTCAGTCAATTGCACACTACTGAAGCTGAGGCAGGCTGTTCAGCTTTGCTGCTTTTCAGCATCTCAGCTGCCCTTCTGCTCAGTGACAGCTCTCCAGGTTTCTTGCCTTCGCCAGGATGCAGCGTGCCCGCTACTACCCAGAGCTGGGCAGGAGTGGGCAGAGAGCACGGCCATCTGTCAGCAGTTTGCAGCTTGCCCAGGAAAATGCAGTTTCCTTGGCATGTGTAGCAAATCCCATTTCTTGGCAAGGTCGGGCTAAGTGAGCTGTTCTGGTACACTTTCTCCTTGAGAACTGGAGCGGAAAAGCTTTTCACTAAGATGTAGGCGACTAGAGAGGCAGAATACGCGGCTCCGCAGCTGGCCAAAACAAGCGCCGATTCCCGGCGTATTTAGGCAAAAGCGGCACTCCGGAGCGCACCGCTGCCGCTCCAGTCATCTGGGCGCGAAGTAGCCGCTTCTTGGCCTCCGGCAGCCGGAGATCGCGGTAGCTTGCAAGAGGCGAAGAGCGAAGCCGCGAAGAAGCCGGCTTGTGTGCGAAGCTCGCAGACTGCTGCAGGACGGTGGCTGCCGCTCTCCTGCCTCTTGAATTCACTCTTGACATGCCAATGGAAGGTGTTCCAGGACAACCTTCCTGAGTTTTTATTTTAGTTTTCATGCATCCCTCCTTGGAAATTCTTGTTGCTCCCCAGAGGCTCCGAGATGCAGCGAACACGGTGGCAGCTGCTGAAAAGAAGGGCAGCGGTGTGTTGGTCAAGAAGCAAGAACATAGGCAGCTGCCTGTGCTTGGCAAGGAGCAGCTGCTGGATTCTTGCAATTGCCTTCAGTGCGCACAGAAGCCTGCTGCTCTGCTGCTTGATTTTTCGCCTTCAGTCAATTGCACACTACTGAAGCTGAGGCAGGCTGTTCAGCTTTGCTGCTTTTCAGCATCTCAGCTGCCCTTCTGCTCTGTGACAGCTCTCCAGGTTTCTTGCCTTCGCCAGGCTGCAGCGTGCCCGCTACTAGCCAGAGCTGGGCAGGAGTGGGCAGAGAGCACGGCCATCTGTCAGCAGTTTGCAGCTTGCCCAGGAAAATGAAGTGTCCTTGGCATGTGCAGCAAATCCCATTTCTTGGCAAGGTCGGGCTAAGTGAGCTGTTCTGGTACACTTTCTCCTTGAGAACTGGAGTGGAAAAACTTTTCGCTAAGATGTAGGCGAATAGAGAGGCAGAATACGCGGCTCCGGAGCTGGCCGAAAGCAAGCGCCGCTTCCCGGCGTCTTTAGACAAAAGCGGCGCTCCGGAGCGCAGCGCTGCCGCTCCAGTCATCTGGGCGCGAAGTAGCCGCTTCTTGGCCTCCGGCAGCCGGAGATCGCGGTAGCTTGTAAGAGGCGAAGAACGAAGCCGCGAAGAAGCCGGCTTGTGTGCGAAGCTCGCAGACTGCTGCAGGACGGTGGCTGCCGCTCTCCTGCCTCTTGAATTCACTCTTGACATGCCAATGGAAGGTGTTCCAGGACAACCTTCCTGAGTTTTTATTTTAGTTTTCATGCATCCCTCCTTGGAAATTCTTGCTGCTCCGCAGAGTCTCCGAGATGCAGAGAACACGGTGGCAGCTGCTGAAAAGAAGGGCAACTGTGAGTTGGTCAAGAAGCAAGAACATAGGCAGCTGCCTGTGCTTGGCAAGGAGCAGCTGCTGGATTCTTGCAATTGCCTTCAGTGCGCACAGAAGCCCGCTGCTCTGCTGCTTGATTTTTCGCCTTCAGTCAATTGTACACTACTGAAGCTGAGGCAGGCTGTTCAGCTTTGCTGCTTTTCAGCATCTCAGCTGCCCTTCTGCTCAGTGACAGCTCTCCAGGTTTCTTGCCTTCGCCAGGCTGCAGCGTGCCCACTACTACCCAGAGCTGGGCAGGAGTGGGCAGAGAGCACGGCCATCTGTCAGCAGTTTGCAGCTTGCCCAGGAAAATGCAGTGTCCTTGCAATGTGCAGCAAATCCCATTTCTTGGCAAGGTCAGGCTAAATGAGCTGTTCTGGTACACTTTCTCCTTGAGAACTGGAGCGGAAAAGCTTTTCGCGAAGATGTAGGCGACTAGAGAGGCAGAATACGCGGCTCCGGAGCTGGCCGAAAGCAAGTGCAGCTTCCCGGCATCTTTCGGCAAAAGCGGCGCTCCGGAGCGCAGCGCTGCCGCTCCAGTCATCTGGGCGCGAAGTAGCCGCTTCTTGGCCTCCGGCAGCCGGAGATCGCGGTAGCTTGTAAGAGGCGAAGAACGAAGCCGCGAAGAAGCCGGCTTGTGTGCGAAGCTCGCAGACTGCTGCAGGACGGTGGCTGCCGCTCTCCTGCCTCTTGAATTCACTCTTGACATGCCAATGGAAGGTGTTCCAGGACAACCTTCCTGAGTTTTTATTTTAGTTTTCATGCATCCCTCCTTGGAAATTCTTGTTGCTCCCCAGAGTCTCCGAGATGCAGCGAACACGGTGGCAGCTGCTGAAAAGAAGGGCAACTGTGAGTTGGTCAAGAAGCAAGAACATAGGCAGCTGCCTGTGCTTGGCAAGGAGCAGCTGCTGGATTCTTGCAATTGCCTTCAGTGCGCACAGAAGCCCGCTGCTCTGCTGCTTGATTTTTCGCCTTCAGTCAATTGCACACTACTGAAGCTGAGGCAGGCTGTTCAGCTTTGCTGCTTTTCAGCATCTCAGCTGCCCTTCTGCTCAGTGACAGCTCTCCAGGTTTCTTGCCTTCGCCAGGCTGCAGCGTGACCGCTACTACCCAGAGCTGGGCAGGAGTGGGCAGAGAGCACGGCCATCTGTCAGCAGGTTGCAGCTTGCCCAGGAAAATGCAATGTCCTTGGCATGTGCAGCAAATCCCATTTCTTGGCAAGGTCGGGCTAAGTGAGCTGTTCTGGTACACTTTCTCCTTGAGAACTGGAGCGGAAAAGCTTTTGGCTAAGATGTAGGCGACTAGAGAGGCAGAATACGCGGCTCCGGAGCTGGCCGAAAGCAAGTGCCGCTTCCCGGCGTCTTTCGGCAAAAGCGGCGCTCCGGAGCGCAGCGCTGCCGCTCCAGTCATCTGGGCGCGAAGTAGACGCTTTTTGGCCTCTGGCTGCCGGAGATCGCGGTAGCTTGCAAGAGGCGAAGAACGCAGCCGCGAAGAAGCCGGCTTGTGTGCGAAGCTCGCAGACTGCTGCAGGACGGTGGCTGCCGCTCTCCTGCCTCTTGAATTCACTCTTGACATGCCAATGGAAGGTGTTCCAGGACAACCTTCCTGAGTTTTTATTTTAGTTTTCATGCATCCCTCCTTGGAAATTCTTGTTGCTCCCCAGAGGCTCCGAGATGCAGCGAACACGGTGGCAGCTGCTGAAAAGAAGGACAACTGTGAGTTGGTCAAGAAGCAAGAACATAGGCAGCTGCCTGTGCTTGTCACGGAGCAGCTGCTGGATTCTTGCAATTGCCTTCAGTGCGCACAGAAGCCCGCTGCTCTGCTGCTTGGTTTTTCGCCTTCAGTCAATTGCACACTACTGAAGCTGAGGCAGGCTGTTCAGCTTTGCTGCTTTTCAGCATCTCAGCTGCCCTTCTGCTCTGTGACAGCTCTCCAGGTTTCTTGCCTTCGCCAGGCTGCAGCGTGACCGCTACTAGCCAGAGCTGGGCAGGAGTGGGCAGAGAGCACGGCCATCTGCCAGCAGGTTGCAGCTTGCCCAGGAAAATGCAGTGTCCTTGGCATGTGCAGCAAATCCCATTTCTTGGCAAGGTCGGGCTAAGTGAGCTGTTCTGGTACACTTTCTCCTTGAGAACTGGAGCGGAAAAGCTTTTCGCTAAGATGTAGGCGACTAGAGAGGCAGAATACGCAGCTCCGCAGCTGGCCAAAAGCAAGTGCCGCTTCCCGGCGTCTTTCAGCAAAAGCGGCGCTCCGGAGCGCAGCGCTGCCGCTCCAGTCATCTGGGCGCGAAGTAGCCGCTTCTTGGCCTCCGGCAGCCGGAGATCGCCGTAGCTTGTAAGAGGCGAAGAACGAAGCCGCGAAGAAGCCGGCTTGTGTGCGAAGCTCACAGACTGCTGCAGGATGGTGGCTGCCGCTCTCCTGCCTCTTGAATTCACTCTTGACATTCCAATGGAAGGTGTTCCAGGACAACCTTCCTGAGTTTTTATTTTAGTTTTCATGCATCCCTCCTTGGAAATTCTTGTTGCTCCCCAGAGACTCCGAGATGAAGAGAACACGGTGGCAGCTGCTGAAAAGAAGGGCAACTGTGAGTTGGTCAAGAAGCAAGAACATAGGCAGCTGCCTGTGCTTGGCAAGGAGCAGCTGCTGGATTCTTGCAATTGCCTTCAGTGCGCACAGAAGCCCGCTGCTCTGCTGCTTGGTTTTTCGCCTTCAGTCAATTGCACACTACTGAAGCTGAGGCAGGCTGTTCAGCTTTGCTGCTTTTCAGCATCTCAGCTGCCCTTCTGCTCTGTGACAGCTCTCCAGGTTTCTTGCCTTCGCCAGGATGCAGCGTGCCCGCTACTACCCAGAGCTGGGCAGGAGTGGGCAGAGAGCACGGCCATCTGTCAGCAGTTTGCAGCTTGCCCAGGAAAATGCAGTTTCCTTGGCATGTGTAGCAAATCCCATTTCTTGGCAAGGTCGGGCTAAGTGAGCTGTTCTGGTACACTTTCTCCTTGAGAACTGGAGCGGAAAAGCTTTTCACTAAGATGTAGGCGACTAGAGAGGCAGAATACGCGGCTCCGCAGCTGGCCAAAACAAGCGGCGCTTCCCGGCGTATTTAGGCAAAAGCAGCGCTCCGGAGCGCACCGCTGCCGCTCCAGTCATCTGGGCACGAAGTAGCCGCTTCTTGGCCTCCGGCAGCCGGAGATCACCGTAGCTTGTAAGAGGCGAAGAACGAAGCCGTGAAGAAGCCGGCTTGTGTGCGAAGCTCGCAGACTGCTGCAGGACGGTGGCTGCCGCTCTCCTGCTGTTGAATTCACTCTTGACATGCCAATGGAAGGTGTTCCAGGACAACCTTCCTGAGTTTTTATTTTAGTTTTCATGCATCCCTCCTTGGAAATTCTTGTTGCTCCCCAGAGTCTCCGAGATGCAGCGAACACGGTGGCAGCTGCTGAAAAGAAGGGCAACTGTGAGTTGGTCAAGAAGCAAGAACATAGGCAGCTGCCTGTGCTTGGCAAGGAGCAGCTGCTGGATTCTTGCAATTGCCTTCAGTGCGCACAGAAGCCCGCTGCTCTGCTGCTTGGTTTTTCGCCTTCAGTCAATTGCACACTACTGAAGCTGAGGCAGGCTGTTCAGCTTTGCTGCTTTTCAGCATCTCAGCTGCCCTTCTGCTCAGTGACAGCTCTCCAGGTTTCTTGCCTTTGCCAGGCTGCAGCGTGCCCGCTACTACCCAGAGCTGGGCAGGAGTGGGCAGAGAGCACGGCCATCTGTCAGCAGTTTGCAGCTTGCCCAGGAAAATGAAGTGTCCTTGGCATGTGCAGCAAATCCCATTTCTTGGCAAGGTCGGGCTAAGTGAGCTGTTCTGGTACACTTTCTCCTTGAGAACTGGAGTGGAAAAACTTTTCGCTAAGATGTAGGCGACTAGAGAGGCAGAATACGTGGCTCCGGAGCTGGCCGAAAGCAAGCGCCGCTTCCCGGCGTCTTTAGACAAAAGCGGCGCTCCGGAGCGCAGCGCTGCCGCTCCAGTCATCTGGGCGCGAAGTAGCCGCTTCTTGGCCTCCGGCAGCCGGAGATCGCGGTAGCTTGTAAGAGGCGAAGAACGAAGCCGCGAAGAAGCCGGCTTGTGTGCGAAGCTCGCAGACTGCTGCAGGACGGTGGCTGCCGCTCTCCTGCCTCTTGAATTCACTCTTGACATGCCAATGGAAGGTGTTCCAGGACAACCTTCCTGAGTTTTTATTTTAGTTTTCATGCATCCCTCCTTGGAAATTCTTGTTGCTCCCCAGAGTCTCCGAGATGCAGCGAACACGGTGGCAGCTGCTGAAAAGAAGGGCAACTGTGAGTTGGTCAAGAAGCAAGAACATAGGCAGCTGCCTGTGCTTGGCAAGGAGCAGCTGCTGGATTCTTGCAATTGCCTTCAGTGCGCACAGAAGCCCGCTGCTCTGCTGCTTGATTTTTCGCCTTCAGTCAATTGCACACTACTGAAGCTGAGGCAGGCTGTTCAGCTTTGCTGCTTTTCAGCATCTCAGCTGCCCTTCTGCTCTGTGACAGCTCTCCAGGTTTCTTGCCTTCGCCAGGCTGCAGCGTGACCGCTACTAGCCAGAGCTGGGCAGGAGTGGGCAGAGAGCACGGCCATCTGTCAGCAGGTTGCAGCTTGCCCAGGAAAATGCAGTTTCCTTGGCATGTGCAGCAAATCCCATTTCTTGGCAAGGTCGGGCTAAGTGAGCTGTTCTGGTACACTTTCTCCTTGAGAACTGGAGCGGAAAAGCTTTTCACTAAGATGTAGGCGACTAGAGAGGCAGAATACGCGGCTCCGGAGCTGGCCGAAAGCAAGCGCCGCTTCCCGGCGTCTTTAGGCAAAAGCGGCACTCCGGAGCGCACCGCTGCCGCTCCAGTCATCTGGGCGCGAAGTAGCCGCTTCTTGGCCTCCGGCAGCCGGAGATCGCGGTAGCTTGCAAGAGGCGAAGAGCGAAGCCGCGAAGAAGCCGGCTTGTGTGCGAAGCTCGCAGACTGCTGCAGGAGGGTGGCTGCCGCTCTCCTGCTGTTGAATTCACTCTTGACATGCCAATGGAAGGTGTTCCAGGACAACCTTCCTGAGTTTTTATTTTAGTTTTCATGCATCCCTCCTTGGAAATTCTTGTTGCTCCCCAGAGGCTCCGAGATGCAGAGAACACGGTGGCAGCTGCTGAAAAGAAGGGCAACTGTGAGTTGGTCAAGAAGCAAGAACATAGGCAGCTGCCTGTGCTTGGCAAGGAGCAGCTGCTGGATTCTTGCAATTGCCTTCAGTGCGCACAGAAGCCCGCTGCTCTGCTGCTTGATTTTTCGCCTTCAGTCAATTGCACACTACTGAAGCTGAGGCAGGCTGTTCAGCTTTGCTGCTTTTCAGCATCTCAGCTGCCCTTCTGCTCAGTGACAGCTCTCCAGGTTTCTTGCCTTCGCCAGGCTGCAGCGTGACCGCTACTACCCAGAGCTGGGCAGGAGTGGGCAGAGAGCACGGCCATCTGTCAGCAGGTTGCAGCTTGCCCAGGAAAATGCAATGTCCTTGGCATGTGCAGCAAATCCCATTTCTTGGCAAGGTCGGGCTAAGTGAGCTGTTCTGGTACACTTTCTCCTTGAGAACTGGAGCGGAAAAACTTTTCGCTAAGATGTAGGCGACTAGAGAGGCAGAATACGCGGCTCCGGAGCTGGCCGAAAGCAAGTGCCGCTTCCCGGCGTCTTTCGGCAAAAGCGGCGCTCCGGAGCGCAGCGCTGCCGCTCCAGTCATCTGGGCGCGAAGTATACGCTTTTTGGCCTCTGGCTGCCGGAGATCGCGGTAGCTTGCAAGAGGCGAAGAACGCAGCCGCGAAGAAGCCGGCTTGTGTGCGAAGCTCGCAGACTGCTGCAGGACGGTGGCTGCCGCTCTCCTGCCTCTTGAATTCACTCTTGACATGCCAATGGAAGGTGTTCCAGGACAACCTTCCTGAGTTTTTATTTTAGTTTTCATGCATCCCTCCTTGGAAATTCTTGTTGCTCCCCAGAGTCTCCGAGATGCAGCGAACACGGTGGCAGCTGCTGAAAAGAAGGGCAACTGTGAGTTGGTCAAGAAGCAAGAACATAGGCAGCTGCCTGTGCTTGGCACGGAGCAGCTGCTGGATTCTTGCAATTGCCTTCAGTGCGCACAGAAGCCCGCTGCTCTGCTGCTTGGTTTTTCGCCTTCAGTCAATTGCACACTACTGAAGCTGAGGCAGGCTGTTCTGCTTTGCTGCTTTTCAGCATCTCAGCTGCCCTTCTGCTCTGTGACAGCTCTCCAGGTTTCTTGCCTTCGCCAGGCTGCAGCGTGCCCGCTACTACCCAGAGCTGGGCAGGAGTGGGCAGAGAGCACGGCCATCTGTCAGCAGGTTGCAGCTTGCCCAGGAAAATGCAGTGTCCTTGGCATGTGCAGCAAATCCCATTTCTTGGCAAGGTCGGGCTAAGTGACCAGTGCTGGTACACTTTCTCCTTGAGAACTGGAGCGGAAAAGCTTTTTGCTAAGATGTAGGCGTCTAGAGAGGCAGAATACGCGGCTCCGGAGCTGGCCAAAAGGAAGTGCCGCTTCCCGGCGTCTTTCGGCAAAAGCGGCGCTCCGGAGCGCTGCGCTGCCGCTCCAGTCATCTGGGCGCGAAGTAGCCGCTTCTTGGCCTCCGGCAGCCGGAGATCGCCGTAGCTTGTAAGAGGCGAAGAACGAAGCCGCGAAGAAGCCGGCTTGTGTGCGAAGCTCGCAGACTGCTGCAGGACGGTGGCTGCCGCTCTCCTGCCTCTTGAATTCACTCTTGACATGCCAATGGAAGGTGTTCCAGGACAACCTTCCTGAGTTTTTATTTTAGTTTTCATGCATCCCTCCTTGGAAATTCTTGCTGCTCCGCAGAGTCTCCGAGATGCAGAGAACACGGTGGCAGCTGCTGAAAAGAAGGGCAACTGTGAGTTGGTCAAGAAGCAAGAACATAGGCAGCTGCCTGTGCTTGGCAAGGAGCAGCTGCTGGATTCCTGCAATTGCCTTCAGTGCACACAGAAGCCCGCTGCTCTGCTGCTTGGTTTTTCGCCTTCAGTCAATTGCACACTACTGAAGCTGAGGCAGGCTGTTCAGCTTTGCTGCTTTTCAGCATCTCAGCTGCCCTTCTGCTCTGTGACAGCTCTCCAGGTTTCTTGCCTTCGCCAGGCTGCAGCGTGACCGCTACTAGCCAGAGCTGGGCAGGAGTGGGCAGAGAGCACGGCCATCTGTCAGCAGGTTGCAGCTTGCCCAGGAAAATGCAGTGTCCTTGCCATGTGCAGCAAATCCCATTTCTTGGCAAGGTCGGGCTAAGTGAGCTGTTCTGGTACACTTTCTCCTTGAGAACTGGAGCGGAAAAGCTTTTTGCTAAGATGTAGGCTACTAGAGAGGCAGAATACGCGGCTCCGGAGCTGGCCGAAGGGAAGTGCCGCTTCCCGGCGTCTTTAGGCAAAAGCGGCGCTCTGGAGCGCAGCGCTGCCGCTCCAGTCATCTGGGCGCGAAGTAGCCGCTTCTTGGCCTCCGGCAGCCGGAGATCGCGGTAGCTTGTAAGAAGAGAAGAACGAAGCCGCGAAGAAGCCGGCTTGTGTGCGAAGCTCGCAGACTGCTGCAGGAGGGGGGCTGCCGCTCTCCTGCCTCTTGAATTCACTCTTGACATGCCAATGGAAGGTGTGCCAGGACAACCTTCCTGAGTTTTTATTTTAGTTTTCATGCATCCCTCCTTGGAAATTCTTGTTGCCCCCCAGAGGCTCCGAGATGCAGCGAACACGGTGGCAGCTGCTGAAAAGAAGGGCAGCGGTGAGTTGGTCAAGAAGCAAGAACATAGGCAGCTGCCTGTGCTTGGCAAGGAGCAGCTGCTGGATTCTTGCAATTGCCTTCAGTGCGCACAGAAGCCTGCTGCTCTGATGCTTGATTTTTCACCTTCAGTCAATTGCACACTACTGAAGCTGAGGCAGGCTGTTCAGCTTTGCTGCTTTTCAGCATCTCAGCTGCCCTTCTGCTCTGTGACAGCTCTTCAGGTTTCTTGCCTTCGCCAGGCTGCAGCGTGCCCGTTACTAGCCAGAGCTGGGCAGGAGTGGGCAGAGAGCACGGCCATCTGTCAGCAGGTTGCAGCTTGCCCAGGAAAATGCAATGTCCTTGGCATGTGCAGCAAATCCCATTTCTTGGCAAGGTCGGGCTAAGTGAGCTGTTCTGGTACACTTTCTCCTTGAGAACTGGAGCGGAAAAGCTTTTTGCTAAGATGTAGGCTACTAGAGAGGCAGAATACGCGGCTCCGGAGCTGGCCGAAGGGAAGTGCCGCTTCCCGGCGTCTTTAGGCAAAAGCGGCGCTCTGGAGCGCAGCGCTGCCGCTCCAGTCATCTGGGCGCGAAGTAGCCGCTTCTTGGCCTCCGGCAGCCGGAGATCGCGGTAGCTTGTAAGAAGAGAAGAACGAAGCCGCGAAGAAGCCGGCTTGTGTGCGAAGCTCGCAGACTGCTGCAGGAGGGTGGCTGCCGCTCTCCTGCCTCTTGAATTCACTCTTGACATGCCAATGGAAGGTGTTCCAGGACAACCTTCCTGAGTTTTTATTTTAGTTTTCATGCATCCCTCCTTGGAAATTCTTGTTGCTCCCCAGAGGCTCCGAGATGCAGCGAACACGGTGGCAGCTGCTGAAAAGAAGGGCAGCGGTGAGTTGGTCAAGAAGCAAGAACACAGGCAGCTGCCTGTGCTTGGCAAGGAGCAGCTGCTGGATTCTTGCAATTGCCTTCAGTGCGCACAGAAGCCTGCTGCTCTGATGCTTGATTTTTCACCTTCAGTCAATTGCACACTACTGAAGCTGAGGCAGGCTGTTCAGCTTTGCTGCTTTTCAGCATCTCAGCTGCCCTTCTGCTCAGTGACAGCTCTCCAGGTTTCTTGCCTTCGCCAGGCTGCAGCGTGCCCGCTACTAGCCAGAGCTGGGCAGGAGTGCGCAGAGAGCACAGCTATCTGTCAGCAGGTTGCAGCTTGCCCAGGAAAATGCAGTGTCCTTGGCATGTGCAGCAAATCCCATTTCTTGGCAAGGTCGGGCTAAGTGAGCTGTTCTGGTACACTTTCTCCTTGAGAACTGGAGCGGAAAAACTTTTCGCTAAGATGTAGGCGACTAGAGAGGCAGAATACGCGGCTCCGGAGCTGGCCGAAAGCAAGTGCCGCTTCCCGGCGTCTTTCGGCAAAAGCGGCGCTCCGGAGCGCAGCGCTGCCGCTCCAGTCATCTGGGCGCAAAGTAGCCGCTTTTTGGCCTCTGGCTGCCGGAGATCGCGGTAGCTTGCAAGAGGCGAAGAACGAAGCCGCGAAGAAGCCGGCTTGTGTGCGAAGCTCGCAGACTGCTGCAGGACGGTGGCTGCCGCTCTCCTGCCTCTTGAATTCACTCTTGACATGCCAATGGAAGGTGTTCCAGGACAACCTTCCTGAGTTTTTATTTTAGTTTTCATGCATCCCTCCTTGGAAATTCTTGTTGCTCCCCAGAGTCTCCGAGATGCAGCGAACACGGTGGCAGCTGCTGAAAAGAAGGGCAACTGTGAGTTGGTCAAGAAGCAAGAACATAGGCAGCTGCCTGTGCTTGGCAAGGAGCAGCTGCTGGATTCTTGCAATTGCCTTCAGTGCGCACAGAAGCCCGCTGCTCTGCTGCTTGATTTTTCGCCTTCAGTCAATTGCACACTACTGAAGCTGAGGCAGGCTGTTCAGCTTTGCTGCTTTTCAGCATCTCAGCTGCCCTTCTGCTCTGTGACAGCTCTCCAGGTTTCTTGGCTTCGCCAGGCTGCAGCGTGACCGCTACTACCCAGAGCTGGGCAGGAGTGGGCAGAGAGCACGGCCATCTGTCAGCAGGTTGCAGCTTGCCCAGGAAAATGAAGTGTCCTTGGCATGTGCAGCAAATCCCATTTCTTGGCAAGGTCGGGCTAAGTGAGCTGTTCTGGTACACTTTCTCCTTGAGAACTGGAGTGGAAAAGCTTTTCACTAAGATGTAGGCGACTAGAGAGGCAGAATACGCGGCTCCGGAGCTGGCCGAAAGCAAGTGCCGCTTCCCGGCGTCTTTAGACAAAAGCGGCACTCCGGAGCGCACCGCTGCCGCTCCAGTCATCTGTGCGCGAAGTAGCCGCTTCTTGGCCTCCGGCAGCCGGAGATCGCGGTAGCTTGCAAGAGGCGAAGAACGAAGCCGCGAAGAAGCCGGCTTGTGTGCGAAGCTCGCAGACTGCTGCAGGACGGTGGCTGCCGCTCTCCTGCTGTTGAATTCACTCTTGACATGCCAATGGAAGGTGTTCCAGGACAACCTTCCTGAGTTTTTATTTTAGTTTTCATGCATCCCTCCTTGGAAATTCTTGTTGCTCCCCAGAGTCTCCGAGATGCAGCGAACACGGTGGCAGCTGCTGAAAAGAAGGGCAACTGTGAGTTGGTCAAGAAGCAAGAACATAGGCAGCTGCCTGTGCTTGGCAAGGAGCAGCTGCTGGATTCTTGCAATTGCCTTCAGTGCGCACAGAAGCCCGCTGCTCTGCTGCTTGATTTTTCGCCTTCAGTCAATTGCACACTACTGAAGCTGAGGCAGGCTGTTCAGCTTTGCTGCTTTTCAGCATCTCAGCTGCCCTTCTGCTCAGTGACAGCTCTCCAGGTTTCTTGCCTTCGCCAGGATGCAGCGTGCCCGCTACTACCCAGAGCTGGGCAGGAGTGGGCAGAGAGCACGGCCATCTGTCAGCAGTTTGCAGCTTGCCCAGGAAAATGCAGTTTCCTTGGCATGTGTAGCAAATCCCATTTCTTGGCAAGGTCGGGCTAAGTGAGCTGTTCTGGTACACTTTCTCCTTGAGAACTGGAGCGGAAAAGCTTTTCACTAAGATGTAGGCGACTAGAGAGGCAGAATACGCGGCTCCGCAGCTGGCCAAAACAAGCGCCGATTCCCGGCGTATTTAGGCAAAAGCGGCACTCCGGAGCGCACCGCTGCCGCTCCAGTCATCTGGGCGCGAAGTAGCCGCTTCTTGGCCTCCGGCAGCCGGAGATCGCGGTAGCTTGCAAGAGGCGAAGAGCGAAGCCGCGAAGAAGCCGGCTTGTGTGCGAAGCTCGCAGACTGCTGCAGGACGGTGGCTGCCGCTCTCCTGCCTCTTGAATTCACTCTTGACATGCCAATGGAAGGTGTTCCAGGACAACCTTCCTGAGTTTTTATTTTAGTTTTCATGCATCCCTCCTTGGAAATTCTTGTTGCTCCCCAGAGGCTCCGAGATGCAGCGAACACGGTGGCAGCTGCTGAAAAGAAGGGCAGCGGTGTGTTGGTCAAGAAGCAAGAACATAGGCAGCTGCCTGTGCTTGGCAAGGAGCAGCTGCTGGATTCTTGCAATTGCCTTCAGTGCGCACAGAAGCCTGCTGCTCTGCTGCTTGATTTTTCGCCTTCAGTCAATTGCACACTACTGAAGCTGAGGCAGGCTGTTCAGCTTTGCTGCTTTTCAGCATCTCAGCTGCCCTTCTGCTCTGTGACAGCTCTCCAGGTTTCTTGCCTTCGCCAGGCTGCAGCGTGCCCGCTACTAGCCAGAGCTGGGCAGGAGTGGGCAGAGAGCACGGCCATCTGTCAGCAGTTTGCAGCTTGCCCAGGAAAATGAAGTGTCCTTGGCATGTGCAGCAAATCCCATTTCTTGGCAAGGTCGGGCTAAGTGAGCTGTTCTGGTACACTTTCTCCTTGAGAACTGGAGTGGAAAAACTTTTCGCTAAGATGTAGGCGAATAGAGAGGCAGAATACGCGGCTCCGGAGCTGGCCGAAAGCAAGCGCCGCTTCCCGGCGTCTTTAGACAAAAGCGGCGCTCCGGAGCGCAGCGCTGCCGCTCCAGTCATCTGGGCGCGAAGTAGCCGCTTCTTGGCCTCCGGCAGCCGGAGATCGCGGTAGCTTGTAAGAGGCGAAGAACGAAGCCGCGAAGAAGCCGGCTTGTGTGCGAAGCTCGCAGACTGCTGCAGGACGGTGGCTGCCGCTCTCCTGCCTCTTGAATTCACTCTTGACATGCCAATGGAAGGTGTTCCAGGACAACCTTCCTGAGTTTTTATTTTAGTTTTCATGCATCCCTCCTTGGAAATTCTTGTTGCTCCCCAGAGGCTCCGAGATGCAGAGAACACGGTGGCAGCTGCTGAAAAGAAGGGCAACTGTGAGTTGGTCAAGAAGCAAGAACATAGGCAGCTGCCTGTGCTTGGCAAGGAGCAGCTGCTGGATTCTTGCAATTGCCTTCAGTGCGCACAGAAGCCCGCTGCTCTGCTGCTTGATTTTTCGCCTTCAGTCAATTGTACACTACTGAAGCTGAGGCAGGCTGTTCAGCTTTGCTGCTTTTCAGCATCTCAGCTGCCCTTCTGCTCAGTGACAGCTCTCCAGGTTTCTTGCCTTCGCCAGGCTGCAGCGTGCCCACTACTACCCAGAGCTGGGCAGGAGTGGGCAGAGAGCACGGCCATCTGTCAGCAGTTTGCAGCTTGCCCAGGAAAATGCAGTGTCCTTGCAATGTGCAGCAAATCCCATTTCTTGGCAAGGTCAGGCTAAATGAGCTGTTCTGGTACACTTTCTCCTTGAGAACTGGAGCGGAAAAGCTTTTCGCGAAGATGTAGGCGACTAGAGAGGCAGAATACGCGGCTCCGGAGCTGGCCGAAAGCAAGTGCAGCTTCCCGGCATCTTTCGGCAAAAGCGGCGCTCCGGAGCGCAGCGCTGCCGCTCCAGTCATCTGGGCGCGAAGTAGCCGCTTCTTGGCCTCCGGCAGCCGGAGATCGCGCTAGCTTGTAAGAGGCGAAGAACGAAGCCGCGAAGAAGCCGGCTTGTGTGCGAAGCTCGCAGACTGCTGCAGGACGGTGGCTGCCGCTCTCCTGCCTCTTGAATTCACTCTTGACATGCCAATGGAAGGTGTTCCAGGACAACCTTCCTGAGTTTTTATTTTAGTTTTCATGCATCCCTCCTTGGAAATTCTTGTTGCTCCCCAGAGTCTCCGAGATGCAGCGAACACGGTGGCAGCTGCTGAAAAGAAGGGCAACTGTGAGTTGGTCAAGAAGCAAGAACATAGGCAGCTGCCTGTGCTTGGCAAGGAGCAGCTGCTGGATTCTTGCAATTGCCTTCAGTGCGCACAGAAGCCCGCTGCTCTGCTGCTTGATTTTTCGCCTTCAGTCAATTGCACACTACTGAAGCTGAGGCAGGCTGTTCAGCTTTGCTGCTTTTCAGCATCTCAGCTGCCCTTCTGCTCAGTGACAGCTCTCCAGGTTTCTTGCCTTCGCCAGGCTGCAGCGTGACCGCTACTACCCAGAGCTGGGCAGGAGTGGGCAGAGAGCACGGCCATCTGTCAGCAGGTTGCAGCTTGCCCAGGAAAATGCAATGTCCTTGGCATGTGCAGCAAATCCCATTTCTTGGCAAGGTCGGGCTAAGTGAGCTGTTCTGGTACACTTTCTCCTTGAGAACTGGAGCGGAAAAGCTTTTGGCTAAGATGTAGGCGACTAGAGAGGCAGAATACGCGGCTCCGGAGCTGGCCGAAAGCAAGTGCCGCTTCCCGGCGTCTTTCGGCAAAAGCGGCGCTCCGGAGCGCAGCGCTGCCGCTCCAGTCATCTGGGCGCGAAGTAGACGCTTTTTGGCCTCTGGCTGCCGGAGATCGCGGTAGCTTGCAAGAGGCGAAGAACGCAGCCGCGAAGAAGCCGGCTTGTGTGCGAAGCTCGCAGACTGCTGCAGGACGGTGGCTGCCGCTCTCCTGCCTCTTGAATTCACTCTTGACATGCCAATGGAAGGTGTTCCAGGACAACCTTCCTGAGTTTTTATTTTAGTTTTCATGCATCCCTCCTTGGAAATTCTTGTTGCTCCCCAGAGGCTCCGAGATGCAGCGAACACGGTGGCAGCTGCTGAAAAGAAGGACAACTGTGAGTTGGTCAAGAAGCAAGAACATAGGCAGCTGCCTGTGCTTGTCACGGAGCAGCTGCTGGATTCTTGCAATTGCCTTCAGTGCGCACAGAAGCCCGCTGCTCTGCTGCTTGGTTTTTCGCCTTCAGTCAATTGCACACTACTGAAGCTGAGGCAGGCTGTTCAGCTTTGCTGCTTTTCAGCATCTCAGCTGCCCTTCTGCTCTGTGACAGCTCTCCAGGTTTCTTGCCTTCGCCAGGCTGCAGCGTGACCGCTACTAGCCAGAGCTGGGCAGGAGTGGGCAGAGAGCACGGCCATCTGTCAGCAGGTTGCAGCTTGCCCAGGAAAATGCAGTGTCCTTGGCATGTGCAGCAAATCCCATTTCTTGGCAAGGTCGGGCTAAGTGAGCTGTTCTGGTACACTTTCTCCTTGAGAACTGGAGCGGAAAAGCTTTTCGCTAAGATGTAGGCGACTAGAGAGGCAGAATACGCAGCTCCGCAGCTGGCCAAAAGCAAGTGCCGCTTCCCGGCGTCTTTCAGCAAAAGCGGCGCTCCGGAGCGCAGCGCTGCCGCTCCAGTCATCTGGGCGCGAAGTAGCCGCTTCTTGGCCTCCGGCAGCCGGAGATCGCCGTAGCTTGTAAGAGGCGAAGAACGAAGCCGCGAAGAAGCCGGCTTGTGTGCGAAGCTCACAGACTGCTGCAGGATGGTGGCTGCCGCTCTCCTGCCTCTTGAATTCACTCTTGACATTCCAATGGAAGGTGTTCCAGGACAACCTTCCTGAGTTTTTATTTTAGTTTTCATGCATCCCTCCTTGGAAATTCTTGTTGCTCCCCAGAGACTCCGAGATGAAGAGAACACGGTGGCAGCTGCTGAAAAGAAGGGCAACTGTGAGTTGGTCAAGAAGCAAGAACATAGGCAGCTGCCTGTGCTTGGCAAGGAGCAGCTGCTGGATTCTTGCAATTGCCTTCAGTGCGCACAGAAGCCCGCTGCTCTGCTGCTTGGTTTTTCGCCTTCAGTCAATTGCACACTACTGAAGCTGAGGCAGGCTGTTCAGCTTTGCTGCTTTTCAGCATCTCAGCTGCCCTTCTGCTCTGTGACAGCTCTCCAGGTTTCTTGCCTTCGCCAGGATGCAGCGTGCCCGCTACTACCCAGAGCTGGGCAGGAGTGGGCAGAGAGCACGGCCATCTGTCAGCAGTTTGCAGCTTGCCCAGGAAAATGCAGTTTCCTTGGCATGTGTAGCAAATCCCATTTCTTGGCAAGGTCGGGCTAAGTGAGCTGTTCTGGTACACTTTCTCCTTGAGAACTGGAGCGGAAAAGCTTTTCACTAAGATGTAGGCGACTAGAGAGGCAGAATACGCGGCTCCGCAGCTGGCCAAAACAAGCGCCGCTTCCCGGCGTATTTAGGCAAAAGCAGCGCTCCGGAGCGCACCGCTGCCGCTCCAGTCATCTGGGCACGAAGTAGCCGCTTCTTGGCCTCCGGCAGCCGGAGATCACCGTAGCTTGTAAGAGGCGAAGAACGAAGCCGTGAAGAAGCCGGCTTGTGTGCGAAGCTCGCAGACTGCTGCAGGACGGTGGCTGCCGCTCTCCTGCTGTTGAATTCACTCTTGACATGCCAATGGAAGGTGTTCCAGGACAACCTTCCTGAGTTTTTATTTTAGTTTTCATGCATCCCTCCTTGGAAATTCTTGTTGCTCCCCAGAGTCTCCGAGATGCAGCGAACACGGTGGCAGCTGCTGAAAAGAAGGGCAACTGTGAGTTGGTCAAGAAGCAAGAACATAGGCAGCTGCCTGTGCTTGGCAAGGAGCAGCTGCTGGATTCTTGCAATTGCCTTCAGTGCGCACAGAAGCCCGCTGCTCTGCTGCTTGGTTTTTCGCCTTCAGTCAATTGCACACTACTGAAGCTGAGGCAGGCTGTTCAGCTTTGCTGCTTTTCAGCATCTCAGCTGCCCTTCTGCTCAGTGACAGCTCTCCAGGTTTCTTGCCTTTGCCAGGCTGCAGCGTGCCCGCTACTACCCAGAGCTGGGCAGGAGTGGGCAGAGAGCACGGCCATCTGTCAGCAGTTTGCAGCTTGCCCAGGAAAATGAAGTGTCCTTGGCATGTGCAGCAAATCCCATTTCTTGGCAAGGTCGGGCTAAGTGAGCTGTTCTGGTACACTTTCTCCTTGAGAACTGGAGTGGAAAAACTTTTCGCTAAGATGTAGGCGACTAGAGAGGCAGAATACGTGGCTCCGGAGCTGGCCGAAAGCAAGCGCCGCTTCCCGGCATCTTTAGACAAAAGCGGCGCTCCGGAGCGCAGCGCTGCCGCTCCAGTCATCTGGGCGCGAAGTAGCCGCTTCTTGGCCTCCGGCAGCCGGAGATCGCGGTAGCTTGTAAGAGGCGAAGAACGAAGCCGCGAAGAAGCCGGCTTGTGTGCGAAGCTCGCAGACTGCTGCAGGACGGTGGCTGCCGCTCTCCTGCCTCTTGAATTCACTCTTGACATGCCAATGGAAGGTGTTCCAGGACAACCTTCCTGAGTTTTTATTTTAGTTTTCATGCATCCCTCCTTGGAAATTCTTGTTGCTCCCCAGAGTCTCCGAGATGCAGCGAACACGGTGGCAGCTGCTGAAAAGAAGGGCAACTGTGAGTTGGTCAAGAAGCAAGAACATAGGCAGCTGCCTGTGCTTGGCAAGGAGCAGCTGCTGGATTCTTGCAATTGCCTTCAGTGCGCACAGAAGCCCGCTGCTCTGCTGCTTGATTTTTCGCCTTCAGTCAATTGCACACTACTGAAGCTGAGGCAGGCTGTTCAGCTTTGCTGCTTTTCAGCATCTCAGCTGCCCTTCTGCTCTGTGACAGCTCTCCAGGTTTCTTGCCTTCGCCAGGCTGCAGCGTGACCGCTACTAGCCAGAGCTGGGCAGGAGTGGGCAGAGAGCACGGCCATCTGTCAGCAGGTTGCAGCTTGCCCAGGAAAATGCAGTTTCCTTGGCATGTGCAGCAAATCCCATTTCTTGGCAAGGTCGGGCTAAGTGAGCTGTTCTGGTACACTTTCTCCTTGAGAACTGGAGCGGAAAAGCTTTTCACTAAGATGTAGGCGACTAGAGAGGCAGAATACGCGGCTCCGGAGCTGGCCGAAAGCAAGCGCCGCTTCCCGGCGTCTTTAGGCAAAAGCGGCACTCCGGAGCGCACCGCTGCCGCTCCAGTCATCTGGGCGCGAAGTAGCCGCTTCTTGGCCTCCGGCAGCCGGAGATCGCGGTAGCTTGCAAGAGGCGAAGAGCGAAGCCGCGAAGAAGCCGGCTTGTGTGCGAAGCTCGCAGACTGCTGCAGGACGGTGGCTGCCGCTCTCCTGCTGTTGAATTCACTCTTGACATGCCAATGGAAGGTGTTCCAGGACAACCTTCCTGAGTTTTTATTTTAGTTTTCATGCATCCCTCCTTGGAAATTCTTGTTGCTCCCCAGAGGCTCCGAGATGCAGAGAACACGGTGGCAGCTGCTGAAAAGAAGGGCAACTGTGAGTTGGTCAAGAAGCAAGAACATAGGCAGCTGCCTGTGCTTGGCAAGGAGCAGCTGCTGGATTCTTGCAATTGCCTTCAGTGCGCACAGAAGCCCGCTGCTCTGCTGCTTGATTTTTCGCCTTCAGTCAATTGCACACTACTGAAGCTGAGGCAGGCTGTTCAGCTTTGCTGCTTTTCAGCATCTCAGCTGCCCTTCTGCTCAGTGACAGCTCTCCAGGTTTCTTGCCTTCGCCAGGCTGCAGCGTGACCGCTACTACCCAGAGCTGGGCAGGAGTGGGCAGAGAGCACGGCCATCTGTCAGCAGGTTGCAGCTTGCCCAGGAAAATGCAATGTCCTTGGCATGTGCAGCAAATCCCATTTCTTGGCAAGGTCGGGCTAAGTGAGCTGTTCTGGTACACTTTCTCCTTGAGAACTGGAGCGGAAAAGCTTTTGGCTAAGATGTAGGCGACTAGAGAGGCAGAATACGCGGCTCCGGAGCTGGCCGAAAGCAAGTGCCGCTTCCCGGCGTCTTTCGGCAAAAGCGGCGCTCCGGAGCGCAGCGCTGCCGCTCCAGTCATCTGGGCGCGAAGTATACGCTTTTTGGCCTCTGGCTGCCGGAGATCGCGGTAGCTTGCAAGAGGCGAAGAACGCAGCCGCGAAGAAGCCGGCTTGTGTGCGAAGCTCGCAGACTGCTGCAGGACGGTGGCTGCCGCTCTCCTGCCTCTTGAATTCACTCTTGACATGCCAATGGAAGGTGTTCCAGGACAACCTTCCTGAGTTTTTATTTTAGTTTTCATGCATCCCTCCTTGGAAATTCTTGTTGCTCCCCAGAGGCTCCGAGATGCAGCGAACACGGTGGCAGCTGCTGAAAAGAAGGACAACTGTGAGTTGGTCAAGAAGCAAGAACATAGGCAGCTGCCTGTGCTTGTCACGGAGCAGCTGCTGGATTCTTGCAATTGCCTTCAGTGCGCACAGAAGCCCGCTGCTCTGCTGCTTGGTTTTTCGCCTTCAGTCAATTGCACACTACTGAAGCTGAGGCAGGCTGTTCAGCTTTGCTGCTTTTCAGCATCTCAGCTGCCCTTCTGCTCTGTGACAGCTCTCCAGGTTTCTTGCCTTCGCCAGGCTGCAGCGTGACCGCTACTAGCCAGAGCTGGGCAGGAGTGGGCAGAGAGCACGGCCATCTGTCAGCAGGTTGCAGCTTGCCCAGGAAAATGCAGTGTCCTTGGCATGTGCAGCAAATCCCATTTCTTGGCAAGGTCGGGCTAAGTGACCAGTGCTGGTACACTTTCTCCTTGAGAACTGGAGCGGAAAAGCTTTTCGCTAAGATGTAGGCGACTAGAGAGGCAGAATACGCGGCTCCGGAGCTGGCCAAACGCAAGTGCCGCTTCCCGGCGTATTTAGGCAAAAGCAGCGCTCCGGAGCGCACCGCTGCCGCTCCAGTCATCTGGGCGCGAAGTAGCCGCTTCTTGGCCTCCGGCAGCCGGAGATCGCGGTAGCTTGTAAGAGGCGAAGAACGAAGCCGTGAAGAAGCCGGCTTGTGTGCGAAGCTCGCAGACTGCTGCAGGACGGTGGCTGCCGCTCTCCTGCTGTTGAATTCACTCTTGACATGCCAATGGAAGGTGTTCCAGGACAACCTTCCTGAGTTTTTATTTTAGTTTTCATGCATCCCTCCTTGGAAATTCTTGTTGCTCCCCAGAGTCTCCGAGATGCAGCGAACACGGTGGCAGCTGCTGAAAAGAAGGGCAACTGTGAGTTGGTCAAGAAGCAAGAACATAGGCAGCTGCCTGTGCTTGGCAAGGAGCAGCTGCTGGATTCTTGCAATTGCCTTCAGTGCGCACAGAAGCCCGCTGCTCTGCTGCTTGGTTTTTCGCCTTCAGTCAATTGCACACTACTGAAGCTGAGGCAGGCTGTTCAGCTTTGCTGCTTTTCAGCATCTCAGCTGCCCTTCTGCTCTGTGACAGCTCTCCAGGTTTCTTGCCTTCGCCAGGCTGCAGCGTGCCTGCTAGTAGGAAGAAGTGGGCAGGAGTGGGCAGAGAGCACGGCCATCTGTCAGCAGTTTGCAGCTTGCCCAGGAAAATGCAGTGTCCTTGGCATGTGCAGCAAATCCCATTTCTTGGCAAGGTCGGGCTAAGTGAGCTGTTCTGGTACACTTTCTCCTTGAGAACTGGAGCGGAAAAGCTTTTCACTAAGATGTAGGCGACTAGAGAGGCAGAATACGCGGCTCCGGAGCTGGCCGAAAGCAAGTGCCGCTTCCCGGCGTCTTTAGACAAAAGCGGCACTCCGGAGCGCACCGCTGCCGCTCCAGTCATCTGGGCGCGAAGTAGCCGCTTCTTGGCCTCCGGCAGCCGGAGATCGCGGTAGCTTGCAAGAGGCGAAGAACGAAGCCGCGAAGAAGCCGGCTTGTGTGCGAAGCTCGCAGACTGCTGCAGGACGGTGGCTGCCGCTCTCCTGCTGTTGAATTCACTCTTGACATGCCAATGGAAGGTGTTCCAGGACAACCTTCCTGAGTTTTTATTTTAGTTTTCATGCATCCCTCCTTGGAAATTCTTGTTGCTCCCCAGAGTCTCCGAGATGCAGCGAACACGGTGGCAGCTGCTGAAAAGAAGGGCAACTGTGAGTTGGTCAAGAAGCAAGAACATAGGCAGCTGCCTGTGCTTGGCAAGGAGCAGCTGCTGGATTCTTGCAATTGCCTTCAGTGCGCACAGAAGCCCGCTGCTCTGCTGCTTGGTTTTTCGCCTTCAGTCAATTGCACACTACTGAAGCTGAGGCAGGCTGTTCAGCTTTGCTGCTTTTCAGCATCTCAGCTGCCCTTCTGCTCTGTGACAGCTCTCCAGGTTTCTTGCCTTCGCCAGGCTGCAGCGTGCCCGCTACTAGCCAGAGCTGGGCAGGAGTGCGCAGAGAGCACGGCCATCTGTCAGCAGTTTGCAGCTTGCCCAGGAAAATGCAGTGTCCTTGGCATGTGCAGCAAATCCCATTTCTCGGCAAGGTCGGGCTAAGTGAGCTGTTCTGGTACACTTTCTCCTTGAGAACTGGAGTGGAAAAACTTTTCTCTAAGATGTAGGCGAATAGAGAGGCAGAATACGCGGCTCCGGAGCTGGCCGAAAGCAAGCGCCGCTTCCCGGCGTCTTTAGACAAAAGCGGCGCTCCGGAGCACACCGCTGCCGCTCCAGTCATCTGGGCGCGAAGTAGCCGCTTCTTGGCCTCCGGCAGCCGGAGATCGCGGTAGCTTGTAAGAGGCGAAGAACGAAGCCGCGAAGAAGCCGGCTTGTGTGCGAAGCTCGCAGACTGCTGCAGGACGGTGGCTGCCGCTCTCCTGCCTCTTGAATTCACTCTTGACATGCCAATGGAAGGTGTTCCAGGACAACCTTCCTGAGTTTTTATTTTAGTTTTCATGCATCCCTCCTTGGAAATTCTTGTTGCTCCCCAGAGTCTCCGAGATGCAGAGAACACGGTGGCAGCTGCTGAAAAGAAGGGCAACTGTGAGTTGGTCAAGAAGCAAGAACATAGGCAGCTGCCTGTGCTTGGCAAGGAGCAGCTGCTGGATTCCTGCAATTGCCTTCAGTGCGCACAGAAGCCCGCTGCTCTGCTGCTTGGTTTTTCGCCTTCAGTCAATTGCACACTACTGAAGCTGAGGCAGGCTGTTCAGCTTTGCTGCTTTTCAGCATCTCAGCTGCCCTTCTGCTCTGTGACAGCTCTCCAGGTTTCTTGCCTTCGCCAGGCTGCAGCGTGACCGCTACTAGCCAGAGCTGGGCAGGAGTGGGCAGAGAGCACGGCCATCTGTCAGCAGGTTGCAGCTTGCCCAGGAAAATGCAGTGTCCTTGCCATGTGCAGCAAATCCCATTTCTTGGCAAGGTCGGGCTAAGTGACCAGTGCTGGTACACTTTCTCCTTGAGAACTGGAGCGGAAAAGCTTTTCGCTAAGATGTAGGCGACTAGAGAGGCAGAATACGCGGCTCCGCAGCTGGCCGAAAGCAAGTGCCGCTTCCCGGCGTCTTTAGGCAAAAGCTGCGCTCCGGAGCGCAGCGCTGCCGCTCCAGTCATCTGGGCGCGAAGTAGCCGCTTCTTGGCCTCCGGCAGCCGGAGATCGCGGTAGCTTGTAAGAGGCGAAGAACGAAGCCGCGAAGAAGCCGGCTTGTGTGCGAAACTCGCAGACTGCTGCAGGACGGTGGCTGCCGCTCTCCTGCCTCTTGAATTCACTCTTGACATGCCAATGGAAGGTGTTCCAGGACAACCTTCCTGAGTTTTTATTTTAGTTTTCATGCATCCCTCCTTGGAAATTCTTGTTGCTCCCCAGAGTCTCCGAGATGCAGCGAACACGGTGGCAGCTGCTGAAAAGAAGGGCAACTGTGAGTTGGTCAAGAAGCAAGAACATAGGCAGCTGCCTGTGCTTGGCAAGGAGCAGCTGCTGGATTCTTGCAATTGCCTTCAGTGCGCACAGAAGCCCGCTGCTCTGCTGCTTGGTTTTTCGCCTTCAGTCAATTGCACACTACTGAAGCTGAGGCAGGCTGTTCAGCTTTGCTGCTTTTCAGCATCTCAGCTGCCCTTCTGCTCAGTGACAGCTCTCCAGGTTTCTTGCCTTTGCCAGGCTGCAGCGTGCCCGCTACTACCCAGAGCTGGGCAGGAGTGGGCAGAGAGCACGGCCATCTGTCAGCAGTTTGCAGCTTGCCCAGGAAAATGCAGTGTCCTTGGCATGTGCAGCAAATCCCATTTCTTGGCAAGGTCGGGCTAAGTGAGCTGTTCTGGTACACTTTCTCCTTGAGAACTGGAGCGGAAAAGCTTTTTGCTAAGATGTAGGCGACTAGAGAGGCAGAATACGCGGCTCCGGAGCTGGCCGAAGGGAAGTGCCGCTTCCCGGCGTCTTTAGGCAAAAGCGGCGCTCCGGAGCGCAGCGCTGCCGCTCCAGTCATCTGGGCGCGAAGTAGCCGCTTCTTGGCCTCCGGCAGCCGGAGATCGCGCTAGCTTGTAAGAGGCGAAGAACGAAGCCGCGAAGAAGCCGGCTTGTGTGCGAAGCTCGCAGACTGCTGCAGGACGGTGGCTGCCGCTCTCCTGCCTCTTGAATTCACTCTTGACATGCCAATGGAAGGTGTTCCAGGACAACCTTCCTGAGTTTTTATTTTAGTTTTCATGCATCCCTCCTTGGAAATTCTTGTTGCTCCCCAGAGTCTCCGAGATGCAGAGAACACGGTGGCAGCTGCTGAAAAGAAGGGCAACTGTGAGTTGGTCAAGAAGCAAGAACATAGGCAGCTGCCTGTGCTTGGCAAGGAGCAGCTGCTGGATTCCTGCAATTGCCTTCAGTGCGCACAGAAGCCCGCTGCTCTGCTGCTTGGTTTTTCGCCTTCAGTCAATTGCACACTACTGAAGCTGAGGCAGGCTGTTCAGCTTTGCTGCTTTTCAGCATCTCAGCTGCCCTTCTGCTCTGTGACAGCTCTCCAGGTTTCTTGCCTTCGCCAGGCTGCAGCGTGACCGCTACTAGCCAGAGCTGGGCAGGAGTGGGCAGAGAGCACGGCCATCTGTCAGCAGGTTGCAGCTTGCCCAGGAAAATGCAGTGTCCTTGCCATGTGCAGCAAATCCCATTTCTTGGCAAGGTCGGGCTAAGTGACCAGTGCTGGTACACTTTCTCCTTGAGAACTGGAGCGGAAAAGCTTTTCGCTAAGATGTAGGCGACTAGAGAGGCAGAATACGCGGCTCCGCAGCTGGCCGAAAGCAAGTGCCGCTTCCCGGCGTCTTTAGGCAAAAGCTGCGCTCCGGAGCGCAGCGCTGCCGCTCCAGTCATCTGGGCGCGAAGTAGCCGCTTCTTGGCCTCCGGCAGCCGGAGATCGCGGTAGCTTGTAAGAGGCGAAGAACGAAGCCGCGAAGAAGCCGGCTTGTGTGCGAAACTCGCAGACTGCTGCAGGACGGTGGCTGCCGCTCTCCTGCCTCTTGAATTCACTCTTGACATGCCAATGGAAGGTGTTCCAGGACAACCTTCCTGAGTTTTTATTTTAGTTTTCATGCATCCCTCCTTGGAAATTCTTGTTGCTCCCCAGAGTCTCCGAGATGCAGCGAACACGGTGGCAGCTGCTGAAAAGAAGGGCAACTGTGAGTTGGTCAAGAAGCAAGAACATAGGCAGCTGCCTGTGCTTGGCAAGGAGCAGCTGCTGGATTCTTGCAATTGCCTTCAGTGCGCACAGAAGCCCGCTGCTCTGCTGCTTGGTTTTTCGCCTTCAGTCAATTGCACACTACTGAAGCTGAGGCAGGCTGTTCAGCTTTGCTGCTTTTCAGCATCTCAGCTGCCCTTCTGCTCAGTGACAGCTCTCCAGGTTTCTTGCCTTTGCCAGGCTGCAGCGTGCCCGCTACTACCCAGAGCTGGGCAGGAGTGGGCAGAGAGCACGGCCATCTGTCAGCAGTTTGCAGCTTGCCCAGGAAAATGCAGTGTCCTTGGCATGTGCAGCAAATCCCATTTCTTGGCAAGGTCGGGCTAAGTGAGCTGTTCTGGTACACTTTCTCCTTGAGAACTGGAGCGGAAAAGCTTTTTGCTAAGATGTAGGCGACTAGAGAGGCAGAATACGCGGCTCCGGAGCTGGCCGAAGGGAAGTGCCGCTTCCCGGCGTCTTTAGGCAAAAGCGGCGCTCCGGAGCGCAGCGCTGCCGCTCCAGTCATCTGGGCGCGAAGTAGCCGCTTCTTGGCCTCCGGCAGCCGGAGATCGCGCTAGCTTGTAAGAGGCGAAGAACGAAGCCGCGAAGAAGCCGGCTTGTGTGCGAAGCTCGCAGACTGCTGCAGGACGGTGGCTGCCGCTCTCCTGCCTCTTGAATTCACTCTTGACATGCCAATGGAAGGTGTTCCAGGACAACCTTCCTGAGTTTTTATTTTAGTTTTCATGCATCCCTCCTTGGAAATTCTTGTTGCTCCCCAGAGTCTCCGAGATGCAGCGAACACGGTGGCAGCTGCTGAAAAGAAGGGCAACTGTGAGTTGGTCAAGAAGCAAGAACATAGGCAGCTGCCTGTGCTTGGCAAGGAGCAGCTGCTGGATTCTTGCAATTGCCTTCAGTGCACACAGAAGCCCGCTGCTCTGCTGCTTGGTTTTTCGCCTTCAGTCAATTGCACACTACTGAAGCTGAGGCAGGCTGTTCAGCTTTGCTGCTTTTCAGCATCTCAGCTGCCCTTCTGCTCAGTGACAGCTCTCCAGGTTTCTTGCCTTTGCCAGGCTGCAGCGTGCCCGCTACTAGCCAGAGCTGGGCAGGAGTGGGCAGAGAGCACGGCCATCTGTCAGCAGGTTGCAGCTTGCCCAGGAAAATGCAATGTCCTTGGCATGTGCAGCAAATCCCATTTCTTGGCAAGGTCGGGCTAAGTGAGCTGTTCTGGTACACTTTCTCCTTGAGAACTGGAGCGGAAAAGCTTTTTGCTAAGATGTAGGCGACTAGAGAGGCAGAATACGCGGCTCCGGAGCTGGCCGAAGGGAAGTGCCGCTTCCCGGCGTCTTTAGGCAAAAGCGGCGCTCTGGAGCGCACCGCTGCCGCTCCAGTCATCTGGGCGCGAAGTAGCCGCTTCTTGGCCTCCGGCAGCCGGAGATCGCGCTAGCTTGTAAGAGGCGAAGAACGAAGCCGCGAAGAAGCCGGCTTGTGTGCGAAGCTCGCAGACTGCTGCAGGACGGTGGCTGCCGCTCTCCTGCCTCTTGAATTCACTCTTGACATGCCAATGGAAGGTGTTCCAGGACAACCTTCCTGAGTTTTTATTTTAGTTTTCATGCATCCCTCCTTGGAAATTCTTGTTGCTCCCCAGAGGCTCCGAGATGCAGCGAACACGGTGGCAGCTGCTGAAAAGAAGGGCAACTGTGAGTTGGTCAAGAAGCAAGAACATAGGCAGCTGCCTGTGCTTGGCAAGGAGCAGCTGCTGGATTCTTGCAATTGCCTTCAGTGCGCACAGAAGCCCGCTGCTCTGCTGCTTGGTTTTTCGCCTTCAGTCAATTGCACACTACTGAAGCTGAGGCAGGCTGTTCAGCTTTGCTGCTTTTCAGCATCTCAGCTGCCCTTCTGCTCAGTGACAGCTCTCCAGGTTTCTTGCCTTTGCCAGGCTGCAGCGTGACCGCTACTAGCCAGAGCTGGGCAGGAGTGGGCAGAGAGCACGGCCATCTGTCAGCAGGTTGCAGCTTGCCCAGGAAAATGCAGTGTCCTTGGCATGTGCAGCAAATCCCATTTCTTGGCAAGGTCGGGCTAAGTGAGCTGTTCTGGTACACTTTCTCCTTGAGAACTGGAGCGGAAAAGCTTTTTGCTAAGATGTAGGCGACTAGAGAGGCAGAATACGCGGCTCCGGAGCTGGCCGAAGGGAAGTGCCGCTTCCCGGCGTCTTTAGGCAAAAGCGGCGCTCCGGAGCGCAGCGCTGCCGCTCCAGTCATCTGGGCGCGAAGTAGCCGCTTCTTGGCCTCCGGCAGCCGGAGATCGCGCTAGCTTGTAAGAGGCGAAGAACGAAGCCGCGAAGAAGCCGGCTTGTGTGCGAAGCTCGCAGACTGCTGCAGGACGGTGGCTGCCGCTCTCCTGCCTCTTGAATTCACTCTTGACATGCCAATGGAAGGTGTTCCAGGACAACCTTCCTGAGTTTTTATTTTAGTTTTCATGCATCCCTCCTTGGAAATTCTTGTTGCTCCCCAGAGTCTCCGAGATGCAGCGAACACGGTGGCAGCTGCTGAAAAGAAGGGCAACTGTGAGTTGGTCAAGAAGCAAGAACATAGGCAGCTGCCTGTGCTTGGCAAGGAGCAGCTGCTGGATTCTTGCAATTGCCTTCAGTGCACACAGAAGCCCGCTGCTCTGCTGCTTGGTTTTTCGCCTTCAGTCAATTGCACACTACTGAAGCTGAGGCAGGCTGTTCAGCTTTGCTGCTTTTCAGCATCTCAGCTGCCCTTCTGCTCAGTGACAGCTCTCCAGGTTTCTTGCCTTCGCCAGGCTGCAGCGTGCCCGCTACTAGCCAGAGCTGGGCAGGAGTGGGCAGAGAGCACGGCCATCTGTCAGCAGGTTGCAGCTTGCCCAGGAAAATGCAATGTCCTTGCCATGTGCAGCAAATCCCATTTCTTGGCAAGGTCGGGCTAAGTGAGCAGTGCTGGTACACTTTCTCCTTGAGAACTGGAGCGGAAAAGCTTTTCGCTAAGATGTAGGCGACTAGAGAGGCAGAATACGCGGCTCCGCAGCTGGCCGAAAGCAAGTGCCGCTTCCCGGCGTCTTTAGGCAAAAGCTGCGCTCCGGAGCGCAGCGCTGCCGCTCCAGTCATCTGGGCGCGAAGTAGCCGCTTCTTGGCCTCCGGCAGCCGGAGATCGCGGTAGCTTGTAAGAGGCGAAGAACGAAGCCGCGAAGAAGCCGGCTTGTGTGCGAAACTCGCAGACTGCTGCAGGACGGTGGCTGCCGCTCTCCTGCCTCTTGAATTCACTCTTGACATGCCAATGGAAGGTGTTCCAGGACAACCTTCCTGAGTTTTTATTTTAGTTTTCATGCATCCCTCCTTGGAAATTCTTGTTGCTCCCCAGAGTCTCCGAGATGCAGCGAACACGGTGGCAGCTGCTGAAAAGAAGGGCAACTGTGAGTTGGTCAAGAAGCAAGAACATAGGCAGCTGCCTGTGCTTGGCAAGGAGCAGCTGCTGGATTCTTGCAATTGCCTTCAGTGCGCACAGAAGCCCGCTGCTCTGCTGCTTGGTTTTTCGCCTTCAGTCAATTGCACACTACTGAAGCTGAGGCAGGCTGTTCAGCTTTGCTGCTTTTCAGCATCTCAGCTGCCCTTCTGCTCAGTGACAGCTCTCCAGGTTTCTTGCCTTTGCCAGGCTGCAGCGTGCCCGCTACTACCCAGAGCTGGGCAGGAGTGGGCAGAGAGCACGGCCATCTGTCAGCAGGTTGCAGCTTGCCCAGGAAAATGCAGTGTCCTTGGCATGTGCAGCAAATCCCATTTCTTGGCAAGGTCGGGCTAAGTGAGCTGTTCTGGTACACTTTCTCCTTGAGAACTGGAGCGGAAAAGCTTTTTGCTAAGATGTAGGCGACTAGAGAGGCAGAATACGCGGCTCCGGAGCTGGCCGAAGGGAAGTGCCGCTTCCCGGCGTCTTTAGGCAAAAGCGGCGCTCCGGAGCGCAGCGCTGCCGCTCCAGTCATCTGGGCGCGAAGTAGCCGCTTCTTGGCCTCCGGCAGCCGGAGATCGCGCTAGCTTGTAAGAGGCGAAGAACGAAGCCGCGAAGAAGCCGGCTTGTGTGCGAAGCTCGCAGACTGCTGCAGGACGGTGGCTGCCGCTCTCCTGCCTCTTGAATTCACTCTTGACATGCCAATGGAAGGTGTTCCAGGACAACCTTCCTGAGTTTTTATTTTAGTTTTCATGCATCCCTCCTTGGAAATTCTTGTTGCTCCCCAGAGTCTCCGAGATGCAGCGAACACGGTGGCAGCTGCTGAAAAGAAGGGCAACTGTGAGTTGGTCAAGAAGCAAGAACATAGGCAGCTGCCTGTGCTTGGCAAGGAGCAGCTGCTGGATTCTTGCAATTGCCTTCAGTGCACACAGAAGCCCGCTGCTCTGCTGCTTGGTTTTTCGCCTTCAGTCAATTGCACACTACTGAAGCTGAGGCAGGCTGTTCAGCTTTGCTGCTTTTCAGCATCTCAGCTGCCCTTCTGCTCAGTGACAGCTCTCCAGGTTTCTTGCCTTTGCCAGGCTGCAGCGTGCCCGCTACTAGCCAGAGCTGGGCAGGAGTGGGCAGAGAGCACGGCCATCTGTCAGCAGGTTGCAGCTTGCCCAGGAAAATGCAATGTCCTTGGCATGTGCAGCAAATCCCATTTCTTGGCAAGGTCGGGCTAAGTGAGCTGTTCTGGTACACTTTCTCCTTGAGAACTGGAGCGGAAAAGCTTTTTGCTAAGATGTAGGCGACTAGAGAGGCAGAATACGCGGCTCCGGAGCTGGCCGAAGGGAAGTGCCGCTTCCCGGCGTCTTTAGGCAAAAGCGGCGCTCTGGAGCGCACCGCTGCCGCTCCAGTCATCTGGGCGCGAAGTAGCCGCTTCTTGGCCTCCGGCAGCCGGAGATCGCGCTAGCTTGTAAGAGGCGAAGAACGAAGCCGCGAAGAAGCCGGCTTGTGTGCGAAGCTCGCAGACTGCTGCAGGACGGTGGCTGCCGCTCTCCTGCCTCTTGAATTCACTCTTGACATGCCAATGGAAGGTGTTCCAGGACAACCTTCCTGAGTTTTTATTTTAGTTTTCATGCATCCCTCCTTGGAAATTCTTGTTGCTCCCCAGAGGCTCCGAGATGCAGCGAACACGGTGGCAGCTGCTGAAAAGAAGGGCAACTGTGAGTTGGTCAAGAAGCAAGAACATAGGCAGCTGCCTGTGCTTGGCAAGGAGCAGCTGCTGGATTCTTGCAATTGCCTTCAGTGCGCACAGAAGCCCGCTGCTCTGCTGCTTGGTTTTTCGCCTTCAGTCAATTGCACACTACTGAAGCTGAGGCAGGCTGTTCAGCTTTGCTGCTTTTCAGCATCTCAGCTGCCCTTCTGCTCAGTGACAGCTCTCCAGGTTTCTTGCCTTTGCCAGGCTGCAGCGTGACCGCTACTAGCCAGAGCTGGGCAGGAGTGGGCAGAGAGCACGGCCATCTGTCAGCAGGTTGCAGCTTGCCCAGGAAAATGCAGTGTCCTTGGCATGTGCAGCAAATCCCATTTCTTGGCAAGGTCGGGCTAAGTGAGCTGTTCTGGTACACTTTCTCCTTGAGAACTGGAGCGGAAAAGCTTTTTGCTAAGATGTAGGCGACTAGAGAGGCAGAATACGCGGCTCCGGAGCTGGCCGAAGGGAAGTGCCGCTTCCCGGCGTCTTTAGGCAAAAGCGGCGCTCCGGAGCGCAGCGCTGCCGCTCCAGTCATCTGGGCGCGAAGTAGCCGCTTCTTGGCCTCCGGCAGCCGGAGATCGCGCTAGCTTGTAAGAGGCGAAGAACGAAGCCGCGAAGAAGCCGGCTTGTGTGCGAAGCTCGCAGACTGCTGCAGGACGGTGGCTGCCGCTCTCCTGCCTCTTGAATTCACTCTTGACATGCCAATGGAAGGTGTTCCAGGACAACCTTCCTGAGTTTTTATTTTAGTTTTCATGCATCCCTCCTTGGAAATTCTTGTTGCTCCCCAGAGTCTCCGAGATGCAGCGAACACGGTGGCAGCTGCTGAAAAGAAGGGCAACTGTGAGTTGGTCAAGAAGCAAGAACATAGGCAGCTGCCTGTGCTTGGCAAGGAGCAGCTGCTGGATTCTTGCAATTGCCTTCAGTGCACACAGAAGCCCGCTGCTCTGCTGCTTGGTTTTTCGCCTTCAGTCAATTGCACACTACTGAAGCTGAGGCAGGCTGTTCAGCTTTGCTGCTTTTCAGCATCTCAGCTGCCCTTCTGCTCAGTGACAGCTCTCCAGGTTTCTTGCCTTCGCCAGGCTGCAGCGTGCCCGCTACTAGCCAGAGCTGGGCAGGAGTGGGCAGAGAGCACGGCCATCTGTCAGCAGGTTGCAGCTTGCCCAGGAAAATGCAATGTCCTTGGCATGTGCAGCAAATCCCATTTCTTGGCAAGGTCGGGCTAAGTGAGCTGTTCTGGTACACTTTCTCCTTGAGAACTGGAGCGGAAAAGCTTTTTGCTAAGATGTAGGCGACTAGAGAGGCAGAATACGCGGCTCCGGAGCTGGCCGAAGGGAAGTGCCGCTTCCCGGCGTCTTTAGGCAAAAGCGGCGCTCTGGAGCGCACCGCTGCCGCTCCAGTCATCTGGGCGCGAAGTAGCCGCTTCTTGGCCTCCGGCAGCCGGAGATCGCGCTAGCTTGTAAGAGGCGAAGAACGAAGCCGCGAAGAAGCCGGCTTGTGTGCGAAGCTCGCAGACTGCTGCAGGACGGTGGCTGCCGCTCTCCTGCCTCTTGAATTCACTCTTGACATGCCAATGGAAGGTGTTCCAGGACAACCTTCCTGAGTTTTTATTTTAGTTTTCATGCATCCCTCCTTGGAAATTCTTGTTGCTCCCCAGAGTCTCCGAGATGCAGAGAACACGGTGGCAGCTGCTGAAAAGAAGGGCAACTGTGAGTTGGTCAAGAAGCAAGAACATAGGCAGCTGCCTGTGCTTGGCAAGGAGCAGCTGCTGGATTCTTGCAATTGCCTTCAGTGCGCACAGAAGCCCGCTGCTCTGATGCTTGGTTTTTCGCCTTCAGTCAATTGCACACTACTGAAGCTGAGGCAGGCTGTTCAGCTTTGCTGCTTTTCAGCATCTCAGCTGCCCTTCTGCTCAGTGACAGCTCTCCAGGTTTCTTGCCTTCGCCAGGCTGCAGCGTGCCCGCTACTAGCCAGAGCTGGGCAGGAGTGGGCAGAGAGCACGGCCATCTGTCAGCAGGTTGCAGCTTGCCCAGGAAAATGCAGTGTCCTTGGCATGTGCAGCAAATCCCATTTCTTGGCAAGGTCGGGCTAAGTGACCAGTGCTGGTACACTTTCTCCTTGAGAACTGGAGCGGAAAAGCTTTTCGCTAAGATGTAGGCGACTAGAGAGGCAGAATACGCGGCTCCGGAGCTGGCCGAAAGCAAGTGCCGCTTCCCGGCGTCTTTAGACAAAAGCGGCACTCCGGAGCGCACCGCTGCCGCTCCAGTCATCTGTGCGCGAAGTAGCCGCTTCTTGGCCTCCGGCAGCCGGAGATCGCGGTAGCTTGCAAGAGGCGAAGAACGCAGCCGCGAAGAAGCCGGCTTGTGTGCGAAGCTCGCAGACTGCTGCAGGACGGTGGCTGCCGCTCTCCTGCTGTTGAATTCACTCTTGACATGCCAATGGAAGGTGTTCCAGGACAACCTTCCTGAGTTTTTATTTTAGTTTTCATGCATCCCTCCTTGGAAATTCTTGTTGCTCCCCAGAGTCTCCGAGATGCAGAGAACACGGTGGCAGCTGCTGAAAAGAAGGGCAACTGTGAGTTGGTCAAGAAGCAAGAACATAGGCAGCTGCCTGTGCTTGGCAAGGAGCAGCTGCTGGATTCTTGCAATTGCCTTCAGTGCGCACAGAAGCCCGCTGCTCTGCTGCTTGATTTTTCGCCTTCAGTCAATTGCACACTACTGAAGCTGAGGCAGGCTGTTCAGCTTTGCTGCTTTTCAGCATCTCAGCTGCCCTTCTGCTCAGTGACAGCTCTCCAGGTTTCTTGCCTTTGCCAGGCTGCAGCGTGCCCGCTACTACCCAGAGCTGGGCAGGAGTGGACAGAGAGCACGGCCATCTGTCAGCAGGTTGCAGCTTGCCCAGGAAAATGCAGTGTCCTTGGCATGTGCAGCAAATCCCATTTCTTGGCAAGGTCGGGCTAAGTGAGCTGTTCTGGTACACTTTCTCCTTGAGAACTGGAGCGGAAAAGCTTTTCGCTAAGATGTAGGCGACTAGAGAGGCAGAATACGCGGCTCCGGAGCTGGCCGAAAGCAAGTGCCGCTTCCCGGCGTCTTTCGGCAAAAGCGGCGCTCCGGAGCGCAGCGCTGCCGCTCCAGTCATCTGGGCGCGAAGTAGACGCTTTTTGGCCTCTGGCTGCCGGAGATCGCGGTAGCTTGCAAGAGGCGAAGAACGCAGCCGCGAAGAAGCCGGCTTGTGTGCGAAGCTCGCAGACTGCTGCAGGACGGTGGCTGCCGCTCTCCTGCCTCTTGAATTCACTCTTGACATGCCAATGGAAGGTGTTCCAGGACAACCTTCCTGAGTTTTTATTTTAGTTTTCATGCATCCCTCCTTGGAAATTCTTGTTGCTCCCCAGAGTCTCCGAGATGCAGCGAACACGGTGGCAGCTGCTGAAAAGAAGGACAACTGTGAGTTGGTCAAGAAGCAAGAACATAGGCAGCTGCCTGTGCTTGTCACGGAGCAGCTGCTGGATTCTTGCAATTGCCTTCAGTGCGCACAGAAGCCCGCTGCTCTGCTGCTTGGTTTTTCGCCTTCAGTCAATTGCACACTACTGAAGCTGAGGCAGGCTGTTCAGCTTTGCTGCTTTTCAGCATCTCAGCTGCCCTTCTGCTCTGTGACAGCTCTCCAGGTTTCTTGCCTTCGCCAGGCTGCAGCGTGACCGCTGCTAGCCAGAGCTGGGCAGGAGTGGGCAGAGAGCACGGCCATCTGTCAGCAGGTTGCAGCTTGCCCAGGAAAATGCAGTGTCCTTGCAATGTGCAGCAAATCCCATTTCTTGGCAAGGTCGGGCTAAGTGAGCTGTTCTGGTACACTTTCTCCTTGAGAACTGGAGCGGAAAAGCTTTTCGCTAAGATGTAGGCGACTAGAGAGGCAGAATACGCGGCTCCGGAGGTGGCCAAACGCAAGTGCCGCTTCCCGGCGTCTTTCGGCAAAAGCGGCGCTCCGGAGCGCAGCGCTGCCGCTCCAGTCATCTGGGCGCGAAGTAGCCGCTTCTTGGCCTCCGGCAGCCGGAGATCACTGTAGCTTGTAAGAGGCGAAGAACGAAGCCGCGAAGAAGCCGGCTTGTGTGCGAAGCTCGCAGACTGCTGCAGGACGGTGGCTGCCGCTCTCCTGCCTCTTGAATTCACTCTTGACATGCCAATGGAAGGTGTTCCAGGACAACCTTCCTGAGTTTTTATTTTAGTTTTCATGCATCCCTCCTTGGAAATTCTTGTTGCTCCCCAGAGTCTCCGAGATGCAGCGAACACGGTGGCAGCTGCTGAAAAGAAGGGCAACTGTGAGTTGGTCAAGAAGCAAGAACATAGGCAGCTGCCTGTGCTTGGCAAGGAGCAGCTGCTGGATTCTTGCAATTGCCTTCAGTGCGCACAGAAGCCCGCTGCTCTGCTGCTTGATTTTTCGCCTTCAGTCAATTGCACACTACTGAAGCTGAGGCAGGCTGTTCAGCTTTGCTGCTTTTCAGCATCTCAGCTGCCCTTCTGCTCAGTGACAGCTCTCCAGGTTTCTTGCCTTCGCCAGGCTGCAGCATGCCCACTACTACCCAGAGCTGGGCAGGAGTGGGCAGAGAGCACGGCCATCTGTCAGCAGTTTGCAGCTTGCCCAGGAAAATGCAGTGTCCTTGGCATGTGCAGCAAATCCCATTTCTTGGCAAGGTCGGGCTAAGTGAGCTGTTCTGGTACACTTTCTCCTTGAGAACTGGAGCGGAAAAGCTTTTCGCGAAGATGTAGGCGACTAGAGAGGCAGAATACGCGGCTCCGGAGCTGGCCGAAAGCAAGTGCCGCTTCCCGGCGTCTTTCGGCAAAAGCGGCGCTCCGGAGCTCACCGCTGCCGCTCCACTGATCTGTGCGCGAAGTAGCCGCTTCTTGGCCTCCGGCAGCCGGAGATCGCGGTAGCTTGTAAGAGGCGAAGAACGAAGCCGCGAAGAAGCCGGCTTGTGTGCGAAGCTCGCAGACTGCTGCAGGAGGGTGGCTGCCGCTCTCCTGCCTCTTGAATTCACTCTTGACATGCCAATGGAAGGTGTTCCAGGACAACCTTCCTGAGTTTTTATTTTAGTTTTCATGCATCCCTCCTTGGAAATTCTTGTTGCTCCCCAGAGTCTCCGAGATGCAGCGAACACGGTGGCAGCTGCTGAAAAGAAGGGCAACTGTGAGTTGGTCAAGAAGCAAGAACATAGGCAGCTGCCTGTGCTTGGCAAGGAGCAGCTGCTGGATTCTTGCAATTGCCTTCAGTGCGCACAGAAGCCCGCTGCTCTGATGCTTGATTTTTCGCCTTCAGTCAATTGCACACTACTGAAGCTGAGGCAGGCTGTTCAGCTTTGCTGCTTTTCAGCATCTCAGCTGCCCTTCTGCTCAGTGACAGCTCTCCAGGTTTCTTGCCTTTGCCAGGCTGCAGCGTGCCCGCTACTACCCAGAGCTGGGCAGGAGTGGGCAGAGAGCACGGCCATCTGTCAGCAGGTTGCAGCTTGCCCAGGAAAATGCAGTGTCCTTGGCATGTGCAGAAAATCCCATTTCTTGGCAAGGTCGGGCTAAGTGAGCAGTGCTGGTACACTTTCTCCTTGAGAACTGGAGCGGAAAAGCTTTTGGCTAAGATGTAGGCGACTAGAGAGGCAGAATACGCGGCTCCGGAGCTGGCCGAAAGCAAGTGCCGCTTCCCGGCGTCTTTAGGCAAAAGCGGCGCTCCGGAGCGCGGCGCTGCCGCTCCAGTCATCTGGGCGCGAAGTAGCCGCTTCTTGGCCTCCGGCAGCCGGAGATCGCGCTAGCTTGTAAGAGGCGAAGAACGAAGCCGCGAAGAAGCCGGCTTGTGTGCGAAGCTCGCAGACTGCTGCAGGACGGTGGCTGCCGCTCTCCTGCCTCTTGAATTCACTCTTGACATGCCAATGGAAGGTGTTCCAGGACAACCTTCCTGAGTTTTTATTTTAGTTTTCATGCATCCCTCCTTGGAAATTCTTGTTGCTGCCCAGAGGCTCCGAGATGCAGAGAACACGGTGGCAGCTGCTGAAAAGAAGGGCAACTGTGAGTTGGTCAAGAAGCAAGAACATAGGCAGCTGCCTGTGCTTGGCAAGGAGCAGCTGCTGGATTCCTGCAATTGCCTTCAGTGCGCACAGAAGCCCGCTGCTCTGCTGCTTGGTTTTTCGCCTTCAGTCAATTGCACACTACTGAAGCTGAGGCAGGCTGTTCAGCTTTGCTGCTTTTCAGCATCTCAGCTGCCCTTCTGCTCTGTGACAGCTCTCCAGGTTTCTTGCCTTCGCCAGGCTGCAGCGTGACCGCTACTAGCCAGAGCTGGGCAGGAGTGGGCAGAGAGCACGGCCATCTGTCAGCAGGTTGCAGCTTGCCCAGGAAAATGCAGTGTCCTTGCCATGTGCAGCAAATCCCATTTCTTGGCAAGGTCGGGCTAAGTGACCAGTGCTGGTACACTTTCTCCTTGAGAACTGGAGCGGAAAAGCTTTTCGCTAAGATGTAGGCGACTAGAGAGGCAGAATACGCGGCTCCGCAGCTGGCCGAAAGCAAGTGCCGCTTCCCGGCGTCTTTAGGCAAAAGCTGCGCTCCGGAGCGCAGCGCTGCCGCTCCAGTCATCTGGGCGCGAAGTAGCCGCTTCTTGGCCTCCGGCAGCCGGAGATCGCGGTAGCTTGTAAGAGGCGAAGAACGAAGCCGCGAAGAAGCCGGCTTGTGTGCGAAACTCGCAGACTGCTGCAGGACGGTGGCTGCCGCTCTCCTGCCTCTTGAATTCACTCTTGACATGCCAATGGAAGGTGTTCCAGGACAACCTTCCTGAGTTTTTATTTTAGTTTTCATGCATCCCTCCTTGGAAATTCTTGTTGCTCCCCAGAGTCTCCGAGATGCAGCGAACACGGTGGCAGCTGCTGAAAAGAAGGGCAACTGTGAGTTGGTCAAGAAGCAAGAACATAGGCAGCTGCCTGTGCTTGGCAAGGAGCAGCTGCTGGATTCTTGCAATTGCCTTCAGTGCGCACAGAAGCCCGCTGCTCTGCTGCTTGGTTTTTCGCCTTCAGTCAATTGCACACTACTGAAGCTGAGGCAGGCTGTTCAGCTTTGCTGCTTTTCAGCATCTCAGCTGCCCTTCTGCTCAGTGACAGCTCTCCAGGTTTCTTGCCTTTGCCAGGCTGCAGCGTGCCCGCTACTACCCAGAGCTGGGCAGGAGTGGGCAGAGAGCACGGCCATCTGTCAGCAGTTTGCAGCTTGCCCAGGAAAATGCAGTGTCCTTGGCATGTGCAGCAAATCCCATTTCTTGGCAAGGTCGGGCTAAGTGAGCTGTTCTGGTACACTTTCTCCTTGAGAACTGGAGCGGAAAAGCTTTTTGCTAAGATGTAGGCGACTAGAGAGGCAGAATACGCGGCTCCGGAGCTGGCCGAAGGGAAGTGCCGCTTCCCGGCGTCTTTCGGCAAAAGCGGCGCTCCGGAGCGCAGCGCTGCCGCTCCAGTCATCTGGGCGCGAAGTAGCCGCTTCTTGGCCTCCGGCAGCCGGAGATCGCGCTAGCTTGTAAGAGGCGAAGAACGAAGCCGCGAAGAAGCCGGCTTGTGTGCGAAGCTCGCAGACTGCTGCAGGACGGTGGCTGCCGCTCTCCTGCCTCTTGAATTCACTCTTGACATGCCAATGGAAGGTGTTCCAGGACAACCTTCCTGAGTTTTTATTTTAGTTTTCATGCATCCCTCCTTGGAAATTCTTGTTGCTCCCCAGAGTCTCCGAGATGCAGCGAACACGGTGGCAGCTGCTGAAAAGAAGGGCAACTGTGAGTTGGTCAAGAAGCAAGAACATAGGCAGCTGCCTGTGCTTGGCAAGGAGCAGCTGCTGGATTCTTGCAATTGCCTTCAGTGCACACAGAAGCCCGCTGCTCTGCTGCTTGGTTTTTCGCCTTCAGTCAATTGCACACTACTGAAGCTGAGGCAGGCTGTTCAGCTTTGCTGCTTTTCAGCATCTCAGCTGCCCTTCTGCTCAGTGACAGCTCTCCAGGTTTCTTGCCTTTGCCAGGCTGCAGCGTGCCCGCTACTAGCCAGAGCTGGGCAGGAGTGGGCAGAGAGCACGGCCATCTGTCAGCAGGTTGCAGCTTGCCCAGGAAAATGCAATGTCCTTGGCATGTGCAGCAAATCCCATTTCTTGGCAAGGTCGGGCTAAGTGAGCTGTTCTGGTACACTTTCTCCTTGAGAACTGGAGCGGAAAAGCTTTTTGCTAAGATGTAGGCGACTAGAGAGGCAGAATACGCGGCTCCGGAGCTGGCCGAAGGGAAGTGCCGCTTCCCGGCGTCTTTAGGCAAAAGCGGCGCTCTGGAGCGCACCGCTGCCGCTCCAGTCATCTGGGCGCGAAGTAGCCGCTTCTTGGCCTCCGGCAGCCGGAGATCGCGCTAGCTTGTAAGAGGCGAAGAACGAAGCCGCGAAGAAGCCGGCTTGTGTGCGAAGCTCGCAGACTGCTGCAGGACGGTGGCTGCCGCTCTCCTGCCTCTTGAATTCACTCTTGACATGCCAATGGAAGGTGTTCCAGGACAACCTTCCTGAGTTTTTATTTTAGTTTTCATGCATCCCTCCTTGGAAATTCTTGTTGCTCCCCAGAGGCTCAGAGATGCAGCGAACACGGTGGCAGCTGCTGAAAAGAAGGGCAACTGTGAGTTGCTCAAGAAGCAAGAACATAGGCAGCTGCCTGTGCTTGGCAAGGAGCAGCTGCTGGATTCTTGCAATTGCCTTCAGTGCGCACAGAAGCCCGCTGCTCTGCTGCTTGGTTTTTCGCCTTCAGTCAATTGCACACTACTGAAGCTGAGGCAGGCTGTTCAGCTTTGCTGCTTTTCAGCATCTCAGCTGCCCTTCTGCTCAGTGACAGCTCTCCAGGTTTCTTGCCTTTGCCAGGCTGCAGCGTGACCGCTACTAGCCAGAGCTGGGCAGGAGTGGGCAGAGAGCACGGCCATCTGTCAGCAGGTTGCAGCTTGCCCAGGAAAATGCAGTGTCCTTGGCATGTGCAGCAAATCCCATTTCTTGGCAAGGTCGGGCTAAGTGAGCAGTGCTGGTACACTTTCTCCTTGAGAACTGGAGCGGAAAAGCTTTTTGCTAAGATGTAGGCGACTAGAGAGGCAGAATACACGGCTCCGGAGCTGGCCGAAGGGAAGTGCCGCTTCCCGGCGTCTTTAGGCAAAAGCGGCGCTCCGGAGCGCAGCGCTGCCGCTCCAGTCATCTGGGCGCGAAGTAGCCGCTTCTTGGCCTCCGGCAGCCGGAGATCGCGGTAGCTTGCAAGAGGCGAAGAACGAAGCCGCGAAGAAGCCGGCTTGTGTGCGAAGCTCGCAGACTGCTGCAGGACGGTGGCTGCCGCTCTCCTGCTGTTGAATTCACTCTTGACATGCCAATGGAAGGTGTTCCAGGACAACCTTCCTGAGTTTTTATTTTAGTTTTCATGCATCCCTCCTTGGAAATTCTTGTTGCTCCCCAGAGTCTCCAAGATGCAGAGAACACGGTGGCAGCTGCTGAAAAGAAGGGCAACTGTGAGTTGGTCAAGAAGCAAGAACATAGGCAGCTGCCTGTGCTTGGCAAGGAGCAGCTGCTGGATTCTTGCAATTGCCTTCAGTGCGCACAGAAGCCCGCTGCTCTGCTGCTTGATTTTTCGCCTTCAGTCAATTGCACACTACTGAAGCTGAGGCAGGCTGTTCAGCTTTGCTGCTTTTCAGCATCTCAGCTGCCCTTCTGCTCAGTGACAGCTCTCCAGGTTTCTTGCCTTTGCCAGGCTGCAGCGTGCCCGCTACTACCCAGAGCTGGGCAGGAGTGGACAGAGAGCACGGCCATCTGTCAGCAGGTTGCAGCTTGCCCAGGAAAATGCAGTGTCCTTGGCATGTGCAGCAAATCCCATTTCTTGGCAAGGTCGGGCTAAGTGAGCTGTTCTGGTACACTTTCTCCTTGAGAACTGGAGCGGAAAAGCTTTTCGCTAAGATGTAGGCGACTAGAGAGGCAGAATACGCGGCTCCGGAGCTGGCCGAAAGCAAGTGCCGCTTCCCGGCGTCTTTCGGCAAAAGCGGCGCTCCGGAGCGCAGCGCTGCCGCTCCAGTCATCTGGGCGCGAAGTAGACGCTTTTTGGCCTCTGGCTGCCGGAGATCGCGGTAGCTTGCAAGAGGCGAAGAACGCAGCCGCGAAGAAGCCGGCTTGTGTGCGAAGCTCGCAGACTGCTGCAGGACGGTGGCTGCCGCTCTCCTGCCTCTTGAATTCACTCTTGACATGCCAATGGAAGGTGTTCCAGGACAACCTTCCTGAGTTTTTATTTTAGTTTTCATGCATCCCTCCTTGGAAATTCTTGTTGCTCCCCAGAGTCTCCGAGATGCAGCGAACACGGTGGCAGCTGCTGAAAAGAAGGACAACTGTGAGTTGGTCAAGAAGCAAGAACATAGGCAGCTGCCTGTGCTTGTCACGGAGCAGCTGCTGGATTCTTGCAATTGCCTTCAGTGCGCACAGAAGCCCGCTGCTCTGCTGCTTGGTTTTTCGCCTTCAGTCAATTGCACACTACTGAAGCTGAGGCAGGCTGTTCAGCTTTGCTGCTTTTCAGCATCTCAGCTGCCCTTCTGCTCTGTGACAGCTCTCCAGGTTTCTTGCCTTCGCCAGGCTGCAGCGTGACCGCTGCTAGCCAGAGCTGGGCAGGAGTGGGCAGAGAGCACGGCCATCTGTCAGCAGGTTGCAGCTTGCCCAGGAAAATGCAGTGTCCTTGCAATGTGCAGCAAATCCCATTTCTTGGCAAGGTCGGGCTAAGTGAGCTGTTCTGGTACACTTTCTCCTTGAGAACTGGAGCGGAAAAGCTTTTAGCTAAGATGTAGGCGACTAGAGAGGCAGAATACGCGGCTCCGGAGCTGGCCAAACGCAAGTGCCGCTTCCCGGCGTCTTTCGGCAAAAGCGGCGGTCCGGAGCGCAGCGCTGCCGCTCCAGTCATCTGGGCGCGAAGTAGCCGCTTCTTGGCCTCCGGCAGCCGGAGATCACTGTAGCTTGTAAGAGGCGAAGAACGAAGCCGCGAAGAAGCCGGCTTGTGTGCGAAGCTCACAGACTGCTGCAGGATGGTGGCTGCCGCTCTCCTGCCTCTTGAATTCACTCTTGACATGCCAATGGAAGGTGTTCCAGGACAACCTTCCTGAGTTTTTATTTTAGTTTTCATGCATCCCTCCTTGGAAATTCTTGTTGCTCCCCAGAGACTCCGAGATGCAGAGAACACGGTGGCAGCTGCTGAAAAGAAGGGCAACTGTGAGTTGGTCAAGAAGCAAGAACATAGGCAGCTGCCTGTGCTTGGCAAGGAGCAGCTGCTGGATTCTTGCAATTGCCTTCAGTGCGCACAGAAGCCCGCTGCTCTGCTGCTTGGTTTTTCGCCTTCAGTCAATTGCACACTACTGAAGCTGAGGCAGGCTGTTCAGCTTTGCTGCTTTTCAGCATCTCAGCTGCCCTTCTGCTCTGTGACAGCTCTCCAGGTTTCTTGCCTTCGCCAGGATGCAGCGTGCCCGCTACTACCCAGAGCTGGGCAGGAGTGGGCAGAGAGCACGGCCATCTGTCAGCAGTTTGCAGCTTGCCCAGGAAAATGCAGTTTCCTTGGCATGTGTAGCAAATCCCATTTCTTGGCAAGGTCGGGCTAAGTGAGCTGTTCTGGTACACTTTCTCCTTGAGAACTGGAGCGGAAAAGCTTTTCACTAAGATGTAGGTGACTAGAGAGGCAGAATACGCGGCTCCGGAGCTGGCCGAAAACAAGCGCCGCTTCCCGGCGTATTTAGGCAAAAGTGGCGCTCCGGAGCGCAGCGCTGCCGCTCCAGTCATCTGGGCGCGAAGTAGCCGCTTCTTGGCCTCCGGCAGCCGGAGATCGCGGTAGCTTGTAAGAGGCGAAGAACGAAGCCGCGAAGAAGCCGGCTTGTGTGCGAAGCTCGCAGACTGCTGCAGGACGGTGGCTGCCGCTCTCCTGCCTCTTGAATTCACTCTTGACATGCCAATGGAAGGTGTTCCAGGACAACCTTCCTGAGTTTTTATTTTAGTTTTCATGCATCCCTCCTTGGAAATTCTTGTTGCTCCCCAGAGTCTCCGAGATGCAGCGAACACGGTGGCAGCTGCTGAAAAGAAGGGCAACTGTGAGTTGGTCAAGAAGCAAGAACATAGGCAGCTGCCTGTGCTTGGCAAGGAGCAGCTGCTGGATTCTTGCAATTGCCTTCAGTGCGCACAGAAGCCCGCTGCTCTGCTGCTTGATTTTTCGCCTTCAGTCAATTGCACACTACTGAAGCTGAGGCAGGCTGTTCAGCTTTGCTGCTTTTCAGCATCTCAGCTGCCCTTCTGCTCAGTGACAGCTCTCCAGGTTTCTTGCCTTCGCCAGGCTGCAGCATGCCCACTACTACCCAGAGCTGGGCAGGAGTGGGCAGAGAGCACGGCCATCTGTCAGCAGTTTGCAGCTTGCCCAGGAAAATGCAGTGTCCTTGGCATGTGCAGCAAATCCCATTTCTTGGCAAGGTCGGGCTAAGTGAGCTGTTCTGGTACACTTTCTCCTTGAGAACTGGAGCGGAAAAGCTTTTCGCGAAGATGTAGGCGACTAGAGAGGCAGAATACGCGGCTCCGGAGCTGGCCGAAAGCAAGTGCCGCTTCCCGGCGTCTTTCGGCAAAAGCGGCGCTCCGGAGCTCACCGCTGCCGCTCCACTGATCTGTGCGCGAAGTAGCCGCTTCTTGGCCTCCGGCAGCCGGAGATCGCGGTAGCTTGTAAGAGGCGAAGAACGAAGCCGCGAAGAAGCCGGCTTGTGTGCGAAGCTCGCAGACTGCTGCAGGAGGGTGGCTGCCGCTCTCCTGCCTCTTGAATTCACTCTTGACATGCCAATGGAAGGTGTTCCAGGACAACCTTCCTGAGTTTTTATTTTAGTTTTCATGCATCCCTCCTTGGAAATTCTTGTTGCTCCCCAGAGTCTCCGAGATGCAGCGAACACGGTGGCAGCTGCTGAAAAGAAGGGCAACTGTGAGTTGGTCAAGAAGCAAGAACATAGGCAGCTGCCTGTGCTTGGCAAGGAGCAGCTGCTGGATTCTTGCAATTGCCTTCAGTGCGCACAGAAGCCCGCTGCTCTGCTGCTTGATTTTTCGCCTTCAGTCAATTGCACACTACTGAAGCTGAGGCAGGCTGTTCAGCTTTGCTGCTTTTCAGCATCTCAGCTGCCCTTCTGCTCAGTGACAGCTCTCCAGGTTTCTTGCCTTTGCCAGGCTGCAGCGTGCCCGCTACTACCCAGAGCTGGGCAGGAGTGGGCAGAGAGCACGGCCATCTGTCAGCAGGTTGCAGCTTGCCCAGGAAAATGCAGTGTCCTTGGCATGTGCAGAAAATCCCATTTCTTGGCAAGGTCGGGCTAAGTGAGCAGTGCTGGTACACTTTCTCCTTGAGAACTGGAGCGGAAAAGCTTTTGGCTAAGATGTAGGCGACTAGAGAGGCAGAATACGCAGCTCCGGAGCTGGCCGAAAGCAAGTGCCGCTTCCCGGCGTCTTTAGGCAAAAGCGGCGCTCCGGAGCGCGGCGCTGCCGCTCCAGTCATCTGGGCGCGAAGTAGCCGCTTCTTGGCCTCCGGCAGCCGGAGATCGCGCTAGCTTGTAAGAGGCGAAGAACGAAGCCGCGAAGAAGCCGGCTTGTGTGCGAAGCTCGCAGACTGCTGCAGGACGGTGGCTGCCGCTCTCCTGCCTCTTGAATTCACTCTTGACATGCCAATGGAAGGTGTTCCAGGACAACCTTCCTGAGTTTTTATTTTAGTTTTCATGCATCCCTCCTTGGAAATTCTTGTTGCTGCCCAGAGGCTCCGAGATGCAGAGAACACGGTGGCAGCTGCTGAAAAGAAGGGCAACTGTGAGTTGGTCAAGAAGCAAGAACATAGGCAGCTGCCTGTGCTTGGCAAGGAGCAGCTGCTGGATTCTTGCAATTGCCTTCAGTGCGCACAGAAGCCCGCTGCTCTGCTGCTTGATTTTTCGCCTTCAGTCAATTGCACACTACTGAAGCTGAGGCAGGCTGTTCAGCTTTGCTGCTTTTCAGCATCTCAGCTGCCCTTCTGCTCAGTGACAGCTCTCCAGGTTTCTTGCCTTCGCCAGGCTGCAGCGTGCCCACTACTACCCAGAGCTGGGCAGGAGTGGGCAGAGAGCACGGCCATCTGTCAGCAGTTTGCAGCTTGCCCAGGAAAATGCAGTGTCCTTGCAATGTGCAGCAAATCCCATTTCTTGGCAAGGTCGGGCTAAATGAGCTGTTCTGGTACACTTTCTCCTTGAGAACTGGAGCGGAAAAGCTTTTCGCGAAGATGTAGGCGACTAGAGAGGCAGAATACGCGGCTCCGGAGCTGGCCGAAAGCAAGTGCCGCTTCCCGGCGTCTTTCGGCAAAAGCGGCGCTCCGGAGCGCAGCGCTGCCGCTCCAGTCATCTGTGCGCGAAGTAGCCGCTTCTTGGCCTCCGGCAGCCGGAGATCGCGGTAGCTTGTAAGAGGCGAAGAACGAAGCCGCGAAGAAGCCGGCTTGTGTGCGAAGCTCGCAGACTGCTGCAGGACGGTGGCTGCCGCTCTCCTGCCTCTTGAATTCACTCTTGACATGCCAATCGAAGGTGTTCCAGGACAACCTTCCTGAGTTTTTATTTTAGTTTTCATGCATCCCTCCTTGGAAATTCTTGTTGCTCCCCAGAGGCTCCGAGATGCAGCGAACACGGTGGCAGCTGCTGAAAAGAAGGACAACTGTGAGTTGGTCAAGAAGCAAGAACATAGGCAGCTGCCTGTGCTTGGCAAGGAGCAGCTGCTGGATTCTTGCAATTGCCTTCAGTGCGCACAGAAGCCCGCTGCTCTGCTGCTTGGTTTTTCGCCTTCAGTCAATTGCACACTACTGAAGCTGAGGCAGGCTGTTCAGCTTTGCTGCTTTTCAGCATCTCAGCTGCCCTTCTGCTCTGTGACAGCTCTCCAGGTTTCTTGCCTTCGCCAGGCTGCAGCGTGACCGCTACTAGCCAGAGCTGGGCAGGAGTGGGCAGAGAGCACGGCCATCTGTCAGCAGGTTGCAGCTTGCCCAGGAAAATGCAGTGTCCTTGCAATGTGCAGCAAATCCCATTTCTTGGCAAGGTCGGGCTAAGTGAGCTGTTCTGGTACACTTTCTCCTTGAGAACTGGAGCGGAAAAGCTTTTCGCTAAGATGTAGGCGACTAGAGAGGCAGAATACGCGGCTCCGGAGCTGGCCAAAAGCAAGTGCCACTTCCCGGCGTCTTTCAGCAAAAGCGGCGCTCCGGAGCGCACCGCTGCCGCTCCAGTCATCTGGGCGCGAAGTAGCCGCTTCTTGGCCTCCGGCAGCCGGAGATCGCCGTAGCTTGTAAGAGGCAAAGAACGAAGCCGCGAAGAAGCCGGCTTGTGTGCGAAGCTCACAGACTGCTGCAGGATGGTGGCTGCCGCTCTCCTGCCTCTTGAATTCACTCTTGACATGCCAATGGAAGGTGTTCCAGGACAACCTTCCTGAGTTTTTATTTTAGTTTTCATGCATCCCTCCTTGGAAATTCTTGTTGCTCCCCAGAGACTCCGAGATGCAGAGAACACGGTGGCAGCTGCTGAAAAGAAGGGCAACTGTGAGTTGGTCAAGAAGCAAGAACATAGGCAGCTGCCTGTGCTTGGCAAGGAGCAGCTGCTGGATTCTTGCAATTGCCTTCAGTGCGCACAGAAGCCCGCTGCTCTGCTGCTTGGTTTTTCGCCTTCAGTCAATTGCACACTACTGAAGCTGAGGCAGGCTGTTCAGCTTTGCTGCTTTTCAGCATCTCAGCTGCCCTTCTGCTCTGTGACAGCTCTCCAGGTTTCTTGCCTTCGCCAGGCTGCAGCGTGCCCGCTACTACCCAGAGCTGGGCAGGAGTGGGCAGAGAGCACGGCCATCTGTCAGCAGTTTGCAGCTTGCCCAGGAAAATGCAGTTTCCTTGGCATGTGTAGCAAAACCCATTTCTTGGCAAGGTCGGGCTAAGTGAGCTGTTCTGGTACACTTTCTCCTTGAGAACTGGAGCGGAAAAGCTTTTCACTAAGATGTAGGCGACTAGAGAGGCAGAATACGCGGCTCCGGAGCTGGCCGAAAACAAGCGCCGCTTCCCGGCGTATTTAGGCAAAAGCGGCGCTCCGGAGCGCACCGCTGCCGCTCCAGTCATCTGGGCGCGAAGTAGCCGCTTCTTGGCCTCCGGCAGCCGGAGATCGCGGTAGCTTGTAAGAGGCGAAGAACGAAGCCGTGAAGAAGCCGGCTTGTGTGCGAAGCTCGCAGACTGCTGCAGGACGGTGGCTGCCGCTCTCCTGCTGTTGAATTCACTCTTGACATGCCAATGGAAGGTGTTCCAGGACAACCTTCCTGAGTTTTTATTTTAGTTTTCATGCATCCCTCCTTGGAAATTCTTGTTGCTCCCCAGAGTCTCCGAGATGCAGCGAACACGGTGGCAGCTGCTGAAAAGAAGGGCAACTGTGAGTTGGTCAAGAAGCAAGAACATAGGCAGCTGCCTGTGCTTGGCAAGGAGCAGCTGCTGGATTCTTGCAATTGCCTTCAGTGCGCACAGAAGCCCGCTGCTCTGCTGCTTGGTTTTTCGCCTTCAGTCAATTGCACACTACTGAAGCTGAGGCAGGCTGTTCAGCTTTGCTGCTTTTCAGCATCTCAGCTGCCCTTCTGCTCTGTGACAGCTCTCCAGGTTTCTTGCCTTCGCCAGGCTGCAGCGTGCCCGCTAGTAGGAAGAAGTGGGCAGGAGTGGGCAGAGAGCACGGCCATCTGTCAGCAGTTTGCAGCTTGCCCAGGAAAATGCAGTGTCCTTGGCATGTGCAGCAAATCCCATTTCTTGGCAAGGTCGGGCTAAGTGAGCTGTTCTGGTACACTTTCTCCTTGAGAACTGGAGCGGAAAAGCTTTTCACTAAGATGTAGGCGACTAGAGAGGCAGAATACGCGGCTCCGGAGCTGGCCGAAAGCAAGTGCCGCTTCCCGGCGTCTTTAGACAAAAGCGGCACTCCGGAGCGCACCGCTGCCGCTCCAGTCATCTGGGCGCGAAGTAGCCGCTTCTTGGCCTCCGGCAGCCGGAGATCGCGGTAGCTTGCAAGAGGCGAAGAACGAAGCCGCGAAGAAGCCGGCTTGTGTGCGAAGCTCGCAGACTGCTGCAGGACGGTGGCTGCCGCTCTCCTGCTGTTGAATTCACTCTTGACATGCCAATGGAAGGTGTTCCAGGACAACCTTCCTGAGTTTTTATTTTAGTTTTCATGCATCCCTCCTTGGAAATTCTTGTTGCTCCCCAGAGTCTCCGAGATGCAGCGAACACGGTGGCAGCTGCTGAAAAGAACGGCAACTGTGAGTTGGTCAAGAAGCAAGAACATAGGCAGCTGCCTGTGCTTGGCAAGGAGCAGCTGCTGGATTCTTGCAATTGCCTTCAGTGCGCACAGAAGCCCGCTGCTCTGCTGCTTGGTTTTTCGCCTTCAGTCAATTGCACACTACTGAAGCTGAGGCAGGCTGTTCAGCTTTGCTGCTTTTCAGCATCTCAGCTGCCCTTCTGCTCTGTGACAGCTCTCCAGGTTTCTTGCCTTCGCCAGGCTGCAGCGTGCCCGCTACTAGCCAGAGCTGGGCAGGAGTGGGCAGAGAGCACGGCCATCTGTCAGCAGGTTGCAGCTTGCCCAGGAAAATGCAGTGTCCTTGGCATGTGCAGCAAATCCCATTTCTTGGCAAGGTCGGGTAAGTGACCAGTGCTGGTACACTTTCTCCTTGAGAACTGGAGTGGAAAAACTTTTCGCTAAGATGTAGGCGACTAGAGAGGCAGAATACGCGGCTCCGGAGCTGGCCGAAAGCAAGCGCCGCTTCCCGGCGTCTATAGACAAAAGCGGCGCTCTGGAGCGCACCGCTGCCGCTCCAGTCATCTGGGCGCGAAGTAGCCGCTTCTTGGCCTCCGGCAGCCGGAGATCGCGCTAGCTTGAAAGAGGCGAAGAACGAAGCGGCGAAAAAGCCGGCTTGTGTGCGAAGCTCGCAGACTGCTGCAGGACGGTGGCTGCCGCTCTCCTGCCTCTTGAATTCACTCTTGACATGCCAATGGAAGGTGTTCCAGGACAACCTTCCTGAGTTTTTATTTTAGTTTTCATGCATCCCTCCTTGGAAATTCTTGTTGCTCCCCAGAGGCTCCGAGATGCAGCGAACACGGTGGCAGCTGCTGAAAAGAAGGGCAACTGTGAGTTGGTCAAGAAGCAAGAACATAGGCAGCTGCCTGTGCTTGGCAAGGAGCAGCTGCTGGATTCTTGCAATTGCCTTCAGTGCGCACAGAAGCCCGCTGCTCTGCTGCTTGGTTTTTCGCCTTCAGTCAATTGCACACTACTGAAGCTGAGGCAGGCTGTTCAGCTTTGCTGCTTTTCAGCATCTCAGCTGCCCTTCTGCTCTGTGACAGCTCTCCAGGTTTCTTGCCTTCGCCAGGCTGCAGCGTGCCCGCTACTAGCCAGAGCTGGGAAGGAGTGGGCAGAGAGCACGGCCATCTGCCAGCAGTTTGCAGCTTGCCCAGGAAAATGCAGTGTCCTTGGCAAGTGCAGCAAATCCCATTTCTTGGCAAGGTCGGGCTAAGTGAGCTGTTCTGGTACACTTTCTCCTTGAGAACTGGAGCGGAAAAGCTTTTTGCTAAGATGTAGGCGACTAGAGAGGCAGAATACGCGGCTCCGGAGCTGGCCGAAAGCAAGTGCCGCTTCCCGGCGTCTTTAGGCAAAAGCGGCGCTCTGGAGCGCAGCGCTGCCGCTCCAGTCATCTGGGCGCGAAGTAGCTGCTTCTTGGCCTCCGGCAGCTGGAGATCGCGCTAGCTTGTAAGAGGCGAAGAACGAAGCCGCGAAGAAGCCGGCTTGTGTGCGAAGCTCGCAGACTGCTGCAGGACGGTGGCTGCCGCTCTCCTGCCTCTTGAATTCACTCTTGACATGCCAATGGAAGTTGTTCCAGGACAACCTTCCTGAGTTTTTATTTTAGTTTTCATGCATCCCTCCTTGGAAATTCTTGTTGCTCCCCAGAGTCTCCGAGATGCAGCGAACACGGTGGCAGCTGCTGAAAAGAACGGCAACTGTGAGTTGGTCAAGAAGCAAGAACATAGGCAGCTGCCTGTGCTTGGCAAGGAGCAGCTGCTGGATTCTTGCAATTGCCTTCAGTGCACACAGAAGCCCGCTGCTCTGCTGCTTGGTTTTTCGCCTTCAGTCAATTGCACACTACTGAAGCTGAGGCAGGCTGTTCTGCTTTGCTGCTTTTTAGCATCTCATCTGCCCTTCTGCTCAGTGACAGCTCTCCAGCTTTCTTGCCTTCGCCAGGCTGCAGCGTGCCCGCTACTACCCAGAGCTGGGCAGGAGTGGGCAGAGAGCACGGCCATCTGTCAGCAGGTTGCAGCTTGCCCAGGAAAATGCAGTTTCCTTGGCATGTGCAGCAAATCCCATTTCTTGCAAAGGTCGGGCTAAGTGACCAGTTCTGGTACACTTTCTCCTTGAGAACTGGAGCGGAAAAGCTTTTTGCTAAGATGTAGGCGACTAGAGAGGCAGAATGCGCGGCTCCGGAGCTGGCCAAAAGCAAGTGCCGCTTGCCGGCGTCTTTAGGCAAAAGCGGCGCTCCGGAGCGCAGCGCTGCCGCTCCAGTCATCTGGGCGCGAAGTAGCCGCTTCTTGGCCTCCGGCAGCCGGAGATCGCGGTAGCTTGTAAGAAGAGAAGAACGAAGCCGCGAAGAAGCCGGCTTGTGTGCGATGCTCGCAGACTGCTGCAGGACGGTGGCTGCCGCTCTCCTGCCTCTTGAATTCACTCTTAACATGCCAATGGAAGGTGTTCCAGGACAACCTTCCTGAGTTTTTATTTTAGTTTTCATGCATCCCTCCTTGGAAATTCTTGTTGCTCCCCAGAGGCTCCGAGATGCAGCGAACACGGTGGCAGCTGCTGAAAAGAAGGGCAGCGGTGAGTTGGTCAAGAAGCAAGAACATAGGCAGCTGCCTGTGCTTGGCAAGGAGCAGCTGCTGGATTCTTGCAATTGCCTTCAGTGCGCACAGAAGCCTGCTGCTCTGCTGCTTGATTTTTCGCCTTCAGTCAATTGCACACTACTGAAGCTGAGGCAGGCTGTTCAGCTTTGCTGCTTTTCAGCATCTCAGCTGCCCTTCTGCTCTGTGACAGCTCTCCAGGTTTCTTGCCTTCGCCAGGCTGCAGCGTGCCCGCTACTAGCCAGAGCTGGGCAGGAGTGGGCAGAGAGCACGGCCATCTGTCAGCAGTTTGCAGCTTGCCCAGGAAAATGCAGTGTCCTTGGCATGTGCAGCAAATCCCATTTCTTGGCAAGGTCGGGCTAAGTGAGCTGTTCTGGTACACTTTCTCCTTGAGAACTGGAGCGGAAAAGCTTTTTGCTAAGATGTAGGCGACTAGAGAGGCAGAATACGCGGCTCCGGAGCTGGCCGAAAGCAAGTGCCGCTTCCCGGCGTCTTTAGGCAAAAGCGGCGCTCTGGAGCGCAGCGCTGCCGCTCCAGTCATCTGGGCGCGAAGTAGCTGCTTCTTGGCCTCCGGCAGCTGGAGATCGCGCTAGCTTGTAAGAGGCGAAGAACGAAGCCGCGAAGAAGCCGGCTTGTGTGCGAAGCTCGCAGACTGCTGCAGGACGGTGGCTGCCGCTCTCCTGCCTCTTGAATTCACTCTTGACATGCCAATGGAAGTTGTTCCAGGACAACCTTCCTGAGTTTTTATTTTAGTTTTCATGCATCCCTCCTTGGAAATTCTTGTTGCTCCCCAGAGTCTCCGAGATGCAGCGAACACGGTGGCAGCTGCTGAAAAGAACGGCAACTGTGAGTTGGTCAAGAAGCAAGAACATAGGCAGCTGCCTGTGCTTGGCAAGGAGCAGCTGCTGGATTCTTGCAATTGCCTTCAGTGCGCACAGAAGCCCGCTGCTCTGCTGCTTGGTTTTTCGCCTTCAGTCAATTGCACACTACTGAAGCTGAGGCAGGCTGTTCAGCTTTGCTGCTTTTCAGCATCTCAGCTGCCCTTCTGCTCTGTGACAGCTCTCCAGGTTTCTTGCCTTCGCCAGGCTGCAGCGTGCCCGCTGCTAGCCAGAGCTGGGCAGGAGTGGGCAGAGAGCACGGCCATCTGTCAGCAGGTTGCAGCTTGCCCAGGAAAATGCAGTTTCCTTGGCATGTGCAGCAAATCCCATTTCTTGGCAAGGTCGGGCTAAGTGAGCTGTTCTGGTACACTTTCTCCTCGAGAACTGGAGCGGAAAAGCTTTTCACTAAGATGTAGGCGACTAGAGAGGCAGAATACGCGGCTCCGGAGCTGGCCGAAAGCAAGCGCTGCTTCCCGGCGTCTTTCGGCAAAAGCGGCACTCCGGAGCGCACCGCTGCCGCTCCAGTCATCTGGGCGCGAAGTAGCCGCTTCTTGGCCTCCGGCAGCCGGAGATCGCGGTAGCTTGCAAGAGGCGAAGAGCGAAGCCGCGAAGAAGCCGGCTTGTGTGCGAAGCTCGCAGACTGCTGCAGGACGGTGGCTGCCGCTCTCCTGCCTCTTGAATTCACTCTTGACATGCCAATGGAAGGTGTTCCAGGACAACCTTCCTGAGTTTTTATTTTAGTTTTCATGCATCCCTCCTTGGAAATTCTTGTTGCTCCCCAGAGTCTCCGAGATGCAGAGAACACGGTGGCAGCTGCTGAAAAGAACGGCAACTGTGAGTTGGTCAAGAAGCAAGAACATAGGCAGCTGCCTGTGCTTGGCAAGGAGCAGCTGCTGGATTCTTGCAATTGCCTTCAGTGCGCACAGAAGCCCGCTGCTCTGCTGCTTGGTTTTTCGCCTTCAGTCAATTGCACACTACTGAAGCTGAGGCAGGTTGTTCGGCTTTGCTGCTTTTCAGAATCTCATCTGCCCTTCTGCTCAGTGACAGCTCTCCAGGTTTCTTGCCTTCGCCAGGCTGCAGCGTGCCCGCTACTACCCAGAGCTGGGCAGGAGTGGGCAGAGAGCACGGCCATCTGTCAGCAGGTTGCAGCTTGCCCAGGAAAATGCAGTGTCCTTGGCATGTGCAGAAAATCCCATTTCTTGGCAAGGTCGGGCTAAGTGACCAGTGCTGGTACACTTTCTCCTTGAGAACTGGAGCGGAAAAGCTTTTCGCTAAGATGTAGGCGACTAGAGAGGCAGAATACGCGGCTCCGGAGCTGGCCGAAAGCAAGTGCCGCTTCCCGGCGTCTTTAGGCAAAAGCGGCACTCCGGAGCGCACCGCTGCCGCTCCAGTCATCTGGGCGCGAAGTAGCCGCTTCTTGGCCTCCGGCAGCCGGAGATCCCGGTAGCTTGCAAGAGGCGAAGAGCGAAGCCGCGAAGAAGCCGGCTTGTGTGCGAAGCTCGCAGACTGCTGCAGGACGGTGGCTGCCGCTCTCCTGCCTCTTGAATTCACTCTTGACATGCCAATGGAAGGTGTTCCAGGACAACCTTCCTGAGTTTTTATTTTAGTTTTCATGCATCCCTCCTTGGAAATTTTGTTGCTCCCCAGAGGCTCCGAGATGCAGCGAACACGGTGGCAGCTGCTGAAAAGAAGGGCAACTGTGAGTTGGTCAAGAAGCAAGAACATAGGCAGCTGCCTGTGCTTGGCAAGGAGCAGCTGCTGGATTCTTGCAATTGCCTTCAGTGCGCACAGAAGCCCGCTGCTCTGCTGCTTGGTTTTTCGCCTTCAGTCAATTGCACACTACTGAAGCTGAGGCAGGCTGTTCAGCTTTGCTGCTTTTCAGCATCTCAGCTGCCCTTCTGCTCTGTGACAGCTCTCCAGGTTTCTTGCCTTCGCCAGGCTGCAGCGTGCCCGCTGCTAGCCAGAGCTGGGCAGGAGTGGGCAGAGAGCACGGCCATCTGTCAGCAGGTTGCAGCTTGCCCAGGAAAATGCAGTGTCCTTGGCATGTGCAGAAAATCCCATTTCTTGGCAAGGTCGGGCTAAGTGACCAGTGCTGGTACACTTTCTCCTTGAGAACTGGAGTGGAAAAACTTTTCGCTAAGATGTAGGCGAATAGAGAGGCAGAATACGCGGCTCCGGAGCTGGCCGAAAGCAAGCGCCGCTTCCCGGCGTCTATAGACAAAAGCGGCGCTCCGGAGCGCACCGCTGCCGCTCCAGTCATCTGGGCGCGAAGTAGCCGCTTCTTGGCCTCCGGCAGCCGGAGATCGCGCTAGCTTGTAAGAGGCGAAGAACGAAGCCGCGAAGAAGCCGGCTTGTGTGCGAAGCTCGCAGACTGCTGCAGGACGGTGGCTGCCGCTCTCCTGCCTCTTGAATTCACTCTTGACATGCCAATGGAAGGTGTTCCAGGACAACCTTCCTGAGTTTTTATTTTAGTTTTCATGCATCCCTCCTTGGAAATTCTTGTTGCTCCCCAGAGTCTCCGAGATGCAGCGAACACGGTGGCAGCTGCTGAAAAGAAGGGCAACTGTGAGTTGGTCAAGAAGCAAGAACATAGGCAGCTGCCTGTGCTTGGCAAGGAGCAGCTGCTGGATTCTTGCAATTGCCTTCAGTGCGCACAGAAGCCCGCTGCTCTGCTGCTTGATTTTTCGCCTTCAGTCAATTGCACACTACTGAAGCTGAGGCAGGCTGTTCAGCTTTGCTGCTTTTCAGCATCTCAGCTGCCCTTCTGCTCTGTGACAGCTCTCCAGGTTTCTTGCCTTCGCCAGGCTGCAGCGTGCCCGCTACTACCCAGAGCTGGGCAGGAGTGGGCAGAGAGCACGGCCATCTGTCAGCAGGTTGCAGCTTGCCCAGGAAAATGCAGTTTCCTTGGCATGTGCAGCAAATCCCATTTCTTGGCAAGGTCGGGCTAAGTGAGCTGTTCTGGTACACTTTCTCCTCGAGAACTGGAGCGGAAAAGCTTTTCACTAAGTTGTAGGCGACTAGAGAGGCAGAATACGCGGCTCCGGAGCTGGCCGAAAGCAAGCGCCGCTTCCCGGCGTCTTTCGGCAAAAGCGGCACTCCGGAGCGCACCGCTGCCGCTCCAGTCATCTGGGCGCGAAGTAGCCGCTTCTTGGCCTCTGGCAGCCGGAGATCGCGGTAGCTTGCAAGAGGCGAAGAGCGAAGCCGCGAAGAAGCCGGCTTGTGTGCGAAGCTCGCAGACTGCTGCAGGACGGTGGCTGCCGCTCTCCTGCCTCTTGAATTCACTCTTGACATGCCAATGGAAGGTGTTCCAGGACAACCTTCCTGAGTTTTTATTTTAGTTTTCATGCATCCCTCCTTGGAAATTCTTGTTGCTCCCCAGAGGCTCCGAGATGCAGAGAACACGGTGGCAGCTGCTGAAAAGAAGGGCAACTGTGAGTTGGTCAAGAAGCAAGAACATAGGCAGCTGCCTGTGCTTGGCAAGGAGCAGCTGCTGGATTCTTGCAATTGCCTTCAGTGCGCACAGAAGCCCGCTGCTCTGCTGCTTGATTTTTCGCCTTCAGTCAATTGCACACTACTGAAGCTGAGGCAGGCTGTTCAGCTTTGCTGCTTTTCAGCATCTCAGCTGCCCTTCTGCTCAGTGACAGCTCTCCAGGTTTCTTGCCTTCGCCAGGCTGCAGCGTGCCCACTACTACCCAGAGCTGGGCAGGAGTGGGCAGAGAGCACGGCCATCTGTCAGCAGTTTGCAGCTTGCCCAGGAAAATGCAGTGTCCTTGGCATGTGCAGCAAATCCCATTTCTTGGCAAGGTCGGGCTAAGTGAGCTGTTCTGGTACACTTTCTCCTTGAGAACTGGAGCGGAAAAGCTTTTGGCTAAGATGTAGGCGACTAGAGAGGCAGAATACGCGGCTCCGGAGCTGGCCGAAAGCAAGTGCCGCTTCCCGGCGTCTTTCGGCAAAAGCGGCGCTCCGGAGCTCACCGCTGCCGCTCCACTGATCTTTGCGCGAAGTAGCCGCTTCTTGGCCTTCGGCAGCCGGAGATCGCGGTAGCTTGTAAGAGGCGAAGAACGAAGCCGCGAAGAAGCCGGCTTGTGTGCGAAGCTCGCAGACTGCTGCAGGACGGTGGCTGCCGCTCTCCTGCCTCTTGAATTCACTCTTGACATGCCAATGGAAGGTGTTCCAGGACAACCTTCCTGAGTTTTTATTTTAGTTTTCATGCATCCCTCCTTGGAAATTCTTGTTGCTCCCCAGAGTCTCCGAGATGCAGCGAACACGGTGGCAGCTGCTGAAAAGAAGGGCAACTGTGAGTTGGTCAAGAAGCAAGAACATAGGCAGCTGCCTGTGCTTGGCAAGGAGCAGCTGCTGGATTCTTGCAATTGCCTTCAGTGCGCACAGAAGCCCGCTGCTCTGCTGCTTGATTTTTCGCCTTCAGTCAATTGCACACTACTGAAGCTGAGGCAGGCTGTTCAGCTTTGCTGCTTTTCAGCATCTCAGCTGCCCTTCTGCTCAGTGACAGCTCTCCAGGTTTCTTGCCTTTGCCAGGCTGCAGCGTGCCCGCTACTACCCAGAGCTGGGCAGGAGTGGGCAGAGAGCACGGCCATCTGTCAGCAGGTTGCAGCTTGCCCAGGAAAATGCAGTGTCCTTGGCATGTGCAGAAAATCCCATTTCTTGGCAAGGTCGGGCTAAGTGACCAGTGCTGGTACACTTTCTCCTTGAGAACTGGAGCGGAAAAGCTTTTGGCTAAGATGTAGGCGACTAGAGAGGCAGAATACGCGGCTCCGGAGCTGGCCGAAAGCAAGTGCCGCTTCCCGGCGTCTTTAGGCAAAAGCGGCGCTCCGGAGCGCGGCGCTGCCGCTCCAGTCATCTGGGCGCGAAGTAGCCGCTTCTTGGCCTCCGGCAGCCGGAGATCGCGCTAGCTTGTAAGAGGCGAAGAACGAAGCCGCGAAGAAGCCGGCTTGTGTGCGAAACTCGCAGACTGCTGCAGGACGGTGGCTGCCGCTCTCCTGCCTCTTGAATTCACTCTTGACATGCCAATGGAAGGTGTTCCAGGACAACCTTCCTGAGTTTTTATTTTAGTTTTCATTCATCCCTCCTTGGAAATTCTTGTTGCTGCCCAGAGGCTCCGAGATGCAGCGAACACGGTGGCAGCTGCTGAAAAGAAGGGCAGCGGTGTGTTGGTCAAGAAGCAAGAACATAGGCAGCTGCCTGTGCTTGGCAAGGAGCAGCTGCTGGATTCTTGCAATTGCCTTCAGTGCGCACAGAAGCCTGCTGCTCTGATGCTTGATTTTTCGCCTTCAGTCAATTGCACACTACTGAAGCTGAGGCAGGCTGTTCAGCTTTGCTGCTTTTCAGCATCTCAGCTGCCCTTCTGCTCAGTGACAGCTCTCCAGGTTTCTTGCCTTTGCCAGGCTGCAGCGTGCCCGCTACTAGCCAGAGCTGGGCAGGAGTGGGCAGAGAGCACGGCCATCTGTCAGCAGGTTGCAGCTTGCCCAGGAAAATGCAGTGTCCTTGGCATGTGCAGCAAATCCCATTTCTTGGCAAGGTCGGGCTAAGTGAGCTGTTCTGGTACACTTTCTCCTTGAGAACTGGAGCGGAAAAGCTTTTCGCTAAGATGTAGGCGACTAGAGAGGCAGAATACGCGGCTCCGGAGCTGGCCGAAAGCAAGTGCCGCTTCCCGGCGTCTTTCGGCAAAAGCGGCGCTCTGGAGCGCTGCGCTGCCGCTCCAGTCATCTGTGCGCGAAGTAGCCGCTTCTTGGCCTCCGGCAGCCGGAGATCGCGGTAACTTGTAAGAGGCGAAGAACGAAGCCGCGAAGAAGCCGGCTTGTGTGCGAAACTCGCAGACTGCTGCAGGACGGTGGCTGCCGCTCTCCTGCCTCTTGAATTCACTCTTGACATGCCAATGGAAGGTGTTCCAGGACAACCTTCCTGAGTTTTTATTTTAGTTTTCATTCATCCCTCCTTGGAAATTCTTGTTGCTGCCCAGAGGCTCCGAGATGCAGCGAACACGGTGGCAGCTGCTGAAAAGAAGGGCAGCGGTGTGTTGGTCAAGAAGCAAGAACATAGGCAGCTGCCTGTGCTTGGCAAGGAGCAGCTGCTGGATTCTTGCAATTGCCTTCAGTGCGCACAGAAGCCTGCTGCTCTGATGCTTGATTTTTCGCCTTCAGTCAATTGCACACTACTGAAGCTGAGGCAGGCTGTTCAGCTTTGCTGCTTTTCAGCATCTCAGCTGCCCTTCTGCTCAGTGACAGCTCTCCAGGTTTCTTGCCTTTGCCAGGCTGCAGCGTGCCCGCTACTAGCCAGAGCTGGGCAGGAGTGGGCAGAGAGCACGGCCATCTGTCAGCAGGTTGCAGCTTGCCCAGGAAAATGCAGTGTCCTTGGCATGTGCAGCAAATCCCATTTCTTGGCAAGGTCGGGCTAAGTGAGCTGTTCTGGTACACTTTCTCCTTGAGAACTGGAGCGGAAAAGCTTTTCGCTAAGATGTAGGCGACTAGAGAGGCAGAATACGCGGCTCCGGAGCTGGCCGAAAGCAAGTGCCGCTTCCCGGCGTCTTTCGGCAAAAGCGGCGCTCTGGAGCGCTGCGCTGCCGCTCCAGTCATCTGTGCGCGAAGTAGCCGCTTCTTGGCCTCCGGCAGCCGGAGATCGCGGTAACTTGTAAGAGGCGAAGAACGAAGCCGCGAAGAAGCCGGCTTGTGTGCGAAGCTCGCAGACTGCTGCAGGACGGTGGCTGCCGCTCTCCTGCCTCTTGAATTCACTCTTGACATGCCAATGGAAGGTGTTCCAGGACAACCTTCCTGAGTTTTTATATTAGTTTTCATGCATCCCTCCTTGGAAATTCTTGTTGCTCCCCAGAGTCTCCGAGATGCAGAGAACATGGTGGCAGCTGCTGAAAAGAAGGGCAACTGTGAGTTGGTCAAGAAGCAAGAACATAGGCAGCTGCCTGTGCTTGGCAAGGAGCAGCTGCTGGATTCCTGCAATTGCCTTCAGTGCACACAGAAGCCCGCTGCTCTGCTGCTTGGTTTTTCGCCTTCAGTCAATTGCACACTACTGAAGCTGAGGCAGGCTGTTCAGCTTTGCTGCTTTTCAGCATCTCAGCTGCCCTTCTGCTCTGTGACAGCTCTCCAGGTTTCTTGCCTTCGCCAGGCTGCAGCGTGACCGCTACTACCCAGAGCTGGGCAGGAGTGGGCAGAGAGCATGGCCATCTGTCAGCAGGTTGCAGCTTGCCCAGGAAAATGCAGTGTCCTTGCCATGTGCAGCAAATCCCATTTCTTGGCAAGGTCGGGCTAAGTGACCAGTGCTGGTACACTTTCTCCTTGAGAACTGGAGCGGAAAAGCTTTTCGCTAAGATGTAGGCGACTAGAGAGGCAGAATACGCGGCTCCGCAGCTGGCCGAAAGCAAGTGCCGCTTCCCGGCGTCTTTAGGCAAAAGCTGCGCTCCGGAGCGCAGCGCTGCCGCTCCAGTCATCTGTGCGCGAAGTAGCCGCTTCTTGGCCTCCGGCAGCCGGAGATCTCGGTAGCTTGTAAGAGGCGAAGAACGAAGCCGCGAAGAAGCCGGCTTGTGTGCGAAACTCGCAGACTGCTGCAGGACGGTGGCTGCCGCTCTCCTGCCTCTTGAATTCACTCTTGACATGCCAATGGAAGGTGTTCCAGGACAACCTTCCTGAGTTTTTATTTTAGTTTTCATGCATCCCTCCTTGGAAATTCTTGTTGCTCCCCAGAGTCTCCGAGATGCAGCGAACACGGTGGCAGCTGCTGAAAAGAAGGGCAACTGTGAGTTGGTCAAGAAGCAAGAACATAGGCAGCTGCCTGTGCTTGGCAAGGAGCAGCTGCTGGATTCTTGCAATTGCCTTCAGTGCGCACAGAAGCCCGCTGCTCTGCTGCTTGGTTTTTCGCCTTCAGTCAATTGCACACTACTGAAGCTGAGGCAGGCTGTTCAGCTTTGCTGCTTTTCAGCATCTCAGCTGCCCTTCTGCTCAGTGACAGCTCTCCAGGTTTCTTGCCTTTGCCAGGCTGCAGCGTGCCCGCTACTACCCAGAGCTGGGCAGGAGTGGGCAGAGAGCACGGCCATCTGTCAGCAGTTTGCAGCTTGCCCAGGAAAATGCAGTGTCCTTGGCATGTGCAGCAAATCCCATTTCTTGGCAAGGTCGGGCTAAGTGAGCTGTTCTGGTACACTTTCTCCTTGAGAACTGGAGCGGAAAAGCTTTTTGCTAAGATGTAGGCGACTAGAGAGGCAGAATACGCGGCTCCGGAGCTGGCCGAAGGGAAGTGCCGCTTCCCGGCGTCTTTAGGCAAAAGCGGCGCTCCGGAGCGCAGCGCTGCCGCTCCAGTCATCTGGGCGCGAAGTAGCCGCTTCTTGGCCTCCGGCAGCCGGAGATCGCGCTAGCTTGTAAGAGGCGAAGAACGAAGCCGCGAAGAAGCCGGCTTGTGTGCGAAGCTCGCAGACTGCTGCAGGACGGTGGCTGCCGCTCTCCTGCCTCTTGAATTCACTCTTGACATGCCAATGGAAGGTGTTCCAGGACAACCTTCCTGAGTTTTTATTTTAGTTTTCATGCATCCCTCCTTGGAAATTCTTGTTGCTCCCCAGAGTCTCCGAGATGCAGCGAACATGGTGGCAGCTGCTGAAAAGAAGGGCAACTGTGAGTTGGTCAAGAAGCAAGAACATAGGCAGCTGCCTGTGCTTGGCAAGGAGCAGCTGCTGGATTCTTGCAATTGCCTTCAGTGCACACAGAAGCCCGCTGCTCTGCTGCTTGGTTTTTCGCCTTCAGTCAATTGCACACTACTGAAGCTGAGGCAGGCTGTTCAGCTTTGCTGCTTTTCAGCATCTCAGCTGCCCTTCTGCTCAGTGACAGCTCTCCAGGTTTCTTGCCTTCGCCAGGCTGCAGCGTGCCCGCTACCAGCCAGAGCTGGGCAGGAGTGGGCAGAGAGCACGGCCATCTGTCAGCAGGTTGCAGCTTGCCCAGGAAAATGCAATGTCCTTGGCATGTGCAGCAAATCCCATTTCTTGGCAAGGTCGGGCTAAGTGAGCAGTGCTGGTACACTTTCTCCTTGAGAACTGGAGCGGAAAAGCTTTTTGCTAAGATGTAGGCAACTAGAGAGGCAGAATACGCGGCTCCGGAGCTGGCCGAAGGGAAGTGCCGCTTCCCGGCGTCTTTAGGCAAAAGCGGCGCTCTGGAGCTCACCGCTGCCGCTCCAGTCATCTGGGCGCGAAGTAGCCGCTTCTTGGCCTCCGGCAGCCGGAGATCGCGCTAGCTTGTAAGAGGCGAAGAACGAAGCCGCGAAGAAGCCGGCTTGTGTGCGAAGCTCGCAGACTGCTGCAGGACGGTGGCTGCCGCTCTCCTGCCTCTTGAATTCACTCTTGACATGCCAATGGAAGGTGTTCCAGGACAACCTTCCTGAGTTTTTATTTTAGTTTTCATGCATCCCTCCTTGGAAATTCTTGTTGCTCCCCAGAGTCTCCGAGATGCAGCGAACACGGTGGCAGCTGCTGAAAAGAAGGGCAACTGTGAGTTGGTCAAGAAGCAAGAACATAGGCAGCTGCCTGTGCTTGGCAAGGAGCAGCTGCTGGATTCTTGCAATTGCCTTCAGTGCGCACAGAAGCCCGCTGCTCTGCTGCTTGGTTTTTCGCCTTCAGTCAATTGCACACTACTGAAGCTGAGGCAGGCTGTTCAGCTTTGCTGCTTTTCAGCATCTCAGCTGCCCTTCTGCTCAGTGACAGCTCTCCAGGTTTCTTGCCTTCGCCAGGCTGCAGCGTGCCCGCTACTAGCCAGAGCTGGGCAGGAGTGGGCAGAGAGCACGGCCATCTGTCAGCAGGTTGCAGCTTGCCCAGGAAAATGCAGTGTCCTTGGCATGTGCAGCAAATCCCATTTCTTGGCAAGGTCGGGCTAAGTGACCAGTGCTGGTACACTTTCTCCTTGAGAACTGGAGCGGAAAAGCTTTTCGCTAAGATGTAGGCGAGCAGAGAGGCAGAATACGCGGCTCCGGAGCTGGCCGAAAGCAAGTGCCGCTTCCCGGCGTCTTTAGGCAAAAGCGGCGCTCCGGAGCGCAGCGCTGCCGCTCCAGTCATCTGGGCGCGAAGTAGCCGCTTCTTGGCCTCCGGCAGCCGGAGATCGCGCTAGCTTGTAAGAGGCGAAGAACGAAGCCGCGAAGAAGCCGGCTTGTGTGCGAAGCTCGCAGACTGCTGCAGGACGGTGGCTGCCGCTCTCCTGCCTCTTGAATTCACTCTTGACATGCCAATGGAAGGTGTTCCAGGACAACATTCTTGAATTTTTATTTTAGTTTTCATGCATCCCTCCTTGGAAATTCTTGTTGCTCCCCAGAGTCTCCGAGATGCAGCGAACACGGTGGCAGCTGCTGAAAAGAAGGGCAACTGTGAGTTGGTCAAGAAGCAAGAACATAGGCAGCTGCCTGTGCTTGGCAAGGAGCAGCTGCTGGATTCTTGCAATTGCCTTCAGTGCGCACAGAAGCCCGCTGCTCTGCTGCTTGGTTTTTCGCCTTCAGTCAATTGCACACTACTGAAGCTGAGGCAGGCTGTTCAGCTTTGCTGCTTTTTAGCATCTCAGCTGCCCTTCTGCTCAGTGACAGCTCTCCAGGTTTCTTGCCTTCGCCAGGCTGCAGCGTGCCCGCTACTAGCCAGAGCTGGGCAGGAGTGGGCAGAGAGCACGGCCATCTGTCAGCAGGTTGCAGCTTGCCCAGGAAAATGCAGTGTCCTTGGCATGTGCAGCAAATCCCATTTCTTGGCAAGGTCGGGCTAAGTGACCAGTGCTGGTACACTTTCTCCTTGAGAACTGGAGCGGAAAAGCTTTTTGCTAAGATGTAGGCGTCTAGAGAGGCAGAATACGCGGCTCCGGAGCTGGCCAAAAGGAAGTGCCGCTTCCCGGCGTCTTTCGGCAAAAGCGGCGCTCGGGAGCGCACCGCTGCCGCTCCAGTGATCTGTGCGCGAAGTAGCCGCTTCTTGGCCTCCGGCAGCCGGAGATCGCGGTAGCTTGTAAGAAGAGAAGAACGAAGCCGTGAAGAAGCCGGCTTGTGTGCGAAGCTCGCAGACTGCTGCAGGAGGGTGGCTGCCGCTCTCCTGCCTCTTGAATTCACTCTTGACATGCCAATGGAAGGTGTTCCAGGACAACCTTCCTGAGTTTTTATTTTAGTTTTCATGCATCCCTCCTTGGAAATTCTTGTTGCTGCCCAGAGGCTCCGAGATGCAGAGAACACGGTGGCAGCTGCTGAAAAGAAGGGCAACTGTGAGTTGGTCAAGAAGCAAGAACATAGGCAGCTGCCTGTGCTTGGCAAGGAGCAGCTGCTGGATTCTTGCAATTGCCTTCAGTGCGCACAGAAGCCTGCTGCTCTGATGCTTGATTTTTCGCCTTCAGTCAATTGCACACTACTGAAGCTGAGGCAGGCTGTTCAGCTTTGCTGCTTTTCAGCATCTCAGCTGCCCTTCTGCTCAGTGACAGCTCTCCAGGTTTCTTGCCTTCGCCAGGATGCAGCGTGCCCGCTACTACCCAGAGCTGGGCAGGATTGCGCAGAGAGCACAGCTATCTGTCAGCAGGTTGCAGCTTGCCCAGGAAAATGAAGTGTCCTTGGCATGTGCAGCAAATCCCATTTCTTGGCAAGGTCGGGCTAAGTGAGCTCTTCTGGTACACTTTCTCCTTGACAACTAGAGCGGAAAAACTTTTCGCTAAGATGTAGGCGACTAGAGAGGCAGAATACGCGGCTCCGGAGCTGGCCGAAAGCAAGTGCCGCTTCCCGGCGTCTTTAGGCAAAAGCGGCGCTCCGGAGCGCAGCGCTGCCGCTCCAGTCATCTGGGCGCAAAGTAGCCGCTTTTTGGCCTCTGGCTGCCGGAGATCGCGGCAGCTTGCAAGAGGCGAAGAACGAAGCCGCGAAGAAGCCGGCTTGTGTGCGAAGCTCGCAGACTGCTGCAGGACGGTGGCTGCCGCTCTCCTGCCTCTTGAATTCACTCTTGACATGCCAATGGAAGGTGTTCCAGGACAACCTTCCTGAGTTTTTATTTTAGTTTTCATGCATCCGTCCTTGGAAATTCTTGTTGCTCCCCAGAGTCTCCGAGATGCAGCGAACACGGTGGCAGCTGCTGAAAAGAAGGGCAACTGTGAGTTGGTCAAGAAGCAAGAACATAGGCAGCTGCCTGTGCTTGGCAAGGAGCAGCTGCTGGATTCTTGCAATTGCCTTCAGTGCGCACAGAAGCCCGCTGCTCTGCTGCTTGGTTTTTCGCCTTCAGTCAATTGCACACTACTGAAGCTGAGGCAGGCTGTTCAGCTTTGCTGCTTTTCAGCATCTCAGCTGCCCTTCTGCTCTGTGACAGCTCTCCAGGTTTCTTGCCTTCGCCAGGCTGCAGCGTGACCGCTACTACCCAGAGCTGGGCAGGAGTGGGCAGAGAGCACGGCCATCTGTCAGCAGGTTGCAGCTTGCCCAGGAAAATGCAGTGTCCTTGGCATGTGCAGCAAATCCCATTTCTTGGCAAGGTCGGGCTAAGTGAGCTGTTCTGGTACACTTTCTCCTTGAGAACTGGAGCGGAAAAGCTTTTCGCTAAGATGTAGGCGACTAGAGAGGCAGAATACGCGGCTCCGGAGCTGGCCGGAAGCAACTGCCGCTTCCCGGCGTCTTTAGGCAAAAGCGGCGCTCCGGAGCGCAGCGCTGCCGCTCCAGTCATCTGGGCGCGAAGTAGCCGCTTCTTGGCCTCCGGCAGCCGGAGATCGCGGTAGCTTGTAAGAGGCGAAGAACGAAGCCGTGAAGAAGCCGGCTTGTGTGCGAAGCTCGCAGACTGCTGCAGGACGGTGGCTGCCGCTCTCCTACCTCTTGAATTCACTCTTGACATGCCAATGGAAAGTGTTCCAGGACAACCTTCCTGAGGTTTTATTTTAGTTTTCATGCATCCCTCCTTGGAAATTATTGTTGCTCCCCAGAGTCTCCGAGATGCAGCGAACACGGTGGCAGCTGCTGAAAAGAAGGGCAACTGTGAGTTGGTCAAGAAGCAAGAACATAGGCAGCTGCCTGTGCTTGGCACGGAGCAGCTGCTGGATTCCTGCAATTGCCTTCAGTGCGCACAGAAGCCCGCTGCTCTGCTGCTTGGTTTTTCGCCTTCAGTCAATTGCACACTACTGAAGCTGAGGCAGGCTGTTCAGCTTTGCTGCTTTTCAGCATCTCAGCTGCCCTTCTGCTCTGTGACAGCTCTCCAGGTTTCTTGCCTTCGCCAGGCTGCAGCGTGCCCGCTACTAGCCAGAGCTGGGCAGGAGTGGGCAGAGAGCACGGCCATCTGTCAGCAGGTTGCAGCTTGCCCAGGAAAATGCAGTGTCCTTGGCATGTGCAGCAAATCCCATTTCTTGGCAAGGTCGGGCTAAGTGAGCTGTTCTGGTACACTTTCTCCTTGAGAACTGGAGCGGAAAAGCTTTTCGCTAAGATGTAGGCGAGCAGAGAGGCAGAATACGCGGCTCCGGAGCTGGCCGAAAGCAAGTGCCGCTTCCCGGCGTCTTTCGGCAAAAGCGGCGCTCCGGAGCGCGGCGCTGCCGCTCCAGTCATCTGGGCGCGAAGTAGCCGCTTCTTGGCCTCCGGCAGCCGGAGATCGCGGTAGCTTGTAAGAGGCGAAGAACGAAGCCGCGAAGAAGCCGGCTTGTGTGCGAAGCTCGCAGACTGCTGCAGGACGGTGGCTGCCGCTCTCCTGCCTCTTGAATTCACTCTTGACATGCCAATGGAAGGTGTTCCAGGACAACCTTCCTGAGTTTTTATTTTAGTTTTCATGCATCCCTCCTTGGAAATTCTTGTTGCTCCCCAGAGTCTCCGAGATGCAGCGAACACGGTGGCAGCTGCTGAAAAGAAGGGCAACTGTGAGTTGGTCAAGAAGCAAGAACATAGGCAGCTGCCTGTGCTTGGCAAGGAGCAGCTGCTGGATTCTTGCAATTGCCTTCAGTGCACACAGAAGCCCGCTGCTCTGCTGCTTGGTTTTTCGCCTTCAGTCAATTGCACACTACTGAAGCTGAGGCAGGCTGTTCAGCTTTGCTGCTTTTTAGCATCTCATCTGCCCTTCTGCTCAGTGACAGCTCTCCAGCTTTCTTGCCTTCGCCAGGCTGCAGCGTGCCCGCTACTAGCCAGAGCTGGGCAGGAGTGGGCAGAGAGCACGGCCATCTGTCAGCAGGTTGCAGCTTGCCCAGGAAAATGCAGTTTCCTTGGCATGTGCAGCAAATCCCATTTCTTGGCAAGGTCGGGCTAAGTGACCAGTTCTGGTACACTTTCTCCTTGAGAACTGGAGCGGAAAAGCTTTTTGCTAAGATGTAGGCGACTAGAGAGGCAGAATACGCGGCTCCGGAGCTGGCCAAAAGCAAGTGCCGCTTGCCGGCGTCTTTAGGCAAAAGCGGCGCTCCGGAGCGCAGCGCTGCCGCTCCAGTCATTTGGGCGCGAAGTAGCCGCTTCTTGGCCTCCGGCAGCCGGAGATCGCGGTAGCTTGTAAGAAGAGAAGAACGAAGCCGCGAAGAAGCCGGCTTGTGTGCGATGCTCGCAGACTGCTGCAGGACGGTGGCTGCCGCTCTCCTGCCTCTTGAATTCACTCTTAACATGCCAATGGAAGGTGTTCCAGGACAACCTTCCTGAGTTTTTATTTTAGTTTTCATGCATCCCTCCTTGGAAATTCTTGTTGCTCCCCAGAGGCTCCGAGATGCAGCGAACACGGTGGCAGCTGCTGAAAAGAAGGGCAGCGGTGAGTTGGTCAAGAAGCAAGAACATAGGCAGCTGCCTGTGCTTGGCAAGGAGCAGCTGCTGGATTCTTGCAATTGCCTTCAGTGCGCACAGAAGCCTGCTGCTCTGCTGCTTGATTTTTCGCCTTCAGTCAATTGCACACTACTGAAGCTGAGGCAGGCTGTTCAGCTTTGCTGCTTTTCAGCATCTCAGCTGCCCTTCTGCTCTGTGACAGCTCTCCAGGTTTCTTGCCTTCGCCAGGCTGCAGCGTGCCCGCTACTAGCCAGAGCTGGGCAGGAGTGGGCAGAGAGCACGGCCATCTGTCAGCAGTTTGCAGCTTGCCCAGGAAAATGCAGTGTCCTTGGCATGTGCAGCAAATCCCATTTCCTGGCAAAATCGGGCTAAGTGAGCAGTGCTGGTACACTTTCTCCTTGAGAACTGGAGCGGAAAAGCTTTTTGCTAAGATGTAGGCGACTAGAGAGGCAGAATACGCGGCTCCGGAGCTGGCCGAAAGCAAGTGCCGCTTCCCGGCGTCTTTAGGCAAAAGCGGCGCTCCGGAGCGCAGCGCTGCCGCTCCAGTCATCTGGGCGCGAAGTAGCCGCTTCTTGGCCTCCGGCAGCCGGAGATCGCGGTAGCTTGCAAGAGGCGAAGTACGAAGCCGCGAAGAAGCCGGCTTGTGTGCGAAGCTCGCAGACTGCTGCAGGACGGTGGCTGCCGCTCTCCTGCCTCTTGAATTCACTCTTGACATGCCAATGGAAGGTGTTTCAGGACAACCTTCCTGAGTTTTTATTTTAGTTTTCATGCATCCCTCCTTGGAAATTCTTGTTGCTCCCCAGAGTCTCCGAGATGCAGAGAACACGGTGGCAGCTGCTGAAAAGAAGGGCAACTGTGAGTTGGTCAAGAAGCAAGAACATAGGCAGCTGCCTGTGCTTGGCAAGGAGCAGCTGCTGGATTCTTGCAATTGCCTTCAGTGCGCACAGAAGCCCGCTGCTCTGCTGCTTGGTTTTTCGCCTTCAGTCAATTGCACACTACTGAAGCTGAGGCAGGCTGTTCAGCTTTGCTGCTTTTTAGCATCTCAGCTGCCCTTCTGCTCAGTGACAGCTCTCCAGGTTTCTTGCCTTCGCCAGGCTGCAGCGTGCCCGCTACTACCCAGAGCTGGGCAGGAGTGGGCAGAGAGCACGGCCATCTGTCAGCAGGTTGCAGCTTGCCCAGGAAAATGCAGTGTCCTTGGCATGTGCAGCAAATCCCATTTCTTGGCAAGGTCGGGCTAAGTGACCAGTGCTGGTACACTTTCTCCTTGAGAACTGGAGCGGAAAAGCTTTTTGCTAAGATGTAGGCGTCTAGAGAGGCAGAATACGCGGCTCCGGAGCTGGCCAAAAGGAAGTGCCGCTTCCCGGCGTCTTTCGGCAAAAGCGGCGCTCGGGAGCGCACCGCTGCCGCTCCAGTGATCTGTGCGCGAAGTAGCCGCTTCTTGGCCTCCGGCAGCCGGAGATCGCGGTAGCTTGTAAGAAGAGAAGAACGAAGCCGTGAAGAAGCCGGCTTGTGTGCGAAGCTCGCAGACTGCTGCAGGAGGGTGGCTGCCGCTCTCCTGCCTCTTGAATTCACTCTTGACATGCCAATGGAAGGTGTTCCAGGACAACCTTCCTGAGTTTTTATTTTAGTTTTCATGCATCCCTCCTTGGAAATTCTTGTTGCTGCCCAGAGGCTCCGAGATGCAGAGAACACGGTGGCAGCTGCTGAAAAGAAGGGCAACTGTGAGTTGGTCAAGAAGCAAGAACATAGGCAGCTGCCTGTGCTTGGCAAGGAGCAGCTGCTGGATTCTTGCAATTGCCTTCAGTGCGCACAGAAGCCTGCTGCTCTGATGCTTGATTTTTCGCCTTCAGTCAATTGCACACTACTGAAGCTGAGTCAGGCTGTTCAGCTTTGCTGCTTTTCAGCATCTCAGCTGCCCTTCTGCTCAGTGACAGCTCTCCAGGTTTCTTGCCTTCGCCAGGATGCAGCGTGCCCGCTACTACCCAGAGCTGGGCAGGATTGCGCAGAGAGCACAGCTATCTGTCAGCAGGTTGCAGCTTGCCCAGGAAAATGAAGTGTCCTTGGCATGTGCAGCAAATCCCATTTCTTGGCAAGGTCGGGCTAAGTGAGCTCTTCTGGTACACTTTCTCCTTGACAACTAGAGCGGAAAAACTTTTCGCTAAGATGTAGGCGACTAGAGAGGCAGAATACGCGGCTCCGGAGCTGGCCGAAAGCAAGTGCCGCTTCCCGGCGTCTTTAGGCAAAAGCGGCGCTCTGGAGCGCACCGCTGCCGCTCCAGTCATCTGGGCGCAAAGTAGCCGCTTTTTGGCCTCTGGCTGCCGGAGATCGCGGCAGCTTGCAAGAGGCGAAGAACGAAGCCGCGAAGAAGCCGGCTTGTGTGCGAAGCTCGCAGACTGCTGCAGGACGGTGGCTGCCGCTCTCCTGCCTCTTGAATTCACTCTTGACATGCCAATGGAAGGTGTTCCAGGACAACCTTCCTGAGTTTTTATTTTAGTTTTCATGCATCCCTCCTTGGAAATTCTTGTTGCTCCCCAGAGTCTCCGAGATGCAGCGAACACGGTGGCAGCTGCTGAAAAGAAGGGCAACTGTGAGTTGGTCAAGAAGCAAGGACATAGGCAGCTGCCTGTGCTTGGCAAGGAGCAGCTGCTGGATTCTTGCAATTGCCTTCAGTGCGCACAGAAGCCCGCTGCTCTGCTGCTTGGTTTTTCGCCTTCAGTCAATTGCACACTACTGAAGCTGAGGCAGGCTGTTCAGCTTTGCTGCTTTTCAGCATCTCAGCTGCCCTTCTGCTCTGTGACAGCTCTCCAGGTTTCTTGGCTTCGCCAGGCTGCAGCGTGACCGCTACTACCCAGAGCTGGGCAGGAGTGGGCAGAGAGCACGGCCATCTGTCAGCAGGTTGCAGCTTGCCCAGGAAAATGCAGTGTCCTTGGCATGTGCAGCAAATCCCATTTCTTGGCAAGGTCGGGCTAAGTGAGCTGTTCTGGTACACTTTCTCCTTGAGAACTGGAGCGGAAAAGCTTTTCGCTAAGATGTAGGCGACTAGAGAGGCAGAATACGCGGCTCCGGAGCTGGCCGGAAGCAACTGCCGCTTCCCGGCGTCTTTAGGCAAAAGCGGCGCTCCGGAGCGCAGCGCTGCCGCTCCAGTCATCTGGGCGCGAAGTAGCCGCTTCTTGGCCTCCGGCAGCCGGAGATCGCGGTAGCTTGTAAGAGGCGAAGAACGAAGCCGTGAAGAAGCCGGCTTGTGTGCGAAGCTCGCAGACTGCTGCAGGACGGTGGCTGCCGCTCTCCTACCTCTTGAATTCACTCTTGACATGCCAATGGAAAGTGTTCCAGGACAACCTTCCTGAGGTTTTATTTTAGTTTTCATGCATCCCTCCTTGGAAATTATTGTTGCTCCCCAGAGTCTCCGAGATGCAGCGAACACGGTGGCAGCTGCTGAAAAGAAGGGCAACTGTGAGTTGGTCAAGAAGCAAGAACATAGGCAGCTGCCTGTGCTTGGCACGGAGCAGCTGCTGGATTCCTGCAATTGCCTTCAGTGCGCACAGAAGCCCGCTGCTCTGCTGCTTGGTTTTTCGCCTTCAGTCAATTGCACACTACTGAAGCTGAGGCAGGCTGTTCAGCTTTGCTGCTTTTCAGCATCTCAGCTGCCCTTCTGCTCTGTGACAGCTCTCCAGGTTTCTTGCCTTCGCCAGGCTGCAGCGTGCCCGCTACTAGCCAGAGCTGGGCAGGAGTGGGCAGAGAGCACGGCCATCTGTCAGCAGGTTGCAGCTTGCCCAGGAAAATGCAGTTTCCTTGGCATGTGCAGCAAATCCCATTTCTTGGCAAGGTCGGGCTAAGTGACCAGTTCTGGTACACTTTCTCCTTGAGAACTGGAGCGGAAAAGCTTTTTGCTAAGATGTAGGCGACTAGAGAGGCAGAATACGCGGCTCCGGAGCTGGCCAAAAGCAAGTGCCGCTTGCCGGCGTCTTTAGGCAAAAGCGGCGCTCCGGAGCGCAGCGCTGCCGCTCCAGTCATTTGGGCGCGAAGTAGCCGCTTCTTGGCCTCCGGCAGCCGGAGATCGCGGTAGCTTGTAAGAAGAGAAGAACGAAGCCGCGAAGAAGCCGGCTTGTGTGCGATGCTCGCAGACTGCTGCAGGACGGTGGCTGCCGCTCTCCTGCCTCTTGAATTCACTCTTAACATGCCAATGGAAGGTGTTCCAGGACAACCTTCCTGAGTTTTTATTTTAGTTTTCATGCATCCCTCCTTGGAAATTCTTGTTGCTCCCCAGAGGCTCCGAGATGCAGCGAACACGGTGGCAGCTGCTGAAAAGAAGGGCAGCGGTGAGTTGGTCAAGAAGCAAGAACATAGGCAGCTGCCTGTGCTTGGCAAGGAGCAGCTGCTGGATTCTTGCAATTGCCTTCAGTGCGCACAGAAGCCTGCTGCTCTGCTGCTTGATTTTTCGCCTTCAGTCAATTGCACACTACTGAAGCTGAGGCAGGCTGTTCAGCTTTGCTGCTTTTCAGCATCTCAGCTGCCCTTCTGCTCTGTGACAGCTCTCCAGGTTTCTTGCCTTCGCCAGGCTGCAGCGTGCCCGCTACTAGCCAGAGCTGGGCAGGAGTGGGCAGAGAGCACGGCCATCTGTCAGCAGTTTGCAGCTTGCCCAGGAAAATGCAGTGTCCTTGGCATGTGCAGCAAATCCCATTTCCTGGCAAAATCGGGCTAAGTGAGCAGTGCTGGTACACTTTCTCCTTGAGAACTGGAGCGGAAAAGCTTTTTGCTAAGATGTAGGCGACTAGAGAGGCAGAATACGCGGCTCCGGAGCTGGCCGAAAGCAAGTGCCGCTTCCCGGCGTCTTTAGGCAAAAGCGGCGCTCCGGAGCGCAGCGCTGCCGCTCCAGTCATCTGGGCGCGAAGTAGCCGCTTCTTGGCCTCCGGCAGCCGGAGATCGCGGCAGCTTGTAAGAGGCGAAGTACGAAGCCGCGAAGAAGCCGGCTTGTGTGCGAAGCTCGCAGACTGCTGCAGGACGGTGGCTGCCGCTCTCCTGCCTCTTGAATTCACTCTTGACATGCCAATGGAAGGTGTTTCAGGACAACCTTCCTGAGTTTTTATTTTAGTTTTCATGCATCCCTCCTTGGAAATTCTTGTTGCTCCCCAGAGTCTCCGAGATGCAGAGAACACGGTGGCAGCTGCTGAAAAGAAGGGCAACTGTGAGTTGGTCAAGAAGCAAGAACATAGGCAGCTGCCTGTGCTTGGCAAGGAGCAGCTGCTGGATTCTTGCAATTGCCTTCAGTGCGCACAGAAGCCCGCTGCTCTGCTGCTTGGTTTTTCGCCTTCAGTCAATTGCACACTACTGAAGCTGAGGCAGGCTGTTCAGCTTTGCTGCTTTTTAGCATCTCAGCTGCCCTTCTGCTCAGTGACAGCTCTCCAGGTTTCTTGCCTTCGCCAGGCTGCAGCGTGCCCGCTACTACCCAGAGCTGGGCAGGAGTGGGCAGAGAGCACGGCCATCTGTCAGCAGGTTGCAGCTTGCCCAGGAAAATGCAGTGTCCTTGGCATGTGCAGCAAATCCCATTTCTTGGCAAGGTCGGGCTAAGTGACCAGTGCTGGTACACTTTCTCCTTGAGAACTGGAGCGGAAAAGCTTTTTGCTAAGATGTAGGCGTCTAGAGAGGCAGAATACGCGGCTCCGGAGCTGGCCAAAAGGAAGTGCCGCTTCCCGGCGTCTTTCGGCAAAAGCGGCGCTCGGGAGCGCAGCGCTGCCGCTCCAGTGATCTGTGCGCGAAGTAGCCGCTTCTTGGCCTCCGGCAGCCGGAGATCGCGGTAGCTTGTAAGAAGAGAAGAACGAAGCCGTGAAGAAGCCGGCTTGTGTGCGAAGCTCGCAGACTGCTGCAGGAGGGTGGCTGCCGCTCTCCTGCCTCTTGAATTCACTCTTGACATGCCAATGGAAGGTGTTCCAGGACAACCTTCCTGAGTTTTTATTTTAGTTTTCATGCATCCCTCCTTGGAAATTCTTGTTGCTGCCCAGAGGCTCCGAGATGCAGAGAACACGGTGGCAGCTGCTGAAAAGAAGGGCAACTGTGAGTTGGTCAAGAAGCAAGAACATAGGCAGCTGCCTGTGCTTGGCAAGGAGCAGCTGCTGGATTCTTGCAATTGCCTTCAGTGCGCACAGAAGCCTGCTGCTCTGATGCTTGATTTTTCGCCTTCAGTCAATTGCACACTACTGAAGCTGAGTCAGGCTGTTCAGCTTTGCTGCTTTTCAGCATCTCAGCTGCCCTTCTGCTCAGTGACAGCTCTCCAGGTTTCTTGCCTTCGCCAGGCTGCAGCGTGCCCGCTACTACCCAGAGCTGGGCAGGATTGCGCAGAGAGCACAGCTATCTGTCAGCAGGTTGCAGCTTGCCCAGGAAAATGAAGTGTCCTTGGCATGTGCAGCAAATCCCATTTCTTGGCAAGGTCGGGCTAAGTGAGCTCTTCTGGTACACTTTCTCCTTGACAACTAGAGCGGAAAAACTTTTCGCTAAGATGTAGGCGACTAGAGAGGCAGAATACGCGGCTCCGGAGCTGGCCGAAAGCAAGTGCCGCTTCCCGGCGTCTTTAGGCAAAAGCGGCGCTCTGGAGCGCACCGCTGCCGCTCCAGTCATCTGGGCGCAAAGTAGCCGCTTTTTGGCCTCTGGCTGCCGGAGATCGCGGCAGCTTGCAAGAGGCGAAGAACGAAGCCGTGAAGAAGCCGGCTTGTGTGCGAAGCTCGCAGACTGCTGCAGGACGGTGGCTGCCGCTCTCCTGCCTCTTGAATTCACTCTTGACATGCCAATGGAAGGTGTTCCAGGACAACCTTCCTGAGTTTTTATTTTAGTTTTCATGCATCCGTCCTTGGAAATTCTTGTTGCTCCCCAGAGTCTCCGAGATGCAGCGAACACGGTGGCAGCTGCTGAAAAGAAGGGCAACTGTGAGTTGGTCAAGAAGCAAGAACATAGGCAGCTGCCTGTGCTTGGCAAGGAGCAGCTGCTGGATTCTTGCAATTGCCTTCAGTGCGCACAGAAGCCCGCTGCTCTGCTGCTTGGTTTTTCGCCTTCAGTCAATTGCACACTACTGAAGCTGAGGCAGGCTGTTCAGCTTTGCTGCTTTTCAGCATCTCAGCTGCCCTTCTGCTCTGTGACAGCTCTCCAGGTTTCTTGGCTTCGCCAGGCTGCAGCGTGACCGCTACTACCCAGAGCTGGGCAGGAGTGGGCAGAGAGCACGGCCATCTGTCAGCAGGTTGCAGCTTGCCCAGGAAAATGCAGTGTCCTTGGCATGTGCAGCAAATCCCATTTCTTGGCAAGGTCGGGCTAAGTGAGCTGTTCTGGTACACTTTCTCCTTGAGAACTGGAGCGGAAAAGCTTTTCGCTAAGATGTAGGCGACTAGAGAGGCAGAATACGCGGCTCCGGAGCTGGCCGGAAGCAACTGCCGCTTCCCGGCGTCTTTAGGCAAAAGCGGCGCTCCGGAGCGCAGCGCTGCCGCTCCAGTCATCTGGGCGCGAAGTAGCCGCTTCTTGGCCTCCGGCAGCCGGAGATCGCGGTAGCTTGTAAGAGGCGAAGAACGAAGCCGTGAAGAAGCCGGCTTGTGTGCGAAGCTCGCAGACTGCTGCAGGACGGTGGCTGCCGCTCTCCTACCTCTTGAATTCACTCTTGACATGCCAATGGAAAGTGTTCCAGGACAACCTTCCTGAGGTTTTATTTTAGTTTTCATGCATCCCTCCTTGGAAATTATTGTTGCTCCCCAGAGTCTCCGAGATGCAGCGAACACGGTGGCAGCTGCTGAAAAGAAGGGCAACTGTGAGTTGGTCAAGAAGCAAGAACATAGGCAGCTGCCTGTGCTTGGCACGGAGCAGCTGCTGGATTCCTGCAATTGCCTTCAGTGCGCACAGAAGCCCGCTGCTCTGCTGCTTGGTTTTTCGCCTTCAGTCAATTGCACACTACTGAAGCTGAGGCAGGCTGTTCAGCTTTGCTGCTTTTCAGCATCTCAGCTGCCCTTCTGCTCTGTGACAGCTCTCCAGGTTTCTTGCCTTCGCCAGGCTGCAGCGTGCCCGCTACTAGCCAGAGCTGGGCAGGAGTGGGCAGAGAGCACGGCCATCTGTCAGCAGGTTGCAGCTTGCCCAGGAAAATGCAGTTTCCTTGGCATGTGCAGCAAATCCCATTTCTTGGCAAGGTCGGGCTAAGTGACCAGTTCTGGTACACTTTCTCCTTGAGAACTGGAGCGGAAAAGCTTTTTGCTAAGATGTAGGCGACTAGAGAGGCAGAATACGCGGCTCCGGAGCTGGCCAAAAGCAAGTGCCGCTTGCCGGCGTCTTTAGGCAAAAGCGGCGCTCCGGAGCGCAGCGCTGCCGCTCCAGTCATTTGGGCGCGAAGTAGCCGCTTCTTGGCCTCCGGCAGCCGGAGATCGCGGTAGCTTGTAAGAAGAGAAGAACGAAGCCGCGAAGAAGCCGGCTTGTGTGCGATGCTCGCAGACTGCTGCAGGACGGTGGCTGCCGCTCTCCTGCCTCTTGAATTCACTCTTAACATGCCAATGGAAGGTGTTCCAGGACAACCTTCCTGAGTTTTTATTTTAGTTTTCATGCATCCCTCCTTGGAAATTCTTGTTGCTCCCCAGAGTCTCCGAGATGCAGCGAACACGGTGGCAGCTGCTGAAAAGAAGGGCAACTGTGAGTTGGTCAAGAAGCAAGAACATAGGCAGCTGCCTGTGCTTGGCAAGGAGCAGCTGCTGGATTCTTGCAATTGCCTTCAGTGCGCACAGAAGCCCGCTGCTCTGCTGCTTGGTTTTTCGCCTTCAGTCAATTGCACACTACTGAAGCTGAGGCAGGCTGTTCGGCTTTGCTGCTTTTCAGCATCTCATCTGCCCTTCTGCTCAGTGACAGCTCTCCAGGTTTCTTGCCTTCGCCAGGCTGCAGCGTGCCCGCTACTACCCAGAGCTGGGCAGGAGTGGGCAGAGAGCACGGCCATCTGTCAGCAGGTTGCAGCTTGCCCAGGAAAATGCAGTGTCCTTGGCATGTGCAGCAAATCCCATTTCTTGGCAAGGTCGGGCTAAGTGAGCTGTTCTGGTACACTTTCTCCTTGAGAACTGGAGCGGAAAAGCTTTTCGCTAAGATGTAGGCGACTAGAGAGGCAGAATACGCGGCTCCGGAGCTGGCCGAAAGCAAGTGCGGCTTCCCGGCGTCTTTAGGCAAAAGCGGCACTCCAGAGCGCAGCGCTGCCGCTCCAGTCATCTGGGCGCGAAGTAGCCGCTTCTTGGCCTTCGGCAGCCGGAGATCGCGCTAGATTGCAAGAGGCGAAGAGCGAAGCCGTGAAGAAGCCGGCTTGTGTGCGAAGCTCGCAGACTGCTGCAGGACGGTGGCTGCCGCTCTCCTGCCTCTTGAATTCACTCTTGACATGCCAATGGAAGGTGTTCCAGGACAACCTTCCTGAGTTTTTATTTTAGTTTTCATGCATCCCTCCTTGGAAATTCTTGTTGCTCCCCAGAGGCTCCGAGATGCAGCGAACACGGTGGCAGCTGCTGAAAAGAAGGGCAACTGTGAGTTGGTCAAGAAGCAAGAACCTAGGCAGCTGCCTGTGCTTGGCAAGGAGCAGCTGCTGGATTCTTGCAATTGCCTTCAGTGCGCACAGAAGCCCGCTGCTCTGCTGCTTGATTTTTCGCCTTCAGTCAATTGCACACTACTGAAGCTGAGGCAGGCTGTTCAGCTTTGCTGCTTTTCAGCATCTCAGCTGCCCTTCTGCTCTGTGACAGCTCTCCAGGTTTCTTGCCTTCGCCAGGCTGCAGCGTGCCCGCTACTAGCCAGAGCTGGGCAGGAGTGGGCAGAGAGCACGGCCATCTGCCAGCAGTTTGCAGCTTGCCCAGGAAAATGCAGTGTCCTTGGCAAGTGCAGCAAATCCCATTTCTTGGCAAGGTCGGGCTAAGTGAGCTGTTCTGGTACACTTTCTCCTTGAGAACTGGAGCGGAAAAGCTTTTTGCTAAGATGTAGGCGACTAGAGAGGCAGAATACGCGGCTCCGGAGCTGGCCGAAAGCAAGTGCCGCTTCCCGGCGTCTTTAGGCAAAAGCGGCGCTCTGGAGCGCAGCGCTGCCGCTCCAGTCATCTGGGCGCGAAGTAGCTGCTTCTTGGCCTCCGGCAGCCGGAGATCGCGCTAGCTTGTAAGAGGCGAAGAACGAAGCCGCGAAGAAGCCGGCTTGTGTGCGAAGCTCGCAGACTGCTGCAGGAGGGTGGCTGCCGCTCTCCTGCCTCTTGAATTCACTCTTGACATGCCAATGGAAGGTGTTCCAGGACAACCTTCCTGAGTTTTTATTTTAGTTTTCATGCATCCCTCCTTGGAAATTCTTGTTGCTCCCCAGAGTCTCCGAGATGCAGCGAACACGGTGGCAGCTGCTGAAAAGAAGGGCAACTGTGAGTTGGTCAAGAAGCAAGAACATAGGCAGCTGCCTGTGCTTGGCAAGGAGCAGCTGCTGGATTCTTGCAATTGCCTTCAGTGCGCACAGAAGCCCGCTGCTCTGCTGCTTGGTTTTTCGCCTTCAGTCAATTGCACACTACTGAAGCTGAGGCAGGCTGTTCGGCTTTGCTGCTTTTCAGCATCTCATCTGCCCTTCTGCTCAGTGACAGCTCTCCAGGTTTCTTGCCTTCGCCAGGCTGCAGCGTGCCCGCTACTACCCAGAGCTGGGCAGGAGTGGGCAGAGAGCACGGCCATCTGTCAGCAGGTTGCAGCTTGCCCAGGAAAATGCAGTGTCCTTGGCATGTGCAGCAAATCCCATTTCTTGGCAAGGTCGGGCTAAGTGAGCTGTTCTGGTACACTTTCTCTTTGAGAACTGGAGCGGAAAAGCTTTTCGCTAAGATGTAGGCGACTAGAGAGGCAGAATACGCGGCTCCGGAGCTGGCCGAAAGCAAGTGCCGCTTCCCGGCGTCTTTAGGCAAAAGCGGCACTCCGGAGCGCAGCGCTGCCGCTCCAGTCATCTGTGCGCGAAGTAGCCGCTTCTTGGCCTTCGGCAGCCGGAGATCGCGCTAGCTTGCAAGAGGCGAAGAGCGAAGCCGCGAAGAAGCCGGCTTGTGTGCGAAGCTCGCAGACTGCTGCAGGACGGTGGCTGCCGCTCTCCTGCCTCTTGAATTCACTCTTGACATGCCAATGGAAGGTGTTCCAGGACAACCTTCCTGAGTTTTTATTTTAGTTTTCATGCATCCCTCCTTGGAAATTCTTGTTGCTCCCCAGAGGCTCCGAGATGCAGCGAACACGGTGGCAGCTGCTGAAAAGAAGGGCAACTGTGAGTTGGTCAAGAAGCAAGAACCTAGGCAGCTGCCTGTGCTTGGCAAGGAGCAGCTGCTGGATTCTTGCAATTGCCTTCAGTGCGCACAGAAGCCCGCTGCTCTGCTGCTTGATTTTTCGCCTTCAGTCAATTGCACACTACTGAAGCTGAGGCAGGCTGTTCAGCTTTGCTGCTTTTCAGCATCTCATCTGCCCTTCTGCTCAGTGACAGCTCTCCAGGTTTCTTGCCTTCGCCAGGCTGCAGCGTGCCCGCTACTACCCAGAGCTGGGCAGGAGTGGACAGAGAGCACGGCCATCTGTCAGCAGGTTGCAGCATGCCCAGGAAAATGCAGTGTCCTTGCAATGTGCAGCAAATCCCATTTCTTGGCAAGGTCGGGCTAAGTGAGCTCTTCTGGTACACTTTCTCCTTGACAACTAGAGCGGAAAAACTTTTCGCTAAGATGTAGGCGACTAGAGAGGCAGAATACGCGGCTCCGGAGCTGGCCGAAAGCAAGTGCCGCTTCCCGGCGTCTTTAGGCAAAAGCGGCGCTCCGGAGCGCTGCGCTGCCGCTCCAGTCATCTGTGCGCGAAGTAGCCGCTTCTTGGCCTCTGGCAGCCGGAGATCGCGGTAGCTTTTAAGAGGCGAAGAACGAAGCGGCGAAGAAGCCGGCTTGTGTGCGAAGCTCGCAGACTGCTGCAGGACGGTGGCTGCCGCTCTCCTGCCTCTTGAATTCACTCTTGACATGCCAATGGAAGGTGTTCCAGGACAACCTTCCTGAGTTTTTATTTTAGTTTTCATGCATCCCTCCTTGGAAATTCTTGTTGCTCCCCAGAGTCTCCGAGATGCAGAGAACACGGTGGCAGCTGCTGAAAAGAAGGGCAACTGTGAGTTGGTCAAGAAGCAAGAACATAGGCAGCTGCCTGTGCTTGGCAAGGAGCAGCTGCTGGATTCTTGCAATTGCCTTCAGTGCGCACAGAAGCCCGCTGCTCTGCTGCTTGGTTTTTCGCCTTCAGTCAATTGCACACTACTGAAGCTGAGGCAGGCTGTTCAGCTTTGCTGCTTTTTAGCATCTCAGCTGCCCTTCTGCTCAGTGACAGCTCTCCAGGTTTCTTGCCTTCGCCAGGCTGCAGCGTGCCCGCTACTACCCAGAGCTGGGCAGGAGTGGGCAGAGAGCACGGCCATCTGTCAGCAGGTTGCAGCTTGCCCAGGAAAATGCAGTGTCCTTGGCATGTGCAGCAAATCCCATTTCTTGGCAAGGTCGGGCTAAGTGACCAGTGCTGGTACACTTTCTCCTTGAGAACTGGAGCGGAAAAGCTTTTTGCTAAGATGTAGGCGTCTAGAGAGGCAGAATACGCGGCTCCGGAGCTGGCCAAAAGGAAGTGCCGCTTCCCGGCGTCTTTCGGCAAAAGCGGCGCTCGGGAGCGCACCGCTGCCGCTCCAGTGATCTGTGCGCGAAGTAGCCGCTTCTTGGCCTCCGGCAGCCGGAGATCGCGGTAGCTTGTAAGAAGAGAAGAACGAAGCCGTGAAGAAGCCGGCTTGTGTGCGAAGCTCGCAGACTGCTGCAGGAGGGTGGCTGCCGCTCTCCTGCCTCTTGAATTCACTCTTGACATGCCAATGGAAGGTGTTCCAGGACAACCTTCCTGAGTTTTTATTTTAGTTTTCATGCATCCCTCCTTGGAAATTCTTGTTGCTGCCCAGAGGCTCCGAGATGCAGAGAACACGGTGGCAGCTGCTGAAAAGAAGGGCAACTGTGAGTTGGTCAAGAAGCAAGAACATAGGCAGCTGCCTGTGCTTGGCAAGGAGCAGCTGCTGGATTCTTGCAATTGCCTTCAGTGCGCACAGAAGCCTGCTGCTCTGATGCTTGATTTTTCGCCTTCAGTCAATTGCACACTACTGAAGCTGAGGCAGGCTGTTCAGCTTTGCTGCTTTTCAGCATCTCAGCTGCCCTTCTGCTCAGTGACAGCTCTCCAGGTTTCTTGCCTTCGCCAGGATGCAGCGTGCCCGCTACTACCCAGAGCTGGGCAGGAGTGCGCAGAGAGCACAGCTATCTGTCAGCAGGTTGCAGCTTGCCCAGGAAAATGAAGTGTCCTTGGCATGTGCAGCAAATCCCATTTCTTGGCAAGGTCGGGCTAAGTGAGCTCTTCTGGTACACTTTCTCCTTGACAACTAGAGCGGAAAAACTTTTCGCTAAGATGTAGGCGACTAGAGAGGCAGAATACGCGGCTCCGGAGCTGGCCGAAAGCAAGTGCCGCTTCCCGGCGTCTTTAGGCAAAAGCGGCGCTCCGGAGCGCAGCGCTGCCGCTCCAGTCATCTGGGCGCAAAGTAGCCGCTTTTTGGCCTCTGGCTGCCGGAGATCGCGGCAGCTTGCAAGAGGCGAAGAACGAAGCGGCGAAGAAGCCGGCTTGTGTGCGAAGCTCGCAGACTGCTGCAGGACGGTGGCTGCCGCTCTCCTGCCTCTTGAATTCACTCTTGACATGCCAATGGAAGGTGTTCCAGGACAACCTTCCTGAGTTTTTATTTTAGTTTTCATGCATCCCTCCTTGGAAATTCTTGTTGCTCCCCAGAGTCTCCGAGATGCAGCGAACACGGTGGCAGCTGCTGAAAAGAAGGGCAACTGTGAGTTGGTCAAGAAGCAAGAACATAGGCAGCTGCCTGTGCTTGGCAAGGAGCAGCTGCTGGATTCTTGCAATTGCCTTCAGTGCGCACAGAAGCCCGCTGCTCTGCTGCTTGGTTTTTCGCCTTCAGTCAATTGCACACTACTGAAGCTGAGGCAGGCTGTTCAGCTTTGCTGCTTTTCAGCATCTCAGCTGCCCTTCTGCTCTGTGACAGCTCTCCAGGTTTCTTGGCTTCGCCAGGCTGCAGCGTGACCGCTACTGCCCAGAGCTGGGCAGGAGTGGGCAGAGAGCACGGCCATCTGTCAGCAGGTTGCAGCTTGCCCAGGAAAATGCAGTGTCCTTGGCATGTGCAGCAAATCCCATTTCTTGGCAAGGTCGGGCTAAGTGAGCTGTTCTGGTACACTTTCTCCTTGAGAACTGGAGCGGAAAAGCTTTTTGCTAAGATGTAGGCGACTAGAGAGGCAGAATACGCGGCTCCGGAGCTGGCCGGAAGCAACTGCCGCTTCCCGGCGTCTTTAGGCAAAAGCGGCGCTCCGGAGCGCAGCGCTGCCGCTCCAGTCATCTGGGCGCGAAGTAGCCGCTTCTTGGCCTCCGGCAGCCGGAGATCGCGGTAGCTTGTAAGAGGCGAAGAACGAAGCCGTGAAGAAGCCGGCTTGTGTGCGAAGCTCGCAGACTGCTGCAGGACGGTGGCTGCCGCTCTCCTACCTCTTGAATTCACTCTTGACATGCCAATGGAAAGTGTTCCAGGACAACCTTCCTGAGGTTTTATTTTAGTTTTCATGCATCCCTCCTTGGAAATTCTTGTTGCTCCCCAGAGTCTCCGAGATGCAGCGAACACGGTGGCAGCTGCTGAAAAGAAGGGCAACTGTGAGTTGGTCAAGAAGCAAGAACATAGGCAGCTGCCTGTGCTTGGCACGGAGCAGCTGCTGGATTCCTGCAATTGCCTTCAGTGCGCACAGAAGCCCGCTGCTCTGCTGCTTGGTTTTTCGCCTTCAGTCAATTGCACACTACTGAAGCTGAGGCAGGCTGTTCAGCTTTGCTGCTTTTCAGCATCTCAGCTGCCCTTCTGCTCTGTGACAGCTCTCCAGGTTTCTTGCCTTCGCCAGGCTGCAGCGTGCCCGCTACTAGCCAGAGCTGGGCAGGAGTGGGCAGAGAGCACGGCCATCTGTCAGCAGGTTGCAGCTTGCCCAGGAAAATGCAGTGTCCTTGGCATGTGCAGCAAATCCCATTTCTTGGCAAGGTCGGGCTAAGTGAGCTGTTCTGGTACACTTTCTCCTTGAGAACTGGAGCGGAAAAGCTTTTCGCTAAGATGTAGGCGACTAGAGAGGCAGAATACGCGGCTCCGGAGCTGGCCGAAAGCAAGTGCCGCTTCCCGGCGTCTTTCGGCAAAAGCGGCGCTCCGGAGCGCGGCGCTGCCGCTCCAGTCATCTGGGCGCGAAGTAGCCGCTTCTTGGCCTCCGGCAGCCGGAGATCGCGCTAGCTTGAAAGAGGCGAAGAACGAAGCCGCGAAGAAGCCGGCTTGTGTGCGAAGCTCGCAGACTGCTGCAGGACGGTGGCTGCCGCTCTCCTGCCTCTTGAATTCACTCTTGACATGCCAATGGAAGGTGTTCCAGGACAACCTTCCTGAGTTTTTATTTTAGTTTTCATGCATCCCTCCTTGGAAATTCTTGTTGCTCCCCAGAGTCTCCGAGATGCAGCGAACACGGTGGCAGCTGCTGAAAAGAAGGGCAACTGTGAGTTGGTCAAGAAGCAAGAACATAGGCAGCTGCCTGTGCTTGGCAAGGAGCAGCTGCTGGATTCTTGCAATTGCCTTCAGTGCGCACAGAAGCCCGCTGCTCTGCTGCTTGGTTTTTCGCCTTCAGTCAATTGCACACTACTGAAGCTGAGGCAGGCTGTTCAGCTTTGCTGCTTTTTAGCATCTCATCTGCCCTTCTGCTCAGTGACAGCTCTCCAGCTTTCTTGCCTTCGCCAGGCTGCAGCGTGCCCGCTACTACCCAGAGCTGGGCAGGAGTGGGCAGAGAGCACGGCCATCTGTCAGCAGGTTGCAGCTTGCCCAGGAAAATGCAGTTTCCTTGGCATGTGCAGCAAATCCCATTTCTTGGCAAGGTCGGGCTAAGTGACCAGTTCTGGTACACTTTCTCCTTGAGAACTGGAGCGGAAAAGCTTTTTGCTAAGATGTAGGCGACTAGAGAGGCAGAATACGCGGCTCCGGAGCTGGCCAAAAGCAAGTGCCGCTTGCCGGCGTCTTTAGGCAAAAGCGGCGCTCCGGAGCGCAGCGCTGCCGCTCCAGTCATCTGGGCGCGAAGTAGCCGCTTCTTGGCCTCCGGCAGCCGGAGATCGCGGTAGCTTGTAAGAAGAGAAGAACGAAGCCGCGAAGAAGCCGGCTTGTGTGTGAAGCTCGCAGACTGCTGCAGGACGGTGGCTGCCGCTCTCCTGCCTCTTGAATTCACTCTTAACATGCCAATGGAAGGTGTTCCAGGACAACCTTCCTGAGTTTTTATTTTAGTTTTCATGCATCCCTCCTTGGAAATTCTTGTTGCTCCCCAGAGGCTCCGAGATGCAGCGAACACGGTGGCAGCTGCTGAAAAGAAGGGCAGCGGTGAGTTGGTCAAGAAGCAAGAACATAGGCAGCTGCCTGTGCTTGGCAAGGAGCAGCTGCTGGATTCTTGCAATTGCCTTCAGTGCGCACAGAAGCCTGCTGCTCTGCTGCTTGATTTTTCGCCTTCAGTCAATTGCACACTACTGAAGCTGAGGCAGGCTGTTCAGCTTTGCTGCTTTTCAGCATCTCAGCTGCCCTTCTGCTCTGTGACAGCTCTCCAGGTTTCTTGCCTTCGCCAGGCTGCAGCGTGCCCGCTACTAGCCAGAGCTGGGCAGGAGTGGGCAGAGAGCACGGCCATCTGTCAGCAGTTTGCAGCTTGCCCAGGAAAATGCAGTGTCCTTGGCATGTGCAGCAAATCCCATTTCCTGGCAAGGTCGGGCTAAGTGAGCAGTGCTGGTACACTTTCTCCTTGAGAACTGGAGCGGAAAAGCTTTTTGCTAAGATGTAGGCGACTAGAGAGGCAGAATACGCGGCTCCGGAGCTGGCCGAAAGCAAGTGCCGCTTCCCGGCGTCTTTCGGCAAAAGCGGCGCTCTGGAGCGCACCGCTGCCGCTCCAGTCATCTGGGCGCGAAGTAGCCGCTTCTTGGCCTCCGGCAGCCGGAGATCGCGGTAGCTTGTAAGAGGCGAAGTACGAAGCCGCGAAGAAGCCGGCTTGTGTGCGAAGCTCGCAGACTGCTGCAGGACGGTGGCTGCCGCTCTCCTGCCTCTTGAATTCACTCTTGACATGCCAATGGAAGGTGTTTCAGGACAACCTTCCTGAGTTTTTATTTTAGTTTTCATGCATCCCTCCTTGGAAATTCTTGTTGCTCCCCAGAGTCTCCAAGATGCAGAGAACACGGTGGCAGCTGCTGAAAAGAAGGGCAACTGTGAGTTGGTCAAGAAGCAAGAACATAGGCAGCTGCCTGTGCTTGGCAAGGAGCAGCTGCTGGATTCTTGCAATTGCCTTCAGTGCGCACAGAAGCCCGCTGCTCTGCTGCTTGATTTTTCGCCTTCAGTCAATTGCACACTACTGAAGCTGAGGCAGGCTGTTCAGCTTTGCTGCTTTTCAGCATCTCAGCTGCCCTTCTGCTCTGTGACAGCTCTCCAGGTTTCTTGCCTTCGCCAGGCTGCAGCGTGCCCGCTACTAGCCAGAGCTGGGCAGGAGTGGGCAGAGAGCACGGCCATCTGCCAGCAGTTTGCAGCTTGCCCAGGAAAATGCAGTGTCCTTGGCAAGTGCAGCAAATCCCATTTCTTGGCAAGGTCGGGCTAAGTGAGCTGTTCTGGTACACTTTCTCCTTGAGAACTGGAGCGGAAAAGCTTTTTGCTAAGATGTAGGCGACTAGAGAGGCAGAATACGCGGCTCCGGAGCTGGCCGAAAGCAAGTGCCGCTTCCCGGCGTCTTTAGGCAAAAGCGGCGCTCTGGAGCGCAGCGCTGCCGCTCCAGTCATCTGGGCGCGAAGTAGCTGCTTCTTGGCCTCCGGCAGCCGGAGATCGCGCTAGCTTGTAAGAGGCGAAGAACGAAGCCGCGAAGAAGCCGGCTTGTGTGCGAAGCTCGCAGACTGCTGCAGGACGGTGGCTGCCGCTCTCCTGCCTCTTGAATTCACTCTTGACATGCCAATGGAAGGTGTTCCAGGACAACCTTCCTGAGTTTTTATTTTAGTTTTCATGCATCCCTCCTTGGAAATTCTTGTTGCTCCCCAGAGGCTCCGAGATGCAGCGAACACGGTGGCAGCTGCTGAAAAGAAGGGCAACTGTGAGTTGGTCAAGAAGCAAGAACATAGGCAGCTGCCTGTGCTTGGCAAGGAGCAGCTGCTGGATTCTTGCAATTGCCTTCAGTGCGCACAGAAGCCCGCTGCTCTGCTGCTTGGTTTTTCGCCTTCAGTCAATTGCACACTACTGAAGCTGAGGCAGGCTGTTCAGCTTTGCTGCTTTTCAGCATCTCATCTGCCCTTCTGCTCAGTGACAGCTCTCCAGGTTTCTTGCCTTCGCCAGGCTGCAGCGTGCCCGCTACTACCCAGAGCTGGGCAGGAGTGGGCAGAGAGCACGGCCATCTGTCAGCAGGTTGCAGCTTGCCCAGGAAAATGCAGTGTCCTTGGCATGTGCAGCAAATCCCATTTCTTGGCAAGGTCGGGCTAAGTGAGCTGTTCTGGTACACTTTCTCTTTGAGAACTGGAGCGGAAAAGCTTTTCGCTAAGATGTAGGCGACTAGAGAGGCAGAATACGCGGCTCCGGAGCTGGCCGGAAGCAACTGCCGCTTCCCGGTGTCTTTAGGCAAAAGCGGCGCTCCGGAGCGCAGCGCTGCCGCTCCAGTCATCTGGGCGCGAAGTAGCCGCTTCTTGGCCTCCGGCAGCCGGAGATCGCGCTAGCTTGTAATAGGCAAAGAACGAAGCCGCGAAGAAGCCGACTTGTGTGCGAAGCTCGCAGACTGCTGCAGGACGGTGGCTGCCGCTCTCCTGCCTCTTGAATTCACTCTTGACATGCCAATGGAAGGTGTTCCAGGACAACCTTCCTGAGTTTTTATTTTAGTTTTCATGCATCCCTCCTTGGAAATTCTTGTTGCTCCCCAGAGGCTCCGAGATGCAGCGAACACGGTGGCAGCTGCGGAAAAGAAGGGCAACTGTGAGTTGGTCAAGAAGCAAGAACATAGGCAGCTGCCTGTGCTTGGCACGGAGCAGCTGCTGGATTCTTGCAATTGCCTTCAGTGCGCACAGAAGCCCGCTGCTCTGCTGCTTGGTTTTTCGCCTTCAGTCAATTGCACACTACTGAAGCTGAGGCAGGCTGTTCAGCTTTGCTGCTTTTCAGCATCTCAGCTGCCCTTCTGCTCTGTGACAGCTCTCCAGGTTTCTTGCCTTCGCCAGGCTGCAGCGTGACCGCTACTACCCAGAGCTGGGCAGGAGTGGGCAGAGAGCACGGCCATCTGTCAGCAGGTTGCAGCTTGCCCAGGGAAATGTAGTGTCCTTGGCATGTGCAGCAAATCCCATTTCTTGGCAAGGTCGGGCTAAGTGAGCTGTTCTGGTACACTTTCTCCTTGAGAACTGGAGCGGAAAAGCTTTTGGCTAAGATGTAGGCGACTAGAGAGGCAGAATACGCGGCTCCGGAGCTGGCCGAAAGCAAGTGCCGCTTCCCGGCGTCTTTAGGCAAAAGCGGCGCTCCGGAGCGCAGCGCTGCCGCTCCAGTCATCTGGGCGCGATGTAGCCGCTTCTTGGCCTCCGGCAGCCTGAGATCGCAGTAGCTTGTAAGAGGCGAAGAACGAAGCCGCGAAGAAGCCGGCTTGTGTGCGAAGCTCGCAGACTGCTGCAGGACGGTGGCTGCCGCTCTCCTGCCTCTTGAATTCACTCTTGACATGCCAATGGAAGGTGTTCCAGGACAACCTTCCTGAGTTTTTATTTTAGTTTTCATGCATCCCTCCATGGAAATTCTTGTTGCTCCCCAGAGTCTCCGAGATGCAGAGAACACGGTGGCAGCTGCTGAAAAGAAGGGCAACTGTGAGTTGGTCAAGAAGCAAGAACATAGGCAGCTGCCTGTGCTTGGCAAGGAGCAGCTGCTGGATTCTTGCAATTGCCTTCAGTGCGCACAGAAGCCCGCTGCTCTGCTGCTTGGTTTTTCGCCTTCAGTCAATTGCACACTACTGAAGCTGAGGCAGGCTGTTCAGCTTTGCTGCTTTTAAGCATCTCAGCTGCCCTTCTGCTCAGTGACAGCTCTCCAGGTTTCTTGCCTTCGCCAGGCTGCAGCGTGACCGCTACTACCCAGAGCTGGGCAGGAGTGGGCAGAGAGCACGGCCATCTGTCAGCAGGTTGCAGCTTGCCCAGGAAAATGCAGTGTCCTTGGCATGTGCAGCAAATCTTATTTCTTGGCAAGGTCGGGCTAAGTGACCAGTGCTGGTACACTTTCTCCTTGAGAACTGGAGCGGAAAAGCTTTTGGCTAAGATGTAGGCGACTAGAGAGGCAGAATACGCGGCTCCGGAGCTGGCCGAAAGCAAGTGCCGCTTCCCGGCGTCTTTCGGCAAAAGCGGCGCTCCGGAGCGCAGCGCTGCCGCTCCAGTCATCTGGGCGCGAAGTAGCCGCTTCTTGGCCTCCGGCAGCCGGAGATCGCGCTAGCTTGTAAGAGGCGAAGAACGAAGCCGCGAAGAAGCCGGCTTGTGTGCGAAGCTCGCAGACTGCTGCAGGACGGTGGCTGCCGCTCTCCTGCCTCTTGAATTCACTCTTGACATGCCAATGGAAGGTGTTCCAGGACAACCTTCCTGAGTTTTTATTTTAGTTTTCATGCATCCCTCCTTGGAAATTCTTGTTGCTCCCCAGAGTCTCCGAGATGCAGCGAACACGGTGGCAGCTGCTGAAAAGAAGGGCAACTGTGAGTTGGTCAAGAAGCAAGAACATAGGCAGCTGCCTGTGCTTGGCAAGGAGCAGCTGCTGGATTCTTGCAATTGCCTTCAGTGCGCACAGAAGCCCGCTGCTCTGCTGCTTGGTTTTTCGCCTTCAGTCAATTGCACACTACTGAAGCTGAGGCAGGCTGTTCGGCTTTGCTGCTTTTCAGCATCTCATCTGCCCTTCTGCTCAGTGACAGCTCTCCAGGTTTCTTGCCTTGGCCAGGCTGCAGCGTGCCCGCTACTACCCAGAGCTGGGCAGGAGTGGGCAGAGAGCACGGCCATCTGTCAGCAGTTTGGAGCTTGCCCAGGAAAATGCAGTGTCCTTGGCATGTGCAGCAAATCCCATTTCTTGGCAAGGTCGGGCTAAGTGAGCTGTTCTGGTACACTTTCTCCTTGAGAACTGGAGCGGAAAAGCTTTTCGCTAAGATGTAGGCGACTAGAGAGGCAGAATACGCGGCTCCGGAGCTGGCCGAAAGCAAGTGCCGCTTCCCGGCGTCTTTAGGCAAAAGCGGCACTCCGGAGCGCAGCGCTGCCGCTCCAGTCATCTGTGCGCGAAGTAGCCGCTTCTTGGCCTCTGGCAGCCGGAGATCGCGGTAGCTATTAAGAGGCGAAGAACGAAGCCGCGAAGAAGCCGGCTTGTGTGCGAAGCTCGCAGACTGCTGCAGGACGGTGGCTGCCGCTCTCCTGCCTCTTGAATTCACTCTTGACATGCCAATGGAAGGTGTTCCAGGACAACCTTCCTGAGTTTTTATTTTAGTTTTCATGCATCCCTCCTTGGAAATTCTTGTTGCTCCCCAGAGGCTCCGAGATGCAGAGAACACGGTGGCAGCTGCTGAAAAGAAGGGCAACTGTGAGTTGGTCAAGAAGCAAGAACATAGGCAGCTGCCTGTGCTTGGCAAGGAGCAGCTGCTGGATTCTTGCAATTGCCTTCAGTGCACACAGAAGCCCGCTGCTCTGCTGCTTGATTTTTCGCCTTCAGTCAATTGCACACTACTGAAGCTGAGGCAGGCTGTTCAGCTTTGCTGCTTTTCAGCATCTCATCTGCCCTTCTGCTCAGTGACAGCTCTCCAGGTTTCTTGCCTTCGCCAGGCTGCAGCGTGACCACTACTACCCAGAGCTGGGCAGGAGTGGACAGAGAGCACGGCCATCTGTCAGCAGGTTGCAGCATGCCCAGGAAAATGCAGTGTCCTTGCAATGTGCAGCAAATCCCATTTCTTGGCAAGGTCGGGCTAAGTGAGCTCTTCTGGTACACTTTCTCCTGGGGAACTGGAGCGGAAAAGCTTTTCGCTAAGATGTAGGCGACTAGAGAGGCAGAATACGCGGCTCCGGAGGTGGCCGAAAGCAAGTGCCGCTTCCCGGCGTCTTTCGGCAAAAGCGGCGCTCCGGAGCGCTGCGCTGCCGCTCCAGTCATCTGTGCGCGAAGTAGCCGCTTCTTGGCCTCTGGCAGCCGGAGATCGCGGTAGCTATTAAGAGGCGAAGAACGAAGCCGCGAAGAAGCCGGCTTGTGTGCGAAGCTCGCAGACTGCTGCAGGACGGTGGCTGCCGCTCTCCTGCCTCTTGAATTCACTCTTGACATGCCAATGGAAGGTGTTCCAGGACAACCTTCCTGAGTTTTTATTTTAGTTTTCATGCATCCCTCCTTGGAAATTCTTGTTGCTCCCCAGAGGCTCCGAGATGCAGAGAACACGGTGGCAGCTGCTGAAAAGAAGGGCAACTGTGAGTTGGTCAAGAAGCAAGAACATAGGCAGCTGCCTGTGCTTGGCAAGGAGCAGCTGCTGGATTCTTGCAATTGCCTTCAGTGCACACAGAAGCCCGCTGCTCTGCTGCTTGATTTTTCACCTTCAGTCAATTGCACACTACTGAAGCTGAGGCAGGCTGTTCAGCTTTGCTGCTTTTCAGCATCTCATCTGCCCTTTTGCTCAGTGACAGCTCTCCAGGTTTCTTGCCTTCGCCAGGCTGCAGCGTGCCCGCTACTAGCCAGAGCTGGGCAGGAGTGGGTAGAGAGCACGGCCATCTGTCAGCAGGTTGCAGCTTGCCCAGGAAAATGCAGTGTCCTTGGCATGTGCAGCAAATCCCATTTCTTGGCAAGGTCGGGCTAAGTGAGCTGTTCTGGTACACTTTCTCCTTGAGAACTGGAGCGGAAAAGCTTTTCGCTAAGATGTAGGCGACTAGAGAGGCAGAATACGCGGCTCCGGAGCTGGCCGGAAGCAAGTGCCGCTTCCCGGCGTCTTTAGGCAAAAGCGGCGCTCCGGAGCGCACCGCTGCCGCTCCAGTCATCTGGGCGCGAAGTAGCCGCTTCTTGGCCTCCAGCAGCCGGAGATCGCGCTAGCTTGCAAGAGGCGAAGAACGAAGCCGCGAAGAAGCCGGCTTGTGTGCGAAGCTCGCAGACTGCTGCAGGACGGTGGCTGCCGCTCTCCTGCCTCTTGAATTCACTCTTGACATGCCAATGGAAGGTGTTCCAGGACAACCTTCCTGAGTTTTTATTTTAGTTTTCATGCATCCCTCCTTGGAAATTCTTGTTGCTCCCCAGAGTCTCCGAGATGCAGCGAACACGGTGGCAGCTGCTGAAAAGAAGGGCAACTGTGAGTTGGTCAAGAAGCAAGAACATAGGCAGCTGCCTGTGCTTGGCACGGAGCAGCTGCTGGATTCTTGCAATTGCCTTCAGTGCGCACAGAAGCCCGCTGCTCTGCTGCTTGGTTTTTCGCCTTCAGTCAATTGCACACTACTGAAGTTGGGGCAGGCTGTTCAGCTTTGCTGCTTTTCAGCATCTCAGCTGCCCTTCTGCTCTGTGACAGCTCTCCAGGTTTCTTGCCTTCACCAGGCTGCAGCGTGACCGCTACTAGCCAGAGCTGGGCAGGAGTGGGTAGAGAGCACGGCCATCTGTCAGCGGTTTGCAGCTTACCCAGGAAAATGCAGTGTCCTTGCAATGTGCAGCAAATCCCATTTCTTGGCAAGGTCGGGCTAAGTGAGCTGTTCTGGTACACTTTCTCCTTGAGAACTGGAGCGGAAAAGCTTTTGGCTAAGATGTAGGCGACTAGAGAGGCAGAATACGCGGCTCCGGAGCTGGCCGAAAGCAAGTGCCGCTTCCTGGCGTCTTTCGGCAAAAGCGGCGCTCCGGAGCGCAGCGCTGCCGCTCCAGTCATCTGGGCGCGAAGTAGCCGCTTCTTGGCCTCCGGCAGCCGGAGATCGCGCTAGCTTGTAAGAGGCAAAGAACGAAGCCGCGAAGAAGCCGGCTTGTGTGCGAAGCTCGCAGACTGCTGCAGGACGGTGGCTGCCGCTCTCCTGCCTCTTGAATTCACTCTTGACATGCCAATGGAAGGTGTTCCAGGACAACCTTCCTGAGTTTTTATTTTAGTTTTCATGCATCCCTCCTTGGAAATTCTTGTTGCTCCCCAGAGTCTCCGAGATGCAGAGAACACGGTGGCAGCTGCTGAAAAGAAGGGCAACTGTGAGTTGGTCAAGAAGCAAGAACATAGGCAGCTGCCTGTGCTTGGCAAGGAGCAGCTGCTGGATTCTTGCAATTGCCTTCAGTGCGCACAGAAGCCCGCTGCTCTGCTGCTTGATTTTTCGCCTTCAGTCAATTGCACACTACTGAAGCTGAGGCAGGCAGTTCAGCTTTGCTGCTTTTCAGCATCTCAGCTGCCCTTCTGCTCAGTGACAGCTCTCGAGGTTTCTTGCCTTCGCCAGGCTGCAGCGTGCCCGCTACTAGCCAGAGCTGGGCAGGAGTGGGCAGAGAGCACGGCCATCTGTCAGCAGGTTGCAGCTTGCCCAGGAAAATGCAGTGTCCTTGGCATGTGCAGCAAATCCCATTTCTTGGCAAGGTCGGGCTAAGTGACCAGTGCTGGTACACTTTCTCCTTGAGAACTGGAGCGGAAAAGCTTTTGGCTAAGATGTAGGCGACTAGAGAGGCAGAATACGCGGCTCCGGAGCTGGCCGAAAGCAAGTGCCGCTTCCCGGCGTCTTTAGGCAAAAGCGGCGCTCCGGAGCGCAGCGCTGCCGCTCCAGTCATCTGGGCGCGAACTAGCCGCTTCTTGGCCTCCGGCAGCCGGAGATCGCGGTAGCTTGTTAGAGGCGAAGAACGAAGCCGCGAAGAAGCCGGCTTGTGTGCGAAGCTCGCAGACTGCTGCAGGACGGTGGCTGCCGCTCTCCTGCCTCTTGAATTCACTCTTGACATGCCAATGGAAGGTGTTCCTGGACAACCTTCCTGAGTTTTTATTTTAGTTTTCATGCATCCCTCCTTGGAAATTCTTGTTGCTCCCCAGAGTCTCCGAGATGCAGCGAACACGGTGGCAGCTGCTGAAAAGAAGGGCAACTGTGAGTTGGTCAAGAAGCAAGAATATAGGCAGCTGCCTGTGCTTGGCAAGGAGCAGCTGCTGGATTCTTGCAATTGCCTTCAGTGCGCACAGAAGCCCGCTGCTCTGCTGCTTGGTTTTTCGCCTTCAGTCAATTGCACACTACTGAAGCTGAGGCAGGCTGTTCAGCTTTGCTGCTTTTCAGCATCTCAGCTGCCCTTCTGCTCTGTGACAGCTCTCCAGGTTTCTTGCCTTCGCCAGGATGCAGCGTGCCCGCTACTACCCAGAGCTGGGCAGGAGTGGGCAGAGAGCACGGCCATCTGTCAGCAGGTTGCAGCTTGCTCAGGAAAATGCAGTGTCCTTGGCATGTGCAGCAAATCCCATTTCTTGGCAAGGTCGGGCTAAGTGACCAGTGCTGGTACACTTTCTCCTTGAGAACTGGAGCGGAAAAGCTTTTCGCTAAGATGTAGGCGACTAGAGAGGCAGAATACGAGGCTCCGCAGCTGGCCGAAGGGAAGTGCCGCTTCCCGGCGTCTTTCGGCAAAAGCGGCGCTCCGGAGTGCAGCGCTGCCGCTCCAGTCATCTGGGCGCGAAGTAGACGCTTCTTGGCCTCCGGCAGCCGGAGATCGCAGTAGCTTGCAAGAGGCGAAGAGCGAAGCCGCGAAGAAGCCGGCTTGTGTGCGAAGCTCGCAGACTGCTGCAGGACGGTGGCTGCCGCTCTCCTGCCTCTTGAATTCACTCTTGACATGCCAATGGAAGGTGTTCCAGGACAACCTTCCTGAGTTTTTATTTTAGTTTTCATGCATCCCTCCTTGGAAATTCTTGTTGCTCCCCAGAGTCTCCGAGATGCAGAGAACACGGTGGCAGCTGCTGAAAAGAAGGGCAACTGTGAGTTGGTCAAGAAGCAAGAACATAGGCAGCTGCCTGTGCTTGTCACGGAGCAGCTGCTGGATTCTTGCAATTGCCTTCAGTGCGCACAGAAGCCCGCTGCTCTGCTGCTTGGTTTTTCGCCTTCAGTCAATTGCACACTACTGAAGCTGAGGCAGGCTGTTCAGCTTTGCTGCTTTTCAGCATCTCATCTGCCCTTCTGCTCAGTGACAGCTCTCCAGGTTTCTTGCCTTCGCCAGGCTGCAGCGTGCCCGCTACTACCCAGAGCTGGGCAGGAGTGGGCAGAGAGCACGGCCATCTGTCAGCAGGTTGCAGCTTGCCCAGGAAAATGCAGTGTCCTTGGCATGTGCAGAAAATCCCATTTCTTGGCAAGGTCGGGCTAAGTGACCAGTGCTGGTACACTTTCTCCTTGAGAACTGGAGCGGAAAAGCTTTTCGCTAAGATGTAGGCGACTAGAGAGGCAGAATACGAGGCTCCGCAGCTGGCCGAAGGGAAGTGCCGCTTCCCGGCGTCTTTAGGCAAAAGCGGCGCTCCGGAGTGCAGCGCTGCCGCTCCAGTCATCTGGGCGCGAAGTAGCCGCTTCTTGGCCTCCGGCAGCCGGAGATCGCGCTAGCTTGTAAGAGGCGAAGAACGAAGCCGCGAAGAAGCCGGCTTGTGTGCGAAGCTCGCAGACTGCTGCAGGACGGTGGCTGCCGCTCTCCTGCCTCTTGAATTCACTCTTGACATGCCAATGGAAGGTGTTCCAGGACAACCTTCCTGAGTTTTTATTTTAGTTTTCATGCATCCCTCCTTGGAAATTCTTGTTGCTCCCCAGAGGCTCCGAGATGCAGAGAACACGGTGGCAGCTGCTGAAAAGAAGGGCAACTGTGAGTTGGTCAAGAAGCAAGAACATAGGCAGCTGCCTGTGCTTGTCACGGAGCAGCTGCTGGATTCTTGCAATTGCCTTCAGTGCGCACAGAAGCCCGCTGCTCTGCTGCTTGGTTTTTCGCCTTCAGTCAATTGCACACTACTGAAGCTGAGGCAGGCTGTTCAGCTTTGCTGCTTTTCAGCATCTCAGCTGCCCTTCTGCTCAGTGACAGCTCTCCAGGTTTCTTGCCTTCGCCAGGCTGCAGCGTGCCCGCTACTACCCAGAGCTGGGCAGGAGTGGGCAGAGAGCACGGCCATCTGTCAGCAGGTTGCAGCTTGCCCAGGAAAATGCAGTGTCCTTGGCATGTGCAGCAAATCCCATTTCTTGGCAAGGTCGGGCTAAGTGACCAGTGCTGGTACACTTTCTCCTGGAGAACTGGAGCGGAAAAGCTTTTGGCTAAGATGTAGGCGACTAGAGAGGCAGAATACGCGGCTCCGGAGCTGGCCAAAAGCAAGTGCCGCTTCCCGGCGTCTTTCGGCAAAAGCGGCGCTCCGGAGCGCAGCGCTGCCGCTCCAGTCATCTGGGCGCGAAGTAGCCGCTTCTTGGCCTCCGGCAGCCGGAGATCGCGCTAGCTTGTAAGAGGCGAAGAACGAAGCCGCGAAGAAGCCGGCTTGTGTGCGAAGCTCGCAGACTGCTGCAGGACGGTGGCTGCCGCTCTCCTGCCTCTTGAATTCACTCTTGACATGCCAATGGAAGGTGTTTCAGGACAACCTTCCTGAGTTTTTATTTTAGTTTTCATGCATCCCTCCTTGGAAATTCTTGTTGCTCCCCAGAGTCTCCGAGATGCAGCGAACACGGTGGCAGCTGCTGAAAAGAAGGGCAACTGTGAGTTGGTCAAGAAGCAAGAACATAGGCAGCTGCCTGTGCTTGGCAAGGAGCAGCTGCTGGATTCTTGCAATTGCCTTCAGTGCGCACAGAAGCCCGCTGCTCTGCTGCTTGGTATTTCGCCTTCAGTCAATTGCACACTACTGAAGCTGAGGCAGGTTGTTCGGCTTTGCTGCTTTTCAGCATCTCATCTGCCCTTCTGCTCAGTGACAGCTCTCCAGGTTTCTTGCCTTCGCCAGGCTGCAGCGTGCCCGCTACTACCCAGAGCTGGGCAGGAGTGGGCAGAGAGCACGGCCATCTGTCAGCAGGTTGCAGCTTGCCCAGGAAAATGCAGTGTCCTTGGCATGTGCAGAAAATCCCATTTCTTGGCAAGGTCGGGCTAAGTGACCAGTGCTGGTACACTTTCTCCTTGAGAACTGGAGCGGAAAAGCTTTTCGCTAAGATGTAGGCGACTAGAGAGGCAGAATACGCGGCTCCGGAGCTGGCCGAAAGCAAGTGCCGCTTCCCGGCGTCTTTAGGCAAAAGCGGCACTCCGGAGCGCAGCGCTGCCGCTCCAGTCATCTGGGCGCGAAGTAGCCGCTTCTTGGCCTCCGGCAGCCGGAGATCGCGCTAGCTTGTAAGAGGCGAAGAGCGAAGCCGCGAAGAAGCCGGCTTGTGTGCGAAGCTCGCAGACTGCTGCAGGACGGTGGCTGCCGCTCTCCTGCCTCTTGAATTCACTCTTGACATGCCAATGGAAGGTGTTCCAGGACAACCTTCCTGAGTTTTTATTTTAGTTTTCATGCATCCCTCCTTGGAAATTCTTGTTGCTCCCCAGAGGCTCCGAGATGCAGCGAACACGGTGGCAGCTGCTGAAAAGAAGGGCAACTGTGAGTTGGTCAAGAAGCAAGAACATAGGCAGCTGCCTGTGCTTGGCAAGGAGCAGCTGCTGGATTCTTGCAATTGCCTTCAGTGCGCACAGAAGCCCGCTGCTCTGCTGCTTGATTTTTCGCCTTCAGTCAATTGCACACTACTGAAGCTGAGGCAGGCTGTTCAGCTTTGCTGCTTTTCAGCATCTCAGCTGCCCTTCTGCTCTGTGACAGCTCTCCAGGTTTCTTGCCTTCGCCAGGATGCAGTGTGCCCGCTACTAGCCAGAGCTGGGCAGGAGTGGGCAGAGAGCACGGCCATCTGTCAGCAGGTTGCAGCTTGCCCAGGAAAATGCAGTGTCCTCGCCATGTGCAGCAAATCCCATTTCTTGGCAAGGTCGGGCTAAGTGAGCTGTTCTGGTACACTTTCTCCTTGAGAACTGGAGCGGAAAAGCTTTTCGCTAAGATGTAGGCGACTAGAGAGGCAGAATACGCGGCTCCGGAGCTGGCCGAAAGCAAGTGCCGCTTCCCGGCGTCTTTCGGCAAAAGCGGCGCTCCGGAGCGCAGCGCTGCCGCTCCAGTCATCTGGGCGCGAAGTAGCCGCTTCTTGGCCTCCGGCAGCCGGAGATCGCGCTAGCTTGTAAGAGGCGAAGAACGAAGCCGCGAAGAAGCCGGCTTGTGTGCGAAGCTCGCAGACTGCTGCAGGACGGTGGCTGCCGCTCTCCTGCCTCTTGAATTCACTCTTGACATGCCAATGGAAGGTGTTCCAGGACAACCTTCCTGAGATTTTATTTTAGTTTTCATGCATCCCTCCTTGGAAATTCTTGTTGCTCCCCAGAGGCTCCGAGATGCAGAGAACACGGTGGCAGCTGCTGAAAAGAAGGGCAACTGTGAGTTGGTCAAGAAGCAAGAACATAGGCAGCTGCCTGTGCTTGGCAAGGAGCAGCTGCTGGATTCTTGCAATTGCCTTCAGTGCACACAGAAGCCCGCTGCTCTGCTGCTTGATTTTTCACCTTCAGTCAATTGCACACTACTGAAGCTGAGGCAGGCTGTTCAGCTTTGCTGCTTTTCAGCATCTCAGCTGCCCTTCTGCTCTGTGACAGCTCTCCAGGTTTCTTGCCTTCGCCAGGCTGCAGCGTGCCCGCTACTAGCCAGAGCTGGGCAGGAGTGGGCAGAGAGCACGGCCATCTGTCAGCAGGTTGCAGCTTGCCCAGGAAAATGCAGTGTCCTTGGCATGTGCAGCAAATCCCATTTCTTGGCAAGGTTGGGCTAAGTGAGCTGTTCTGGTACACTTTCTCCTTGAGAACTGGAGCGGAAAAGCTTTTGGCTAAGATGTAGGCGACTAGAGAGGCAGAATACGCGGCTCCGGAGCTGGCCGAAAGCAAGTGCCGCTTCCCGGCGTCTTTAGGCAAAAGCGGCACTCCGGAGCGCAGCGCTGCCGCTCCAGTCATCTGGGCGCGAAGTAGCCGCTTCTTGGCCTTCGGCAGCCGGAGATCGCGCTAGCTTGCAAGAGGCGAAGAGCGAAGCCGCGAAGAAGCCGGCTTGTGTGCGAAGCTCGCAGACTGCTGCAGGACGGTGGCTGCCGCTCTCCTGCCTCTTGAATTCACTCTTGACATGCCAATGGAAGGTGTTCCAGGACAACCTTCCTGAGTTTTTATTTTAGTTTTCATGCATCCCTCCTTGGAAATTCTTGTTGCTCCCCAGAGTCTCCGAGATGCAGCGAACACGGTGGCAGCTGCTGAAAAGAAGGGCAACTGTGAGTTGGTCAAGAAGCAAGAACATAGGCAGCTGCCTGTGCTTGGCAAGGAGCAGCTGCTGGATTCTTGCAATTGCCTTCAGTGCGCACAGAAGCCCGCTGCTCTGCTGCTTGATTTTTCGCCTTCAGTCAATTGAACACTACTGAAGCTGAGGCAGGCTGTTCAGCTTTGCTACTTTTCAGCATCTCATCTGCCCTTCTGCTCAGTGACAGCTCTCCAGGTTTCTTGCCTTCGCCAGGCTGCAGCGTGACCGCTACTACCCAGAGCTGGGCAGGAGTGGACAGAGAGCACGGCCATCTGTCAGCAGGTTGCAGCATGCCCAGGAAAATGCAGTGTCCTTGCAATGTGCAGCAAATCCCATTTCTTGGCAAGGTCGGGCTAAGTGAGCTCTTCTGGTACACTTTCTCCTGGGGAACTGGAGCGGAAAAGCTTTTCGCTAAGATGTAGGCGACTAGAGAGGCAGAATACGCAGCTCCGGAGGTGGCCGAAAGCAAGTGCCGCTTCCCGGCGTCTTTCGGCAAAAGCGGCGCTCCGGAGCGCAGCGCTGCCGCTCCAGTCATCTGTGCGCGAAGTAGCCGCTTCTTGGCCTCCGGCAGCCGGAGATCGCGGTAGCTATTAAGAGGCGAAGAACGAAGCCGCGAAGAAGCCGGCTTGTGTGCGAAGCTCGCAGACTGCTGCAGGACGGTGGCTGCCGCTCTCCTGCCTCTTGAATTCACTCTTGACATGCCAATGGAAGGTGTTTCAGGACAACCTTCCTGAGTTTTTATTTTAGTTTTCATGCATCCCTCCTTGGAAATTCTTGTTGCTCCCCAGAGTCTCCGAGATGCAGAGAACACGGTGGCAGCTGCTGAAAAGAAGGGCAACTGTGAGTTGGTCAAGAAGCAAGAACATAGGCAGCTGCCTGTGCTTGGCAAGGAGCAGCTGCTGGATTCTTGCAATTGCCTTCAGTGCGCACAGAAGCCCGCTGCTCTGCTGCTTGGTATTTCGCCTTCAGTCAATTGCACACTACTGAAGCTGAGGCAGGTTGTTCGGCTTTGCTGCTTTTCAGCATCTCATCTGCCCTTCTGCTCAGTGACAGCTCTCCAGGTTTCTTGCCTTCGCCAGGCTGCAGCGTGCCCGCTACTAGCCAGAGCTGGGCAGGAGTGGGCAGAGAGCACGGCCATCTGTCAGCAGGTTGCAGCTTGCCCAGGAAAATGCAGTGTCCTTGGCATGTGCAGCAAATCCCATTTCTTGGCAAGGTCGGGCTAAGTGACCAGTGCTGGTACACTTTCTCCTTGAGAACTGGAGCGGAAAAGCTTTTCGCTAAGATGTAGGCGACTAGAGAGGCAGAATACGCGGCTCCGGAGCTGGCCGAAAGCAAGTGCCGCTTCCCGGCGTCTTTAGGCAAAAGCGGCACTCCAGAGCGCAGCGCTGCCGCTCCAGTCATCTGGGCGCGAAGTAGCCGCTTCTTGGCCTCCGGCAGCCGGAGATCGCAGTAGCTTGCAAGAGGCGAAGAGCGAAGCCGCGAAGAAGCCGGCTTGTGTGCGAAGCTCGCAGACTGCTGCAGGACGGTGGCTGCCGCTCTCCTGCCTCTTGAATTCACTCTTGACATGCCAATGGAAGGTGTTCCAGGACAACCTTCCTGAGTTTTTATTTTAGTTTTCATGCATCCCTCCTTGGAAATTCTTGTTGCTCCCCAGAGGCTCCGAGATGCAGCGAACACGGTGGCAGCTGCTGAAAAGAAGGGCAACTGTGAGTTGGTCAAGAAGCAAGAACATAGGCAGCTGCCTGTGCTTGGCAAGGAGCAGCTGCTGGATTCTTGCAATTGCCTTCAGTGCGCACAGAAGCCCGCTGCTCTGCTGCTTGGTATTTCGCCTTCAGTCAATTGCACACTACTGAAGCTGAGGCAGGTTGTTCGGCTTTGCTGCTTTTCAGCATCTCATCTGCCCTTCTGCTCAGTGACAGCTCTCCAGGTTTCTTGCCTTCGCCAGGCTGCAGCGTGCCCGCTACTAGCCAGAGCTGGGCAGGAGTGGGCAGAGAGCACGGCCATCTGTCAGCAGGTTGCAGCTTGCCCAGGAAAATGCAGTGTCCTTGGCATGTGCAGAAAATCCCATTTCTTGGCAAGGTCGGGCTAAGTGACCAGTGCTGGTACACTTTCTCCTTGAGAACTGGAGCGGAAAAGCTTTTCGCTAAGATGTAGGCGACTAGAGAGGCAGAATACGCGGCTCCGGAGCTGGCCGAAAGCAAGTGCCGCTTCCCGGCGTCTTTAGGCAAAAGCGGCACTCCGGAGCGCACCGCTGCCGCTCCAGTCATCTGGGCGCGAAGTAGCCGCTTCTTGGCCTCCGGCAGCCGGAGATCGCGCTAGCTTGTAAGAGGCGAAGAGCGAAGCCGCGAAGAAGCCGGCTTGTGTGCGAAGCTCGCAGACTGCTGCAGGACGGTGGCTGCCGCTCTCCTGCCTCTTGAATTCACTCTTGACATGCCAATGGAAGGTGTTCCAGGACAACCTTCCTGAGTTTTTATTTTAGTTTTAATGCATCCCTCCTTGGAAATTCTTGTTGCTCCCCAGAGGCTCCGAGATGCAGCGAACACGGTGGCAGCTGCTGAAAAGAAGGGCAACTGTGAGTTGGTCAAGAAGCAAGAACATAGGCAGCTGCCTGTGCTTGGCAAGGAGCAGCTGCTGGATTCTTGCAATTGCCTTCAGTGCGCACAGAAGCCCGCTGCTCTGCTGCTTGATTTTTCGCCTTCAGTCAATTGCACACTACTGAAGCTGAGGCAGGCTGTTCAGCTTTGCTGCTTTTCAGCATCTCAGCTGCCCTTCTGCTCTGTGACAGCTCTCCAGGTTTCTTGCCTTCGCCAGGATGCAGCGTGCCCGCTACTAGCCAGAGCTGGGCAGGAGTGGGCAGAGAGCACGGCCATCTGTCAGCAGGTTGCAGCTTGCCCAGGAAAATGCAGTGTCCTCGCCATGTGCAGCAAATCCCATTTCTTGGCAAGGTCGGGCTAAGTGAGCTGTTCTGGTACACTTTCTCCTTGAGAACTGGAGCGGAAAAGCTTTTCGCTAAGATGTAGGCGACTAGAGAGGCAGAATACGCGGCTCCGGAGCTGGCCGAAAGCAAGTGCCGCTTCCCGGCGTCTTTCGGCAAAAGCGGCGCTCCGGAGCGCAGCGCTGCCGCTCCAGTCATCTGGGCGCGAAGTAGCCGCTTCTTGGCCTCCGGCAGCCGGAGATCGCGGTAGCTATTAAGAGGCGAAGAACGAAGCCGCGAAGAAGCCGGCTTGTGTGCGAAGCTCGCAGACTGCTGCAGGACGGTGGCTGCCGCTCTCCTGCCTCTTGAATTCACTCTTGACATGCCAATGGAAGGTGTTCCAGGACAACCTTCCTGAGATTTTATTTTAGTTTTCATGCATCCCTCCTTGGAAATTCTTGTTGCTCCCCAGAGGCTCCGAGATGCAGAGAACACGGTGGCAGCTGCTGAAAAGAAGGGCAACTGTGAGTTGGTCAAGAAGCAAGAACATAGGCAGCTGCCTGTGCTTGGCAAGGAGCAGCTGCTGGATTCTTGCAATTGCCTTCAGTGCACACAGAAGCCCGCTGCTCTGCTGCTTGATTTTTCACCTTCAGTCAATTGCACACTACTGAAGCTGAGGCAGGCTGTTCAGCTTTGCTGCTTTTCAGCATCTCAGCTGCCCTTCTGCTCAGTGACAGCTCTCCAGGTTTCTTGCCTTGGCCAGGCTGCAGCGTGCCCGCTACTAGCCAGAGCTGGGCAGGAGTGGGCAGAGAGCACGGCCATCTGTCAGCAGGTTGCAGCTTGCCCAGGAAAATGCAGTGTCCTTGGCATGTGCAGCAAATCCCATTTCTTGGCAAGGTTGGGCTAAGTGAGCTGTTCTGGTACACTTTCTCCTTGAGAACTGGAGCGGAAAAGCTTTTGGCTAAGATGTAGGCGACTAGAGAGGCAGAATACGCGGCTCCGGAGCTGGCCGAAAGCAAGTGCCGCTTCCCGGCGTCTTTAGGCAAAAGCGGCACTCCGGAGCGCAGCGCTGCCGCTCCAGTCATCTGGGCGCGAAGTAGCCGCTTCTTGGCCTTCGGCAGCCGGAGATCGCGCTAGCTTGCAAGAGGCGAAGAGCGAAGCCGCGAAGAAGCCGGCTTGTGTGCGAAGCTCGCAGACTGCTGCAGGACGGTGGCTGCCGCTCTCCTGCCTCTTGAATTCACTCTTGACATGCCAATGGAAGGTGTTCCAGGACAACCTTCCTGAGTTTTTATTTTAGTTTTCATGCATCCCTCCTTGGAAATTCTTGTTGCTCCCCAGAGTCTCCGAGATGCAGCGAACACGGTGGCAGCTGCTGAAAAGAAGGGCAACTGTGAGTTGGTCAAGAAGCAAGAACATAGGCAGCTGCCTGTGCTTGGCAAGGAGCAGCTGCTGGATTCTTGCAATTGCCTTCAGTGCGCACAGAAGCCCGCTGCTCTGCTGCTTGATTTTTCGCCTTCAGTCAATTGCACACTACTGAAGCTGAGGCAGGCTGTTCAGCTTTGCTACTTTTCAGCATCTCATCTGCCCTTCTGCTCAGTGACAGCTCTCCAGGTTTCTTGCCTTCGCCAGGCTGCAGCGTGACCGCTACTACCCAGAGCTGGGCAGGAGTGGACAGAGAGCACGGCCATCTGTCAGCAGGTTGCAGCATGCCCAGGAAAATGCAGTGTCCTTGCAATGTGCAGCAAATCCCATTTCTTGGCAAGGTCGGGCTAAGTGAGCTCTTCTGGTACACTTTCTCCTGGGGAACTGGAGCGGAAAAGCTTTTCGCTAAGATGTAGGCGACTAGAGAGGCAGAATACGCAGCTCCGGAGGTGGCCGAAAGCAAGTGCCGCTTCCCGGCGTCTTTCGGCAAAAGCGGCGCTCCGGAGCGCACCGCTGCCGCTCCAGTCATCTGTGCGCGAAGTAGCCGCTTCTTGGCCTCCGGCAGCCGGAGATCGCGGTAGCTATTAAGAGGCGAAGAACGAAGCCGCGAAGAAGCCGGCTTGTGTGCGAAGCTCGCAGACTGCTGCAGGACGGTGGCTGCCGCTCTCCTGCCTCTTGAATTCACTCTTGACATGCCAATGGAAGGTGTTTCAGGACAACCTTCCTGAGTTTTTATTTTAGTTTTCATGCATCCCTCCTTGGAAATTCTTGTTGCTCCCCAGAGTCTCCGAGATGCAGAGAACACGGTGGCAGCTGCTGAAAAGAAGGGCAACTGTGAGTTGGTCAAGAAGCAAGAACATAGGCAGCTGCCTGTGCTTGGCAAGGAGCAGCTGCTGGATTCTTGCAATTGCCTTCAGTGCGCACAGAAGCCCGCTGCTCTGCTGCTTGATTTTTCGCCTTCAGTCAATTGCACACTACTGAAGCTGAGGCAGGTTGTTCGGCTTTGCTGCTTTTCAGCATCTCATCTGCCCTTCTGCTCAGTGACAGCTCTCCAGGTTTCTTGCCTTCGCCAGGCTGCAGCGTGCCCGCTACTACCCAGAGCTGGGCAGGAGTGGGCAGAGAGCACGGCCATCTGTCAGCAGGTTGCAGCTTGCCCAGGAAAATGCAGTGTCCTTGGCATGTGCAGCAAATCCCATTTCTTGGCAAGGTCGGGCTAAGTGACCAGTGCTGGTACACTTTCTCCTTGAGAACTGGAGCGGAAAAGCTTTTCGCTAAGATGTAGGCGACTAGAGAGGCAGAATACGCGGCTCCGGAGCTGGCCGAAAGCAAGTGCCGCTTCCCGGCGTCTTTAGGCAAAAGCGGCACTCCAGAGCGCAGCGCTGCCGCTCCAGTCATCTGGGCGCGAAGTAGCCGCTTCTTGGCCTCCGGCAGCCGGAGATCGCAGTAGCTTGCAAGAGGCGAAGAGCGAAGCCGCGAAGAAGCCGGCTTGTGTGCGAAGCTCGCAGACTGCTGCAGGACGGTGGCTGCCGCTCTCCTGCCTCTTGAATTCACTCTTGACATGCCAATGGAAGGTGTTCCAGGACAACCTTCCTGAGTTTTTATTTTAGTTTTCATGCATCCCTCCTTGGAAATTCTTGTTGCTCCCCAGAGGCTCCGAGATGCAGCGAACACGGTGGCAGCTGCTGAAAAGAAGGGCAACTGTGAGTTGGTCAAGAAGCAAGAACATAGGCAGCTGCCTGTGCTTGGCAAGGAGCAGCTGCTGGATTCTTGCAATTGCCTTCAGTGCGCACAGAAGCCCGCTGCTCTGCTGCTTGGTTTTTCGCCTTCAGTCAATTGCACACTACTGAAGCTGAGGCAGGCTGTTCAGCTTTGCTGCTTTTCAGCATCTCAGCTGCCCTTCTGCTCTGTGACAGCTCTCCAGGTTTCTTGCCTTCGCCAGGCTGCAGCGTGCCCGCTACTAGCCAGAGCTGGGCAGGAGTGGGCAGAGAGCACGGCCATCTGCCAGCAGTTTGCAGCTTGCCCAGGAAAATGCAGTGTCCTTGGCATGTGCAGCAAATCCCATTTCTTGGCAAGGTCGGGCTAAGTGAGCTGTTCTGGTACACTTTCTCCTTGAGAACTGGAGCGGAAAAGCTTTTCGCTAAGATGTAGGCGACTAGAGAGGCAGAATACGCGGCTCCGGAGCTGGCCAAAAGCAAGTGCCGCTTCCCGGCGTCTTTCGGCAAAAGCGGCGCTCCGGAGCGCAGCGCTGCCGCTCCAGTCATCTGGGCGCGAAGTAGCCGCTTCTTGGCCTCCGGCAGCCGGAGATCGCGCTAGCTTGTAAGAGGCGAAGAACGAAGCCGCGAAGAAGCCGGCTTGTGTGCGAAGCTCGCAGACTGCTGCAGGACGGTGGCTGCCGCTCTCCTGCCTCTTGAATTCACTCTTGACATGCCAATGGAAGGTGTTTCAGGACAACCTTCCTGAGTTTTTATTTTAGTTTTCATGCATCCCTCCTTGGAAATTCTTGTTGCTCCCCAGAGTCTCCGAGATGCAGCGAACACGGTGGCAGCTGCTGAAAAGAAGGGCAACTGTGAGTTGGTCAAGAAGCAAGAACATAGGCAGCTGCCTGTGCTTGGCAAGGAGCAGCTGCTGGATTCTTGCAATTGCCTTCAGTGCGCACAGAAGCCCGCTGCTCTGCTGCTTGATTTTTCGCCTTCAGTCAATTGCACACTACTGAAGCTGAGGCAGGCTGTTCAGCTTTGCTGCTTTTCAGCATCTCATCTGCCCTTCTGCTCAGTGACAGCTCTCCAGGTTTCTTGCCTTGGCCAGGCTGCAGCGTGCCCGCTACTAGCCAGAGCTGGGCAGGAGTGGGCAGAGAGCACGGCCATCTGTCAGCAGGTTGCAGCTTGCCCAGGAAAATGCAGTGTCCTCGCCATGTGCAGCAAATCCCATTTCTTGGCAAGGTCGGGCTAAGTGAGCTGTTCTGGTACACTTTCTCCTTGAGAACTGGAGCGGAAAAGCTTTTCGCTAAGATGTAGGCGACTAGAGAGGCAGAATACGCGGCTCCGGAGCTGGCCGAAAGCAAGTGCCGCTTCCCGGCGTCTTTCGGCAAAAGCGGCGCTCCGGAGCGCAGCGCTGCCGCTCCAGTCATCTGGGCGCGAAGTAGCCGCTTCTTGGCCTCCGGCAGCCGGAGATCGCGCTAGCTTGTAAGAGGCGAAGAACGAAGCCGCGAAGAAGCCGGCTTGTGTGCGAAGCTCGCAGACTGCTGCAGGACGGTGGCTGCCGCTCTCCTGCCTCTTGAATTCACTCTTGACATGCCAATGGAAGGTGTTCCAGGACAACCTTCCTGAGATTTTATTTTAGTTTTCATGCATCCCTCCTTGGAAATTCTTGTTGCTCCCCAGAGGCTCCGAGATGCAGAGAACACGGTGGCAGCTGCTGAAAAGAAGGGCAACTGTGAGTTGGTCAAGAAGCAAGAACATAGGCAGCTGCCTGTGCTTGGCAAGGAGCAGCTGCTGGATTCTTGCAATTGCCTTCAGTGCACACAGAAGCCCGCTGCTCTGCTGCTTGATTTTTCACCTTCAGTCAATTGCACACTACTGAAGCTGAGGCAGGCTGTTCAGCTTTGCTGCTTTTCAGCATCTCAGCTGCCCTTCTGCTCTGTGACAGCTCTCCAGGTTTCTTGCCTTGGCCAGGCTGCAGCGTGCCCGCTACTAGCCAGAGCTGGGCAGGAGTGGGCAGAGAGCACGGCCATCTGTCAGCAGGTTGCAGCTTGCCCAGGAAAATGCAGTGTCCTTGGCATGTGCAGCAAATCCCATTTCTTGGCAAGGTCGGGCTAAGTGAGCTGTTCTGGTACACTTTCTCCTTGAGAACTGGAGCGGAAAAGCTTTTGGCTAAGATGTAGGCGACTAGAGAGGCAGAATACGCGGCTCCGGAGCTGGCCGAAAGCAAGTGCCGCTTCCCGGCGTCTTTAGGCAAAAGCGGCACTCCGGAGCGCAGCGCTGCCGCTCCAGTCATCTGGGCGCGAAGTAGCCGCTTCTTGGCCTTCGGCAGCCGGAGATCGCGCTAGCTTGCAAGAGGCGAAGAGCGAAGCCGCGAAGAAGCCGGCTTGTGTGCGAAGCTCGCAGACTGCTGCAGGACGGTGGCTGCCGCTCTCCTGCCTCTTGAATTCACTCTTGACATGCCAATGGAAGGTGTTCCAGGACAACCTTCCTGAGTTTTTATTTTAGTTTTCATGCATCCCTCCTTGGAAATTCTTGTTGCTCCCCAGAGTCTCCGAGATGCAGCGAACACGGTGGCAGCTGCTGAAAAGAAGGGCAACTGTGAGTTGGTCAAGAAGCAAGAACATAGGCAGCTGCCTGTGCTTGGCAAGGAGCAGCTGCTGGATTCTTGCAATTGCCTTCAGTGCGCACAGAAGCCCGCTGCTCTGCTGCTTGATTTTTCGCCTTCAGTCAATTGCACACTACTGAAGCTGAGGCAGGCTGTTCAGCTTTGCTGCTTTTCAGCATCTCAGCTGCCCTTCTGCTCTGTGACAGCTCTCCAGGTTTCTTGCCTTTGCCAGGCTGCAGCGTGCCCGCTACTAGCCAGAGCTGGGCAGGAGTGGGCAGAGAGCACGGCCATCTGTCAGCAGGTTGCAGCTTGCTCAGGAAAATGCAGTGTCCTTGGCATGTGCAGCAAATCCCATTTCTTGGCAAGGTGGGGCTAAGTGAGCTGTTCTGGTACACTTTCTCCTTGAGAACTGGAGCGGAAAAGCTTTTCGCTAAGATGTAGGCGACTAGAGAGGCAGAATACGCGGCTCCGCAGCTGGCCGAAGGGAAGTGCCGCTTCCCGGCGTCTTTAGGCAAAAGCGGCTCTCCGGAGCGCAGCGCTGCCGCTCCAGTCATCTGGGCGCGAAGTAGCCGCTTCTTGGCCTCCGGCAGCTGGAGATCGCGGTAGCTTGTAAGAGGCGAAGAACGAAGCCGCGAAGAAGCCGGCTTGTGTGCGAAGCTCGCAGACTGCTGCAGGACGGTGGCTGCCGCTCTCCTGCCTCTTGAATTCACTCTTGACATGCCAATGGAAGGTGTTCCAGGACAACCTTCCTGAGTTTTTATTTTAGTTTTCATGCATCCCTCCTTGGAAATTCTTGTTGCTCCCCAGAGTCTCCGAGATGCAGCGAACACGGTGGCAGCTGCTGAAAAGAAGGGCAACTGTGAGTTGGTCAAGAAGCAAGAACATAGGCAGCTGCCTGTGCTTGGCAAGGAGCAGCTGCTGGATTCTTGCAATTGCCTTCAGTGCGCACAGAAGCCCGCTGCTCTGCTGCTTGATTTTTCGCCTTCAGTCAATTGCACACTACTGAAGCTGAGGCAGGCTGTTCAGCTTTGCTGCTTTTCAGCATCTCAGCTGCCCTTCTGCTCAGTGACAGCTCTCCAGGTTTCTTGCCTTCGCCAGGCTGCAGCGTGCCCGCTACTACCCAGAGCTGGGCAGGAGTGGGCAGAGAGCACGGCCATCTGTCAGCAGGTTGCAGCTTGCCCAGGAAAATGCAGTGTCCTTGGCATGTGCAGCAAATCCCATTTCCTGGCAAGGTCGGGCTAAGTGAGCTGTTCTGGTACACTTTCTCCTTGAGAACTGGAGCGGAAAAGCTTTTTGCTAAGATGTAGGCGACTAGAGAGGCAGAATACGCGGCTCCGGAGCTGGCCGAAGGGAAGTGCCGCTTCCCGGCGTCTTTAGGCAAAAGCGGCGCTCTGGAGCGCACCGCTGCCGCTCCAGTCATCTGGGCGCGAAGTAGCCGCTTCTTGGCCTCCGGCAGCCGGAGATCGCGGTAGCTTGTAAGAGGCGAAGAACGAAGCCGCGAAGAAGCCGGCTTGTGTGCGAAGCTCGCAGACTGCTGCAGGACGGTGGCTGCCGCTCTCCTGCCTCTTGAATTCACTCTTGACATGCCAATGGAAGGTGTTCCAGGACAACCTTCCTGAGTTTTTATTTTAGTTTTCATGCATCCCTCCTTGGAAATTCTTGTTGCTCCCCAGAGTCTCCGAGATGCAGCGAACACGGTGGCAGCTGCTGAAAAGAAGGGCAACTGTGAGTTGCTCAAGAAGCAAGAACATAGGCAGCTGCCTGTGCTTGGCACGGAGCAGCTGCTGGATTCTTGCAATTGCCTTCAGTGCGCACAGAAGCCCGCTGCTCTGCTGCTTGGTTTTTCGCCTTCAGTCAATTGCACACTACTGAAGCTGAGGCAGGCTGTTCAGCTTTGCTGCTTTTCAGCATCTCAGCTGCCCTTCTGCTCAGTGACAGCTCTCCAGGTTTCTTGCCTTCGCCAGGCTGCAGCGTGACCGCTACTACCCAGAGCTGGGCAGGAGTGGGCAGAGAGCACGGCCATCTGTCAGCAGGTTGCAGCTTGCCCAGGGAAATGTAGTGTCCTTGGCATGTGCAGCAAATCTTATTTCTTGGCAAGGTCGGGCTAAGTGACCAGTGCTGGTACACTTTCTCCTTGAGAACTGGAGCGGAAAAGCTTTTGGCTAAGATGTAGGCGACTAGAGAGGCAGAATACGCGGCTCCGGAGCTGGCCGAAAGCAAGTGCCGCTTCCCGGCGTCTTTCGGCAAAAGCGGCGTCCGGAGCGCAGCGCTGCCGCTCCAGTCATCTGGGCGCGAAGTAGCCGCTTCTTGGCCTCCGGCAGCCGGAGATCGCGCTAGCTTGTAAGAGGCGAAGAACGAAGCCGCGAAGAAGCCGGCTTGTGTGCGAAGCTCGCAGACTGCTGCAGGACGGTGGCTGCCGCTCTCCTGCCTCTTGAATTCACTCTTGACATGCCAATGGAAGGTGTTCCAGGACAACCTTCCTGAGTTTTTATTTTAGTTTTCATGCATCCCTCCTTGGAAATTCTTGTTGCTCCCCAGAGTCTCCGAGATGCAGCGAACACGGTGGCAGCTGCTGAAAAGAAGGGCAACTGTGAGTTGGTCAAGAAGCAAGAACATAGGCAGCTGCCTGTGCTTGGCAAGGAGCAGCTGCTGGATTCTTGCAATTGCCTTCAGTGCGCACAGAAGCCCGCTGCTCTGCTGCTTGGTTTTTCGCCTTCAGTCAATTGCACACTACTGAAGCTGAGGCAGGCTGTTCGGCTTTGCTGCTTTTCAGCATCTCATCTGCCCTTCTGCTCAGTGACAGCTCTCCAGGTTTCTTGCCTTGGCCAGGCTGCAGCGTGCCCGCTACTAGCCAGAGCTGGGCAGGAGTGGGCAGAGAGCACGGCCATCTGTCAGCAGTTTGGAGCTTGCCCAGGAAAATGCAGTGTCCTTGGCATGTGCAGCAAATCCCATTTCTTGGCAAGGTCGGGCTAAGTGAGCTGTTCTGGTACACTTTCTCCTTGAGAACTGGAGCGGAAAAGCTTTTCGCTAAGATGTAGGCGACTAGAGAGGCAGAATACGCGGCTCCGGAGCTGGCCGAAAGCAAGTGCCGCTTCCCGGCGTCTTTAGGCAAAAGCGGCACTCCGGAGCGCAGCGCTGCCGCTCCAGTCATCTGTGCGCGAAGTAGCCGCTTCTTGGCCTCTGGCAGCCGGAGATCGCGGTAGCTATTAAGAGGCGAAGAACGAAGCCGCGAAGAAGCCGGCTTGTGTGCGAAGCTCGCAGACTGCTGCAGGACGGTGGCTGCCGCTCTCCTGCCTCTTGAATTCACTCTTGACATGCCAATGGAAGGTGTTCCAGGACAACCTTCCTGAGTTTTTATTTTAGTTTTCATGCATCCCTCCTTGGAAATTCTTGTTGCTCCCCAGAGGCTCCGAGATGCAGAGAACACGGTGGCAGCTGCTGAAAAGAAGGGCAACTGTGAGTTGGTCAAGAAGCAAGAACATAGGCAGCTGCCTGTGCTTGGCAAGGAGCAGCTGCTGGATTCTTGCAATTGCCTTCAGTGCACACAGAAGCCCGCTGCTCTGCTGCTTGATTTTTCACCTTCAGTCAATTGCACACTACTGAAGCTGAGGCAGGCTGTTCAGCTTTGCTGCTTTTCAGCATCTCAGCTGCCCTTCTGCTCAGTGACAGCTCTCCAGGTTTCTTGCCTTCGCCAGGCTGCAGCGTGCCCGCTACTAGCCAGAGCTGGGCAGGAGTGGGTAGAGAGCACGGCCATCTGTCAGCAGGTTGCAGCTTGCCCAGGAAAATGCAGTGTCCTTGGCATGTGCAGCAAATCCCATTTCTTGGCAAGGTCGGGCTAAGTGAGCTGTTCTGGTACACTTTCTCCTTGAGAACTGGAGCGGAAAAGCTTTTCGCTAAGATGTAGGCGACTAGAGAGGCAGAATACGCGGCTCCGGAGCTGGCCGGAAGCAAGTGCCGCTTCCCGGCGTCTTTCGGCAAAAGCGGCGCTCCGGAGCGCAGCGCTGCCGCTCCAGTCATCTGGGCGCGAAGTAGCCGCTTCTTGGCCTCCAGCAGCCGGAGATCGCGCTAGCTTGCAAGAGGCGAAGAACGAAGCCGCGAAGAAGCCGGCTTGTGTGCGAAGCTCGCAGACTGCTGCAGGACGGTGGCTGCCGCTCTCCTGCCTCTTGAATTCACTCTTGACATGCCAATGGAAGGTGTTCCAGGACAACCTTCCTGAGTTTTTATTTTAGTTTTCATGCATCCCTCCTTGGAAATTCTTGTTGCTCCCCAGAGTCTCCGAGATGCAGCGAACACGGTGGCAGCTGCTGAAAAGAAGGGCAACTGTGAGTTGGTCAAGAAGCAAGAACATAGGCAGCTGCCCGTGCTTGGCACGGAGCAGCTGCTGGATTCTTGCAATTGCCTTCAGTGCGCACAGAAGCCCGCTGCTCTGCTGCTTGGTTTTTCGCCTTCAGTCAATTGCACACTACTGAAGTTGGGGCAGGCTGTTCAGCTTTGCTGCTTTTCAGCATCTCATCTGCCCTTCTGCTCTGTGACAGCTCTCCAGGTTTCTTGCCTTCACCAGGCTGCAGCGTGACCGCTACTAGCCAGAGCTGGGCAGGAGTGGGTAGAGAGCACGGCCATCTGTCAGCGGTTTGCAGCTTACCCAGGAAAATGCAGTGTCCTTGCAATGTGCAGCAAATCCCATTTCTTGGCAAGGTCGGGCTAAGTGAGCTGTTCTGGTACACTTTCTCCTTGAGAACTGGAGCGGAAAAGCTTTTGGCTAAGATGTAGGCGACTAGAGAGGCAGAATACGCGGCTCCGGAGCTGGCCGAAAGCAAGTGCCGCTTCCTGGCGTCTTTCGGCAAAAGCGGCGCTCCGGAGCGCAGCGCTGCCGCTCCAGTCATCTGGGCGCGAAGTAGCCGCTTCTTGGCCTCCGGCAGCCGGAGATCGCGCTAGCTTGTAAGAGGCAAAGAACGAAGCCGCGAAGAAGCCGGCTTGTGTGCGAAGCTCGCAGACTGCTGCAGGACGGTGGCTGCCGCTCTCCTGCCTCTTGAATTCACTCTTGACATGCCAATGGAAGGTGTTCCAGGACAACCTTCCTGAGTTTTTATTTTAGTTTTCATGCATCCCTCCTTGGAAATTCTTGTTGCTCCCCAGAGTCTCCGAGATGCAGAGAACATGGTGGCAGCTGCTGAAAAGAAGGGCAACTGTGAGTTGGTCAAGAAGCAAGAACATAGGCAGCTGCCTGTGCTTGGCAAGGAGCAGCTGCTGGATTCTTGCAATTGCCTTCAGTGCGCACAGAAGCCCGCTGCTCTGCTGCTTGATTTTTCGCCTTCAGTCAATTGCACACTACTGAAGCTGAGGCAGGCAGTTCAGCTTTGCTGCTTTTCAGCATCTCATCTGCCCTTCTGCTCAGTGACAGCTCTCCAGGTTTCTTGCCTTCGCCAGGCTGCAGCGTGCCCGCTACTAGCCAGAGCTGGGCAGGAGTGGGCAGAGAGCACGGCCATCTGTCAGCAGGTTGCAGCTTGCCCAGGAAAATGCAGTGTCCTTGGCATGTGCAGCAAATCCCATTTCTTGGCAAGGTCGGGCTAAGTGACCAGTGCTGGTACACTTTCTCCTTGAGAACTGGAGCGGAAAAGCTTTTGGCTAAGATGTAGGCGACTAGAGAGGCAGAATACGCGGCTCCGGAGCTGGCCGAAAGCAAGTGCCGCTTCCCGGCGTCTTTAGGCAAAAGCGGCGCTCCGGAGCGCAGCGCTGCCGCTCCAGTCATCTGGGCGCGAAGTAGCCGCTTCTTGGCCTCCGGCAGCCGGAGATCGCGGTAGCTTGTTAGAGGCGAAGAACGAAGCCGCGAAGAAGCCGGCTTGTGTGCGAAGCTCGCAGACTGCTGCAGGACGGTGGCTGCCGCTCTCCTGCCTCTTGAATTCACTCTTGACATGCCAATGGAAGGTGTTCCTGGACAACCTTCCTGAGTTTTTATTTTAGTTTTCATGCATCCCTCCTTGGAAATTCTTGTTGCTCCCCAGAGTCTCCGAGATGCAGCGAACACGGTGGCAGCTGCTGAAAAGAAGGGCAACTGTGAGTTGGTCAAGAAGCAAGAATATAGGCAGCTGCCTGTGCTTGGCAAGGAGCAGCTGCTGGATTCTTGCAATTGCCTTCAGTGCGCACAGAAGCCCGCTGCTCTGCTGCTTGGTTTTTCGCCTTCAGTCAATTGCACACTACTGAAGCTGAGGCAGGCTGTTCAGCTTTGCTGCTTTTCAGCATCTCATCTGCCCTTCTGCTCAGTGACAGCTCTCCAGGTTTCTTGCCTTCGCCAGGCTGCAGCGTGCCCGCTACTAGCCAGAGCTGGGCAGGAGTGGGCAGAGAGCACGGCCATCTGTCAGCAGGTTGCAGCTTGCCCAGGAAAATGCAGTGTCCTTGGCATGTGCAGAAAATCCCATTTCTTGGCAAGGTCGGGCTAAGTGACCAGTGCTGGTACACTTTCTCCTTGAGAACTGGAGCGGAAAAGCTTTTCGCTAAGATGTAGGCGACTAGAGAGGCAGAATACGAGGCTCCGCAGCTGGCCGAAGGGAAGTGCCGCTTCCCGGCGTCTTTAGGCAAAAGCGGCGCTCCGGAGTGCAGCGCTGCCGCTCCAGTCATCTGGGCGCGAAGTAGCCGCTTCTTCGCCTCCGGCAGCCGGAGATCGCCGTAGCTTGTAAGAGGCGAAGAACGATGCCGCGAAGAAGCCGGCTTGTGTGCGAAACTCGCAGACTGCTGCAGGACGGTGGCTGCCGCTCTCCTGCCTCTTGAATTCACTCTTGACATGCCAATGGAAGGTGTTCCAGGACAACCTTCCTGAGTTTTTATTTTAGTTTTTATGCATCCCTCCTTGGAAATTCTTGTTGCTCCCCAGAGTCTCCGAGATGCAGAGAACACGGTGGCAGCTGCTGAAAAGAAGGGCAACTGTGAGTTGGTCAAGAAGCAAGAACATAGGCAGCTGCCTGTGCTTGGCAAGGAGCAGCTGCTGGATTCTTGCAATTGCCTTCAGTGCGCACAGAAGCCTGCTGCTCTGCTGCTTGATTTTTCGCCTTCAGTCAATTGCACACTACTGAAGCTGAGGCAGGCTGTTCAGCTTTGCTGCTTTTCAGCATCTCAGCTGCCCTTCTGCTCAGTGACAGCTCTCCAGGTTTCTTGCCTTTGCCAGGCTGCAGCGTGCCCGCTACTAGCCAGAGCTGGGCAGGAGTGGGCAGAGAGCACGGCCATCTGTCAGCAGGTTGCAGCTTGCCCAGGAAAATGCAGTGTCCTTGGCATGTGCAGCAAATCCCATTTCTTGGCAAGGTCGGGCTAAGTGAGCAGTTCTGGTACACTTTCTCCTTGAGAACTGGAGCGGAAAAGCTTTTCGCTAAGATGTAGGCGACTAGAGAGGCAGAATACGCGGCTCCGGAGCTGGCCGAAAGCAAGTGCCGCTTCCCGGCGTCTTTAGGCAAAAGCGGCGCTCCGGAGCGCAGCGCTGCCGCTCCAGTCATCTGGGCGCGAAGTAGCCGCTTCTTGGCCTCCGGCAGCCGGAGATCGCGGTAGCTTGTTAGAGGCGAAGAACGAAGCCGCGAAGAAGCCGGCTTGTGTGCCAAGCTCGCAGACAGCTGCAGGACGGTGGCTGCCGCTCTCCTGCCTCTTGAATTCACTCTTGACATGCCAATGGAAGGTGTTCCAGGACAACCTTCCTGAGTTTTTATTTTAGTTTTTATGCATCCCTCCTTGGAAATTCTTGTTGCTCCCCAGAGTCTCCGAGATGCAGAGAACACGGTGGCAGCTGCTGAAAAGAAGGGCAACTGTGAGTTGGTCAAGAAGCAAGAACATAGGCAGCTGCCTGTGCTTGGCAAGGAGCAGCTGCTGGATTCTTGCAATTGCCTTCAGTGCGCACAGAAGCCCGCTGCTCTGCTGCTTGGTTTTTCGCCTTCAGTCAATTGCACACTACTGAAGCTGAGGCAGGCTGTTCAGCTTTGCTGCTTTTCAGCATCTCAGCTGCCCTTCTGCTCAGTGACAGCTCTCCAGGTTTCTTGCCTTTGCCAGGCTGCAGCGTGCCCGCTACTACCCAGAGCTGGGCAGGAGTGGGCAGAGAGCACGGCCATCTGTCAGCAGGTTGCAGCTTGCCCAGGAAAATGCAGTGTCCTTGGCATGTGCAGCAAATCCCATTTCTTGGCAAGGTCGGGCTAAGTGAGCTGTTCTGGTACACTTTCTCCTTGAGAACTGGAGCGGAAAAGCTTTTGGCTAAGATGTAGGCGACTAGAGAGGCAGAATACGCGGCTCCGGAGCTGGCCGAAGGGAAGTGCCGCTTCCCGGCGTCTTTAGGCAAAAGCGGCGCTCTGGAGCGCAGCGCTGCCGCTCCAGTCATCTGGGCGCGAAGTAGCCGCTTCTTGGCCTCCGGCAGCCGGAGATCGCGCTAGCTTGTAAGAGGCGAAGAACGAAGCCGCGAAGAAGCCGGCTTGTGTGCGAAGCTCGCAGACTGCTGCAGGACGGTGGCTGCCGCTCTCCTGCCTCTTGAATTCACTCTTGACATGCCAATGGAAGGTGTTCCAGGACAACCTTCCTGAGTTTTTATTTTAGTTTTCATGCATCCCTCCTTGGAAATTCTTGTTGCTCCCCAGAGGCTCCGAGATGCAGAGAACACGGTGGCAGCTGCTGAAAAGAAGGGCAACTGTGAGTTGGTCAAGAAGCAAGAACATAGGCAGCTGCCTGTGCTTGTCACGGAGCAGCTGCTGGATTCTTGCAATTGCCTTCAGTGCGCACAGAAGCCCGCTGCTCTGCTGCTTGGTTTTTCGCCTTCAGTCAATTGCACACTACTGAAGCTGAGGCAGGCTGTTCAGCTTTGCTGCTTTTCAGCATCTCAGCTGCCCTTCTGCTCAGTGACAGCTCTCCAGGTTTCTTGCCTTCGCCAGGCTGCAGCGTGCCCGCTACTACCCAGAGCTGGGCAGGAGTGGGCAGAGAGCACGGCCATCTGTCAGCAGGTTGCAGCTTGCCCAGGAAAATGCAGTGTCCTTGGCATGTGCAGCAAATCCCATTTCTTGGCAAGGTCGGGCTAAGTGACCAGTGCTGGTACACTTTCTCCTGGAGAACTGGAGCGGAAAAGCTTTTGGCTAAGATGTAGGCGACTAGAGAGGCAGAATACGCGGCTCCGGAGCTGGCCGAAAGCAAGTGCCGCTTCCCGGCGTCTTTCGGCAAAAGCGGCGCTCCGGAGCGCAGCGCTGCCGCTCCAGTCATCTGGGCGCGAAGTAGCCGCTTCTTGGCCTCCGGCAGCCGGAGATCGCGCTAGCTTGTAAGAGGCGAAGAACGAAGCCGCGAAGAAGCCGGCTTGTGTGCGAAGCTCGCAGACTGCTGCAGGACGGTGGCTGCCGCTCTCCTGCCTCTTGAATTCACTCTTGACATGCCAATGGAAGGTGTTTCAGGACAACCTTCCTGAGTTTTTATTTTAGTTTTCATGCATCCCTCCTTGGAAATTCTTGTTGCTCCCCAGAGTCTCCGAGATGCAGCGAACACGGTGGCAGCTGCTGAAAAGAAGGGCAACTGTGAGTTGGTCAAGAAGCAAGAACATAGGCAGCTGCCTGTGCTTGGCAAGGAGCAGCTGCTGGATTCTTGCAATTGCCTTCAGTGCGCACAGAAGCCCGCTGCTCTGCTGCTTGGTATTTCGCCTTCAGTCAATTGCACACTACTGAAGCTGAGGCAGGTTGTTCGGCTTTGCTGCTTTTCAGCATCTCATCTGCCCTTCTGCTCAGTGACAGCTCTCCAGGTTTCTTGCCTTCGCCAGGCTGCAGCGTGCCCGCTACTACCCAGAGCTGGGCAGGAGTGGGCAGAGAGCACGGCCATCTGTCAGCAGGTTGCAGCTTGCCCAGGAAAATGCAGTGTCCTTGGCATGTGCAGAAAATCCCATTTCTTGGCAAGGTCGGGCTAAGTGACCAGTGCTGGTACACTTTCTCCTTGAGAACTGGAGCGGAAAAGCTTTTCGCTAAGATGTAGGCGACTAGAGAGGCAGAATACGCGGCTCCGGAGCTGGCCGAAAGCAAGTGCCGCTTCCCGGCGTCTTTAGGCAAAAGCGGCACTCCGGAGCGCACCGCTGCCGCTCCAGTCATCTGGGCGCGAAGTAGCCGCTTCTTGGCCTCCGGCAGCCGGAGATCGCGCTAGCTTGTAAGAGGCGAAGAGCGAAGCCGCGAAGAAGCCGGCTTGTGTGCGAAGCTCGCAGACTGCTGCAGGACGGTGGCTGCCGCTCTCCTGCCTCTTGAATTCACTCTTGACATGCCAATGGAAGGTGTTCCAGGACAACCTTCCTGAGTTTTTATTTTAGTTTTCATGCATCCCTCCTTGGAAATTCTTGTTGCTCCCCAGAGGCTCCGAGATGCAGCGAACACGGTGGCAGCTGCTGAAAAGAAGGGCAACTGTGAGTTGGTCAAGAAGCAAGAACATAGGCAGCTGCCTGTGCTTGGCAAGGAGCAGCTGCTGGATTCTTGCAATTGCCTTCAGTGCGCACAGAAGCCCGCTGCTCTGCTGCTTGATTTTTCGCCTTCAGTCAATTGCACACTACTGAAGCTGAGGCAGGCTGTTCAGCTTTGCTGCTTTTCAGCATCTCAGCTGCCCTTCTGCTCTGTGACAGCTCTCCAGGTTTCTTGCCTTCGCCAGGATGCAGCGTGCCCGCTACTAGCCAGAGCTGGGCAGGAGTGGGCAGAGAGCACGGCCATCTGTCAGCAGGTTGCAGCTTGCCCAGGAAAATGCAGTGTCCTCGCCATGTGCAGCAAATCCCATTTCTTGGCAAGGTCGGGCTAAGTGAGCTGTTCTGGTACACTTTCTCCTTGAGAACTGGAGCGGAAAAGCTTTTCGCTAAGATGTAGGCGACTAGAGAGGCAGAATACGCGGCTCCGGAGCTGGCCGAAAGCAAGTGCCGCTTCCCGGCGTCTTTCGGCAAAAGCGGCGCTCCGGAGCGCAGCGCTGCCGCTCCAGTCATCTGGGCGCGAAGTAGCCGCTTCTTGGCCTCCGGCAGCCGGAGATCGCGCTAGCTTGTAAGAGGCGAAGAACGAAGCCGCGAAGAAGCCGGCTTGTGTGCGAAGCTCGCAGACTGCTGCAGGACGGTGGCTGCCGCTCTCCTGCCTCTTGAATTCACTCTTGACATGCCAATGGAAGGTGTTCCAGGACAACCTTCCTGAGATTTTATTTTAGTTTTCATGCATCCCTCCTTGGAAATTCTTGTTGCTCCCCAGAGGCTCCGAGATGCAGAGAACACGGTGGCAGCTGCTGAAAAGAAGGGCAACTGTGAGTTGGTCAAGAAGCAAGAACATAGGCAGCTGCCTGTGCTTGGCAAGGAGCAGCTGCTGGATTCTTGCAATTGCCTTCAGTGCACACAGAAGCCCGCTGCTCTGCTGCTTGATTTTTCACCTTCAGTCAATTGCACACTACTGAAGCTGAGGCAGGCTGTTCAGCTTTGCTGCTTTTCAGCATCTCAGCTGCCCTTCTGCTCTGTGACAGCTCTCCAGGTTTCTTGCCTTCGCCAGGCTGCAGCGTGCCCGCTACTAGCCAGAGCTGGGCAGGAGTGGGCAGAGAGCACGGCCATCTGTCAGCAGGTTGCAGCTTGCCCAGGAAAATGCAGTGTCCTTGGCATGTGCAGCAAATCCCATTTCTTGGCAAGGTTGGGCTAAGTGAGCTGTTCTGGTACACTTTCTCCTTGAGAACTCGAGCGGAAAAGCTTTTGGCTAAGATGTAGGCGACTAGAGAGGCAGAATACGCGGCTCCGGAGCTGGCCGAAAGCAAGTGCCGCTTCCCGGCGTCTTTAGGCAAAAGCGGCACTCCGGAGCGCAGCGCTGCCGCTCCAGTCATCTGGGCGCGAAGTAGCCGCTTCTTGGCCTTCGGCAGCCGGAGATCGCGCTAGCTTGCAAGAGGCGAAGAGCGAAGCCGCGAAGAAGCCGGCTTGTGTGCGAAGCTCGCAGACTGCTGCAGGACGGTGGCTGCCGCTCTCCTGCCTCTTGAATTCACTCTTGACATGCCAATGGAAGGTGTTCCAGGACAACCTTCCTGAGTTTTTATTTTAGTTTTCATGCATCCCTCCTTGGAAATTCTTGTTGCTCCCCAGAGTCTCCGAGATGCAGCGAACACGGTGGCAGCTGCTGAAAAGAAGGGCAACTGTGAGTTGGTCAAGAAGCAAGAACATAGGCAGCTGCCTGTGCTTGGCAAGGAGCAGCTGCTGGATTCTTGCAATTGCCTTCAGTGCGCACAGAAGCCCGCTGCTCTGCTGCTTGGTTTTTCGCCTTCAGTCAATTGCACACTACTGAAGCTGAGGCAGGCTGTTCAGCTTTGCTGCTTTTCAGCATCTCAGCTGCCCTTCTGCTCTGTGACAGCTCTCCAGGTTTCTTGCCTTCGCCAGGCTGCAGCGTGCCCGCTACTAGCCAGAGCTGGGCAGGAGTGGGCAGAGAGCACGGCCATCTGCCAGCAGTTTGCAGCTTGCCCAGGAAAATGCAGTGTCCTTGGCATGTGCAGCAAATCCCATTTCTTGGCAAGGTCGGGCTAAGTGAGCTGTTCTGGTACACTTTCTCCTTGAGAACTGGAGCGGAAAAGCTTTTCGCTAAGATGTAGGCGACTAGAGAGGCAGAATACGCGGCTCCGGAGCTGGCCAAAAGCAAGTGCCGCTTCCCGGCGTCTTTCGGCAAAAGCGGCGCTCCGGAGCGCAGCGCTGCCGCTCCAGTCATCTGGGCGCGAAGTAGCCGCTTCTTGGCCTCCGGCAGCCGGAGATCGCGCTAGCTTGTAAGAGGCGAAGAACGAAGCCGCGAAGAAGCCGGCTTGTGTGCGAAGCTCGCAGACTGCTGCAGGACGGTGGCTGCCGCTCTCCTGCCTCTTGAATTCACTCTTGACATGCCAATGGAAGGTGTTTCAGGACAACCTTCCTGAGTTTTTATTTTAGTTTTCATGCATCCCTCCTTGGAAATTCTTGTTGCTCCCCAGAGTCTCCGAGATGCAGCGAACACGGTGGCAGCTGCTGAAAAGAAGGGCAACTGTGAGTTGGTCAAGAAGCAAGAACATAGGCAGCTGCCTGTGCTTGGCAAGGAGCAGCTGCTGGATTCTTGCAATTGCCTTCAGTGCACACAGAAGCCCGCTGCTCTGCTGCTTGATTTTTCGCCTTCAGTCAATTGCACACTACTGAAGCTGAGGCAGGCTGTTCAGCTTTGCTGCTTTTCAGCATCTCAGCTGCCCTTCTGCTCTGTGACAGCTCTCCAGGTTTCTTGCCTTGGCCAGGCTGCAGCGTGCCCGCTACTAGCCAGAGCTGGGCAGGAGTGGGCAGAGAGCACGGCCATCTGTCAGCAGGTTGCAGCTTGCCCAGGAAAATGCAGTGTCCTCGCCATGTGCAGCAAATCCCATTTCTTGGCAAGGTCGGGCTAAGTGAGCTGTTCTGGTACACTTTCTCCTTGAGAACTGGAGCGGAAAAGCTTTTCGCTAAGATGTAGGCGACTAGAGAGGCAGAATACGCGGCTCCGGAGCTGGCCGAAAGCAAGTGCCGCTTCCCGGCGTCTTTCGGCAAAAGCGGCGCTCCGGAGCGCAGCGCTGCCGCTCCAGTCATCTGGGCGCGAAGTAGCCGCTTCTTGGCCTCCGGCAGCCGGAGATCGCGCTAGCTTGTAAGAGGCGAAGAACGAAGCCGCGAAGAAGCCGGCTTGTGTGCGAAGCTCGCAGACTGCTGCAGGACGGTGGCTGCCGCTCTCCTGCCTCTTGAATTCACTCTTGACATGCCAATGGAAGGTGTTCCAGGACAACCTTCCTGAGATTTTATTTTAGTTTTCATGCATCCCTCCTTGGAAATTCTTGTTGCTCCCCAGAGGCTCCGAGATGCAGAGAACACGGTGGCAGCTGCTGAAAAGAAGGGCAACTGTGAGTTGGTCAAGAAGCAAGAACATAGGCAGCTGCCTGTGCTTGGCAAGGAGCAGCTGCTGGATTCTTGCAATTGCCTTCAGTGCACACAGAAGCCCGCTGCTCTGCTGCTTGATTTTTCACCTTCAGTCAATTGCACACTACTGAAGCTGAGGCAGGCTGTTCAGCTTTGCTGCTTTTCAGCATCTCAGCTGCCCTTCTGCTCAGTGACAGCTCTCCAGGTTTCTTGCCTTGGCCAGGCTGCAGCGTGCCCGCTACTACCCAGAGCTGGGCAGGAGTGGGCAGAGAGCACGGCCATCTGTCAGCAGGTTGCAGCTTGCCCAGGAAAATGCAGTGTCCTTGGCATGTGCAGCAAATCCCATTTCTTGGCAAGGTTGGGCTAAGTGAGCTGTTCTGGTACACTTTCTCCTTGAGAACTGGAGCGGAAAAGCTTTTGGCTAAGATGTAGGCGACTAGAGAGGCAGAATACGCGGCTCCGGAGCTGGCCGAAAGCAAGTGCCGCTTCCCGGCGTCTTTAGGCAAAAGCGGCACTCCGGAGCGCAGCGCTGCCGCTCCAGTCATCTGGGCGCGAAGTAGCCGCTTCTTGGCCTTCGGCAGCCGGAGATCGCGCTAGCTTGCAAGAGGCGAAGAGCGAAGCCGCGAAGAAGCCGGCTTGTGTGCGAAGCTCGCAGACTGCTGCAGGACGGTGGCTGCCGCTCTCCTGCCTCTTGAATTCACTCTTGACATGCCAATGGAAGGTGTTCCAGGACAACCTTCCTGAGTTTTTATTTTAGTTTTCATGCATCCCTCCTTGGAAATTCTTGTTGCTCCCCAGAGGCTCCGAGATGCAGCGAACACGGTGGCAGCTGCTGAAAAGAAGGGCAACTGTGAGTTGGTCAAGAAGCAAGAACATAGGCAGCTGCCTGTGCTTGGCAAGGAGCAGCTGCTGGATTCTTGCAATTGCCTTCAGTGCGCACAGAAGCCCGCTGCTCTGCTGCTTGATTTTTCGCCTTCAGTCAATTGCACACTACTGAAGCTGAGGCAGGCTGTTCAGCTTTGCTACTTTTCAGCATCTCATCTGCCCTTCTGCTCAGTGACAGCTCTCCAGGTTTCTTGCCTTCGCCAGGCTGCAGCGTGACCGCTACTACCCAGAGCTGGGCAGGAGTGGACAGAGAGCACGGCCATCTGTCAGCAGGTTGCAGCATGCCCAGGAAAATGCAGTGTCCTTGCAATGTGCAGCAAATCCCATTTCTTGGCAAGGTCGGGCTAAGTGAGCTCTTCTGGTACACTTTCTCCTGGGGAACTGGAGCGGAAAAGCTTTTCGCTAAGATGTAGGCGACTAGAGAGGCAGAATACGCAGCTCCGGAGGTGGCCGAAAGCAAGTGCCGCTTCCCGGCGTCTTTCGGCAAAAGCGGCGCTCCGGAGCGCTGCGCTGCCGCTCCAGTCATCTGTGCGCGAAGTAGCCGCTTCTTGGCCTCCGGCAGCCGGAGATCGCGGTAGCTATTAAGAGGCGAAGAACGAAGCCGCGAAGAAGCCGGCTTGTGTGCGAAGCTCGCAGACTGCTGCAGGACGGTGGCTGCCGCTCTCCTGCCTCTTGAATTCACTCTTGACATGCCAATGGAAGGTGTTCCAGGACAACCTTCCTGAGATTTTATTTTAGTTTTCATGCATCCCTCCTTGGAAATTCTTGTTGCTCCCCAGAGGCTCCGAGATGCAGAGAACACGGTGGCAGCTGCTGAAAAGAAGGGCAACTGTGAGTTGGTCAAGAAGCAAGAACATAGGCAGCTGCCTGTGCTTGGCAAGGAGCAGCTGCTGGATTCTTGCAATTGCCTTCAGTGCGCACAGAAGCCCGCTGCTCTGCTGCTTGATTTTTCACCTTCAGTCAATTGCACACTACTGAAGCTGAGGCAGGCTGTTCAGCTTTGCTGCTTTTCAGCATCTCAGCTGCCCTTCTGCTCTGTGACAGCTCTCCAGGTTTCTTGCCTTCGCCAGGCTGCAGCGTGCCCGCTACTAGCCAGAGCTGGGCAGGAGTGGGCAGAGAGCACGGCCATCTGTCAGCAGGTTGCAGCTTGCCCAGGAAAATGCAGTGTCCTTGGCATGTGCAGCAAATCCCATTTCTTGGCAAGGTTGGGCTAAGTGAGCTGTTCTGGTACACTTTCTCCTTGAGAACTGGAGCGGAAAAGCTTTTGGCTAAGATGTAGGCGACTAGAGAGGCAGAATACGCGGCTCCGGAGCTGGCCGAAAGCAAGTGCCGCTTCCCGGCGTCTTTCGGCAAAACGGCGCTCCGGAGCGCTGCGCTGCCGCTCCAGTCATCTGGGCGCGAAGTAGCCGCTTCTTGGCCTCCGGCAGCCGGAGATCGCGGTAGCTTTCAAGTGGCGAAGAACGAAGCGGCGAAGAAGCCGGCTTGTGTGCGAAGCTCGCAGACTGCTGCAGGACGGTGGCTGCCGCTCTCCTGCCTCTTGAATTCACTCTTGACATGCCAATGGAAGGTGTTCCAGGACAACCTTCCTGAGTTTTTATTTTAGTTTTCATGCATCCCTCCTTGGAAATTCTTGTTGCTCCCCAGAGTCTCCGAGATGCAGAGAACACGGTGGCAGCTGCTGAAAAGAAGGGCAACTGTGAGTTGGTCAAGAAGCAAGAACATAGGCAGCTGCCTGTGCTTGGCAAGGAGCAGCTGCTGGATTCTTGCAATTGCCTTCAGTGCACACAGAAGCCCGCTGCTCTGCTGCTTGATTTTTCGCCTTCAGTCAATTGCACACTGCTGAAGCTGAGGCAGGCTGTTCAGCTTTGCTGCTTTTCAGCATCTCATCTGCCCTTCTGCTCAGTGACAGCTCTCCAGGTTTCTTGCCTTCGCCAGGCTGCAGCGTGCCCGCTACTAGCCAGAGCTGGGCAGGAGTGGGCAGAGAGCACGGCCATCTGTCAGCAGGTTGCAGCTTGCCCAGGAAAATGCAGTGTCCTTGGCATGTGCAGCAAATCCCATTTCTTGGCAAGGTCGGGCTAAGTGAGCTGTTCTGGTACACTTTCTCCTTGAGAACTGGAGCGGAAAAGCTTTTCGCTAAGATGTAGGCGACTAGAGAGGCAGAATACGCGGCTCCGGAGCTGGCCGAAAGCAAGTGCCGCTTCCCGGCGTCTTTCGGCAAAAGCGGCGCTCCGGAGCGCAGCGCTGCCGCTCCAGTCATCTGGGCGCGAAGTAGCCGCTTCTTGGCCTCCGGCAGCCGGAGATCGCGCTAGCTTGTAAGAGGCGAAGAACGAAGCCGCGAAGAAGCCAGCTTGCGTGCGAAGCTCGCAGACTGCTGCAGGACGGTGGCTGCCGCTCTCCTGCCTCTTGAATTCACTCTTGACATGCCAATGGAAGGTGTTCCAGGACAACCTTCCTGAGTTTTTATTTTAGTTTTCATGCATCCCTCCTTGGAAATTCTTGTTGCTCCCCAGAGGCTCCGAGATGCAGCGAACACGGTGGCAGCTGCTGAAAAGAAGGGCAACTGTGAGTTGGTCAAGAAGCAAGAACATAGGCAGCTGCCTGTGCTTGGCAAGGAGCAGCTGCTGGATTCTTGCAATTGCCTTCAGTGCGCACAGAAGCCCGCTGCTCTGCTGCTTGATTTTTCGCCTTCAGTCAATTGCACACTACTGAAGCTGAGGCAGGCTGTTCAGCTTTGCTACTTTTCAGCATCTCATCTGCCCTTCTGCTCAGTGACAGCTCTCCAGGTTTCTTGCCTTCGCCAGGCTGCAGCGTGACCGCTACTACCCAGAGCTGGGCAGGAGTGGACAGAGAGCACGGCCATCTGTCAGCAGGTTGCAGCATGCCCAGGAAAATGCAGTGTCCTTGCAATGTGCAGCAAATCCCATTTCTTGGCAAGGTCGGGCTAAGTGAGCTCTTCTGGTACACTTTCTCCTGGGGAACTGGAGCGGAAAAGCTTTTCGCTAAGATGTAGGCGACTAGAGAGGCAGAATACGCAGCTCCGGAGGTGGCCGAAAGCAAGTGCCGCTTCCCGGCGTCTTTCGGCAAAAGCGGCGCTCCGGAGCGCTGCGCTGCCGCTCCAGTCATCTGTGCGCGAAGTAGCCGCTTCTTGGCCTCCGGCAGCCGGAGATCGCGGTAGCTATTAAGAGGCGAAGAACGAAGCCGCGAAGAAGCCGGCTTGTGTGCGAAGCTCGCAGACTGCTGCAGGACGGTGGCTGCCGCTCTCCTGCCTCTTGAATTCACTCTTGACATGCCAATGGAAGGTGTTCCAGGACAACCTTCCTGAGATTTTATTTTAGATTTCATGCATCCCTCCTTGGAAATTCTTGTTGCTCCCCAGAGGCTCCGAGATGCAGAGAACACGGTGGCAGCTGCTGAAAAGAAGGGCAACTGTGAGTTGGTCAAGAAGCAAGAACATAGGCAGCTGCCTGTGCTTGGCAAGGAGCAGCTGCTGGATTCTTGCAATTGCCTTCAGTGCGCACAGAAGCCCGCTGCTCTGCTGCTTGATTTTTCACCTTCAGTCAATTGCACACTACTGAAGCTGAGGCAGGCTGTTCAGCTTTGCTGCTTTTCAGCATCTCAGCTGCCCTTCTGCTCTGTGACAGCTCTCCAGGTTTCTTGCCTTCGCCAGGCTGCAGCGTGCCCGCTACTAGCCAGAGCTGGGCAGGAGTGGGCAGAGAGCACGGCCATCTGTCAGCAGGTTGCAGCTTGCCCAGGAAAATGCAGTGTCCTTGGCATGTGCAGCAAATCCCATTTCTTGGCAAGGTTGGGCTAAGTGAGCTGTTCTGGTACACTTTCTCCTTGAGAACTGGAGCGGAAAAGCTTTTGGCTAAGATGTAGGCGACTAGAGAGGCAGAATACGCGGCTCCGGAGCTGGCCGAAAGCAAGTGCCGCTTCCCGGCGTCTTTCGGCAAAACGGCGCTCCGGAGCGCTGCGCTGCCGCTCCAGTCATCTGGGCGCGAAGTAGCCGCTTCTTGGCCTCCGGCAGCCGGAGATCGCGGTAGCTTTCAAGTGGCGAAGAACGAAGCGGCGAAGAAGCCGGCTTGTGTGCGAAGCTCGCAGACTGCTGCAGGACGGTGGCTGCCGCTCTCCTGCCTCTTGAATTCACTCTTGACATGCCAATGGAAGGTGTTCCAGGACAACCTTCCTGAGTTTTTATTTTAGTTTTCATGCATCCCTCCTTGGAAATTCTTGTTGCTCCCCAGAGTCTCCGAGATGCAGAGAACACGGTGGCAGCTGCTGAAAAGAAGGGCAACTGTGAGTTGGTCAAGAAGCAAGAACATAGGCAGCTGCCTGTGCTTGGCAAGGAGCAGCTGCTGGATTCTTGCAATTGCCTTCAGTGCACACAGAAGCCCGCTGCTCTGCTGCTTGATTTTTCGCCTTCAGTCAATTGCACACTGCTGAAGCTGAGGCAGGCTGTTCAGCTTTGCTGCTTTTCAGCATCTCATCTGCCCTTCTGCTCAGTGACAGCTCTCCAGGTTTCTTGCCTTCGCCAGGCTGCAGCGTGCCCGCTACTACCCAGAGCTGGGCAGGAGTGGGCAGAGAGCACGGCCATCTGTCAGCGGTTTGCAGCTTACCCAGGAAAATGCAGTGTCCTTGCAATGTGCAGCAAATCCCATTTCTTGGCAAGGTCGGGCTAAGTGAGCTGTTCTGGTACACTTTCTCCTTGAGAACTGGAGCGGAAAAGCTTTTGGCTAAGATGTAGGCGACTAGAGAGGCAGAATACGCGGCTCCGGAGCTGGCCGAAAGCAAGTGCCGCTTCCCGGCGTCTTTCGGCAAAAGCGGCGCTCCGGAGCGCAGCGCTGCCGCTCCAGTCATCTGGGCGCGAAGTAGCCGCTTCTTGGCCTCCGGCAGCCGGAGATCGCGCTAGCTTGTAAAGAGGCAAAGAACGAAGCCGCGAAGAAGCCGGCTTGTGTGCGAAGCTCGCAGACTGCTGCAGGACGGTGGCTGCCGCTCTCCTGCCTCTTGAATTCACTCTTGACATGCCAATGGAAGGTGTTCCAGGACAACCTTCCTGAGTTTTTATTTTAGTTTTCATGCATCCCTCCTTGGAAATTCTTGTTGCTCCCCAGAGTCTCCGAGATGCAGAGAACACGGTGGCAGCTGCTGAAAAGAAGGGCAACTGTGAGTTGGTCAAGAAGCAAGAACATAGGCAGCTGCCTGTGCTTGGCAAGGAGCAGCTGCTGGATTCTTGCAATTGCCTTCAGTGCGCACAGAAGCCCGCTGCTCTGCTGCTTGATTTTTCGCCTTCAGTCAATTGCACACTACTGAAGCTGAGGCAGGCTGTTCAGCTTTGCTGCTTTTCAGCATCTCAGCTGCCCTTCTGCTCAGTGACAGCTCTCCAGGTTTCTTGCCTTCGCCAGGCTGCAGCGTGACCGCTACTACCCAGAGCTGGGCAGGAGTGGGCAGAGAGCACGGCCATCTGTCAGCAGGTTGCAGCTTGTCCAGGAAAATGCAGTGTCCTTGGCATGTGCAGCAAATCCAATTTCTTGGCAAGGTCGGGCTAAGTGAGCTGTTCTGGTACACTTTCTCCTTGAGAACTGGAGCGGAAAAGCTTTTCGCTAAGATGTAGGCGACTAGAGAGGCAGAATACACGGCTCCGGAGCTGGCCGGAAGCAAGTGCCGCTTCCCGGCGTCTTTAGGCAAAAGCGGCGCTCCGGAGCGCAGCGCTGCCGCTCCAGTCATCTGGGCGCGAAGTAGCCGCTTCTTGGCCTCCGGCAGCCGGAGATCGCGGTAGCTTGTAAGAGGCGAAGAACGAAGCCGCGAAGAAGCCGGCTTGTGTGCCAAGCTCGCAGACTGCTGCAGGACGGTGGCTGCCGCTCTCCTGCCTCTTGAATTCACTCTTGACATGCCAATGGAAGGTGTTCCAGGACAACCTTCCTGAGTTTTTATTTTAGTTTTCATGCATCCCTCCTTGGAAATTCTTGTTGCTCCCCAGAGGCTCCGAGATGCAGCGAACACGGTGGCAGCTGCTGAAAAGAAGGGCAACTGTGAGTTGCTCAAGAAGCAAGAACATAGGCAGCTGCCTGTGCTTGGCAAGGAGCAGCTGCTGGATTCTTGCAATTGCCTTCAGTGCGCACAGAAGCCCGCTGCTCTGCTGCTTGGTTTTTCGCCTTCAGTCAATTGCACACTACTGAAGCTGAGGCAGGCTGTTCAGCTTTGCTGCTTTTCAGCATCTCAGCTGCCCTTCTGCTCTGTGACAGCTCTCCAGGTTTCTTGCCTTCGCCAGGCTGCAGCGTGACCGCTACTAGCCAGAGCTGGGCAGGAGTGGGCAGAGAGCACGGCCATCTGTCAGCAGGTAGCAGCTTGCCCAGGGAAATGTAGTGTCCTTGGCATGTGCAGCAAATCCCATTTCTTGGCAAGGTCGGGCTAAATGACCAGTTCTGGTACACTTTCTCCTTGAGAACTGGAGCGGAAAAGCTTTTCGCTAAGATGTAGGCGACTAGAGAGGCAGAATACGCGGCTCCGGAGCTGGCCGAAAGCAAGTGCCGCTTCCCGGCGTCTTTAGGCAAAAGCGGCGCTCCGGAGCGCAGCGCTGCCGCTCCAGTCATCTGGGCGCGAAGTAGCCGCTTCTTGGCCTCCGGCAGCCGGAGATCGCAGTAGCTTGTAAGAGGCGAAGAACGAAGCCGCGAAGAAGCCGGCTTGTGTGCGAAGCTCGCAGACTGCTGCAGGACGGTGGCTGCCGCTCTCCTGCCTCTTGAATTCACTCTTGACATGCCAATGGAAGGTGTTCCAGGACAACCTTCCTGAGTTTTTATTTTAGTTTTCATGCATCCCTACTTGGAAATTCTTGTTGCTCCCCAGAGTCTCCGAGATGCAGAGAACACAGTGGCAGCTGCTGAAAAGAAGGGCAACTGTGAGTTGGTCAAGAAGCAAGAACATAGGCAGCTGCCTGTGCTTGGCACGGAGCGGCTGCTGGATTCTTGCAATTGCCTTCAGTGCGCACAGAAGCCCGCTGCTCTGCTGCTTGGTTTTTCGCCTTCAGTCAATTGCACACTACTGAAGCTGAGGCAGGCAGTTCAGCTTTGCTGCTTTTCAGCATCTCAGCTGCCCTTCTGCTCAGTGACAGCTCTCCAGGTTTCTTGCCTTCGCCAGGCTGCAGCGTGCCCGCTACTACCCAGAGCTGGGCAGGAGTGGGCAGAGAGCACGGCCATCTGTCAGCAGGTTGCAGCTTGCCCAGGAAAATGCAGTGTCCTTGGCATGTGCAGCAAATCCCATTTCTTGGCAAGGTCGGGCTAAGTGACCAGTGCTGGTACACTTTCTCCTTGAGAACTGGAGCGGAAAAGCTTTTCGCTAAGATGTAGGCGAGCAGAGAGGCAGAATACGCGGCTCCGGAGCTGGCCGAAGGGAAGTGCCGCTTCCCGGCGTCTTTAGGCAAAAGCGGCGCTCCGGAGCGCAGCGCTGCCGCTCCAGTCATCTGGGCGCGAAGTAGCCGCTTCTTGGCCTCCGGCAGCCGGAGATCGCGCTAGCTTGTAAGAGGCGAAGAACGAAGCCGCGAAGAAGCCGGCTTGTGTGCGAAGCTCGCAGACTGCTGCAGGACGGTGGCTGCCGCTCTCCTGCCTCTTGAATTCACTCTTGACATGCCAATGGAAGGTGTTCCAGGACAACCTTCCTGAGTTTTTATTTTAGTTTTCATGCATCCCTCCTTGGAAATTCTTGTTGCTCCCCAGAGTCTCCGAGATGCAGAGAACACGGTGGCAGCTGCTGAAAAGAAGGGCAACTGTGAGTTGGTCAAGAAGCAAGAACATAGGCAGCTGCCTGTGCTTGGCAAGGAGCAGCTGCTGGATTCTCGCAATTGCCTTCAGTGCGCACAGAAGCCCGCTGCTCTGCTGCTTGGTTTTTCGCCTTCAGTCAATTGCACACTACTGAAGCTGAGGCAGGCTGTTCAGCTTTGCTGCTTTTCAGCATCTCAGCTGCCCTTCTGCTCAGTGACAGCTCTCCAGGTTTCTTGCCTTCGCCAGGCTGCAGCGTGCCCGCTACTACCCAGAGCTGGGCAGGAGTGGGCAGAGAGCACGGCCATCTGTCAGCAGGTTGCAGCTTGCCCAGGAAAATGCAGTGTCCTTGGCATGTGCAGCAAATCCCATTTCTTGGCAAGGTCGGGCTAAGTGAGCAGTTCTGGTACACTTTCTCCTTGAGAACTGGAGCGGAAAAGCTTTTCGCTAAGATGTAGGCGACTAGAGAGGCAGAATACGCGGCTCCGGAGCTGGCCGAAGGGAAGTGCCGCTTCCCGGCGTCTTTAGGCAAAAGCGGCGCTCCGGAGCGCACCGCTGCCGCTCCAGTCATCTGGGCGCGAAGTAGCCGCTTCTTCGCCTCCGGCAGCCAGAGATCGCGGTAGCTTGTATGAAGCGAAGAACGAAGCCGGGAAGAAGCCGGCTTGTGTGCGAAGCTCACAGACTGCTGCAGGACGGTGGCTGCCGCTCTCCTGCCTCTTGAATTCACTCTTGACATGCCAATGGAAGGTGTTTCAGGACAACCTTCCTGAGTTTTTATTTTAGTTTTCATGCATCCCTCCTTGGAAATTCTTGTTGCTCCCCAGAGGCTCCGAGATGCAGCGAACACGGTGGCAGCTGCTGAAAAGAAGGGCAACTGTGAGTTGCTCAAGAAGCAAGAACATAGGCAGCTGCCTGTGCTTGGCACGGAGCAGCTGCTGGATTCTTGCAATTGCCTTCAGTGCGCACAGAAGCCCGCTGCTCTGCTGCTTGGTTTTTCGCCTTCAGTCAATTGCACACTACTGAAGCTGAGGCAGGCAGTTCAGCTTTGCTGCTTTTCAGCATCTCAGCTGCCCTTCTGCTCAGTGACAGCTCTCCAGGTTTCTTGCCTTCGCCAGGCTGCAGCGTGCCCGCTACTACCCAGAGCTGGGCAGGAGTGGGCAGAGAGCACGGCCATCTGTCAGCAGGTTGCAGCTTGCCCAGGAAAATGCAGTGTCCTTGGCATGTGCAGCAAATCCCATTTCTTGGCAAGGTCGGGCTAAGTGACCAGTGCTGGTACACTTTCTCCTTGAGAACTGGAGCGGAAAAGCTTTTCGCTAAGATGTAGGCGACTAGAGAGGCAGAATACGCGGCTCCGGAGCTGGCCGAAAGCAAGTGCCGCTTCCCGGCGTCTTTAGGCAAAAGCGGCGCTCCGGAGCGCACCGCTGCCGCTCCAGTCATCTGGGTGCGAAGTAGCCGCTTCTTGGCCTCCGGCAGCCGGAGATCGCGCTAGCTTGTAAGAGGCGAAGAACGAAGCCGCGAAGAAGCCGGCTTGTGTGCGAAGCTCGCAGACTGCTGCAGGACGGTGGCTGCCGCTCTCCTGCCTCTTGAATTCACTCTTGACATGCCAATGGAAGGTGTTCCAGGACAACCTTCCTGAGTTTTTATTTTAGTTTTCATGCATCCCTCCTTGGAAATTCTTGTTGCTCCCCAGAGTCTCCGAGATGCAGAGAACACGGTGGCAGCTGCTGAAAAGAAGGGCAACTGTGAGTTGGTCAAGAAGCAAGAACATAGGCAGCTGCCTGTGCTTGGCAAGGAGCAGCTGCTGGATTCTTGCAATTGCCTTCAGTGCACACAGAAGCCCGCTGCTCTGCTGCTTGATTTTTCGCCTTCAGTCAATTGCACACTACTGAAGCTGAGGCAGGCAGTTCAGCTTTGCTGCTTTTCAGCATCTCAGCTGCCCTTCTGCTCAGTGACAGCTCTCCAGGTTTCTTGCCTTGGCCAGGCTGCAGCGAGACCGCTACTACCCAGAGCTGGGCAGGAGTGGGCAGAGAGCACGGCCATCTGTCAGCAGGTTGCAGCTTGCCCAGGAAAATGCAGTGTCCTTGGCATGTGCAGCAAATCCCATTTCTTGGCAAGGTCGGGCTAAGTGAGCAGTTCTGGTACACTTTCTCCTTGAGAACTGGAGCGGAAAAGCTTTTGGCTAAGATGTAGGCGACTAGAGAGGCAGAATACGCGGCTCCGGAGCTGGCCGAAGGGAAGTGCCGCTTCCCGGCGTCTTTAGGCAAAAGCGGCGCTCCGGAGCGCAGCGCTGCCGCTCCAGTCATCTGGGCGCGAAGTAGCCGCTTCTTCGCCTCCGGCAGCCAGAGATCGCGGTAGCTTGTAAGAAGCGAAGAACGAAGCCGGGAAGAAGCCGGCTTGTGTGCAAAGCTCGCAGACTGCTGCAGGACGGTGGCTGCCGCTCTCCTGCCTCTTGAATTCACTCTTGACATGCCAATGGAAGGTGTTTCAGGACAACCTTCCTGAGTTTTTATTTTAGTTTTCATGCATCCCTCCTTGGAAATTCTTGTTGCTCCCCAGAGGCTCCGAGATGCAGCGAACACGGTGGCAGCTGCTGAAAAGAAGGGCAACTGTGAGTTGGTCAAGAAACAAGAACATAGGCAGCTGCCGGTGCTTGGCACGGAGCAGCTGCTGGATTCTTGCAATTGCCTTCAGTGCGCACAGACGCCCGCTGCTCTGCTGCTTGGTTTTTCGCCTTCAGTCAATTGCACACTACTGAAGCTGAGGCAGGCTGTTCAGCTTTGCTGCTTTTCAGCATCTCAGCTGCCCTTCTGCTCTGTGACAGCTCTCCAGGTTTCTTGCCTTCGCCAGGCTGCAGCGTGACCGCTACTACCCAGAGCTGGGCAGGAGTGGGCAGAGAGCACGGCCATCTGTCAGTAGGTTGCAGCTTGCCCAGGAAAATGCAATGTCCTTGGCATGTGCAGCAAATTCCATTTCTTGGCAAGGTCGGGCTAAGTGAGCTGTTCTGGTACACTTTCTCCTTGAGAACTGGAGCGGAAAAGCTTTTGGCTAAGATGTAGGTGACTAGAGAGGCAGAATACGCGGCTCCGGAGCTGGCCGAAAGCAAGTGCCGCTCCCCGGCGTCTTTCGGCAAAAGCGGCGCTCCGGAGCGCACCGCTGCCGCTCCAGTCATCTGGGCGCGAAGTAGCCGCTTCTTGGCCTCCGGCAGCCGGAGATCACGCTAGGTTGTAAGAGGCGAAGAACAAAGCCGCGAAGAAGCCGGCTTGTGTGCGAAGCTCGCAGACTGCTGCAGGACGGTGGCTGCCGCTCTCCTGCCTCTTGAATTCACTCTTGACATGCCAATGGAAGGTGTTCCAGGACAACCTTCCTGAGTTTTTATTTTAGTTTTCATGCATCCCTCCTTGGAAATTCTTGTTGCTCCCCAGAGGCTCCGAGATGCAGCGAACACGGTGGCAGCTGCTGAAAAGAAGGGCAACTGTGAGTTGGTCAAGAAGCAAGAACATAGGCAGCTGCCTGTGCTTGGCACGGAACAGCTGCTGGATTCTTGCAATTGCCTTCAGTGCGCACAGAAGCCCGCTGCTCTGCTGCTTGGTTTTTCGCCTTCAGTCAATTGCACACTACTGAAGCTGAGGCAGGCTGTTCAGCTTTGCTGCTTTTCAGCATCTCATCTGCCCTTCTGCTCAGTGACAGCTCTCGAGCTTTCTTGCCTTGGCCAGGCTGCAGCGTGCCCGCTACTACCCAGAGCTGGGCAGGAGTGGGCAGAGAGCACGGCCATCTGTCAGCAGTTTGCAGCTTGCCCAGGAAAATGCAGTGTCCTTGGCATGTGCAGCAAATCCCATTTCTTGGCAAGGTCGGGCTAAGTGAGCGGTTTTAGTACACTTTCTCCTTGAGAACTGGAGCAGAAAAGCTTTTCGCTAAGATGTAGGCGACTAGAGAGGCAGAATACGCGGCTCCGGAGCTGGCCGAAAGCAAGTGCCGCTTCCCGGCGTCTTTAGGCAAAAGCGGCGCTCCGGAGCGCACCGCTGCCGCTCCAGTCATCTGGGCGCGAAGTAGCCGCTTCTTGGCCTCCGGCAGCCGGAGATCGCAGTAGCTGGTAAGAGGCGAAGAACGAAGCCGCGAAGAAGCCGGCTTGTATGTGAAGCTCGCAGACTGCTGCAGGACGGTGGCTGCCGCTCTCCTGCCTCTTGAATTCACTCTTGACATGCCAATGGAAGGTGTTCCAGGACAACCTTCCTGAGTTTTTATTTTAGTTTTCATGCATCCCTCCTTGGAAATTCTTGTTGCTCCCCAGAGTCTCCGAGATGCAGAGAACACGGTGGCAGCTGCTGAAAAGAAGGGCAACTGTGAGTTGGTCAAGAAGCAAGAACATAGGCAGCTGCTGCGCTTGTCACGGAGCAGCTGCTGGATTCTTGCAATTGCCTTCAGTGCGCACAGAAGCCCGCTGCTCTGCTGCTTGGTTTTTCGCCTTCAGTCAATTGCACACTACTGAAGCTGAGGCAGGCAGTTCAGCTTTGCTGCTTTTCAGCATCTCAGCTGCCCTTCTGCTCAGTGACAGCTCTCGAGCTTTCTTGCCTTGGCCAGGCTGCAGCGTGCCCGCTACTACCCAGAGCTGGGCAGGAGTGGGCAGAGAGCACGGCCATCTGTCAGCAGGTTGCAGCTTGCCCAGGAAAATGCAGTGTCCTTGGCATGTGCAGCAAATCCCATTTCTTGGCAAGGTCGGGCTAAGTGAGCAGTTCTGGTACACTTTCTCCTTGAGAACTGGAGCGGAAAAGCTTTTCACTAAGATGTAGGCGACTAGAGAGGCAGAATACGCGGCTCCGGAGCTGGCCGAAAACAAGCGCCGCTTCCCGGCGTATTTAGGCAAAAGCGGCGCTCCGGAGCGCACCGCTGCCGCTCCAGTCATCTGTGCGCGAAGTAGCCGCTTCTTGGCCTCCGGCAGCCGGAGATCGCGCTAGCTTGTAAGAGGCGAAGAATGAAGCCGCGAAGAAGCCGGCTTGTGTGCGAAGCTCGCAGACTGCTGCAGGACGGTGGCTGCTGCTCTCCTGCCTCTTGAATTCACTCTTGACATGCCAATGGAAGGTGTTCCAGGACAACCTTCCTGAGTTTTTATTTTAGTTTTCATGCATCCCTCCTTGGAAATTCTTGTTGCTCCCCAGAGTCTCCGAGATGCAGCGAACACTGTGGCAGCTGCTGAAAAGAAGGGCAACTGTGAGTTGGTCAAGAAGCAAGAACATAGGCAGCTGCCTGTGCTTGGCATGGAGCAGCTGCTGGATTCTTGCAATTGCCTTCAGTGCGCACAGAAGCCCGCTGCTCTGCTGCTTGGTTTTTCACCTTCAGTCAATTGCACACTACTGAAGCTGAGGCAGGCTGTTCAGCTTTGCTGCTTTTCAGCATCTCAGCTGCCCTTATGCTCTGTGACAGCTCTCCAGGTTTCTTGCCTTGGCCAGGCTGCAGCGTGCCCACTACTACCCAGAGCTGGGCAGGAGTGGGCAGAGAGCACGGCCATCTGTCAGCAGTTTGCAGCTTGCCCAGGAAAATGCAGTGTCCTTGGCATGTGCAGCAAATCCCATTTCTTGGCAAGGTCGGGCTAAGTGAGCTGTTCTGGTACACTTTCTCCTTGAGAACTGGAGCGGAAAAGCTTTTCGCTAAGATGTAGGCGACTAGAGAGGCAGAATACGCGGCTCCGGAGCTGGCCGAAGGGAAGTGCCGCTTCCCGGCGTCTTTAGGCAAAAGCGGCGCTCCGGAGCGCAGTGCTGCCGCTCCAGTGATCTGGGCGCGAAGTAGCCGCTTCTTCGCCTCCGGCAGCCGGAGATCGCGGTAGCTTGCAAGAGGCAAAGAAGGAAGCCGCAAAGAAGCCGGCTTGTGTGCGAAACTCGCAGACTGCTGCAGGACGGTGGCTGCCGCTCTCCTGCCTCTTGAATTCACTCTTGACATGCCAATGGAAGGTGTTCCAGGACAACCTTCTTGAATTTTTATTTTAGTTTTCATGCATCCCTCCTTGGAAATTCTTGTTGCTCCCCAGAGTCTCCGAGATGCAGCGAACACGGTGGCAGCTGCTGAAAAGAAGGGCAACTGTGAGTTGGTCAAGAAGCAAGAACATAGGCAGCTGCCTGTGCTTGGCACGGAGCAGCTGCTGGATTCTTGCAATTGCCTTCAGTGCGCACAGAATCCCGCTGCTCTGTTGCTTGATTTTTCGCCTTCAGTCAATTGCACACTACTGAAGCTGAGGCAGGCTGTTCAGCTTTGCTGCTTTTCAGCATCTCAGCTGCCCTTCTGCTCAGTGACAGCTCTCCAGGTTTCTTGCCTTGGCCAGGCTGCAGCGTGCCCGCTACTACCCAGAGCTGGGCAGGAGTGGGCAGAGAGCACGGCCATCTGTCAGCAGGTTGCAGCTTGCCCAGGAAAATGCAGTGTCCTTGGCATGTGCAGCAAATCCCATTTCTTGGCAAGGTCGGGCTAAGTGAGCAGTTCTGGTACACTTTCTCCTTGAGAACTGGAGCGGAAAAGCTTTTGGCTAAGATGTAGGCGACTAGAGAGGCAGAATACGCGGCTCCGCAGCTGGCCGAAGGGAAGTGCTGCTTCCTGGCGTCTTTAGGCAAAAGCGGCGCTCCGGAGCGCAGCGCTCCCGCTCCAGTCATCTGGGCGCGAAGTAGCCGCTTCTTCGCCTCCGGCAACCGGAGATCGCGGTAGCTTGTAAGAAGCGAAGAACGAAGCCGCGAAGAAGCCGGCTTGTGTGCGAAGCTCGCAGACTGCTGCAGGACGGTGGCTGCCGCTCTCCTGCCTCTTGAATTCACTCTTGACATGCCAATGGAACGTGTTCCAGGACAACGTTCTTGAGTTTTTATTTTAGTTTTCATGCATCCCTCCTTGGAAATTCTTGTTGCTCCCCAGAGTCTCCGAGATGCAGCGAACACGGTGGCAGCTGCTGAAAAGAAGGGCAACTGTGAGTTGGTCAAGAAGCAAGAACATAGGCAGCTGCCTGTGCTTGGCAAGGAGCAGCTGCTGGATTCTTGCAATTGCCTTCAGTGCGCACAGAAGCCCGCTGCTCTGCTGCTTGGTTTTTCGCCTTCAGTCAATTGCACACTACTGAAGCTGAGGCAGGCTGTTCAGCTTTGCTGCTTTTCAGCATCTCAGCTGCCCTTCTGCTCAGTGACAGCTCTCCAGGTTTCTTGACTTCACCAGGCTGCAGCGTGCCCGCTACTAGCCAGAGCTGGGCAGGAGTGGGCAGAGAGCACGGCCATCTGTCAGCAGGTTGCAGCTTGCCCAGGAAAATGCAGTGTCCTTGGCATGTGCAGCAAATCCCATTTCTTGGCAAGGTCAGGCTAAGTGAGCAGTTCTGGTACACTTTCTCCTTGAGAACTGGAGCGGAAAACCTTTTTGCTAAGATGTAGGCGACTAGAGAGGCAGAATACGCGGCTCCGCAGCTGGCCGAAAGCAAGTGCCGCTTCCCGGCGTCTTTCGGCAAAAGCGGCGCTCCGGAGCGCACCGCTGCCGCTCCAGTCATCTGGGCGCGAAGTAGCCGCTTCTTGGCCTCCGGCAGCCGGAGATCGCGGTAGCTTGTAAGAGGCGAAGAACGAAGCCGCGAAGAAGCCGGCTTGTGTGCGAAACTCGCAGACTGCTGCAGGACGGTGGCTGCCGCTCTCCTGCCTCTTGAATTCACTCTTGACATGCCAATGGAAGGTGTTCCAGGACAACCTTCCTGAGTTTTTATTTTAGTTTTCATGCATCCCTCCTTGGAAATTCTTGTTGCTCCCCAGAGTCTCCGAGATGCAGCGAACACGGTGGCAGCTGCTGAAAAGAAGGGCAACTGTGAGTTGGTCAAGAAGCAAGAACATAGGCAGCTGCCTGTGCTTGGCAAGGAGCAGCTGCTGGATTCTTGCAATTGCCTTCAGTGCGCACAGAAGCCCGCTGCTCTGCTGCTTGGTTTTTCGCCTTCAGTCAATTGCACACTACTGAAGCTGAGGCAGGCTGTTCAGCTTTGCTGCTTTTCAGCATCTCATCTGCCCTTCTGCTCAGTGACAGCTCTCCAGGTTTCTTGCCTTTGCCAGGCTGCAGCGTGCCCGCTACTACCCAGAGCTGGGCAGGAGTGGGCAGAGAGCACGGCCATCCGTCAGCAGGTTGCAGCTTGCCCAGGAAAATGCAGTGTCCTTGGCATGTGCAGCAAATCCCATTTCTTGGCAAGGTCAGGCTAAGTGAGCAGTTCTGGTACACTTTCTCCTTGAGAACTGGAGCGGAAAACCTTTTTGCTAAGATATAGGCGACTAGAGAGGCAGAATACGCGGCTCCGCAGCTGGCCGAAAGCAAGTGCCGCTTCCCGGCGTCTTTCGGCTAAAGCGGCGCTCCGGAGCGCACCTCTGCCGCTCCAGTCATCTGGGCGCGAAGTAGCCGCTTCTTGGCCTCCGGCAGCCGGAGATCGCGTTAGCTTGTAAGAGGCGAAGAACGAAGCCGCGAAGAAGCCGGCTTGTGTGCCAAGCTCGCAGACTGCTGCAGGACGGTGGCTGCCGCTCTCCTGCTTCTTGAATTCACTCTTGACATGCCAATGGAAGGTGTTCCAGGACAACCTTCCTGAGTTTTTATTTTAGTTTTCATGCATCCCTCCTTGGAAATTCTTGTTGCTCCCCAGAGGCTCCGAGATGCAGAGAACACGGTGGCAGCTGCTGAAAAGAAGGGCAACTGTGAGTTGGTCAAGAAGCAAGAACATAGGCAGCTGCCTGTGCTTGGCAAGGAGCAGCTGCTGGATTCTTGCAATTGCCTTCAGTGCGCACAGAAGCCCGCTGCTCTGCTGCTTGGTTTTTCGCCTTCAGTCAATTGCACACTACTGAAGCTGAGGCAGGCAGTTCAGCTTTGCTGCTTTTCAGCATCTCAGATGCCCTTCTGCTCTGTGACAGCTCTCGAGGTGTCTTGCCTTGGCCAGGCTGCAGCGTGCCCGCTACTACCCAGAGCTGGGCAGGAGTGGGCAGAGAGCACGGCCATCTGTCAGCAGGTTGCAGCTTGCCCAGGAAAATGCAGTGTCCTTGGCATGTGCAGCAAATCCCATTTCTTGGCAAGGTCGGGCTAAGTGAGCTGTTCTGGTACACTTTCTCCTTGAGAACTGGAGCGGAAAAGCTTTTCGCTAAGATGTAGGCGACTAGAGAGGCAGAATACGCGGCTCCGCAGCAGGCCGAAAGCAAGTGCCGCTTCCCGGCGTCTTTAGGCAAAAGCGGCGCTCCGGAGCGCACCGCTGCCGCTCCAGTCATCTGGGTGCGAAGTAGCTGCTTCTTGGCCTCCGGCAGCCGGAGATCGCCGTAGCTTGTAAGAGGCGAAGAACGAAGCCGCGAAGAAGCCGGCTTGTGTGCGAAGCTCGCAGACTGCTGCAGGACGGTGGCTGCCGCTCTCCTGCCTCTTGAATTCACTCTTGACATGCCAATGGAAGGTGTTCCAGGACAACTTTCTTGAGTTTTTATTTTAGTTTTCATGCATCCCACCTTGGAAATTCTTGTTGCTCCCCAGAGTCTCCGAGATGCAGCGAACACGGTGGCAGCTGCTGAAAAGAAGGGCAACTGTGAGTTGGTCAAGAAGCAAGAACATAGGCAGCTGCCTGTGCTTGGCAAGGAGCAGCTGCTGGATTCTTGCAATTGCCTTCAGTGCGCACAGAAGCCCGCTGCTCTGCTGCTTGATTTTTCGCCTTCAGTCAATTGCACACTACTGAAGCTGAGGCAGGCTGTTCAGCTTTGCTGCTTTTCAGCATCTCATCTGCCCTTCTGCTCAGTGACAGCTCTCCAGGTTTCTTGCCTTGGCCAGGCTGCAGCGTGCCCGCTACTAGCCAGAGCTGGGCAGGAGTGGGCAGAGAGCACGGCCATCTGTCAGCAGGTTGCAGCTTGCCCAGGAAAATGCAGTGTCCTTGGCATGTGCAGCAAATCCCATTTCTTGGCAAGGTCGGGCTAAGTGAGCTCTTCTGGTACACTTTCTCCTTGAGAACTGGAGCGGAAAAGCTTTTCGCTAAGATGTAGGCGACTAGAGAGGCAGAATACGCGGCTCCGGAGCTGGCCGAAAGCAAGTGCCGCTTCCCGGCGTCTTTCGGCAAAAGCGGCGCTCCGGAGCGCAGCGCTGCCGCTCCAGTCATCTGGGCGCAAAGTAGCCGCTTCTTGGCCTCCGGCAGCCGGAGATCGCCGTAGCTTGTAAGAGGCGAAGAACGAAGCCGCGAAGAAGCCGGCTTGTGTGCCAAGCTCGCAGACTGCTGCAGGACGGTGGCTGCCGCTCTCCTGCCTCTTGAATTCACTCTTGACATGCCAATGGAAGGTGTACAGGACAACCTTCCTGAGTTTTTATTTTAGTTTTCATGCATCCCTCCTTGGAAATTCTTGTTGCTCCCCAGAGTCTCCGAGATGCAGAGAACACGGTGGCAGCTGCTGAAAAGAAGGGCAACTGTGAGTTGGTCAAGAAGCAAGAACATAGGCAGCTGCCTGTGCTTGGCAAGGAGCAGCTGCTGGATTCTTGCAATTGCCTTCAGTGCGCACAGAAGCCCGCTGCTCTGCTGCTTGGTTTTTCGCCTTCAGTCAATTGCACACTACTGAAGCTGAGGCAGGCAGTTCAGCTTTGCTGCTTTTCAGCATCTCATCTGCCCTTCTGCTTCGTGACAGCTCTCGAGCTTTCTTGCCTTGGCCAGGCTGCAGCGTGCCCGCTACTAGCCAGAGCTGGGCAGGAGTGGGCAGAGAGCACGGCCATCTGTCAGCAGTTTGCAGCTTGCCCAGGAAAATGCAGTGTCCTTGGCATGTGCAGCAAATCCCATTTCTTGGCAAGGTCGGGCTAAGTGAGCGGTTTTAGTACACTTTCTCCTTGAGAACTGGAGCAGAAAAGCTTTTTGCTAAGATGTAGGCGACTAGAGAGGCAGAATACGCGGCTCCGCAGCTGGCCGAAAGCAAGTGCCGCTTCCTGGCGTCTTTAGGCAAAAGCGGCGCTCCGGAGTGCACCGCTGCCGCTCCAGTCATCTGGGCGCGAAGTAGCCGCTTCTTGGCCTCCGTCAGCCGGAGATCGCAGTAGCTGGTAAGAGGCGAAGAACGAAGCCGCGAAGAAGCCGGCTTGTATGTGAAGCTCGCAGACTGCTGCAGGACGATGGCTGCCGCTCTCCTGCCTCTTGAATTCACTCTTGACATGCCAATGGAAGGTGTTCCAGGACAACCTTCCTGAGTTTTTATTTTAGTTTTCATGCATCCCTCCTTGGAAATTCTTGTTGCTCCCCAGAGTCTCTGAGATGCAGAGAACACGGTGGCAGCTGCTGAAAAGAAGGGCAACTGTGAGTTGGTCATGAAGCAAGAACATAGGCAGCTGCCTGTGCTTGGCAAGGAGCAGCTGCTGGATTCTTGCAATTGCCTTAAGTGCGCACAGAAGCCCGCTGCTCTGCTGCTTGGCAACTGTGAGTTGGTCAAGAAGCAAGAACATAGGCAGCTGCCTGTGCTTGGCTAGGAGCAGCTGCTGGATTCTTGCAATTGCCTTCAGTGCGCACAGAAGCCCGCTGCTCTGCTGCTTGGTTTTTCACCTTCAGTCAATTGCACACTACTGAAGCTGAGGCAGGCTGTTCAGCTTTGCTGCTTTTCAGCATCTCATCTGCCCTTCTGCTTCGTGACAGCTCTCCAGGTTTCTTGCCTTGGCCAGGCTGCAGCGTGCCCGCTACTACCCAGAGCTGGGCAGGAGTGGGCAGAGAGCACGGCCATCTGTCAGCAGGTTGCAGCTTGCCCAGGAAAATGCAGTGTCCTTGGCATGTGCAGCAAATCCCATTTCTTGGCAAGGTCGGGCTAAGTGAGCAGTTCTGGTACACTTTCTCCTTGAGAACTGGAACGGGAAAGCTTTTCGCTAAGATGTAGGTGACTAGAGAGGCAGAATACGTGGCTCCGGAGCTGGCCGAAAGCAAGTGCCGCTTCCCGGCGTCTTTAGGCAGAAGCGGCGCTCCGGAGCGCTGCGCTGCCGCTCCAGTCATCTGTGCGCGTAGTAGCCGCTTCTTGGCCTCCGGCAGCCGGAGATCGCGGTAGCTTGTAAGAGGCGAAGAATGAAGCCGCGAAGAAGCCGGCTTGTGTGCGAAGCCCGCAGACTGCTGCAGGACGGTGGCTGCCGCTCTCCTGCCTCTTGAATTCACTCTTGACATGCCAATGGAAGGTGTTCCAGGACAACCTTCCTGAGTTTTTATTTTAGTTTTCATGCATCTCTCCTTGGAAATTCTTGCTGCTCCGCAGAGTCTCCGTGATGCAGAGAACACGGTGGCAGCTGCTGAAAAGAAGGGCAACTGTGAGTTGGTCATGAAGCAAGAACATAGGCAGCTGCCTGTGCTTGGCAAGGAGCAGCTGCTGGATTCTTGCAATTGCCTTCAGTGCGCACAGAAGCCCGCTGCTCTGCTGCTTATTTTTTCGCCTTCAGTCAATTGCACACTACTGAAGCTGAGGCAGGCTGTTCAGCTTTGCTGCTTTTCAGCATCTCAGCTGCCCTTCTGCTCAGTGACAGCTCTCGAGCTTTCTTGCCTTGGCCAGGCTGCAGCGTGCCCGCTACTAGCCAGAGCTGGGCAGGAGTGGGCAGAGAGCACGGCCATCTGTCAGCAGTTTGCAGCTTGCCCAGGAAAATGCAGTGTCCTTGGCATGTGCAGCAAATCCCATTTCTTGGCAAGGTCGGGATAAGTGAGCTGTTCTGGTACACTTTCTCTTTGAGAACTGGAGCGGAAAAGCTTTTCGCTAAGATGTAGGCGACTAGAGAGGCAGAATACGCGGCTCCGCAGCTGGCCGAAGGGAAGTGCCGCTTCCCGGCGTCTTTAGGCAAAAGCGGCGCTCCGGAGCGCACCGCTGCCGCTCCAGTCATCTGTGCGCGAAGTAGCCGCTTCTTGGCCTCCGGCAGCCGGAGATCGCGGTAGCTTGTAAGAGGCGAAGAACGAAGCCGCGAAGAAGCCGGCTTGTGTGCGAAGCTCGCAGACTGCTGCAGGACGGTGGCTGCCGCTCTCCTGCCTCTTGAATTCACTCTTGACATGCCAATGGAAGGTGTTCCAGGACAACCTTCCTGAGTTTTTATTTTAGTTTTCATGCATCCCTACTTGGAAATTCTTGTTGCTCCCCAGAGTCTCCGAGATGCAGAGAACACAGTGGCAGCTGCTGAAAAGAAGGGCAACTGTGAGTTGGTCAAGAAGCAAGAACATAGGCAGCTGACTGTGCTTGGCAAGTGTCACGATTCGCTTATTGCGAGGTGTCGTGATGGTTCTTTTCACCAATCCCAAATATGCAAATAAGGCAAACAACAAGGGACTGTCAGTTAATCATAACAAATGCACCTTTATTAGGGGCCAAAAGAGTAAATGCGATAGTGGGGGAATAGAAAGGAGATAGAAGGATAGAGAGAGAGAAGAGGGGTATGGGAATAGCTACCAACACAGGCGAGATCCTCAGTGGTCCGGACGATGGGGATCCGTCTGTCGTGTCGGGGGAGTCTCCGAAGTTCTGGTCGACTCGGGGCTCCAGTTATAGTCCACAGAGAAAAGAGGGGGGAAAAAGTGTAACAATGAAAGTCCATTGTAATCGCCACGCGGGAACAGGTGAGTCCACAGAAACCACCAAAACAAGACGAATCCAATGAAGAATAAGTCCATTAAAATTACTGAAGGGAAACAGGTCATGTCATTAGTGGTCAGACCACCAATTTCCCCTCCTCCCTGTAGTAGGGGTCTCAGTCTCAGCCCTTGGGAGGAGGGTTCTCATTCTTTCTTTGTCACAGTGGTAACGAGGCAGATGAAGGGTCTTCAATGAAGGACCACGGGAGTCACCCCAAAAGTTCATTTGGCTTAAGAACGGAGATTAGAAGAGAAGCAGGCCGCGCATCAGGCGGTCCCGTGCTGGCTCCATGTCAGGTCTTTGCCAAGTCCTTGCCAACTCCTTGCCAAGTTCTTACCAGGCCTTGTTGGGAACAGCCAGCATGACGGGTCAGTGGTTCCAGCTGTGCTGTGTCCTGTTCTAAGCCGGAACTGCAGTGGGGGAAGGGATTCTTTCTTGTGGCAATCGGAAGGCAGAATGGAAAATGAGGGGCTTCAGACGGGCTCTTACAGCAAGGAGCAGCTGCTGGATTCTTGCAATTGCCTTCAGTGCGCACAGAAGCCCGCTGCTCTGCTGCTTGGTTTTTCGCCTTCAGTCAATTGCACACTACTGAAGCTGAGGCAGGCTGTTCAGCTTTGCTGCTTTTCAGCATCTCATCTGCCCTTCTGCTCAGTGACAGCTCTCGAGCTTTCTTGCCTTGGCCAGGCTGCAGCGTGCCCGCTACTACCCAGAGCTGGGCAGGAGTGGGCAGAGAGCACGGCCATCTGTCAGCAGTTTGCAGCTTGCCCAGGAAAATGCAGTGTCCTTGGCATGTGCAGCAAATCCCATTTCTTGGCAAGGTCGGGCTAAGTGAGCGGTTTTAGTACACTTTCTCCTTGAGAACTGGAGCAGAAAAGCTTTTCGCTAAGATGTAGGCGACTAGAGAGGCAGAATACGCGGCTCCGGAGCTGGCCGAAAGCAAGTGCCGCTTCCCGGCGTCTTTAGGCAAAAGCGGCGCTCCGGAGCGCACCGCTGCCGCTCCAGTCATCTGGGCGCGAAGTAGCCGCTTCTTGGCCTCCGGCAGCCGGAGATCGCAGTAGCTGGTAAGAGGCGAAGAACGAAGCCGCGAAGAAGCCGGCTTGTATGTGAAGCTCGCAGACTGCTGCAGGACGGTGGCTGCCGCTCTCCTGCCTCTTGAATTCACTCTTGACATGCCAATGGAAGGTGTTCCAGGACAACCTTCCTGAGTTTTTATTTTAGTTTTCATGCATCCCTCCTTGGAAATTCTTGTTGCTCCCCAGAGTCTCCGAGATGCAGAGAACACGGTGGCAGCTGCTGAAAAGAAGGGCAACTGTGAGTTGGTCAAGAAGCAAGAACATAGGCAGCTGCTGCGCTTGTCACGGAGCAGCTGCTGGATTCTTGCAATTGCCTTCAGTGCGCACAGAAGCCCGCTGCTCTGCTGCTTGGTTTTTCGCCTTCAGTCAATTGCACACTACTGAAGCTGAGGCAGGCAGTTCAGCTTTGCTGCTTTTCAGCATCTCATCTGCCCTTCTGCTCAGTGACAGCTCTCCAGGTTTCTTGCCTTGGCCAGGCTGCAGCGTGCCCGCTACTACCCAGAGCTGGGCAGGAGTGGGCAGAGAGCACGGCCATCTGTCAGCAGGTTGCAGCTTGCCCAGGAAAATGCAGTGTCCTTGGCATGTGCAGCAAATCCCATTTCTTGGCAAGGTCGGGCTAAGTGAGCAGTTCTGGTACACTTTCTCCTTGAGAACTGGAGCGGAAAAGCTTTTCACTAAGATGTAGGCGACTAGAGAGGCAGAATACGCGGCTCCGGAGCTGGCCGAAAACAAGCGCCGCTTCCCGGCGTATTTAGGCAAAAGCGGCGCTCCGGAGCGCACCGCTGCCGCTCCAGTCATCTGTGCGCGAAGTAGCCGCTTCTTGGCCTCCGGCAGCCGGAGATCGCGCTAGCTTGTAAGAGGCGAAGAATGAAGCCGCGAAGAAGCCGGCTTGTGTGCGAAGCTCGCAGACTGCTGCAGGACGGTGGCTGCTGCTCTCCTGCCTCTTGAATTCACTCTTGACATGCCAATGGAAGGTGTTCCAGGACAACCTTCCTGAGTTTTTATTTTAGTTTTCATGCATCCCTCCTTGGAAATTCTTGTTGCTCCCCAGAGTCTCCGAGATGCAGCGAACACTGTGGCAGCTGCTGAAAAGAAGGGCAACTGTGAGTTGGTCAAGAAGCAAGAACATAGGCAGCTGCCTGTGCTTGGCATGGAGCAGCTGCTGGATTCTTGCAATTGCCTTCAGTGCGCACAGAAGCCCGCTGCTCTGCTGCTTGGTTTTTCACCTTCAGTCAATTGCACACTACTGAAGCTGAGGCAGGCTGTTCAGCTTTGCTGCTTTTCAGCATCTCAGCTGCCCTTATGCTCTGTGACAGCTCTCCAGGTTTCTTGCCTTGGCCAGGCTGCAGCGTGCCCACTACTACCCAGAGCTGGGCAGGAGTGGGCAGAGAGCACGGCCATCTGTCAGCAGTTTGCAGCTTGCCCAGGAAAATGCAGTGTCCTTGGCATGTGCAGCAAATCCCATTTCTTGGCAAGGTCGGGCTAAGTGAGCTGTTCTGGTACACTTTCTCCTTGAGAACTGGAGCGGAAAAGCTTTTCGCTAAGATGTAGGCGACTAGAGAGGCAGAATACGCGGCTCCGGAGCTGGCCGAAAGCAAGTGCCGCTTCCCGGCGTCTTTAGGCAAAAGCGGCGCTCCGGAGCGCACCGCTGCCGCTCCAGTCATCTGGGCGCGAAGTAGCCGCTTCTTGGCCTCCGTCAGCCGGAGATCGCAGTAGCTGGTAAGAGGCGAAGAACGAAGCCGCGAAGAAGCCGGCTTGTATGTGAAGCTCGCAGACTGCTGCAGGACGATGGCTGCCGCTCTCCTGCCTCTTGAATTCACTCTTGACATGCCAATGGAAGGTGTTCCAGGACAACCTTCCTGAGTTTTTATTTTAGTTTTCATGCATCCCTCCTTGGAAATTCTTGTTGCTCCCCAGAGTCTCTGAGATGCAGAGAACACGGTGGCAGCTGCTGAAAAGAAGGGCAACTGTGAGTTGGTCATGAAGCAAGAACATAGGCAGCTGCCTGTGCTTGGCAAGGAGCAGCTGCTGGATTCTTGCAATTGCCTTAAGTGCGCACAGAAGCCCGCTGCTCTGCTGCTTGGCAACTGTGAGTTGGTCAAGAAGCAAGAACATAGGCAGCTGCCTGTGCTTGGCTAGGAGCAGCTGCTGGATTCTTGCAATTGCCTTCAGTGCGCACAGAAGCCCGCTGCTCTGCTGCTTGGTTTTTCACCTTCAGTCAATTGCACACTACTGAAGCTGAGGCAGGCTGTTCAGCTTTGCTGCTTTTCAGCATCTCATCTGCCCTTCTGCTTCGTGACAGCTCTCCAGGTTTCTTGCCTTGGCCAGGCTGCAGCGTGCCCGCTACTACCCAGAGCTGGGCAGGAGTGGGCAGAGAGCACGGCCATCTGTCAGCAGGTTGCAGCTTGCCCAGGAAAATGCAGTGTCCTTGGCATGTGCAGCAAATCCCATTTCTTGGCAAGGTCGGGCTAAGTGAGCAGTTCTGGTACACTTTCTCCTTGAGAACTGGAACGGGAAAGCTTTTCGCTAAGATGTAGGTGACTAGAGAGGCAGAATACGTGGCTCCGGAGCTGGCCGAAAGCAAGTGCCGCTTCCCGGCGTCTTTAGGCAGAAGCGGCGCTCCGGAGCGCTGCGCTGCCGCTCCAGTCATCTGTGCGCGTAGTAGCCGCTTCTTGGCCTCCGGCAGCCGGAGATCGCGGTAGCTTGTAAGAGGCGAAGAATGAAGCCGCGAAGAAGCCGGCTTGTGTGCGAAGCCCGCAGACTGCTGCAGGACGGTGGCTGCCGCTCTCCTGCCTCTTGAATTCACTCTTGACATGCCAATGGAAGGTGTTCCAGGACAACCTTCCTGAGTTTTTATTTTAGTTTTCATGCATCTCTCCTTGGAAATTCTTGCTGCTCCGCAGAGTCTCCGTGATGCAGAGAACACGGTGGCAGCTGCTGAAAAGAAGGGCAACTGTGAGTTGGTCATGAAGCAAGAACATAGGCAGCTGCCTGTGCTTGGCAAGGAGCAGCTGCTGGATTCTTGCAATTGCCTTCAGTGCGCACAGAAGCCCGCTGCTCTGCTGCTTATTTTTTCGCCTTCAGTCAATTGCACACTACTGAAGCTGAGGCAGGCTGTTCAGCTTTGCTGCTTTTCAGCATCTCAGCTGCCCTTCTGCTCAGTGACAGCTCTCGAGCTTTCTTGCCTTGGCCAGGCTGCAGCGTGCCCGCTACTAGCCAGAGCTGGGCAGGAGTGGGCAGAGAGCACGGCCATCTGTCAGCAGTTTGCAGCTTGCCCAGGAAAATGCAGTGTCCTTGGCATGTGCAGCAAATCCCATTTCTTGGCAAGGTCGGGATAAGTGAGCTGTTCTGGTACACTTTCTCTTTGAGAACTGGAGCGGAAAAGCTTTTCGCTAAGATGTAGGCGACTAGAGAGGCAGAATACGCGGCTCCGCAGCTGGCCGAAGGGAAGTGCCGCTTCCCGGCGTCTTTAGGCAAAAGCGGCGCTCCGGAGCGCACCGCTGCCGCTCCAGTCATCTGTGCGCGAAGTAGCCGCTTCTTGGCCTCCGGCAGCCGGAGATCGCGGTAGCTTGTAAGAGGCGAAGAACGAAGCCGCGAAGAAGCCGGCTTGTGTGCGAAGCTCGCAGACTGCTGCAGGACGGTGGCTGCCGCTCTCCTGCCTCTTGAATTCACTCTTGACATGCCAATGGAAGGTGTTCCAGGACAACCTTCCTGAGTTTTTATTTTAGTTTTCATGCATCCCTACTTGGAAATTCTTGTTGCTCCCCAGAGTCTCCGAGATGCAGAGAACACAGTGGCAGCTGCTGAAAAGAAGGGCAACTGTGAGTTGGTCAAGAAGCAAGAACATAGGCAGCTGACTGTGCTTGGCAAGTGTCACGATTCGCTTATTGCGAGGTGTCGTGATGGTTCTTTTCACCAATCCCAAATATGCAAATAAGGCAAACAACAAGGGACTGTCAGTTAATCATAACAAATGCACCTTTATTAGGGGCCAAAAGAGTAAATGCGATAGTGGGGGAATAGAAAGGAGATAGAAGGATAGAGAGAGAGAAGAGGGGTATGGGAATAGCTACCAACACAGGCGAGATCCTCAGTGGTCCGGACGATGGGGATCCGTCTGTCGTGTCGGGGGAGTCTCCGAAGTTCTGGTCGACTCGGGGCTCCAGTTATAGTCCACAGAGAAAAGAGGGGGGAAAAAGTGTAACAATGAAAGTCCATTGTAATCGCCACGCGGGAACAGGTGAGTCCACAGAAACCACCAAAACAAGACGAATCCAATGAAGAATAAGTCCATTAAAATTACTGAAGGGAAACAGGTCATGTCATTAGTGGTCAGACCACCAATTTCCCCTCCTCCCTGTAGTAGGGGTCTCAGTCTCAGCCCTTGGGAGGAGGGTTCTCATTCTTTCTTTGTCACAGTGGTAACGAGGCAGATGAAGGGTCTTCAATGAAGGACCACGGGAGTCACCCCAAAAGTTCATTTGGCTTAAGAACGGAGATTAGAAGAGAAGCAGGCCGCGCATCAGGCGGTCCCGTGCTGGCTCCATGTCAGGTCTTTGCCAAGTCCTTGCCAACTCCTTGCCAAGTTCTTACCAGGCCTTGTTGGGAACAGCCAGCATGACGGGTCAGTGGTTCCAGCTGTGCTGTGTCCTGTTCTAAGCCGGAACTGCAGTGGGGGAAGGGATTCTTTCTTGTGGCAATCGGAAGGCAGAATGGAAAATGAGGGGCTTCAGACGGGCTCTTACAGCAAGGAGCAGCTGCTGGATTCTTGCAATTGCCTTCAGTGCGCACAGAAGCCCGCTGCTCTGCTGCTTGGTTTTTCGCCTTCAGTCAATTGCACACTACTGAAGCTGAGGCAGGCTGTTCAGCTTTGCTGCTTTTCAGCATCTCAGCTGCCCTTCTGCTCTGTGACAGCTCTCCAGGTTTCTTGCCTTTGCCAGGCTGCAGCGTGCCCGCTACTAGCCAGAGCTGGGCAGGAGTGGGCAGAGAGCACGGCCATCTGTCAGCAGGTTGCAGCTTGCCCAGGAAAATGCAGTGTCCTTGGCATGTGCAGCAAATCCCATTTCTTGGCAAGGTCGGGCTAAGTGAGCAGTTCTGGTACACTTTCTCCTTGAGAACTGGAGCGGAAAAGCTTTTGGCTAAGATGTAGGCGACTAGAGAGGCAGAATACGCAGCTCCGGAGAAGGCCGAAGGGAAGTGCCGCTTCCCGGCGTCTTTCGGCAAAAGCGGCGCTCCGGAGCGCACCGCTACCGCTCCAGTCATCTGGGCGCGAAGCAGCCCCTTCTTCGCCACCGGCAGCCGGAGATCGCAGTAGCTTGTAAGAGGCGAAGAACGAAGCCGCGAAGAAGCCGGCTTGTGTGCGAAGCTCGCAGACAGCTGCAGGACGGTGGCTGCCGCTCTCCTGCCTGTTGAATTCACTCTTGGCATGCCAATGGAAGGTGTCCCAGGACAACCTTCCTGAGTTTTTATTTTAGTTTTCATGCATCCCTCCTTGGAAATTCTTGCTGCTCCCCAGAGTCTCCGAGATGCAGAGAACACGGTGGCAGCTGCTGAAAAGAAGGGCAACTGTGAGTTGGTCAAGAAGCAAGAACATAGGCAGCTGCCTGTGCTTGGCAAGGAGCAGCTGCTGGATTCTTGCAATTGCCTTCAGTGCGCACAGAAGCCCGTTGCTCTGCTGCTTGATTTTTCGCCTTCAGTCAATTGCACAGTACTGACGCTGAGGCAGGCTGTTCAGCTTTGCTGCTTTTCAGCATCTCATCTGCCCTTCTGCTTCGTGACAGCTCTCGAGGTTTCTTGCCTTCGCCAGGCTGCAGCGTGCCCGCTACTACCCAGAGCTGGGCAGGAGTGGGCAGAGAGCACGGCCATCTGTCAGCAGGTTGCAGCTTGCCCAGGAAAATGCAGTGTCCTTGGCATGTGCAGCAAATCCCATTTCTTGGCAAGGTCGGGCTAAGTGAGCAGTGCTGGTACACTTTCTCCTTGAGAACTGGAGCGGAAAAGCTTTTCGCTAAGATGTAGGCGATTAGAGAGGCAGAATACGCGGCTCCGGAGCTGGCCGAAGGGAAGCACCGCTTCCCGGCATCTTTCGGCAAAAGCGGCGCTCCGGAGCGCACCGCTGCCACTCCACTCATCCATGCGCGAAGAAGCCGCTTCTTCGCCTCCGGCAGCCAGAGATCGCGGTAGCTCGTTAGAGGCGAAGAGCGAAGCCGCAAAGAAGCGGGCTTGTGTGTGGAGCTCGCAGACTGCTGGAGGACAGTGGCTGCCACTCTCTTGCCTCTTGAATTCACTCTTGGCATGCGAATGGAAGGCGTTCCAGGACAACATGCCTGGGTTTGCACTTAGTCCTGATGTGTCCCTCTTTGGAAATTCTTGCTGCTCCCCAGAGTCTCCGAGATGCACAGAACAAGGTGGCAGCTGCTGAAAAGAAAGGCAGCAGTGAGTTTGTCAAGAAACAAGAACATAGGCAGCTGACTGTATTTGGCAAGGAGCAGCTGCTGGACTTTTGCAATTGCCTTCAGTGCGCACAGAAGCCCGCTGCTCTGCTGTTTCTCTGTTCTCATTCAGGGAATTGCACAGTACTGAAGCGGAGCCAGCCTATTCAGCTCTGCTGCTTTTCAGCATCTCAGCTGCCATTCTGTTCTGTGGCAGCTCTCGAGGTGTTTTGCCTTTGCCAGGCGCAATGTGCCTGCTACTACAAAGAGCTGGACAGGAGCTGGCGGAGAGGACGGCCATCTGCCAGCAGTTTGCAGGTCGCCCATAAAAGAGCAGTGTCCTTGGAATCTGCAGCAAATCCAATTTCTTGGCAAGTTCGGGGGAAGTGAGCACTTCTGGTACACTTTCTCCGTGAGAAATGGAGTGGAAAAGCTTTTCGCTAAGATGTGGACGACCAGAGAGGCAGAATACGGAGCTCCACAGCTGGCCGAAGGGAAGTGCCGCTTCCCGGCGTCTTTCGGCAAAAGCGGCTCTTTGGAGCGCACCGCTGCCGCTCCACTCATCCGTGCGCGAAGAAGCCGCTTCTTCGCCTCCGGCAGCCAGAGATCGCGGTAGCTCGTTAGAGGTGAAGAGCGAAGCCGCAAAGAAGCCGGCTTGTGTGTGGAGCTCGCAGACTGCTGGAGGACGGTGGCTGCCACTCTCTTGCCTCTTGAATTCACTCTTGGCATGCGAATGGAAGGCGTTCCAGGACAACATGCCTGGGTTTGCACTTAGTCCTGATGCGTCCCTCTTTGGAAATTCTTGCTGCTCCCCTGAGGCTCCGAGATGTACAGAACACGATGGCAGCTGCTGAAAAGAAAGGCAGCAGTGAGTTTGTCAAAGAAACAAGAACCTAGGCAGCTGCCTGTGTTTGGCAAGGAGCAGCTGCTGGATTTTTGCAATTGCCTTCACTGCGCACAGAAGCCCGCTGCTCTGCTGCTTCATTTTTTCTCATTCGGGGAATTGCACACTACTGAAGCTGAGCCAGCCTATTCAGCTCTGCTGCTTTTCAGCATCTCAGCTCCCCTAATGCCCTGTGGCAGCTCTCGAGGTGTTTTGCCTTTGCCAGGCTGCAATGTGCCTGCTACTACAAAGAGCTGGGCAGGAGCTGGCGGAGAGGACGGCCATCTGCCAGCAGTTTGCAGGTCGCCCAGAAAAGAGCAGTGTCCTTGGAATCTGCAGCAAATCCAATTTCTTGGCAAGCTCGGGAGAAGTGAGCAGTGAGATCGCGGTAGCTTGCCAGAGGCAAAGAACGAAGCCGAAAAGAAGCGGGCTTGTGTGCGAAGCTCGCAGACTGCTGCAGGATGGTGGATGCCACTCTCCTGCCTGTGGAATTCTTTCTTGGCATGCGAATGGGAGGTGTTCCAGGACAACTTGCCTGGGTTTTTGCCTAGTCCTGATGCATCCCTCCTTGGAAAATCTTGCTCGTTCCCTGAGGCTTCCAGATGCAGACAACACGGTGGCATCTGCTGAAAAGAAGGGCAGCGGTGAGTTTGTCAAGAAAGAAGAACATAGGCAGCTGCCTGTGCTTGGCAAGGAGCAGCTGCTGGATTCTTGCAATTGCCTTCAGTGCGCACAGAAGCCCGCTGCTCTACTGCTTGGTTTTTCGCCTTCAGTCAATTGCACAGTACTGACGCTGAGGCAGGCTGCTCAGCTTTGCTGCTTTTCAGCATCTCAGCTGCCCTAATGCAGCGGGAAAGCTCTCGAGTTTTTTGGCTTTCGCCAGGCTGCAATATGCCTGCTACTACCAAGAGCTGGGCAGGAGCGGGCAGAGAGCACAGCCATCTGCCAGCAGTTTGCAGCTTGCCCAAGAAAGTGCAGTGTCCTTGGAATGTGAGGAAAAACCAATTTCTTGGCAAGCTCGGGAGAAGTGAGCAGTGCAGGTAGACTTTCTCCTTGAGAAATGGAATGGCAAAGCTTTTCGCTAAGATGTAGGCGACTAGAGACGCCGAACACGGCGCTCCGGAGCTGGCTGAAGGGAAGCACCGCTTCCCGGCGTCTTTCGGCAGAAGCGGTGCTCCGGAGCGCAGCGCTGCCGCTCCGGTCATCTGTGCGCGAAGAAGCTGCTTCTTCGCCTCCGGCAGCCTGAGATCGCGGTAGCTTGTAAGAGGCGAAGAACGAAGCTGCAAAGAAGCCGGCTTGTGTGCGAAGCTTGCCAGCTGCTGCGGGACGGTGGATGCCACTCTCCTGCCTGTGGAATTCGCTCTTGGCATGCGAATGGAAGGCGTTCCAGGACAACTTGCCTGGGTTTTTACCTAGTCCTGATGCATCCCTCCTTGGAAAATCTTGCTCGTCCCCTGAGGCTCCCAGATGCAGAGAACACGATGGCATCTACTGAAAAGAAGGGCAGCGGTGAGTTTGTCAAGAAAGAAGAACATAGGCAGCTGACTGTGCTTGGCAAGGAGCAGCTGCTGGATTCTTGCAATTGCCTTCAGTGCGCACAGAAGCCCGCTGCTCTGCTGCTTGGTTTTTCGCCTTCAGTCAATTGCACAGTACTGACGCTGAGGCAGGCTGCTCAGCTTTGCTGCTTTTCAGCATCTCAGCTGCCCTAATACAGCGGGACAGCTCTCGAGGTTTCTTGCCTTTGCCAGGCTGCAATGTGCCTGCTACTACCAAGAGCTGGGCAGGAGCAGGTAGAGAGCACGGCCATCTGCCAGCAGTTTGTAGCTTGCCCAGGAAAATGCAGTGTCCTTGGAATGTGCAGAAAAAACAATTTCTTGGCAAGCTCGGGAGAAGTGAGTAGTGCTGCTAGACTTTCTCCTTGAGAAATGGATTGGCAAAGCTTTTTGCTAAGATGTAGGCGAGTAGAGACGCTGAACACGGTGCTCCGGAGCTGGCCGAAGGGAAGCGCCGCTTCCCGGTGTCTTTCGTCGGAAGCGGTGCTCCGGAGCGCACCGCTGCTGCTCCGGTCATGTGGGCACGAAGAAGCCGCTTCTTCGCCTCCGGAAGCCAGAGATCTTCTTCTGGTTGAAAAAAAGAGGAGACAATTGTATAGTGCAGGTTTATTGTTTCACTTCTTGGAAAACGGAGTCGGTTTGCTATTGCCTATTGTTTTCATTAGCAAGGAAGAGATTCCTTTGGAGAAAAAACTTCCAAGTGACTTTACACCAATGTTATGATACTTAATTTCACCAATCATGAACAAATATTCTTATCACTTGCTGTGGAAATCGTGATGGTCATGGAGATAATGATGTCTAGGCCATGCATCAGGAACATAAAAAAACATGAGATTGCAGGTGAGACTCATCTCCTGTACTAGTGAGAAGAGACTGCAACAAAGACATTGTCCTTTAAGGGTCCTCAGGGTTAACAGCAGATCAATTTTTTTCATGTGAAGTATTTATGAATAGAATTTACCTTGAAAATAGCATTGTTTTCAAAAACCTGTTGACTGTATCTCTTCTAATGATACACGGTTCTTATCAGTAGAAAAAGAAAAGCACTTTTTTCAGACTGTTGTGCACCCTTAAACAATCGACAAGAAAAAGATTGGTTTTTTCATGCTGGAAATGATGTGATCCACAAAAATGCCTTGTAGCACACTTGGCACAGTAGTCTCTTGAGCAGCATTTTTGATTCATCGAACAGGTTTCACATTGACTATTTTTCAACTTGAATTCATGACGCCTTTGTACTTAGGAAGCATCCGTGAAGAATTTCTTGGGTTTTATTTTGTACTCAATCCTAAATGCAATGCAGGTTCTGCATTCTGCCATCTGTCTAGCTTTCCCATTTGATGCAGCTTCTGGGAGGTATTTTCAGCCTCAAGGACTACCTGCAAGAATGATGTTAAATACATGCATTTTATTCCTTGCTTCATGCAAAACTATTTTTCCTTTACAGCACAATAATAATAGGAAAATAATGATGATAGATTCAATTCTTGTAGTAATACAAAGAGGACTATTATCATCACTAGAAACCAAGCAAGTCATATTTCTTGCACATGCAGTACAACCACTAATGCAAATGACCCTGTCCATTCAAAATGAATCTCTATCATAGGAGTGGATCGAATTTTTCTATTGCTATTTTGCTTCAACCAGAAAATTAATTCATGACAGCCAAGTCATGATTGCAACCTAACTTCCAACTACTGCTTTCAAAGGGTTGAGACATGTCTGTTTAGAAAACGATACGGTACGGTACACAGTAGCAGATCAGGTCATACACATTCAAAAGAAAAAAAGGTCCAAGGACAGAGTCATTCACATCTGCAAGCCCTCAAGAATGTACAGGTCAAATGTCTCCAGAAAACTAGGCTGGTGGCACAAATTTTCTATCTTGGTTACTGTTCCTTTAGCCCGCCTTTGTGCCTGCCATTATGCCTCCTCCCACTGGCCCTCGAGTTGTTTCACCCTGCCTAGCCCTGGTCAGTTCAATACCTTGGACCCTCCCCTGTTGGAGGCTCTGACTTCTGGGCTCTGAGCCCTGCTCCTCGCTGTCCCTTCAGCCCTCCTGTTAATAAACAATGCTTGGAAGCCTACACAGAGAGCCTCCCCTGTCTTCTCTGCTCAGCCTGCTATACACCATCTGCCTATGCGAGCGTCTGCTGCTTGTTTGGGCTATCTGCCTTGGTCAAGGGAGACGCTCTTGGAAGGCGGCCACCCCGGCCACATCTGCCGCATGGCCGAAGCTAGATAATATCATCCTTGGGCCAGTTCTCTCCAACATTTTTCTAACAAGCTGGACATGGGACTTGAAGGAATATTAATTAAGTTTGCTAAAGACACTAAACTGGGAGGAGCTGTGAATGAAACTGCCTTGAGGGCAGAGAGGTCCTGCAGAGAGATCTTGACAAAGAAGAGAGATGGGCAATCACCAAGCAGATGAACTTGAACAAGGGCAAACACCTGGGACAGGCCAATCCTGGGGTGTGTATAGACTAGGGAGCAAGAGGCTGGAAGAGAAGCACTGCAGAAAGGGACCCAGGTGTAAGAGGCCGTCTGAAGCCCCCACATTTGCCTACCGATTGCCACGAGGAGAAACCCCTTCCCCCCACTACAGTTCCGGCTTGGAGGGAGTGGCAGTGCAGGTGCAACTGCTGTACCATTACATTAGCTGTTCCAAACAAGGCCTGGCAAGAACTTTGCAAGGCGTTGGCAAGGACCTGGGATGGACCCAGCAAGGAACGGCCTACTGCATATTCACCCATTCTCCACCATTTAAGCCGAATTAACTTTTGGGGTGACTCTAGTGGTCTCTCACTGAAGACCCCTCATCTGCCTTGTTACCACTGTGACTTATGGATGGAGATCGAAAACCCTCCTCCTAAGGACTGAGACTGAGACCCCTACTACAGGAAGTGGGAAAACCACTAATGACATGACCTGTTCTTTTTCATTGATTCCAATGGACTTATTCTTCATTGCATTCGTCCTGCCTTGGTGGTTTCAGTGGACTCACCTGTTCCCCCGCAGCAATCACAATAGACTCTCATTGTCCTGCATGTTCCCCCCTCTTTCCTCTGTGGACTATAACTGGACCCCTGAGTTGACCAGAACTTCGGAGACTCCCCCGACACGACAGACGGATCCCCATCGTCCGGACCACTGAGGATCTCGCCTGTGTTGGTAGCTATTCCCATCCCCCTGCTCTCTCTCTCTCTCTATCCTTTTATCTCCTTTCTGATCCCCCACTATCGCATTTACTCTTTTGGCCCCTAATAAAGGTGCATTTGTTGTGATTAACTGATAGTCCCTTGTTGTTTGCCTTTTTGCACTTTTGGGATCAGTGAAAAGAACCATCACAACACCCCGCAACAAACCGATCGTGACACCAGGCTTCTGGCCAATGGCAAGCTGAATGTGAGTCAGCAGTGCCCTGGCAGCCAGGAGGGCCAATCCTGTCCTGGGGTGCATCAGGCACAGCATTGCCAGCTGGGCAAGGGGGGCGATTGTTCTGCTCTGCTCTGCTCTGCTCTGGGGTGGCCTCACCTTGAGTGCTGGAGGCAGTTTTGGGTGCCACAATGAAAAGAGACATGAAGGTATTCAAGTATTCAAATGAGGTCTACAAGGACAGGACTGGAGGAAATGGCATGCAGCTGAGTCAGGGGAGGTTAAGGTGGGATAGCAGGAAAAAGTTTTTGAAGCAGAGGATGGCTGGGCACTGGAAGAGTCTCTTCAGGGTTTGGTCACAGCATCACACCTGTCTGAGTTGAAGAAGCTTTTGGCCATTGCTCTCAGGCATATGGTGTGATTCTCGGGGATGGTCTCATGCAGGGCTAGGAGTTGGACTTGGTGATCCTGATGGGCCCCTTCCAATTCAGCTGATTCTATGACTCCATAGTTCTGTCCTGGCCACTCAAGGTCTATTGCTGGCTCTCACCAGATTTTGATCTGCTGTTGTTGCTCAGAATTTGTCACTAGTGAGATTCTGTAGCATCTATTGGGTCATGATATTTATCACAAAAGACAAAGTGCCTTTTCTCAACAGAAATTTGAACACGCACCCTAGAATACTAAAAAAAAAAAATCTTTTCCTTGAAACAACACTGTCTTATGCCCAGTATTCTTTCCAGATCTTAAGGAGAAAGAAGGCAAAGTGAGGGGACATTTACCAATGAAGCATTGTCAATTTTCCGGTTCTTTAGCAGTAGATTTCTACTTCCACTATACTTTCCTATAAAAGCATGGTTTTGTATAGCATGTCATTTTCTAGCAAGAGACATTTTTGCAACTGAGCCCATCCATCTCTGTGAAAAGATATTGTAAAAAGCGAAAAACTTATGACTAGGCAGTGAGAAGTGAGGAAAAAAAAGACAATGAGAAGCAGCTCTGTGATACTAAGGTGAGACAAGGAGGAGGAGATGCTCTGGTTGACAGAGCAGAGAATACCCCATAGTCCCTGGAGGACATCATAGTGAAGCAGGTTGTCTCCCAGCAGTCCCTGGAGAACCGTGGAGGAACACATACCTACACTGCAGGCCATGGAGGGCTCCATGCCGCAGCAGGTGGATGTGCCTTGAAGGAAGCTGCAGCTTGTGGGGCAGAAAGCCATCCTTGAGCTCTTCCTTAGTGGAAGAGTATGTGCAAATGTCCAACAGCTGCTAACTCAAATCTATTCTCTGTCCACTTATTGTCATAGGTAAGTAAGAAGACAATCTAAGAATTAGAAGCCTAAATTCTTTTGCTTGAAGCTCCCATTCTCTCTGCCACTCCTTTAAAATTTCCTTTTGTCTTTATTTGAAAAGACAGGAGTCTGTGAAGGAAGACAAGGGCCTCCCGTGAAATGGAAAAGGTAAACCCCCTCCCTCCAAATTACCACAATTTCAAAATAAAAAGGCTCTCAGGCAAAGATATGGGAATGGGAATGACAGTTCTTTACTAGGAAAAAAACTAAATTTAAAAAAAATGTAATTAGTACAAACAAAACTACTGATAGAGTCAGAAACCTGACACCCTGAGGAGTCAAGGTGTTGGTGATAGTCCAGTTAAATGGTGGCTGCTCCTCTTGCTCCTGGAGTGGCAGATGAAATGCTGCTGAAGCGATGATCTAGTAGAAGGGTGTAGTTTTCTCTGAAGGTCTGGTGATAGAGTAGATGGGCCTAGTCTTCCTCTGGGAATCCAGTGAAGAGGCTGAGTTGCTGTCTCAAGAAATGCTGATTTTATGCAGGTAGGGATGCTCACCCTCTGGGTGGAGCATCTTACAATGGGATGATGTAACTTTATCAGTCATGCAGTGAGCCATTCAATGGCACATTAACAGAAGACATCTCCCCGGAGGGAGACATTGTTCTTGGAAGAGATAAGAAAACTGCCCAACAGAAGATACCTGCCTCACCTCCGACAGAGGCAAATAGAATATATGCTTATCTTACAAGCCAGGACACCTTTTCTAGGAAATAAAATCCAAGAGAAAGTTCTTAAGGCTTGATGTTCAGGCTTTTCAGAAAATAGGGAGTGGAAATAACTCTTGTCACTGTAATTTTTTTAAAATAGAACTAAAAAAAGTTAAATTCCTGTTTTCTAAGGATTTACGGAAATCAATTGGTAGAAGTGATGAGATTGAAGAGTATCATTAATCTGAAAAGAGACTATCATTTAGGTACCTCAGTAGTGTACAAGTATTTTACCAGGAGCTCTAGACTTTTAAACAGACTTTGTACACAATGGTTATTTCCGGGAATATTTTAGGATGTATAGTACATTCATCTCTAAAGAGCGCTATCTGATTTATAGTTATGAATTGCATTTTAATTTTGATTTGAAAAGAAAGATTTGTGATTCAGATAATTTACAATTCTGAAGCATTTCAGTTGTTGACAGTTTTTGCTGTCTCCCAAGGTCAGGAAAATAGTCTTTGTACCAATACTGAAACAATCATTGGGAAAATGCTGGAAAAAATAATTTTCCTCATTTTTTTCTGTCTATTCTAACAGGCACAATGGGCAAAACACTACTATCAGTCCGAATTGTCCTAGCACTCATGGATGGCAAACGTGTAGTGGCTAGTATTTTATTTGCATACATTTCAGATGCTGCTTGTTAACTGTTGTGCAGAAGGATCTGTAACTTATTTTCACAGGAGGACACTCCTGAATTGCTTCACTTGTCTCTGAACCAGAGAACTAAGCTGGCCCTCAGTTTCTGAGATCTTGCTGTGCTAACCCCCAAACTAATTTCCTTAAAATGCATTTTACTTTCAACCAAAGCACTGCATTACTTCATGATGGAATCCATTGTTCTTAATGTTCAGGCTATTGTTTTATAAGCATAAGAACATATTCCAGGAAGCAGGTAGAACATCTGTCTTAAGTAGTATACATCACTTGGCTTTGTTCATGATCATAACATCTGCAAGGAATGTCATTTTACAATCAATATATGGGGCTGGGGTAACTGGCCACAGGTTTAGGAATCTTTCTCCAATTCATTTGGCTTTAAAATTTAGCTCTTATCATTTCAAGGGTGTCTTTATTAAAGCAATCAACTATTATGACCTGTACCACAATGAAGAACAAGAAACAGTGGCTGAGCATCACACAACAATTCTAAGAAGAAGAACGGTCTGAGCCCCCAGTGTAGCACAGGAGATCTGTAATGAAGCCCAAGTGCTCCAGGCATCTTCTCAGCCCTGGAGAAGAGCAGGCTCTGGGGAAATGTTATAGCAGGGCCTCCAGTATCTAAAGGCAGCCTAGCAGAAGGAGGGAGATGAGCTACACAAGGACACATAGTGATAGGAAAAGTGTTGATGGCTTTTAAAACCTGAAGAGTACGTGTTTGTTTGGGTATTGGAAGGAAATTTTTTGCCATGAGGCTTCTGAGACACTGGAACATGTTGTGGGTGACCCATTCTGGAAGTGTTCAAGGCCAACTTGAATGGCTCTTTGAGCTTAACGCGGTCTAGCGGAAGGGCGTCCCTGCCAATGACATGGGGGGCGAATTTCGGTGAACTTTAAGGTCCCTTCCAACCCAAACCATTCTATTATTCTATGATAATATTCATACTCTGCAGTAGCAGGAAGTCATTTAAGATAAAAATACAGACTCTTCATTCTGAGAAACCATTGTCCAATGAGTTTAACTGGTTTGGTCTCACATAGATGTTC